>NC_141873.1:521005542-522326042 GCF_056163025.1 Triticum urartu | reverse complement strand
AATAAAAGCATTATTATTATATTTCCTTATTCATGATAATTGTCTTTATTCATGCTATAATTGTGTTATCCGGAAATCGTAATACATGTGTGAATAACAGACACCAACATGTCCCTAGTAAGCCTCTAGTTGACTAGCTCGTTGATCAACAGATAGTCATGGTTTCCTGACTATGGACATTGGATGTCATTGATAACGAGATCACATCATTAGGAGAATGATGTGATGGACAAGACCCAATCCTAAACATAGCATAAGATCGTATAGTTCATTTGCTAGAGTTTTCCAATGTCAAGTATCTTTTCCTTAGACCATGAGATCGTGTAACTCCCGGATACCGTAGGAGTGCTTTGGGTATACCAAACGTCACAACGTAACTGGGTGACTATAAAGGTAGACTACGGGTATCTCCGAAAGTGTCTGTTGGGTTGACATGGATCAAGACTGGGATTTGTCACTCCGTATGACGGAGAGGTATCACCGGGCCCACTCGGTAATGCATCATCATAATGAGCTCAAAGTGACCAAGTGTCTGGTCACGGGATCATGCATTACGGTACGAGTAAAGTGACTTGCCGGTAACAAGATTGAACGAGGTATTGGGATACCGACAATCGAATCTCGGGCAAGTAACATATCGATTGACAAAGGGAATTGCATACGGGGTTGACTGAATCCTCGACATCGTGGTTCATCCGATGAGATCATCATGGAGCATGTGGGAGCCAACATGGGTATCTAGATCCCGCTTTTGGTTATTGACCGGAGAGTCGTCTCGGTCATGTCTGCTTGTCTCCCGAACCCGTAGGGTCTACACACTTAAGGTTCGGTGACGCTAGGGTTGTGAAGATATGTATATGCAGTAACGGGAATGTTGTTCGGAGTCCCGGATGAGATCCCGGACGTCACGAGGAGTTCCGGAATGGTCCGGAGGTAAAGATTTATATATGGGAAGTCCTATTTCGGCCATCGGGACAAGTTTCGGGGTTATCGGTATTGTACCGGGACCACCGGAAGGGTCCCGGGGGCCCACAGGGTGGGGTCACCTGCCCCGGGGGGGCACATGGGCTGTAGGGGGTGCGCCTTGGCCTATATGGGCCAAGGGCACCAGCCCCTATAGGCCCATGCGCCTAGGGTTTCCACAGGGGAGGAGTCCCACTAGTGGATGGCACCCCTAGGTGCCTTGGGGGGGAGGGAAACCTCCCCTTGGCCGCCGCCCCTAGGAGATTGGATCTCCTAGGCTGGCGCACCCCCCCCCTTGGCCCTCCTATATATAGTGGGGGAGAGGAGGGACTTGACACACCAGCCCCTGGCGCCTCCCTCTCTCCCCGTTACGTCTCTCTCTCGTAGTATAGGCGAAGCCCTGCTACTGTGACGCCCTGCATCCACCACCATGCCGTCGTGCTGCTGGATCTTCATCAGCCTCTCCTTCCCCTTGCTGGATCAAGAAGGAGGAGACGTCTCCCGTCCCGTACGTGTGTTGAACGCGGAGGTGCCATCCGTTCGACGCTTGGTCATCGGTGATTTGGATCACGTCGTGTTCGACTACATCATCACCGTTCTTTGAACACTTCCGCACACGATCTACAAAGGTATGTAGATGCATCCGATGACTCGTTGCTAGATGAACTCCTAGATGGATCTTGGTGAAACGAGTAGGAAAATTTTTGTTTTCTGCAACGTTCTCCAACAGTGGCATCATGAGCTAGGTCTATGCGTAGTTCTTCTTGCGCGAGTAGAACACAATTTGTTGTGGGCGTAGATTTGTCAACTTTCTTGCCGCTACTAGTCTTTTCTTGCTTCAGCGGTATTGTGGGATGAAGCGGCCCGGACCAACCTTACACGTATGCTTACGTGAGACCGGTTCCACCGACTAACATGCACTAGTTGCATAAGGTGGCTGGCGGGTGTCTGTCTCTCCCACTTTAGTTGGAGCGGATTCGATGAAAAGGGTCCTTATGAAGGGTAAATAGAAGTTGACAAATCATGTTGTGGCTTTCACGTAGGTAAGAAGACGTTCTTGCTAGAACCCTAATTCAGCCACATAAAACTTGCAACAACAATTAGAGGACGTCTAACTTGTTTTTGCAGCAAGTGCTTTGTGATATGATATGGCCAAAGTTGTGATGAATGATGAATGATCTATATGTGATGTATGAGATGTTCATGCTATTGTAATAGAAATCACGACTTGCATGTCGATGAGTATGACAACCGGCAGGAGCCATAGGAGTTGTCTTTATTCTTTTATATGACCTGCGTGTCATTGAGAAACGCCATGTAAATTACTTTACTTTATTGCTAAACGCGTTAGCCATAGTAGTAGAAGTAATAGTTGGCGAGCAACTTCATGGAGACACGATGATGGAGATCATGGTGTCAAGACGGTGACAAGATGATCATGGAGCCCCAAGATGGAGATCAAAGGAGCTATGTGATATTGGCCATATCATGTCACGTTTATTATTTGATTGCATGTGATGTTTATCATGTTTTGCATCTTGTTTACTTAGAACGACGGTAGTAAATAAGATGATCCCTCATAATAATTTCAAGAAGTGTTCCCCCTAACTGTGCACCGTTGTGACAGTTCGCTGTTTCAAAACACCACGTGATGATCGGATGTTTTATTCAGACGTTCACATACAACGGGTGTAAGACAGATTTACACATGCAAACACTTAGGTTGACTTGACGAGCCTAGCATGTACAGACATGGACTCGGAACACAGAAGACCGAAAGGTCGAGCATGAGTCGTATAGAAGATACGATCAACATGAAGATGTTCACCGATGTTGACTAGTCCGTCTCACGTGATGATCGGACACGGCCTAGTTAACTCGGATCATGTAATACTTAGATGACTAGAGGGATGTCTAATCTAAGTGGGAGTTCATTAATAATTTGATTAGATGAACTTAATTATCATGAACTTAGTCTAAAATATTTTACAATATGTCTTGTAGATCAAATGGCCCACGTAGTCCTCAACTTCAACGCGTTCCTAGAGAAAACCAAGCTGAAAGACGATGGCAGCAACTATACGGACTGGGTCCGGAACCTGAGGATCATCCTCATAGCTGCCAAGAAAGATTATGTCCTACAAGCACCGCTAGGTGACCCGCCTGTCCCACAGAACCAAGACGTTATGAACGCTTGGCAGACACGTGCTGATGACTACTCCCTCATTCAGTGCGGCATGCTTTACAGTTTAGAGCCGGGGCTCCAAAAGCGTTTTGAGAGACATGGAGCATATGAGATGTTCGAAGAGCTGAAAATGGTTTTTCAAGCTCATGCCCGGGTCGAGAGATATGAAGTCTTCGACAAATTCTTTAGCTGTAAGATGGAGGAAAATAGTTCTGTCAGTGAGCACATACTCACTATGTCTGGGTTACATAACCGCTTGACTCAGCTGGGAGTTAATCTCCCGGATGATGTGGTCATTGATAGAATCCTCCAGTCGCTTCCACCAAGCTACAAGAGCTTTGTGATGAACTTCAATATGCAGGGGATGGAAAAGACCATTCCTGAGGTATTTGCAATGCTGAAATCAGCAGAGGTAGAAGTCAAGAAGGAACATCAAGTGTTGATGGTCAATAAAACCACTAAGTTCAAGAAGGGCAAGGGTAAAAAGAACTTCAAGAAGGACGGCAAGGGAGTTGCCGCGCCCGGCAAGCAAGCTGCCGGGAAGAAGCCAAAGAATGGACCCAAGCCCGAGACTGAGTGCTTTCATTGCAAGGGAAGCGGTCACTGAAAGCGGAACTGCCCTAAATATTTAGCAGACAAGAAGGCCGGCAAAACAAAAGGTATATGTGATATACATGTAATTGATGTGTACCTTACTAGTGTCCGTAGTAGCTCCTGGGTATTTGATACCGGTGCAGTTGCTCACATTTGTAACTCAAAGCAGGGGCTGCGGAATAAGCGGAAACTGGCAAAGGACAAGGTGACGATGCGCGTCGGGAATGGTTCCAAGGTCAATGTGATCGCCGTCGGCACGCTACCTCTATATCTACCTTCGGGATTAGTTTTAAACCTTAATAATTGTTATTTAGTGCCAGCTTTGAGCATGAACATTGTATCGGGATCTCGTTTAATTCGAGATGGCTACTCATTTAAATCCGAGAATAATGGTTGTTCTATTTATATGAGAGATATGTTTTATGGTCATGCTCCTATGGTGAATGGTTTATTCTTTATGAATCTCGAACGTAATACTACACATGTTCATAATGTGAGTACCAAAAGATGTAAGGTTGATAATGATAGTCCCACATACTTGTGGCACTGCCGCCTTGGTCACATAGGTGTCAAACGCATGAAGAAGCTCCATGCAGATGGACTTTTAGAGTCTCTTGATTATGAATCATTTGACACGTGCGAACCATGCCTCTTGGGTAAGATGACCAAGACTCCGTTCTCAGGAACAATGGAGCGAGCAACCAACTTATTGGAAATCATACATACTGATGTGTGCGGTCCAATGAGTGTTGAGGCTCGCGGTGGCTATCGTTATGTTCTCACGCTCACTGATGATTTAAGTAGATATGGGTATATCTACTTAATGAAACACAAGTCTGAAACCTTTGAAAAGTTCAAGGAATTTCAGAGTGAGGTTGAAAATCAACGTGACAGGAAAATCAAGTTTCTACGATCAGATCGTGGAGGAGAATACTTGAGTCACGAATTTGGCACACACTTAAGAAAATGTGGAATAGTTTCACAACTCACGCCGCCTGGAACACCTCAGCGTAACGGTGTGTCCGAACGTCGTAATCGCACTCTATTAGATATGGTGCGATCTATGATGTCTCTTACCGATTTACCGCTATCTTTTTGGGGCTATGCTTTAGAGACTGCCGCATTCACTTTAAATAGGGCTCCGTCGAAATCCGTTGAGACGACACCGTATGAATTATGGTTTGGGAAGAAACCTAAGCTGTCGTTTCTAAAAGTTTGGGGATGCGATGCTTATGTCAAGAAACTTCAACCTGAAAAGCTCGAACCCAAGTCGGAAAAATGCGTCTTCATAGGATACCCAAAAGAAACTATTGGGTACACCTTCTACCTCAGATCCGAAGGCAAGATCTTTGTTGCCAAGAATGGGTCCTTTCTAGAGAAAGAGTTTCTCTCGAAAGAAGTAAGTGGGAGGAAAGTAGAGCTTGATGAAGTATTACCTCTTGAACCGGAAAATGGCGCAACTCAAGAAAATGTTCCTGAGGTGCCTGCACCGACTAGAGAGGAAGTTAATAATAATGATCAAGATACTTCTGATCAAGCTCCTACTGAAATTCGAAGGTCCACAAGGACACGTTCCGCACCAGAGTGGTGCGGCAACCCTGTCTTGGAAATCATGTTGTTAGACAATGGTGAACCTTCGAACTATGAAGAAGCGATGGCGGGCCCGGATTCCGACAAATGGCTAGAAGCCATGAAATCCGAGATAGGATCCATGTATGAAAACGAAGTATGGACTTTGACTGACTTGCCTGTTGAACGGCAAGCCATAGAAAATAAATGGATCTTTAAAAAGAAGACAGACGCGGATGGTAATGTGACCATCTATAAAGCTCGACTTGTCGCTAAGGGTTATCGACAAGTTCAAGGGGTTGACTACGATGAGACTTTCTCACCGGTAGCGAAGCTAAAGTCCGTCCGAATCATGTTAGCAATTGCCGCATTCTACGATTATGAGATATGGCAAATGGACGTCAAAACGGCATTCCTTAATGGTTTCCTTAAGGAAGAATTGTATATGATGCAGCCGGAAGGTTTTGTCAATCCTAAGAATGCTGACAAGGTGTGCAAGCTCCAACGCTCGATTTATGGGCTGGTGCAAGCATCTCGGAGTTGGAACATTCGCTTTGATGAGATGATCAAAGCGTTTGGGTTTACACAGACTTATGGAGAAGCCTGTGTTTACAAGAAAGTGAGTGGGAGCTCTGTAGCATTTCTCATATTATATGTAGATGACATACTTTTGATGGGAAATGATATAGAACTTTTGGACAGCATTAAGGCCTACTTGAATAAGAGTTTTTCAATGAAGGACCTTGGAGAAGCTGCTTATATATTAGGCATCAAAATCTATAGAGATAGATCGAGACGCCTCATAGGTCTTTCACAAAGCACATACCTTGATAAGATATTGAAGAAGTTCAATATGGATCAATCTAAGAAGGGGTTCTTGCCTGTGTTACAAGGTATGAAATTGAGCTCAGCTCAATGTCCGACCACGGCAGAAGATATAGAAGAGATGAGCGTCATCCCCTATGCATCAGCCATAGGTTCTATTATGTATGCCATGCTGTGTACCAGACCTGATGTAAACCTTGCCGTAAGTTTGGTAGGAAGGTACCAAAGTAATCCCGGCAAGGAACACTGGACAGTGGTCAAGAATATCCTGAAGTACCTGAAAAGGACTAAGGAAATGTTTCTCGTTTATGGATGTGACGAAGAGCTCGTCGTAAAGGGTTACGTCGATGCTAGCTTCGACACAGATCTGGATGACTCTAAGTCACAAACCGGATACGTGTATATTTTGAATGGTGGGGCAGTAAGCTGGTGCAGTTGCAAGCAGAGCGTCGTGGCGGGATCTACATGTGAAGCGGAGTACATGGCAGCCTCGGAGGCAACGCATGAAGCAATATGGGTGAAGGAGTTCATCACCGACCTAGGAGTCATACCCAATGCGTCGGGGCCAATCAAACTTTTCTGTGACAACACTGGAGCTATTGCACTTGCCAAGGAGCCCAGGTTTCACAAGAAGACAAGGCACATCAAGCGTCGCTTCAACTCCATTCATGAAAATGTTCAAGATGGAGACATAGAGATTTGTAAAGTACATACGGACCTGAATGTAGCAGATCCGTTGACTAAACCTCTCCCTAGGGCAAAACATGATCAACACCAGATTTCCATGGGTGTTCGATTCATCACATTGTAACTAGAATATTGACTCTAGTGCAAGTGGGAGACTGTTGGAAATATGCCCTAGAGGCAATAATAAAAGCATTATTATTATATTTCCTTATTCATGATAGTTGTCTTTATTCATGCTATAATTGTGTTATCTGGAAATCGTAATACATGTGTGAATAACAGACACCAACATGTCCCTAGTAAGCCTCTAGTTGACTAGCTCGTTGATCAACAGATAGTCATGGTTTCCTGACTATGGACATTGGATGTCATTGATAACGAGATCACATCATTAGGAGAATGATGTGATGGACAAGACCCAATCCTAAACATAGCATAAGATCGTATAGTTCATTTGCTAGAGTTTTCCAATGTCAAGTATCTTTTCCTTAGACCATGAGATCGTGTAACTCCCGGATACCGTAGGAGTGCTTTGGGTATACCAAACGTCAAAACGTAACTGGGTGACTATAAAGGTAGACTACGGGTATCTCCGAAAGTGTCTGTTGGGTTGACATGGATCAAGACTGGGATTTGTCACTCCGTATGACGGAGAGGTATCACCGGGCCCACTCGGTAATGCATCATCATAATGAGCTCAAAGTGACCAAGTGTCTGGTCACGGGATCATGCATTACGGTACGAGTAAAGTGACTTGCCGGTAACGAGATTGAACGAGGTATTGGGATACCGACGATCGAATCTCGGGCAAGTAACATATCGATTGACAAAGGGAATTGCATACGGGGTTGATTGAATCCTCGACATCGTGGTTCATCCGATGAGATCATCATGGAGCATGTGGGAGCCAACATGGGTATCCAGATCCCGCTGTTGGTTATTGACCGGAGAGTCGTCTCGGTCATGTCTGCTTGTCTCCCGAACCCGTAGGGTCTACACACTTAAGGTTCGGTGACGCTAGGGTTGTGAAGATATGTATATGCAGTAACCCGAATGTTGTTTGGAGTCCCGGATGAGATCCCGGACGTCACGAGGAGTTCCGGAATGGTCCGGAGGTAAAGATTTATATATGGGAAGTCCTATTTCGGCCATCGGGACAAGTTTCGGGGTTATCGGTATTGTACCGGGACCACCGGAAGGGTCCCGGGGGCCCACAGGGTGGGGTCACCTGCCCCGGGGGGCCACATGGGCTGTAGGGGGTGCGCCTTGGCCTATATGGGCCAAGGGCACCAGCCCCTATAGGCCCATGCGCCTAGGGTTTCCACAGGGGAGGAGTCCCACTAGTGGAAGGCACCCCTAGGTGCCTTGGGGGGGAGGGAAACCTCCCCTTGGCCGCCGCCCCTAGGAAATTGGATCTCCTAGGCTGGCGCACCCCCCCCCTTGGCCCTCCTATATATAGTGGGGGAGAGGAGGGACTTGACACACCAGCCCCTGGCGCCTCCCTCTCTCCCCGTTACGTCTCTCTCTCATAGTATAGGCGAAGCCCTGCTACTGTGACGCCCTGCATCCACCACCACGCCGTCGTGCTGCTGGATCTTCATCAACCTCTCCTTCCCCTTGCTGGATCAAGAAGGAGGAGACGTCTCCCGTCCCGTACGTGTGTTGAACGCGGAGGTGCCGTCCGTTCGGCGCTTGGTCATCGGTGATTTGGATCACGTCATGTTCGACTACATCATCACCGTTCTTTGAACGCTTCCGCACGCGATCTACAAAGGTATGTAGATGCATCCGATGACTCGTTGCTAGATGAACACCTAGATGGATCTTGGTGAAACGAGTAGGAAAATTTTTGTTTTCTGCAACGTTCTCCAACAGCTATGCTCCCCGGCAACGGTGCCAGAAAAAGGTCTTGATAACCCACAAGTATAGGGGATCGCAACATCTTTCGAGAGTAGAGTATTCAACCCAAATTTATTGATTCGACACAAGGGGAGCCAAAGAATATTCTCAAGTATTAGCAGCTGAGTTGTCAATTCAACCACACCTGGAAACTTAGTATCTGCAGCAAAGTGTTTAGTAGCAAAGTAATATGATAGTGGTGGTGGCAGCAACAAAAGTAATATTTTTGGTATTTTGTAGTGATTGTAACAGTAGCAGCGGGAAAGTAAATAAGCGTAAACCAGTATATGGAAAACTCGTAGGCACCGGATTAGTGATGGATAATTATGCCGGATGCGACTCATCACGTAACAGTCATAACATAGGGTGACATAGAACTAGCTCCAGTTCATCAATGTAATGTAGGCATGTATTCCGTATATAGTCATACGTGCTTATGGAAAAGAACTTGCATGACATCTTTTGTCCTACCCTCCCGTGGCAGCGGGGTCCTATTGGAAACTAAGGAATATTAAGGCCTCCTTTTAATAGAGAACCGGAACAAAGCATTAGCACATAGTGAATACATGAACTCCTCAAACTATGGTCATCACCGGGAGTGGTCCCGATTATTGCCACTTCGGGGTTGCCGGATCATAACACATACTAGGTGACTATAGACTTGCAAGATAGGATCAAGAACTCACATATATTCATGAAAACATAATAGGTTCAGATCTGAAATCATGGCACTCAGACCCTAGTGACAAGCATTAAGCGTAGCAAAGTCATAGCAACATCAATCTCAGAACATAATGGATACTAGGGATCAAACCCTAACAAAACTAACTCGATTACATGATAAATCTCATCCAACCCATCACCGTCCAGCAAGCCTACAATGCAATTACTCACGCACGGCGGTGACCATCATGAAATTGGTGATGGAGGACGGTTGATGATGATGACGACGACGAATCCCCCTCTCCGGAGCCCCGAACAGACTCCAGATCAGCCCTCCCGAAAGGTTTTAGGGCTTGGCGGCGGCTCCGTATCATAAAACACGATGATTTCTTATCTCTGATTTTTTTTCTCTCTGAAAGCAAATATATAGAGTTGGAGTTGGCCTCGGAGGGTCAACAAGGGGCCCACGAGGTAGGGGGCGCGCCCTACGGGGGGCGCCCCCCACCCTCGTGAGAAGGGTGTGGGCCCCCTGGTCTTCATATTTGGCGAGGATTTTTTATTATTTTTTCTAAGACCTCCCGTGGAGTTTCAGGCATTCCGAGAATATTTGTTTTCTGCACATAAAACAACACCACGGTAATTCCGCTGAAAACAACATCTGTCCGGGTTAGTTCCATTCAAATCATACAAGTTAGAGTCCAAAACAAGGGCAAAAGTGTTTGGAAAAGTAGATACGACAGAGACTTATCAGTGGACGACGGCGAGGCCTAGGAAGGGAATGACATAGAGGCAGGGAGGACTCGGCAGTTGTTTCCCACGCGGAGGGGAGTATGACTGTACGAGGGTTTACTGGTTCGTCTGCCCTCGCCGGAGAATAACAGCAGGTGTGGGTGAGTAGAGGGATGTTTAGGCCAGCGATGGGAGTACGGTGGGCGGTGAGGCCTGCGCGGCAGCAGAGCCGGCCGCGGGGAGGAGGGAGCAGGCAGTCCCGCTGGCGCTTGTTTGAGCGGCTGGAGCAGGAAGAGCAGAGATTGAAGAAGCATGACGGCCGTTGGATGGCCATCCAACAGTCACTGCTTGTGCGTCAACCTTTTTTTAGGGAAGCCTCAAATCTGTGGAAAACAACATACAGCCCATCTGCCATTATTTCTAATAATTTACAGTCCATTTGCTAATTATTAAGGTTTTTTTGGAGCCCATATTCTTTTTGTTAGCATTAAAGCCCATATTGTGGCCACGGTTAAAAAATTATACGAAATTTTTGTATATTTCGGTGCGGTCCGAACTGTTTTTAATCCCGAAATTTCGACTCACTTTCAAACTGATTTTAAAAATAAATGTATATCAATATAAAATCCAACAAATTATCCACGCATAAAAATTAATGTAATTTAAAATCTCGAAATGAAAAAAAAAGATATTTGAAACTAATTGCCGGTTTGATGTGTTTTAAAAATGTACAGCCCATTTCTCATTACTGATGGGCCATTTTCTCGGCCAGCCGAATGAAAGCTCTCCTCGTCTTGAAAGATTTGCAGCCCAACAGGCCTGACAAAGCAACTTACTTGGCAAATCAAAAAACTGGGCTGGGGCCGTGGACCCAGCTATCAGCCTCTCCACGTACAGTACTCTTCCGGTGGAATGTCGTTGACAACGCCGCGCTGAGAGCACCAAGGCGGTGGACGATGCCGAGGCCTAGGAAGGGGACGACGCGGAGCCGGGGAAGACGCGGCAGTGGATGCCCACGCGGAGAGGAGTACGAGGGTTCACTGGTTTGGCTGCGGTGTGAGGCTGCCGTCGCCGCAGGGCCTGGCTAGCGGTGGGAGTAGTAGGGGGCAGGAGCAGGCGGTCTCCCCGGCGCTGGTTTGGGCGGCTGGTGCAAGAAGAGCAGCGATTGAAGAAGCAGCAGGCACGTTCGATTCAAATCCAACGGTTACTGCTGCTAGAATCATTTGTTGACTAAGTTGACAAGCCCTGCGTACGCGTCAACTTAGTAGGCCCATAGGTCAGCCTCCCAACCGGTGTGCCCCGGATATCAGTGGGAGGAATTATTTTTTCGCGTAATAAGGAGGTAGTTGATTGCCTGCGGCCAGGCCAGCGGAGGGAGTAGGGTGGGCCGGGGAAGCCTGCGCGGCATCACAGCGGGCCACAAGAGGAGGGAGCAGGCAGTCCCGCCAGCGCTAGTTTAGGCGGCTGGAGCAGGAAGATCAGAGATTGAAGAAGCACATCGGCCGTTGGATGGACATCCAACAGTCACTGCTGCTAGAATCGTGTGTTCACTGACAAAGCCTTGCGTAAACAAGTCAGCCTCGAAATCTGTGGCATGTATAGCCCATTTGCTATTATTTTTATAACTTTTACTCATTTTCTAATTCATATGGAATTTATTGCAGCCCGTTTTCCATTTTTAGAATTGCTGGCCATTTTCTGGTCAGTACCAGGGTCAAAAAATTAACTAAATATGTGGGAAATTTTGAAAATTCGCAAATTTTTGCTGGGGAACGAAATATTCTTAATCCAAAAATTAATAGCCATACTAAAACAAATTTAAAAATAAATTAGTACTATGTCATGTTAAATCCAATGAAATACAAATAAGATATCAGTGAAGAACAAAAACAAAAAAAGAAACTTATATCCCATTTGCTATAAATTTTTTTGGAATTTTCAACCCCTTTTGATATTACTTTTAACAGACATTGACCATACTCTTAAGCCAGGCCGGAATGCATCCCTCCTTGTCTTGAAAGATTTGCATCCCAGTAATTCGGAGAAAATAAATAGGCCTAGCTTGGGTATTCTTCAAAAAGAAATATTGGGCTACCTATTTTCCCAAAGAACTGGTGCATGAGCATTTAGCTTTATTTATTTATTTATTTACTTATTTATGTTTAGGGGACCATGAGCATGTACCTGGGCTGGATTCATGTGAGAGCCTCCCTTCCAGTTAATTATGGGCTTCTCTATTGGGTCTTCATTAGTGGGTTGCATGTTATCAACAAGTGGAAAATGTGTTCCGTATGAAAAATAGTATGCGCTACGTACGGTACGGGGCACTAAAGGATCGAACTGTGAAACAACTTCCAAAACATTATGTTTGTCATTCCAACAACACATTTATTCAACCAACAGACGAAATATACTACTGATTGTAGATTGAAAATAGCAGCAGCAGCAGCCAGGGCTGGGGGTGCAATAGAAGCAGTAAGCAGGCCAGAAGAGTGAAGACGCAGCTCTCTCTTCCAAACCAAACATCAGTCATCATTACAAAAGGGCTACCAAAAAATAATAAGTGTATGCATCAAACTAAATAAAGATCCTACTACACCAAGTGTACGCACCTAACTAACTGGCTCAGTTAGATGTTACTATTTATTAAGATGTGGAGATTGGCTGACGGCTTGAACCAGATGGGTGCCTGACGGGGGAAACTCCAGCCAGCAGGTCGAAGTCTGATACTTGCGACCCTCTCTCCTACTTTGGGATGTAGAGCGTGGCGGCACATATCAGGGTATGGTGCATGCAGAGACGCATGGTACGCTGTGTACACACAATTTTGCCTGATGAACGAAACCGCGTTGCCATCATGATCCTTGCTGTCGGTTATCTCCTGGTTAATCGGATAATTCAGTCCGACAAACAGAGAGCTTGTACGAAGGCTACTTACCAGCCTCCAGTCAAAAATTCCTGAAGGCACAGAGAAGTTGGGATCCTGCTCAAAGACCTTGCAGTGACTGTGATTGTATTCCGCGAAACAACACGTCCGGTACGTGCGAACGGTCATCAATCTTTCGCTGTCGTCTGATCGAGCAAGGAACCACCTGCAACTGCCATGCCGCTTTTCTTTGAAAGGTTCTGGGATTAGGAAGGGTAGGGACACTAGGCGGCCTACAACATCATATCAAGTTGGAGTCAAATAAAAAAGGGCTCTTGATTTAGTCAATCTTAAGAACAGCATGTTATGAGCATGAATATTTTTTCAGCAAATGTTGACAGTAATATAGGCAAGCCATCATGATATCATAGGAAAGTAACATACTGTTGTAACAGCCGTTTGTAGCGATGGCTGGAGTAGGCCAGCAATACGTCCAGCCATAGAAGGGGTCGACAGCATAAATGAAGCCCTTGTGTTCAATGGCATCACAGAACCATGGAGGATGTATGATCCTGCGATGGACGTGTAGATTTATCCACTTACCGCAGTGACCTGTCGGATAGGCGAGACCACGGTTAAAGAACGCAATTAGCCTGAAGTCTTTATAATTCGCAGATCTTGTGGGCACTTGGCAGATTACAACCTTGAGCAAATCAAACTTGGTATCATGTTGGCTACTGTAAGATTCTGAGTATTTGGGGTCGCGGTGCCAAAGCAGTGCGGTGTTAATCAAAGGAAGGGGGATCAATCGCCGGGTGTAGACCTCCACGAGCATCCAGCTTCCGCGACCGTCGACGAGCACCATCCAATAGGTGTTCATGTCGACCCAGTACATACCGTTAATGTAGTTGAGGCTGACGGGGATCGGATCGCAGTCAAGGGGGTTGATGCTCGCCACCCTACGATCGTTATGCTGCATGACACGCCATTTTTGAAGATCAGGCGGCATCAGCAAGCAAGGAGCTAGCTTAAAAAGCTCCAGCTTGAGGGCTTTGAGTAAATGGTACAGCCCCGACGAGCACGCGGCGAGCGGCATGGTACTGAGATTGTCCACACGTGAAACAATGAGCTTGATTACCTTTGTGGGGAGCGAATTCCAGCCACTCTTTTGGCGGATGCTGCTCGGTTCTGCCATTGTTAGTGCTTGGGTTTCGGACGAGGGGGGAGGCGCCTTAGAGGGGATGGAAGATTGGACGAGATTACGTGCGGACAAAGATGCAGAAGCGGATATGTGCTGCGGGAAGTGGATAGGTGATGACGACTATAGCACGCCGCTTGACTTACGAGACACATACCAGCAGCGTAGGGTCATGTCGATGCCAGACAACTTGCTTGAGTGATCACAGTACTGGTACTCCCTACAGTGTTATGCCCTAACTTGCTTGAGTAGAGTAGTAGAGTAGGACTCTGCTCTACTACTAGCACCGGAGGAGTAGTATATTCTAATCTAAAATAGTTACAAACTTCAATGCCCGAGCATGGAACGACTACGAACCGTGCTCAAAGACTGTGTCTGCGTGGTGTTTGGACATGGGCGACAACCTCAATGCCAACGGTGCTGCTCCCGTTGCACCGTATGTGTTTCTGTCCTTCCTGTTCGAAATCGTGGTAGAATTCATGTTTCTACTCTGTATCCTACTACTATGCTAGTCCACATGATTAGTTTCATCTCTGTTATAGCCGTCATGATTTATTTTGTGCTTATTCGGATTAAATCTCATAGTAACTTGCTCATATATTCAACTGGTGCAACATCCCCTACAGCCACTCCCATTTCATGGACGGCCTGGTCAATGCCTCCAAGGAGCCCTTCGTCCACTGCTATGAGTGCCCGATGCCGTTTTGTGGCTCGCCGGCGGACATGGTGCATCACCTCACGGATGCGTGCAACGGTCACTGCTGGCCCTTGGCGGAGAACATCAAGTATGAGACGTGCTATCCGTTCACCATGCCGGAGTCGCTGGAGGATCACTGCCGCCTGCTAGTCTCGGAGGAGGACGGAAGCGTCTTCCTCTTGATCGTGGGCACCGGCGAGGCCCGCGCAGGCCGCCGCCCCGTCTCTGTAATGTGCATCAGGGGAGACGCTGCTGATGCTAACACTGGCACGAGGCCGATGTACGGGTGCTCGTGGCGCGGCACTAAAGCCGTCATATCACAAAACCCAACCACTCCCAGTAATAAGTGGCCTGGTAAAATAAACGGACAAGCAACCATCACATCCCTTCGTCTTTTTTCCATTTCATCTCTCTGCATTTACTTTCTCTGGTTCATCTCGCACACTCGATCCCTAGCTACTACTCCTAGGGCCAGTTCTTTTGGCGGCTTCCCTAGCTTTTCCCACAAGACTAGTCACAGTGGAGAGTACTACTCATTTATTTGGGCTTCTAAACTACTACTCCATCCTGGTTTATTCCTCACCATTGTAATTTGTGCTAAATTTTGACCAAAGATTTAACTGGTTTATTCCTCACCATTGTAATCCCTCCGTCTAGGTGTGTAAGTCATCTTACGAAAACCAAATAATCCCAAAACACTTAGGCGCGGTGCATTAACTTCTACCTCATTTCTTGTTTCTTGACATATCAACCAATAAGAGATAAAGAGTGTGCATGCTTTTAATGACTTGAGATATCAAACACGACATGCAGTGGTTAGTTCATTGCATGCAATACTATTAATTAGCAAATAAACATTAACGTTTCTCGATTTCTCCTCCCCCTTGGTCACGGTGCACAGCCTAAGATGACTTACTCACCTAGACGGATGGAGTAGTGCATGTGACATGCACTAACATTTCATTAGTTAAATTTATGATCAAAATTTGACACAGATTACAATGGGGACCAATAAACCAGGACGGAGGTAGTAGTTATGGGATTACTAATCTAGAAGCCTAAAAGAACTGGCCCCTGGTACTCCTACTAGTAGTAGTACTCAAGTTGGAATTCCAATTGCACGGCACAACTTGTTAGGCAAAAAATTCGATACAGGGTGTAGGAAGCGGTTTGGGAATTTGCATGCCTTTCCAACCAGTAAGATACTCCGTACAAAGTACGACAGAGAAATAACCACGGAGAAGGAAGCTAAAAGTAAACAATCAAACGAGCAGTTTTGCATTTTTTTGCATTGAATCGTTTCACAAGCTTGACTAGTGCTATTTTTCTACTTTTACAAAAACCGCATCGTAATGTTAAAACATGCATTTGCACGTACTCCCTCCATCTGGGTTTATTAGGCCTAAAGACAACTTCTCTTATACCAAGACACATAGTAATTTACTCACATTAATTCTTCCATTCCACTCCCAATGCACTCTCTCACATGCATGCAGCCAATGAAAAAGCACACATGAAGTGTATTAACTTTTCAGCCATGGCACCAACAACAATAGCTTTCAATACAACCAATGAAATGGTTGCATGCATGCACCTTTCCAACATGGGGCCTTATAAAAGGGGACATGCTTGTGATGCTGAGAGGCCGTAGTACTCCCTCCGTCTAGGTGTATAAGTCTTCCCTCCTTCTTGGTCACGGTGCACAACCAAAGATGACTTATTGACCTGGACGAATGGAGTAGCACAGTCTGCAAGCATATATCGACAGAGACGTGTAGTGCGATAGTATATAGTAAAGTTTGTGCTATATGCACGTACTTGCAAAATGCGTACGAATACACAAGGTTTCCAAACTTTCCCTTTTACATACTTAATTAAGGACGCTAAAAATTCTTGAACGTTCGGGATTTATCATTTGCGTCCCAAAACTAATGAGATCGCCATACGAAACAAAAATTATACTACTCATAAAAGCCACAATGCTTGCAGGAGCGCTTGCGGCGTGCCACGAGTGCCCTGGTGCGCGGCCGTTTCCCAGCGCGCCGACACAACGCCTCTTCCTCAGCCTCGCAACTCGCGAGGTGCTGATTGGCGGCTTGCCGGCGGGCGAGCGCAATCTCACCGGTGTGTGATACGTCTCCGTCGTATCTACTTTTCCAAACACTTTTTCCCTTGTTTCGGACTCTAACTTGTATGATTTGAATGGAACTAACCCGGACTGACGCTGTTTTCAGCAGAATTGCCATGATGTTGTTTTATGTGCAGAAAACAAATATTCTCGGAATGACCTGAAACTCCACGGAACATCTTAGAAAAAACAATAAAAAATCCTCGCCAAAGATGGAGACCAGGGGGCCCACACCCTTCTCACGAGGGTGGGGGGCGCCCCCCCCCCCTAGGGCGCGCCCCCCTACCTCGTGGGCCCCCTGGAAACCCTCCGACGCCAGCTCCAACTCTATATATTTGCTTTCGGAGAGAAAAAATCAGAGAGAGAAATCATCATGTTTTACGATAC
Organism: Triticum urartu; assembly: GCF_056163025.1. Lineage (NCBI taxonomy): Eukaryota > Viridiplantae > Streptophyta > Magnoliopsida > Poales > Poaceae > Triticum > Triticum urartu. The sequence goes on along the minus strand of NC_141873.1, from coordinate 522,308,652 downwards.
GGAGCCGCTGCCAAGCCCTAAAACCTCTCGGGAGGGCTGATCTGGAGTCCGTTCGGGGCTTCGGAGAGGGGGATTCTTCATCGTCGTCATCATCAACCATCCTCCATCACCAATTCCATGATGCTCGCCGCCGTGCGTGAGTAATTCCATTGTAGGCTTGCTGGACGGTGATGGGTTGGATGAGATTTATCATGTAATCGAGTTAGTTTTGTTAGGGTTTGATCCCTAGTATCCATTATGTTCTGAGATTGATGTTGCTATGACTTTGCTATGCTTAATGCTTGTCACCAGGGCCCGAGTGCCATGATTTCAGATCTGAACCTATTACGTTTTCATGAATATATGTGAGTTCTTGATCCTATCTTGCAAGTCTATAGTCACCTACTATGTGTTATGATCCGGCAACCCCGAAGTGACAATAATCGGGACCACTCCCGGCGATGACCATAGTTTGAGGAGTTCATGTACTCACTATGTGCTAATGCTTTGTTCCGGTTCTCTATTAAAAGGATGCCTTAATATCCCTTAGTTTCCAATAGGACCCTGCTGCCACGGGAGGGTAGGACAAAAGATGTCATGCAAGTTCTTTTCCATCAGCACGTATGACTATATATGGAATACATGCCTACATTACATTGATGAATTGGAGCTAGTTCTGTGTCACCCTATGTTATGACTGTTACATGATGAACTACATCTGGCATAATTATCCATCACTGATCCGGTGCCTACGAGTTTTCCATATACTGGTTCTTGCTTATTTACTTTCCCGCTGCTACTGTTACAATCACTACAAAATACCAAAAACATTACTTTTGCTATCTTTACTTTTGTTGCTGCTACCACCACTATCATATTACTTTGCTACTAAACACTTTGCTGCAGATACTAAGTTTCCAGGTGTGGTTGAATTGACAACTCAGCTGCTAATACTTGAGAATATTCTTTGGCTCCCCTTGTGTCGAATCAATAAATTTGGGTTGGATACTCTACCCTCGAAAGCTGTTGCGATCCTCTATACTTGTGGGTTATCAGTGTGGTGATCCGGCGCCAACAGGTACTCCTCCTTGTTGGAAGCGTGCACCCGGTCCACGTACCGCCAAGCGTAGAAGAGGTGCTTGGACCTGAATGTACTCAGGGCGTTGGCACGGGCGTCCGCCACCCTCATGGCCCTCGCACGAGCCTTCTGCCAAAGAGCCAATTGTCTGACTCAGTCGGACGTGACATAGGCCACCCAGGCAGCTTGTTCCGCGGTGCGCTTCTCTTCCTCGGCCTTCTTCTCCGCCTCTATTTTGGCGCGCTCTGCTGGAGGCAAAGCCTCCCACAAGGCGAAATCCATTTCTTTCCAAAGCTCCTCAAGGCTGGGGGGGCTCGGTGGGCGGTGCGGCATTCTCCTTGTAGCAGGGAGCCGACGCGTCCTCCGGCGCGCGTGCTGGCGAGATTGGGAGCACCGACGCGTCCACCTCGATGCATCGCGGCAAGGAGCAGAACACCAACGCGTCCTCCTCGACTAGTGACGGTGAGGAACGGAACGGCGACGCGTCGCGTCGCGGGGAGGAGCGGAACGCCGACACGTCCTCCTCGACTAGTGGCGGAGAGAAACGGAACAGCGACGCATCGTGTAGCGGCGAGGAGCGGAACACCGACGCGTCCTCCTCAACTAGTGGCGGCGAGGAACGGAACGGCGACGCATGACTGTCCGCGCGGTGCAGTGAGGGGCTCCTAGGGCTTGGGAGGGGCGATGCCATGGTTGTCGACGTGAGAGGGAGGGGGAGGAGATAGCGATGAACGTGAACGTGAGGGGGAGGAGATAGCGATGTCATGGGAGGCGCAGTATTTATAGCAAGCAATGGCACACCTACGTAAGATATGGATTGAGCTGCACTGACTTAACTGCAGGTCCAGTTGCGTCACTGACATGTGGGCCAGACCCCTGTTGGGCCCATATGTCAGTGACCCAATGCACCTGCAGTTAAGTAACAACTACATGGGCATATTTGTTGGAGTAAATTATGGGGGAACGAAGGGGTGGAAATATTGCTGGTCACAACAGATTGGACGAGCGTGGGGGGAGGAGAGTCATGCATGCAGATTTTTTCACACGGGCTTCCTGCAGGTATGGGGAACGCTGCATAATAAGTCATCTTGCATGAGGGGCTAGGTATAGTCTCAAGTCATTAAAAATATACACGCCCCACACATGTTCATATTTCAAGGTGCACTAAATTATTGCATGCGATGATTAAGGCTGGCCATAATGGTGGTATCTTAGCTGGTATCATGCACACGGGAATAGCAAACATGCTGATGTGGCAAAGAATTAAAGAAGAGAGGGGGTTAGATCTAAACCATAGTGTTTGCCCTAGAACTACCAGGTTCAACATCTCGCAACATAAACCCATACAACCATACGCCAAGGAGGTACGTAGTACTATGAATTCCATTTTCGCTCCATACCAATCGTTCTAAAAACTACTTACTACTTATAACGCGCCATTGAAAATCGGAACTCTTAGCCCCGCTAAAAAACGATATTTTAAACGTGGCTACTCGATTTGTGGCAACTGGCGAGCCACCGCGCTCCAAGTCGTTCACCTGTGGTCCCGACCATCAACTCCTACGGATCAAATTATCACGCGAGCTGACTATTCCTACAAAGGTGCTCCACCACGTACCCGGTACCCGCGAATGCAGCAATCGTGCACCTAGGGTTTTAGGGTTTATTTGTTAACCTCGCCTTTACGTAACACTCATGTGTGCGAGACAGCGAGAGGCTGACTGCGTGCGTGCGCCTCTTCTCTTCGTATATGTACTCCACCGTTTGTCTAGTGTCCAAAAAATTATAATAACTACTAGCAATGTGCCAATGCGTTGACACACGATCAAAGTAGATTAATACATATTCACCTATTTGATAGAAAAAAAGTCTAGTTTTGAAATACATATATCACTAAAAATATGTTATGTTTCACTCAAAATATATTCCTTTGGCGGTTTTGATGAGATAAGGGAGGAATGTTGTTGGTTTCAAGATTCGAGAAGTGGTATATGTCTAATTTCTACTCTTACTAGCAAGATGCCCGTGCGTTGCACGGAACATCAAGATCTTGTGGGAGAAAAGGATGAACGAGGGAAGGCCTTATCTGCAAATGTGGTGAAGAGTGCGGGTAAATTGCCATATTTTCCTTCCTATCCATCAGATATAAATCGGACGGCCTACATTGCAGGATGGCAGGCCCACCATCATCACCAACTCTATTTTTTATCCCTACTCTTATAAAAAGCATTGTCGGTGATGATTGTGTGCCTGCCATCCTGCAATATAGGCCGTCTGATCTATATCTGACGGATAGGAAGGAAACTATGGCAATTTTGCAAAAAGATACCCACACCCCTCTCCACATTTGCAAATAAGGCCTTCCCTTGTGCATCCTTTTCCCCCACAAGATAAACTACTCATACAAATGCATCTTCATATTCCGTGCAACGCATGGGCATCTTGCTAGTTGTTGCAAAAAAGCCCATCTGTGTGTGAGAGAGAGGGAGAGTGGAGGAGGACGGAGTGCATGTGTGACAAAGACACAAGGAGTGTGTGTGCGACAGGTATCAGCTTAAAATGAGGCGATAGTGTGTGTGTGCACGATCGACAGGGCGTGTCTCAAGAAGGGAAGAAAAATCTACATAGATACAAGGAGCGGGAGAGAGACATGTATGCGATGGTGGAAGCACGAGTGTGCGGGTGTATAAACCTATCTAGAGGCTAGCTAGTCGATAAATGTTTGTGAGAGAAATACGAGTCGGGGTGCGAAAGCGAGAGTTTTGTGTGCGAGAGAGAGAGACGGTAGTCGAGAAGGGGAGGGGAAGCAGGAGTTGTGTGTGTGTCTGTGAGAGAGAGAGAGGAGACGGTAGTCGGGGTTGTCTGATCGGTAAACAAATGAATAATGTTAGTCTGGGATGGAGACGAAAAGGAGGCCGCAACAAATGTTGTGTCTACAGGAGAGAGAGAGAGAGAGAGTAATTTTAGTGGTATGAGTCATTTGTAGAGACATATAGGGTGTGTGAGAGAATCCCATAGAGAGAAAGATAAAGTGAAAGATGAGTGGAGACTGTGTGTGTGGCGGTGAAAAAGAAAGCTTAGGTACGGAGTGATACCAGAGAACAGTAGAGACGTGAGAGATAATGAAAACTGTGTAATGTATAATGATAGGGAGAGTGTGACACTTCTCAAGGGAGACGTCGAGAGACCATGTTTGCGAGGATAGGAGGAACATGAAGTGAGCGTGCGGGTGAGCTGGAGAAAAGAGAGTGATAGCTACCTAAAGGAGCATGCATGCGAGAGATATGGGCGTGAAAGGAGTGAACAAAAAAGGGATTCAAATATTTGAATTCGAGATGATGATACATGTAATCCATACTCGAACCAAAATTGATCTATCAAACGTGCATACTCATATGAATTCACGCACATCTATGTTATTTAATATGTAGATATTACTGATCCATACATTTTAGTAGAACATAATTTGGTTAAATTTTTTCGAATTCAACCTTAAGATTTCGAGATCGTTGTATTTGTAAATCACATTATACATATAAAGGAGCAGAATTCTTTGTTGTGCTTTTGAAAGTATATATAAAAAAATGATGTATATAGAATGTAATTCCAATTGAAAATGGGTCCTGCACGAAAAAAATTAGAATACAAACGGGATTCCAATTGAGTTGGCACGGTAAATGTGCACTCTACAAAATTTGAACGAAGCGGGGAAAGTCGCAGTAACCGCCCAAAACAAAAATCTGCGAGATGGAAATCACTACTGCCTATCCCTGCCAAGCAAAGCCTATCTGCTGGATTTCTATAGGTTTCAATAGGGTTAGGTTTGTAATTTCACCCAAACGTGACGTAACCGCCTCTCACCCGGATTCATACATGGTGGGCGCCAAAACACAGTGTGTCCTCAGCCGAAATTGACTCCCTCCCCGATTCATATTCATACACGGTGGGCGCCAAAAACAAACTCTCGTCAGCAAATATTCGGTGTATGTGAGATTACCGTCCTATCCCCAACCGACTAATGTTGCTGTGATGTAGTAGAAATTTGAAACGGGTGCTAAGTTTGTAAATTTCCTCGCATTTGAGACAAGCGCGCCCTGAATACATGGTTCCCCCTTCCTCTCTACCTCCCTTTTCCCCATTCGTACTCCGTGGGCGCCAAAACACCCTCTCCACCCCACCCTCCTCCGTCCGCCGCCGTCCGCCACCCCATCCACTGCCGTCCTCCTCCACCATGTCGGAGCTGATACCCCGACGCCACCGTCCATTACAAGAGATCGACCTCTCTCATCCACGGCTTCGGACCGGGATCCTTGCATCCGGTCCTCTCGCTTCATCCCCGCCGTTGTCCACCTTGTCGGCGCCACTCCTATGACCGTCTCGTCCACCGCGCCCCGCTGCCACCGTCTACCCTCCTAGATCTGCTTCCACGCTGTCGACAACCATCGCTACCGCAGCACCGTCAAATTCTCAGCAGATGCGTACACGGCGCCGCACCAGAGGCGGTACTCTTTCGTATCTGCTCAACTTATTTATCGCAGCAAGAAAATAGATTTCTTGTCTTGGTTGCGAAGTTGCCTTTGTCCGGTTTGCACCTTCAGATATGCCATGGCACGCTCAACACTATACTCCCAATGCTTATGGTTTTCCCCTTTTATATTCCACACTAGTTAAATCACAGTAGACTAAATTTCAAAATTGGGTTAGTCGATTTTTCAGAGCTCGCCGGAGTTCGCCGGTGCGATCGAAGGGGCTCGGGTGGTTGTGGGGCCTCACCGAATGAAGAAAACTCGATGCGGGTGGGGGTTGGGGCGGGGGTGGGGTGGGGTGGCGGAGGAACACAGGCGGTGGGGGCCGGTGGTCCGGCCGGCGGTCCGTGCGGTGTTCTGTATGGGAAGAATCAGAGACGAGGAAGAAGAAGGGTTAGGAGACGTAGGATCTTCATCCAACCGCCTGAAATGGTCGAGAGACAGCTGGGAGTTGCATTCTTAATGCGCTCTGGTTCATCATGTGTGGGCACTACGCAACCCACATTTTATTATCCAAAATCTTCTTGCTCTTCTTTACCATGTTCCTCTTCCGTTCTTCTTTAATATGTACTCTCTCCGTTCCTAAATACAAGTCTTTGTATAGATTCCACCATGGACTACATATGGAGCAAAATGAGTGAATCTACACTCTAAAATGTATCTGGATACATCTGTATGTGATCCATAGTGGAAATCTCTACCAAGACTTATATTTTGGAACGGAGGGAGTATGATAGTAGTACGGTATGTTCCTTGTACTGAAGATGAGCAGGGACATTTGCAGTGTAGAGGTCTATACGGTCGGTTGTGATGGACACTTTGAGCCTCTTCGATTCATAGGATCTTGTAAACATAGGAATAGGATTTGTAGTGGCCTGCCCACTTGAATCCTATAATAGTAGCAAGGAAATCCTATAACAGTACCGCACCTTCACTTGAAGAGAGCTGGTATCCGAAGCCTTTCTAGCCATACTGGCAATACTAGCACGTATATTCCAGCAAGTTCCACTTTGCTGATTTTACTCTGATGCTTAAGGTTTTCCCGTTATATCTACACTATGATCTATGTAGCTGCTTTGTGTCGCACTAGCAGCAGTCCACTCTTGAAGCTAAACACTGCAATGACTTACAAAATTGGCACCAAGGCATTGAGTGCCATTCTGGATGCAATGAAACTCATACGCTCCCCACCTGTTGATTCTTGTTCAGAATATGATCCTAATGACTATTCTAACCTCGAGGAGTCAAAGGCAGATGGCCTGTCCTGTTCACCTATCAAGGTGCATGTTCTAATTTGGCAATGTTTTATTGATTGCGGGTATCTTGCATATGTTTTCTTGCATTTCTTCTACTTTGTTGCACCACCATCTGCTTAGTTTACTCATCATATATGTCGAGATGCCATGCCCATCCATTATCAATACATATTCCATCTATCATCATACCATGTTTTTCCACTCAAATGTTGTTCTTATGCATCAGACATCAAAAAGGAAGAGGGTGATTGCCGAACCTGAAGGAGCACTAGCAAAGTCCTTGAAAAACGTGGTGGTGCCGGAGAAATCAGACAGCACCCCACTTATATTGGCTGTACAACCAGTGACACAAAACGTAGGACCGACTACAGCAGACTGTACCCATACTTCACTGGCCACACCACTAGCCCCACCACACAGGACCTGCACTCCATCAAAAGGTATACCGATTTCATTTGCCATAGCACCAGCTATACCACAGAAAAATCCCACTCCAGCAAAAAGTACAGCAAGTCCACCGGCCGAAGACCTATCCCAACTACAGAGACGGCCAATTCCTGCAGATTGGAACCCCATTCCATTTATTCCCAGTTTAAAAGACAATGCTTTCAATGTTGTTAGGGCCTACGTGCATATATTCCCATCATGGGAAGATTATTGTGAAGACAAACACCATTTTCACATCTTCCTGTCCAACTTACATGTAAGTGCTATTATTCATGGTTATTATTTTCCTATTTTCTGCTGATTGAACACATCAATGATTTACATTACATTGTTGTAACTAGGCGAGGGTCAATCTGGATAGTCATGACGAGCAAAGCTTGCTTGTGCTTTTCAAGGAAGCATTGCCGCAGTATCGGTGTTACCCGAGGAAATCACACTTTGATGGCAGGTCTATAAAAGAATTTCCGGTGAAGTCTCCTGTGCTAAATTTAGAAGACATTGAATGGAAAAACCTTGTTATGCACCGGTCTCGTTCCTAGGATGAGGTACTATCTATGAAATCAGATGACAATTTGAACTTCTAGTTTTCCGCATGTGCCTTACAGATCTTTTTTGTAGGAAATCTGCTCAAAGAAGAATTCCGGTTTGACAAGAACGACAGGATATCGCAAATATGCTGCCCGCTGCTTTGCTCTTGTTAGTACATGTTGTCTTGTATCACTGTACTTGCATACATACCTGGTTCATTATGTGACAGCAGTATGCATGATAGCTTGCTTATCAATTGTTCACTCCAAATTATCTGATCTGTATGAATGGTTACATTAGTGTAGAATATATCCAATGCCAATGTTTTTTTAGCTCCGCATTGTTCTTGTAAGTACATGATGTTCTTTATCAGTGTACTTATAATGACAGATAGTTGTTCATGTACCATAACTCTGTAGCTTATTTTCCTTTGCCCTCCATTTTCTACACATCAGATCTATATTTACTCTTACCATAAGGTTGGTACTGAAGAAGTTTAGTTGTGCATTGCTCTTGGTTGTACCTTTCGCCTGTATCGCTGCACTTAAATTTATAGCTACTTGGTTATGTAGCATCACTCTTCATATTATCTTAAATATTCTCCATTTTTTCGTATATTATCACATCTATATTTACTCTTAACAAAATGTACAATAAAGGCACTGCTTTTGAAGAAGATTCTGTGGTAAACTTCTTGAATTTCCCCCCCCCCCATAAGCATGGACAAGGCCTTTATAGAGCCTGTCTTCACCAATAATATAAGTTTGTCCATCTCAAGCCTTCAAACTTTGTTGTATATATTTGGTTAGGCATGACTGCAATAGCTGTTTATTTTTGGTGTTTGCATCAAATTGCTTGTTTAAAGTTTATTATGTAGTTCATAAACAAAAGTTTGTCCTTTCTCAATTTAAGTTTTCAGTTGTACAACCAAGTTCCTTCTTCATACCATGTAAATTAAACTATACAGAGCAAGTGATCTTATTTTGCACTACATGTATGCTTCTATTCTTCATCCGTAATCTAGTGGTGTGGTGAACCTACCCACTACAGCACAATGTCATATTCTGCAATGTCTTAACTATGAACAATGTCATATCATTCTACTATTATTTAAACCGTCTCTTTATTTGCCAATCTGAAATGGTATAAATTGACAGCACACTAACCATTGATACTTATGAGTTCTTGATCTGTAATCCAGTGGTGTCATGAAGCTGCCAACTCCTTCACAATGTCATTTCCTGCCATGTCTTGACCTGAACAATACCATATTGTGTTAATGCAATTTTAAACTGTGTCACTTTACTCGTCAGTAAGAAATGTGATGAATTTTCAACACTGATACTTTTATGTGCAAAACATGTCATATGTCTGCTTGTTTATCTTTCAGAGTGAGAAAGATATAAGTGTTGAACAAGCGTAGTCTCATCATCTTGCTCAGCTGCTTGCACTGCAGCTGCCCAGCAGGGCTAACCTTTCTTGAGCTCTATTGAAGTGATGTCGGTTTTGTATGTTATTTTGTCGGCGTGTTTATTTGCACTGGTGGCTATCTTTGATGGCCAGTGTATGTAATCTGCTGCCTGCTTGTGCTTTATTATCATAGTGGCGAACTTTGATGCCCAGTGGATGTAATATGCCGTAATTTCTTTATTGTATAGTCTAGGTTTTTTCTTATTCACGATGCTGCAGTTATTTTACTGTATATATATCCTGTCTTCGCAGTAAACCGGCCAAACCGTAAAATTACGGTACATAATCGGGCCGTCATGCAATCACGATGTAGGTTGGGCCTGAAACGTGCCAAACAGCTCACGGGCTGGCAGCAGCCCGGAATGAACTCCGGACCATGATTGTGCGAATCAAATCACGGGCTTTTAATAGGCCAAAATTGTCTCGGTCCTTGTTTGGCCCAATTAGATATCGGCTGCGAGCAGGCCAGATGCAAACCGGGCCGTCATTAGGCCCAACTATATGACGGGCTTTTAACAGGCCGAAATTAATATAGGGCCGAAATTTTAAATGGGCCCTTAACAGGCCAAAACTAATATCAGGCTGAATTACTAAGTGGGACTTTAGCAAGTGGGCCCAAAAGCATAGTGTCCAGTTGATGGGCCGAATCTGATATGGGCCATAATTGAGCCCAAAGCCTCTTAAAGGGTCGGACCTGATCTGGGCCGTAATTTGGCCCAGAACGTGGTAGGCTTTTAACGGGCCGGATCTCATATGGGCCACTATTAGGCCCGGAGCGTGGCAGTCCATTAATGGACCGGATCAAATATGGGCCGGCATTTGGCCCAAAACATGGCAGCCAGTTAATGGGCTGGCCTACTAGGGTCCTCAAAATCTTGTGGGCCTATAGCTGGGCCGGCCCATTAATGTCGGCGAAATCCGTGGGTCTTTAGTTGGGCCGGCCCATTATGATCCGCAAGAATCTTGTGGGCCTTTACCTAGGCCGGCCCATTATGGCACACAAAAATCTTGTGGGCCTTTACCTAGGCCGGCCCATTATGGCCTGCAAAATCTTGTGGGCCTTTAGCTGGGCCAGCCCATTATGGTTCGCAAAATCTCGTGGGCCTTTAGCTGGGCCGGCCCATTATGGTCCGCAAAATCTTGTGGGCCTTCAGTTGGGCCGGCCCTTTTAAACTTGATGGGCCGGTCCACGTGTCAACATATCATAGGCGCGTCTCGCCCATTGGATGAGTGACACCTGTGCCAACGCGGACCAGACACGTGTCTCCTCCAGCCAATGATGATTTTACACGTGGAAAATCCCCATTGGTCGGGGTTGTTAACGGGTTATCGGATCCAAAACCTGACCCGATAGCTTAACGGTGTTCCGTTACGGTGGATGCCACGTGTCGGTCACTCTTGATGAAAGCACTTCTGTAACGCGCAATTTATCGTCATGGAAGTGGACACTTCCGTGATGATAATTTTGGTAATGTCATGGAACACTTCTACGACAGCACAGGTATGACTATCTTGATTCTGTCATATCGTCATGGATGTACATGCATGACAGAAAACGCGACCTACTGTGACAAACATGTATCATCACGGAAGTGTATTTTTTTGTAGTGCAAGCCGGTGATGATGGTGATCATGACAGTGCCTTGGAGATGGAGATCAAAGGCACAAGATGATGATGGCCATATCATATCACTTATATTGATTGCATGTGATGTTTATCCTTTATGCATCTTATTTTTCTTAGTTCGGCGGTAGCATTATAAGATGATCTCTCACTAATTTCAAGGTATAAGTGTTCTCCCTGAGTATGCACCGTTGCTATAGTTCGTCGTGCCGAGACACCACATGATGATCGGGTGTGATAAGCTCTACGTTCACATACAACGGGTGCAAGCCAGTTTTGCACACGCAGAATACTCGGGTTAAACTTGACGAGCCTAGCATATGTAGATATGGCCTCGGAACACTAAGACCGAAAGGTCGAGCATGAATCATATAGTAGATATGATCAACATAGTGATGTTCACCATTGAAAACTACTCCATCTCACGTGATGATCGGACATGGTTTAGTTGATATGGATCACATGATCACTTAGATGATTAGAGAGATATCTATCTAAGTGGGAGTTCTTAAGTAATTTGATTAATTGAACTTTAATTTATCATGAACTTAGTACCTGGTAGTATTTTGCATGTCTATGTTGTTGTAGATAGATGGCCCATGTTGTTGTTCCATTGAATTTTAATGCGTTCCTAGAGAAAGCTAAGTTGAAAGACGATGGTAGCAATTACACGAACTGGGTCCGTAACTTGAGGATTATCCTCATTGATGCACAGAAGAATTATGTCCTGGAAGCACCGCCAGGTGACAAACCCGCTGCAGGAGCAACGCCAGATGTTATGAACACCTAGCAGCGCAAAGCTGATGACTACTCGATAGTTCAGTGTGCCATGCTTTACGTCTTAGAACTGGGACTTCAACGATGTTTTGAACGTCATGGAGCATATGAGATGTTCCAGGAGTTGAAGTTAATATTTCAAGCAAATGCTTGGATTGAGAGATATGAAGTCTCCAATAAATTCTACAGTTGTAAGATGGAGGAGAATAGTTCTGTCAGTGAACATATACTCAGAATGTCCGGGTACCACAACCACTTGACTCAAATGGGAGTTAATCTTCCTAATGATAGTGTCATTAACAGAGTTCTTCAATCACTGCCACCAAGCTACAAGAGCTTCGTGATGAACTATAATATGCAAGGGATGGATAAGATGATTCCCGAGCTCTTTGCAATGCTAAAGGCTGCGGAGGTAGAAATCAAGAAGGAGCATCAAGTGTTGATGGTCAACAAGACCACCAGTTTCAAGAAAAAGGGTAAAGGGAAGAAGGGGAACTTCAAGAAGAACAGCAAGCCAGTTGCTGCTCAAGTGAAGAAACCCAAGTCTGGACCTAAGCCTGAGACTGAGTGCTTCTACTGCAAAGGAACTGGTCACTGGAAGCGGAACTGCCCCAAGTATTTGGCAGAGAAGAAGGATGGCAAAGTGAAAGGTATATTTGATATACATGTTATTGATGTGTACCTTACTAATGCTCGCAGTAGTGCCTGGGTATTTGATACTGGTTTAGTTTCTAACATTTGCAACTCGAATCAGGGGCTACGGATTAAGCGAAGATTGGCTAAGGACGAGGTGACGATGCGCGTGGGAAATGGTTCCAAAGTCGATGTGATCGCCGTCGGCACGCTACCTCTACATGTACCTTCAGGATTAGTATTACACCTAAATAATTGTTATTTGGTGCCAGTGTTGAGCATGAACATTATATCTGGATCTTGTTTGATGCGAGACGGTTATTGATTTAAATCAGAGAATAATGGTTGTTCTATTTATATGAGTAATATCTCTTATGGTCATGCACCCCTAATGAGTGGTCTATTTTTACTAAATCTTGATAGTAGTGATACACATGTTCATAGTATTGAAGCCAAAAGATGGAGAGTTGATAATGATAGTGCAAATTCTTTGTGGCACTGCCGTTTAGGTCATATTGGTGTAAAGCGCATGAAGAAACTCCATTCTAATGGACTTCTGGAATGACTTGATTATGAATCACTTGGTACTTGCGAACCATACCTCATGGGCAAGATGACTAAAACTCCGTTCTCCGGAACAATGGAGCAAGCAAAAGATTTGTTGGAAATCATACATACTGATGTATGTGTGGTCTGATGAATATTGAGGCTGGCGGCGGGTATCGTTATTTTCTCACCTTCACAGATGATTTGAGCAGATATGGGTATATCTACTTAATGAAACATAAGTCTGAAAAGTTCAAAGAATTTCAGAGTGAAGTGGAAAATCATCGTAACAAGAAAATCAAGTTTCTACGATCTGATCGTGGAAGCAAATATTTGAGTTATGAGTTTGTACTTCATTTTAAACAATGCGGAATAGTTTCGCAACTCACGCCACCTGGAACACCACAGCGTAATGGTGTGTTCGGACGTCGTAATCGTACTTTACTAGATATGGTGCGATCTATGATGTCTCTCACTAATTTACCACTATCATTTTGGGGTTACGCTTAACAGACAGCTGCATTCACGTTAAATAGGGCACCATCTAAATCCGTTGAGATGACACCTTATGAACTGTGGTTTGGCAAGAAACCCAAGTTGTCGTTTCTTAAAGTTTGGGGCTGCGATGCTTACATGAAAAGGCTTCAACCTGATAAGCTCGAACCCAAATCGGAGAAATGTGTCTTCATAGAATACCCAAAGGAAATTGTTGGGTACACCTTCTATCACAGATCCGAAGGCAAGATATTCATTGCGAAGAATGGATCCTTTCTAGAGAAGGAGTTTCTCTCGAAAGAAGTGAGTGGGAGGAAAGTAGAACTTGACGAGGTAATTGTACCTTCTCCCTTATTGGAAATTAGTTCATCACTGAAATCAGTTCCAGTGATTCCTACACCAGTAAGTGAGGAAGCTAATGATGATGATCATGAAACTTCTGATCAAGTTACTACCGAACCTCGTAGGTCAACCAGAGTAAGATCCACACTAGAGAGGTACAATAATCCTGTTCTGGAAGTCATGTTACTTGACCATGACGAACCTACGAACTACGAGTAAGCGATGATGAGCCCAGATTCCGCAAAATGGCTTGAAGCCATGAAATCTAAGATGGGATCCATGTATGAGAACAAAGTGTGGACTTTGGTTGACTTGCCCGATGATCGGCAGGCCATAGAGAATAAATGGATCTTCAAGAACAAGACTGACGCTGACGGTAATGTTACTGTCTACAAAGCTCGACTTGATGCGAAAGGTTTTCGACAAGTTCAAGGAGTTGACTACGATGAGACCTTCTCACCCGTAGCGATGCTTAAGTCCGTCTGAATCATGTTAGCAATTGCCACATTTTATGATTATGAAATTTGGCAAATGGATGTCAAAACTGCATTCCTTAGTGGATATCTTAAAGAAGAGTTGTATTTGATGCAACCAGAAGGTTTTATCGATCTAAAACGTGCTAACAAAGTGTGCAAGCTCCAGCGATCCATTTATGGACTGGTGCAAGCCTCTCAGAGTTGGAATATACGCTTTGATAGTGTGATCAAAGCATATGGTTTTATACAGACTTTTGGAGAAGTCTGTATTTACAAGAAAGTGAGTGGGAGCTCCGTAGCATTTCTGATATTACATGTAGATGACATATTGTTAATCGGAAATGATACTGAATTTCTGAATAGCATAAAAGGATACTTGAATAAGAACTTTTCAATGAAAGACCTCAGTGGAGCTGCTTATATATTGGGCATCAAGATCTATAGAGATAGATCAAGACGCTTATTGGACTTTCACAAAGCACATACCTTGATAAAGTTTTCAAGAAGTTCAAAATTGATTAGGCAAAGAAAGGGTTCTTGCCTGTATTACAAGGTGTGAAGTTGAGTCAGACTCAATGTCTGACCACTGCAGAAGATAGAGAGAAAATGAAAGGTGATCCCTATGCTTCAGCCATAGGCTCTATCATGTATGCAATGCTGTGTACCAGACCTGATGTGTGCCTTGCTATAAGTTTAGCAGGGAGGTACCAAAGTAATCCAGGAGTGGATCACTGGACAGCGATCAAGAACATCCTGAAATACCTGAAAAGGACTAAGGATATGTTTCTCGTAGATGGAGGTGACAAAGAGCTCGTCATAAGCGGTTATGTTGATGCAAGCTTTGACACTGATCTGGATGACTCTAAGTCACAAACTGTATACGTGTTTTTATTAAATGGTGGAGCTGTCAGTTGGTGCAGTTCCAAGCAAAGCGTCGTGGCGGGATCTATGTGTGAAGCAGAATACATAGCTGCTTCGGAAGCAGCAAATGAAGGAGTCTGGATGAAGGAGTTCATATCCGATCTAGGTGTCATACCTAGTGCATAGGGTCCAATGAAAATCTTTTGTGACAATACTGGTGCAATTGCCTTGGCAAAGGAATCCAGATTTCACAAGAGAAGCAAGCACATCAAGAGACGCTTCAATTCCATCCGCGATCAAGTCAAGGAGGGAGACATAGAGATTTGCAAGATACATACGGATCTGAATGTTGCAGACCGGTTGACTAAGCCTCTCTCACGAGCAAAACATGATCAGCACCAAGACTCCATGGGTGTTAGAATCATTACAATGTAATCTAGATTATTGACTCTAGTGCAAGTGGGAGACTGAAGGAAATATGCCCTAGAGGCAATAATAAAGTTGTTATTTATATTTCCTTATATCATGATAAATGTTTATTATTCATGCTAGAATTGTATTAACCAGAAACTTAGTACATGTGTGAATACATAGACAAATAGAGTGTCACTAGTTTGCCTCTACTTGACTAGCTCGTTGAATCAATGATGGTTATGTTTCCTAACCATAGATATGAGTTGTCATTTGATTAACGGGATCACATCATTAGAGAATGAAGTGATTGGCTTGACCCATCCGTTTGCTTAGCACGATGATCGTTTAGTTTTTTGCTTTTGCTTTCTCCATAACTATACATGTTCCTATGACTATGAGATCATGCAACTCCCGAATACCGGAGGAACACTTTGTGTGCTACCAAACGTCACAACGTAACTAAGTGATTATAAAGGTGCTCTACAGGTGTCTTCGATGGTGTTTGTTGAGTTGGCATGGATCAAGATTAGGATTTGTCACTCCGATTGTCAGAGAGGTATCTCTGGGCCCTCTCGGTAATGCACATCACTATAAGCCTTGCAAGCAATGTGACTAATGAGTTAGTTACGGGATGTAGCATTACGGAACGAGTAAAGAGACTTGCCGGTAACGAGATTGAACTAGGTATTGAGATACCAATGATCGAATCTCAGGCAAGTAACATACCAATGACAAAGGGAACAATGTATACCGTTATGCGGTTTGACCGATAAAGATCTTCGTAGAATATGTAGGAACCAATATGAGCATCCAGGTTCCTCTATTGGTAATTGACCGGAGATGAGTCTCGGTCATGTCTACATAGTTCTCAAACCCGTAGGGTCCGCACGCTTAACGTTCGGTGACGATCGGTATTACGAGTTTATGTGTTTTGATGTACCAAAGGTAGTTTGGAGTCCTGGATTTGATCACAGACATGACGAGGAGTCTCGAAATGGTCGAGGCGTAAAGATCGATATATTGGAAGCCTATATTTGGACATCGGAATGGTTCCGAGTGGTTCGGGCATTTCTCCGGAGTACATCGACCGCGTTGTCATAACGCTTCCGCTTACGGTCTATGAGGGTACGTGGACGACACTCTTCCCTCTCGTTGCTATGCATCACCATGATCTTTCATGTGCATAGGAATTTTTTTGAAATTACTACGTTCCCCAACAATCCATAGAAACATAAAGAGCTTTAATTGATTCAGATACTTTAGGCACAAAAATTTTCATCTTGAGATTTTCCGCATCATGAGCAATCCTATCAACACTTCTAGACAAATCATCAATCTTATTCAACTTTTCTTCTATGGAAGTGTTGAAAACTCTTTGTGTGTTGATAAATTCTTTAATATTATTCTCAAGATCAGAGGTGTTCTTGTTATTATTGTAAGATTGATTTCCATAGTAATTACCATAATTATTAGAGAATTTCTAGGAAAAGGCCTAGGATTAAAATTACCTCTATAAGCATTGTTGTTGAAATTATTTCTAGAGATAAAATTCACATCAATAGCATCACTATTTTGCTCAATCAAAGTAGACAAAGGCATATTACTAAAATCAATAGGAGCACTTTTACTAGCAACCAATTTCATAAGAGCATCAACTTTATCACTCAAAGAAGAAATTTCTTCAACCGAATTAACTTTTTTATTAGTAGAAGCTCTTTCGGTATGCCATTGCAAATAATTTGCCATGATATTATCAAGAAATTTGGTGGCTTCACCCAAAGTAATTTCCATAAAAGTACCACCCGCGGCGGAATCTAAAAGATTATGAGAAACAAAATTCAACCCCACATAAAAAATTTGTATGATCATCCAAAGATTTAACCCATGAGTTGGGCAATTCCTTAGCATCATTTTCATCCTTTCCCAAGATTTTGCAACATGCTCATGTTCAAGTTGCTTGAAATTAATGATCTGGGTTCTAAGGGAAATAATTTTTGTGGGAGGAAAATACTTAGTGATAAAAGCATCTTTGCAATTGTTCCAAGAATCGATACTATTACGAGGCAAAGAAGAGAACCAAATTTTTGCAAAAACACGCAAAGAGAACGGAAATAATTTCATCTTGACCACATCATTATCCACATCTTTTTTTCATTTGCATATCGCATAATTCCATGAAGGTATGAAGATGGGATGCGGCATCCTCATTAGGAGTACCAGAAAATTGGTCTTTCATAACAAGATTCGGCAAAGCAATATTAATATCACAAGTCTCCGCACTAGTGGCGGGAGGAGCAAGAGGAGTGCCAATAAAATCATTGTTGTTGGTATTTGAGAAATGACATAATTTGGTGTTCTCTTGAGTCATGATGAGTACACAACAAGATTGCACTCAAAAACAGATCTAGCAAGAAAACGGCGAACGAAAAAAAGAGAGGCGAATGAAACGGCAAATTTTTGTGAAGTGGGGGAGAGGAAAACGAGAGGAAAATGGCGAATAATGTAAATTGCAAGGAGATGAGATTTGTGATTAGGAACCTGGTTATGTTGAAGATCCTCCCCGGCAACGGTGCCAGAAATTCTCCTTGATGGTAGCTGGAACTACGTCGGTATTTCCCCGAAGAGGGAGGGATGATGTAGCATAGCGACGGTAGGTATTTCCCTCAGTTATGAAACCAAGGTATTGAACCAGTAAGAGAACCAAGCAACACAAAGTAAACAACACCTGCACACAAACAACAACACGTCGCAACCCGACAAGTTAAAGGGGTTGTCAATCCCTTCCGGGGTACGGCGCCTCAAGATAGGCAAGCAGACATGAGGTAAATTGTAGTAGATTGATAGATCGAATGCCAAATAAAATAAATAAAGATAAAATGCAGCAAGGTATTTTTGTATTTATGGTTTAATAGATCTGAATAAAAGTGCAAAGGAAAAGTAGATCGCAAGGCAAATATATGAGAAAGAAGACCCGGGGGCCATAGGTTTCACTAGTGGCTTCTCTCGAGAAAAATAGCAGACGGTGGGTAAACAAATTACTGTTGGGCAATTGATAGAACTTCAAATAATTATGATGATATATCCAGGCAATGATCATTACATAGGCATCACGTCTAAGATTAGTAGACCGACTCCTGCCTGCATCTACTACTATTACTCCACACATCGACCGCTATCCAGCATGCATCTAGTGTATC
The DNA here is from genome assembly GCF_056163025.1 of Triticum urartu. Taxonomy (NCBI): domain Eukaryota; kingdom Viridiplantae; phylum Streptophyta; class Magnoliopsida; order Poales; family Poaceae; genus Triticum; species Triticum urartu. Next base: position 522,290,003 of record NC_141873.1, on the reverse strand, counting down.
AAGTTCATGGAAAACGGAGTAATGCAATAAGAACGATGACATGATGTAGACAAGATCCGTTTATCTATATGGCAGTAGATATAGATCTCGTCTTTTTATCCTTAGTAGCAACAATACGTACATGTCGTTTCCCTTTCTGTCAATGGGATCGAGCACCGTAAGATCGAACCCACTACCGGGCACCTCTTCCCATTGCAAGATAACTAGATCAAGTTGGCCAAACAATACCAAATATCGGAGACGAAATACGAGGCTATAAGAGATCAAAGAAACTCAAATAACTTTCATGGATATAAAAAGATATGACTGATCATAAACTCGAAGTTCATCATATCCCAACAAACACACCACAAAAGAGTTACATCATATGGATCTCCAAGAGACCATTGTATTGAGAATTCAGCGAGAGAGAGAGAGAGAGAGAGAAAGCCATCTAGCTACTAAGTACAGACGCGAAGGTCTACAAGGAACTACTCACGCATCATCGGAGACGCACCAATGGAAGTGGTGAACCCCTCTGTGATGGTGTCTAGATTGGATCTGGTGGTTTTGGACTCTGCGGCGGCTGGATGGATATTTCGTCGACTCCCCTAGGGTTCTGGGATTTATAGAGCAAAGAGGCGGTCCGGGGGGCACTCGAGGTGGGCACAACCCACCAGGGCGTGCCGGGGCCTCCTGGCGCGCCCTAGTGGGTTGTCCCCTCCTCGGGACTCCCCCCAGGTGCAACCGGGGCCCATCTGCTTCCTTTTGGCCCATAAAAACATCGTGAAGTTTCGTGGCATTTGGACTTCGTTTGATATTAATTTCCTGTGATGTAATAAACATGGAAAAAACAGCAAATGTCACTTGGCACTATGTCAATAGGTTAGTACCAAAAAAATGATATAAAATGATTGTAAAACATCCAAGATTGATAATAAAACAGCATGGAACAATCAAAAATTATAGATACGTTGGAGACGTATCAGCATGCAATTTCAAAATATTTCCTACGATCACGCAAGATCTATCTAGGAGATGCATAGCAACAAGAGGGGGAGAGTGTGTCCACGTACGCTCGTAGACCGAAAACGGAAGCGTTAGGTTAACGCGGTTGATGTAGTCGAACGTCTTCACGATCCAACCGATCAAGTACCGAACGTACGTCACCTCCGAGTTCAGCACACGTTCAGCTCGATGACGTCCATCGAACTCTTGATCCAGCAAAGTGTGGAGGGAGAGTTTCTCCGCGCGACGGTGTGGTGACGGTGATGGTGATGTGATGCACGCAGGGCTTCGCCTAAGCACTACGTGAATATGATCGGAGGAGTAAACCGTGGAGGGAGACGTCGCACATGGCTTGGAACAATTAGTGTGTCTCCAAGGGGTGCCCTACCCACTTATATAAAGGAAGGAGAGGGAGGAGGTGGGCCCTAGGGGGCGCGCCAAGTGGGGTGAGTCCTACTAGGACTCCCAGTCCTAGTAGGATTCGGCCCCCCTCTTATTCCTTCTCATGGAGGGGAAAAAGGGGGAAGGAGAGGGAGGAGGAGAAGGAAAGGGGGCCCTACCCCCTCCCCTAGTCCAATTCGGACTCCCATGGGAGGGGCACCCTTGTGGGCTGCCTCCTCTCTCCCCTATGGCCCATTACTTTTCCTCGAGGGGGGGGGTCTGGTAACCTCCCGGTACTCCAAAAAATTCCCGAAAAGATCCGGAACCGTTCTGGTGTCCGAATACTATCGTCGAATATATCAATCTTTACCTCTCGACCATTTCGAGACTCCTCATCATGTCTGTGTTCTCATCCGGGACTTCAAACAATCTTTGGTCACCAAAACACATAACTCATAATGCAAATCGTCATCAAACGTTAAGCATGCGGACCCTACGGGTTCGAGAACTATGTAGACATGACCGAGACATATCTCCGGTCAATAACCAACAGTGGAACCTGGATGCTCATATTGGTTCCTACATATTCTACGAAGATCTTTACCGGTCAAACTGCAATGACAACATACGTTATTCCCTTTGTCATCGGTATGTTACTTGCCTGAGATTCGATCGTGGGTATCCTCATACCTAGTTCAATCTCGTTACCGGCAAGTCTCTTTACTCGTTGCGTAATGCATCATCCCGCAACTAACTCATTAGTCACATTGCTTGCAAGGCTTATCGTGATGTGCATTACCGAGAGGGCCCAGAGATACCTCTCCGATACTTGGAGTGACAAATCCTAATCTCGATCTATGCCGACCCAACAAACACCTTCGGAGACACCTGTAGAGCATCTTTATAATCACCCAGTTACGTTGTGACGTTTGATAGCACACAAGGTGTTCTCCGGTATAGTCAAAAGAATATGTATAAGTCATGAAGAAAGCAATAACAATAAAACTTAACGATCGTTATGCTAAGCTAACGGATGGGTCTAGTCCATCACATCATTCTCTAATGATGTGATCCCGTTCATCAAATGACAACATATGTCTATGGTCAGGAAACTTAACCATCTTTGATTAACGAGCTAGTCAAGTAGAGGCATACTAGGGACACTCTCTTTTGTCTATGTATTCACACATGCATCAAATTTCCGGTTAATACAATTCTAGCATGAATAATAAACATTTATCATGATATAAGGAAATATAAATAACAACTTTATTATTGCCTCTAGGGCATATTTCCTTCACAATGCCCACTGATCTTTTTGACTCAATTCTGACCTGTGAGATTCGGAGAAATTCGCGGCGTGCAATTTTTTAGATGGACTAGCACATATGGCCGTGCGTTGCAACGGGAGATTATGCAAGTGTGGTAGATATAAAAAAATGTCTGAATCAAATGCGAGGATGAGATAAGGACTTTTAATGTCATTTCACAAACAATGTCTAAGTGATGTCATGATGAAATAAGGGAATTCTAAAAAGTCATTTCAAAACAAAAATTGTGATGGTCTGATCACGATTTGATTTCTTAAGGCGTCACAATGAAATATTTTTTGGCTGAGCAAATTGCATTCATGGACCATGCCTGAGCTAGACTGACAAATGATGTGTCTCGTCTTGACCTGGCATAGTGGTGTTTACCACAACCAGTACCATGGTACCAGAATAAACATAGCTGTGTATCAAGGCAAAATAGACATTTAGTTATTTTTATATAACTTACAAAAACGAACCTATAGGAAGTTGTGGCAATTTTTTGGGGGCTCGGCATTGTACGAAACACAGAAACCTTTTTTTAACCCGATGCGAGGGACTAAATAAAATCATAAAAGGATCTCTACAGATCCCCTAATAAAACTTCTATGCAAGCGATGGTTCGTTTTGTTAATTATTTACGGATCTGTTTTAATTTTTGGAAACATTTTATAAAATTTCGAGTATATTTTTTCTATTTCCAAAATAAGTTTTGAATACTGGTTTTTTTAAATCATGAACATTTTTTGTTTCATGAACATCTATTTGAGTGAATATTTTTATAATATGCGATTTTTTTAAATCATGAACATTTTATGATTTTTTCAATATTTTTTGAATTCACAAAACATTTATGATTTCTCAATATATTTTTAAAGCTCACAACTTCTTGAAATTTGATTCTTTTGAAAACCCGAACTAACTTAAGAAGGAAAAACAAAAACAAAAATGAAAAAGTGAAAAGCAAAAAACGAAATAGAAAACATGGGGTGCCACCACCTGCAAAGGGGTCGGCCCATTAGCACGTGCGGGAGGAGGAGGCGCGCTTCCTACCGAGAAAAAAGGGTAGGAACCAGGGATCGAACCACCGCCTTAGCCATTGGGCTAGTTGTGTGCTTGTGTTTCACAAGTATATCAACGTATAAGAACCGAACCCGACGTTGATTTTTTAAATAAAACGAATCAGTTTACTTATGAATGGCATGATGGGTAATTTATGATAACCTCCGGGATAACTTTTATGACAAACGACTAGAAACAATAGCCTCTTTATTATTAGAAAAAAGATTGGAATTCATCGTCACCGTCTTCATCGTCATCGTCTTCATCGGATGATTCAAACATAGAAGAGTGGACGATGATGTCAACAACCTAGTGTTATTGTATCTGGTGGACAAGTTTGAAAAGGGCCCGAAGAAAAAGCGCCACACTCCATTGTTGCTACGATCCAACAGTAAACAATGTATTGAAATTGAGCTTCACTCACGATTATTTGCTCGCAGTAATTACTAGGCACAGGAGTAGAAGTGTCACAGCCCTAGTGTACAATAGTTGCATTTGCATCCATACATCATGGCAATCTTTCCTTAAATCTGAACGGGGATTAACAAACCCTAGCACTTCTTTGAAAACTAGGATCAACCAAAAGAATATTTTTTCAGTGAACCCAAAAATGCCTTAATTAATGTTTGATAATTTTGGCAAGGGTTTTGATCCAAGCCAAAAATAGTGAAAATTTTTAGGAAATTATTTGGGCTTTGATTTAATCCACTAATGTATTTGAGTTGGAGCAAATAAATCCTATAAATATTTTTATTGCTCCAATAATTCTGAAACTTCTTGTGGAGCTCTCGGTTAAACCATTTTGCATCCACAATTATTTCCAGAAGCTGCAAAAATAATTTGGTCAGCAAACCAAATTCAAAACATCTGCAGAATTTAGAAAACAGAAATAAGAGAGAAGGAGAGAAGTACCTGGGCCTTACCTGCTACTGTAGCTCGCCCAGTCGAGCCGGCCCAGTCCACCTCCTCAGCGCCAGTCGTCCTCAACCTCGTGCCAGAAGGCACGAGGGCGCGTGCTCGCTGCGCGCTGGCCACGCGCCGCTCCACCTCCTGCTTCCCGCCGCTCCCCGACGCGCCTGTGAGCGCCACGCACTCCCCCCGGGCCCCCTCCCTCTCTCTCGCGTCCATCCCCTCCTCTCCCTCGCTCTCTTCCGCGACGGCCGACGCGGCCACGGAAGTGCCGCCGTGAACCACCGCGCTCCCCGACCCCCTCTTGCCTTCCCGTGTTGCGTGGAAGCTCCGCCACCGTCGCCCACGCCTCCTGGACGACCCGCAGGACGCCGGACGCACCGCACCACGACCATGGCGTCGTCTTCAACCTCTCGGCCGCCGAGATCGCCGACGACCGCACGCCGCCACCAACCCTTCCCCAAGCCCGCTGAGACGCGTACTGCAACCGCCGTGAGCTCCTTCCTCGAACCCCCCTCTTCTCCGTCTCGTTTGTATGCCGTAGCACCATGCCCCACCGTCACCGAAGCTCGCCGCCGTTGCGCTTCGTTGCCACCGTGGCTAGAGCGAACGTAGCTCGAAGCCGAGCACACCGCTGTGCTCAGCGCGGCTCCAGGAGCCCGTAGCGCCCACCAACTCCTCATGTTGTGCTCCGCAGCCCCGTTCCGCTCGACGCCATAGCTCCGGCCGGCGCCGAGGTTGACGCCGTGCCCAACTCCAGTCACCTAGCGCCCTCCCCTTGCCACAGTTGGATGCACACGAGCCCCAGCTCCTCGTAGGTGGGCTCGGCCATCGTTTTGGTCACCGGAGCAGCCATCCCGATCATCGCCGCCGCGTCTGTGTGCTCGCCGGCGTTGAACTCCGGTGAGATGACGTGGCCCGTCATTAGCCACTAATGACCCTGCTGATTAACCCCCCTAAGTCACTGACACCTGGGCCCCACATTTTAGCTAACCGTAGTTTATTTCTCTGTTTAGCTTAAACTAACCACAGTGGCCCCACACGTCAGCGTTGACTTGCTGACATGGCCATTGACCAGGCCCACTTGTCAGCCACACAACACAGCCCTCGGTCACTGACCAGTGGACCCCACTGGTCAGGTTTGACCTGGACCGCCTCTGTTGACTTGCTGACGTCACAGTGACGCAATGCTGACGTAGTTAATAATTTTCTGGATTTAAAATAATTAAAAAATTCCAGAAAATGCCCAAAACTTCTAAAAAAATCATAAAAAATTATCTATAACTCCAAATAAGATAAATTATATATGAAAAATTATCAAAAAAATCCAAAGAATCTGTTTATGGCATTTTCATGCATGTTTGAACAAGTTAACCTCACTGAATAGGACAATTCATGATTATGGAATAAATGGTAATTAGTTTTGGAGTTGGAATTTGCTATGGGTTTGAATTCCACTTCAATGAATATGACTAACTGTTGCACTAGGTCAATTCAGTACTTAATATGACATATCATTCATATGAATGTGCATTGCATTGATTGTGGTTCCTTTTGTGTTTGTCGGTGGTTGTTCCCTCTTAGTAGACGATGTTTCCGACGACGTGATCGATGACACCGATGAAGAGATATACTATCTTCAGAAGTGCCAGGCAAGCAAAACCCCCTTGTTCATCCCGATACAATCCCACTCTCTCGCTCCTGCTCTCTTTTACTGCATTAGGACAACAATGTTTCAACTGTTACATGTTGCGGTAGCTGAACCCCTTTCCTCTGCATGACCTATCATTGCCCTAGTAAATAGATGAAACCCACTAGCATGAGTAGGAGTTGTTTGAGCCCTGATGTGCCTACTCATTCATGTTTGTTTGTCATGCCTGCTACTGCTTAGAGTTGAGTCAGGTCTGATTCATCGGGGATGAATTGGAATGTGGTGAACATGTCCTACCGTTGAGAGCTAAGTGTGTGAACACGATTTGGTAAAGGTAGCGGTGAGAGGCCATGTAGGAGTACATGGTGGGTTGTCTCATTGTAGCCGTTCTTAAGAACTGAGTTCTGTGTTTGTGATCCATGAACAGTTACTACCACACATTGGGTTCCGGTAACTCGACCCCTCTCAACTTATTAATCCACTCGATCTCTGTTCAGGAGTTGCAACTAGTTTCTGGTGTTTGTAGGTAGTGTTAGTAGTCTACCAAGTGGCACCCGGTACAGGTGGGCTTGGGACAGACTAGGCACAGTAGCCCGGTGTACCAAGTGGCACCCGGATGGTGGGCTTGGGAACCCTATACACATCGTTTGGGGCCGTGAGCGACACCCCGGCCGGATCTCCTTGCGGATGGAACCCGAATAGACGATAAACCTGGACGAGAGACTTGTGTAATTAGTCAGGTCGTTGCCGACTCCCTCGCCCAGCTTCCGCTTGAAGGTAGCCGAGGTACATGACGTGTACAGGGCGATAAGTGGCGAGAGCGTGTGTGAAGAAGTACACCCCTGCAGGGTTATCATTATCTATTCGAATAGCCGGATTCCTCGGATATGGAAACTTGGACCCCTTGTATAGTTCATAAACAAGTGAAAGTGGATACTCTAAAATGAGCAAGATAAGCGTGAGTGCTATGGATGGCGTTCTCGTAGGGAGACGGGAGCGGATCCATAGTGGAGTATTGATATGGTGAATATGTGGACTCGTGTGCGCCACCGCAAAAGAGTTACTTGCAGTCGTAATTCAGGATAGTCACCGAGTCAAAGTTGGCTTGCTGCAGTTAAACCCCACCATCCCTTTTGTTGATAATGATGCATATGTAGTTAGTTCTGATGTAAATCTTGCTGAGTACATTTGTACTCACGTTTGCTTAATTTATATTTTGCAGAGAGACTTCAGTCTCGCTAGTAGTTCCGCGTGGACTTCGATGTTTAGCTTGTTACCTCAGCTACGATCTTGTACCGTTGGGAGGGTCTTGTAGATAGTCAGGCTTCTCAGCCTTCTTCATTTGTAGTTGTCTGTACTCAAACAAGTTAAACTTATGCATGCGCTTTGCTTGTATGCTATGATTGTTGGGTCATGAGACCCATGTTTGTAATATCTTGCTCCTCGGAGCCTAATGAATAATACTCTGAGTCGTAGAGTCTTGTTGTGATGCCATGTTGTATTGCATATATTGAGCATATTGTTTGTATGATTGCAATGCTTGGTATATGTGGGATCCGACAACCTAGTTGTTTATCCTTAATAGCCTCTCTTATGGGGAAATGTTGTCTTGTGCTTCCATGAGCCATAGTAGTCCGCTACAGCCCGGTTCACCGGAGTCCTGCTAGCCCAGCACTACTGCTCCGAAACACTTGACTGGCCGGCATGTGATTCACTTCGTTCCTGTGTCTGTCCCTTCGGGGAAATGTCACGCGGTGACATCCGGAGTCCTGCCTAGCCTGCTACAGCCCGGTTCACCGGAGTCCTGTTAGCCCAGTGCTATAGCCCGGATTTGCACGCTGCTGACCGACATACTCGATGTTGATTCATGTATGCCTGTCCCCGTAAGTTAGTGCCATTTTGGGTTCACGACTAGTCATGTCGGCCCGGATTCTCTGTCATATGGATGCTAGCGACACTATCATATACGTGAGCCAAAAGGCGCAAACGGTCCCGGGCCATGGTAAGGCGACACCCGTGGGAATACCGTGCGTGAGGCCGCAAAGTGATATGAGGTGTTACTGACTAGATCGATGTGATTTGGAATCGGGCTCCTGACAAAAAGAAACATCACACGTGCACGTTTCCCTAAAAAAAGAAAAAGAAAAAGAAACATCACACGTTTCCCTCAAAAAAAAAGAAACATCACACGTTCCCCTAAAAAAAGAAAAAGAACAAGAAACATCACACGGTGGGCAACACCGCCGCTCCTCGGAGGAGATCCTCAGACAACCTCCTCACCGAAGCGCAAGAGGACCCACTATGGTCCACTGCCTTGCGGCAGACCACCATCATTTCCATGGCCTTCTCCTTCGCCTTCTTCCCTTCCTCGCCACCGCCCATCAGGGACCTCACCGCTCGCTCCAGCTCTGCCGCCTCCACGAAGTTGTCCCGTTTCCTGTCCACCGTCAGCGGCACGGCCACGCCCATGTCGCAGACCAACGTGAAGGCGTTGAAATGCTGCTCCGCGCCGAGCGGCCACGGCAGCATCGGCACGCCGAACCAGAGACTCTCCAGGACGGAGTTCCAGCCGCAATGGGTGACGAAGCCCCCCACGGAGGCGTGCGCGAGTATCTCCTTCTGCGGCGCCCTCTTGGGCCACACGAGCCCTCTTTCCTCTGTCTCCCCCAAGAAACCTTCCGGGAGAAGCTCCGCGAGGTCCCCGTCGCTTGGGTGTCGCGCGCCGTGCGAGGTGTCCGCCGGCAGCCCACGGAGCACCCACAGGAAGCGGTGGCCGCTGCGCTCCAGGCCCCGCGCTATCTCGTGCGCCTGCGGCTTTGTCAGGAATCCTTTGCTCCCGAAGCAGAGGAACAGCACGGAGGCCGGAGGCTGCGCGTCGAGCCACCGCACGCACTCGTGCGTCTGCTCCTCCTCCTCGGCGTGAGCGGGTGGCGTCAGCGCCAGCACTGGGCCGATCGGGTACACGACCGGGGCGCGGGCTCCACGTGTGCACCGACCTTCAGCGATGGCTGCGAGGACGCGCGGCTCCAGATCGTCTGCAGTGTTGACGATGATGCCGCTGGCTTCCACGTAGCGCCTGCCGGTGTACACGAACCACTTGTAGGTCGGACTCTTCCGTTCCAGCAAGGTCCCCGGGAGGACGGACGGCGGCACCGGGGGGAGGCCGGGCAAGTCCAGAGCGCCTCCCATCTCCTCGAACTCAACGACCACCTCGTCGTCCAGAGCGGGCGAGCGCAAGAGGAGTGACAGCATCGCGGCGCTGGAGGTAAAGTAGACGTAGGACGGCACGGCGAGCTCGCCGGACACGTCTAGCGCCGGCGTGCAGAATATGTCGACGACGAGCGCGGCCACCGGACAGGTCAAGCCAATTATAGCTGCGCGGAGATGGGGCACGTGGAGCTGCACTGCGCGGGAGATGAACTCCTCGATGCCCGAGTGGTCCGTCGGGAGCTTCACGTCCGGGAGATGGTGGAAGCGGATGTCCACGGCGCCTGCCGCTTCCTCCCGGCGTACGTGCTCGCAGATGTCGGACGCGGCCTGCGCTGTCGGCGCCGGCAATAGGAGCACCGTGAGCGACAGGGGCCGGCTGCTGCTGGCGAGCAGCTGCTTCCCGGCCTGTATCATGGGCATGAAGTGGCCGGCGCCCCAGACCGGCAGTAGCACAATGGTCGGATTCGCCATTGTCGGTCTTCGGCTGGCTAGTGGCTACTCGATCTGTCTCTAGCTAGTGCCTTTCTCTTTTTCTATGGAAAATAGTTGCATGAGTATCCCATGAGTGAGACCCCATGAGTTGGTGTTTCTTATAGCCATTGCAGTTGCAGACAAGGACAGTATTTGTACGGAACGACGATAACGATGTGAGTCCATGTTGGAAACTTGAATAACCGTGACTTCCTAGAGTTGCACGAGTGTCCCATGCATATATGCTAGCGACAAAAATAGTGTCATACATCATCACTAGCGTTGGTAGGGTTCATATATGTTATATGAACGTCCACGTACGTCCTCTTCTAATTATCACTAGAAGAACGCCCGTGTGTTGTAACGGGGCCATATTAACTTTAAAAGTTCAATATTAATCATGTTAATAATACATTTAATATTTTCATACATATCAAGTGACACTGGCGACCTTTTTTGTCAATTTAGCAACGGGCTCAGTTGCAACGGGCTCTTTATACATATCAGACAACTCGCTACTACTTAAACTACAACTATGGCTACCAATATTTTTTTGTCAATTTAGCTCAGCAATAGTGCCTGGCTTAATAGACTGCTTTGCATTCACCCCCTCAGAAGACAGAGAGAACCAACTCAACATGTCAGAAGATTAACAGAAATTTCATTTGTATGGCATGAACATATAGCAGGAGCACCAACACATAGATCAGCAGAGAGCAGAGCACAGCATGCACACACTCGGGCCATCTATATCATACACACATAGCAACGCACACACGCATCACGCTGGCATACACATACAGAAAAGCAGGCACACACGCATCATGCGCATTGGCCGGTACGACGCACGCAGAGCAAGGACGTACGCACGGAGAGCAAGCTAGCAAGCACGCACGCATCCAACCCCGCCGCTGCATGCGCTGGCGGAAGGTGAGACAGCAAGGGAGACTGCACATTGAAGCTGTCCATGCAAGGCTAGAGGTGCTGGGCCAGCGACGGCGGTGTCAGGACGGCGCTTGATTCGTTCCCGGTGGCGTGGAGCTTGGGGCGGCAACGCGGCGATAGCTAGTGCTCGGGGATGGGGTTTGGGGCGGGGGCAGTCGACCCGATGGCTGGCAAAGTTAACGGGCTCGGGCGGCTGGATATTCGGCGGGTGGCGGCGGCACAGCGCGAGGATGGGACAGGCGGGAAACATAGCGGGCGTTCAACTACCAATACCCACGCCTTTTTTTAGGAGAATTGCTTGTGAAAATAACGTGCGACGACGACTTAGCGAGCGGATCCCCTTAAAAAAGACATAGCGAGCAGATTCCCTTAAAACTAGTAGGAATGGATACGATTGATGACGTTGATAAATAGTGGTGAATGTTGGCCTAATTTATTATCATCATGCATGGAAACGAATCATCAAGAAAAAGAATACTTCCTATTACTACACTTATAGGAAGCTTCCTAATCTCTACTACCAAACAGTTTCTGCCCAAATAAGGAAGGAAAGTTATGGACGTGATTCGGAAGAAAACAAACGTTATGAAGATTAATTAATTTAGATTTGATCTTTAGAGATTGATTATGATTGATTCTTTTACATAAAGACATTACTAAATAATTTGTGTCAGTATGGAAAGTTCTGATCCGTTCAGTTTTTTTCGTTGTGTGAGAGGGTGAAGTGAAAATAAACCGATAAAGTGGGGGAGGCGACGAAAAAATCTATGACGGTTAACCTACGAAAAAAAACCGGACGAAAGTGGTGGGACGAAAAAAACCTGTAAGCGAGACTACCAACTGCTCCATTAGGAGTCGACCCGATGGCTGGCGAAGTTAACGGGCTCGGACGGCTGGAAATTCGGCGGGTGGCGGCGGCACAGCGCAAGGATGGGACAGGCGGAAAACCTAGCGGGCGTTCAACTACCAATACCCATGCCTTTTTTTAGGGGAATTGCTTGTGAAAATAACGTGCGACGACGACTTAGCGAGCGGATCCCCTTAAAAAAGACATAGCGAGCAGATTCCCTTAAAACTGATAGGAATGGATACGATTGATGACGTTGATAAATAGTGGTGAATGTTGGCCTAATTTACTATCATCATGCATGGAAACGAATCATCAAGAAAAAGAATACTTCCTATTACTACACTCATAGGAAGCTTCCTAATCTCTGCTACCAAACAGTTTCTGCCCAAACAAGGAAGGAAAGTTATGGACGTGATTCGGAAGGAAACAAACGTTATGAAGATTAATTAATTTAGATTTGATCTTTAGAGATTAATTGTGATTGATTCTTTTACATAAAGACATTACTAAATAATTTACGTCAGTATAGAAAGTTCTGATCCGTTCAGTTTTTTTCGTTGTGTGAGAGGGTGAAGTGAAAATAAACCGATGAAGTGGGGGAGGCGACGAAAAAAATCTACGACGGTTAACCTACGAAAAAAACCGAACGAAAGTGGTGGGACGAAAAAAAACCTAAAAGCGAGACTACCAAATGCTCCATTAAAAATAGAGATTAGCATTGGTAAGTTTGCCTCTTCATCACCGATTTAATCAGGTCCTCTCATCGGGTCCTTTTCTTCCATGAGTTCCACCATAATGTCTTCATCGGGTCCCTTTCCCCATTAATTCCACCGAAAAATATGCCACTTTTTACCCTTTCCTTACTTGTAGTCCTCGAGATGGCTTATTGACTTAGCTCGTAGAGCGGTTAAGAGGATAATGATATTCCTAACCTATGAGAGTTTAAGTCTTAGACTTAATCTTGATGCTTGCATTTTTCTAAAGTACATATTGAAAACTTGGAATAATGGTGAACGAACTCGTTGCCATCACCAAAGCCACGTAACTCCCTGTATTTGTGGGGAACAAAAGAACTGTCTAAGTGCTGATCATTATCATCATCATCATCATCAGTGGCGGAGCCAGAAAAATAGGATGAGGAGGGCCGAGTATTGTTAAACCTTGTTGGGGTGAGCCAATCCATCAAAAACACCCATTTTTAACAAGCCTAAATCACAAATGTTGGGGGGGAGGGGGGGGGGGGGGGGGGGGGCAGGGCCTTGGCTGGCACCCCCCGTCTCCGTACTTAAATGGATGCAATCCAAAGGGTACACCATAGGCATAGGTATAGGCATCACATCAAAAAATAGTATACTTGTTGAAGATTGGGATTTAGGCCTGGATCCACCTCCACCTTGTTCGGCAGGTCACACTAAATTGATGCAATCTAAACGTGCATCGTAGGCATAGCATCACATCGGTGAATAGTGTCGTAGGTTGGCATCACATCGAAAAATAGTTGTGTAGGCCAAATATCATTTTTTTTAGGACGTTGTAGTTAATGTTCTCGCTGAAAAGTTAGAAAAATCAGCAGTTTACAGTATGGCTTTTCTACCGTGAGTAATTCGAGAGTTAAAATTTCCGACCGCTGCCAAGCTGGCAACAGCTGGTTGGTCAGTCTGTCCATCCGATGGTCATATCAGGACCTCGGGTTGCGACCCTGTCTATACGTTGTCATCCCCTCCACCATTAGTTAGTTGGCTGCTCCGAATTAATATTCAACAAGTGTCACTTATAGTAACCCATCCTCCTGAAACATTTGAGAGAATCCTAGCGAGAAAAACCCTCAAATACCCACAATCAAAGAGATTGAGCATCACTAAAGGATCTGTTCTAAGTGAGATGGAGACTTGTTACTCTTTAAGACTGTGATCTTATAGACGGTTAGGCTTCAGTTCAAAACTTCCAAGAGTCATCGCGGACAACCGTAGAACATGTTTGTGAATGTTTAGATATCTACCTTGAAAATCTATCATGAGTGATTAGACGAGGTTTAACTAAACTTAGTTCAAGGAGAATAAGATGAAAACTTGGTCTTTTGATTTAAATCTCAGCCTCTCTAATCAGACATAAAACTGTCACGACATATTCCCCGAGCAACTGGTTTCAATTTATTCACCCTTTAAATTTTTGTATTTGTATGTTGTGAAGACTTTGTCTCCTCCTCTCTCTGAAGACTTTTCATTCCACTGTTTTTTACATGTTCTATTTCGTTTTTGCTTAGTTATACCTTTTTAGCGGGTGGTATTTAAGTGTACATGCCTATTTGTTCGTCTTGTTTACTTCTACTATTACTTAGCTTGCATGCTTTCCACTGTTTTGATGACTTTGTCCTCACATTGAATACATGCTTACTCTAGGTTCTATTTCTTTGCGCTCCTTAGTTTTTATTTCTTCGAAGAATAAGCTTCTTAATCTGGTAAGTCTCCAATTTACCTCCCCCCCTTCCAGTCGATTGAACGCTCCAAATAGTCATTGTCGGGGGATGAACCCCGGGCAAGCAACAGAACCCGAATCCTTTTCAAAAACATCAGGGCCGGCATCGCTTCTCAGTCCGGCCCGCACTTGGCTGGGTTTGTCAACACGGCCAAGTCCCTCAACCCGACCGAACTCTTCGACCCGACCAAGATGGCAACCCGGCCCTGACGGCTGGCACAAGCCGACACAGTCCGGCGAACTATGGCTTTCCCAGCAAGCCAACTCCTCCATGGCGTGTTCCTCAACCCAGCCACGGGTCAGCTCCCGTCCCATCCAAGGCGTGCGATGGGACGAGTCCTCATTAGGGGGATGAGCGTGGCAATAGTGCTCCACCAACTCCTCTGACCAGCAGAGGCGTGGCAATAGTTCCCCACCTACCCCGCTGACCGAGGCCGGCGTGGCTAGAGCACACCCCGTCGTCACTGCTGATGCCAGCAGACGGCGACCTGGCGGTGCACCACTGTAGCGGACTCGACCCGACCACTCCGTTACAATCGACAAGACGGAGAAAAGTGCCCCCTGGCACACGGGGCCCACGACTGGAGAACTCGGCGAGCCCTGACACCCTGCGGGTCCCAGCACCGGCTTCTCGGACGATGACAACCCGACTCCACAACCTTGTAACTTTACCATTGTAACCCTGGGGGTTGACCCATAAAACCCCTTAGGAGCCCTCATGTACGCGGGCACATGAACACAGGCAAGACACCACTCACTCACACGATCAGTAGAGCACACATTCCTCGAGAAGGAGCAGCCTATGCTTTGGCCTGTCTTCCTTCCTCCCCAATACAGCTCTAGGAGCAAGCTTGTAACATCCACATATAAACCACACTCGGCAGGATTAGGGGTGCACTACTGCAGGATGCACTACCTTTTTAAAAATTTCATAACTTTTTTTAAAAATGTTTGTAAATAGTATAAAATGTTCATAAATTCAAAAAATATTCATGATTTTATAAAATATTGCAATATCTGTACAAATGTTCATGGATTTAAGAAATGTTCAAGATTTCAGTTTCAAGTATGTCCATGAGTTTAAAAAAAATTCATGATTTCACGAAAATATGAGTGATAGTGTATCTCGGTGATGCGGAAAAATTTGGTCATGGACATTGGAGATTATATTTTTTTTCTCCAGTTGCAATGCACGGGCTGTTTGTGATTTTATAAAAATGTGTTTGCTTATTCAAAAAAGTTCCAAATTTTGAAAACAAATGTCTAGGAAATCAGAAAATGTTCATGATTTTTTAAAAAGCTCGTGTATTAGAAAATGTTAACAAAATTGAACAAAATTTGGCTAATTCAAAAAAAATCATGAATGAAAAAATATCCTAAAAATTCAACAACTATTCGTGACTTGCAAAATAGTTTATTCATTCATAAAATGTTCACTGATTAAAAAAATGATCATGTATTTGAGAAAATGTTTGTTAAATCACAAAAATGTTCATGAATTTTAAAAATTACTCCACCAATTTCAAAAACAATGTCTGTCCGTTCTAGAAATGTTCGCCGGTTAAATAAAATTGTTAAAAAATATTCACATTTTTTTGCAAATAGTATAAAATGTTCATGAATTCAAAAATGTTCGAAAATTGGTAAAAGTGTTCATGAATTTGAAAAATGTTCACGAGTTGATAAAATGTTCATGATTTCACGAAATTGAGTGATAGTATATCTTGGTGATGCAGTAAAATGTGATCATGGCCATTAGAGATTATGATTTTTCTCCTATTGTAACGCACGGGCCTTTTTGCTAGTACGTAATAAATAATTTTGATCTGACGGCTGAAAATGAAAAGGATCAGGGTACGCCATCTGCTGGTTCACAGGGCTACGAATTTCCTTCAGCTTCCTATATCTACTCGGGGGCTCTCTTCTCCGTCCGATTGCGTCTCTCCGCTCAAGCTGCCGGCGGCGACGACAGATAATTCCCTCTTTACCTCTCGTTCTCCCGGCCCGACACCACGCTTATAGCCTGGCGATCCTTGTCCCGTAGCGCCGCCCGCAACCTGTTCGATGAAATGGCTGCGAGCGGCGTCGACCTCATCGGCGCCCTCCCGGACGAGATCCTCCACCACCTCCTCTCGTTCCTCCCGGCGCAGGAGTCCGTGCGGACGTGCGTGCTCGCCAGGCGCTGGCGCCACCTCTGGAGGCTCACCACGGGCATGGGCATCGTCGGCAGAAGCAGCTCCTGCCGTCATGCACCACCTCCTCGTCCTCCGTGAGCGCACGAGCCTGGACTATTTTGAAATCAAGTTGATGGAATTCTCCGCAGCAGATCAGCCCTATGTCAGCCCTTGGATCCGTTACGCCATGCTGTGCAATGCCCGTACGCTCACCGTTCATCTCTACCACAACGCCCGTTATGGCGTTACGCATGTTTTATTTAGAACTTTTTTGACACTTAAAAGGTTAGTTTTTGAGTTTTTGCTCCATTAGCAATTTCCGTCAAGTACCTCACTACATCAGTCAGTCTTCGGTATTATACAACAAAGAGTGAGTACACCGTTGCATTCTTGGGCACAAACTTCAACCAGCACCCAATTGTACAAGCTAATAGGTGACTACATCAGCAACATATGATCTGCCAAGATGACTCGCCGCGACATAGTAAACCAGGAACTCCATCATGTCGAAGTCGAACGTCAACGGTCATTACAGCTGCTTCAGGAAGCTAGAGTCATCTGTGAGACTCCCTCGACCGTGCCTCCTGAATCCTGATGGACCTGATTGAGCTACGTTTAGACACCAGCAGGTCAAGCGAAATTGGTGCTGCTGCAGCCAAGTCAAGCGAAATTGAACAGATTACATACGTGATTACATCCAAGGTTTGAGCTGATGTAAGATCTAGTAAAATAGAAGGAAAATGTGATTCTATACAACTAGAAAAAACAATAAATGAGAAGACGAGAACTCCTTTCCACTAAAGTAAATAACATAAGCTGCAGTTCAGTTTAGACTTTGATTAATCCAAAAAATATGCGTCGGCCTAACATACATTTATTGACTACTCCCTCCGTCCCATAATATAAAAGCGTTTTTAACACTACACTAGTGTCAAAAGCGCTCTTATATTGTGGGACGGAGGGAGTATTTAACTATTTCCTGTTTTTGCAGATGGTTGGTACGTTCATGGCTATGAGGCCTCTTCCTATAATATGTTTAACTGAGCATGGTGTGAAGACATGAAAGGAATTCGTACAATTCCGGGAGCAAAGGTATAGTGTCATTCATGATTTAGTTTTCTTGATTGGTGTGAACCTGGCCGAGTTACCCAGTATGATGGCCACTTTGTATTGCAAAATTAATACTGTGGCAGGGACTCTATCCTCTGGATAGCAACTTAAGACAGATCAAACAAGAATGAACTCTATCACAAGATACTAGTTTGGTCGAATGTGCTAATAAAGAGATAGATTACGAAGTATGTTCTGTTGTATATGCCCACTCATCTCCATATGTACAATATGCTAATTGTGTCAGATTCAGCACTATACTCGTGGCTAATCTGTGGTCTTTGTTTCTACTGACTACAGACACATTGCAATCTCACATGTAAATCTCTCTAGGGTGACCTGTTCTTAGTAGAACCGATCTTATTTTCACTTCAAGAGGAATTTCGCGCTTCTGCCAGATCCTCCCTATCTCCTGATGGAGCTTGTGTACGAGCTTCATCTTGCTGGACCTTGGTCGCTCCAACATATGACACTCTGATTGCGTGCAACTTAATGGCTACTTCTCGCATGATCATTCTTTCCTTCGGGAGCACACACGTGCAAGAAAGTGCTAATTGTGTAAGCGACAAAACGCATTGATAGACAATGTTTCCTATTTCGTCTGCTCCATGAATGTATCCGCAGCATTCTTCTTGGAGATGAACATCGATTATACGTACTATCTGATCTGGGAAGTTCCTCTCCACAAAGTTGACAATGCTGAGGCCATCCTGAAACATGCAGTCCGTTGGTCTTTTGCCTATCAGCATCTCTAGAATGATTATTCCAAAGCTGAAAACATCACCACATGTTGATGCTTGGCCACTATTGGCATACTCTGGAAAAGGTTAAAAATAAACTAATTGAGTAATAGTACACTATAGATCTTTAGTATCCATGTTACAATCTTAAACAAATACAAGATCTGGCGATGGCCGTTACCTGGAGCTATATATATCCTATTGTCCCCTTCAATCCGACTGAGTTGCTTGAACTTGTGCCTGAACTTGACTGTCCAACTGTTGCGGACCCAGATTGAAGTACGAGGTTTGCAATGCCAAAGTCACCCAAATGTACATTCATATCAACGTCTAGGAGGATATTGCTAGGCTTCAAATCACGATGGACAATGGATCTTCTAGAATCATGGTGCAAGTAGGCCAATGCATCAGCTATATTAACAACCATGCTTATCCTTTGCCCTAAGCCCAATACAATAGGTTCTTCACCAGCAGGTTTTTCATGTAACCATTTGTCCAAATTTCTGTTTTTTTTTTGAACCGGGCGTACCCCTTTCCATTTGCATTAAACGGAAATACATCAGTTCCAGGAAGTTAGAGAGGAGGGAAAGGAGGTAGTGAGTTCAAAGCACTGCCAGGAAACCCACCGTGCTCGCCCGCCATCGTGACGAGCACTATGGGGCGAAAACCTGACAACACCATACAGTTATACAAATCCCTGACCACCAGCTAAGCACGAGACCAAAAGGGACTCAGAACGCTAAGAGAAACAAACAGCATGCAAGCCGAGGAGAATCGCCTCCAGGCTAATCACCAAGCCAGCACTTCTCCATCATCATCTTTTGCACTTCTGGCCTTCTCACACAACGCCATCAGCCTGGACGTACTCGAGCGGATCATCTCTGCACCTTGACGTAGTTCCTCCGCGTCCCCTGCTTTTGAAGCCCTGCCCGATACAAAAGAAAGGAACATGCCGAAAACACAATCTCAAACGGAGATTTAATCAATTTCTTCTCAAAGGTAGCTCTATTACGGGCCAGCCAGATGGCCCAAGTCACAGCCGCCAGGCCAACAGTGAAGAACTTATCTCTTTTAGGCAAGAACATATTACACCACACATAATATTGCCAAACATTGTTAGGACATGTGTCAGTCCCCAGGACCACACCTATAGATCTCCAGGCCACACGAGCCACATGGCAGGAGAAAAACAAATGCGAACTCGTTTCCAGTTGGCCACAGAAGGAACACACAGGGTTTCTTGGCCATTTTTTCCTCTTCATCACCGATCTGGTGAGAACTGCATCTTGTGCCATTTGCCATAGGAAAACCTGGATTTTAAGCGGATGCTTAGCTTCCCAGATCCATCTATGGTTGCAGCCACTAATCGGCTTCTCCAGCCATTTATACATAGATTTAGTGGAGTATTTGGCATTCTTATTAAGCCCCCAATAGACCGAGTCTCTATCAGCAGAAAGGTTTAAGCCTACAATTAACGCACGCATTTGATCCCATTGATCTCTCAGATCAGGGTCAAGGCGGCGTCTAAAGAACGAAGAGGGCACAGCACCACCGAAATTTTCCACTGTGCAATCTTGATCAGTGAAAATTGCAAACAGCCGTGGGAAGGATAATTCAAATGGTGGGAGACCATTCAGGGAGTCTTTCCACACCCTGGCCAAGTTACCAGCCCCCAAGGTAATTCGCCTCCCCACCATGTATAAGTTTTTAACCTTCAGAAGAGCCTTCCAGCAAGGCGAATCAGAATATCTCGAGGACACTGTGGCCACAGATTTGTTATACAAATATCTCGCTTTTACCAGATCTTGCCACATCCCTTTCTGGGTTTCAAGTTTCCACCACCACTTCACCATAAGGCTGATATTCTGTTTCCTGAGGTCTTTGACCCCCAGGCCCCCTTTCTCTTTCGATCTACATACCCTTTTCCATTTAACCAGGTAGTAACGATTCTTCTTATTGCAACCTTGCCAGAAAAACTTTCTTCGGTGCTTATCGAGCTTATCTATAAAGGTCTTACTCATGAGCCACATCGACATGTGGTACAGAGACAATTGCGACAGCACCGAAGTAAGCAGAGTAAGCCTGCCCCCTATAGAGGCAGCATGCCCAATCCAAGTCCCAAAATATTTCAAATAGTTGTCCACAATAAATTCCCACACCGAGTCTTTCAAAGAGGAAAAGCTCACTGGCATCCCCAGGTATTTGATTGGAAAGTGTCCAATCTCACAGTTGAAAAGCTCAGCATACCCCTTATCGATCTCTGCATCTCCCCCAATAGTCAGAACCTCACTCTTCTGAAAATTCACTTTAAGCCCTGACATCAGTTCAAACATGTATAACAGGATCTTAAGATTCATTGCCTTCTCCATGTCATGTTCCAGGCAAATGATCGTGTCATCTGCATACTGCAGAATGGACACCCCATTTGGGATGAGATCAGCAGCTAAACCAGTTAGCAGGCCATTTTGTTGAGCCTTGTTGATCATTTTATTTAGGCAATCTGCAGCCAAATTAAACAAGAAGGGGGAATGTGGATCTCCCTGGCGCACCCCTTTCGCGCTCTGAAAGTATGGTCCTACAGAACCATTCAGCTTGATGCTGACCGTACCATTGTATAGGATTTGTCTCACCCATCCACACCAAGTTTTATCGAAGCCTCTCAGCTTATGACATTCCAAGAGAAACTCCCAGTTGACTTTATCGTAAGCCTTCTCAAAGTCTAACTTCAGCACCACCCCAATTCTTTTCTTGACATGCGTGTAGTTCAATATCTCATGAAGAGACATGATACCATCCATAATATTCCTACCCTTCACAAAAGCATTTTGCGAAAGGCTAATCAGCTTATCAGCGTAATTTTCAACTCTTCTATCCATAGTCTTAGTAATCAACTTATACGGGCACCTAAGGAGGCAGATGGGTCGGAACTGTTGAATTCGTTCAGCGCCCGAAACTTTAGGAAGAAGAGTGATCACTCCGTAGTTGAGACGCTGCACATCAAGCGTCCCATCATGGAAGTGCCTAAAAATCCTCATAATATCATTTTTGACAATATCCCAACAATGTTGGTAGAACTCTGCAGGAATATTGTCCGGGCCAGGTGCTCTATTGGTATCCATTGCAAACAGAGCCTCTTTCACCTCCTCCACAGAAAAGTCCTTAGTTAGCTCTTCGTTGTCCTCTTTCGTAAGTTTCTCCGAATCATCCCACGCACCAAGGTCCATGTGAAAGATGTTACCAGGTGCTAGACCGAACAAATCCTTATAAAACTCTGTGGCGTGTGAGATTAGGTTATCAGTGCCCTCGATTTCCACATCACCACACTTCAACGTGTGAACGGTGTTTTTTCTTTTGCGCCCATTGGCTATCTTGTGGAAGTAATCAGTGTTAAGGTCCCCTTTGAGCAGCCAGCGCTCATGGGACTGTTGAAGCCAGAAAATTTCCTCATTCACTAGAATCTCGTGCAGCTCAAAGTTAATGTCAACCTTCCTATTATACATCTCAGGCAGCAAAGGGCCTTCTTCTTCCAGCTCTTCCAAAGCGGCTAGTTCCAGCCTAAGCTCTTCTTTCCTTTTTTTATCGTGACCATATTTGTGGGATCCCCACCCTTTAAAGAAGGTTTTAAATCTTTTGAGCTTAATATTGAGAATGTCTATAGGGTCTTTTGCTTTAACAGCTTTGGACCAGATTTTCTCAACTAAGGGCAAGAAGTTCTCATTTTTGAGCCAGGCCAGGTCGAACCTGAACTCTCTAGGCTTAGGAGCTTCTCTACCCGAGTCGCCTGAGGAAAGGAGTAAGGGATTGTGATCAGAAAGCTCGCGAACAAGCTTCCTAACCGCCACGAGAGGAAATAAGTCCTCCCAGTCACTAGACATCAGAATTCTGTCTAGCTTTTCTAAAGTGGGATGGAATTGGTTGTTGGTCCAGGTGTATTTGCCACCACTACAAAAAATTTCTCTCAGGCCGAAAGCATTGATAACAGAGTTAAACATATCCATGGACTTATGGTTATGGGCCTTCTTATTCTTTTCTTCCCCATTTCTCAATATATTAAAGTCGCCTCCCACAATATAAGGCTTATCCATGGAGGAGCAGAAGTGAGCGAGTTCAGTCAGGAACTCCTCCCTCTTATCTTCATGAGCTAGCCCATACACCACTAACATACTCCATATACTCTTCTTATTGATATCTTTCAAGTCAAGTTGGATCATATATCTACCAGTGTTGCTATGGACAATGTCTAGATTGCCTTTTCTGGCCCCAGCCAAAATCCCACCAGATTTGCCATTTGAGGGGATCCAGACCCACTCAAATATATTAAAAGGGTCAATCTTCCTCAAGCATTTAGAGGAGATTTTTTTTTTCATAGTCTCCTGCAACCCTATGAAGTCGAGTGTATGGTCACTAATTAGATCAGAGAGGCAGGTGGCCATACCTTTCTTGCCCACCCCTCTGCAGTTCCAAATGAGACCTCTCATTTGGAACGGTTTTTTTGTTTCTTGGCCCTGGTAACCCTGCCAGGAGCCGGGGCAGAGTTACCACCATTCTTCCTATCCTCAGTCACCAGGTTCTTTTGACTTCTAGTCACAGGCCTAGAAATCTTAACCGATGATCTGTGGGTTTTCTTTTTACTGCCATGCTTGGATGAAACGAACTCATCCTCAAAATACTCATCTTGCTCCAGCCAAGTTAAGCTAAGAGGGGCTTTTTTTCCTAGACCATTAATCACTGACATGTTATTATCGACATCATTGTCTTTGTTCATAGAATTCTGTTTATTCATTAAGTTTTCTCTAGCCTCCTCAAGCTCGCGTAAAATGTCAATGCATGTAAAATCATTGTCAGGAATGCAAACTCCCATTTTATTAGCTCTACATATCAACTCAGCATCCCCTAAAGCAGCAAAAGAATTATTTCTGGGGTTTGAAGTATTACCTTCCATGGTTTTCTTCTTCACAGCCATAGCCTTTGTCATCATATCCGCCTGCCCCCCCTGAGCACAGCAAAGACTAAACCTCAGGTTAGCTTCAGGAACCAAAGGGGGAGTTGGGACGATCTCATCTTCGCAGTCAGGTGATGGTAAATGTACCAGATAATCATCTGAGATCTTCATATTAGGATCAGCCTCTCCCACCACCTCAGACACCTGCGAGACACCAGTTACTATTTCTGCGTAAGAAGATTTTTTCACAGTACATGGCATATCATTCACCTGTATATCACGCACCCAAGTTGTGCACTCCGGCACGGGTTCCTGAGCCTCGCAATTCTGCTTGTTCTCAAATGCCAGATCATAGGACACCAGAGCAGAATGCTCATTTGCCAATTTCTCAATGAACAGGGTCGTATCCTCATCACTCTCCGACGAATCAGAAGAGTCGTCCTTTACTGCATTGGTCTTCTCAGAATCAAGCTTTTTCTCAGAGGGAATCAGGCGACAGGCCTTGCCCCCCCTGAAGGAGGAGTTACCAAGCTCAACAGGAGCCTGGGCTCCTTTCGAGGATTCAACCCCCCCTCCTTCTTGTCTTTTTCTCTTTGGGGTAGTGATGTTGTTATTATCCTGGTTCCTAACAGCCACAGGGTCATCCTCGACAGGAGGATTTCTAACCACAACCTCTTCCACTTCATACAGAAATCTGTAAAAACGTCCCCCCATGCACCCCTCAGCAGAACCAGGAAGTTCATCCACACTGCGGCATCCAATTTCAGCCCGGACAGATGAAGGTCTTTTCAGAGTAGACATATCAATCTCCAAGGTCACACCGACAAGCCCACCCACAAATGCCACATTCTTCTCACATCTCTTGTTTAAAGGGATCTTGCTGATTCTAACCCAGGCAATTTCCATCAGACTCTCACAATCCATGTCATCAGACCATGGAGTGATGCGAACCACAGTCTTGTGTTTCTTCAGGGTAATATATTCAACAAAAAGGGCACGCTCTACCTCCCTAACGTTAGGAAACCTCATGACATACTTGTTAGGGGCCAAGAGATGAGCAGAGCATCTCCAGCCCTGACCGATGTACACCCCCATGTCATCCTGCAGATCTTGCTTGGAGATATTACCCTCTACAATAGTGATCAGAACATTTGTATTCTCTCTCTGAGGCTGCCTCTCCATGCTATAATCAGGAAAATAGCAAAAACCCTGCCCCTTAGATTGGAAACCACACATAGCAGGAATACACTCCCATGGAATCAAATCAGTACAGACAATCGACAGGTGACCCTTTCTCTTGCAACGCTCACACAGAGCCTGCGGGCATCTAGCAGTGTAGTGACCCACAAGGTTGAAGATCTGGCATGCATCAGGCATGGGGTTAGGGTTACCAGCGTTGACGGGAAGATCGCGCCTCACAGTGGGGGTAGGAGACTTCCCATGAGGACGGCGTGGAGCTTTGTCCCCACCCTCGCTGTTGGTGGCCGTCGTCCAGCGGTCAGGTCGAGGCAGTCCAGATCCGCCTGAGCCCGCCGCGGCTTCCCACTTGTCGAATCCCGTGTCACCAGAGCCCGACGCCTTGGTGGTTGAGGACTGCCCCGCATCCTCCTTGCGCTTCCACACGTTGCTGTCTCGCCCCCGGCCGCCACCACGGCCGAAGCGCCCCGCCCCACGGCCGTGCCTGCCCGCACCAAAACCATCTCCCCTCATCTCTCCGCCTCCACTTCGCCTCCCAATCTCAGGATTCTTTGGTGGGATTTTTGTGGGAGGTGGAGATGCGACAACCTGAGCAAAGGATCTATTGTCGCCGCGAATTTTCCCCTCCCACCACGAAAAAGAAGGAGGAACCCTAGCCCCCCCCCCCTCTGCGGCGGCTCCCAGAGGTGAAGCAAGCATTCGTCCAGATCTGAGAAAATGGGACGCGGACAGGACGGTGGGGCTTTTGTACCTGAGGCGGGTGCCAAAACCCTAGTTCGGGGCGGATCCGGGCGGTCGATGGCCGCGTCGCCCACGTGTTGCAGATCGGCGCCATGGCGGCCCGGGCCACGGCCGAGCACCCCAGGGCCCGCATCCGGTCGTGGTGGAGGTCTTGGCGGGCCACGCACGGTCACGTCCACCTTGTTCCCGTGCACCGCAGCACCGCTCCCCCGATCGACGCGACACTCCGCCCCATCCCCGCACGCCGGCGTCCCTCCGTGAGACGACCCAATCACCGGCAGGCGATCGTGGATCTTGGCGAAGTGGCATGGAAAGGACACGACCCCTCCAACATCGATCCGCTCCCCCTCGTGAACGTACCGCGCATCGACCAAGCACCCGCGGCAGTCGAGGAGAGCGAGTCGCTGGATGTCGCTGCGGAGGAAGATCTCGCCGTCGCGGAACGTGGCGGTGCGATGCACCAGATCGGCCGCGTACGCCACCCGCCATCGTATGTCGCACGCCATCGTCTGCCGTGGCGTGGCGTGGCCGTACCCTTGCGCACGCGTACTCCGTAGATTGGGAAGGCTTAGCTCCTCGATGTTGGAGCCTTGAAAGCATTACCTGAATTATCTATTGACAGACAAGCTGTTAGGATAGGAGTAATGTACCGATGTCTAATGCTTCTCAGAACCTTACATTCTGATATGAAATTTTTATCTACACATCTCATCTTGGGATCGAAAACCTTAATAGCCACTTCCATTTCAAGTTGAGTCAATTTTCCTCTGTAAACTGAACCACAACTTCCTCTGCCAATTAGATTTGCTTCACAGAAGTTCCCAGTAGCTCGAGCTAGATCATAGTAAGAAAGTCTAGGGAATTTTCCACCAAAGGAAGTCGATGATATGTATGCTCTGTGTGACTTCTTCTTCTTATGAAGAGTTATAATTGAAATCAACATGATGAGTGATAAGAAGCCAAATACTGGAATCAACACTCTGACCAAATAGTACTTCTTTCCTTTTCTTTGGGAAGTAGCAGGACACAAGGGCATTCCGAGATCCACCACTCCTCCGCATAGTGCAAAATTGCCATCAAGATAAACTGATGGAGCATTTTTAAATACTCCAGTTCTTGGAACTTCTCCTTGGAGCTGATTGTAAGAAAGGTCCAGCATGTCGAGGAGGGGTAGGTCAGCTAAAACTTCAGGAATGGTTCCTGACAAATTGTTATGGGAGAGATTAACCATGTTCAAGCTCTTTAGGTTCCCGAGAGATGCTGGGATGTCTCCTATGAGAAGGTTTTGGTCCATTTGAATGGTTACCAGGTTCTGACATTGACCTAAGATGTGAGGGATCTCCCCAGTAAGCTTGTTTGATGAAAGACGTAAGTCAACGATTTGTTTAAGGGCACCAACTTCTAGGGTTATGTTGCTCTGGAGAGTGTTATCGCTAAGATCTAACAATGTGAGCTGTTGAAGATTCCCAAGCTGGACGGTATGGGACCTTCAAACTCATTGAGTGCTAGAGAGAGCAACGTCAACTGAGTTAGGTTTCCCATAGAAGAGGGAATTGGCCCGCTGAATTTGTTCTGATAAAGATTTAAACTTTGCAATTTTGTAAGCATCCCAACCCATTCCACAATCTTTCCACTTAAATTGTTATAATCAAATCCCAGATTAATTAGGGACTGAAGGTTTGCCACACTTGTGGGAACTATACCCGATAGCTTGTTTCCACCCAAAGTTAGCATCTCAAGACTATTTGACAAGTTTCCTATTGAACCTGGTATTGTCCCATCTAGTTGATTTCGATCTAGAGCAAGGATATTTAGACCGCTACAGTTTATTAATACATTAAAGAACTCCCAGCTTTGGGCGTCTTTTGCTTCAAGACCGTTTCCCCCAAGATTCAAATAGTACAGGCTTTTAAGCTTACCCAAAGAAGAAGGAATTTCACCAGTGAAATTGTTATTCTCCAGCTCCAGTCTTTCCATCCCTGAAACATTACCTAAGGAAGCTGGTATTTTCCCTTGGAACATGTTTCGGTTCAAGAAAAGCCATTGGAGATTAGAGAGGCTGTCACCAATGTTAAGTGGCAACCTGTTTCCTAGCTTATTCGACTCCAAGCCAAGCACTCGAAGGGAATTAGACAGATTGAGTAGGCCTTGTGGGAATCCACCAATTAGCCTATTCCCACCTAAGGCCAGCCACCGTATACTTGGTAACTTTCCGAGTTCATCGGGAATACCTCCCGACAGGTGATTATATGACAGAGACATAACTTGTATGCTAGAACTGTTGCTAAAGGTTGATGGGATGGTTCCGGTGAGATTATTTGTGTTGAAGCGTAAATCGGATAAGTTGGAGAGGAGGCCTAGTTTGGGTGGGATTTCTCCTACAAAAGAGTTATAGGAGAGGAATAATTTTCTCAGCTTGGAGCAATTGGCAAGAGCATCAGGAATGGTGTCCTGCAATGAGTTGTAGCCGAGGTCAAGGATTTGCAGTCTGTGGAGGCGGTTCAGTGGGGGCAACCGGCCAGACAGACCGTTTGTTGAGAGGTTGAGTTTCTTTAGGAACGTGAGGTTTCCAACCAAGGAACTGATTTGGCCGGACAATTTCAGGCCGGCGAGGTGCAGCTCCACAATGCGCCCTGGGTGTCTCCGGCTGCATTTGATGCCCTCCCATCGGCAAAAGGTGGTGCTGCTGTTCCAGTGTTTCAAGATCCCCGATGGATCGTAAGTGATCGCCTGCTTGAAACCTATCAGGGAGAGCATATCTTCTGTGTTGTTCTCAGGAACCGCTGAGCAAAGAACCACAAAAGACAGCAGCAACATTATGGACATGGCGAGTGTGACCTCATGATCAGAAGACATTGTTGCCTGCAACGTATTAAGAGCTTAGACATTATATATTGTGGTATGCCGTGACAAGCTTACAGTACTGTCATTCGAAGGGCAATGCTTATTTTTTCGTATCATATCCACATTTTTTCTCAGCAATATAAATATGGAAAGCAGTTGCCTCAAAAAAGAAGCAATCAAAAAGCAGTACTTTTTTTATGGAAGGCCATCATGGCTAGTTTTATTCAAACTCAAATAGGGTTACATCTTTCTGAGCATACTGATAACAAAATCAAAAGGCAGTACTAGTAATATGTAATCTCTTGGTTGGATTCTTCCAACCATCTTTAGCAATGGATAACTAGTACTCCCTCTGTAAACTATTATAAGGGCGTTTAGATTACTAAAGTAGTGATTTAAACACTCTTATAATAGTAAATGATACCTCGCGCAGAAAATCTACCAAGTAAAACCAGGCAGAAAACGCGGAGGTATCATCTACTAATACTGGATGAACCTTCTAAAACCGAACCTAGTAACCTTTTTTGTAATGTATTTCAATGAGAATTGATTTTACGAAAGATGAATATTTAAATTAATAATATGGCAACTGAAACTTTTTTAAATATCGTATTTGATTATTATTTAGTTGTAAAATATTTCTTGAATAAAAGTAGGAGAAGCAGCTCGTAAAAAAAAATAGTGAGGTAGAGGATAAGACACCTTTGCTCGGCTTGAACATATACACCACAACAATCTTTCTCTGCTTGGTTTCCTGCCTGCAGGGACGCGCGCGCGCGTGTGTGTGACCTTTGAGTCGTTTGCTCGGGCTTATATAGAGGTTTATGAACACTATGTAAGTATGTATCACATCCCCACATCCATACACTTGCAATGCCCTGCATCTGCGTGTGGTATTAATTGGCACACGCGCCCTATGTCGACCGCCGCTCCAGTCAAGATATTGATTCAGTCCTTTGGCTTACAGCAATTCCTACATAGAATAAGATGACCTCCTCGCGGGGCCGTGTTACGTACACCCTGCTCCACACAAGTGGCATGCAGTTTCCCACTTTCCCTGCACCTCACGGCAGTAACAAACATTGACGTCGTCTTGTTTATGTGAGAGGACTGTGTGTGTGAACTTTGAGTGGGATGATCAGCTAGCTCACGCTTATACAGAAGTTTTGAACAGTATGTACCACATCCCCACATCCACACACTTGCATTGCCCTGCATAAGCATCTTTAACTTCACTAAGTCTTTTTTTGAGACAATTTAACTTCACTAAGTTTCTTTTGTTGTTGAGGGAATTTAACTTCACTAAGTGATAGGGATACCTACCATGGGTAGGCCCACAATGGTCTAAACTTTGTGGAGGCCCATGGCGCCTAAGCCCACGGCTTTTAAAGTACCAAAACATCGACTAGAGTCCAAAAGGACTTGGTCACTCGTCCGGAGAGAGGTGGGCCGGCCCATTAAGAGGTTAATAACTCTAGTGCGTAAAAAATGAAATAAATACCTGTGGGGGCGAGAACTCAAACTTTTTGACGACCCTCCCATGAACTCAAAGCCTTTACCAATTGACCTATTAAGTTTAGCTGATTGATATGCAACGAGATAGTTTAAGTACCGAACATCTTCTGATTATTTTGAGCAATTCAAGAAAATTGTGAACAAAGAATTTAAAATTCCGACGAAATTTTGACAAATGCCAACACTTTTTAAAACCGTGAACAATTTTTTAGAAAATGTGAACATTTTTTGAAATTGCGAACAAATTCCTAATTCCAGAATGTTTTTTTGTACTGACAACAAATTAAAGTGAATAAATTTTGAACACTTTTTTGAAATTATTTATATACTATGAATTCTTTTAAATATATATTGAGCAATTTTGTAATATATGCTTAACATTTTCTTGATATACACCGAAAAATATTTAAATACACATTGAACATTTTTGTAATTACTCTTAAAAATATTTGAGTGCACATTAAAAATTTCTGTGATATACACTGAATAATTTTGAAATGTACAATGAACATTTTCTAAAAAAATGTTGAATATTATCTTAATATAGGGTGGGCATTTCCTTAGATATATGATGAACATTTTTGTATATAAATACGAAATGAACTTTGTATAATACACAGAACTAAAAAAGGAAAAATAGAAAATAAAGAAATAGAGAACGAAACAGAAAAAAATGAAAAATGAAATTAGTCGTCAAGTACTAATAAAAAAATCACTGTGTATTAATGGAAAGAAAAAGGAAAAACAAAGAAAAATCAAACAAACAAAAAACCAGAAAAACATGAAACAGCCAGAAAAAGAAAACTGAAGAAAAAATGAACGAACAAAATGAAACAACAACGCGCAGCAATGCTGCGAACTGGGCCGGCCCACCAGCGGGTGTTTCCGCGACCATTTGCCGCGCGCGAGCGGTCAATTAGTGTCTCGGGGGCTACACCCAGTAATCATGCCCCCATTGAAAGATATATATGACCCGAGTAATGCCATGGATCTAAAGTAACCGTTCTAGATATATGAAGATGAAATTTACTTATATCTGAGACTCCAACTGATTGCAAATGGTCAATCGGAGTCTTGGGGGCTACGCCCAATGAGTGCACTGACTGTGCCTCTATTGAAAAAAAGATCAACAAACACCTCACTCGGTTGTCAAGTTTATAAAAAGCCGTCCGAATGAAATTGAGCGACACTTACAACAACACTTACTCAGATATTTGCTTTCAAAACTTCACTCGAATTGAGCATGTCCTTCACTAGAATTCTTCAGCGAACGCCTTGTGGCATGTCCGACCTTGCGCGTGCGCCAATTTTAATGCGGCAACACATGATAATCGTGACGGCCACACCTTTCGCTCCAACTCACACCCCTAAGCAAACGACATAATACGTTTGCTCCCCATGGCAAATTGAGGGAACAACACAAGCAGTGTCTTATCCCTTACCTCCTCCCTCAAAATCACATCCGGATGGCAAATTATTTTATCCAAAGCAAGGCAATTTATGTGTGTAGCATGTCAGTTTCCTCTGATGTAACATGGCAATTCCTGAAACATATGTGACATTTGTCTCTGGTGCAACATGGCAGTTCCCTCTTATGTAAGATGGCAATTCTTGAATATGTGTGGCAATTTGTTTTGTTGTAGCCTGACATTATTCTCTGTTGTACCACGACATTTGTCCATCTTGTAGCATGTCTATCCATAGACATATGTGGCAACTTTGTTTATTGCAGGATGATAATTTTTTTGCTGCAGCATGACAATCCTCTTCCACCAACATGGCAATTCGTGATTAGGTTGGAAATTTTCTCTCGTATAACTTGCCAATTATTTTATATTGTTTCATGACAATCCCTGAACACATGACAACTTCTTCTACTATAGCATGCTAATTCCTGAACATGTGGGCAATTTCCTCTTCTATTAGTCTTACAATTATGTGACATGGCAAATCTCTAGAACTTATGGCAATTTCCTCTTGCACTATGGAATCTCTTTCTGCTATAGAATGGTGATTATTTCTTCTTTAATTAGCACGGAAAATCTCTTTGTTATAGCATGGAAATTCGTTGGCTGGAGGAGGGAAAAGGTGTAGAAGAAGGCGGGGGTGTGGTGTGCGGGGGAGGGAGGTTTTTATGGTCTGACAATGGGCCCTTTGCATGCTTGTGGTCGTTCGCTCGCGTGATCCTACTAGAGCGAACGGCGATGTTCACTCGCGTGAGACTCCCAAAGCAAACGATTGTTCGCACCAGGGACACAAGGAAGAGCACATTTTTTCGAGTCTGATGGCTTTGCATGAATTACAGTTGTACTTTTTCCCGCGTAGAAGGTACACATGTACTAGCAGCACCTTTCACGTGCGTGTGCATATGCATATATAGCTATGATCAAACTAAACAAAACTAGACAAGGAAATTGGATTCGAATAGTCTCTATCCAAATATTTAACCGTACAAATAAAATTGCTCCTAAGATTGACCGAATCAAAACTGATACAACCATACCCTACGAATTCCCACATCGGAAGCCTATCATAAAATTCTTTGTGTGAGTAGGTTGAGATCGGATGGTCGGCGGTGTTGGTGGATTATGGTATTGATCATGTTCTCTGAGTGAAAACCTATGATTTAACTTTCTAGCTAGTTCAAGTTGTCTGGGTATCTTGGACGTGATGTACTTGTTAAAGGTGGTGTCTCGGAGCTTCATATTGGAGGTGATAGCAGATGTCGCCCTTTTGGTTTGACATGACAACATCAACATAAGGGTGGTTATCTATCCTTTAAGGTGTTGTCTTTAGATGTCACACTCTTTGTTAAGTCTCATGTTGTTCTGCCGACGGATTATAGTCCACAAGGTGATATGTTTGTGGTTCGATAGAGGTGATGCTCAAGCAAGGATTGTCCAAAGTGGAGGGGCTTCGGTTTTCTCTTTAGTTCGTATATACTCCGAAGTGGTTGGAGTAGGTTGATTTGTTTGGTGTTGATGCCTTGGCACTATTTTCAACATATTACGATTGTCTGCATCCTAAGTGTGCCGAGGGCGGCGATTTTACCTTCCTTCTGGGAAAAGCTCATTTGTTCTTGAGATGCAAGTGTGGTTAACTGTTAACTCAAGGTTTGGGTCGTTGACCTGCTTCATTTTTGGTATTATGGGAGAGGTGTATTTTTGAAAAAGAAAAGGTTTGCTTTAAAGAGAAGCTCAGGAAGCACCTCTTTCCCAGCTTATTTCCAAACAATAGGGGAGGGGGGACTTAGAAATTGAGGTGGGCACATATTTTGAGTTCTCATTTGGCTTGTTCTTAATTCTACCCATGAGCTAATAAATAAGCCGAAAAAACTGTCATAGAGGTGGGCGCTTATTGTACTAATAGTTTTCTAAATTTGGTTAAATATCATTTCAATGGAGAATCACTTGTGGTTGCATGGTTAGGAGGTTGTATCTCCAGCTCGTCGGAGATCAACCCCATGTTTAGCACATTGTTTCATCTCAGTGGGACGCGATGTTTTCGTTGATAATGAGGTGTCAATAATGACTTTGTCAACCTTAAAGTCTGTCGGCTCGGTCTCTAAAAGATGCCCATAAAACCAGGGCATAACTGTGTACGCTCATAGGGGAGAAATATATCATTAGATTGTGTTTTTTTTAACACTTAGATTGTTTTTCTTTAGTTGTGAGATGGAGTGGTACGGTTTTGCCGCGCATGCAGTCCCACCCCGATCGATGGACTGGATCCAGCTCCCTTCATCAGCAGAAGAGACAAGCGGCAGACAAGCTAGGGTACGGTTGGTATAGAACTTCCAAAAGATACTAGTACTGGGCATTCCCGGTCCTGCACCGCACTACCTTTCGTTTAAACCAAACGAAGCTGATCGAGGACGATCACGACGGCCATGAACACGGATGCAACTTTCGGTTACACGGCACGCTCGTTTACACGTTAGCAACATGCTGCTGCGGTTGCAGGACATAAATTCCGTATGATCCTCATTCTCCAGTTGGGTGCAACCACCGGATCTGATCCGCACTCGCGTCGTGCCCTCGATATGTATTCCTCATTTATTCCGTCAGTCCGTGAAGTGGACTGGCTTGTCTGATAAAACAGCTGGACCCTGGACGAATGGGCTGATATTTATAGCAGCAAGTCTGCTTGGGTGTTTCTTTGGTACTCTCTCCGTTTTTTTAGTCCCCATATAAGGTTTGGTCAAAGTCAAGCTTTGTAGAGTTTGACTAATTTTATATTAAAAAATATAAACATTCATAATATGAAATCAATATTATCAGATGCACCACGAACCATATTTTCATACTATATAGTTTTAGTATTGTAGATGTTTATATTTTTTATATAAATTTGGTCAAACTTTATGTAGTCTGACTTTAACCAAATCTTATATACGGAGTAAAAAGAAATGGAGGGAGTAGTACAACCGTGATGTTTTGAATAATTTAATACAAATTACATAGACGGGAGGAAATGAGTGAACAAATACACCCAAACACGTCTTTTCACACGAAAAAACATCTAAAACACGTCTATATACATCTAATTTAGAAAATAGTTAAAACATCTTATAATTCGGCAACCGATGGAGTATTGTTTTTCTTCAGTCAACGGTACTGATTCATCACCCTTGTGAAAACCTACATTCATCACCTTTTAAAATATTCCGCCTCCCCTCCACTCCAGATCCCGATCTCCACCGCCTCCCCTCCCCTCCCGCGGCCACCGGATCCCGGCTGGGCAAAGCCCATGCGGGGGGATGATGGCGGCGGCGGGGCGTCCCTCCGTCGCGGCTTGGAGGTGTGGCTGTGACGGTGGATCTTGAGCGGGCGCCTCGGGAGGACGTGTGTGTGGCCACGGCGTCGGTCACACAGCGATGTGACCTCCTTTATCTTTGGTTGTCTTCATCATCAGTCCAAAAGGATCTGGTTGGTGGGTGTTGCCTCACGGTGGCTTCCCAACAGCGGATCAACTGGAGGAGGAGATGGTGGCCTAGCTGCTGAAGTGGGAGGAAATGAGTGAACAAATTACATAGACGGGAGGAAATGAGTGAACAAATACACCCAAACACGTCTTTTCACAAAAAAAACATCTAAAACACGTCTATATACATCTAATTTAGAAAATAGTTAAAACATCTCATAATTCGGCAACCGATGGAGTATTATTTTTCTTCAGTCAACGGTACTGATTCATCACCCTTGTGAAAACCTACATTCATCACCTTTTAAAATATTCCGCCTCCCCTCCACTCCAGATCCCGATCTCCACCGCCTCCCCTCCCCTCCCGCGGCCGCCGGATCCCGGCTGGGCAAAGCCCATGCGGGGGGATGATGGCGGCGGCGGGGCGTCCCTCCGTCGCGGCTTGGAGGTGTGGCTGTGACGGTGGATCTTCAGCGGGCGCCTCGGGAGGACGTGTGTGTGGCCACGACGTCGGTCACACAACGATGTGACCTCCTTTATCTTTGGTTGTCTTCATCATCAGTCCAAAAGGATCTGGTTGGTGGGTGTTGCCTCGCGGTGGCTTCCCGGCAGCGGATCAACTGGAGGAGGAGATGGTGGCCTAGCTGCTGAAGTGGGTGAGGATGCCACCATCGTCGGCGGCGCCCGTGGGTGTCGTTTTTCTCGTTGGAGGCAATGGTTGGGCGTCCATCGCTCCATTGTTTCCAGGGGAAACCTCATCTCTGGAGGAGGCTACCATGGACGGCGGCGCCTGTGGGCATCGTAGCCCTCATTGGAGGCATGGAGGGGCCTCCTGGATCAGATGATGGCGACATCTTCATGGTCACCCCCATGGGGACATCATCTTTAGAGACATTCATCGGCTGGACGTACATGTGGACGGCTTGGTGGTTGGGCGCCGATAGGTGGTGGAGCGGTGCTTCATCTTACACATCAATGGCGGCGAATCTCAGCGGTGTGGCGCAGTGGAGACTCGGCGTCCGATGGGTGGCGATGGACTCGCGCAGGAGGACGGCGGTGTTTGCCGTCGTGGTGGCGTCTATGATTGAGAGCCCTGGCAAGGTCGATGCGTCAGTATCTCATCTGAGGATGGATCAATGGATGAAGGAGGTGACGACCCTTGTAGCGTGTGTATGTGATGCCCACTGAAAGTGCGTCGGACCAGTTTGTAACCCAATCCAAGTATTGTGGCCTGGATGGGGCATCCGACATTAGATGTTAGGTGTTGGAGCGATGTCTGTTTGGTATTAGGCTTGGATATTCATCACGGGGATAGGAGTAGCGACAGGTGTTGCCAAGATGGTAGTTTCAGGCTTACTGATGTATTACCCTGTAAGAACTTTGTGAATAATTAATAAAATGACTGCATGCATCGGCCAGATGCAGAGGCCGGGTACATCTCCTTTTTTTTAAAAAAAAATCATCTTTTAATTGACATTTTTTTCCTTCCCTTGGATATTGTGGGGCTGTGTACCTGTGTCCGAGTGATTCTGAGTAGAGGAGTACAAACTTTAGTGGGTGTAGTTGGTGCTACCAGTGCAATTGTGTTCTACTGTAGCAGCTGTATGTGTGCTGTGGGATAGTATGCAGCTGCTAGCAATGATCCTCGGTTGCAATGGCATCTATTGCGGCGGTCCTCTCGCTAATGATACATTTGAGGTTTTAAACTCGTGTCATGATTGCAGCTAATGATGTGGTGACTAGCTTTCCAGCAAGGAGGCTTAATAAACAAGTGGCCACCTTTAAGTTCAAAACAAATACGTACTCATGAGTTAGTACGTGTGCACGCCTTTGAAAATTTAAATTGGGTCAAGGATTGCTCCAGCAAATACTACAAATTTTATATTACTAAATAAAGTTGATACCATTGGATTCACATTTATAAGCAGTTTTAGTGGTGTGCTTTTTGGGGCACAGCCCATGGTGAAATTGTTGTAAGCACCTAGTAAACATGGACAGTGGGAGTTAAAAAGAAGTGCTATTCAGCCGAACCGAAAGACAAAATAACTGAGACTTCTGAATTTTTAAGTGGTGACCGAAATTTGGAACCATCCCCCTTTGTTTGTCTCTTCCCTCCTAATCCAACCCTCTCCGAAACGAGTATATAACCTTATCAAAACCCCTCACTCACATTCAGCTGAGACCTCAGACTCACACACAGCTCTGCCTCAGCGCTCTGCCACAGCATACATGGAGATGGACAGTGAGCCGTCGACGCCGAGCCATTCCTCCTACTTCACCGGCTGCATGGCCTCCCCGGCGTGGCTGCCGGCCGTGCACCGGAGCCCCGGGCGGTTCCACCTCCTGTCTCGCGACGGCGGCCGCGACAGCGGGCGGCGGGCGTGGAGGCGGCTGCTCAGGCGGCTGGTGAGGAAGAGCGCCTGCTGCCCCAGCCCCAGGGCGCCGCCCCCCATGATCACCTTCCAGTACGACGCCGCCAGCTACGCCAAGAACTTCGACGAAGGACGCCGGCCCTCCTCCGCCTCCGCCACCGCCGACAAGCCGGCCGCCGGCGAGCTGACCGACCCGGCCGAGCGCCTCAGATGACTCCTTGATTTTCCTTGTCGTCGGTTCACGTGTAGCTGTTGTTCTTGGGTGGCGGTAGTTGCGACGTCGGTGTCCATGTCTCGGCGGAAAATCGCTGCTTGTACAGAAGATGCAGACTGTTCTTGTTCAAATGTGACTCCCTCTCGAGTCTCGTCTCGTCTCTCCTTGTCTCCCTGCGATGATCCGATCGAACGAACGAACGAGTTGTGACCACGCGCGCGTACGAACCGGGTGGTGACCGGCCATGTGAACAGTGGCCAAATTGGCCGTCAATTTCCGTTTCGTCCTCGACAAACCACAAGGACAGACACATCGCTGCTGCTCGGGACGACGAAGTACGAACTCGGCGCACTCGCCGAGCAGGTAGTGCAGTAGAGCGCACTCATCGACCGTCGGCAAGGGGGGAATAGATTCGCTGGGCAGGGAAGGGAAAGAGATGTGCTAATCAATTTGGCCGGTGGAGCCGGGAACAACATGACGCTTTCTTTAGAGAGATAAGTGAGCTGAACGCAAAGTGGGGCTGATCAACCACTGGGGGAGTCAAGGTAATCATGACAGGATCATGGACGAGAGAGAAAAGGGGGGCGAAGAGTCCCGGTTACGCTCGGCCGTGTCGGCCTCTGGTCCAGATATCCGGTGGAATGGAATGTTCACAAAAGGGGAAAAGGATCGGGTGGAGAGATGGCCTTCGGCTTGGGAACTTGCGTCCAGGGCAACATGGTCAGATCCATGTTGACGTGGCCTTGCCGCGGCCGCCATGGCATCGGCTGTGTACCAGCAGGAGCAGCTACATTTGGTTGATTATTAGTTCGTTGTGATGTCAGGTCTGTTGGGTAACTAGTGCCTGCTGGTGTAATGTTAACGTTTGATTACATTCGTTAGTGACTCTGTGGCCCAATGGATAAGGCGCTGGTCTACGAAACCAGAGATTCTGGGTTTGATCCCCAGCAGAGTTGACTGCCTTTTGTTTCCGCCCTCTTAGTTTTTAGTGCGATCAGAGCCTATAATGACAATATTTTAACAAAGCCAAGAGGAATTGTTTTTCCCTTGGGAAACGTTATGTGGCGGCGGACCGGCCGAAGCCTATGGCTAACACGTCTACAGATTCATTGTTTGCGTTGTTGGATTTTCCTCTTCGACCCACCATAATGCTCTTGGCCCATCACGACTGCTTTTTGGTACATTTTTGTTTCTGCCCTCTTAGTTTTTAGTGCGGTCAGAGCCTATAATAACAATATTTTAACAGAGCCAAGAGGAATTGTTTTTCCCTTGGGAAACGTTATGTGGCGGCGGACCGGCCGAAGCTTCGTCCGGTCGCTCCCGTACCGCTGGATCGCCCAGCGATTCTATGGCTAACACGTCTACAGATTCATTGTTTGCGTTGTTGGATTTTCCTCCTCGGCCCACCACAATGCTCTTGGCCCATCACGACTGCTTTTTGGTACATTTTTGTTTCTGCCCTCTTAGTTTTTAGTGAGGTCAGAGCCTATAATGACAATATTTTAACAGAGTCAAGAGGAATTGTTTTTCCCTTGGGAAACGTTATGTGGCGGTGGACCGGCCGAAGCTTCGTCCGGTCGCTCCCGTACTGCTAGATCGCCCAGCGATTCTATGGCTAACACGTCTACAGATTCATTGTTTGCGTTGTTGGATTTTCCTCCTCGGCCCACCACAATGCTCTTGGCCCATCACGACTGCTTTTTGGTACATTTTTGTTTCTGCCCTCTTAGTTTTT
Organism: Triticum urartu; assembly: GCF_056163025.1. Classification (NCBI taxonomy): domain Eukaryota; kingdom Viridiplantae; phylum Streptophyta; class Magnoliopsida; order Poales; family Poaceae; genus Triticum; species Triticum urartu. Next base: position 522,251,245 of record NC_141873.1, on the reverse strand, counting down.
AGTGAGGTCAGAGCCTATAATGACAATATTTTAACAGAGTCAAGAGGAATTGTTTTTCCCTTGGGAAACGTTATGTGGCGGTGGACCGGCCGAAGCTTCGTCCGGTCGCTCCCGTACTGCTAGATCGCCCAACGATTCTATGGCTAACACGTCTACAGATTCATTGTTTGCGTTGTTGGATTTTCCTCCTCGGCCCACCACAATGCCCTTGGCGCATCACGGTTGCTTTTTTCCTCTCATCTTCCAATGCGTCATCCGGCCAGCTGCCACCGTGGCGGCCGCATGCTGGAACCAACATCCCGACATACTGGAACCAGCGAATTTTTTTGCTACATCCATTCAAGTCGGAGGTACGACCGCGACGATGAAGATGGCCTTTTGCTGCAATCGTCGTCAGTTTTTGTTACAATCGGCGAGAAAATTTGCTACATCCATTCATGGCAGAGATGCGACCTGAGACGGCGGCGAGGATGATTTTTGCTGGACCCGTAATTGTTTTTTGCTACTATGGGCGAGGTTGTTTTGCTACATTCATTCATGGCGGAGATGCGGCCAGGGACGGTGGCGACGAGGATTTTTGCTGCACCCGTAATTGTTTTTTTGCTACTACCGACGAGGTTTTTTTTGCTACATTCATTCATGGCCGTGACGCAACCTGGGACGGCGGCGACGGTGATTTTTGTTGCACCCATATTTTTTTTGCTACTACCGGCGATGTTTTTTGCTACATCCATTCATCGCGGAGATGCGACCAGGGACGGCGGTGACGACGGTTTTTGTTGCGCCCACAATTGTTTTTTGCTACTATCGGAGATGTTTTTACTACATCCATTCATGGCGAAAATTTGACCCGGGAAGACGGCGGCGATGATTTTTGCTGTAACCATCTTTGTTTTTTTTTGCTATGACCGATGAGTTTTTTTTGCTAAATCCATTAAATGGCGTTGGCTGGCTACTATCGTTCGTGCAACCCCGTGCAACGAGCGTCGACGGTGCACCGGGGGTGCTTCAACCAAGTTACTTTATGAAAGTATTTGGTGATTAATGTTTGTAAACAAGCTAGGAATCTACACCCAAGAAATTGTTACTGTTTCTTGATGGAATGCTACAAGAGTGCTTTTTCAGTTGTAGAAATATGGGAAATATGCTGGAAACATACACCAATTTTGCTTTCATGGTTTTTTTGGTTTATGCTACAATGCTACATACAAATATTTTTGCTTTGTGCGCGGTGCGACTGTCCGAAATTTCGGCCGGTGCACCGACGCCTATCAGTGGCCTTTTCCCTTTCTAGTTTTCAGTGGGGTCAGAGCTTACAATGGCAATATTTTAGCAGAGCCAAAGAGAATAATTTCAAGGAGGGCAAAGGAAGGTTGCTTGGGTCTCCTGAGATGTACTCACAATGCCCAAGTATCAAGGATGGCTAGGGTTTCGAGATACAACTTTTTAACCTAGCTATGGTTGCTAAGCAAGCTTGGAGGCTCGTCCAAGATCCTGACGCACTCAACTTCTGTGGGCTATGTATTTTCTGGATGGCGATGTTTTGCAAGCTAACTTGGGGAGCCACCCTTCCTAGGTTTGGAGAGTTGTCAACGAGGGTATCTCTGTGCTCAAGCAAGGACTGATTCGAAGGATTGCCAATGGGCATTCAGTGAATGCGTGGGAGGATAACTGGTTACCTTGAGAATTTATGCTAAGATCTCTCCAATGGTGAACTACCGGTCCACCTAGTCGAGTCAGTGACTTTATTGATGAATCGTCTAAGTCATGGAATAGAGGATTAGTTAATGAATATTTCCAGACTCCTAATGCGCAGATTATTCTCAACATTCTCCTAAGTACTCGCAACTTAGAGGATAGTTGGGCATGGCACTACGATCAAAACAATATCTTCACTATTAGATATGCTTATAAGCTCCTAGTCGACGCTAAAAAGAGAAGGGAAACATGGCTTGAAGGTAGGACCTCGGTTTCTGACGCGTCATCGGTTCAGAATCAGTGGAAAAAATTGTGAAATATGAGGGTTCCAAGCAAAGTCAGAAATTTTGCATGGCGTCTTTCTCACAACTTGATCCCAACCGAGGCAGTGAGGGAGAAGAGAAATATGGCGGATTCCAGTAGCTATCAAATCTGCAATAGAGCTGAAGATACATGGTGTACATGCACACATTGTTTGTAATATGTCAAAGTGTGTTTGGTCACTTGTTGATGAAGATCTTGTCGAACATTTGATTGCATGAAATAACGTTGGTGCAAGGTTATGGCTGATGGAGATGATGGATTCTATGAGGGAGGGCTAGTTCATTAAGATGATTGTTACCCTATGGGCCATTTGGTGGGCTCATCGATGGCGATTCATGAAAACGAGTTCCAGTCCCCCCTTGTCAACATATAGTTTTGTCCAGAATTACTTGTTGGATCTTGCTATATTGCCATTGCGACCTACCAGATGTGGCACTATGATGCCAGCGGCGGCTTCAAGATAGGAGAGGAATAATTGGATCAAGCCTATGTATGAATATCAACGTGGATGCCGCCATCTCCAGGAACAATGACAAGGGGGGGGTCCTTGGTGGCAATATGCAGAGATAAGCATGGCCTCTATATGGGTGCATAGGCTGTTGTGGTTAAGGACTTGGTCCTTGGAAGCTATGGCATTGAGAGAAGCCCTTTCTCTGGCTGAGGATCTTTATCTAAGAAGAATTTGTATTGCTATTGACTGTCAATCAAAGATCAACCATATCCAGGGAGGGTATAAAGGTGCCAGCCAAGCGTTTATTCATGATATCAAGACGAAGATTGAAGAGTTCGAGGTCACCCATCTGCATCATGAGAAGAGAGCGCATAATGGAGAAGCACATGACCTAGCTAAAGCTGCCACTTCACTTTATCTGGGGCGCCATGTGTAGCTTATGAATACCCACATTCCATTTAGTTGAATAAAAGCAGTGTTCTACCCCTAAAGAAAACTTTCCTGCTCACAACATGCATCCAAAAATCTTACCGCATTGCCGAGCTAAGAAAGGAGGCATTGAAATCAGCTACATAAAGAGATGGGGTGAGATAGAAAATAGATATGCATGTGTGATAACCCACAAGTATAGGGGATCGCAACAGTTCTCGAGGGTAGAGTATTCAATCCAAATTTATTCATTCGACACAACGGGAGCCAAAGAATATTTGCAAGTATTAGTAGTTGAGTTGTCAATTCAACCACACCTGGAGAACTAAATATCTGCAGCAGAGTGATCAGTAGCACAATAGTATGATAGTTTGATAGCAGTGATAACAATAGCAACAGTAACTGCAGCAGTTTTATAGCAATGGTGACCGTAGTAGCAACAAAAGTAACTTAGCAAGAATCAATATGCGAAGATTGTATGCATTGGATCGGTGATGGGTAATTGTGTTGGATAACATTCATCATGTAACAGTTACACTACAAGAATCTTGTTAATCCATGACGGATTCGTCCAGTCACAGAACAATGCAAACCCGTCAAGGAGGGCGGTCCATGACGAATTTGGAACCCGACATGTATATCGCGTCATAATTTGACAATTGCACCACCATGATGGATTCTGACCGTCACCGAACAATCCATTGGCCCCTCCGGCCCACCCTAGACCCGTTCCTCTATGACAAACTAATCCGTCATGGATTTGCATAACGTTGTACCAACATGGATGTGAAATGGCATCTACGTGGACCTGACGTGGCATCCTGCATAGCCATTGGCCTAATTTTTTCTGTCTAACGAGGCCCATCATCGCATTTATTGTAATACAAACCATGATATTCATCCTACCAGCTACAACTCAACCCATTACACATATTCGAACGATTTTTCATAATCCAATTAATTTCCACTGAACAGGACCATAATTTGACCCATTTCATAAATTTTCATTCAATAATTTCACCAAGTAAAGGTCATTTACATCCAACATCGGTTCACATGAACTTGATAAAAATTACACGACATTACATAAGAAATATACAACATTGTGCAGACCCTCTTAATCATCAACTTTGCCTCTGCAGCTCAAACTTCCTTTGCGGCTTTGGCCAAGGAAACCTGTAACAAACTTAGATTCTGTTACAAAATGGCAAGTTGATTACGACAAAAGCAACAGTAGTTATTATCACCTGAACCATCATTCTAATTTCACATGATATAAAGGTCAATCACGAGGTATAGCTAAACCTATAAGGAATAATTGTGTTTCATTAATCAACAATAGTGTTTCATTACAGCAACACAACATTAATCACTAAGCAGGAGTAACCCACTTCCAAATAGTTCAGAGACGTATTTTGGAGACCATGTCATCAACTAGAGTGACAACTTATCAAGTTTGTAGCATTATATATTATTCTAAAATGTATATACAAAACTACTATTTGCATATCAAATCTATATAGAAAAATCCTAACCATTTGCATGTTTTGAGAAAGAAAATTAGAACATATAGTTCCGTGTTATCATAAAGTAATTAGGAGAGCTAAAGAGATGCGAGAATAATCACTATTCTGTAAGTGATTTACATGCTGACAGTACCATAGAGCGTAAACCTTATGGAATCAAACCAGACTACTATTGTAATGTAATGCATACAAATGTTAACTAGATAAGTGCATACATAAGCCACTCTATCTTACCACCATATTGATAGAGATCCAACATGCCATTGATTAAACAGGCATAATCTACAAGAAATCATGGTGAATTGTTGGGCCATTTCGATAACTATGATGCAAGATTTTTGAGCCTGCACCATATTGATAGAGATCCAACAAACATATCATCGCCGTACATCCACTTCTCTACTATCCCTATCAAGTCGAAAACTACAAAATTACTATGTGAAACAGGCTATAATGTGCATATTAACCAAGAAAATTACCTCAGTAGAACAAGTGAACTATATATATGTATAAATGATGTGCATATTAACATTTTGAGACTTAACAACTTGCTCTAACTGGGTTTATACCATGGATGCATGTTTATCTAGAGCCTTAAGATCATTAGATATTCTAAACATCAAGTCACTCAAACGATCAATCATGAAAGCATTGCGCTTCAATTGCTTCTTAACATATGTATTCAAATGTTCTTGCTTAACAATGTAGTTGTCGAATTCATCCACACATTGGCTAGCAGATATATCATAAGGAATATCACCTTCATCAAATCTTATAAGAGATTTTTACCTTTACTACCTGTGTCGGGGTATCGAGTCCATTTATTTCTTCAATAGGTGGTAAATTCTTAACAACTTTAGCTTTAATACCCTTTTCTTTCGTAGATTTCTTTGCCTCTTGCATATCTCCAGGACTGAAGAATAAAATACCTCTCTTCTTCGGTGTTGGTTTAGGTGGTGGTTCAGGAAGTGTCCAGTCATTATCATTCCTCGATATATTATTCAATAGTTCTTCAGTCTGCTCAACAATTCTTTCCTAGCACAACTATCTAGGTAGTCCTGATGACCCACAAGTATAGGGGATCTATCGTAGTCCTTTCGATAAGTAAGAGTGTCGAACCCAACGAGGAGCAGAAGGAAATGATAGGCGGTTTTCAGCAAGGTATTCTCTGCAAGTACTGAAATAAGTGGTAACAGATAGTTTTGTGATAAGATAGATTGTAACGAGCAACAAGTAACAAAAGTAAATAAAGTGCAGCAAGGTGGCCCAATCCTTTTTGTAGCAAAGGACAAGCCGGAGCAAACTCTTATAATAGGAAAAGTGCTCCCGAGGACACATGGGAATATCGTCAAGCTAGTTTTCATCACGTTCATATGATTCGCGTTCGATACTTTGATAATTTGATATGTGGGTGGACCGGTGCTTGGGTGCTGTTCTTACTTGAACAAGCATCCCACTTATGATTAACCTCTATTGCAAGCATCCGGAACTACAACAAAAGTATTAAGGTAAACCTAACCATAGCATGAAACATGTGGATCCAAATCAGCCCCTTACGAAGCAAAGCATAAACTAGGGTTTAAGCTTCTGTCACTCTAGCAACCCATCATCTACTTATTACTTCCCAATGCCTTCCTCTAGGCCCAAATAATGATGAAGTGTTATGTAGTCGACGTTCACATAACACCACTAGAGGCTAGACAACATACATCTTATCAAAATATCAAACGCATACCAAATTCACATGACTACTCATAGCAAGACTTCTCCCTTGTCCTCAGGAACAAACGTAATTACTCACAAAGCATATTCATGTTCATAATCAGAGGGGTAATAATATGCATATAGGATCTGAACATATGATCTTCCACCAAATAAACCAACTAGCATCAACTACAAGGAGTAATCAACACTACTAGCAACCTACTAGCACCAATCCCGGACTTTGAGACAAGAATTGGATACAAGAGATGAACTAGGGTTTGGAGATGAGATGGTGCTGGTGAAGATGTTGATGGAGATTGCCCTCTCCCGATGAGAGGAGCGTTGGTGATGACGATGGTGATGATTTCCCCCTCCCGGAGGGAAGTATCCCCGACAGAACAGCTCTGCCGGAGCTCTAGATTGGTTCCGCCAAGGTTCCGCCTCGTGGCGGCGGAGTCTCATCCCGAAAAGTTCCTTGTTATTTTTTTCTCATCGAAAGACTTCATATAGGAGAAGATGGGCATCGGAGAGCCACCAGGGGGCCCACAAGGTAGGGCGGCGCGCCCTAGGGGGGGGGGCACCCCCACCCTCATGAGAAGGGTGTGGGCCCCCTGGCCTTCATCTTTGGCGAGGATTTTTCTTTATTTATTTTAAGATGTTCCGTGGAGTTTCAAGAGTTTTGGAGTTGCGTAGAATAGGTCTCTAATATTTGCTCCTTTTCCAGCCCAGAATTCCAGCTGCCGGCATTCTCCCTCCTTATGTAAACCTTGTAAAATAAGAGAGAATAGCCATACGTATTGTGACATAAAGTGAAATAACAATCCATAATGCAATAAATATCGATATAAAAGCATGATGCAAAATGGACGTATCAACTCCCCCAAGCTTAGACCTCGCTTGTCCTCAAGCGAAAAGCTGATAACAATAAATATGTCCTCATGTTTAGAGGTAGAGGCGTTGATAAAAATAAAATACGGACATGAAGGCATCATGATTATTCTCATAACAACAACATATATAGATTTTGTCATATGATTACTTACGTTCAAGTGATGATCTATTCACAATGCGAAAGTATAAATCATAAACCTTATTGGGCTCCGACAAACTATAATCTCAGTCATTGAAGCAATTGCAATTTATCATAACATCGGAAAGAGACTATGTCAGAGCTAAAAAGCAAGTCCACATACTCAACTATCATTTAGTCCTTCATAATTGCTAACACTCACGCAATACTTGTGGTTATGAAGTTTTAATCGGACACAGAGAAAGATAGGGGCTTATAGTTTTGCCCCACAACCTTTTACCTCAAGGGTAATGTCGACAATAATGGTTCATGCTCCCCTACATCGAATTAGATATATATATATATATATATATATATATATATATATCATGTTCTTTCCAACATGCTGAGCTTGCCAAAGGATAAAATGAAAAAGGAAAGGTGAAGATCACCGTGACTCTTGCATAAGGTAGAAGATAATAATAAAAGATAGGCCCTTCGCAGAGGGAAGCAGAGGTTGCCATGCGGTTTTATGGTTGGATGCATAAAATCTCAATGCGAAAGAATGTCACTTTATATTGCCCCTTGTGATATGAACCTTTATTATGCAGTCCGTCGCTTTTATTACTCCCACATCACAAGAACATACAAAGCTTATTTCTCCCACACCAATCAATCATACATATTTAGAGCAATTTTTATTGCTTTGCATCGATGACAACTTACTTGAAGGATCTTACTTAATCCATAGGTAGATATGGTGGACTCTCATGGCAAAACTGGTTTAGGAATTTTGGAAGCACAAGTAGTATTTCTACTTGGTGCTGAGAATTTGGCTAGCATGAGGGGGAAAGGCAAGCTCAACAAGTTAGAGGATCCATGACAACATACTTTATCTTAGATATAAAAAGACATAACTCATTACGTTGTCTTCCTTGTCCAACATCAACTCTTTAGCATGTCATATTTTAATGAGTGCTCCCAATCATAAAAGAGGTCAATGATAATATATCTATATGTGAAAACCTCTCTTTCCTTATTACTTTCTATTAATTGCAACAATGACCAAAGCTATGTCTGCCAACTCCCAACAACTTTTAATCATCATACTCTTTCTATGTGAAGTCATTACTCTCAATAAGATCAATATGAACTCTTTGTTTCTTTTTCTTCCTTTTCTCTTTTCTTTTATTCACCCAAGATCATGGCAAAATAATCAAGCCCTTGACTCAACACTAATCTTTATTATATATAGCTCACGGACTCGATTACATAGAGAGATCATAAAGCAAAACTCAAAACTAGATCATGCCATAAACTTTATTCTACTAGATCAAGATACTACTAATAGGATCGAACTAAGAAAAACGGTAAAGATAAGAGTTGTGATGGTGATACGATACCGGGGCACCTCCCCCAAGCTTGGCAGTTGCCAAGGGGAGTGCCCATACCCATGTGATTATATCTCCTTTGTCGGTGAAGAAGGTGGTGGTGGTGGATAATCGCACATCGTGCGTAAGAGGTCCTCCAGCTTGCGAATAATACCCTTGAGTGCGACAATATGGTCCTTCAACAAAATATTTTCTTGTGTGAGATACTTGTTTTGTATACGAGCTAACTCAATCATCTTGAAAGCTTCGATCTCAGTTGGGGTAAGAAGGTTATGATCAAGTTGAGGGATGTCTTTTGATGCCGGAGCTTGATCCTCCGTGACCTTCTTGATCCTTTCATCCTTGTTGACCCTAGTGGGTTCTTCCCTATTCAGATATATATTCATTAGCCAAGCATCATTGTCACCATTGTTGGAGGAGGAGACGACATGATGCCTAGCCTGGAAAACCCTGACAGAAAACAGCTCGAAACAAGAATAGAGGAGGTTTGCGTGATACAGGAGTCAAAACTTTCGGGAGAATATATAATGAATTTTTACCGACCAAAATACGTATCGTGCAAGAAAACGGAGTCCGGAGGGCACACAAGGTGCTCACGAGGTAGGGGGCGCGCCCAGGGGGTAGGGCGCGCCCACCACCCTCGTGGGGCCCTCGTGTCCTTCCCGGACTACTACTTATTTTTCTAAATATTCCAAAACAGAGAAATATTGCCTTAAAATTGTTTTGGAGTCGGTTTACTTACCGTACCACATACCTATTCCTTTTCGGAGTCTGAAACGTTTCAGAAAGTGTCCCTTATGTATTCCTCTGGGGTTACGGTTTCAATAATATTGGTTTCAACATTTATGGGATTACCTGAGATATAATGTTTGATTCTTTGACCGTTTACCACCTTCGGATTTGTGCCCTCGAAGTTGTTGATTTTTATGGCACCGGAACGATAGACCTCCTCGATAACATAGGGGCCTTCCCATTTAGAGAGAAGTTTTCCTGCAAAAAATCTTAAACGAGAGTTGTATAGCAATACATAATCACCTACATTAAACTCACGCTTTTGTATCCTTTTGTCATGCCATCTTTTAACTTTTTCTTTAAACAACTTGGCATTTTCATAATCTTGGGTTCTCCATTCATCAAGTGAGCTAATATCAAATAACCTCTTCTCACCGGCAAGTTTAAAATCATAGTTGAGCTCTTTAATAGCCCAATATGCCTTGTGTTATGGTTTGAGAGGTAAGTGACATGCTTTTCCATAAACCATTTTATACGGAGACATACCCATAGGATTTTTGTATGCAGTTCTATAAGCCCATAATGCATCATCAAGTTTCTTAGACCAATTCTTTCTAGACCTATTAACAGTCTTTTGCAAAATTAATTTGAGCTCTCTATTTCTCAACTCTACTTGACCACTAGACTGAGGGTGATAAGGAGATGCAATTCTATGATTAACATCATACTTAGCAAGCATTTTACAGAAAGCACCATGAATAAAGTGTGAACCACCATCAGTCATTAAATATCTAGGGACTCCAAACCTCGGAAAAATAACTTCCTTAAGCATTTTAATAGAAGTTTTATGATCAGCACTACTAGTTGGAATAGCTTCTACCCACTTAGTAACGTAATCAACAGCAACTAAAATATGTGTGTATCCATTAGAGGCAGGAGAAGGTCCCATATAATCAAAGCCCCAAACATCAAACGGTTCAATAACAAGAGAATAATTCATAGGCATTTCTTGACGTCTACTAATATTACCAATTCTTTGACATTCATCACAAGACAAGACAAACTTACGGGCATCCTTGAAGAGAGTAGGACAATAAAAACTAGATTGCAATACCTTATGTGCGGTTCTATCTCCAGCGTGGTGTCCTGCATAAGTCTCGGAATGACACTTGCGTAGGATATGTTCCTGTTCATGCTCAGGTACACAACGTCTAATAACACCATCTACTCCTTCTTTATAAAGATGTGGGTCATCCCAAAAGTAATGTCTTAAGTCATAGAAAAACTTTTTCTTTTGTTGGTATGTGAAGCTAGGTGGTATAAACTTAGCAACAATATAATTAGCATAATTAGCATACCATGGAGTACTACGAGAAGTACTTATAACATTTAATTGTTCATCAGGAAAGTCATCATTAATAGGTAGTGGGTCATCAAGAACATTCTCTAACCTAGACAAGTTGTCTGCAATGGGGTTCTCAGCTTCCTTTCTATCAACAATATTCAAATCAAATTCTTGTAGCAAGAGAACCCATCTAATAAGTCTAGGTTTAGCATCTTTCTTTTCCATAAGGTATTTAATAGCAGCATGATCAGTTTGAATAGTTACTTTAGAATCAACAATATAAGATCTGAACTTATCACAAGCAAATACAACTGCTAAAAGCTCCTTTTCAGTAGTAGCATAACTTCTTTAAGCATTGTCTAGAGTCTTACTAGCATAATGAATAACATTTAATTTCTTATCAACTCTTTGCCCTAGAACATCACCTACAGTATAATCACTAGCATCACACATAATTTCAAAGGGTAAATTCTAATCAGGTGGCTGAACAACAGGTGTAGAGACTAATGCTTTCTTAAGTATTTCAAATGCTTCTACACAATCATCATCAAAGACAAATGGTATATCTTTTTGCAATAAATTAGTCAGAGGCCGAGAAATTTTTGAGAAGTCCTTAATGAACCTCCTGTAAAATCCTGCGTGACGAAGGAAACTTCTTATACCTTTGATGTCCTTGGGACATGGCATCTTTTCAATAGCATCGACCTTGGCTTTATCAACTTCAATACCTCTTTCAGAAACTTTATGCCCCAAGACAATACCTTCATTAACCACAAAGTGGCACTTTTCCCAATTCAAGACAAGATTAGTTTCTTCACATCTCTGCAAAACTCGATCAAGATTGCTCAAGCAATCATCAAAAGAGGAACCATAGACGGAAAAGTCGTCCATGAAAACCTCACAAATCTTTTCACAAAAGTCAGAGAATATAGCCATCATGCATCTTTGAAAGGTAGCATGTGCATTACATAAACCAAAAGGCATACGTCTATAAGCAAAAGTACCAAAAGGGCATGTAAAAGTAGTCTTTGATTGATCTCTAGCCGACACAGGTATTTGAGAGAAACTAGAATAACCATCTAGAAAGAAATAGTGTGTATGTTTGCATAATCTTTCTAGCATTTGATCAATAAAAGGTAAGGGGTAATGATCTTTCTTAGTAGCTTTATTTAATTTGTGGAAATCAATTACCATCCTATAACCTGTGATAATTCTTTGTGGAATCAATTCATCTTTATCATTAGGAACAACAGTAATACCTCCCTTCTTAGGGACACAATGGACAGGACTTACCCACTCACTATCAGCAATGGGATAGATTATACCTACCTCCAGAAGCTTGAGTATTTCTTTTCTTACCACTTCTTTCATTTTAGGATTCAGACGTCGTTGAGGATCACGAACTGGTTTGGCCTCTGCTTCCAAATTTATTTTATGTTGACATAGAGTGGGACTAATGCCCTTAAGATCATCAAGAGTATATTCAATAGCAGCATGATGCTTCTTCAGAGTTTTCAATAATCTTTCTTCTTCATGCTCTGAAAGGTTAGCACTAAAAATAATAGGATATATCTTCTTTTCATCAAGATAAGCATATTTAAGATTATCAGGAAAAGGTTTAAGCTCAAACACGGGATCACCCTTGGGTGGAGGAGGATCCCCTAAAATTTCAACAGGCAAATTGTGTTGCAGAATAGGTTCCTGTTTAAAGAATACCTCATCTATTTCCCTTCTTTCATTCATGAACATATCATTTTCATGGTCTAGCAAATAGTGTTCTAAAGGATAACTAGGAGGTACGGCAATAGAAGCAAGACCAATAATTTCATCCTTACTAGGTAATTCTTCCTCATGATGTTGTTTACTAAATTTAGAGAAATTAAACTCATGAACCATATCATCCAAGCCAACAGTAACAACATTCTTTGTGCAATCTATGGTAGCATTGACATTATTTAAGAATGGTCTACCAAATATAATGGGACAAAAGCTATCTTGTGGGGAACCAAGAACAAGAAAATCAGCAGGATATTTAGTTTTCCCACACAAGACTTCAACATCTCTAACAATTCCAATTGGTGAAATAGTATCTCTACTGGCAAGTTTAATTGTGACATCAATACCTTCTAACTCAGAAGGTGCAATTTCATTCTTAATTTCTTCATATAAGTCAATAGGTATTACACTAGCACTAGCACCCATAGCACATAAGCCATGATAACAATGATCTCCTATTTTAACAGAAATAACAGGCACGCCTACCACAGGTCTATGTTTATCTTTATCACAAGGCTTAGCAATTCTAGCAGTTTCACCTTCGAACTGGATAACATGCCCATCAATATTATCAGACAAGAGATCTTTAACAATAGCAATATTAGGTTCTACTTTAACTTGCTTAGGAGGTGTATAAGTTATAATATTGCTTTTACGAACAACAGTTGAAGCTTTAGCATGATCCTTTATTCTAATAGGGAAAGGTGGGTTCTCAACATAAGAAGTAGGAACAATAGGATCATTATAAGTGACAGTCTTTTCTTCAACTTTAATAGGTGCAGCTACTTTTACTTCTATGGGAGGATTATATTTAAAGCACTTCTCCTTAGGGAGATCAACATAAGTAGCAAAAGATTCACAGAAAGAAGCTACTATCTCAGAGTCAAGTCCATATTTAGTGCTAAACTTATGGAAAATATCGGTATCCATAAAAGATTTAACACAATCAAACTTAGGTGTCATACCTGACTCCTTACCTTCGTCGAGGTCCCAATATTCAGAGTTGCGTTTAATTCTATCCAATAAATTCCATCTGAATTCAATAGTCTTCATCATAAAAGAGCCAGGACAAGAAGTATCGAGCATGGTGCGATTGTTTTCAGAACGCCGAGCATAAAAACTTTGCATAATTATTTCTCTCGGGAGCTCCTGATTGGGGCATGAATATAACATTGATTTAAGCCTCCCCCAAGCTTGAGCGATGCTTTCTCCTTCGCGAGGCCAGAAATTATATATATAATTGCGATCGCGATGAACAAGATGCATAGGGTAATACTTTTGATGAAATTCCAACTTCAATCTTTTATAGTCCCATGATCTCATATCATCACATAGCCTATACCATATCAATACGTCTCCCTTCAAAGATAAAGGGAAGACCTTCTTCTTAGCAACATCATCGGGTATACCTGCAAGCTTAAATAATCCACAAACTTCATCCACATATATTAAGTGCTCATCAGGATGCTTTGTTCCATCTCCTGTAAAAGGGTTAGCTAGCAGTTTTTCCATCATACCCGAAGGAAATTCAAAAGGAGTTTCATTTTCAATAGGTTCAGTAGGTTGAGGAGCAACTCTTTGCTCTACTAGACGGGGTGAAGATACCCCGAACAAGCCCCTCAGAGAATTACTTTCCATAGTAACAAGTGACAGTAAATTTCAGCACACTATATAAAATTTTCCTTACCAAATTCCACCTACCAAAGGCGCTACACTCCCCGGCAACGGCGCCAGAAAAGAGTCTTGATGACCCACAAGTATAGGGGATCTATCGTAGTCCTTTCGATAAGTAAGAGTGTCAAACCCAACGAGGAGCAGAAGGAAATGATAGGCGGTTTTCAGCAAGGTATTCTCTGCAAGTACTGAAATAAGTGGTAACAGATAGTTTTGTGATAAGATAGATTGTAACGAGCAACAAGTAACAAAAGTAAATAAAGTGCAGCAAGGTGGCCCAATCCTTTTTGTAGCAAAGGACAAGCCGGAGCAAACTCTTATAATAGGAAAAGTGCTCCCGAGGACACATGGGAATATCGTCAAGCTAGTTTTCATCACGTTCATATGATTCGCGTTCGATACTTTGATAATTTGATATGTGGGTGGACCGGTGCTTGGGTGCTGTTCTTACTTGAACAAGCATCCCACTTATGATTAACCTCTATTGCAAGCATCCGGAACTACAACAAAAGTATTAAGGTAAACCTAACCATAGCATGAAACATGTGGATCCAAATCAGCCCCTTACGAAGCAAAGCATAAACTAGGGTTTAAGCTTCTGTCACTCTAGCAACCCATCATCTACTTATTACTTCCCAATGCCTTCCTCTAGGCCCAAATAATGATGAAGTGTTATGTAGTCGACGTTCACATAACACCACTAGAGGCTAGACAACATACATCTTATCAAAATATCAAACGCATACCAAATTCACATGACTACTCATAGCAAGACTTCTCCCTTGTCCTCAGGAACAAACGTAATTACTCACAAAGCATATTCATGTTCATAATCAGAGGGGTAATAATATGCATATAGGATCTAAACATATGATCTTCCACCAAATAAACCAACTAGCATCAACTACAAGGAGTAATCAACACTACTAGCAACCTACTAGCACCAATCCCGGACTTTGAGACAAGAATTGGATACAAGAGATGAAATAGGGTTTGGAGATGAGATGGTGCTGGTGAAGATGTTGATGGAGATTGCCCTCTCCCGATGATAGGAGCGTTGGTGATGACGATGGTGATGATTTCCCCCTCCCGGAGGGAAGTATCCCCGACAGAACAGCTCTGCCGGAGCTCTAGATTGGTTTCGCCAAGGTTCCGCCTCGTGGCGGCGGAGTCTCGTCCCGAAAAGTTCCTTGTTATTTTTTTCTCATCGAAAGACTTCATATAGGAGAAGATGGGCATCGGAGAGCCACCAGGGGCCCCACAAGGTAGGGCGGCGCGCCCTAGGGGGGAGGGCGCCCCCACCCTCGTGAGAAGGGTGTGGGCCCCCTGGCCTTCATCTTTGGCGAGGATTTTTCTTTATTTATTTTAAGATGTTCCGTGGAGTTTCAAGAGTTTTGGAGTTGCGTAGAATAGGTCTCTAATATTTGCTCCTTTTCCAGCCCAGAATTCCAGCTGCCGGCATTCTCCCTCCTTATGTAAACCTTGTAAAATAAGAGAGAATAGCCATACGTATTGTGACATAAAGTGAAATAACAATCCATAATGCAATAAATATCGATATAAAAGCATGATGCAAAATGGACGTATCAAGTCCCTAGAAGCATCGGTTAGTCTGTTATAGAAGATATCAAGTATTTCATTTTTCTTAAGATGATGATCAGGCAAAGCACTAAGTAACTCGAGAAGCCTCCCTCAAGTTTGAGGGAGATTCTCTTCTTCAATTTGTACAAAGTTAAATATTTCATGTAAGGCAGCTAGCTTCTTATGAGAAGGAAAATATTTTTCAGAGAAGTAATATATCATGTCCTGGGGACATCGCACACAACCAGGAGAAATGGTATTAAACCATATCTTAGCATCACCCTTTAACGAGAAAGCAAACAACTAGAATATATTAGTAGCGGATCTTTTCCTCATGAGTAAGGTGGCTATATCATTTAATTTTGTGAGATGTGCCACAACAGTTTCAGTTTCATAACCATGAAAAGGATCAGATTCAACCAAAGTAATTAAGTCTGGATCGACAAAGAATTCATAATCCTTATCAGGAACAAAGATAGAAGAAGTAGCAAACTTGTCATATTTCATTCTGGCATTCAAAGAATTTTCTTCCGGCTTACTCAGCAATTTCTTAACATCTTCTCTATCATTAAAAGCAAGAAACTCCCTAGTTATCTCCTCACCTACAACATAACTCTCGAGTATCTTAGGAATTCAATTCTAGAAGAGCTATATCTAATAAATGTATCATGAGTTTCAGCAATTTAATCAATTTCAACACTCTCAAATTCTTTAGCTCTAGCAAGTTGTTCATCAAGAAATTCACCTAGTGGCACAGTTTCATTAAGCAGAGTACTAGCATCATTCATAGCAGAAGTAGTATCATCAATTACTTGCGACATATCAGAATTAATAGCAGGTAGTGGTGTCGCAAGCTTATGCAAAAAGAAGGCGAATCATGTGCAGAGTGTGATGGTAGTTCCTTACCTTCCCTTGTCTTAGAGGGAACGGTCTTGGTTCTACCATATTTCAGATTCTTCATAGTGATCAACAGATATATATATATATATATATATATATATATATATATATATATATATATATCCCAAGTGACTTTGCAAATAGAGCTATGATCCCCATCAATGGCGCTAGAAAATGGTTTTGATAACCCACAACTATAGGGGATCACAACAATTTTTGAGGGTAGAGCATTCAACCCAAATATATTGATTCAACACAAGGGGAGCCAAAGCATATTTGCAAGTATTAGCAGTTGAGTTTTAATTCAACCACACCTGGAGAACTAAATTTCTGCAGTAGAGTGATTAGTAGCACAGTAGTATGATAGTTTGAGAGTAGTGATAACAATAGCAATAGTAATAATAACAGTTTTATAGCAATGGTGATAATAGCATCAACGAAAGTAACTTAGCAAGAATCAACATGCGAAGATTGTTGGTTTTGGATTGGTGATGGATAATTGTGTTGGACAACATTCATCACGTAACAGTTATTGTTGGGGAACGTAGTAATTCAAAAAAATTCCTACGATCACGCAAGATCTATCTAGGATAAGCATAGCAACGAGACGGGAGAGTGTGTCCACGTACCCTCGTAGACTGAAAGCGGAAGCGTTTAGTAATGCGGTTGATGTAGTCGAACGTCTTCATGATCCAACCGATCCAAGTACTAAATGTACGACACCTCCGTGTTCAGCACACGTTCAACACGATGACGTCCCTCGAGCTCTTGATCTAGTTGAGGACGAGGGATAGTTCTGTCAGCACGATGGCGTGGTGACGGTGATGATGAAGTTACCGGCGCAGGGCTTCGCCTAAGCACTACAACGATATGACCGAGGTGTTAAACTGTGGAGGGGGGCACCGCACACGGCTAAGAGATTGTCTGTTGTGCTTTGGGGTGCCCCCTGCCCCCGTATATAAAGGAGGGGAGGAGGAGACCGGTGGCCAAGGAGAGCGCACCATAGGGGGAGTCCAACTAGGATTGCCAATCCTAGTTGGAGTCCCCTTCCTTTCCAAGAGGGGGAAAGAGGGAAGGAGGAGCAGAGGGAGAAGGAAAGAGGGGGGCGCCACCCCTCCCTAGTCCAATTCGGACTTGCCATAGTGGGGGGGGGGGGCACCCATGCGGCCCTCCTCTCCTTTCCACTAAAGCTCACTAAGGCCCAATACTTCCCCGAGGGTTCCGGTAACATCCCGATACTCCGAAAAAAAATACCCGAATCACTTTGGAACCATTCCGGTGTCCAAATATAACCTTCCAATATATCAATATTTACCTCTCGACCATTTAGAGACTCCTCGTCATGTCCGTGATCTCATCCGGGACTCCGAACAATCTTCGGTCATCAAATCACATAACTCATAATACAAATCGTCATCGAACGTTAAGCGTGCGGACCCTACGGGTTCGAGAACTATGTAGACATGACCGAGACACATCTCCGGTCAATAAGCAATAGCGGAACCTGGATGCTCATATTGGCTCCTACATATTCCACGAAGATCTTTATCGGTCAAACCGCATAACAACATACATTGTTCCCTTTGTCATCGGTATGTTACTTGCCTGAGAGTCGATCGTCGGTATCATCATACCTAGTTCAATCTCATTACCGGCAAGTCTCTTTACTCATTCCGTAATGCATCATCCCGCAACTAACTCATTAGTCACATTGCTTGCAAGGCTTATAGTGATGTGCATTACCGAAGGGCCCAAAGAGACCTCTCCGATACACGGAGTGACAAATCCTAATATTGATGTATGCCAACCCAGCAAACACCTTCGGAGACACCTGTAGAGCATCTTTATAATCACCCAGTTACGTTGTGACGTTTGATAGCACACAAGGTGTTCCTCCGGTATTCGGGAGTTGCATAATCTCATAGTCAGAGGAACATGTATAAGTCATGAAGGAAGCAATAGCAATAAAAATAAACGATCATTATGCTAAGCTAATGGATGGGTCTTGTCCATCACATCATTCTCTAATGATGTGATCCCGTTCATCAAATGACAACACATGTCTATGGTTAGGAAACTTAACCATCTTTGATTAACGAGCTAGTCAAGTAGAGGCTTACTAGGGACACTCTGTTTTGTCTATGTATTCACACATGTACTAAGTTTCCGGTTAATACAATTCTAGCATGAATAATAAACATTTATCATGATATAAGGAAATATAGATAACAACTTTATTATTTCCTCTAGGGCATATTTCCTTCAGTCTCCCACTTTCACTAGAGTCAATAATCTAGATTACATAGTAATGATTCTAACACCCATGGAGTCTTGGTGCTGATCATGTTTTTCTTGTGGAAGAGGCTTAGTCAACGGGTGTGCAACATTCAGATCCATATGTATTTTGCAAATCTCTATGTCTCCCTCCTTGACTAGATCGCGGATGGAATTGAAGCGTCTCCTGATGTATTGGCTTCTCTTGTGAAATCTAGATCCTTCGCTAAGGCAATAGCTCCAGTATTGTCACAAAATATTTTCATTGGACCTGATGCACTAGGTATTACACCTAGATCGGATATAAACTCCTTCCAGACTCCTTCATTTGCTACTTCTGAAGCAGCTATGTACCCCGCTTCACACGTAGATCCCGCCACGACGCTCTGCTTGGAACTACACCAACTAACAGCTCCACCATTCAATAAATACGTACCCGGTTTGCGACTTAGAGTCATCTGGATCAGAGTAAAAGCTTGCATTGACATAACCATTTACGACGAGCTCTTTGTCACCTCCATAAACGAGAAACATATCCTTAGTCCTTAGGTATTTCAAGATGTTCTTGATCGCTGTCCAGTGATCCACTCCTGGATTACTTTAGCACCTCCCTGCTATACTTATAGCAAGGCACACATCAGTGCATACATGATAGAACCTATGGTTGAGGCATAGGGAATGACTTTCATTTTCTCTCTATCTTCTGCAGTGGTCGGGCATTGAGTCTGACTCAACTTCACACCTTGTAACACATGCAAGAACCCTTTCTTTGAATGAGCCAGTTTGAACTTCTTCAAAACCTTATCAAGGTATGTGCTTTGTGAAAATCCAATTAAGCGTCTTGATCTATCTCTATAGATCTTGATGCCCAATATATAAGCAACTTCACCGAGGTCTTTCATTGAAAAATTCTTATTCAATTATCCTTTTATGCTATCTAGAAATTCTGTATCATTTCCAATCAACAATATGTCATCTACATATAATATTAGAAATGCTACAGAGCTCCCACTTACTTTCTTGTAAATACAAGTTTCTCCAAAAGTTTGTATAAAACCATATGCTTTGATCACACTATCAAAGCGTATATTCCAACTCCGAGAGGCTTGCAGCAGTCCATAAATGGATTGCTGGAGCTTGCACACTTTGTTAGAACCTTTAGGATTGTCAAAACCTTCTGGTTGCATCATATACAACTCTTATTTAAGATATCCATTCAGGAATGCAGTTTTGACATCCATTTGCCAAATTTCATAATCATAAAATGTGGCAATTGCTAAGCATCGCTACGGGTGAGAAGGTCTCATCGTAGTCAACTCCTTGAACTTGTCAAAAACCTTTCACAACAAGTCGAGCTTTGTAGGTAGTAACATTACTGTTAGCGTCAGTCTTCTTCTTGAAGATCCATTTATTCTCAATGGCTTGCCGATCATCGGGCAAGTCAACCAAAGTCCACACTTTGTTCTCATACATGGATCCCATCTCAGATTTCATGGCCTCAAGCCATTTCGCGGAATCTGGGATCATCATCGCTTCCTCATAGTTCATAGGTTCATCATGGTCTAGTAACATGACTTCCAGAACAAGATTAGCGTACCACTCTGGTGCGGATCATGCTCTGGTTGACCTACGAGGTTCGGTAGTAACTTGATCTGAAGTTTCATGATCATCATCATTAGCTTCCTCACCGATTGGTGTAGGAATCACTGGAACTGATTTCTGTGATGAACTACTTTCCAATTCGGGATAAGGTACAATTACCTCATCAAGTTCTACTTTCCTCCCACTCACTTCTTTCGAGAGAAACTCCTTCTCTAGAAAGGATCCATTCTTAGCAACGAATATCTTGCCTTCGGATCTGTGATAGAAGGTGTACCCAACAGTCTCCTTTGGGTATCCTATGAAGACACATTTCTCTGATTTGGGTTCGAGCTTATCAGGTTGAAGCTTTTTCACATAAGCATCGCAGCCCCAAATTTTAAGAAACGACAACTTGGGTTTCTTGCCAAACCACAG
Organism: Triticum urartu; assembly: GCF_056163025.1. Classification (NCBI taxonomy): domain Eukaryota; kingdom Viridiplantae; phylum Streptophyta; class Magnoliopsida; order Poales; family Poaceae; genus Triticum; species Triticum urartu. The sequence continues at coordinate 522,230,415 of NC_141873.1, read as the reverse complement.
TTCATATGGTGTCATCTCAACGGATTTAGATGGTGCCCTATTTAACGTGAATGCAGCCATCTCTAAAGCATAACCCCAAAACGATAGCGGTAAAACGGTAAGAGACATCATAGATCGCACCATATCTAATAAAGTACGGTTATGATGTTCGAACACACCATTACGCTGTGGTGTTCCAGGTGGCGTGAGTTGCAAAACTATTCCACATTGTTTCAAATGAAGACCAAACTCATAACTCAAATATTCACCTCCACGATCAGATCATAGAAACTTTATTTTCTTGTTACGATGATTTCCACTTCACTCTGAAATTCTTTGAACTTTTCAAATGTTTCAGACTTATGTTTCGTTAAGTAGATATACCCATATCTGCTCAAACCATCTGTGAAGGTCAGAAAATAACGATACCCGCTGCGAGCCTCAACACTCATCGGACCACATACATCAGTATCTATTATTTCCAATAAGTCAGTTCCTCGCTCCATTGTTCCGGAGAACAGAGTCTTAGTCATCTTGCTCATGAGGCATGGTTCACAAGTATCAAGTGATTCCAAAATCCCATCAGCATGGAGTTTCTTCATGCGCTTTACACCAATATGACCTAAACGGCAGTGCCACAAATAAGTTGCACTATCATTATTAACTTTGCATCTTTCGCTTCAATATTATGAATATGTGTATCACTACAATCGAGATTGAATAAAAATAGACCACTCATCAAGGGTGCATGACCATAAAAGATATTACTCATATAAATAGAACAACCATTATTCTCTGATTTAAATGAATAACCGTCTTGCATCAAACAAGATCCAGATATAATGTTCATGCTCAACGCTAGCACCAAATAACAATTATTCAAGTCTAAAACTAATCCAGACGGTAGATGTAGAGGTAGCGTGCCGACGGCGATCACATCGACTTTGGAACCATTTCCCACGCGCATCGTCACCTCGTCCTTAGCCAACCTTCATTTAATCCGTAGCCCCTGTTTTGAGTTGCAGATGTGAGCAACAGAACTAGTATCAAATACCCAGGCGCTACTACGAGCATTAGTAAGGTACACATCAATAACATGTATATCAAATATACCTTTCACTTTGCCATCCTTCTTATCTGCCAAATACTTGGGGCAGTTCCGCTTCCAGTGACCAGTCCCTTTGCAGTAGAAGCACTCAGTTTCAGGCTTAGGTCCAGACTTGGGCTTCTTCCTGGGAGTAGCAACTTGCTTGTTATTCTTCTTGAAGTTCCCCTTCTTCCCTTTGCCTTTTTTCTTGAAACTAGTGGTCTTGTTAACCATCAACACTTGATGCTCCTTCTTGATTTCTACCTCCGCAGCCTTTAGCATCGCGAAGAGCTCGGGAATAGTCTTTTCCATCCCTTGCATATTATAGTTCATCAGGAAGCCTTTATAGCTTGGTGGGGGTGATTGAAGAACTCTATCAATGACACTATTATCAGGAAGATTATCTCCCAGCTGAGTCAAGTGGTTGTGGTACCCAGACATTCTGAGTATGTGCTCACTAAAAGAACTGTTCTCCTCCATCTTGTAGCTATAGAACTTGTTGGAGACATCATATCTCTCAACTCGGGCATTTGCTTGAAACATTAACTTCAACTCCTGGAACATCTCATATGCTCCATGACATTCAAGACGTCTTTGAAGTTTCGATTCTAAGCCGTAAAGCATGGCACACTGAACTATGGAGTATTCATCAGCTTTTCTCTGCCATACGTTCATAACATTTGGAGTTGCTCCTGCAGCGGGTCTTGCACCTAGCGGGCTTCTAGGACGTAATTCTTCTGCGCAGCAATGAGGATAATCCTCAAGTTACGGGCCCAGTCCATGTAATTGCTACCATCATCTTTCAACTTAGCTTTCTCTAGGAACGCATTAAAATTCAAGGGAACGGTAGCACGGGCCATTGATCTACAACAACATAGACATGCAAAAACTATCATGTACTAAGTTCATTATAAATTAAAGTTCAATTAATCATATTACTTAAGAACTCCCACTTAGATAGACATCCGTCTAGTCATCTAAATGATCACGTGATCCATATCAACTAAACCATGTCCGATCATTACGTGAGATGGAGTAGTTTTCAATGGTGAACATCACTATGTTGATCATATCTACTATATGATTCACGTTCGACCTTTTGGTCTCATTTTTCCGAGGCCATATCTGCATATGCTAGGCTCGTCAAGTTTAACCCGAGTATTCTGCGCGTGCAAAATTGGCTTGCACCCGTTGTATGTGAACATAGAGCTTATCACACCCGATCATCACGTGGCGTCTCGGCACGACGAACTGTAGCAACAGTGCATACTCAGGCAGAACACTTATACCTTGAAATTTAGTGAGGGGTCATCTTATAATGCTACCGCCCTACTAAGCAAAATAAGATGCATAAAGGATAAACATCACATGCAATAAAAATATGTCACATGATATGGCCATCATTATCTTGTGCTTTTGATCTCCATCACCAAAGCACCATCATGATCTCCATCATCACCGGCTTGACACCTTGATCTCCATCGTAGCATCGTTGTCCTCTCGCCAATTATTGTTTCTACGACTATCGCTACCGCTTAGTGATAAAGTAAAGCAATTACATGGCGATTACATTTCATACATTAAAGCGACAACCATAAGGCTCCTGCCAGTTGCCGATTACTTTTACAAAACATGATCATCTCATACAATAATTTATATCTCATCACGTCTTGACCATATCACATCACAACATGCCCTGCAAAAACAAGTTAGACATCCTCTACTTTGTTGTTGCAAGTTTTATGTGGCTGCTACGGGCTTCTAGCAAGAACCGTTCTTACCTACGCATCAAAACCACAACGATTTTTTGTCAAGTGTGATGTTTTAACCTTCAACAAGGACCGTCCGTAGTGAAACTCGATTCAACTAAAGTTGGAGAAACAGACACCCGCCAGCCACCTGTGTGCGAATCACGTTGATAGAACCAGTCTCATGAATGCGGTCATGTAATGTCGGTCCGGGCTGCTTCATCCAACAATACCGCCGAATCAAAGTAAGACATTGGTGGTAAGCAATATTACTATTATCGCCCACAACTCATTGTGTTCTACTCGTGCATATAACATCTATGCATAAACCTGCCTCGGATGCCACTGTTGAGGAACATAGTAATTCAAAAAAAATTCCTACGATCACGCAAGATCTATCTAGTAGAAGCATAGCAACGAGACGGGAGAGTGTGTCCATGTACCCTCATAGACCGAAAGCGGAAGCGTTTAGTAATGCGGTTGATGTAGTCGAACATCTTCATGATCCAACCGATCCAAGTACCGAACGTACGGCACCTTCGTGTTCAGCACACATTCAACACGATGACGTCCCTCGAGCTCTTGATCCAGTTGAGGACGAGGAAGAGTTCCTTCAGCACGACAGCGTGGCGACACTGACGATGAAGCTACCGGCGCAGGGCTTTGCCTAAGCACTACGGCGATATGACCGAGGTGTTAAACTGTAGAGGAGGGCACCACACACGGCTAAGAGATTGTCTGTTGTGCTTTGGGGTGCCCCCTGCCCCCGTATATAAAGGAGGGGAGGAGGAGGCCGACGAACAAGGAGAGCGCGCCATAGGGGGGTCCAACTAGGATTCCCAATCCTAGTTGGAGTCCCCTTCCTTTCCAAGAGGGGGGAGAGGGAAGGAGGAGGAGAGGGAGAAGGAAAGAGGGGGGCGCCGCCCCCTCCCTAGTCCAATTCAGACTTGCCATGGGGGAGGGGGCAGCCACCCTTGCGGCCCTCCTCTCCTTTGCACTAAAGCCGACAAAGGCCCAATACTTCCTCGGGGGTTCCGGTAACCTCCCGGTACTCCGAAAAATACCCGAATCACTATGTTACCATTCCGGTGTCCAAATATAACCTTCCATTATATCAATCTTTACCTCTCAACCATTTCGAGACTCCTCGTCATGTCCGTGATCTCATCTGGGACTCTGAAAAATCTTCGGTCATCAAATCACATAACTCATAATACAAATCGTCATCGAACGTTAAGTGTGCGGACCCAGCGGGTTCGAGAACTATGTATACATGACCGAGTCACATCTCCGGTCAATAACCAATAGCGGAACCTGAAGGCTCATATTGGTTCCTACATATTCTACGAAGATCTTTATCGGTCAAACCACATAACAACATACGTTGTTCCCTTTGTCATCGGTATGTTACTTGCCCGAGATTCGATCGTCGGTATCATCATACCTAGTTCAATCTCGTTAACGTCAAGTCGCTTTACTCGTTCCGTAATGCATCATCCCGCAACTAACTCATTAATCACATTGCTTGCAAGGCTTATAGTGCTGTGCATTACTGAGAGGGCCTAGAGATACCTCTCCGATACACAGAGTGACCAATCCTAATCTTGATCTATGCCAACCCAACAAACTCCTTCGGAGACACCTGTAACATCCCAAAATTCTAAATTTTGGAATGTTATAATAAATAGATAGATTGATTGATTGAGTGAAATTCGAAGCTTTTGAAAGTTAAATGAGAGGGAATAAAAGGACTTTCCCAAACTTTCACCTTCTTCTTTTGATCCCCGTGAATTCAAATGCTCTTCATCACAAAACCCTGGAGAGAAGATGACATGACTTCTTCCATTATTTAAATGACAAAGGGTTGTTGAAAGTATTTGAATTTCATTTGAAAGTATTCAAATTCAGAAACTTCAAGCAACTCAATGATTTTCACGAGAGAAGATAAAATGACTTCTTCAAATTATATGAAATATGAGTTGGGAGTTTCAAAGGATCAATTTCAAAGTCCTTTTGAAATTATTTTTCAATTTGGAGTTATTTGAGTTTTATTCAAATTATTTTTCTCCAAAAACAAAATACATGGAAAATAGGGTAACATGATTCCCTACAATAGAAAATTGGAGAAAAATTAATTTGAAATCATTTTGGTATTTTAAAAATGATTTTTGTTAGATTTTAATAGACCAGTAGCACTCTTTGATTTATCTGAATTTGTGTGTATTTCATTTGGTGCTACAAAAATGTTCACGTTGTAGGAAATCTTTTTCTGAAAATGTTGATATATTATATGCCTATATATTTTTTTAGTTATTTTGTTTTATTATTTTAGTTCTCTGAGAATTTTTTTTAAAAAAAGAGCTTCCCTCCGCTGAACTGGGCCGGCCCAGCTCCTGGCAGGCCACGGCCCAGCCCAGCGCGCCCGTCCCCGAGCTCCCGCCGGACTCCGTCGCCCGCACGACAGCGCCGCCGCCGTGGTCGCCATGGACACCGCCACCACCTCCCTTGCCCCTCCTCCACGCCACCTCCTCCCCTCCCTATATATCCGGAGCCCCGGGCCCCGTTTTCCCCCTCTGCCGCACCGCGCCGCCCCTGCCGCCGCATATCGCCGCCGCCGCAGCGCTACATCACCGCCGCAACCGCCCCTCGCCCGCGCCTCGCTCTCCACCCCGCCCGCGCCCCAGCGCACCCGTCGCCCTGCGCCGCCTCTCCCCGTGCGCCTCGTCGTCTCCTCCGACGACCGGAGCCGCCGCTGGAGCCCCGCGCCGCCTCGCCGGAGATCGTCGGAGTAACCACCGTCATCGCCGGTTCTTTTGGGTGAACCGGTATAAACCGTAACCCGCCTCGGTTTTATTTTAAGTTCGGTTTTTTTAAAAAAAACCTAGACTAGATCTTTTTTTTAGGTTTTACTAAACAGCGAACGTCCACTGTTTAGACCGTATAAGAGAACGTTCGCCTTTTAGTCTTTTTTCTGTCATTTTCGGCCAGGGACCTAGTTGTGAATACTTTATTTACAAAATAGTCCCTGCACTTCAAACGATCATTACTTTTTACTCGTTAGTCCAAATCCAACGAAACCAACGCTCACGTCTTCGTTACGATCTCCTCTATCCAGTAATCCAACTCAAACATGTTTTTGAAAAGGTTAAAATTTGAAGTAGATCAGATTTGAATTCAAACTTCATTTGATCATAACTTGAGTTTCGTAGCTCCGTTTGAGTTGATTCTTTTTGCAAATCGAAGCTCTTGACCTAAACCTTCTGATAAGGCCAAATTCACATAATTTTGGTACTGTTAGAAATAGTTTTATGTTGCAAGAGCTATTTGCTTGGTTTTCTTGTTTTCCGAATCGTCTCCTTCGATCTTTCTGATCTTTTGAGTGATTGCTTATGTATGGTTACTATTGCTTGCTTACGATAGATTGACCGGAGTGTGACGAGTAGAGCTATCAAGAGTTTTGAGTGTGAATCATCTTCATCGACATTGCAGGCAAGTTCACACTTTGATCATATCCCTTTTCATACCTAGTTTTTATGCATTAGTTACAACCCTCAAACATTGCATGAGTAGGATTAATAACATGTGGGTATTGGGAAGTAGTGATGAGGTAGGAACCTATTGCCCTGCATTCAAACCTTGGGAGTTACTGTTACGTTATGCTTATAGTGCCATGCTATGCTCGTAGACGTGGATTGGGTTTTGAGAGTATTCATGACAGATGTGAGATTGTTAATTAATGGTTTACTTAAGGTGGCAACTTAAACACACATCTGGGTGGATTGAGGCACCTGGTTATTCTCCGATTGCCTGTCTAGGCACCGGGGTAGACCAGGATTGCCTGTTTTTTTTATGGACCGCCACCCAGGCTCAAAGGGATCATGAGATTTTTCATACTAGAAACTTCCGTGTGCAGCCACAAGCTATTATGGGCTCTAGCATAGTTGATTAAGTCGTGTGAACTCTTACAGTGGTAGACTAGCAGATGTAGGGGTTGTAGGTGGTACGGTCTACCCGATCGTAAGGTGCTAGCACTTCTGAAAGACTATGTCTCGGTCATCCGTTTCTCAAACACCATGCAGTGCGAGATATCCAACGGAGGAGATCGAGTCTTGTGGGGAAAAAGTGTGCAAACCTCTGCAGAGTGTATAAACTAATCATGGTTAGCCGTGTCCCCGGTTATGGACATCTTGAGTATCTAGTTCTTGGATTATCCTGTTGATCTCATCATGTTACTTTAAATGAATTTTGTTGGGTTTAATGATGTTACTTAATTGGGATTGAGAATGCTGTCAACCATTCTCAATGTTTAACAACCACCATGATAGTTAAATAAAATTTATTCCTTTACAGTAGGGAAAATTGGCTTTTCGCAAAAACATATAACCATGGAGCTTTTCCACCAGCCATATATGCATGTAGTGATAGCCATTTTTCATCATTCTCTATGGTGTGAATTTGCCAGTACATTCAATGTACTGACCCTTTGTGGCTGCAACGTCTCATGTTGCAGGATATCTTACGACGAGTAAGTGATACGTTAGGGTTATGATTTCTACACTCAACTTTGCCGTTGGTGTTGATGGGAATCCACAACCTTGTTACTTCCGCTATTTTGGATTGAGGTAATAGTATTTACGTTACTTTTTACATGTGATTTACCTCTGTTATAAATCCTCGAGTACTGTGTGTGTCAGCATACCGATCCAGGGATGACACTTAAGCACAGAGACTTGACCGTCTGAGGTCGGGTCGCTACAACACCTGTAGTGCATCTTTATAATCACCCAGTTACGTTGTGACATTTGATAGCACATAAGGTGTTCCTCCGGTATTTTGGAGTTGCATAATCTCATAGTTAGAGGAACATGTATACGTCATGAAGAAAGCAATAGCAATAAAACTAAACGATCATTATGCTAAGCTAAAAGATGGGTCTTGTCCATCGCATCATTCTCTAATGATGTGATCCCGTTCATCAAATGACAACACATGTCTATGGTTAGGAAACTTAACCATCTTTGATTAACGAGCTAGTCAAGTCGAGGCTTACTAGGGACACTCTGTTTTGTCTATGTATTCACACATGTACTAAGTTTCCGGTTAATACAATTCTAGCATGAATAATAAACATTTATCATGATATAAGAAATATGAATAACAACTTTATTATTGCCTCTAGGGCATATTTCCTTCAGTTATAACCTAGAGCGACACAGAACTAGCTCCAATTCATCAATGTATTGTAGGCATGTATTCCGTATATAGTCATGCGTGCTTATAGATCTTGCATGACATATTTTGTCCTACCCTCCCATGGCAGCGGGGTCTATAAGGAAATCTAAGGGATATTAAGGCTTCCTTTTAATAGAGAATCGGAACAAAGCATTAGCACATAGTGAATACATGAACTCCTCAAACTATGGTAATCACCCGAAAGAATCCCAATTATTGTCACCTTGGGGTATGCGGATCATAACACGTAAAAAGGTGCATACAACTTGCAAGATAGGATCAAGAACACAAATATGTCCGTGAAAACATAAAGGGTTCAGATCTAAAATCATGGCACTCGGGCCCTAGTGACAAGCATTAAGCATAGCAAAGTCATAGCAACATCAATCTCAGAACATAGTGGATACTAGGGATCAAACCCTAATAAAACTAACTCCATTACTTGATAAGTCTCATCCAACCCATCACCGTCCAGCAAGCCTACGAAGGAATTACTCACTCCCGGTAGTGAGCATCATGAAATTGGTCATGGAGGATGGTTGATGATGACGACATCGTCGAATCCCCCTCTCCGGAGCCCCGAACGGACTCCAGACCAGCCTTCCCGATGAAAAGCGGGAGGTGGCAGTGGCTCAGTATTGTAAAATGCGATGACTCCTCTCTGATTTTTTTCCTGGACGAATAGATACTTATGGAGTTGGAGTTAGGGTTGTGGGAGCTGCCAAGGGCCCACAACCCTGGGCTTGTGGCGCCCTGGTGGCCCCCCTCTGGTATTTCTCTTCACCAGTATTTTTTATATATTCTGAAATAACTCTCTGTAAATTTTTAGCTCAATCCAAGAACTTTTATTTCTGCACAAAAATAACATCATGCCAATTCTGCTGAAAACAACATCAGGCCAGGTTAGTTCCATTCAAATCATGCAAATTAGAGTCCAAAATAAGGGGAAGAGTGTTTGAGAAAGTAGATACGATGGAGACGTATCAATGTTTTGAGCTCATTTGTTGTAAACTGAACAACAAATCGAATAAACGTTAACCAAACTTTCAGTTAGCTAATTTTTATGGTTATTTTTGGAGCGCAAGTTCACACCATATACTATCTAGGGACAGACCAATCCAAGTAGTGAAATTGAGCTTAATTACATTGTCAGACTCTCTTTATGATGGATGTCTCAGTAGAATTAAACAAGTGAATCTAGACAAGCATGTTAGATAATTGAATCATATGCAAAATTACAATCACCAACATTTTATGTTATTTGATAATTACATTCATAGTGCTAATTTAAATACATGTACAAAACATACACATGTTGTACCTTTTTACTGAACCCAACATGCAAATCAAAATTGTCATGTCCTATGAATATGTTACTTAATATACACTAGAAACCACTAGTAGCATAATTAAAGTGTAGGATTTAGAAATCTCTGCCATGATGTTGAATAATATAAACAATATACATGCATAGATAAACAAATGCATGTGTATACACTATATAGTTTATGCAATATTAAACAAATATTCAAAAGCTTTTTTTAACAAGAAATAGAATTTTTGTTACATCATACATAGTAAATTCGCAGAATCAAAATTTCGAATAATATACATAAAAAATGTGTCACAAAAATACTACAATTATTATTTAGAAAACATTATCATGGGTTAACTATAATTGCTAAGTAATATAAACTTATACTAATGAAAATTGTGATATGGTACAATTAGTTTAAAATAAATATAAAATTTTAGTACAAAAAGTATTTGGTTTCCATTGCCCCGGGTCCAAACATGGATTGCTAACTCTATTTCTCCACATATTGAGGATATAATGCACAAGCAATAATCAAAAACACCAGGAGCCATACACTAGTTGAAAAAGGTCCATTTGTCCCGGTTCATAAGGCCCATCTGTCCCGGTTGGGGAACCGGGACTAAAGTGTCATTACTAATGCCCTAGGCCATTAGTCCCGGTTCTTGTAGGAAGCGGGATAGATGGGCCTCAATGTGGCCGCTCTGGTGAGCCCATGCAGGAGGGCCTTTGGTCCAAGTTGGTAGCACCAACCGGGACCAATAAGCTTCCATGCGTCAGCATTTCAGGGGCTGTTTTTTTAAAGGAGGTGGTTTAGGGGTTTTGGGGGTTAATTTAGGTTGTTATAGGTAGCTAATAGAGATATGTGTCCTCTCTTATCTCTGTGCTACTGCTACTGCTATGTCTAAACATGACTTAGATTGAAGTGAGGTAACATGTGGTGCATGTCGAAATTAATACTAATCCTAACTTGATCAAGTTTGGATTGTACTACTTTCGACATGCACCACATGCATGTTGGCTTCACTTCAATCCAATCCATGTTCATTTCACCCACAGATATATAATAACTCTTCATGCTCGCATCATGCATCATCATAATAACAAGTCCTACTAATCATCATCATACAACTTCTACTCGTTATTAGTAACAAGTCATACGATCATCATCCTGATAGTCATCGAACCAACCCTATTTAATTGTTCTTAGCACAAGATCATCAGTATTAGGCAGGACCTAAATACCCTATTTAAGGTCAAATAGCATAAAACAATATAGACCCTGAATCTCCATTATGGAGAATGGAGATTGATGCATCTCTGTCGTATCTATAATTTTTGATTGTTCCATGCCAATATTATACAACTTCCATATACTTTTGGCAACTTTTTATACTATTTTTGGGGACTAACATACTGATCCAGTGCCTAGTGCCAATTCCTGTTTGTTGTATGTTTTTGTTTCGCGTAATATCCATATCAAACGGAGTCCAAACGGGATAAAACGGGCGGAGATTATTTTTGGAATATTCGGAGAATATGGGAAGAAAAATCCACGCGAGACGGTGCCCGAGGGAGGCACGAGGCAGGGGGGCGCGCCCCTGACCCTCGTGGGCCCCCTATAAGGCGGTTGATGCCCTTCTTCAGCCACAAGAAAGCTAATTTTTGGGAGAAAAATCACGGTGAAGGTTTCAAGCTAATCGGAGTTACGGATATCCATATATACACGAAATGGTGAAAGGGCACAATAAAAGAGCGCAGAAACAGAGAGAGACAGAGAGACATGTCCAATCTCGGAGGGGCTCTCGCCCATCCCACGCCATGGAGACCATGGACCAGAGGGGAAACCCTTCTCCCATCTAGGGAGAAGGTCAAGGAAGAAGAAGAAGAAGGGGAGCTCTCCCCCCCTCGCTTCCGGTGGCGCCGGAACGCCGCCGGGGGCCATCATCATCACCGCGATTGTCGGTGTCAAAACCGGCGGATCTCGGGTAGGGGGTCCCGAACTGTGCGTCTAAGGCGGATGGTAACAGGAGGCAGGGGACATGATGTTTTACCCAGGTTCGGGCCCTCTTGATGGAGGTAAAACCCTACGTCCTGCTTGATTTATTCTTGATGATATGGTTATTACAAGAGTTGATCTATCACGAGATCGGAGAGGCTAAACCCTAGAAGCTAGCCTATGGTATGATTGTATGTTGTCCTACGGACTAAAACCCTCCGGTTTATATAGACACTGGAAAGGGCTAGGGTTACACAAGGTCGGTTACAAAGGAGGAGACACACATATCCGTATTGCCTAGCTTTCCTTCCACGCCAAGTAGAGTCCCATCCGGACACGAGACGAAGTCTTCAATCTTGTATCTTCATAGTCTAATAGTCCGACCAAAGGATATAGTCCGACTGTCCGGAGACCCCCTAATCCAGGACTCCCATAGTAGCCCCTGAACCAGGCTTCAATGACGATGAGTCTGGCACGCAGTATTGTCTTCAACATTGCAAGGTGGGTTCCTCCTCCGAATACACCATGGAAGAATTTGAATACAAGGATAGTGTCCAACCGTGCAAAATAAGTTCCACAACCACCGTAGAGAGAATAATATTTCCACAAATCTAATTTGCTGACTTTTTTTGGCAACACGACATTATGTCATGGCCCAGTGATTATTCGAACCGTTTCCTTTAACTAGGCCCGCACATAACGCGAGGCAGTTTTTTGACACGTCTTGTCAAAGCAGAGATCGTGTCCCCCTTATTACGGGATTCTCATCAATACGGGCGTGGGTAACCCAACCGCGCCATCGATTACGTCGCTTGGGGGATAAGCGAGTTTTACCAGGCTAGTGGGGACGCATAGTCTCGTCCGCCCATATAAAGGGATAAGGATTCACCTTTTCATCCATGCCTTCTTCCTCCTTTGCTCATCCATTTTCGCACACTCGAGCTCCAGCACCCAAGTCCGCACTTCCCACCTCAACCCTTCTCCAACCATGTCCGGAGCGGGAGGCAGGTGGATGGTCTCGTCCGTTACGGAGGGACACATCAAGAAGCTGACTAGAGCCGGATACCTACCCGACGACATCGCGCACCGGCTCCCAGATGAGGGGCAACTCATCCCCACCCCCAGGCCCCATGAGAGGGTAGTGTTCCTTACCCATTTCCTCCGCGGATTGGGATTCCCTCTCCACCCATTCGTCTGGGGCTCATGTTCTACTGCGGCCTGGATTTCCACGATCTGGCCCCGAACTTCATCCTCAATATCTCGGTGTTTATCGTCGTGTGCGAGGCCTTCCTCCGCATCCAGCCCCACTTCGGCTTATGGCTACAGATCTTTAATGTCAAGCCGAAGGTAGTGAGCGGCCGCCAGGTGGAGTGCGGAGGCGCCATGTTGGGAAAGATGCCCAACGTCACATGGCTCGAGGGCTCCATCGTGGAGACCATAAAGGGGTGGCAATCGGGGTGGTTCTATATCACCGAGCCGCGTGACCCCGAATGGGCAGCGGCCCCTGAGTTCCGATCCGGCATCCCCACGCAGCTCACCTCCTAGCAAGAGAAGGGCCTGTCCTGGGGTAGTTCGGCAGAGCTGACCGGACTCCAAACATGTATCCAAAACATGGTGAGCAAGAAGCTCAAACTCATCAATGTAGTCCAAGTCATGCTCATCCGCCGGATCCTCCCGTGTCAACGACGGGCTTTCAACTTGTGGGAGTTCGACCCGGCCCAGCACCAAACTCTGAACATGCTCTTTGACACAACACACGAGGATGCCTGGAAGGTGCTATTCAAGGGTGCCAAGGTCCCTCCCTCCCTCACCGAGGACCGCGGGCTAAGCGCGAAGCGTCGAGCGCATTCAGTGAGTTCTATACGTCCAGTAGGATATTTTATTTCCCCTAGCTTAATTATGTGCGGGGTCTGATCTCCATGCCTTTGACAGGACTGGGTGGAGACGTCGGGGCAGATTAACTGTCCGGCCCCTCTCCCCGAAGACACTGCGGATGCTCTCCTTTAGCTAAAAGATGGAGGAGAATCGCTCAACTAGTGAGCATGTGCTCAGATTGTCTGGGTACTACAATCACTTGAATCAAGTGGGAGTTAATCTTCCAGATAAGATAGTGATTGACAGAATTCTCTAGTCACCATCACCAAGTTAGTAGAACTTCGTGATGAACTATAATATGCAAGGGATAATGGAAACGATTCCCAAGCTCTTCGGGATGCTGAAATCGACGAAGGTAGAAATCAAGAAAAACATCAAGTGTTGATGGTTGACAAGACCACTAGTTTCAAGAAAAGGGCAAAGGGAAGAAGGGGAACTTCAAGAAGAACGGCAAGCGAGTTGCTGCTCAAGTGAAGAAGCCCAAGTCTGGTCCTAAGCCTGAGACTAAGTGCTTCTACTACAAAGGGACTGGTCACTAGAAGCGGAACTACCCCAAGTGATTGGCGGATAAGAAGGATGGCAAAGTGAACATAAGTATATTTGATATACATGTTATTGATGTGTACTTTACTAGTGTTTATAGCAAACCCTCAGTATTTGATACTAGTTCAGTTGCTAAGATTAGTAACTCGAAATGGGAGTTGCAGAATAAACAGAGACTAGTTAAGGGTGAAGTGACGATGTGTGTTGGAAGTGGTTCCAAGATTGATATGATCATCATCGCACACTCCCTATAATTTCGGGATTAGTGTTGAACCTAAATAAGTGTTATTTGGTGTTTGCGTTGAGCATGAATATGATTTGATCATGTTTATTGTAATACGGTTATTCATTTAAGTAAGAGAATAAATTGTTGTTCTGTTTACATGAATAAAACCTTATATGGTTACACACCCAATGAAAATAGTTCGTTGGATCTCGATCGTAGTGATACACAAAATCATAATATTGAAACCAAAAGATGCAAAGTTAATAATGATAGTGCAACTTATTTGTAGCACTGCCGTTTAGGTCATATTGGTGTAAAGCGCATGAAGAAACTCCATGCTGATGGGCTTTTGGAATCACTTGATTATGAATCAGTTGATGCTTGCGAACCATGCCTCATGGGCAAGATGACTAAGACTCTGTTCTTCGGAACAATGGAGCGAGCAACAGATTTGTTGGAAATCATACATACTGATGTATGTGGTCCGATGAATATTGAGGCTCGCGACAGGTATCATTATTTTCTGATCTTCACAGATGATTTGAGCAGATATGAGTATATCTACTTGATGAAACATAAGTCTGAAACATTTGAAAAGTTCAAAGAATTTCAGAGTGAAGTGAAAAATCATCGTGACAAGAAAATAAAGTTTCTACGATCTGATCGCGGAGACAAATATTTGAGTTACGAGTTTGGTCTTCAATTAAAACAATGTGGAATAGTTTCACAAACTCATGCCACATGGAACACCACAGCATAATGGTGTGTCCGAACGTCATAACTGTACTTTATTGGATATAGTGCAATCTATGATGTCTCTTACCGATCTACCACTATCGTTTTGGGGTTATGCATTAGAGACAGCTGCATTCACGTTAAAAGGGCACCATCTAAATCTGTTGAGACGACACCGTATGGACTGTGGTTTGGCAAGAAACCAAAGTTGTTGTTTTTTCTTAAAGTTTGGGGTTGCAATGCTTATGTGAAAAGGTTTCATCCTGATAAGCTCAAAACCAAATCAGAGAAATATGTCTTCATAGGATACCCAAAAGGATACTGTTGGGTACACCTTCTATCACAGATCCTAAGGCAAGACATTCGTTGCTTATAATGGATCCTTTCTAGAGAAGGAGTTTCTCTCGAAAGAAGTGAGTGGGAGGAAAGTAGAACTTGATGAGGTAACTGTACCTGCTCCCTTGTTGGAAAGTAGTTCATCACAAAAATTTTTGTTCTTGTGACTACTACACCAATTAGTGAGGAAGCTAATGATGATGATCATGTAACTTCAGATCAAGTTACTACCGAATCTCGTAGGTAAACCAGAGTGAGATCCGCACCAGAGTGGTACGGTAATCCTGTTCTAGAAGTCATGTTACTAGACCATGACGAACTTGCGAACTATGAGGAAGCGATGATGAGCCCAGATTCCGCGAAATGGTTTGAGGCCATGAAATCTGAGATATGATCCATGTATGAGAACAAAGTTTGGACTTTGGTTGACTTGCCCAATGATCAGCAAGCAATTGAGAATAAATGGATCTTCAAGAGGAAGACGGACACTGATAGTAGTGTTGCTATGTACAAGCTAGAATTATCGCAAAAGGTTTTCGACAAGTTCAAGGTGTTGACTACGATGAGAGTTTCGCACTCGTATCTATGCTAGAGTCTGTCCGAATCATGTTAGTAATTGCCGCATTTTATGAAATCTGGCAAATGGATAAACAAAACTGCATTCCTTAATGGATTTATTAAAGAAGATTTGTATATGATGCAACCAGAAGGTTTTGTCAATCCAAAAGGTGCTAACAAAATGGGCAAGCAAAACATGATCACACCTTAGTACTCTTTGGGTGTTAATCACATAATAATGTGAACTAGATTACTGACTCTAGTAAAACCCTTTGGGTGTTGATCACATATCAATGTGAACTATGGGTGTTAATCACATGGTGATGTGAACCATTGCTGTTAAATCACATGACGATGTGAACTAGATTATTGACTCTAGTGCAAGTGGGAGACTGAAGGAAATATGCCCTAGAGGCAATAATAAAGTTATTATTTATTTCCTTATTTCATGATAAATGTTTATTATTCATGCTAGAATTGTATTAACCGGAAACATGATACATGTGTGAATACATAGACAAACAGAGTGTCACTAGTATGCCTCTACTTGACTAGCTCGTTAATCAAAGATGGTTATGTTTCCTAACCATGGACAAAGAGTTGTTATTTGATTAACGGGATCACATCATTAGATGAATGATCTGATTGACATGACCCATTCCATTAGCTTAGCACCTGATCGTTTAGTATGTTGCTATTGCTTTCTTCATGACTTATACATGTTCCTATGACTATGAGATTATGCAACTCCCGTTTGCCGGAGGAACACTTTGTGTGCTACCAAGCGTCACAACGTAAATGGGTGATTATAAAGGTGCTCTACAGGTGTCTCCAAAGGTAGATGTTGGGTTGGCGTATTTCGAGATTAGGATTTGTCACTCCGATTGTCGAAGAGGTATCTCTGGGACCTCTCGGTAATGCACATCACATAAGCCTTGCAAGCATTGCAACTAATGAGTTAGTTGCGAGATGATGTATTACATAACGAGTAAAGAGACTTGCCGGTAACGAGATTGAACTAGGTATTGGATACCGACGATCGAATCTCGGGCAAGTAACATACCGATGACAAAGGGAACAACGTATGTTGTTATGCGGTCTGACCGATAAAGATCTTCGTAGAATATATAGGAGCCAATATGGGCATCCAGGTGCCGCTATTGGTTATTGGCCGGAGACGTGTCTCGGTCATGTCTACATTGTTCTCGAACCGTAGGGTCCGCACGCTTAAGGTTTCGATGATAGTTATATTATGAGTTTTGATGTACCGAAGGAGTTCGGAGTCCCGGATGAGATCGGGGACATGACGAGGAGTCTCGAAATGGTCGAGACATAAAAATTGATATATTGGACGACTATATTCGGACATCGGAAAGGTTCCGAGTGATCCGAGTATTTTTCGGAGTACCGGAGAGTTACGGGAATTCGCCGGGCAGTATATGGGCCTTATTGGGCTTTAGGGGAAAGAGATAGGAGAGGTTGGGCGCCCCCCAAGGCCTAGTCCGAATTGGACTAGGGAGAAGGGCTGCGCCCCCTCCTTCCTTCTCTTCTTTTTTCCCTTGCCTTGACTCCTACTCCAGTACATGGAAGGACTCCTAGTTGGACTAGGAAAGGAGGAATCCTACTCCCGGTGGGAGTAGGACTCCCCTAGGGCGCGCCATAGAGAGGGCCGGCCCTCCCCTCCTCCACTCCTTTATATACAGGGGCAGGGGCACCCCATAGACACACAAGTTGATCCACGTGATCGTCCCTTAGCCGTGTGCGGTGCCCCCTGCCACCATATTCCAACTCGGTCATACCATTGTAGTGCTTAGGCGAAGCCCTGCGTCGGTGGAACATCATCATCGTCACCACGCCGTCGTGCTGACGAACTCATCCCCGAAGCTTTGCTGGATCGGAGCCCCGGGAGCGTCATCGAGCTGTACATGTGCTAAGAACTTGGAGGTGCCGGAGTAACGGTGCTTGGATCGGTCGGATCGGGAAGACGTACGACTACTTCCTCTACGTTGTGTCAACGCTTCCGTAGTCGGTCTGCGTGGGTACGTAGAGAACACTCTCCCCTCTCGTTGCTGTGCATCACCATGATCTTGCGTGTGCGTAGGAAATTTTTTGAAATTACTACGAAACCCAACAATTTCGAGGGTATGACCATCTTGCCTGAAATCCCGCAAGGAAGAAGAACGAGTCCATGAAGAAGACAAACGGACGTAGTCGAACGGGTCCTCACAAACACGACATTATCGGAACCGACCCGAAGAAGCAACACCGGAAAGAAGCAAACAACATAGTAAACAACCAACACATCAACATGGCATGATGCACAACCAAGTATGATGCATGTCCGGTTTAAATATGCATGGCATGGCAAAGTGCACAAACAACACTACAAGTTAAGTGGAGCTCAATATGCAACGGGTGGCATATTGACGGAACACCACATCAATTATTTAGTTCTCTCTCGTTTATGTACCCAACAAGATTAAATGTTGTTAGCATGGCAAGAGGTGAAACATGATGAAACTATCTAATCTAGGCAAGTTTAAATGAGGCCGGAACAACAAAACAACAAGTCCGGAAACTCCTCATATGCATATATTAGGTTTGGTACTGTTCTGCCCTAAACCAAATTTTGTAGTTGTTAAACATGCAAAGCGATGCCACCAAGTTAAACTAGACAAAATTCTACCCCATTTACATATAAAGTTTATTAAATTCCGAGTTACGGTTATTTAGTTATGAAATAAATCATTTTAGCAAGTTATTAAGCAAATTTAAACAAACAACATTTTAAACATTTCAAACATAGATGAAAATGGCATATTATTAACCTACACAAAATTCTGAGCAAGTTTCATATATAAATCATTTTAATATGACGCACGGTTATTAAGTTATTATATGCATGAACAGCAGGGACTTTTCTGTAAAACAGTAATTCACTAGGTAAATGGACAAATTGTTCAGGGGAAAAAATACAACATGGGCCCAAACTGGCTGGGTGAGGGTTGCTCACTTTGGGCCAAGCCCAGGTCGGATCTGGAGGGGAAGCAAGCTGGGCCTGCTCTGTGGGCTGCAGGAAGAGGTGGCCATGGGCCTGTCCAACGGAAGCAGGGGAGCGCTGGGCCTGTGCGTCGCGGTCAACGGGAGGGGCGTGTGTTCGTCCTCGATTGGACGCAGGGCAGGCAGTGGTGCGACGAAGCTCCGGCGACGACGGGGTCCGATGACGCTGGTGAGGTGGGGAACGGTTCGCAGGGCCCTGGATCCGGTGGATCCCGGCCGGATCTGGCGAAGGCGGGGTCAATGGCGAACTCCCTGGGTGGCGATAGCGGGCACCTAAGAGAGAGAGAGAGAGCACTTAGAGAGAGAGAGAGACGACGGGAGGAGGAGAACGAAGGGAGGGAGAGGGACGAGGCCGGTCCTGGCGGCTTCGGTGGTGGTGGTTGAGGTCGCTAGCGGCAGCGCTGGTTAAGACGGCGATGAGGAGCTGCACAAAGCCGGCCTTGGAGCACTGGCCCGGGGCGACGAGATGAGGCCGAGCGCTCCTGCTCGGCCACGGGTGTGGAGAGAGACGAGGGGAAGCGCTGCCTCATGCTGTTGCTGGTGAGGAAAAACAAGGGAGAGGGTAGCGGCGATTGGTTGGGCGTGGAAATATGAGGAGGAGTAGTGGCGATGGTGGTTTTTTGGATCGGGAGGGGATCCCGAGGAGGAGGAGACAGTGGGCTGGCGGCGGCGGAGGATGGGACAAGTCCCTAGTTTTTAGGGTTGGACTAGAGTTTATATATATATATATATATATATATATATATACAAAAGGGGGATGATTTGGATCCTCCGATAGCGATCAGGCGGTCGAGAAAAATATAGGTAGGGAGTCCAAATAAGAAAACAGTAACGTTTTGTAGATGTTTGGGGATGATCCGGACACGACGGTGACGACTGCTCGGGTCGGGTCCGGGACAATTTTCGGACGCGCGCGCGAGGAGGGCCGCGGGCTGACGAGAGAGGTTAGGTTGGACCTGGCGGTAGGTAGTGGGTTGTGTAGACGGTCTCAAGCTGAGAGAAGAGAAGAGAGGGAGGCCCAGCGACTGTTTCTGGAGACCGAAAACGTCTGACGATAGACCGACTACTATGCCGGTATAGTTTAACGGTTAGGCTATCAAACGAACTCCGAATGCGATGAAACTTGGCAGGCGGTCTATCTACACTATAATAAGACCGCACGTCAACTCTCGTCCCATTCCGAGAACATTTTCCGGCCACTTATAAAATACTATTTCGGACATGCCGCGGGCGCGTGCAAGTGTGTTTGGGCTCAGAACGGACAACAGAGAGAACAGGGAGGCCGGGACGGATGCAAGTTTTGAAAGCATGATGATGCAATGCACATGATGACATGATAAGATGCAACACGCAACCAAATAACATGGCAACAACGGCGAATAACTGGAGGACAACTGGCACATCAGTCTCGGGCGTTACAGCGCCCCTGACCGTCGTGGCCACCCCGTAAGGCGGTTGATGCCCTTCTTTCGCCGCAAGAAAGCTAATATCCGGGTAGAGATCGTGTTAAAATTTCAGCCCAATCGAAGTTACGGATCTTCGGGAATATAAGAAACGGTGAAAGGGCAGAATCTGAGAACGCAGAAACAGAAAGAGACAGAGAGACAGATCCAATCTCGGAGGGGCTCTCGCCCCTCCCACGCCATGGAGGCCAAGGACCAGAGGGGAAACCCTTCTCCCATCTAGGGAGGAGGTCAAGGAAGAAGAAGACTAAGGGGCCCCCTCTCCCCTTCTCTTTCGGTGGTGCCGGAACGCTGCCGTGGCCATCATCATCACCGCAATCTTCACCAACAACTTCACCACCATCATCACCAACTCTTTCCCCCTCTATGCAGCAGAGTAACCTCTCTCTTACCCGCTGTAATCTCTACTTAAACATGGTGCTCAACGCTATATATTATTTCCCAATGATGTATGGCTATCCTATGATGTTTGAGTTGATTCGTTTTGTCCTATGGGTTATTTGATGATCGTGATTGGTTTGAGTTGCATGTTTTATTATTGGTGCTGTCCTATGGTGCTCTCCGTGTCGCGCAAGCATGAGGGGTCCCCGCTGTAGGGTTTGCAATATGTTCATGATTTGCTTATGGTGGGTGGCGTGAGTGACAGAAGCACAGACCCGAGTAAGTAGGTTGTTTGCGTATGGGATAAAGAGGACTTGATATTTTAATGCTATGGTTGGGTTTTACCTTAATGATCTTTAGTAGTTGCGGATGCTTGCTAGAGCTCCAATCATAAGTGCATATGATCCAAGTAGAGAAAGTATGTTAGCTATGCCTCTCCCTCAAATAAAATGGCGATAATGATTACCGGTCTAGTTATCGATTGCCTAGGGACAAATAACTTTCTCATGACAACAAGCTCGCTACTAAAACTAACTTAGTTATTTCTTTATCTAAAAATCCCCTACTTTTTATTTACGCGCTCTTTATTATCTTGCAAACCTATCCAACAACACCTACAAAGTACTTCTAGTCTCATACTTGTTCTAGGTAAAGCGAACGTTAAGCATGCGTAGAGTTGTATCGGTGGTTGATAGAACTTGAGGGAATATTTGTTCTACCTTTAGCTCCTCGTTGGATTCGACACTCTTACTTATCGAAAACTGTTGCAATCCCCTATACTTGTGGGTTATCAGCGGACACCCACTCGCACACCACTCCCGTCCAGGAGTAGTGCTCGATGGATTCCGGCTCTGGCTCGGGCTCCGGCTGCGGCTCCGGGTCGGCCTTGACACGGCGTGGGGGAGGGGACGGCGGGACCACCGGCGGAACCACGCAATCGCCGGCCACGGAGAGGGCAAGAGCTTGCGCCATGGCCGCCTTGTAGCGAGCCTCCTCTTCATCCACCGCCTCCACCCTGCGCCGCTCGTCCTCCTCGCTCTCGTGGTAGACCGCCACAAGGGCCGCCTGGTCTTCCTCGCGGACGACGAGCGGGGGCGGCGGCACGCTGCGGCCGACCTCCCGCACGCCGCGGCGCCTCGCCTCCTCGTGCTCGAAGGCGAACCACTTCTTTCCAGTTCGGTGAGTAGGTAGCGTACGTGGCGTCGCGGCACTGCTCCGAAATCATCATTTCCCGCCGGCGCTGCACCTCCTCCGCGTGCACCCTAGCTGATCGCAGCGCCACCGACACTGGGATCCTCTCTAGATCCAGATGCCAGTCGTGCGACAGCGTAACGTTGGGGTACGGCAGAGGCACGCGTTGCTGCCAGTGCCACTCCGCCTGGTGCACTGGCACGTTCACGCGCACCCTCTGCCGGCGAGCCGACGCCGGCGGAGGTGGTACGAACTCCGAAGGGAAAGGGACGGCGGAGGCCTTGCCCTTGGCCTTGCTGCTGCTGCCGGTGCCGGAGAAGAGCCCCATTTGGCTAGGGTGGGCTAGGGTTGGCGAGGGGTTTGCCGGCGATGGGGGAGCGAGCTTGCCTAGATGTGGACGACGAGTTTGGGTGAGGACGGCCCCGCCGCATGGTCGGCTTAAAAAAGGGCGACCGCCATCACTGACGCGTGGGCCCGTGGTCATAAATTAAGCTGACCGTGTGGGCATCGGGTAGTTGGACGGCCGACAGGTGGGGATGCGGCAGACAGCGAGAAGGTGCGCGTGGCGTCCGTTCGGCGTCTGTGCCGACGCATTTGGGAAGCAAATTTGGGCCGCAAATGCGTCGACGCGGACGCGAAGCGGACATGATTTGGGTTTGGGTCGGCGCATTAGGCCAACTTTTGCCCGCGCCGACCGAAACGGACGCGGGCGGATGAAATGGGTCGCCCCATTGGAGTTGCTCTAAGTGACGATTTACGAGTCTTGGATTAACCTTTGCTCTGGTCTTATCTTTGATGTATGTGAAGCTGGTCAGGTACGTAACTTTTGTTCGCGACAGTTTTGTAAACTATTAGTACTTGACTTGACTGGCACCCCTCTTGTCTTTCCTCCTTCCCAAGAAAAGTTTTCTTCTTCCTCCCGCTGGCATCGCCGCTGATCCACCCCAACTCAGATGGTCTTTGGGCCATCGAGGTGCGGAGGACCTCATATGTCTCCCATGTTCGATCCTCATCTCGATAGTGTGAACAGCGTCGTCAGACGTGTAGAGTTGTGTCTCCATCGGACCTCAAGGGATTCAATCCATGCTGGTCTTCGATGGGTTTATTTGGATCTAATTTTTGTTCGTCTTTGTTCATGTGATTACAAGTTTGATCTTTTCGATCTATAACTCTCTCGGTGATCGTTGCTGCTCTGATGCGCTGGTCCTTCGGGCCTTAGCAATACGACTGCCTGACTGTCTACTACAATAAGGTTTGCCTACCTTCAGTAAGGGAGGGGCGGTGACGGTGATGCGCCTTTGGCTCGCTCTAGTGCTTGTAATTGTCGTTGGTGGTCCAAGAACATGGTTATAATTTTTTATTACTTGTGTTTTGTGCAATGATTGATGAATAGATCATAAATTTCTACCCGATAAGAAATTTACCAATTTTTCCTGCTCAGTTTCAGTGCAGTAATTTTCAAACCCATTTTCTTGTGCTATGTTTGTTCAGTGAGAGCATCTACGACCGTAGCCCCCCATACGAGTGGTAAACACCCGGGCGGATTGCCCGGTCACGATTTTGACACCCAATCAGACCAGTCAAATCTAGGCCAAATGTTCGGGTTGTCCGGCAATCCCCTTACCTAACAAATATGTGGCCGGGTATGGGGATGCCCAGACACGCTTGTACGCGCCCACCATGACCCCACAAATACCTCGCCTACTGGACAAAACCCTAGCTCTTAATCCACTCCTTTTTCACTCAGTCCACTCCTTTCCCATCCCCCTCCCGCCCTTTATGTCCCCTCACCCTCCGGCACGGCCAGGTCCGAGCGAGTCTGATCCCATGGACTGAGACGACCGCCTAAACAAGGAGTACTCCGATAGTGACACGCCAGACAACGAGGAGCTTGCGCTACGCATCGCCATCGAGCAGTCGCGGCTGGACACTGGTGGGAGCTCGAGCTCCACGGTGTCCGCCGCCAGCTCCTCTCGAGCTGTTGTGGTAATGCGTCTCAGTGGAGTCGCCTATCCCGCTCTGCACCACTCCAGATCCGGCGTAGGATGGCTCTCCCCCCACTAGTAGAAAAAGGGCCTTTAGTCCCGGTTCATAAGGGCCTTTAGTCCCGGTTCTGGAACCGGGACTAAAGGGTCGGTACTAAAGCCTCCCCCTTTAGTCCCGGTTCTTTCTGGAACCGGGACTAAAGGCCCTCCACGTGGCCGCTGCCTGGAGGTCCACCTTTAGTCCCAGTTGGTAACACCAACCGGTACTAAAGGAAATTTTATGATTTTTTTTGAATTTTTTTTTGAATTTCAAATTTCTGAATTATTTTAACCTCTAATCTCTAATCACCCCTCATCACTGCTCAATTTAACCTTTAATCTCTAATCACCCCTCATCATTCCAAATCATCTAACTTCCCGAACAGTCACCCATCCTCTCACTACTCCAGCCTGAGTACGCTTAACTTCCGGGTTCTATTCTCCCTCGTTTCCAAGTCTGCACTTGTTGTTTTTCTGACAATAGTAAGATGTCAATCCTATTAACCCTCAGGAATTTAGCTTGGGCATGAAGTCACACATTTCACTGTTTGAGTTTGAAACTATTGTTCTAAAAATCAATAATTATTTAGTAACACTAATATTTCTTGAATAAGTAGTTTGACCACAGTGTGACCCTAGTTTGACCATAGTTTGACCAGATTTGACCAAAATTCAAAAAACTGAAATAATTATTTAGTAACACTAATATTTCTTGATTAAGTAGTTTGACCATTGTTTGACCACAGTTTGACCATAGTTGACCAAAATTCAAAAAAACTGAAATAATTATTTAGTAACACTAATATTCTTGAATAATTATTTAGTAACACTAATACTTCTTGAATAAGTAGTTTGACCATAGTTTGACCAGATTTAACAAAAATTCAAAAAAAACTGAAATTTGAGCATAACTTTTTTCCCTTTTAGAATTTGAGGATTCTAAAAAATTGCAAACAGGCCGTAGGCGGTCTCCATTGGATGCGGATTTTCGTGCTGAATTTTTTGATATATTATACATTTTTTTCCGACATCGTATGCAAAAGTTATATCCGTTTTACATTTTCCCTACACTTTTTGCAAAACATGTCCAAATTTAAGTTTTTAAATTTTACTAACTAGTAGATGTAGTAATATAACGACCTCTCGAAGGATTTTATTTTTTGAAGTTTTTATCATTTTCTTTTGATTTTTTCAAAACATAAAAGGCGATCCGGGGGAGGGGAGGGGGTAGAGTTTGAAAATGGGACCTTTAGTCCCGGTTTGAGACACAAACCGGGACTAAAGGGCATCGCACCCTTTAGTCCCGGTTCGTGTCTCAAACCGAAACTAAAGGTCTAATCTTTAGTCCCGATTTGAGACACAAACCGGGACTAAAGGGCATCGCACCCTTTAGTCTCGGTTCGTGTCTCAAACCGGGACTAAAGGGCTCACGTGAACCGGAACTAATGCCTTAGGCGCACGAACCGGGACCAATGCTCACATTAGTCCCGGTTTGTGACTGAACCGAGACTAATGTGAATATTGCTCCGTGGCCAAAGCCCTGTTTTCTACTAGTGACCTTCTCCTCCGATGCCTACTCCTCTAGAGCAGTGTTGGGTTCGTGTGCCCGCGCCCACCCAACGGTGAAAGTCGCCCGCCGGGAGCGGCAGCGTGCCACACAGAGGGAGGCTAAGGTATGTCCTTCCCGCCCACGCGCCCGCTCCATCGCCGTTGTGCGGTCATGTGTGGCCTGCGCCTTCCACCACCTCTCCAACTACACTTCGTCGGCGCCGGATAGCGGCAACACCAGGACGGGCAACGATGACAATGATTCTCCCACGGCGGACGCCTACACGGATGAGATGTGCCGGCGCTCCAGTGACCCCAAGGGCAAGGGCCCCGCCAAGAAATGGTGATCTCTGGGTCCACGGCTCCTCTAGCTAATATAGTGTGTATCTAGAAATGTATCCGGTGCAGAACTCTGTGTCCCATAAACTATGCCGACGTGAACTATTTCTTTTGGGTCTGAAACTGCTATATATATTTCTTGTTCGATCTGCATTTACATGCTTTTATATGGATTTCAGTGCGGACATATGGGTACTGTGGTTATGAACATGAGAAAATAACGACTGCCCGGTCACTACGGTAGGGCCCTAGATTAGGCAACAATGGTTGTAGATGCTCAAAATGGTGCTCTTTTTCTAACGTGTTTGATTTGATCAACATGGTGATGGTCCTGGTCCTGATCCGGCTGGGGTTCTGGGGCCCCTCGCTCGCATAGGCCGGGCGTCGTCATCTATTGTAGAGTGCTCCAAGATAAGCCGTATTTCACGCTGCAAAGTTGTATTCGACTGGGTATCTCTTGCATGCAGCCTAGGAAAAGCCTAGTGTCCGACAGGAGCAGAATAGATCAGAGCAGTTGCTGGTTCGTACACTGTGGTGCATGCTGCGACAGTTGCTGGCCCGCCCCGTCTCTCTTCCGGCGACAGTTGCAAGGTACAGGCTTCAGCTAGGATTTATTGATTTTCATGTTTCATATTGTCCTAGAAGTTGTAATAAACCAGCTCATATGCTGGCATCATATGGATGCCGGAGCAATGAGGCTAGTAGAGGATACCAATAGGACCACGGTCAAGGCTAGTAGATCACAAGAAAAAGACGGAATACCCCGCAAAAAGGCTGAATAAAGTACAGAGTCGCTGCGCTGTGCTGCGACAGACTTTTGACACCCGATCCTTATCTTGTGCGAGACTGCGACCCTCTTTTCATTTGAATTACTGTGGACTGAAGAGAGTGTGGTTTGAATGATTCTGGGATGGAAGTGGTATTGAAATTTGTCTGCGATTGTTGCGTAGCTGAAATTGTATTAATTGACAATTTATGAGCCTCGGATTTAAGCTTTGCTCTGCTCTTATCTTTGATGTATGCGAAGTTGAGGTAATTTTTGTTTGCGACAATTTTGTGACCTATTAGAGCACCTACATCCGGATGCCTTAAACCCGTCTCATACGTCCGGGTGTGTCACCCGGTCACTATCCGCTCACAAAATTTTAACCAAGACGGGTGCCTCAAACTGCCCTCAAACGCCCGAGCTGACCGGCACCTCTCATATCTAACCTAAATATCAGGCGAATATGGGGCGCCGGGCATGCCCGAGCACGCCCGCCATATCGGACCCAGCCCATGTTGTCCCATCCAACCCCACATAAATCCCCTCCCCCCTCGCTCGCCGGACCAAACTCTAGCCACTTCACCCCACTCCCCTCCGCCACCCAAACTCATCTACGGCGCCTTCCGGCCATCTCCGGCATGGCGGGCAGTGGATCTGAGTCCTTTACCTCCAGATCCGTCGACCCCGAGCTCATCCCACGCGGCCCCGAGGAGGAGATGGCCGTCTGGCTTGCGCTCCGCCACTCCCCGGAGGAGGCCCGTGCATGGCAACGCTCGGAGTCCTTCCATACCTCCAAATGGTGCATTGATCCGGCGCTAGGCCAGCCGTAGATGCCTCGCCGGAGGCGGTGCGGTCCGCCTGGTGTCCAAAAGCGGTGGCGGACACGCAACCCCTTCGTTAGTGCGTCGAGCATCGGGACGCGCCATGAGCTTCATCCAACGAGAACATGGCACGGCGTGCCAGGCACCGGGCACGGGAGGCGGCGGCAGCCATCGCGGCGATGGATGTCGGCGAGGCGGAGTTGCATTCTCCGGCGGCCCGTATGACGCATCAGTCCAGACGCCGCAACCACATCGTACTTGACGTTGGCTCATCCCAAGACGGACCCGTCATTGATCTGACGTCCCTAAAAACACCAACCGCACTTGATCTCAAGTTCTCAACCCCCACCATGAACTCCCAACGAGATTGATGCAAAGGAAAAATAACTCCGTGAGCGTGCCATCGCCCTCGATGCTCGCGAGGCCGATATCTCCCAGAAGGTTGCCTCCAACCCCAGCACGCCTAGTCCCTCCACCTACGCCACTTCCATTAAAGTTCATGTACCTATCACCCTAGACCTCACCGCCTACAACCATACCAATTGGCATGAGCTGTTCCTCGTCGTTCTCGGCGGTTACGGCCTTACTGCCCCATGTTGTTAGCACACAATCAACAATTCACTCAACTACCTCCATTACCGCCGAATCGAGCTACAATTCACGAGTTCATAGAGAGGGGATCGAAGGAGGAGGAAGGATTTCTGTTACAACACGAAAGGGGAAAGTTCGCTAGCCTGCCAGCCATTCGCCAGCCACTCACACGCTATCGCCAGGTTTAAGTACACTTCCCACATGGGCCCATTCCGGGCCAGCCAGCCGAGCCGCCAGGCGAGGCTGTCTCCTGGGCCGGCCCACTCCTGGTGCTTGGTTCTCCATAGCTTCTGTGTCTTGATCACTCCTGCTGACAATCCCTCCCCTGTTAGAGACGGCTTGCCCCCAAGCCGGTGCTCGAGGAAATTTTTGCTTGAGCTGCACCTTGTCCTCCCATGTTGCCATTTCCACCGGCGTGTCGCTCCACTTCACCAGCACTTGCACCAGGGAATTGGATCCGCGACGCACCACTCACTGTTGCAGCACCTGCTCGGGAGCTGAAAACTGCATATCTGGGGAGGGAAGTTGGGGCAATACCTCATGAGCTTGGCCGAGCACCTTCCATAGAAGAGAGACATGAAATACTGGGTGCAAGCGACTGGTGACCGGCAATGCCAAATGGTAAGCCACCTCGCCAACGCGCTCCAGAACTTCAAAGGGGCCATAGAATTTGAATGCCAACTTGTGATTCGCTCTGGGAGCAACCGATGTCTGAAGATATGGCTGTAGCTTTAGAAAAACAAAGTCCCCAACCTCGAATACACACTTAGATCGATGCTTATCAGCCTGTGTCTTCATGCACTGTTGCGCACTGATCCAAGAATCACTTGGCGATCATCAAGCCACGGTTGCACATCAGCAGACTGCATTGTACTCTCCGCGGTCAACCCAAAGTGACGTGGTTCATGGCCATAGATGATATCAAAAGGAGTCTGGCCTGTTGCTGAGTGACAATTAGTGTTATACCAGTATTCACACAGTGGTATCCATTTAGCCCAGCGAGAGGGGTGAGCACTGACAAAACACATCAGAAAACATTCCACTTGTTGGTTTACCCGCTCCGTTTGTCCATCAGTTTGAGGGTGACGCGTTGTACTCATACACAATAGAACACCAGCTTTCTGAAAAAATTCCTTCCAGAACTGGCTTGTAAATATGTGATCACAATCTGAAACTATAGAGAGAGGCATCCCATGCAAATGGTAAACTGTGTTGAGGAACGCTTCAGCAACTGTAATTGCGGTAAATGGATGATGCAATGGAATGAAGTGTCCATACTTCGACAGTTTGTCAATGATCACCATCAAACAATTATACTGCCCAAAAACTGGTAGTCCTTCGACAAAATCTATAGTTACCATTTCCCACGGCAAGCCAGGGACAGGCAGGGGTTGCAATAAGCCCGGGTATGGAATTCGTTCGGGTTTTGCTTGCTGACATATGGTGCAGTTCGAGACATATTGTTTAATGCAACTGCGCATACCTTGCCAACGGAACAGCTGCCTGACACGCTTGAAAGTGACGGGAAAGCCTAAGTGCCCACCAATTGGACTGTTGTGGAAGGCACTGACAATTGTGTGCTGCAACTTGGGATCTGCACCTACCCAAATGCATTTGTCAACTCTTAATAGTCCAGACTTCAAGGAAAATTTTCCATCGTGGCCACCATAAGAAACAAGTTTCTGCAGTAGATTAGTGCAAAACTTGTCCTGAGAGTAGCCGTGTACAATGTCATCGAGCCAGGCTGGTTGAACAGTTGATATGGGGAATAGTTCAGGCATAGTTTCGGCAGATGTATGTGGCTTTCTGGACAGGGCATCTGCAGCATGATTTTCCACTCCTTTTTTATAGACAATGTTGTATTGTAACCTGCTACCTCTTGAGCACTGCGTTGGTTTTCCCCGAAGAGGAAGGGATGATGCAGTAAGGTAGCGTAAGTATTTCCCTCAGTTTTTGAGAACCAAGGTATCAATCCAGTAGGAGGCTACGTGCAAGTCTCTCGTATCTGCACAAAACAAATAAATCCTCGCAACCAACGCAAATAGGGGTTGTCAATCCCTATGAGGCCACTTACGAGAGTGAGATCTGAGAGATATGATAAAGATAATATTTTTGGTATTTTTATGATAAAGATGCAAATTAAAATAAAGGCAAATTAAATAGCAAAGTAGTAGGGGAACAATATGATGAAGATAGACCCGGGGGCCATAGGTTTCACTAGTGGCTTCTCTCGAGAGCATAAGTATTCTACGATGGGTGAACAAATAGCTGTTGAGCAATTGACAAAATTGAGCATAATTATGAGAATATCTAGGCATGATCATGTATATAGGCATCACGTCCGAGACAAGTAGACCAACTCCTGCCTGCATCTACTACTATTACTCCACTCATCGACCGCTATCCAGCATGCATCTAGAGTATTAAGTTAAAAACGGAGTAACGCCTTAAGCAAGATGACATGATGTAGAGGGATAAACTCATGCAATATGAAGAAAACCCCATCTTGTTATCCTCGATGGCAACAATACAATACGTGCCTTGCTGCCCTTACTGTCACCGGGAAAGGATACCGCAAGATTGAACCCAAAACTAAGCACTTCTCCCATTGCAAGAAAGATCAATCTAGTAGGCCAAACCAAACTGATAATTCGAAGAGACTTGCAAAGATAACCAATCATACATGAAAGAATTCAGAGAAGATTCAAATATTATTCATAGATAGACTTGATCATAAACCCACAATTCATCGGTCTCAACAAACACACCGCAAAAAGAAGATTACATCGAATAGTTATCCACAAGAGAGGGGGAGAACATTGTGTTGAGATCCAAAAAGAGAGAAGAAGTCATCTAGCTACTAACTATGGACCCGTAGGTCTGAGATAAACTACTCACACTTCATCGGAGGGGCTATGGTGTTGATGTAGAAGCCCTCCGTGATCGATGCCCCCTCCGGCGGAGCTCCAGAACAGGCCCCAGGATGGGATCTCGTGGATACAGAAAGTTACGGCGATGGAATTAGGGTTTTGGCTCCTGTTCTGATCGTTTGGCGGTACGTGGATATATATAGGAGGAAGAAGTACGTCGGTGGAGCAACAGGGGCCCACAAGGGTGGGGGCGCGTCTGGTAGGGTAGGGCGCGCCCCCTACCTCGTGGCCTCCTGTTACGTGCCTTGGCGTAGGGTCCAAGTCTCCCGGGTCTTATCTGTTGAGAAAATCATGTTCCCGAAGGTTTCATTCCGTTTGGACTCCGTTTGATATCCTTTTCTTCGAAACCCTAAAACAGGCAAAAAACAACAATTCTGGGCTGGGCCTCCGGTTAGTAGGTTAGTCCCAAAAATAATATAAAAGTGGATAATAAAGCCCAATAATGTTTAAAACAGTAGATAATATAGCATGGAGCAATCAAAAATTATAGATACGTTGGAGACATATGAAGCATCCCCAAGCTTAATTCCTGCTCGTCCTCGAGTAGGTAAATGATAAAAACAGAATTTTTGATGCGGAGTGCTACTTGGCATAATTTTAATGTAACTCTTCTTAATTGTGGTATGAATATTCAAATCCGAAAGATTCAAGACAAAAGTTCATATTGACATAAAAATAATAATACTTCAAGCATACTAACTAAGCAATTATGTCTTCTCAAAATAACATGGTTAAAGAAAGTTTTCCCTACAAAATCATATAGTCTGGCTATGCTCCATCTTCACCACACAAAATATTTAAATCATGCACAACCCTGATGACAAGCCAAGCAATTGTTTCATACTTTTGACATTCCCAAAACTTTTTCAATTTTCACGCAATACATGAGCGTGAGCCATGGACATAACACTATAGGTGGAATAGAGTGGTGGTTATGGAGAAGACAAAAAGGGAGAAGATAGTCTCACATCAACTAGGCATATCAATGGGCTATGGAGATGCCCATCAATAGATATCAATGTGAGTGAGTAGGGATTGCCATGCAACGGATGCACTAGAGCTATAAGTATATGAAAGCTCAAAAAGAAACTAAGTGGGTGTGCATCCAACTTGCTTGCTCATGAAGACCTAGGGCATTTTGAGGAAGCCCATCATTGGAATATACAAGCCAAGTTATATAATGAAAATTTCCCACTAGTATATGAAAGTGATAACATGAGAGACTCTCTACTATGAAGATCATGGTGCTACTTTGAAGCATAAGTGTGGTAAAAGGATATATCATTGCCCCTTCTCTATTTTTCTCTCATTTTTTATTTGGGCCTTTTCTCCTTTTTTATGGCCTCTTATTTTATTTTATTTTTATTTTTTTATTTTTCGTCCGGAGTCTCATCCCGACTTGTGGGGGGGATCATAGTCTCCATCATCCTTTCCTCACTGGGACAATGCTCTAATAATGATGATCATTACACTTTTATTTTTCTTACAACTCGATTCTTAGAACAAAATATGACTCTATATGAATGCCTCCGGCGGTGTACCGGTATATGCAATGATGCATGCGTGACATGTATGAAAGAATTATGAACAGTGGCTTTGCCACAAATATGATGTCAACTACATGATCGTGCTAAGCAATATGACAATGATGGAGTGTGTCATAATAAACAGAACGGTGGAAAGTTGCATGGCAATATATCTCGGAATGGCTATGGAAATGCCATAATAGGTAGGTATGGTGGCTGTTTTGAGGAAGGTATATGGTGGGTGTATGATACCGGTGAAAGGTGCGCGGTATTAGAGAGGCTAGCAAAGGTGGAAGGGTGAGAGAAGTGTGTATAATCCAAGGACTCAACATTAGTCATAAAGAACTCATATACTTATTGCAAAAATCTACAAGTTATCAAAGCAAAGTATTACGCGCATGCTCCTAGTGGGATATATTGGTAGGAAAAGACCATCGCTTGTCCCCCACCGCCACTCATAAGGAAGACAATCAAAAAATAAATCATGCTCCGACTTCATCACATAACGGTTCATCATACGTGCGTGCTACGGGAATCACAAACCTCAACACAAGTATTTCTCAAATTCACAACTACTCAACTAGCACAACTTTAATATCACCATCTTCATACCTCAAAACAATTATCAAGTATCAAACTTATCATAGTATTCAACACACTCATAAGAAAGTTTTATTATTAACCTTGTATACCAAGCATATTAGGATTTTAAGCAAATTACCATGCTATTTAAGACTCTCAAAATAATCTAAGTGAAGCATGAGAGATCAATAGTTTCTATAAAACAAATCCACCACCGTGCTCTAAAAGATATAAGTGAAGCACTAGAGCAAAATTATATGACTCAAAAGATATAAGCGAAGCACATAGAGTATTCTAACAAATTCCAAATTATGTATGGCTCTCTAAAAAGGTGTGCACAATAAGGATGATTGTGGTAAACTAACAAGAAAAGACTCAAATAATACAAGACGCTCCAAGCAAAACATATATCATGTGGCCAATAAAAATATAGCTCCAAGTAAAGTTATCGATAGAAGTAGATGAAAGAGGGGATGCCTTCCAGGGCATCCGCAAGCTTTGGCTTTTAGGTGTCCTTATATTCTCTTGGGGGTGCCATGGGCATCTCCAAGCTTAGGCTCTTGCCACTCCTTGTTCCATAATCCATCAAATCTTTACCCAAAACTTGAAAACTTCACAACACAAAACTTAAAGTAGAAAATATCGTGAGCTCCGTTAGCGAAAGAAAACAAAAGACCACTTCAAGGTACTGTAATGAACTCATTCTTTGTTTATATTGGTGTTATACCTACTGTATTCCAACTTCTGTATGGTTTATAAACTATTTTACTAGCCATAGATTCATCAAAATAAGCAAACAACACATGAAAAACAGAATCTGTCAAAAACAGAGCAGTCTGTAGTAATCTGTAGCTAGTGCAAGATCTGGAACCCCAAAAATTCTAAAATAAATTGCTGAACGTGAGGAATTTATCTATTAATCATCTTCAAAAGGAATTAACTAAATATCACTCTCCAAATAAAAATGACATCAGTTCTCGTGAATGCTAAAGTTTCTGTTTTTTACACCAAGTTCAACAAGACTTTCCTCAAGTCTTCCCAACGGTTCTATTTGGCACAAACACTAAATTAAAAAAAACACAACCAAAACAGAGGCTAGATAAATTATTTATTACTAAACATGAGCAAAAAGCAAGGAATAAAAATAAAATTGGGTTGCCTCCCAACAAGCGCTATCGTTTAACGCCCCTAGCTAGGCATAACAAGCAAGAATAGATCTAGGTATTGCCATCTTTGGTAGGCAATCCATAAGTGGCTCTCATAATATATTCATAAGGTAATTTAATATTTTTCTAGGAAAGTGTTCCATGCCTTTCCTTAATGGAAATTGGAATCTGATATTTCCTTCCTTCATATCAATAATTGCACCAATTGTTCTAAGGAAAGGTCTACCAAGAATAATAGGACATGAAGGATTGCAATCTATGTCAAGAACAATAAAATCTACGGGCACATAATTCCTATTTTCAACAATAAGAACATCATTAATTCTTCCTATAGGTTTCATAATAATGGAATCCGCAAGGTGGAAGTTTAGAGAGCAATCATCAAAATCACGGAAACCTAACAAATCACACAAAGTCTTTGGAATCGTGGAAACACTAGCACCCAAATCACATAAAGCATAGCATTTATGATATTTAATTTTAATTTTAATTTTAATTGTTGGTTCCTACTCATCATAAAGTTTTCTAGGGATAGAAACTTCCAATTCAAGTTTTTCTTCATAAGATTGCATCAAGGCATCAACGATATGTTTAGTAAACGATTTATTTTGACTATAAGCATGAGGAGAATTTAGCACGGATTGCAACAAGGAAATACAATCAATCAAAGAGAAATTTTCATAGTTAAATTCCTTGAAATCCATAATAGTGGTTTTAGCAACATCTAGGGTTTTAATTTCTTCGATCCCACTTTTATCAAATTTAGCATCAAGATCAACAAATTCCGAATTCTTAGAACGCCTTCTAGGTAAAGGTGGATCATATTCAGTCCCATCATTATCAAGATTCATATTGAAAAACAAAGATTTAATATGGGACACATCAATAACTTTTAGATCTTCATCATTATTTTCATAGGAACTAGAAGAACACGCTTTTATAAAGGCATCTTTCTTAGCATGCATCCTAGCGGTTCTTTCTTTGCACTCATCAATGGAAATTCTCATGGCTTTGAGAGACTCATTGATATCATGCTTAGGTGGAATAGATCTAAGTTTCAAAGAATCAACATCAAGAGAAATTCTATCAACGTTCCTAGCCAAATCATCAATCTTAAGCAATTTTTCTTCAATCATAGCATTAAAATTCTTTTGCAAAGTAATAAATTATTTAATATTAGATTCAAAATCAGAGGGCACCTTATTATAATTTCCATAAGAATTGTTGTAGGAATTACCATAATTATTAGAGGAGTTACTAGGATAAGGCCTAGGGTTGAAATTTCCTCTATACGCGTTATTACCAAAATTGTTCCTACCAACAAAATTCACATCCATAGATTCATTATTATTATCAATCAAAGTAGACAAGGGCATATCATTAGGATCATAAGAAACACTCTTATTAGCAAATAATTTCATAAGTTCATCCATCTTTCCACTCAAAACATTTATTTCTTCTATCGCATGCACCTTTTTATTAGTAGATCTTTCAGTGTGCCATTGAGAATAATTAACCATAATATTATCTAGGAGTTTATTAGCTTCTCCTAAAGTGATTTCCATAAAAGTGCCTCCCGCGGCCGAATCTAAAAGATTTCTAGAAGCAAAATTCAATCCGGCATAAAATTTTTGAACAATCATCCACAAATTTAAACCATGAGTAGGGCAATTACGTATCATTAATTTCATTCTCTCCCAAGCTTGTGCAACATGTTCATGATCAAGTTGCTTAAAATTCATAATATCATTTCTAAGAGAGATTATCTTAGCAGGAGGAAAATACTTAGAGATAAAAGCATCTTTGCACTTGTTCCATGAATCAATACTATTTTTAGGCAAAGACGAAAACCAAGCTTTAGCATGATCTCTAAGCAAAAAAGGAAATAGCTTCAATTTAACAATATCATTATCCACATCTTTCTTCTTTTGCATATCACACAAATCAATGAAGCTATTTAGATGGGTAGCGGCATCTTCACTAGGAAGGCCGGAAAATGGATCTTTCATGACAAGATTCAGCAAAACAGTATTAATTTCACAAGATTCAGCATCGGTAAGAGGAGCAATCGGAGTGCTAATAAAATCATTGTTGTTGGTATTGGTGAAGTCACATAATTTAGTATTATCTTGAGCCATCGTGACAAGCAAACAAAGAGGCAAACGGGTAAAAGAGGCAAATAGAGAAAGAGAGGGAGGATAGAGAGAGAGAGAGGGTGAATAAAATGGCAAGGGTGAAGTGGGGCAGAGCAAAACGAGAGGCAAATGGAAAATAATGTAATGCGGGAGATAAGGGTATGTGATGGGTACTTGGTATGTTCACTTTTGCGAAGACCTCCCCGGCAACGGCGCCAGAAATGGCTCGTTGTCGGGAGTGAAATCTTTACTTGCGCAAACCTCCCCGGCAACGGCGCCAGAAATCCTTCTTGCTACCTCTTGAGCACTGCGTTGGTTTTCCCCGAAGAGGAAGGGATGATGCAGTAAAGTAGCGTAAGTATCCTCAGTTTTTGAGAACCAAGGTATCAATCCAGTAGGAGGCTACGCGCAAGTCTCTCATACCTGCACAAAACAAATAAATCCTCGCAACCAACGCAAATAGGGATTGTCAATTCCTATGAGGCCACTTACGAGAGTGAGATCTGATAGATATGATAAAGATAATATTTTTGGTATTTTTATGACAAAGATGCAAAGTAAAATATAGGAAAAGTAAATAGCAAAGTAGTAGGAGAACAATATGATGAAGATAGACCCGGGGGCCATAGGTTTCACTAGTGTCTCTCGAGAGCATAAGTATTCTACGGTGGGTGAACAAATTACTGTTGAGCAATTGACAGAATTGAGCATAATTATGAGAATATCTAGGCATGATCATGTATATAGGCATCACGTCCGAGACAAGTAGACCGACTCCTGCCTGCATCTACTACTATTACTCCACTCATCGACCGCTATCCAGCATGCATCTAGAGTATTAAGTTAAAAACAGAGTAACGCCTTAAGCAAGATGACATGATGTAGAGGGATAAACTCATGCAATATGAAGAAACCCCCATCTTGTTATCCTCGATGGCAACAATACAATACGTGCCTTGCTGCCCTTACTGTCACCGGGAAAGGACACCACAAGATTGAACCCAAAACTAAGCACTTCTCCGATTGCAAGAAAGATCAATCTAGTAGGACAAACCAAACTAATAATTCAAAGAGACTTGCAAAGTAACCAATCATACATAAAAGAATTCAGAGAAGATTCAAATATTATTCATAGATAGACTTGATCATAAACTCACAATTCATCGATCTCAACAAACACACTGCAAAAAGAAGATTACATCGAATAGTTCTCCACAAGAGAGGGGAGAACATTGTATTGAGATCCAAAAAGAGAGAAGAAGCCATCTAGCTACTAACTGTGGACCCGTAGGTCTGAGATAAACTACTCACACTTCATCGGAGGGGCTATGTGTTGATGTAGAAGCCCTACGTGATCGATGCCCCCTCCGGCGGAGCTCCAGAACAGGCCCCAAGATGGGATCTCGTGGATGCAGAAAGTTACGGTGGTGGAATTAGGGTTTTGGCTCCTGTTCTGATTGTTTGGGGGTACGTGGATATATATAGGAGGAAGAAGTATGTCGGTGGAGCAATAGGGGGCCCACGAGGGTGGGGGCGCGCCTGGTAGGGTAGGACGCGCCGCCTACCTCATGGCCTCCTGTTACATGCCTTGGCTTAGGGTCCAAGTCGCCCGGGTCTTATCTGTTGAGAAAATCATGTTCCCGAAGGTTTCATTCCGTTTGGACTCCGTTTGATATTCCTTTTCTTCGAAACCCTAAAACAGGCAAAAACGGCAATTCTGGGCTGGGCCTCCGGTTAATAGGTTAGTCCCAAAAATAATATAAAAGTGGATAATAAAGCCCAATAATGTTTAAAACAGTAGATAATATAGCATGCATCAATCAAAAATTATAGATACGTTGGAGACGTATCATAACCCTAGCAGCTTAGTTAGAGCTTTCTTCTTCCACTTGGTATGCAGTCGTTGTTCAGACAAACTGGCCAAACTGCGCTGATCTATTTTGATAATGAACTCGGACAGCTGAAGATACTGACGCTAGTGTTCAACAGCCAACAAAATTGCCAGATACTCTTTCTCATAAACTGACAGAGTTTGATTCCTTGGGCCCAATGCCTTGCTCACATATGCCAGTGGGTACCTTTCCTGCATTAATACTACACCTACTCCTATGTCACAAGCATCAGTTTCAATAACAAACTGTTTAGAGAAATCTGGGAGAGCCAGAACAGGTGCTGACATCAGTGTTTGTTTGAGGGTTGTAAAAGCTTGTTTTTCAGTGCTTGTCCAGTGGAACAGCACCCCCTTCTTGAGTAAATTGGTAAGAGGTTTGCTAGTGAGACCATAATGGGCTATGAATTTCCTGTAATAGCCAGCTAGACCCAAAAATCCTCTGACCTCCTTAGCAGACACAGGTACAGGCCAGTCCTGAATGCTTGTAATCTTTTCAGGATCAATTGCAACCCCCTGACTGCTGATGATGTGGCCCAAATAACTAATCTAGGTTTGAGAAAAAGCACACTTTGACAACTTCACTTTCCACCGGTGTTGTTGCAACAACTGCAGAACTCCTGCCAAGTGTTCCAAATGGAGAGCATAAGTTGCACTGAAAATTAAGATATCATCAAAGAATGAGATAGCAAATTCTCTTGGGCAAGGGGACAGAGTGTCATTCATAGCAAAATGGAAAGTATTTGGACCACCAGTCAGCCCAAAGGACACAACCAGGAACTCAAAGTGCCCAAAGTGTGTTTGAAATGTTGTTTTATGTTCTTCACCAGGAGCCAACCGAATTTGGTGGTAACCAAATCTGAGATCGAGCTTAGAAAACCAACAGGATCCAGCTAATTTATCAAGTAGCACGTCAATGATAGGAATAGGGTATTTGCTCTTTATAGTTAGTGCATTTAAATGTCTGTAGTCAAAGACTGGCCTCCAAGTCTTATCTTTCTTCTGAACCATAATCATGGGCGACGAAAAAGCACTAGTGATATGCCTGATGATACCTGAATCCAACATCTCTTTAACTTGCCTCTCCATCTCATCCTTGATGGCAGGTGGAAGCCTGTATGGTCTGATAGAAACAGGTGAAGCTCCTGGAATAAGGAGAATAGTGTGATCATATTTTCTCCTAGGTGGAAGGCCATAAGGAGCTTCAAACACAGTAGCATAAGTGTTGAGAATTTCTTTAATTTTTGTAGCGACCTGACCCGAATGGATCAAGTCTCTGTGCTTAAGTGTCATCCCTGGATCGGTATGCTGACACACACAGTACTCGAAGGATTTATAACAGAGGTAAATCACATGTATAAAGTAACATAAATACTATTACCTCAATCCATATAGCGGAAGTAACAAGGTTGTGGATTCCCATCAACACCAATGGCAAAGTTGAGTGTAGAAATCGTAACCCTAACGTATCACTTACTCGTCATAAGAAACCTGCAACATGAGACGTTGCAGCCCTAAACGGGTCAGTACATTGAATGTACTGGCAAATTCACACCATAGAGAAAATGATGAACAATGGCTATCACTACATGCATATATGGCTGGTGGAAAAGCTCTATGGTTATAATGTTTTTGCGAAAAGACAATTTTTCCCTACTGCAAAGGAATAAATTTATTTAACTATCATGGTGGTTGTTGAACATTTAGAATGGTTGACAGCATTCTCAATCCCAATTAAGTAACATCATTAAAACCCAACAATATTCATTTAAAGTAACGTGATGAGATCAACAGGATAATCCAAGAACTAGATACTCAAGATGTCCATAACCGGGGACACGGGTAATCATGATTAGTTTATACACTCTGCAGAGGTTTGCGCACTTTTCCCCACAAGACTCGATCGCCTCCGTTTGGTTTCTCGCACTA
This sequence comes from Triticum urartu, assembly GCF_056163025.1. Lineage (NCBI taxonomy): Eukaryota > Viridiplantae > Streptophyta > Magnoliopsida > Poales > Poaceae > Triticum > Triticum urartu. The sequence continues at coordinate 522,190,442 of NC_141873.1, read as the reverse complement.
CATGGTGTTTGAGAAGACGGATGATCGAGACATAGTCTTTCAGAAGCGCTAGCACCTTACAATCGGGTAGACCGTACCACCTACATCCCCTACATCTGCTAGTCTACCACTGTAAGAGTTCGCACGACTTAGTCAACTATGCTAGAGCCCATAATAGCTTGTGGCTGCACACGGAAGTTTCTAGTATGAATAGTCTCATGATCCCTTTGAGCCTGGGTGGCGGTCCAAAAGAAAACAGGCAAGTCATGGATTACCCAGGTGCCTAGACAGGCAATCCTAGAATAACCAGGTGCCTCAATCCACCCAGATGTGTGTTTAAGTTGCCACCTTAAGTAAACCATTAATTAACAATCTCACATCTGTCATGGATACTCTCAAAACCCAATCCACGTCTACGAGCATAGCATGGCACTATAAGCATAACGTAATAGTAACTCCCAAGGGTTTGATAACAAACAGGTAATAGGTACTACCTCAACTACTTCCCATCCCACAATTTAATTAGATCCTAATCATGCAATGTTTGAGGATTGATCTAATGCAATAAAACTGGGTAGTAGGAGGTATGATCAAAGTGTGAACTTTCCTGCAATGTTGATGAAGATGATTCGCACTCAAAAATCTTGATAGCTCTACTCGTCACACTCCGGTCAATCTATCGTAATCAAGCAATAGTAACCACACATAAGCAATCACTCAAAAGATCGGGAAGAACGAAGAAGACGATTCGGAAAACATCAAAACCAAGAAAATAGCTCTTGCAACATAAAACAATTTCTAACAGTACCAAAATTATATGAATTTGGCCTTATCAGAAAGTTTAGGTCAAGAGCTTCGATTTGCAAAAAGAATCAACTCAAACGGAGCTACGAAACTCAAGTTATGATCAAACGAAGTTTGAATTCAAATCTGATCTAATTTAAATTTGAACTTTTCAAAAAGATGTTTGAGTTGGATTACTGGATAAAGGAGATCATAACGAAGAAGTGGGCGTTGGTTTCGTTGGATTTGGACAAACGAGTAAAAAGTTATGGCTATTTGAAAAATCAGGGCCAAGCGGTTTTACGGAAGAAAAAATAGCTACGGGCTAGGGTCTAATGTATAAATACGTAGACTAATTGATAATCTAATTATTCTATCGTATTAGTCTAAAAATAATAAACTACGGAAGTATAAGAAGAAAAACTAATAAAGAAAGATACCTTTATAAGGCGGAGAAAAGACGACTTTGGAGAGAAGAGATAATTTTCAGAAGTCGCGCCGGAGAGGAGAAATATATTTTTTCTTAAATGAATCTAGTCAAACCAAAATATTGATTTAACCCGAATCTGATGATTTTTGAAGGCTCTATGGGTCTATATTTATTGGTGGAAAAGAGGCTTAGGGGTCAAAGGCTAGGCAATGTGAGACTAAACGTAGACGAAAAATATACGAAATAGAGAAGAAAAGAGGCGGATGGGCCTAAAGGCCTTCGGGCGGCCGCGCGGTGCAGTTTTCTTTTTCTTTTTACGGCCGGCCGCGCGGTGCAGTTTTTTTTACAGAATGCGATAAACTGAAAAACAAAAATAAAATAAAACTGTATATAGGCATATTGTATATCAAAATTTTCAGAAAAAGATTTTCTACGACATGAACATTTTTCTAGCATTAAATAAAATACACACAAATTCTAATAATTCAAAGAGTGCTACTGGTCTATTAAAATCCAACAAAAATCATTTTAAAAATACCAAAATGATTTCAAATTTATTTCTCTCCAATTTTATGTTGTAGGGAATCATGTTACCCTAATTTCCATATATTTTATTTTTGGAGAAAAATAATTTGAATAAAACTCAAATAACTCCAAATTGAAAATAAATTCAAAAGAACTTTGAATTTAATTCTTTGAAACTCCCAACTCATATTTCATATAATTTGAAGAAGTCATTTTATCTTCTCTCATGAAAATCATTGAGCTGCATGAAGTTTATGAATTGAAATATTTCAAATGAAATTCAATTATTTTCAAATACCTTTCATTTAATTTAAATGGAAGAAGTCATATCATCTTCGCTCAAGGGTTTTGTATTTGAAAAGAATTTGAATTCATGGAGATCAGAAAGCAAATATGAAAGTTTGGGAAAGTCCTTTATTCCCTCTCATTTAACTTTCAAAAAGTTTCGAATTCACTCACTTTCAGTCAATCAATCAAACAATCAAACAATCAATCAAATCTATCTATTTGTTTCTAACATTCCAAAATTTAGAATTTTGGGATGTTACAAACCTACCACCCTTAAAATGAATCTCGTCCTCGAGATTTGGAGAGGCTAGCAAGAAATAGGTTAGGGTTTGGGGGTCTCCTCAAAATCCATCGATCATCACACGGGGTCTGGAGTGCTACCACCCTTAGAAGCATGGTTACTGTTCCATCAAAACTCATATACCCCATCCTTATTCTTGACAGTGTCGGTCTTCTCAGATCCTCGAGAAAATTCCTCCTCTAAGCTCTTCCGGTAACGGCATAACCTTTTTTCCTCAATTCTTTTGTCCTTTCCTCTTGGTAAGGTTATTCCGAGACTGGGTCTTCTTACCTGACGGGTCTGGCGCCAATACTAACTAACTATCGATATCTCATGGTGGTTAACAATTTAGTGTTTCTCCTGCAGGAAATGGGTCTGGGTTGATCCTCACCGTATAACCTACGGTTGGCAAAAGCTGCCTTGTACAAGGGAAAAATACCTATACCATTCTAAGGCTTAAACAAAGTTTTGATCGTCGTCTCTCTACTATAGGTAAGTCTCTCAGATTTACCATCCCATATAGCAAGGCGAACAATAAGAGTAAGTCGGTATGGTGATCAATCCATCATGCACCCAAATCATTACCCTGTATATGCTTTAGTGAATCTCACATTCTAACACTCGGTCATCCTCACAAGCATTTCAGAATTTCTCTTGTCGACGAACCAAGTTCGGATAAATCCATAGATTCTGCAAGCCAACAACCATCTATCGTTCCTTCACAACTCTCAGGTTTTGCGTAACTCCTATAAAATCGTCTGTCGATAAACGTCGTATCTTCCTCCGGGGTTTTTCCTTCAGTAAGAATGTGCTTGCTTCTTGGCAGGTCCTGGGGCATGTGGGTTATGGCCCATCTCATCACTTGTAGTCCTTGAACTTATCATCGGGCAACTGATCATTGTTCCAACTTCCAACTTCCTAGTATTCTTAAATCCATCCAATTGTATTGTCTTCCTTCCTTCTACTGGCACCAAACTAGGACATGATTACTCAGACTCATCATGGAGTTTCCATTGATCCATATTTCCGACATCATACCTCCTTTATATCCAATAGTAATTTATCTCTTCATCCTCGTGGAATATCCCACATACCGAGATAAAACTTATACTTATGAAGTCCTTATTCCACTTAGTGGAACATCATTATCCTTTCCAGGGTCAAGCGTCCTTACAGGGGAATATTGGCCATCTCTGCATGGCACTTCTTCAACTGGAAAACGTGAAACACATCATGAACTCCTGACAGTCCTTCGGGTGACTCCAACTTGTAGGCCACTTCTCCCATACGCTCCAAAACTCGGTATGGTCCTACAAACCTCGGGGCTAACTGTCCCTTAACTCCAATCCGTTTAACTCCTCGCATAGGGGAGATGTGAAGACATGCTCTGTCTCCTATTTCATAGACTACCTCCTTGAGTTTTTGAGTCTACATAACTCTTCTTCCTGGACTGAGCTACCTTCGGTCTATCTCGAATCAACTTAACATTCTCTTGTGACTCCTTAATCACATTTGGTCCAACAACTGACGATCTCCAACTTCATCCCACATACTCTTGGGGTTTCACACATATCGAGACAAAACTCGTATTCATTTTGTCCAAAATCCACTCAGTGGAGTATCCTTATCTTTTCCAAGGGTCAACGGTTCTTACAGGGTACTACCACCCTTAAAATGCACAAATCTTCCATAGACCATATTTCTCATATCCTCAAAAATGGTCAAAATTCTTCTTCATAGGGTAACAACTCATAAAATCCATATCACTACCAATGATGCTACTTTATTCATTCTCAAATGATTACTATCTCTTGCTCCTCCATTACATGTCTCAGCTCAACACCTCAATATAAAAGGAAATATTCTCACTTCTACTACTCCATTTCTTTTGTTGCAAACTCAACTATCTAGCACAAGTTTCCTTCTCTTTGGGACAATCTCGGGCAAAGTGCCCTGCTCCATTACAACTAAAACATGTTACTTCTGACAAGTATCGAGGTTTCCTTTTTGGGCAATTGTTGAGGTAGTGCCCTGACTCCTTGCACCTGTAACAGGTGATATGACTCAGGTCCTTCCTGGAATCCAATCTTCTTCTCTTCCTGGACCTTTCCATGCTAATCATGGCTCCTATTTCTTGTGGGTCATACTCTACTTCCTCTATCAGGAATTCTACTAGATCCCCATTCATGCAATTCTGGGAGATGTGTCCTTCTTCCCCACATGAATAGCATGACTTGGTGCAGGGTTTAATTGGTTCTTCTTTAGGCGTGTCCTCCACCTCTTCCTTCATCATGGGTTCTTCTAAAATTTCCATAAGGGCTCCTTTGATTGCTTCTTTCTTCTGCTGGATGGTTCTTGGTACCATGGGGTAAATGTGACACTGAGTAGGATAGTGGGTAATCCCTTCACACAAGAAACAAGTAATCTGCCTGGTTGGGCATTCTTCAACTGGGTGACTTCCTTCACAATTAGGGCATTCCTCCTTGTGTTCTTTATGGGTGTGTCCGATTTCTCCACAAATCTTGCATGCACAAGGTTTCTTCATATCCTTTCCATAAGGCTTCAACTTCTGGGACACAACTGAGACTTTAGCAAAGTCAACTTAAGTTCTTTCCAAGTGGTTACTCCTTTCCATCCATTTATGGTTTGGTACATCCTCCACCACGTAGCAACACCTCTTTCAAAGCACTGAAGAGCATGTTGGGTCGGATCCTTTCCGACTATAGGGTTATTCTTCATGTGATCCTCCATGTTTTGAATCCATCGGTCTGTCTCCAACTGACTCATCGGTCCAGAAAATATAAGCTCATCTTCATTCATCCTCTATTGGGTCCATGGGTTTGGGGTGAGATAAGAGAGATAGAGAGGGATACACACAATACAAACAAAAGTTTTTGAAAAGACAGATTTTATTGTGGCTGTCGAAAAACATCAAACAAATGACAGCTCACAATCATCGCATCTAACGTAGGTATATAACAGGGGTTTGGTCTTCTAAAGGTAAATAAATCATCAACTCTTCAAACTCTTCAAGCCTTGTTCATACCTCCAATGGCTTCTTCCAATCATGCTTGTCCTTTTCCAGTTCTTTTGCCAGATCATCTCTATTGACGTGAAGTCTCTCGTGACCTCCTTTAATATTTCTAGAGTTGCATTCCAAACTTCCGAGTTTCAACATCCTTGACATGAACCATGATCCTGCTGTCCTTCAGTTCCCGACAAATCTCTGGTATCTCGAGGTTGTAGCTCCTCCAACTTGGCTACTTTCAGCTTTTGGTTCCTGAGTTCTTCACGAAATGCTTCCTTGTCTAATACGGCTTCATGGAGATCCACCTTAAACTTCTTGATGTACTACTCCAGATCCTGGTGATACACCAGCTAAGGTTAAAACTTCATTTTACTAATAGGTGCTCCATCAGCCTTCTTCCATCAAATCCATTCTGAAGAAAGCATCCTTAACTCAGCACGGTGACAATAGCATAAGCGGGCCATAACATCATGGATGGCTGGGTTTCTGCTCTTGTCATTTCCATGAGCTATCTCTCCATAGTTGATATCTTCTGCCTTAGGGTTTTCCTTGACAGAACTTTAAGTTTTTAACTCTCCATGCTCCGGTCTTTCTCCGATACACCCCGATCTCAGGCATGGACAACTTCCATAATCTGTCAAGTTCCATAAGGGTAGCCTTCCTAGGTCATACAAATCTAGGGATTCTTCAGAGCCTCCAAATTCTACTTGTCTTCGGTCTTCAACCATTGTAGTTTCCATTATTCAGATGCACAGTAAAATTCTCTTCCTTCCGTAGTGGTCTTAGCTGTCCAATATCTCGTACTTCTTGGAGTGGTCTCATCAGTCGAATCCTCGAGTGGTCAAAAGGGAAAAAGGGTATGGTCTCACTAAAGGGAATTTTTGAATAAGCTCAGAAGAGAAGAGAGGTAAAAGGTCTTTTTGAAAGGGAAAGTTGTAGAGAAAAATCTTTGCTATGGGCTTGCCAGTTTCTAGGGTCATGTCCTACAGTCAACATGTGCACTGATACCATCTTGTAGCGACCTGACCCGAATGGATCAAGTCTCTGTGCTTAAGTGTCATCCCTGGATCGGTATGCTGACACACACAGTACTCGAAGGATTTATAACAGAGGTAAATCACATGTATAAAGTAACGTAAATACTATTACCTCAATCCATATAGCGGAAGTAACAAGGTTGTGGATTCCCATCAACACCAATGGCAAAGTTGAGTGTAGAAATCGTAACCCTAACGTATCACTTACTCGTCGTAAGAAACCTGCAACATGAGACGTTGCAGCCCTAAACGGGTCAGTACATTGAATGTACTGGCAAATTCACACCATAGAGAAAATCATGAACAATGGCTATCACTACATGCATATATGGCTGGTGGAAAAGCTCTATGGTTATAATGTTTTTGCGAAAAGCCAATTTTTCCCTACTGCAAAGGAATAAATTTATTTAACTATCATGGTGGTTGTTGAACATTGAGAATGGTTGACAGCATTCTCAATCCCAATTAAGAAACATCATTAAAACCCAACAATATTCATTTAAAGTAACATGATGAGATCAACAGGATAATCCAAGAACTAGATACTCAAGATGTCCATAACCGGGGACACGGCTAATCATGATTAGTTTATACACTCTGCAGAGGTTTGCGCACTTTTCCCCACAAGACTCGATCGCCTCCGTTTGGTTTCTCGCACTACATGGTGTTTGAGAAGACGGATGATCGAGACATAGTCTTTCAGAAGCGCTAGCACCTTACGATCGGGTAGACCGTACCACCTACATCCCCTACATCTGCTAGTCTACCACTGTAAGAGTTCGCACGACTTAGTCAACTATGCTAGAGCCCATAATAGCTTGTGGCTGCACACGGAAGTTTCTAGTATGAATAGTCTCATGATCCCTTTGAGCCTGGGTGGGGGTCCAAAAGAAAACAGGCAAGTCATGGATTACCCAGGTGCCTAGACAGGCAATCCTAGAATAACCAGGTGCCTCAATCCACCCAGATGTGTGTTTAAGTTGCCACCTTAAGTAAACCATTAATTAACAATCTCACATCTGTCATGGATACTCTCAAAACCCAATCCACGTCTACGAGCATAGCATGGCACTATAAGCATAACGTAATAGTAACTCCCAAGGGTTTGATAACAAACAGGTAATAGGTACTACCTCAACTACTTCCCATCCCACAATTTAATTAGATCCTAATCATGCAATGTTTGAGGATTGATCTAATGCAATAAAACTGGGTAGTAGGAGGTATGATCAAAGTGTGAACTTTCCTGCAATGTTGATGAAGATGATTCGCACTCAAAAATCTTGATAGCTCTACTCGTCACACTCCGGTCAATCTATCGTAATCAAGCAATAGTAACCACACATAAGCAATCACTCAAAAGATCGGGAAGAACGAAGAAGACGATTCGGAAAACATCAAAACCAAGAAAATAGCTCTTGCAACATAAAACAATTTCTAACAGTACCAAAATTATATGAATTTGGCCTTATCAGAAAGTTTAGGTCAAGAGCTTCGATTTGCAAAAAGAATCAACTCAAACGGAGCTACGAAACTCAAGTTATGATCAAACGAAGTTTGAATTCAAATCTGATCTAATTTAAATTTGAACTTTTCAAAAAGATGTTTGAGTTGGATTACTGGATAAAGGAGATCATAACGAAGAAGTGGGCGTTGGTTTCGTTGGATTTGGACAAACGAGTAAAAAGTTATGGCTATTTGAAAAATCAGGGCCAAGCGGTTTTACGGAAGAAAAAATAGCTACGGGCTAGGGTCTAATGTATAAATACGTAGACTAATTGATAATCTAATTATTCTATCGTATTAGTCTAAAAATAATAAAGTACGGAAGTATAAGAATAAAAAATAATAAAGAAAGATACCTTTATAAGGCAGAGAAAAGACGACTTTGGAGAGAAGAGATAATTTTCAGAAGTCGCGCCGGAGAGGAGAAATATATTTTTTCTTAAATGAATCTAGTCAAACCAAAATATTGATTTAACCCGAGTCGGATGATTTTTGGAGGCTCTATGGGTCTATATTTATTGGTGGAAAAAAGGCTTAGGGGTCAAAGGCTAGGCAATGTGGGACTAAACATAGACGAAAAATATACGAAACAGAGAAGAAAAGAGGCGGATGGGCCTAAAGGCCTTTGGCTGGCCATGCGGTGCAGTTTTTTTTCTTTTTTCGGCCGGCCACGCGGTGCAGTTTTTTTTATAGAATGCGATAAACTTTAAAACGAAAATAAAATAAAACTGTATATAGGCATATTATATATCAAAATTTTCAAAAAAAAGATTTTCTATGACATGAACATTTTTCTAGCATTAAATAAAATACACACAAATTCTAATAATTCAAAGAGTGCTACTGGTCTATTAAAATTCAACAAAAATCATTTTAAAAATACCAAAATGATTTCAAATTTATTTCTCTCCAATTTTATGTTGTAGGGAATCATGTTACCCTAATTTCCATATATTTTATTTTTGGAGAAAAATAATTTGAATAAAACTCAAATAACTCCAAATTGAAAATAAATTCAAAAGAACTTTGAATTTAATTCTTTGAAACTCCCAACTCATATTTCATATAATTTGAAGAAGTCATTTTATCTTCTCTCATGAAAATCATTGAGCTGCATGAAGTTTATGAAGTGAAATATTTCCAAATGAAATTCAATTATTTTCAAATACCCTTTCATTTAATTTAAATGGAAGGAGTCATATCATCTTCGCTCAAGGGTTTTGTATTTGAAAAGAATTTGAATTCATGGAGATCAGAAAGCAAATATGGAAGTTTGGGAAAGTCCTTTCATTCCCTCTCATTTAACTTTCAAAAAGTTTCGAATTCACTCACTTTCAGTCAATCAATAAAACAATCAATCAAATCTATCTATTTGTTTATAACATTCCAAAATTTAGAATTTTGGGATGTTACAATTTCAGCAAGTAACTCAGTTTGTTCTGTGCTCTTGGAAGAGAGCAGCGATGACAGCTCAATCATGGCTAGGAAACTAGGATTCGCATCGTCACCTAGCTAGTAATGTGACAGTAATACCATTCAGATCAAACGATAACCATTGTTCAGCCCAGTCCACTTGCATGGGGCTATGGGTGGCCAACCAATCTAGACCCAAAATTCCATTATAAGATCCGAGAGGAAAGATCTTAAAGTCACTGGTGAACTTGTGCCCATCCGTTGACCAAGATCCTGACAGCAGTTGCTAGCTGCAGGGAACTAAATTCCCATTAGCAACCTTAACCATTTTAACAGGCATATCAGAAAATCCCTTAATTTGAGCAGCAACAACACAATCTAGGAAGGAGTGAGTGCTCCCAGAGTCAACCAGAAGAGTGAGCTTGTGTCCTTGCAACTGTACTTTCAATTTCACAGTTGCAATCACAGGAACAGACGGATCTCCCAATGCTGCAACTGAAATGCAAATCGCATTGACTTCTCCAGTACTCTCAGCTTTAGTGTCACTTGTCTCTGCTGGCATATTCTGCACATACTCCAGCATCTCTTGGACTACATGCAGCTGAACTTCCTGCTTACAGCGGTGATCTCTGATACGTCTCCAACGTATCTATAATTTTTGATTGCTCCATGCTATATTATCTACTGTTTTGGACTATATTGGGCTTTATTTTCCACTTTTATATTATTTTTGGGACTAACCTATTAACCGAAGGCCCAGCCTAGAATTGCTGTTTTTTTGCCTATTTCAGTGTTTCGAAGAAACGGAATATCAAACGGAGTCCAAACGGAATAAAACCTTCGGGAACGTGATTTTCTCACCGAACATGATCTAGGAGACTTGGACCCTGCTCCAAGGAACAAAAGAGGCGGTCACGAGGGTGGGGGGCGCCCCCCCTAGGGCGCGCCCCCTGCCTTGTGGGCCCCTCGGAGCTCCACCAGCGTACTCCTTCCTCCTATATATACCTATGTACCCCCAAACGAACAGAGGAGGAGCCAAAACCCTAATTCCACCGCCGCAACTTTCTGTATCCACGAGATCCCATCTTGGGGCCTGTTTCGGAGCTCCGCCGGAAGAGGGCCATCATCACGGAGGGCTTCTACATCATCATAGCCTCTCCGATGATGTGTGAGTAGTTTACCTCAGACCTTCGGGTCCATAGTTAGTAGCTAGATGGCTTCTTCTCTCTCTTTGAATCTCAATACAAAGTTCTCCCCCTCTCTTGTGGAGATCTATTCGATGTAATCTTGTTTTTGCGGTGTGTTTGCTGAGACCGATGAATTGTGGGTTTATGATCAAGTCTATCTATGAATAATATTTGAATCTTCTCTGAATTCTTTTATGTATGATTGGTTATCTTTGCAAGTCTCTTTGAATTATCCGTTTGGTTTGGCCAACTAGATTGGTAGTTCTTGCCATGGGAAAAGTGCTTAGCTTTGGGTTCGATCTTGCGGTGTCCTTTCCCAGTGACAGAAGGGGCAGCAAGGCACGTATTGCATCGTTGCCATCGAGGATAACAAGATGGTGTTTATTTCATATTGCATGAATTTATCTCTCTACATCATGTCATCTTGCTTAAAGTGTTACTCTGTTTTTAACTTAATACTCTAGATGCATGCTGGATAGCGGTCGATGAGTGGAGTAATAGTAGTAGATGCAGAATCGTTTCAGTCTACTTGTCACGGACGTGATGCCTATATACATGATCATACCTAGATATTCTCATAACTATGCTCAATTCTGTCAATTGCTCAACAGTAATTTGTTCACCCACCGTAGAATACTTATGCTCTTGAGAGAAGCCACTAGTCAAACCTATGGCCCCCGGGTCTATTCTCATCATATCAATCTCCATTACTTTAATCTTGCTTTGCTTTTTTACTTTGCCTTTTATTTTTACTTTGCATCTTTATACCAAAAATATTATATCTATCAGATCTCACTCTCGTAAGTGACCGTGAAGGGATTGACAACCCCTAATCGCGTTGGTTGCGAGTAGCTATCGTTTTGTGCAGGTACGAGTGTTGGGGAACGTAGTAATTTCAAAATTTTCCTACGCACACGCAAGATCATGGTGATGCATAGCAACGAGAGAGGAGAGTGTTGTCTACGTACCCTCGTAGACCGAAAGCGGAAGCGTTAGCACAACGCGGTTGATGTAGTCATACGTCTTCACGGCCCGACCGATCAAGCACCAAAACTACGGCACCTCCGAGTTCTAGCACACGTTCAGCTCGATGAGGATCCCCGGACTCCGATCCAGCAGAATGTCGGGGAAGAGTTCTATCAGCACGACGGCGTGGTGACGATCTTGATGTTCTACCGTCGCAGGGCTTCGCCTAAGCACCGCTACAATATTATCGAGGATTATGGTGGAAGGGGGCACCGCACACGGCTAAGAGATCAATGATCAATTGTTCTGTCTTTGGGGTGCCCCCCTGCACACGTATATAAAGGAGAAAGGGAGGAGGAGGCCGGCCCTAGGAGGGGGCGCGCCAAGTGTGGAGTCCTACTAGGACTCCCTAGTCCTAGTAGGATTCCACCTCCCATATGGAATAGGAAAAGAGGAAGGGAAAAGGAGAAGGAAGGAAGGGGGCGCCCCCCTTCCCTAGTCCAATTTGGACCAGACCAAGGGGAGGGGTGCGGCCACCCTTGAGGCCCTTTTCCTTCTTTCCCGTATGGCCCAATAAGGCCCAATATGTATTCCCGTAACTCTCCGGTACTCCGAAAAATACCTGAATCACTCGGAACCTTTCCGATGTCCGAATATAGTCGTCCAATATATCGATCTTTACGTCTCGACCATTTAGAGACTCCTCGTCATGTCCCCGATGGCCCGATCTCATCTGGGACTCCGAACTCCTTCGGTACATCAAAACTCATAAACTCATAATATAACTGTCATCGAAACCTTATGCGTGCAGACCCTACGGGTTCGAGAACAATGTAGACATGACTGAGACACGTCTCCGGTCAATAACCAATAGCGGAACCTGGATGCTCATATTGGCTCCCACATATTCTACGAAGTTCTTTATCGGTCAGACCGCATAACAACATACGTTGTTCCCTTTGTCATCGGTATGTTACTTGCCCGAGATTCGATCGTCGGTATCTCAATACCTAGTTCAATCTCGTTACCGGCAAGTCTCTTTACTCGTTTCGTAATACATCATCCTACAACTAACTCATTAGCTGCAATGCTTGCAAGGCTTAAGTGATGTGCATTACCGAGAGGGCCCAGAGATACCTCTCCGACAATCGGAGTGACAAATCCTAATCTCAAAATACGCCAACCCAACAAGTACCTTCGGAGACACCTGTAGAGCACCTTTATAATCACCCAGTTACGTTGTGACGTTTGGTGGCACACAAAGTGTTCCTCCGGTAAACAGGAGTTGCATAATCTCATAGTCATAGGAACATGTATAAGTCATGAAGAAAGCAATAGCAACAAACTAAACGATGAAGTGTTATGCTAATGGAATGGGTCAAGTCAATCACATCATTCTCCTAATGATGTGATCCCGTTAATCAAATGACAACTCATGTGTATGGTTAGGAAACATAACCATCTTTGATCAACGAGCTAGTCAAGTAGAGGCATACTAGTGACACTCTGTTTGTCTATGTATTCACACATGTATTATGTTTCGGTTAATACAATTCTAGCATGAATAATAAACATTTATCATGATATAAGGAAATAAATAATAACTTTATTATTGCCTCTAGGGCATATTTCCTTCAGTCTCCCACTTGCACTAGAGTCAATAATCTAGTTCACATCGCCATGTGATTTAACATCAATAGTGCACATCAGCATGTGATTAACACCCATAGTTCACATCGACATGTGACCAACACCCAAAGGGTTTACTAGAGTCAATAATCTAGTTCACATCGCCATGTGATTAACACCCAAAGAGTACTGAGGTGTGATCATGTTTTGCTTGTGAGAGAAGTTTAGTCAATGGGTCTGCCACATTCAGATCCGTAAGTATTTTGCAAATTTCTATGTCAACAATGCTCTGCATGGAGCTCCTCAAGCTAATTGCTCCCACTTTCAATATGTATCCAGATTGAGACTTAGAGTCATCTGAATCAGTGTCAAAACTTGCATCGACATAACCTTTTACAACGAACCTTTTGTCACCTCCATAATCGAGAAACATATCCTTATTCCACTAAGGAAATTTTTGACCAATGTCCAGTGATCTACTCCTAGATCACTATTGTACTCCTTTGCCAAACTCAGGGCAGGGTATACAATAGGTCTGGTACACAGCATGGCATACTTTATAGAACCTATGGCTGAGTCATAGGGAATGACTTTCATTCTCTCTCTATCTTCTGCCATGGTCGGGTTTTGAGTCTTACTCAACTTCACACCTTGTAACACAGGCAAGAACTCCTTTTTAACTGTTCCATTTTGAAATACTTCAAAATCTTGTCAAGGTATGTACTCATTGAAAAAACTTATCAAGCGTATTGATCTATCTCTATAGATCTTGATGATCAATATGTAAGCAGCTTCACCGAGGTCTTTCTTTGAAGAACTCCTTTCAAACATTCCTTTATGCTTTGCAGAATAATTCTACATTATCTCTGATAAACAATATGTCTTTCACATATACTTATCAGAAATGCTGTAGTGCTCCCACTCACTTTCTTGTAAATACAGGCTTCACCGCAAGTCTGTATAAAACTATATGCTTTGATTAACTTATCAAAGCGTATATTCCAACTCCGAGATGCTTGCACCAGTCCATAGATGGATCGCTGGAGCTTGCATATTTTGTTAGTACCTTTAGGATTGACAAAACCTTCTGGTTGCATTATATACAACTCTTCTTTAATAAATCCATTAAGGAATGTAGTTTTGTTTATCCATTTGCCAGATTTCATAAAATGCGGCAATTGCTAACATGATTCGGACAAACTTAAGCATAGATACGAGTGAGAAACTCTCATCATAGTCAACACCTTGAACTTGTTAAAAACCTTTTTGCGACAATTCTAGCTTTGTAGATAGTAACACTACTATCAGCGTCCGTCTTCCTCTTGAAGATCCATTTAATCTCAATGGCTCGCCGATCATTGGGCAAGTCAACCAAAGTCCATACTTTGTTCTCATACATGGATCTCATCTCAGATTTCATGGCCTCAAGCCATTTCGCGGAATCTAGGCTCATCATCGCTTTCTCATAGTTCGTAGGCTCGTCATGGTCAAGTAACATGACCTCCAGAACAGGATTACCGTACCACTCTGGTGCGGATCTCACTCTGGTTTACCTACGAGGTTTGGTAGTGACTTGATCTGAAGTTACATGATCATCATCATTAGCTTCCTCACTAATCGGTGTAGTAGTCACATGAACAAATTTCTGTGATGAACTACTTTCCAATAAGGGAGCAGGTATAATTACCTCATCAAGTTCTAATTTCCTCCCACTCACTTCTTTCGAGAGAAACTCCTTTTCTAGAAAGGATCCATTCAAAGCAACGAATATATTGCCTTCGGATCTGTGATAGAAGGTGTACCCAACATTTTTCTTTTGGGTATCCTATGAAGACGCACTTCTCCGATTTGGGTTAGAGCTTATCAGGTTGAAACTTTTTCACATAAGCATTGCAACCTCAAACTTTAAGAAATGACAGCTTAGGTTTCTTGCCAAACCATAGTTCATACGGTGTCGTCTCAACGGATTTAGATGGTGCCCTATTTAACGTGAATGCAGCTGTCTCTAATGCTTAACCCCAAAACGATAGTGGTAGATCGGTAAGAGACATCATAGATCGCACCATATCTAATAAAGTACGGTTATGACGTTCGGACACACCATTATGCTGTGGTGTTCCGGGTGGCGTGAGTAGTGAAACTATTTCACATTGTTTTTAACTGAAGGTCAAACTCGTAACTCAAATATTTTACTTCTGCGATCATATCGTAGAAACTTTTATTTTTGTTACGATGATTCTCCACTTCACTCTGAAATTATTTGAACTTTTCAAATGTTTCAGACTTGTGTTTCATCAAGTAGATATACTCATATCTGCTCAAATCATCTGTGAAGATCAGAAAATAATGATACCTGCCACGAGCCTCAATATTCATCGGACCACATACATCAGTATGTATGATTTCCAACAAATATGTTTCTCGCTCCATTGTTCCGGAGAACGGAGTCTTAGTCATCTTGCCCATGAGGCATGGTTCGCAAGCATCAACTGATTCATAATCAAGTGATTCCAAAATCCCATCAGCATGGATTTTCTTCATGCGCTTTACACCAATATGACCTAAACGGCAGTGGCACAAATAAATTGCACCATCATTATTAACTTTGCATCTTTTGGTTTCAATATTATGAATATGTGTATCACTATGATCGAGATCCAACGAACCATTTTCATTGGGTGTGTAACCATATATGGTTTTATTCATGTAAACAGAACAACAATTTATTCTCTTACTTAAATGAATAATCGTATTGCAATAAACATGATCAAATCATATTCATGCTCAACGCAAACACCAAATAACACTTATTTAGGTTCAACACTAATCCCAAAAGTATAGGGAGTGTGCGATGATGATCATATCAATCTTGGAACCACTTCCAACACACATCGTCACTTCACCCTTAACTAGTCTATGTTCATTCTGCAACTCCCGTTTCGAGTTACTACTCTTAGCAACTGAACCAGTATAAAATACCGAGGGGTTGCTACGAACACTAGTAAAATACACATCAATAATCTGTATATCAAATATACCTTTGTTCACTTTGCCATCCTTCTTATCCGCCAAATACTTGGGGCAGTTCCGCTTCCAGTGACCAGTCCCTTTGCAGTAGAAGCACTTAGTCTCAGGCTTAGGACCAGACTTGGGCTTCTTCACTTGAGCAGCAACTTGCTTGCCGTTCTTCTTGAAGTTCCCCTTCTTCCCTTTGCCCTTTTCTTGAAACTAGTGGTCTTGTCTACCATCAACACTTGATATTTTTCTTGATTTCTACCTTCGTCGATTTCAGCATTACGAAGAGCTTGGGAATCGTTTCCGTTATCCCTTGCATATCATAGTTCATCACGAAGTTCTACTAACTTGGTGATGGTGACTAGAGAATTCTGTCAATCACTATTTTATCTGAAAGATTAACTCCCACTTGATTCAAGCGATTGTAGTACCCAGACAATCTGAGCACATGCTCACTGCTTGAGCTATTATCCTCCATCTTTTAGCTATAGAACTTGTTGGAGACTTCATATCTCTCAACTCGGTTATTTGCTTGAAATATTAACTTCAACTCCTGGAACATCTCATATGGTCCATGACGTTCAAAACGTCTTTGAAGTCCCGCTTCTAAGCCGTTTAAGCATGGTGCACTAAACTATCAAGTAGTCATCATATTGAGCTAGCCAAATGTTCATAACATCTGCATCTGCTCCTACAATAGGTTTGTCACCTAGCGGTGCATCAAAGACATAATTCTTCTGTGCAGCAATGAGGATAAACCTCAGATCACGGATCCAATCCGCATCATTGCTACTAACATCTTTCAACTTAGTTTTCTCTAGGAACATATCAAAAATAAAACAGGGGAGCTAAACGCGAGCTATTGATCTACAACATAGATATGCTAATACTACCAGGACTAAGTTCATGATAAATTAGAGTTCAATTAATCATATTACTTAAGAACTCCCACTTTGATAGACATCCCTCTAATCCTCTAAGTGATCACATGATCCAAATCAACTAAACCATGTCCAATCATCACGTGAGATGGAGCAGTTTCAATGGTGAACATCACTATGTTGATCATATCTACTATATGATTCATGCTCGACCTTTCGGTCTCCGTGTTCCGAGGCCATATCTGGTATATGCTAGGCTCGTCAAGTTTAACCTGAGTATTCCGCGTGTGCAACTGTTTTGCACCCGTTGTATTTGAACGTAGAGCCTATCACACCCGATCATCACGTGGTGTCTCAGCACGAAGAACTTTCGCAACGGTGCATACTCAGGGAGAACACTTATACTTTGATAATTTAGTGAGGGATCATCTTATAATGCTACCGTCAATCAAAGCAAGATAAGATGCATAAAAGATAAACATCACATGCAATCAATATAAGTGATATGATATGGCCATCATCATCTTGTACTTGTGATCTCCATCTCCAAAGTACCGTCATGATCACCATCGTCACCGGCGTGACACCTTGATCTCCATCGTAGCATCGTTGTCGTCTCGCCAATCTTATGCTTCCACGACTATCGCTACCGCTTAGTGATAAAGTAAAGCATTACAGCGCGATTGCATTGCATACAATAAAGCGACAACCATATGGCTCCTGCCAGTTGCCGATAACTCGGTTACAAAACATGATCCTCTCATGCAATAAAATTTAGCATCATGTCTTGACCATATCACATCACAACATACCCTGCAAAAACAAGTTAGACGTCCTCTACTTTGTTGTTGCAAGTTTTACGTGGCTGCTACGGGCTTAGCAAGAACCGTTCTTACCTACGCATCAAAACCACAATGATAGTTTGTCAAGTTGGTGCTGTTTTAATCTTCGCAAGGACCGGGCGTAGCCACACTCGGTTCAACTAAAGTTGGAGAAACTGACAGCCGCCAACCACCTGTGTGCAAAGCACGTCGGTAGAACCAGTCTCGCGTAAGCGTACGCGTAATGTCGGTCTGGGCCGCTTCATCCAACAATACTGCCGAACCAAAGTATGACATGCTGGTAAGCAGTATGACTTATATCGCCCACAAATCACTTGTGTTCTACTCGTGCATAACATCAACACATAAAACCTAGGCTTAGATGCCATTGTTGGGGAACGCAGTAATTTCAAAATTTTCCTACGCACACGCAAGATCATGGTGATGCATAGCAACGAGAGAGGAGAGTGTTGTCTACGTACCCTCGTAGACCGAAGGCGGAAGCGTTAGCACAACGCGGTTGATGTAGTCGTATGTCTTCACGGCCCGACCGATCAAGCACCGAAACTACGGCACCTCCGAGTTCTAGCACACGTTCAGCTCGATGACGATCCCCGGACTCCGATACAGCAGAATGTCGGGGAAGTGTTCCGTCAGCACGACGGCGTGGTGACGATCTTGATGTTCTACCGTCGCAGGGCTTCGCCTAAGCACCGCTACAATATTATCGAGGATTATGATGGAAGGGGGCACCGCACACGGCTAAGAGATCAATGATTAATTGTTCTGTCTTTGGGGTGCCCCCCTGCACCCGTATATAAAGGAGCAAGGGAGGAGGAGGCCGGCCCTAGGAGGGGGCGCGCCAAGTGTGGAGTCCTACTAGGACTCCCTAGTCCTAGTAGGATTCCACCTCCCATATGGAATAGGAAAAGAGGAAGGGAAAAGGAGAAGGTAGGAAGGGGGCGCCCCCTTCCCTCGTCCAATTCGGACCAGACCAAGGGGAGGGGTGCGGCCACCCTTGAGGCCCTTTTCCTTCTTTCCCGTATGGCCCAATAAGGCCCAATACTTATTCCCGTAACTCTCTGGTACTCCGAAAAATACCCGAATCACCGGAACCTTTCCGATGTCTGAATATAGTCGTCCAATATATTGATCCTTATGCCTCGACCATTTAGAGACTCCTCGTCATGTCCCCGATCTCATCCGGGACTCCGAACTCCTTCGGTACATCAAAACTCATAAACTCATAATATAACTGTCATCGAAACCTTAAGCGTGCAGACCCTACGGGTTCGAGAACAATGTAGACATGACCGAGACACGTCTCCGGTCAATAACCAATAGCGGAACCTAGATGCTCATATTGGCTCCCACATATTCTACGAAGATCTTTATCGGTCAGACCGCATAACAACATACGTTGTTCCCTTTGTCATCGGTATGTTACTTGCCCGAGATTCGATCGTCGGTATCTCAATACCTAGTTCAATCTCGTTACCGGCAAGTCTCTTTACTCGTTCCGTAATACATCATCCTGCAAATAACTCATTAGTTGCAATGCTTGCAAGGCTTAAGTGATGTGCATTATCGAGAGGGCCCAGAGATACCTCTCCGAGAATCGGAGTGACAAATCCTAATCTCGAAATACGCCAACCCAACAAGTACCTTCGGAGACACTTGTAGAGAACCTTTATAATCACCCAGTTACGTTGTGACGTTTGGTGGCACACAAAGTGTTCCTCCGGTAAACAGGAGTTGCATAATCTCATAGTCATAGGAACATGTATAAGTCATGAAGAAAGCAATAGCAACAAACTAAACGATGAAGTGTTATGCTAACGGAATGGGTCGAGTCAATCACATCATTCTCCTAATGATGTGATCCTGTTAATCAAATGACAACTCATGTGTATGGTTAGGAAACATAACCATCTTTGATCAATGAGCTAGTCAAGTAGAGGCATACTAGTGACACTCTGTTTGTCTATGTATTCACACATGTATTATGTTTCCGGTTAATACAATTCTAGCATGAATAATAAACATTTATCATGATATAAGGAAATAAATAATAACTTTATTATTGCCTCTAGGTCATATTTCCTTCAACGAGGGACTTGAGCGTGGCCTCCTACTGGATTGATACCTTGGTTCTCAAAAACTGAGGGAAATACTTACGCTACTCTGCTGCATCATCCTTTCCTCTTCGGGGAAATCCAACGCAAGCTCAAGACGTAGCAATCTCTTGCCCAACACTCTCCACAAATGAAACAGAGTCCCTTAGATTTCCTGTAGGCACGAAGAGCTGACCGGTGGTCCTCAACCGGGGCTAGACGGCTTGTTTTTGTAGTATGCCTGTCCCCTACTGCCTTACTGACAATAACACTGCGAGCAGATGGCTGTAATTTTTTCTTGTTGTGAGACACTAAACGAACTGAAACTATTGGCTGGAATGAGTGATCTCCCAGTTCTTCAGATAGCAGGGCCAGAGCATATGTTGCGTCCAGATCTGAAGGTTGTTGAATACCCACCAGCAGTCAGACTGATGGCACTAGCCCCTCCATGAATCGAGTGACATAATGTACCTGACTGGGATTTGGCTCATATGCAGTCAACTGATCAAACAACTCTGAGAATCGCTCCACGTAATCCTTGACTGTGCTGGTCTGGCGGATGTTAAACATCTGCCTGAGTATATGCTGATGCTTGTTGCGTCCAAAGCGGGATTGCAACAACAAACAAAATTCAGGCCACGCTATGCCCGGAGCGCGTTGGACTGATTCAAGCCATCGTGCTGCTGCACCTTCAAACAGAGCGGTAGCGAAAGGGATCCACTGGTGCACTGGAGTGTTCCAAAACTTGAAATAATCCTCACATCGGGTATGCCACAACTTGGGGTTTGTCCCATCGAATTTGGGCAACTTGATCCGGGGACCAAAACCAGAAGAATCCGTAGAGAATGGGCAAAAAAATTCCAGAGGTTGATTCGGCTGCCTGAGCACAATCTGGTCCTGCTGCATACCTCTGGCCGGTGGCGAAATGTACTTTGGAGTGGGTGGGCGTAGATCGACCTCCGGTCGGAGCCCTTCCTGGCTCGTGGTGCCGCTTGCCGGAGCTGTGGACTTGGTGGTGGCCGAAGGGGGACCTTGAGAAGTGGGTGATGCGGGCGACGACGCAGCGCCGGGATCCGCGGCCATCTCCCCGCGCAGTTCGTCGATGTCGATCCCAAGGGACAGCTTCACATCCACGAGTCGCCCCGATAGCTGGTCGAGTTTGGAATCCAGCTTCGCGAGCGCGGAAACCATCTCTTCGCTTCGCTCGGAGGAGCTCTTGGCGAGGGCAGCGTCGAAGTCGGCGCGGAGAAGCTCGTAGATCGCCTTGGTCTCCACCAAAATCCGCTCCATCGCCTCGGCTCGTCGGTGATTTGCCAGGCGCGTGCGGTGGTGGTGTTGAGGCAGTTCCAGGACGGGACGACTCTGATACCAGGTTGTTAGCACACAATCAACAATTCACTCAACTAGCCTCCATTATCGCCGAATCGAGCTACAATTCACGAGTTCATAGAGAGGGGATCAAAGGAGGAGGAAGGATTTCTGTTACAACACGAAAAGGGAAAGTTTGCTAGCCTGTCAGCCGTTCGCCAGCCACTCTCACGCTATCGCCAGGTTTAAGTACACTGCACACATGGGCCCATTCCGGGCCAGCCAGCCAAGCCGGCAGGCGAGGCTGTCTCCTAGGCCGGCCCACTCCTGGTGCTTGGTTCTCCGTAGCTTTTGTGTCTTGATCGCTACTGCTGACACATGTCACCGGCGATGCTACTCCCTCCGACACATAGGCTAGATCGGGTGTACTTGGCAAATGGCCACTCCATCATTATCTCTAGCCCGCATACCCCATCCTCCTGTAACATCCGGATGAAAAGCAGCATCAACATTGATTTTTGATAAAAATCTACATCAGGTTTCACCCATCTCTGAACTAAAAGGGTGCTTGGATACGTTTTAGTCCCATGACTAAAAGTAGTGGGACTAAAACTTGCTAGCCTCACCCATGCTTGGATCCAAATACTAAAGAGACTAAAATCAAGTTATTGAGCATTTATTATCCTCCAAACCATCCAATTCAGAACTCGCATGTGTTAAAGTAGAGGAATTAAATGAGGAGAGAAAGAGCTAATACATATTTTAGTAGGTTTCCTATGACTAAAATTTTTTAGCCTCAAGACTAGTCCTAGCCTCTCTTTAGTCAGGGGTGTTTAAAACTTTAGCCTCTAAAAGAGACTATTTTTAGTAGACTAAAAATAGTCCCTTGGATCCAAGCACCCTCTAAGCAACTTGCATTAATGCATTATACAGGGGCTTAATAAAAGCTAGAAGAACCGTCGGACCCGGTCATGCATGACGACAGACGGGATGCATGCATGACGACGGGATGCATGCGAGGCCTCGGCTTAGGTCACCCGCGTGCCCGCCACAACCCACAGGCCACAGCTACACGATTGACCGGTCGTCCTGCCTACATAATTTATTTTTTTGTGAGAGTACCAGTACCACGCTACGGGGCCTTGGTGGGGGCTACTAGTACTCGCTACGGGGCCTTGGCGTGGGCAGACGGCCAGTGGCGCTGGAGAACCGTGACGTGGTACATACTCGAGCTTCCCAAGGATTCATGCACCGAGCGTTTTTGCGTGCGTTTCTTGCCCCTGTTCCCCCCCCCCCCCCCCCCCCCAGGATAATTTACCGTCTCATCTTCTTTTAGATGTGGTTTTCCCATTCAGTGATGACAATATGAGGGTTCACATTTCACATACCCGAGTCGTTTCTACTCCAAAGAAGACGAGATGGTAAATTATCGAATCAAGAAGAAAGAAAATGTCTATTTGAGCCATAGAGAGGAAGTCCCAGAGAGAGAGACTAAGAATAAGGGTCATATCCAGAAGATAATGTTCCTATCGGCAATGGCTAGACCAAGATATGATGCCCAAGGAAATTGCATTTTTGATGGAAAGATTGGTGTGTGGGCCTATGTTGAATGGGTTCAAGCACAAAAGAAAAGCGCTAATAGGTTAGTTTTGTTAAAAAAAATATCTCGCAACATTTTCTTGATTAAGTTTCCGCACTAACAAAAAATCATTTTATTTGCAACAGGAAGAAGGGAGAGTGGGAGATCAAGCCTTGCACGGATGTAGACAGGGCTAAAAGCAGGGAGTATTTATGCAACTTTGTGCTACCGGCTATAAAAGCTAAGTGGCCGGCCTGGGATAGAAACAACACAATCTATATTCAACAAGATAACGCGAGAGCGCACATACAACCCGACGATCCAGTGTTTCTTACAGAGGCCGCTAGAGGTGGTTGGAACATTAGGATGATTTATCAACCACCTAATTCACCGGACACATACATTTTAGATCTTGGTTGGTTTGCCTCAATCCAATCTAAGTTTGCGAAAAAAATGCCCAAGACTCTTGCCGAAATTCTTGTTAAAGTTAACCAATCTTTAGCCGAATATCCACATGAAAAACTTAATAGGTCCGTCCCTTTGGATCTTTTTAACTTGTTAAAGTTTCATTACATAAGAAATTAACACATTATTTGCTTGATCTTGTAGGATATTCTTGAGCCATCAAGCTTGCATGAGGGAGATCATACGCAAGAAGAGGACAATTCATTATGATGTACTCCCTCCGTTCCGAATTACTTGTCGCAGGTATGAATGTATCTAGATGTATTTTAGTTCTAAATACATCTATTTCTATGACGAGTAATTTTGAACGGAGGGAGTACCACACATGAAGAAAAAAACACTTGAGAAAGAAGGAAAATTGCCGGTCCGCTTGACAATTCACAAGGACTACGTTGACGCGGCAATAGAGTGGCTTAACGTTGTTCCTACTCCGTAGTATATTTTGGACTTGTTCTAGATAGCTAGTTAGTATATGGAATGACGATTCCAGCTTGGCTGAAGCCTGAAGGCAGGCTCCTGATGCGTCTTGTTGCGGCCGTATGCGCACTGTCCCGACTCTTTCATCTGCGAGCGTTGCCCTTCACGGGTGGGCAGAATACTCAATGATACCCATCCGAAAAAGAAAAAATAATAATCAATGATACTAACTCTCACAAGCCCCATGCTTTCATTGAAAAAATGATTTAAAATGTTTTAAGTATTTCTAGAAAAAAAGTGAATGTTCACAAGGAATGTGTCTATAATCCCTAACTGCAAATCCAAATTCAACGTGCACATGAAGAAACTAAAAAGACAAATCCAAATGTGAATAGTGCCATTTTTCCCTCGCAAAAAAAAGAATAGTGTCATTTTTTGCTCTACTATTTTTTGAACACTATTTATGCTAGATTTATCTTCTTTTTTGTTTTTCAATGTGTATTTCAAATTCGGTTATGCGTTTTTTAGGGCTTGTAGACACATGCCTTCACAAAAGAATCATTTTTGTTGAAATATTAAAATTTGTTTTTTAAAGGTTGATATGAATGGAGCATTTAAGGGATGGTATGACTTGTTACTTTTCCTATGTTGGTGCCCCGCTCGCAAATATGGGTATGTGACGTGGCTGGCACATGGTTGGTTCGTAACATAGATGAATGAATGAGATGAATTGGGTCTAATTTCTTGAGTGATTAATTTTATCTGTTTGATAGCGAGATAAGGGAGATGAGGTCTTGTTTCGTTGAGCTCCTCAAACCAGCCCAGAGACTGGATCTGGAGGAACGGCCGAATCAATCGTTTCTGGCGAGCCAGGACCAAGCGAGCACAAAAAGGGCACACGACTGCACGAGCGGGGACGAGCGGGAAACGTCGAGCTCTACCTCTCACTCTCACATGTCTTTACAATCACTCTCCTCTCACCTTCCATGGTTCCTCACCGCCGTGAGCATCGACGACAGGAAGATCTAGATGGTGACCCCGCGGTGGGAAGATTTGAGCAGCGACCACCAGTGATGATCATCCAAACACGCTTCATCAACACTTCTTCAATGAAGGTAAGCCCTGAAGGCATCGGATCTGTATGTAGGAGGCAAGTAATATCCTTTTGTGCCCGGTTTGGGTTGAATTTGGGGGTTGATTAAGGGTTTGATTTTCGGAAATATATGATTTGATATGGGGGAGATCAATGATTTTAGGCCTAAATTGTGTATATGTTCATGTGTAGTATATGATCTAAACGATCTGATATTTCTTCACAGAGGGAGTATGATTTTAGTCCCGATCGAATCTGTATGTATATGCAGGTTTCATGGTGGTGTGTTGAGCTTCCTGATCTTCATTGATGCACAGTCCATGTATTAGGGCGACCAGTCATACGAGGGTTGGTTCAACACATTGTAGTTCTAATCCTTGTACCAGATGTCCCCTTCCATGATGGCACGCAGTGAAGATCATTCAAGCTTTACCGATGCTTACTAGTGTAGTGATGCATTGTTGCTCTATCAATGTAGGGATGCAATGTGGTAGTGTGTCGAGCTTCATGATCTTCATTGCAGTGCTCTTCCAGCAAGCTAGTCCTAGGCAATGCTCCTCAGGGCAATGGCTCTAAGGATGCAGGAGAAAGCAGTGTCTCCAAGAGGTGCGGGGGGACGCCGACAAAGATGTTGAACTATGATGTTTTTAGGGTCACCATCTTCGACCGTTCTCGCGGAGGTGGTCATCAAGTGTGTCGACCGCGGTCTAGCCCTTGAAATGATCGATGAGTGAGGGTTTAAATATCTTTGTTTGTTAGTATGTGTGTGATGTGAACTATTATGACTATTGTTCAATGTTGTTGTTGCTACTTTAGTGTTGCTGCTACTAATAGGTCGTAGTGTAATCTATGTTGTTTAGTATTTTGTTCGTTAGTGCTGCTGCCACTCTTATGCCTATGACTTTGTCTGTCGGTAACCTCAGCACTTGAAGAAGAGGTAACTACACCGTATGCCTAGAACGTAATCAACAACAACACATTGCATCTAGGGAGCACAGACTTGCAACCAAACGTGGTGCTGGTGTTTTCTGCTCTCATGTAACCTAGGGCTTTGTGGGCAACCAAATGTGACGTGCAAAACATGGTTTAGAGGTTGTATTAGCCCAGTCAACCTCTATGGGTCACTCATGCAAGGGGTCCAAAATAGATGCAAGCAACCGAACATGCCCGATGTAATCGATACATACCTCATGGTTCACATGGACATGGTTGTGGCATGTGTTTGGACACCTTTTCATGTGATTCTACCTAGGGCTATGCAAGCCATCTTCTCTTGGTTGTATTGGCTTGGAGTGGATTGGATTCTACCATTGCCTCATATTTTAGGGTGAGTCAAACGATGGTTGAGTTGAAAATTTCAAACAATAATAACCTGGAGAAAACAAAAAAATGTGAAAATTTCTAAAGGTAAGCAACACTTTTGTTGTTCTCGATGACCATGTCCTTGTTGATAGGGCTATAGCAGTTGGTACCATTTTAGTCAATTATGTCTCTTAAATTGAAGAAAACAATTGGTTAAAAAGATATGAAAATTATTTAAATATATAGACTGTCTAGATTTCATGAAGATAAAACCCAAATACTTATGGTTCCCCTAGCAAACATTATGTTTATGTTTTCTTGTTACGAGAAATTCATGTTTGTGGTTAGAACAAGGGTATAGTATCATGTATGTACATAATGGGGGACTAAGCATCAAAATGTCTCTCATTTGAATGAAGGAGTAGCTCATCTTCGACCAAGGTTTTTTTTTGAAAAGGAGGATAACCCCCGGCCTCTGCATCAGAATGATGCATGCAGCTATATTATTAAAACAAAGTATGATAACAAGTTTGAAGTGCAAGTCTGGCTCTCAAACGGAGCAAAGCAAAAAAGAAATAAAAACGGTGCCACATCCGGCGAAAACAGTAACAGGCCACGATGCCTATACACCTAGCCTATTAGTAGTCTGCCATCCAAAACGGTTAAAGATAACCTGTGCTACCGTCTCCCATCGGTTGCTCCCAGTATCCAAATGCTCCCTGGAGTCCACATGTGTGAGTAACGACCACATACGGATCTAAGCAGTAGTTCTGTAGATAACCTGCACAAAGTTGACAAAGTTTTTCCGGTTAAAGATCATGTCGTTCCTAGTGTTCCATATAGCCCATAATAAAGCGCATACTCCTATCTGAATATGTCTCGCTATGTTTGAATCCACTCCGTTTAGCCACGTTCCAAATAACGTATTCGTGCAAGTTGGAGGGTGAACGTTAAAGGCTATATGTATCATACGCCACAATAATTTTGCCAATAGGTATTCGAGAAAGAGGTGTTGAATAGATTCATCCTGGTCGCAAAAACTACAATGAGAACTACCAACCCAGTTTCGCTTAATCAAATTATCTTTCGCCAAGATCACTCCCTTGTGAACAAACCACATGAAAAATTTAATTCTTAGCGGAACTTTCACCTTCCATATGTGAAGTGATCTCGGAATTGGCCCAGTATCAATAACATCCATGTACATGGACTTGACGAAGAAACTACCATTCGCCGATAATTTCCAAAAAATGGTATCTTCCTGGTCAAAGAGTTGAACTGCCATCAATCTATGGACCAAG
This sequence comes from Triticum urartu, assembly GCF_056163025.1. Classification (NCBI taxonomy): domain Eukaryota; kingdom Viridiplantae; phylum Streptophyta; class Magnoliopsida; order Poales; family Poaceae; genus Triticum; species Triticum urartu. The sequence goes on along the minus strand of NC_141873.1, from coordinate 522,163,095 downwards.
CGTAGCCAAGAAGTCCACCGTCCCCCCACCAAAGACCTCCTGAATTGGATATTAAGGGGGGGGGGGGCGAATTTAATACTGGTGCAACATAATCTTCCTTGCGTTGTACAATATGATATAGACTGGGATATTACACGACTAGGGGCATCTCCCCTAACCATGTATCCTTCCAGAATCAGGTAGAAAAACCATTACCAACAATGAATTTAACCCTTTGAAAGAAGGAGACTTAAGGAGACTTTCATCTTCATCAGCCCTTTCCAAAAAGGTGAGTCATGTGGTCTAACAGTGACCTGGGTCAGAGTCTTAGATTGAAGGTACTTATTACGTAAAATTTGGATCCACGTACCCTCGGTCTCGGTGGATAGATGGAAAAGCCATTTGGAGAGAAGGCACTTATTTTTAACTTCTAAAATTTCGATCCCTAACCAACCTTGATCTTTGGGCCTGCAAATAATATCCCATCTGGCCAACCTGTATTTCTTCTTATCCTCATCAGATTGCCAGAAAAAGCAAGATCGATAGAAGTCCCATCTTTTCCGTACCCCTACTGGTACCTCAAAAAAAGATAGGAGGAACATCGGCAAACTCGTCAACACCGAGTTTATCAGTACGATATGACCTCCATAAGACATAAGCTTACCCTTCCAGCAGCTTAGCCTTTTTTCGAAGCGATCTTCAATGCACTTCCACTACTTATTAGTCAGCCGGTGGTGATGAATGGGAATTGCTAGGTAACTAAACGGTAGCGAACCCATTTCGCAGCCGAACAATTGTTTATATGCGTCTTCTTCCTCTTTGGCTCTCCCAAAGCAAAACAATTCGCTTTTGTTAAAGTTAATCTTAAGTCCTGACAACTGTTCAAACAGACAAAGCACTAACTTCGACCAAGGTGACTAGTCTAGTGGTAAAAGAAAACCAATATTTTCTAATGGTAGCAAGTCCAGTTTGGAACATTAGATATCTAAATAAAACTGAAAATGCTTAACCATGTAGAAACAACCACATACACCAAGTAATAGAAAGAAGTAATTAATATGACTCATTAGAAGCAGCCACTCGTAGGCATTATATTTTAATATGCTCCCATGTGGAAGTTAAAGCAGTCCAACGTAAATGGACGGTGACAATTCAACGTATATAGGTAATTTGTTTCAAGCAATACCAAAAACACTATATCTAACGAAGTTTACGCTCACAGGTTTCACCAGTTGGTCGATAGCAACCTGATAATAAATGGGGTATGGACACATGTATTTTTGGGCTCCCGTGGTGTAGATTTTCTTGGTAACTGTAGCTCTTCATTTCAAATTTTTGTAACGTGATTTGCGTGTTTGTGTGTGCGTTTAGCCATTTTTGTTGCGCGTGGGCCATGCTGATCCGTTGATCTAATTGAGCTAGGATTCTCTTTTCTGAGTTTTTTAAGTTTTTCTTGCAGTAAAAATTGGGCCAATCGGGTGTGAGACGCCAATTAGTGGGGGATTTGGCCGGGTACAACTCTGGGTGTATCTAGCAATTGTTTGTTGCTGCTAGACATTCATTCTGTCCGTAGGGCGATAGGTTCCTAAAATTATTGCTACGGTTGCATGCAGTTCCCGATTTCTGGGCCATGCCCGCTTTGGCTACGTGCATGCACTTTTTTTTTCTTATTCTTTTCCCTTCGATTTGCTCTGATCTTCTTATGGCATTTCTAGCAGACCTGTATAACGGCGACCCGCAAAAAACATTTATGGTTCACAGAAAATTGGATTTACGGCTGGTGCGGGAGAATTTTTTTTTACGGGTCTGCTTTGCGGGGTCTGCTCGGCCGCCGCTGGAGAATAACCTCTTTTACGGGTCCACTTTGCGGGGTCTGCTCGCCCCCCCCCCCCCCCCCCCGCGCCGACCCGCAAATCAGGAATTTGCATTTCAATTTCAGACATAAAAACACATTTCTTTGCTATTTTATTTTCTTCAACGACATTGGATACATAGTAATTCACCAAATCTTTGCTAGAATAGTAAGACCAAAGAAAAATAAGAACCACAATTGAGCACCTTAGAAGATATCCAACTTCCATAATTGCTCCTACTAGTTGGACCAATATCTTCTCCATGCGTTCATTGTTGATCCGCGGATTCTTGATCTTGCAATCTACATTTTTCTTCTTCTTCTTCTTCTTCTTCTTCTTCTTCTTCTTCTTCTTCTTCTTCGATTATAAAGAAGTAGACGTTGCTTCCCCTCTAGTGTCTTCTTTAATTGCACATGCAGCCGCATTATTTGCTTCAATTCTACTAAGGAGTGCATGAACATCTATTAAGTTTCTTTCTATCAATAAATCAATGTATTCTTCTTTCCAAAACCAAAATGAGTATCCATCTTCCTGCACACATGACGATCTCCATAAGCTATAGAAATTGCACCGAATAGATTGACAAAGCCGAATTGAAACAACAACATACCCCGTCGTTTTCGCATTTGAAGAATACCCATCTGGGGTGGTTCGGCGTGCTAGAAGTAAGCCTCACCACTGTCCGCGTGTAGTCGTCGCACAGTATCAGCGGCATCGGCGAGCCAGTGAGTCGCTGCACGAGCGCCGAGCCTGGGCGTCGGCCGGCCCGAATCCTTGCCGGCAAACCGACGACGGCGGCTACAGGACGAACTGGTACTTGTATGCGGCGTTGGGGCTTTGCCGGGCTGCGCGGGGTGCTCCCCGACCAATCCATGGCTTGGCGCAGCCAGCGGCGGCCGGAAACGCCAAATCTGGCCGCCGCGACGTATCCAGCTGCCGATCTGCAACTTTCCGGCCTGTCGACACATGAGTAAGTGGCGGAGGGCAAGCTCTGGCGTGATCCTGCTTGCTAGTTTGGCCGGAATCGTGGACGCCAGCCCGACGGCGGGGGGTGAGGGAAAAGCGCGGGCCGAGGGGGAGGTGGTGGGTGGGGAAAAGCGCGAGCTGAAATCCCCCCCCCTCCCCCACCCAACCGCTACCACTATATACAGGACACCGACGGTGTCGTGGTTCTAACTCTGACAGTGATGTAGGGGGGTGTGTATGGAGAGGCTAGATCTTAGCTATGGAGGAGTTGTAAGCACACGAGGATTACGAGTTCAGGCCCTTCTCGGAGGAAGTAACAGCCCTACGTCTCGGTGCCCGGAGGCGGTCGATTGAATTACGCGTGTGTGAATAACAGGGGTCGAACCCTTCATACTGAGGAGGGGGTGGCTTATATAGAGTTTGCCGGCCCTCTCCTGCCCTCAGTAATGCAGGGTTTAAGGTACATTTAAGGTTGGGCGTTACTGGTAACGCCCCTAATAAAGTGCTATAATGACCATAAAGACTACTTAATACCCGACCGTTTGCCTGCGGAGTGACTTCGGATCTCCTGGCGGTCGAGTGGCTAGCTTCATGGTCGAGTGATAGCTTCTTGGTCGAGTGTCTTGAATCCGTCGAGTGGGATACCTTCAAGTTGATTGAAAGGTGACTTCTTTTTAGGGATGTCCTCGGGTAGGGCTCTTCGGACAGGTCCATGCCCCTACCCTAGGTACATAGCTTCATCATTAGCCCCCGAATGGATCGAGGTTAGAGTGGGGGAAGAGTTGGAGATTTTTCCGACTGGTTCTTTGGGGCTACATGAGTGCCTCGTTTTGGGCCAACCGTGACGGATGACGTCATCAACCTCTTTCAGTTCCCTTGATCCATTCCAGGCCTTTCGTCGAGTGAATTTCTTTACTTGTGACATGCCGAGTGTCGGCACGAGTGGGGTCTTCTATTTTGACAAGTTGTTCTGCGGCCCGCGGATGTCGCGGGATTCGGATTTCGGGAAGCGCGCGGGACGGGAGCGGCCGCAGTAATCAGAAGCGATAAAGCGGAAGCTCCTCGATCCCCGCGTCGCCTTTTTCGCCACGTACTGCGCGCGCGTCTGCTGCGGGATTTGACTGGATAGCCTGGGCCTACCAGTCAGCCACTCGGAAGCGGCCCCTTATAAGTTGCCGGCTCGGGGTTTCCAAACAGTGCGCTTTCTTCTCCTTTCTTCTTCCTCTCTCCCTTCGCAAGTTCTTCCGCCACCTCCACTCTCACCCTAGCGCCGCAGGCCTGTGCGAGATTTTCTGGCGACGATGGCGAAGGACAAGATATCCGCTCTGGAGCGCGCGAAGAAGGCGGCGGCACAGGGGAAAGGGAAGAGGTCCGCTCGGGGCGGATCCTCCTCAAGGTCTGCTCTGCCCCGGGGCTGGATCCAGGGCGATTGGATGCCGTCGGTGATCCGGCAAGAGGATCTCAACGACAGGGGGGGAGTCATTCCCCACGACGCTGCGCGTCTCCCGGGGAGAGAGATATAACCTCAACCCCGCGACGGTGAGTGCGTGCTCCTAGCCACCCACATCGACCGTGGGTTTTCTCTGCCGCCCCATCCTTTTTTCCGGAGCTTCCTAAACTTCTTCGGAGCGCAGTTCCACCACTTCACTCCCAACTCCATCGTATACCTTGCTGCTTTCATTTCCATGTGTGAGGCTTTCTTGGGTTGCCGCCCCCATTGGGGACTTTTCAAGAACATCTTTACCTGTCGTTCCCAATCGGTCAAGAAGGCCAAGTCGAGTGACGAAAGGACGCAGGTGATCCAGCTGTGCGGGGGCCTGGCGATCCAGACGAGGGGAAAGAGTTGTTTTCCATCTATCACCTTCCCGGAGTCGGTCCGTGGTTGGCAGGCGACCTGGTTCTACTGTCGGGACCAGGCGACCCCAGGACAGTCGACTGGTCTTCCCCCTTTCTTTCTCGACCGAGCTGAGAAACCTGCTTCTCTAAAAGTGACGCCGGAAGAAAGGGCCCAAGTCAAAGTGCTGGCTGTTCGAGTGGTTGAGCTCGTCCGTGAGGGTGTGACTGGTATAGACCTGCTGGAGGTCTTCCTCCGGAGGCACATCCAACCGCTCCAAGCCCGTGACCACCCGATGTGGCTGTACTCGGGTCTGGACGACACCACTCGGGTCCACCCGGAGGAGGTCACCGATGAGATGTTGGAGGGGTGGCTGTCGAGCATCACGAGGAACAAAGACAACCCCCGAGGAGCCAGGAGGGTAGTTCCACTCGACAACTCGTATGAAGTGGACCAGCTATGTCTTTATGCTCCCGACTGAGATCTTGTTTTCTTCATTGGTCTTCTTTGAGTAGGTCGATTGACTTTCGTCTTGTCTGTTGTTTTCCAGGCGACTACCGAGATGTACTCGACCCCCAACGGGGCTCAGGAGCCAACTGAGGAAGGGGAGGCGAGCGGAGGTGAGAGTGGAGACGACCAAGGCGAGTGGGAGTCCGACGGTGAAGGAGGGGGAGACGACAACATCGACTCCAGCGAAGAGGAGGAGGAGGAGGTCGAAACCCCTCGCCCGGAGAGGCGATCCAAGCTCACACATGACTCAGCGCGGGAACGTGGCAAGGAGACTGCTTCTGTTGGGCAGTCGTCGAAACGCCCTCGGACCTCTTCTCCTACGCCGACTGGGAAGGCTCCCAAGCACCCAAGCGTGACGCTGTCCAAGCCGCCCAAGGCTCTGCCCAAGATGAAGATGGCTGTCCCTACTATCTCCGGGTAATAATAAAACTTGCTTTCCTTCGTCGACCGTGGACAGATCCTTGGTCGATTCATTGAGCCAACTGATTGACTTTCGAGATTTGCAGCGCTGCTACTTCTGAGATCTCCGCCAAGGAGGACGACCAAGAGATGGAGGATGCTGTTACCTCCAACCCTGGTACGACTACTGATGTTCTGCTTTGAGTCGACTGAACATTTATTGCAACTCTGGTCGATTGAATGTTTCCCTTGTAGCCCCTCCTCATGTTATCGACCTCCCGGATGACGACGACAACGAACCGCTGAGAGTGAGGAGGAACAAGAGGGCGTCGGCTGACAAGACCCTCCAATCTACTCCGGCGTCTGAGGCCGTAGCTCGGGATGGTGGTGACACCACTCGGGCTTCTGTGACTTTCGCCATTCCTCTGACGAGTGTGTGGCCTTCGACGTCGACTGGAGATCCGCCTTCGCTTTTTACCACGTACCCTGTCCCTGAGGACCAAGCAGCTGACGCAAAAGAGGCTATACGCCAGGCGGGGATCATGATGGAGCAAGTGAAGGTGGTTCGGGAGGCCAGCCAAGCAGCTTATGACGCGAGCTCGGCTCTTCAGAGCAACGTCCAGGTCATTCGACTCAACACTTGGTCTGTTATGATATGTTGTTTGAAGAATCTCTTTTCCGAAGATCTTTGTATCTGTACACCCACTGGGTGTGTCTGCCAATTCTTGGACGAGTGGGGGCACGCTAAGTGCACCCACTGGGTGTAGTCCCCAAGACTACGGTGGACTGCTGGCAGTCGACTGTAGTCTTTACATTGTGTTGCTGTAGCTGTATGTCTTCACTCAGTCTGGTCAGGCCAGGTCGAATGGAGCTGTATCCGGTCGACTGCGGGCAGTCGACTTTTTTTTACAGTGGGGGCACGCTGAGTGCACCCACTGGGTGTAGTCCCCGATACTACTGTCGAATGTTTTTGATTCGGCTGTGGTCTTAGAAACGTCATCATTGTCTCTTAGTTACTCGGAAGCAACTTATCTTGGACGTCTGTCGACTGATTTTTCTTTTTACAGAAATCCTGCGAACTTGTAGCCCGCTATACTGAGCTGGAGAATCAGCAGATCCAGCTCAACCTTCACTTGAAGCTTGCTCAGGAGAATTTGAGGAAGGCGCAGGAAGAAGCAAAAGGTATGGCTGGTGAGGTTATCCATTCTTGATGAGTGGCTTTTCTTTCCTGTCCATTCTTGATGTGGATTTCACTCGACGCGCCGCAGATAAACTGGAGGAAGCTCTGAAGAAGAAGGATCAAGATCTTGCAGAGGCACAGAAGGAGGTCTTAGACAAAACGAGGCTTGCTGAAGAGAAGATGGCTTCGGTCGGAGCTCTTGAGCAGGAGAACTCCAGACTAAAGGCTGCTCTCTAAGTAGCCAATCAGGAGGTCAGCCAACTGAGGAACGACAACGTGGCTCTGCATGACAAGGCGGGTGAGCTGGCGGGGAAGAGGAACGATCTGGAGGCTTATCTCGGTGGACTCGCCAAGAAGCTGTTCGTCGTGCTCGAAGGTAATTACTCTGCCCTAACTATCTTGCAGTTACCAAGTCTGTGTAGGGCCACTGTCTTATTCTTGAATCGTTTTTGCAGAATTCTGTCAGAACTTCAAAGAGGAGACCAGTCGAGTGGAGCCAGGCTTGGACCCTGCTAACTCCCTTGTGAAGGACGAGGCTGCAATGAACGTGCTCCGTCTGGAGTCTCGTGTTGCCAGCGTGGTTGACTATCTTGCTCGACTGAAGGTTGCAATGTCGCGGATTGACACATCACTCTAGCCTGGGACGACGCTTCAGAACGACCTCGAGTCCCTGATGGCTCGACTTAATGAAGTCCCAGGTCGAGTGGCGGAATGGAAGAAATCTTCTGCTAGATGTGGTGCTGATGTCGCTCTGTCTCTGGTCCGCGTCCATTGCAAGGAGGCGCGAGAAGAAAAGCTGGCCGCCATCCAAGTTGCCAATACCAGGAAGCACAACTTTCAAGACTTCATGGAGACTTTCATCGCTGCTGCCACTCGTATTGCAGACGGGATCGACTTGGACGAGTTCGTCGCCCCTTCCAGTCCTCCTCCTGAGGAATGAAAAACTTTTATGCTTCACTTAAATTTGCCTCAGAATGCCAAGTGGATTTGTAACCATTAAACTCTGCCGAGCCGAGGGCTCGAGTACTTTGATCTGAGGTCTGGGACCTTTTAGGCTTTATCCGAACTTGATTTCTCATTGAATATCTTCATGGTTTGATCCGTCGAGTGGAACTTGATCTTCACTCGGAATAACCTTGTATTTGCGGCGCAACTCCGAAGGAGAAGGTAGCAGTCGTCTTGCACCTCGTCGTCCTTGCGGATTGGGTTGTGTCCTGTACTTAGGCAAGCACTGGGCTGCAGCTAAGCCCCCGAGTGGGAGGTTTGCTCTCCATTCGGTAGGATTTTAAACACTTAGGCGAGCGCTGGGCTGCAGCTAAGCCTCCGAGTGGGAGGTTTGCTCTCCACTCGGTAGGATTTTTTCAAACTTAGGCGAGTGTCTGACTGCAGCTAAGTCTCTAAGTGGGAGAACTTAGGCGAGTACTAGACTGCAGCTAAACCCCCGAGTGGGAGGTTTGCTCTCCACTCGGTAGGATTTTTTAAACACTTAGGCAAGCGCTGGGCTGCAGCTAAGCCCCCGAGTGGGAGGTTTGCTCTCCACTCGGTAGGAATTTTTCAAACTTAGGCGAGTGCTGACTGCAGCTAAGTCTCTTAGTGGGAGAACTTAGGCGAGTACTGGACTGCAGGTAAGCCCCCGAGTGGGAGGATTGCTCTCCACTTGGTAGGATTTTTTCAAACTTAGGCGAGTGCTGACTGCAGCTAAGTCTCTTAGTGGGAGAACTTAGGCGAGTACTGGACTGCAGCTAAGCCCCCGAGTGGGAGGATTGCTCTCCACTCGGTAGGATTTTTTCAAACTTAGGCGAGTGCTGACTGCAGCTAAGTCTCTTAGTGGGAGAACTTAGGCGAGTACTGGACTGCAGCTAAGCCCCCGAGTGGGAGGATTGCTCTCCACTCGGTAGGATTTTTTCAAACTTAGGCGAGTGCTGACTGCAGCTAAGTCTCTTAGTGGGTGAACTTAGGCGAGTACTGGACTGCAGCTAAGCCCCCGAGTGGGAGGATTGCTCTCCACTCGGTAGGATTTTTTCAAACTTAGGCGAGTGCTGACTGCAGCTAAGTCTCTTAGTGGGAGAACTTAGGCGAGTACTGGACTGCAGCTAAGCCCCCGAGTGGGAGGATTGCTCTCCACTCAGTAGGATTTTTCAAACTTAGGCGAAATGGATTCGCAGCTAAGTCACCCACTGGGGGCTTTCGTATGCAAACAAAAGTGACAGCAATTATTGGAACACTCTTGTCTTTGATAATAATGAACTGCAGAAATTTTTTCTTATTACATCTCGTCCAAGGGAGAACTCAAGTGTAAAAGGGGCGGAGTAGTTCCACATTCCAAGCTCGTGGCTCGTCGATCTGGCGATCAACATTGTAGAGGTGATACGCTCCATTGTGGAGGACTCTGGTGACGATGAAGGGGCCTTCCCAAGTAGGAGCTAGCTTGTGTGGTTTCTGTTGATCCACTCGGAGGACCAAATCTCCTTCTTGGAAGGCTCGATCTTCACATTCCGGGCGTGGAATCGACGCAAGTCTTGCTGATAAACGGTTGATCTGATCATGGCCATCTCCCTCTCTTCTTCTAGGAGGTCGACTGCGTGTTGCCGGGCTTGTTCTGCTTCATCTTCGGTGTAAAGCTCGACTCGGGGTGCGTTGTGAAGAAGATCACTCGGCAGAACTGCCTCGGCTCCATAAACCAGAAAGAATGGAGTTCTTCCAGTCGACCGGTTAGGGGTGGTCCTCAATCCCCACAGAACTGACGGGAGCTCGTCGACCCAAGCACCTGCCGCGTGCTTGAGATCACGCGTCAGTCGAGGCTTTAGTCCTTTGAGAATCAGACCATTTGCTCTCTCAGCTTGTCCATTCGACTGGGGATGGGCGACCGATGCGTAGTCGACTCGTGTGCCTTGAGAGGCGCAAAAAGCTCTGAATTTGTCTGAATCAAAGTTTGACCCATTGTCAGTGATGATGCTATGCGGGACTCCATATCTGAATGTTAACCCTCTAACGAAACTGATAGCAGTGCAAGCATCAAGATTCTTGATGGGCTTAGCTTCAATCCATTTGGTAAATTTGTCGACGGCCACAAGCACATGAGTGAAGCCACTCCTGCCTGTTCTCAGTGGACCAACCATGTCCAGTCCCCAGACAGAAAAGGGCCAGACGAGTGGAATGGTCTTTAGGGCTGATGCAGGCTTGTGTGACATGTTGGAGTAGAACTGGCACCCTCCACACTTGTTGACTATCTCTTTTGCCATCTCATTTGCTCTTGGCCAGTAAAATCCCGCTCGGTATGCTTTAGCCACAATGGTCCGAGAGGACGCATGGTGACCATAGGTCCCTGTGTGGATATCATCAAGGATTATCTGACCCTCTTCTGGTGTTATGCACTTCTGACCGATTCTAGTCGCGCTCTCTCTGTACAACTGTCCCTTTATGACTTTGAAGGCCTTGGATCGGCGGACGATCTGTCGAGCCTCTTCCTCGTCCTCCGGGAGTTCTTTCCTTAGGATATACGCGATGTACGGTATCGTCCAGTCGGGAGTGATTGCCAAAACTTCCATGATTAGGTCGACCACAGCAGGAACTTCGACTTCAGTCGGATCTGTGGCACTTTTCAGCTGCGGGGCTCCTTCTGTAAAAGGATCCTCTTGGACTGACGGCGAGTGAATGTGTTCCAGGAACACGTTGCTTGGAATGGCTTCTCTATTGGAGCCTATCTTTGCCAAATCGTCAGCTGCCTGATTTTTCAGTCGGGGGATGTGATGAAGCTCTAACCCCTCGAATTTCTTTTCTAGCTTTCTCACTGCATTGCAATAACCAGTCATAGCCGGACTTCTGACATCCCACTCCTTCATCACCTGATTGACCACCAAATCTGAGTCGCCATAGACCATGAGGCGACGGACGCCGAGTGAAATGGCCATTCGCAACCCATACAAAAGCGCTTCATATTCTGCTTCATTATTGGAGGAATCGAAGTGAATCTGGAGAACGTATCTGAGCTTATCTCCTCGGGGGGAGACTAATACTACCCCAGCACCGGAACCATTCAGCATCTTAGATCCATCGAAGAACATGGTCCAGTGCTCCGAGTGAACTTGAGTCGGAAGTTGCTGTTCAATCCACTCGGCGATGAAATCTGCGATTGCTTGGGACTTGATAGCCTTCTTTGCTTCGAACTTGATATCTAAGGGAAGGAGTTCAATCGCCCACTTGGCCACTCGACCAGTTGCATCTCTGTTATGCAGAATCTCTGACAGTGGGGCGTCACTGACGACTGTAATGGAGTGGTCAGAGAAGTAATGTGCAACCTTCTTCGTGGTCATATAAATCCCATATACAAGCTTCTGGTAGTGAGGGTATCTTTGTTTTGAAGGGGTCAAAACTTCAGAAACATAATAGACTGGGTGCTGAACTCTGAAGGCCTTTCCTTCTTCTTCCCGCTCGACCGTAAGTACTGTGCTGACAACTTGTCCTGTGGCTGCAATGTAAAGCAGCAGAGGCTCTTTGCTGATTGGGGCAGCAAGCACCGGCTGGGTGGAGAGCAAAGCTTTGAGCTCTGCAAATGCTGCATCAGCTTCTGGAGTCCACTCGAACTTGTCAGACTTCTTCATCAGTCGGTAAAGAGGCAACGCCTTTTCACCGAGACGAGAAATGAATCGACTTAGGGCGGCCAAGCAGCCTGTAAGCTTTTGGACATCATGCACGCGTACAGGACGCTTCATCCGGAGTATGGTGCCAACTTTTTCAGGATTGGCATCGATCCCCCGTTCGGAAACGAGAAAACCGAGTAACTTTCCACCTGGAACTCCGAATGTGCACTTTGATGGATTGAGCTTGATATCATACCTCCTGAGGTTGGCAAAGGTTTCAGCAAGGTCAGTCCGCAGGTCGGAACCTTTTCGTGACTTGACCACAATATCATCCATGTATGCCTCCACATTTTGACTGATTTGAGTGAGTAAACACTTCTGAATCATCCTCATGAACGTGGCTCCGGCGCTCTTGAGGCCGAACGGCATGGTGACGCAACAGAAGCATCCGAATGGAGTGATGAAAGCTGTTTTGATCTCGTGGGGTCCGTACAGACGGATCTGGTGGTACCCGGAATAGGCATCTAGAAAAGACAATCTCTCGCACCCCGCAGTTGAGTCGACTATTTGGTCGATGCGAGGGAGAGGAAAATGATCTTTCGGGCAGGCCCGATTGATATGTTTGAAATCAATGCACATGCGAAGTGACTTGTCCTTCTTTGGGACCATGACAACATTGGCGAGCCACTCGGAGTGGTAAATCTCTTGGATGAACTCCGCTGCTAAGAGCCGAGCCACCTCCTCGCCAATGGCTTGCTTCTTCTGGACGGCGGACCGTCGAAGATGTTCCTTCACAGGCTTGAATTTTGGGTCGACTCGTAGACGGTGCTCAGCCAGCTCTCTAGGAACTCCAGGCATGTCAGAGGGTTTCCATGCGAAGATGTCCCAGTTCTCACGGAGGAGCTAGATGAGCGCTTCCTCCTATTTGGAGTCGAGCGTCGTTGAGATGTGGGTCGGGGCAGCATTGGGGTCGGTCGGGTGAATGTGGACCGTCTTTGTTTCGCCGGACGACTGAAAAGCTGATTCTGAAGCAGGCTTCTGTAACGCCCTCGATACGGCTATAGCTCCCACGTGTCGAGGCACGACTTAGAGACATAACCGCATTGAAAGCAATGTCGCAAGTTAGGCAATCATCACAACATCCCATGTAATATGTAATAAAAGGGGAAGATACATAGTTGGCTTACACTCGCCACGTCACATCAAAGTACATAAATAACATCCATCATTCAAACACTCATGGCCCGACTACGGCGCCAAAATAGAAAAGAACCCAACAAGCGACAAGGCCCTGAATCGAACCCCAACTAGGCACCACTACTGATCATCAGGAAAAGACATGTAGTAACGCTGAGAGTCCTCGTCGAACTCCCACTTGAGCTCGTACTCGTCACCTGGAGCGGAAACACCTGGACCTGCATCTGGAGTTATAGTATCTGTGAGCCACAGGGACTCATCAATCTCGCACCCTCACGATCAAAACTATTTAAGCTTATAGGAAGGATAAGGCAAGTATATGTGGAGCTGCAGCAAGCGACTAGCATATATGGTGGCTAACTTATTCGCAAAAGAGAGCGAGAAGAGGAGGCAAAGCGCGAGCGAGAATCTAGAAGAACAACCTGCGCAAGCATAACTCCAACACCGTGTCCACTTCCCGGACTCCGCCAGAAAGGGGCCATCACGGTAACACACACGGTTGATTCATTTTAAATAAGTTTATGTTAAAGTTATCTACAACCGGACATTAACAAATTCCCATCTGCCCATAACTGCGGGCACGGCTTTCGAAAGTTCAATCCCTGCAGGGGAGTCCCAACTTAGCCCATGACAAGCTCTCACGGTCAACGAAGGAATAGACCTCCACCCGAGACACACCGATCAGACTCGGTATCCCAGTACAACAAGACATCTCGACAGCTTAAAACTAGACCAGCAACACCGCCCGAATGTGCTGACAAATCCCGATAGGAGCTGCACATATCTCTTTCTCAGGGCACACTCAGATGAACACTACGTACAACTAAAACCAACCCTCGAGTTTCCCCGAGGTGGCGCTGCAAGTGGCTCTGTTTGGACCAACACTCAGAGGAGCACTGGCCCGGGGGGTTAAAATAAGATGACCCTTGAGTCTGCAGAACCCAAGGGAAAGAAAAAGGCTAGGTGGCAAATGGTAAAACCAAGGTTGGGCATTGCTGGAAAAGCTTTAATCAAGGCGAACTATCAAGGGGTTCCCATTATAACCCAACCGCGTGAGGAACGCAAAATCCGGGAACATAACACCGATATGACGGAAACTAGGGCGGCAAGAGTGGAACAAAACACTAGGCGAGAGGCCGAGCCTTCCACCCTTTACCAAGTATATAGATGCATTAAGATAACATAGCAATATAATGATATCTCAACAAGTAAATAAATGTTCCAACAAGGAACGGCTCCAATCTTCACCTGCAACTAGCAACGCTATAAGAGGGGTTGAGCAAAGCGGTAACATAGCCAATCAACGGTTTGCTAGGACATGGTGGGATAAAGGTTTGACATGGCGATTGGGAGGCTGACAAGCAAAAGGTAGGCATCGTAGCATTGGCATAGCAAAAGAGCGAGCAAACTAGCATAGCAAAGATAGTAGTGATTTCGACGGTATGATCATCTTGCCTGCAAAGCTGTCAGAGTTGACTGGATCCTCAAAAGAAAACTCAACGGGCTCCTCGTTAGCGAACTCGTCTCCCGGCTCTACCCAAATAAGACAAACAAGCAACAAGGATACAATCAACCACGTGCAAACTCAAACAATCAGATGCAACGATGGTATGCTATGCGGGATGCGATACGGGATGCAAAATGCAAGATATGACAGGAAATGCATGAACCTGGCCTCAACTTGGAAAACCAAGTTTGCCACTGGAAATATGGGATGAAATCGCTTGAAAACGATATAAAGATCATTGGAATCGGAGTTACGGTTTGGAAATGGCAAGCGATTTAAGAATGGCACCGGTCTGCGATTTACAGCAAGTAGGCATCTAAATGCAACGAAATGAACATGCTACAGCCACCAAACATGACAACAAAATACATGGAAGGGATGCACACAAGATGCTTAACAAAAGACTAGCATTGAGCAACGGCCAATTCATCCATTATGAGGTTCAAACAAGCATGGCAAAAACGCAAATGCAAAACAGATTTCAGACATGGTGAAATTAACACTTGTCTGAAATTTCAGATCATGAAGCCCTCTTCGGAGCAGCAAAACAACATGATACATGACCTTATTATGATAAATAAGGACATGGCATGGAGCTACTCAACAAGATTAACAAAAGTCCCTAAGTGACCTGGGGCCAAAAGGGATCACAAAATATACTAACAAGCACACGAACATAGCTAGAACACAATCAGTTTTCAGACTTGGTGAAAACTGAGACATGCTGAAATATAACTCACGAAGGCATGTAAACGAGCTCGATGCACTTACTATGGTGCAATTCATGGCAAGGAAAGCATACATCCATAAATAAGGCACAAAATGCTAGCTAGACATGGCAAGAACAATGGCAAAGCATGCACGGATCGACTACAATAACATCGGCAAAATCGCAAACGAGTTGACGATCTGCCCAGATTCACAACGAAGCAAAACTAGAGCTCGATTGACTCAAGCTAGGCTGCTCCATAATTGCAAGTAAAGACATGGATGGATAGAGCATAACATGATTAACAAAACTCCTTTACTGATCATCCTCAAAAGAGGCATTGATCACTAGGAAACAACCTGAACATATGGCATCATGAACTAAATAATCCCAGACTTAGTGAAAACTACTAAGTCCCTGAAAACAGATTTATCGGGTGCCTCACTTTGCAAGCTTGCACAAGTCACCACACACATCCTAAAAATGCATGGGTTGCACCTCTGTAAAGATAACAAGATGCTTAATAAAACATATGAAGGACTCACAAGCATATCATGCACACAACAATCATGGCAAAAATGACAAAAGTCTAAGATGAACTAGCAGATCTGACAATTAACTCACGAAGCCTCCTTCTAGCAGCATTTCGCGCACCAAGATGAGCTCAAATGGAAATTATGCAATGGAATGAAATGATGTACTCGTCGAGACGAACATTTTGATATACTATATGTCCAAAAAGGAGCTACGGATGCGGAGATATGGCAGGTCAAAGTATGCACAAAAAATTAGGGTTCGGAGGGAAAGTCAACCGAGGAGATATTTTGAGATCTCAGATCCAGATCGCACGGGAACCGATGTTCGACGGAAAACACTGTAGCCGGTCGGAGTTGAGGTCGTCGTTCGTCGGAGAGGAAGAAGAGGAGGCCGGGGCTTGGCCGGCGTCGAGGTAGACCGGTGGAGGGCGGCGGCGCCGTCCGCGGCGAGGGGCGGCGGGGCCGGCTCGGCCGTCGTGGTGGCGGTGGCGGTGCGGCGCCCGACTGCGGCGTGGAGCTCCGGCGGTGCGGCGGCCGGCGCCGGAGGAGAAGAAGCGGGGCGGCGGCGCTCGGTCTGGCCCGGCGGGGCTCGCGCGGGGGCCGGAGATGGGCTCCCGCGGGCCGGCGGCGGCGGTGGTTGGTGTGCTACGTGGCGGTCTGCGAGTGGGCGGGCTGCGGCGGCGGACGCGTCCGGCCGGGTCGGACAATGTTCGGCCGGCGCGAGGAGCGGCGGATCTGGAAAAAATTAGGGTTAGGGGGGAGAGGACATCCGGGATTTCGTGGAGGGATCTATTTATAGGCATAAGTGGAGCTAGGAGAGTCCAAATGAGGTGCGGTTTTCGGCCACGCGATCGTGATCGAACGCTCTAGATGATGGAGAAGAGTTTGGTGGGTTTTGGGCCAAATTGGAGGGGTGTTGGGCTGCAACACACACGAGGCCTTTTTGGTCCCTCGGTTAACCGTTGGAGTATCAAACGAAGTCCAATTGATACGAAACTTGACAGGCGGTCTACCGGTAGTAAACCAAGGCCGCTTGGCAAGTCTCGGTCCAATCCGGAAATGTTTAATCACCACACACGAAAGAAAGCTAGAAATGACCACCGGAGGAGAACGAAGCGCCGCAATGCAAAACGGACAACGGGAAAAAAGCTCGAATGCATGAGATGAACACGTATGCAAATGCAATGCACATGATGACATGATATGAGATGCATGAAAAAGAAAAAAACACACGGAGACAAAGACCCGAACCCGAGAAATAAATATAACTTAACGCCGGAAACGGCAAGAGTTGGATTACAAATTGGGAAAGATATATCCGGGGCATTACAACACTCCACCACTACGAAAGGATCTCGTCCCGAGATCTAGGACTGAAAGAACGCCGGGTACTCAGAATGGAGGTGATCCTCGCGTTCCCAGGTAGCTTCACGGTCGGAATGGTGTGACCACTTGACTTTGAGGAATTTGATTGACTTGTTGCGAGTCTTGCGTTCAGTCTCTTCAAGAATAGCAACTGGGTGCTCACGATAGGAGAGATCTTCTTGGAGCTCAATGTCCTCGAAGTTGACTGTGCGGTTAGGAGTCTTGAAGCACTTTCGAAGCTGAGAGACATGGAACAGATCATGAACATTTGCAAAGTTTGAAGGAAGCTCGAGTTGATAGGCGAGGTCGCCTCTCTTGCTGACAATCTTGAAAGGTCCCACGTATCTAGGGGCAAGCTTCCCTTTGATACCGAAGCGACGAGTACCTTTCATAGGAGAGACGCGTAGGTAAACATGATCTCCGATCTCGAAAGCCAAATCACGGTGCTTACTATCATAGTAGCTCTTCTGGCGGGATTGGGCTGCTTTGAGGTTATCACGAATGACTTTGCACATTTCTTCTACTTCTGTGATTAAGTCATTACCCAGCAGCTGACGTTCACCGGTTTCAGACCAGTTGAGAGGGGTACGGCACTTCCTGCCATACAGAATTTCAAATGGGGCCTTGCCGGAACTTGCTTGAAAACTGTTGTTGTAGGAAAATTCAGCATACGAAAGACAATCCTCCCACTTCATGCCGAAGGAGATCACACAAGCCCTGAGCATATCTTCAAGAATCTGGTTGACACGCTCGACTTGACCGCTTGTTTGAGGATGGAAAGCAGTGCTGAAACGGATGCTGGTGCCCATGGCCTTCTGAAAAGAATCCCAAAACTTGGAGGTAAAGATGCTGCCACGGTCTGAAGATATCACTTGAGGAATACCATGCAGAGAGACAATTCGAGAGGTATAGAGTTCCGCCAATTGAGCTGCAGTGATCGACTCTTTGATAGGCAGAAAATGAGCCACTTTGGTGAGCTTGTCGATGACAACGAATACAGCATCATTGCCATGCTTGGACTTAGGAAACCCAGTCACGAAGTCCATTTCAATGTGGTCAAACTTCCATTCTGGAATGGCAAGAGGTTGGAGGAGACCTGCTGGCCTTTGGTGTTCTGCCTTCACTCTTCTGCAGACATCACATTCATTCACGAATTGAGCGATCTCGCGCTTCATTCGAGTCCACCAATAAGCCTGCTTGAGGTCCCGATACATCTTCGTACTCCCAGGGTGGATGGAGAGGGGAGAATTGTGAGCCTCGTTCATGATCACTTTACGAAGTTCACCTTTGGGTACAACAATTCGATCCTCAAAAAAGAGAGTGTCCTTGTCATCAAGTCGGTAGCACTTGTACTTGGACTGACTCTTGGCAATCCCAATCTTCACCTTTTTCACCATAGCATCAAGAAGCTGGGCTTGGCGAATCTGGTCTTCTAAGGTAGGAGAGACTTGAAGGTTGGCGAGGAAACCTTGAGGAACAACTTGCAGATTCAGTTTGTGGAAAGCTTCACAAAGCTCAGGTTGATAAGGCTTAAGAATCAGACTGTTGCAATACGCTTTCCTGCTCAAAGCGTCAGCAATAACATTGGCCTTGCCTGGAGTATACTCGATACTCGGATTATACTCTTGAATCATTTCGACCCATCGAGTTTGCCTGAGGTTGAGATTAGGCTGAGTGAAGATGTACTTGAGACTCTTGTGATCAGTGAAAATGTCCACTTTTCTTCCCAATAGAAGATGTCTCCAAGTCAACAGAGCATGCACAACTGCCGCCAACTCGAGATCATGAGTGGGGTAGTTCTTCTGATTACGCTTCAGCTGGCGAGAGGTATATGCAACAACTTTCTTCTCTTGCATCAACACTGTGCCGAGACCTTGGAGAGAGGCATCACAAAAGACCTCGTACGGCTTGGATTCATCAGGCGGAGTCAAAACTGGAGCAGTGATCAACTTCTCTTTCAAAGTGTTGAAAGCAATATCACACTCCGGAGACCAAACGTACTTGACGTGCTTCTGAAGAAGATTTGAGAGAGGCTTCGCGATCTTTGAAAAGTTTTCAACGAATCTTCGGCAATAGCTTGCGAGACCGAGGAAACTGCAGAGTTGCTTCACGTTCTGAGGAGGTTCCCAATTCACAATTGTGGACACCTTCTCAGGATTCACGGCAATGCCCTTGGCAGAGATGATATGACCAAGATAAAGAACCTCATCGAGCCAAAATTCATACATGGAGAACTTGGCGTAGAATTGATGTTCCCTGAGCTTATCAAGAACCAAACGCAAGTGCTTGGCATGATCTTCCTTGTTCTTGGAGAAAACCAGAATGTCGTCAAGATAGACCAAAACGAAGTCATTGGTGTAGACGTTGAAGATGAAGTTCATCATGCGAGAGAACGTCGGAGGAGCGTTGACGAGGCCAAAAGACATGATAGTGTATTCATATGAACCAAAGCTTGTCCTGAACGCCGTCTTGGGAATATCTTGCTCACGGATACGAATCTAATGATAACCCATACGGAGATCAAGCTTGGAGAATACTTGAGCACCTTTGAGTTGTTCGAATAGCTCATTGATGTTGGAAAGTGGGTATTTGTTTTTGATGGTCTTCTTGTTCACTGGACGGTAATCAACAGAAAGTCGGTCCAATCCATCCTTCTTCTTCACAAAAAGAACACCACAACCCCACGGAGAAGAACTAGGCCGGATGAGACCCATTCTCTCTTGCTCGTCGAGTTGTTTCTTCAGCTCCTTCAACTCCTCAGTTCCGAGCTTGTAAGGACGCTTGCACACAGGTTCTGTGCCGGGCTCAAGATCAATAACGAATTCAACTGGCTGGTGCGGAGGCATTCCTGGGAGCTCTTCTGGAAAGACGTCTTGATATTCGCAAATGACTGGAATTTGCGAGATAGCATCCAGTTCACCCTTCTCATTAAGAGAAAACAGACGGATGGTATCATCACGAGCGGCAAAGACAATAACATCCTCAGATGAATGAGTCAATTGAATCTGCCTGGTTGCACAATCAAGCTGAGCCTTGTGCTTAGAAAGCCAATCCATTTCGAGAATAAGATCAATATCCGAGTTACCAAGAACCACCGGAGAAGAGAGAAACTTGTAATCACCCAATGTGATAGAGACATCTGGGACACAATTGTTAGAAGTCATTTGCTTGCCCGGAGACACAATCTTCAATGGAACAGGAATCCTTTCGGTCACAAAATCATGCTTGGCCACAAATGGAGTTGAAATAAAAGAAAGCGATGCACCAGTGTCAAAAAGAACTTTTGCAGGAATATCATTAACAGGAAGGTTACCCATGATCACATCTGGCGAGTCCTCTGCCTGAGCTGCATTCTGCAAGTTGACCTTGGCATGCTTGGGATTATGCTTGACCACAGCTGTACTTGCCGATCTCACAGGAGGAGGAGGAGGAAGACGCCTCTGGTTGAAACACTTGTTGGCATAGTGACCCTTTTCTTGGCACTTGTTGCACGTGACCTCTGAGAGCGGACGATGGTACGGAGCACTCGATCTTGGAGGTTGAGACGAAGACTTGTTCTGAAAGCCAGGGTTGGGTGGGTGGGAAGAACCACTGCCACCTTTGCTCTTCTGCTGATACGGCTGACGGAACGGAGGAGGAGGAAGCCAATACTTCTGCTGCTTGGCCACTTGAGTAGAGGAAGAAGGAGTAGCATCTCTGGCTCTCTTCTTGGAAGCATCACACCTCAACTGAGCAGCCTCTTGCTTCAGTGCCATGTTGTAGAACTCATCGTATCTCAACAGCTCAAAGAGGACAAGAGCGAGCTGAATTTATTCTCGGAGACCACCCCTGAACTGATATACCATGCTCTTCTCATCAGGTACGTCTTGCTTGGCAAAGCGGGCGAGCTTCTGGAACAACTTGTTGGAGTCATAGATAGACAAAGAGCCTTGCTTTAGATTGCGGAATTCCTGACGCTTACTTTCAACCACACTTGAGGGATGTGATGAGTTCGGAAGTCTTGACGGAAATCATCCCAAGTGATCAGACGTCCACCTCTGGAATCCTTGTACTGCTGGAACCATTCTGCAGCCTGATCTTTGAGTTGGAAGGAAGCAAACTTGACGAAATCTTCAGGCCTGACGTTGCTGCATTCAAAATGCTTTCCCAGATCCACAAGCCAATCGTCAGCATCGGAAGCCTCAACACAATTGCTGAACGTCTTTGGACCATTAGCAAGGAACTGGTTCAGAGTAGCAAAATGGTGCTGATTGTTGCCTTGATTCCCTTGCCGGCCTTGATTGTGCTCTTGGAGGATTTGCATGATCAACTGTGTGTTTGCATTGGTTGCGTCCATCACAGCTTGCCATGCCACCGGAGGAGGAGGAGGTGGTGGCGGATCTTGATTCTGGTTCTGACTGGTGCTCTTAGCGGGAGCCATCCTGAAGAGGTTGACCACCATTAGCACATAGACAGATAAATGAAGCTGAAACCAACGGAATGAAAATTGCAACATAAAGTCTTCACATCCGAACAAAATGAACGAATGCATTTCTCTTGAAGTGGTCACATATCCCTAAATTGCAAAGCCACGTAGAATGAAGGGAGATAATTAAATCAACAAGGTACGGCTCAAGAACGAATAATCGGTAAGAAATCCCAATCTCAAACCAATATCCGTGGAAGAAGAACTAGAGCTACGAGAATTCCCACCTATGAAACTCCCGAAACATTCCGGTTATGCAATCAGGTGTTGGGGATACAGGGGAAGCATAATATCTCACCCAAATTAGCAATTCCTACATCCAGCTGTATCCATCCTTCAACACATAACCAAGAAACCTTCGGAAACCATCTACCTCAACCTTCGAAAAGCATCCGTTATACAAGTTATGGCGATACTCCCGAACTCCCGCCCCAGTACTGGGTGGCGTCGAGGTTATCTCACCAACGAACTACATAAAAGAGATTTTCGATGTCGGCGAACATATCTCAAGTATTCCAGAATTGCAACGATAAAATTATGATGACAACACCTCAGAGCTCAACTCCCTGGGACACTTCCACTAAACCCCTGACAGGAGGCACCAAGACAGTATTCTCATCATATGCCATCGGAACGATTCCAAGATACTCGCGTGATCCTAAAAAAAAATTCGTGAAATTTGAGAAGAGAAGAGTCAAAACTCTACGTCAGGATGCCTTACCAGAGCGATGAGGAGACTGGGAAGTAAAAAGAATTCCTAAATGACTCAAAACATTTTTCTAGACACAACTCGGCTGCTAAAAACGATCAAGCAATGGGGCTCCTAAGGTCAGGGAAGGCTCTGATTACCAACTTGTAACGCCCTCGATGCGGCTATAGCTCCCACGTGTCGAGGCACGACTTAGAGACATAACCGCATTGAAAGCAATGTCGCAAGTTAGGAAATCATCACAACATCCCATGTAATATGTAATAAAAGGGGAAGATACATAGTTGGCTTACACTCGCCACGTCACATCAAAGTACATAAATAACATCCATCATTCAAATACTCATGGCCTGACTACGGCGCCAAAATAGAAAAGAACCCAACAAGCGACAAGGCCCTGAATTGAACCCCAACTAGGCACCACTACTGATCATCAGGAAAAGACACGTAGTAACGCTGAGAGTCCTCGTCGAACTCCCACTTGAGATCGTACTCGTCACCTGGAGCGGAAACACCTGGACCTGCATCTGGAGTTATAGTATCTGTGAGCCACAGGGACTCATCAATCTCGCACCCTCGCGATCAAAACTATTTAAGCTTATAGGAAGGATAAGGCAAGTATATGTGGAGCTGCAGCAAGCGACTAGCATATATGGTGGCTAACTTATTCGCAAAAGAGAGCGAGAAGAGGAGGCAAAGCGCGAGCAAGAATCTAGAAGAACAACCTGCGCAAGCATAACTCCAACACCGTGTCCACTTCCCGGACTCCGCCGGAAAGGGGCCATCACGGTAACACACATGGTTGATTCATTTTAAATAAGTTCATGTTAAACTTATCTACAACCGGACATTAACAAATTCCCATCTGCCCATAACCACGGGCACGGATTTCGAAAGTTCAATCCCTGCAGGGGAGTCCCAACTTAGCCCATGACAAGCTCTCACGGTCAACGAAGGAATAGACCTTCACCCGAGACACACCGATCAGACTCGGTATCCCGGTACAACAAGACATCTCGACAGGTTAAAACTAGACCAGCAACACCGCCCGAATGTGCCGACAAATCCCAATAGGAGCTGCACATATCTCTTTCTCAGGGCACACTTAGATGAACACTACGTACAACTAAAACCAACCCTCGAGTTGCCCCGAGGTGGCGCTGCAAGTGGCTCTGTTTGGACCAACACTCAGAGGAGCACTGGCCCGGGGGGGTTAAAATAAGATGACCCTTGAGTCTGCAGAACCCAAGGGAAAGAAAAAGGCTAGGTGGCAAATGGTAAAACCAAGGTTGGGCATTGCTGGAAAAGCTTTAATCAAGGCGAACTATCAAGGGGTTCCCATTATAACCCAATCGCGTGAGGAACGCAAAATCCGGGAACATAACACCGATATGACGGAAACTAGGGCGGCAAGAGTGGAACAAAACACTAGGCGAGAGGCCGAGCCTTCCACCCTTTACCAAGTATATAGATGCATTAAGATAACATAGCAATATAATAATATCCCAACAAGTAAATAAATGTTCCAACAAGGAACGGCTCCAATCTTCACCTGCAACTAGCAACGCTATAAGAGGGGCTGAGCAAAGCGGTAACATAGCCAATCAACGGTTTGCTAGCACATGGTGGGTTAGAGGTTTGACATGGCGATTGGGAGGCTGACAAGCAAAAGGTAGGCATCATAGCATTGGCATAGCAAAAGAGCGAGCAAACTAGCATAGCAAAGATAGTAGTGATTTCGAGGGTATGATCATCTTGCCTGCAAAGCTGTCAGAGTTGACTGGATCCTCAAAAGAAAACTCAACGGGCTCCTCGTTAGCGAACTCGTCTCCCGGCTCTACCCAAACAAGACAAACAAGCAACAAGGATACAATCAACCACGTGCAAACTCAAACAATAAGATGCAAAGATGGTATGCTATGCGGGATGCGATGCGG
Source organism: Triticum urartu (assembly GCF_056163025.1). NCBI lineage: Eukaryota > Viridiplantae > Streptophyta > Magnoliopsida > Poales > Poaceae > Triticum > Triticum urartu. Next base: position 522,139,369 of record NC_141873.1, on the reverse strand, counting down.
GATGCAAAATGCAAGATATGACAGGAAATGCATGAACATGGCCTCAACATGGAAAACCAAGTGTGCCACTGGAAAGATGGGATGAAATCGCTTGAAAACGATATAAAGATCATTGGAATCGGAGTTACGGTTTGGAAATGGCAAGCGATTTAAGAATGGCACCGGTCTGCGATTTACAGCAAGTAGGCATCTAAATGCAACGAAATGAACATGCTACAGCCACCAAACATGACAACAAAATACATGGAAGGGATGCACACAAGATGCTTAACAAAAGACTAGCATTGAGCAACGGCCAATTCATCCATTATGAGGTTCAAACAAGCATGGCAAAAATGCAAATGCAAAACAGATTTCAGACATGGTGAAATTAACACTTGTCTGAAATTTCAGATCATGAAGCCCTCTTCGGAGCAGCAAAACAACATAACACATGACCTTATTATGATAAATAAGGAAATGGCATGGAGCTACTCAACAAGCTTAACAAAAGTCCCTAAGTGACCTGGGGCCAAAAGGGATCACAAAATATACTAACAAGCACACGAACATAGCTAAAACACAACTAGTTTTCAGACTTAGTGAAAACAGAGACATGCTGAAATATAACTCACGAAGGCATGCAAACGAGCTCGATGCACTCACTATGGTGCAAGTCATGGCAAGGCAAGCATACGTCCATAAAGAAGGCACAAAATGCTAGCTAGACATGGCAAGAACAATCGCATAGCATGCACGGATCGACTACAATACCATCGGCAAAATCGCAAACGAGTTGACGATCTGCCCAGATTCACAACGAAGCGAAAGTAGAGCTCGATTGACTCAAGCTAGGATGCTCCATAATTGCAAGTAAAGACAAGGATGGATAGAGCATAACATGATTAACAAAACTCCTTTACTGATCATCCTCAAAAGAGGCACGGATCACTAGGAAACAACCTGAACATATGGCATCATGAACTAAATAATCCCAGACTTAGTGAAAACTACTAAGTCCCTGAAAGCAGATTTACCGGGTGCCTCACTTTGCAAGTTTGCACAAGTCACCGCACACATCCTAAAAATGCATGGGTTGCACCTCTGGAAAGATAACAAGATTCTTAACAAAACATATGAAGGACTCACAGGCATATCATGCACACAACAATCATGGCAAAAATGACAAAAGTCTAAGATGAACTAGCAGATCTGACAATTAACTCATGAAGCCTCCTTCTAGCAGCATTTCGGGCATCAAGATGAGCTCAAATGGAAATGATGCAATGGAATGAAATGATGTACTCGTCGAGACGAACATTTTGATATGCCATATGTCCAAAACGGAGCTACGGATGTGGAGATATGGTAGGTCAAAGTATGCACAAAAAATTAGGGTTCGGAGGGAAAGTCAACCGAGGAGATATTTTCAGATCTCAGATCCAGATCGCACGGGAACCGATGTTCGACGGAAAACACTGTAGCCGGCCAGAGTTGAGGTCGTTGTTCGTCGGAGAGGAAGAAGAGGAGGCCGGGGCTTGGCCGGCGTCGAGGTAGACCGGTGGAGGGCGGCGGCGCCGTCCGCGGCGAGGGGCGGCGGGGCCGGCTCGGCCGTCGTGGTGGCGGTGGCGGTGCGGCGCCCGACTGCGGCGTGGAGCTCCGGCGGTGCGGCGGCCGGCGCCGGAAGAGAAGAAGCGGGGCGGCGGCGCTCGGTCTGGCCCGGCGGGGCTCACGCGGGGGCCGGAGATGGGCTCCCGCGGGCCGGCGGCGGCGGTGGTTGGCGCGCCATGTGGCGGTCTGCGAGTGGGCGGGCTGCGGCGGCGGACACGTCCGGCCGGGTCGGACAATGTTCGGCCGGCGCGAGGAGCGGCGGATCTGGAAAAAATTAGGGTTAGGGGGGAGAGGAGATCCGGGATTTCGTGGAGGGATCTATTTATAGGCATAAGTAGAGCTAGGAGAGTCCAAATGAGGTGCGGTTTTCGGCCACGCGATCGTGATCGAACGCTCTAGATGATGGAGCAGAGTTTGGTGGGTTTTGGGCCAAATTGGAGGGGTGTTGGGCTGCAACACACATGAGGCCTTTTTGGTCCCTCGGTTAACCGTTGGAGTATCAAACGAAGTCCAATTGATACGAAACTTGACAGGCGGTCTACCGGTAGTAAACCAAGGCCGCTTGGCAAGTCTCGGTCCAATCCGGAAATGTTTAATCCCCACACACGAAAGAAAGCTAGAAATGACCACCGGAGGAGAACGAAGCGCCAGAATGCAAAACGGACAACGGGAAAAAAGCTCGAATGCATGAGATGAACACGTATGCAAATGCAATGCACATGATGACATGATATGAGATGCATGAAAAAGAAAAACAACACACGGAGACAAAGACCCAAACCCGAGAAATAAATATAACTTAACGCCGGAAATGGCAAGAGTTGGATTACAAATTGGGAAAGATATATCCGAGGCGTTACAGCTTCTTAGCTCGTAGCAACTCACTCGGATCTGCAGTCTTCTGATACTCTTGCAGCTCAACAACTGCCATCTGAGCGTCTGCATTCTTTGAGCCTTTCTGAAAACACTCTTCTGCCTTCTTTCGATTGCCTGTAATGGTGATCACACCTTTGGGACCAGGCATCTTCAGTTTGAGATACACGTAACATGGTCGAGCCATGAAGCGTGCGTAAGCTGGCCTGCCCAGAATGGCATGATAAGCACTTTGGAAGTCCACAACCTCGAATGTCAACTTTTCCTTGCGGTAATTCTTTGAATCACCGAAAACCACATCAAGAGCAATTTGGCTGAGTGATTCAGCTTTCTTCCCAGGAATGACTCCGTGGAAGCTCATGTTACTGGTACTGAGTCTGGACATCGGAATGCCCATTCCTTTCAAAGTTTCAGCGTACAGTATGTTCAGGCCACTGCCACCATCCATCAGGACTTTGGTCAGTCGAGTGCCTTCGACAACTGGGTCGACCACCAAAGCTTGCCTCCCAGGGGCGGCAATGTGCGTAGGGTGATCGGACTGGTCGAATGTGATGGCAATCTGAGACCACTTCAGATAACTGGGCATTGCCGGAGCAACCATGTTCACCTCGCGGTTAATGACTTTTAGTCGACTTTTGCTTTCGACATCGGCAAAAATCATCAGGGTGGAATTGACTTGGGGGTACCCATCGTCACTATCATCCTTGTCCTCAACCCTGTCCGGCTCTTTTTCCTTGTCCTTGGACTACTTGCCTTGAAACTGCTGGATTAGGAGCCGACACTGTCGAGTGGTATGCTTTGGGTAAATAAAATTACCCTCTTCATCTTTCTTGGTGTGGATGTGACATGGCAGATCCAAGACATCATTCCCATCCTGATCCTTGACTTTCTTGGGCTTCCAGGTGCCCTTGGGTTTTCCCTTGAAGTTTCCCTGGGTTACGGCCAGGGCCTCCCCAGGAGCGGCTGGCTCGGCCTTCCGCTTCTGTTTCCGACTGGAGTTCCCTCCGGTTTCTTGGGCGACTGCCTTGTGCTTGCCACTCCGGAGTCGATCTTCGTCTTCACCATTGGCGTACTTGGTGGCAATCTCCATCATCCGTTTAGAGACATCTCTCCAGTTCGACCAAACTTCATATTCAATTCTCTGTATTTAACGCCTTCTTTGAAGGCACAAACTGCTTGATGGTCTGGCACATTCTCAACTGTGTGATGCAATGTGATCCACCTCTGGATGTAATCCCTCAGAGTTTCATTCGGCTTCTGCACACAAGACCGCAATTCCGTAAGGCCTGCGGGTCGCTTGCATGTTCCCTCGAAGGTCGTGACAAATACTCGGGAGAGGTCCTCCCAAGTGTAGATGCTACTAGGTGCCAACTGATTTAGCCACGCTCTGGCTGAGCCCTCTAACATGAGAGGCAAATGCTTCATGGCCACCTCATCATTGCCACCGCCAATCTGTACAGCCACTCGGTAATCTTCGAGCCAAGTGTCAGGCTTAGATTCACCAGTGAACTTGCTGACTCCAGTCGCCAGCCTGAAGTTGGGAGGAATCACAGCGGCTCTGATGGCTCGACTGAAACACTCTGGCCCTGAAACATGTACTCTGCTGCTGGCAGGCGCATCTCTGTTGTGGCCTTCTCGATGAGCTCTGTTCCTGTCAACCAAACCTTGAACGAGGATGGATCTCACATCAAAGCCTGGGTCCCTGGGGTCGACTGGAATCCTCTACCCAAAACTATGGGGGCGTCTGTCATCTTGCCGTCGAGGCGCATACGACCCAGTCCTCGGGGGAGGGGTTGGCACTCGACGTCGATCATCACGATCGGATCAGTGATCATACTACTCATTTCTTCTGTACTGATCGTGCCGGTCTCCTAGTCCCTCACGCCTCGGGGGCGATCTCGGGTTGTGAGCCGACTGAACTGTGTCCGTTGCCATGGATCGACTGTGGATCCTATTCCGCGACTGAGAAACAGCGGAATTCTGATTTCCCGCCGCCCGGAGCAAGGCTCTGATCTGCAACAAGCCCCTGCCAGCCTCCGACTGGGAGGGCTGAATTGATTCCGCTATACGGGCCGCAGCGGCCAAATTCTGAACTGGGGTTCGATATACCTGCGGCGGCGGGAAGAGCTGACGCCGACTGGACTCGGGAGCTTGCTGACGTCGACTGGACTCGGGAGCTCGCTAACGCGCTTGCTCGTCGAGTATTCGCTGAAGATTCTCCAGTCAAGTGCGCTCGGCCAGGTTCGCCAAGCGCGCGTCCTCCAAGGCCCGGGCCTCGGGGGTTTCTCCGACAATAGGAGTGTGGAGCGCGTCCATGTTCCGGCGGCAAAGCTCTTCTCGCTGCAATGACGTGAGAGGTTCGGGGAGATACTCATCATGGGGATGCGACGGGTCGCCCCCACCCGCGCCTCCATCAGCGCGAGGGAAACCGGGAGGACTGTGTGTTCCATCGACCGCCAGAACCTCAGCCGCTGGGTCGCTACTGTCGCACTCGGATGCGGTCTCCGTGGAGCCAGTCGACAGGTCGAACAGGCCGCAGAGGGATTCATCGGGCTCGATTTCCGCGACTTGTGGGGCTGCCGACTGGCGGGCCACGGCATGCCTCACCCACCGCTGGAGTCTCGACCGACCGGAGCGCTTGCGCTGGTGGGAGACTGGGCGGGGAGACCACACGGGGGCCGACTGATACTGGGTCGATGGCTGCCGCAGGAGGACGCCACGAATGCATGCGCGGAAGTGTGTCGCACCGCGGACGGGGAGTGCGTCGATGTCGAGTGGTGCCTCCTGAAGCCAGGCGGAGTCGTCGGCGGTGAACGTGAGCGCGCCGATACGGATCTCGCGGCCCTCCACCAAAACTCCGCAAGAAACCATCATCAAAGGGATCGGAAAAGATCGCAACTTCTCCAACTAGGCGCTAAGATTCCTGCCCCAAGGTGGGCGCCAACTGTCGTGGTTCTAACTCTGACAGTGATGTAGGGGGGTGTGTATGGAGAGGCTAGATCTTAGCTATGGAGGAGTTGTAAGCACACGAGGATTACGAGTTCAGGCCCTTCTCGGAGGAAGTAACAGCCCTACGTCTCGGTGCCTGGAGGCGGTCGATTGAATTATGCGTGTGTGAATAACAGGGGTCGAACCCTTCATACTGAGGAGGGGGTGGCTTATATAGAGTTCGCCGGCCCTCTCCTGCCCTCAGTAATGCAGGTTAAGGTACATTTAAGGTTGGGCGTTACTGGTAATGCCCCTAATAAAGTGCTATAATGACCATAAAGACTACTTAATACCCGACCGTTTGCCTGCGGAGTGACTTCGGATCTCCTGTCGGTCGAGTGGCTAGCTTCATGGTCGAGTGATAGCTTCTTGGTCGAGTGTCTTGAATCTGTCGAGTGGGATACCTTCAAGTCGATTGAAAGTTGACTTCTTTCTAGGGATGTCCTCGGGTAGGGCTCTTCGGACAGGTCCATGCCCCTACCCTAGGTACATAGCTTCATCAGACGGGGCGAGAGGGAACCTGTGTTTTCGTTGGTGGGAATTATGCCACATCCCGCAAAACAATTTATGGGTCGGACGCGTTTGCGGGGTTTGGTCAGGCATCATTTTACGCGCGGACCCGTGTTTTGACAGTTATTTTACGGGTCACGGCATTATATGGGGTCTGCTAGAGATGCTCTTAGGCGGTTGTAGATATTTTTCTTGGTATTATGTGTTGGCTGATTGGGTTGTTGACACGTGATTTCTCATGTCAAACATTGTGGACCTGGTATTCTACCTGGGTTGTTCTTCGGTCAACCTGTGTGTGTAATTTGCACATGGCAGTGTTGTTGTTCGTGCTGGTTCTGCTCAATGATGTTTCTGGTGGGCATGGATTTCTATAAATACAGGGTTGATGTCTCTAGTTTCTCCCACGAACCCATCCCTGACAGGTCCTAGCTACTGTCTATCGCAAATAGCAGAGAAATAGAGTAAAAACAGCAAATTGTGGGGATGAACTGCGAATCAATTTGGGGAAGATCTGAAGCACAAAAGCTAGGGTTCGCTAGTCGGAACACGGCGGCTCAAAGGGCCAGGCCCAGAATCATCCAGAATGCCCTCTCCACAAGCCGGAGGAGGGTTAAAAGGGGAAGGAGCAGGTGAAAAGCACGACAGCGACATGTTCAGTTTACAGAGCTGTGGTAAAGTTTGAAAGAGACGTTACAACGGTCTGAACCGCACATCTAGAGATCTACAGCGGAGAGCGATTCACTGAAGCGCGAAGCGGTACACGAGCCGGAGCCATAGGATCGTGGATCGACGGTTGAAAACGCGTCGGACAATATGAAACGGTATTGTTGCCCATCTAAGTGTTGCCGCAGTTGTCTCTGTCCTGACAATCCCCCCCCCCCCCCCCCCGTCGACAGCAGACTTTCCCTCAAGGCTGAAAACTGGGAAAAACTTTCTGTATGAAGGCTGCGTCTTCCCAAGTGGCTTTGTCCGCTGGAAGGTTGATCCATTTGATCAGCCACTTCACCACTGGTATGTTGATGTCGCCCTGGACTCATGGTATCAATTTGCGTTGCAGGATTGCTTCAGGTTGTATGAGAATGTGACCATCATCATCCAGCAGTGGTAATTTTGGGTTAGGTACTGCATCAAGACCAAGATGCTTCTTGAGCTGACTGATGTGGAAAGTTGGGTGGAGTTTGCATTCAGCAGACAGGAGAAGTTTGTAAGCCACAACTCCAATTTTCTCCAGAACTTTGAAAGGTCCATAATATTTTGAGTGGAGCTTCAAGTGTCTGTGAATGCTGAGACTAGTGTGTCTGTATGGCTGTAACTTGATGTATACCATATCCCCCACCTCTAGTTGTTTGTCAGATCTTTTCTTGTCTGCAAAGTGTTTCATCCTTTCTTGTGCTTTCAACAAGTTGTCTTTGATCTGCTGAGCAATTGTATCTCTGTCCAGTTCAGCTTGTGTATCTTCACCCTCAGGTGGAGGTAGCATGAGTTCAGCAATGAGTGGTGGTGGCTTTGCATACAGTGCCTGAAAAGGAGTCATGTTGAGAGAGGTGTGAAAACTTGTGTTATACCACCATTCAACCATAGATAGCCACTTGTACCATTTCCTTGGATGTGCAAAAGCCATGCATCTCAAGTAATTTTCCAGGCATTGGTTCACTCTTTCTGTCTGTCCATCAGTTTGTGGATGATAGGAGGTACTAAGGTGTAGTTTGGCTCCCATTCTGGTGAACAGTTTCTGCCACAGTTGGCTGGTAAAAATCCTATCTCTGTCAGTCACCATGACAGTAGGAAGTCCATGCAGTTTAAAAATGTTGTCTGTAAATGCTTGTGCTACAATTTTCACATTGATGGGGTGTTTGAGGCCAATGAAATGGGCATATTTTGTGAACCTATCAACCACCACTAGGATGAGATCCTTATTGTCAAAGACAGGCAATCCTTCCACAAAATCCATGGAGATGTGAGTCCATGCAAAATCAGGAACAGGAAGAGGTTGAAGTAGTCCAGGAGAAGGGAGGTGGTGAGCTTTGTTGATCTGACACACAGGACACTGCTGCACAAAGGATTTGACTGCTTGTCTCATGCCAGGCCAGGAAAACAGTATCTTTAATCTGTGATATGTAGCTCTATCTCCTGAATGGCCTCCTAATTCTGAGGTGTGAAATGATTGCAAGAGTGAAGATCTCAACTCATTGTTATTTCCAATCAGAATCTTTCCTTTATACCTCAGAACTCCACTAGTTAGGGTATAAGGAGGGTGCCCTGTAGGAGCAATAGCTAATTCAGCTATCAAATCAGAGCACTTCTGGTCATTTTTGTAACTGTTGACCACTTCTTTTATCCAAACAGGTACTGCAGCAGTAGTGGACAGGACCTGTAATGCATATTTAACTCTGGACAATGCATCTGCTACCTTGTTTTCTTTTCCCTTCTTGTATTCCACTGTAAATTTGTAGCCCAAAAGTTTTATGAGCATCTTGTGTTGAACTCCTTCAGTTAGTTTCTGTTCTTGGATATGTTTAAGGCTTTGCTGGTCAGTTCTGATGATTATGGAGGAGGAGGCAAAATAATATTTCCACTGTTTGAGTGCTGCAATGATGGCCAGGGCCTCCTTGTCTGGACCAGCCAGCTACTTTGGGGCCCAAGGATTTACTGAGAAAAGCTATTCATTGCCCTTTTGCATTAAAACTGCACCAATTCCATACCCAGAAGCATCTGCTTCTAACACAAAAGGAGAGGAGTAATCAGGTAGTGCAAGGACTGGAGCTTGTGTCATGCAAGTTTTCAACATTTGGAATGCTTGTACTTGCTTCTCAGACCAGGTGAAAGCATCTTTATTTAGTGCATCAAACAAAGGTCTGCATATCACTCCAAAATTCTTAATGAACCTCCCGTAGTACCCTGCTAATCCCAGAAAACTTCTGAGTTGAGTTACATTCTCTGGTGTGGGCCATTGGGTGATTGCTTCCACTTTAGCAGGATCTGTTGACACTCCTTCAACAGAGATAACAAAACCCAGATATTCCACTTTCTTCTGTTCAAACATGCACTTGGACATTTTAGCATACAACCGGTGATCTCTCAGAGCTTTGAAAACCATTTTTAGGTGCTTCAAATGCTCTCTATAAGTTTTGCTGAAAACCAGGATGTCATCAAAGAATACCAGTACACAAATCCTTAGATATGGCCCCAAAACTGAGTGCATCAGCTGGTGGAAGGAAGGTGGTCCATTGGTCACTCCAAAAGGCATAACCAGGAATTCATACAGGCCCATGTGTGTACTAAAAGCAGTTTTCTCAATATCTTCTAGTTTCATTCAGATTTGGTGATAGCCACTCCTTAGATCAATCTTAGTGAAGATTGTTGCTCCATGTAGCTCATCTAGGAGATCTTCTATCATAGGAATGGGATATTTGTTTTTGATAGTGTAAGCATTCAACTTCCTGTAGTCCACACACAGTCTCTAAGTGCCATCTTTTTTCTTTACCAGAATTGCTGGGGAAGAATAAGGGCTACTGCTTAGTCTGATTATTCCTTTCCGGATGAGGTCTTTGATTATTTGTTCCATAGCATCTTTCTGTTTAGGTGGCATCCTGTAACTTCTCTGATTAATGACAGGTGCTCCAGGCTCAAGGTTGATTGCATGATCACAAGATCTCTTGGGAGGTAGGCCTTCAGGTTCTTGAAACACATCCTGAAATTCAGTTAGGAGTTCAGATATTTCAGAAGTGTGTTGCTGTACTTGCCCAGAGTTCAGATTGACAGGCTGCATCCACAGTAGTGCTCCAGATAACATCTCCTCCAGAAGATGGTCCATCTCTTGCAGTGCTGGAGAATAGGGACTAGTAGGAAGACTTTCATCAATGAAGGTAGTGAGCATTCCTTGATCATCTTTGATTGACAGTGTTAAATTAGGAAGATCAAAAGTGACTGGGCTGTGTTGATACATCCAGTCTGCCCCTAAAATCATATCATATCCAGTGAGTTTCAGCACTCTAAAGTCAGAGCAGAAGGATTTGCCCTGGATGTTGTAAGTTTGCTTTTTACAGGAAAAGTCACTAAGTAGTGTTCCTCCATTTGCAACAGTCACTTTGACCTGCTTGGCTGGTGTTAGTTCACATCCAGCTCTCAAAGCTATTAAAGGAGATAGGAAAGTGGTGGTGCTACCACTATCTACAATGTGAAGGTGTGTTTAGGTTGTTCCTCAGGTGTGCCATTAGCAGCATGCATGGAAATTTTCAGTTGCTGAGAATCTGAATTTTCTTCTTCAGTGTCAGTCTGTTCTTCTTCAGCATCTACAATGTAGATCACATCAGGGTTTACTTCACTATGTTCTTGTAAAGCTTGGATTTGGGATTTCTGAGACATTTTGCACACCTGTTTGTGCCCAGGAAACCATGGTTCTCTACATTTATAGCAAATCCCTTTTTCTCTTGCTTGCTGAATGACAGTGGCAACAGGAACTATAGGCATGTTAGTTGTTTTGGTGCTTTCAGTAGCAGCAGGTTTCCTGTAGCTTGTGGTGTAACTTTTGTAGTTGGTGGTTGAAGGAGTTGACTTTTCTATTCTCCTTGCAAGCCACATTGCTCTCTGCATGTTGTCAGGCTGGTGGCATTCCAGGTGACTCTGTATGTAAGGGTTTAACCCAGATATGAAGCTATGCATATAGTAACTGTCAGGAACTGCAGGGTTGTCTCTTCTCATCAAGTTCATATTTTGTTCAAAAGCAGCAATGTAATGAGCTACAGTGCTTGTTTGAGTTAGGCTGTGGAAAGCTTTGACATTTTCACAGACAGAAGTTACTGCAAACCTGTCTGTCAGATAGGAGCAAAACCTGTGCCAGATCATGTTTGTGACTAGAAAACATGTGCCCCTCCACCATTGGATTGCTTCTCCTTTCAAATATGACACTGCAATTTCAGTTCTTTGCTCAAGGGGAGTTCTGGATGCTTCAAAGAACTGCTCAATGTTCCGAATCCATGAGTCCGCATCAGTTCCTTCAAATTCAGAGATATTGAGTTTAGCTGGTTTCACACTCAGAATGTTCCTTCTCACATCATTGTGAGTGTTTCTGGTTCTATTTTCTTCTTGCCTGTGAACTTCTTCAGGCATATCAGCATCTGTCATGATTGGTTGATGTTGTTGTCCCACTCTGCTCTGTGGAGTGCTGTTGTCAGGTCTACTGCCAGTGTGATTTGGGTGTCTGTAATGAGCTTTGGGAGTTCCATCTAAGTTAAGTTCTTTCCATGTAGCTTTGTCCACCAGAACAGCAGAACCTGCATTGTTTTGTGGTTGCACTTGTTTAGGTCTTCCTGGAGGAATAGTGGTTGCTGCCTTGTTACTTGCTTGAGCTGATAGGGGATCACCATCATCATCTTCCTCTTCCACCTTGTCTTTCTGAACCAATTTCCACAGGCTGGCCTGGATCTTTTTGAAATTTCTGTCAATGCTTGCAAAGTTCCTGTTGACTGTTTCTATAAAGTCATAAAACTCCTTCTTGTCTTCCTCTCTGTCTTGGCGTAGAGCTTTTATGTACAATTGCAGGGACTCGAGCTCCAGGATGCCTGTATCCAGTGATTCCTCTGGAGTTGCCATCCAGCAGAATCTGGTCCAGCCAAATAAGGGGGGTGAGGGGGGAATTTTACCACCGGATCTCTGGCAACCGACCTCACTGCTTGTCGTCGCCGATGAAGAACAACACTAGGATGGTGGGTTGGGTGGGATTTTACTCTGTAGAAGTGTTCTACAGAAACCTCCGCTACAACCTTCCTTGCTGCCGATCGATCTACCGCCGCCGTCTCCTCCCTGCGTCACACCGCCACCTCGCCGGAAACCAGATCGGATCTGGTCCAACTCACCGCCTCCAACGATCTAAACCTTGCTTTGATAACCAAATGATAGGTCCTAGCTACTGTTTGTCACAAATAGCAGAGAAACAGAGTAAAAACAATGAATTTTGGGGATGAACCGTGAATCAATTTGGGGAAGATCTGAAGCACAAAAGCTAGGGTTCGCCAGCCGGAACACGGCGGCTCAAAGGGCCAGGCCCAGAATCATCTAGAATGCCCTCTCCACAAGCCGGAGGAGGGTTAAAAAGGGGAAGGAGCAGGTGAAAAGCATGACAGCGACATGTTCAGTTTACAGAGCTGTGGTAAAGTTTGAAAGAGACGTTACAACGGTCTAAACCGCACATCTAGAGATCTACGGCGGAGAGCGATTCACTTAAGCGCGAAGCGTTACATGCACCGGAGCCATAGGATCGTGGATCGACGGTTGAAAACGCCTCAGACAATATGAAACGGTACTGTTGCCCATCTAACTATTCCCGCAGTTGTCTCTGTCCTGACAATCCCTCCCGTGTAGTTTTCGTTTTGGCGAGGAGAGGGTCCTGCCGGTGACCAAGTCGCTGCCCAGCTTGACGTCGATGACGGGATTGCTGCCAGCGAGCTTGGACCGCGCGCAGGGTCATTCCAGTATGATGGGAACCGGCAACAATGTAGAAACCTCCTTCCTCGGTGTTGTGGGTTAACTAGGAGTATACGTTTTGCTCCCTCGTGCGCCTCGCCCAACGGTAGGGACGACCGCTGATGACGGATGCTCCAGCTAGGCACGGTGGTCGTGATGGTGGCCTCCTCCGCAGCCACGGAACGCACAACGCCGTCCTGGCCGGTCACAACCCATCCGGCGTGGCATGCATGGCATGGGGCCGGGCACAACGCCGCGTTTGTCCAGGCGCCGCACTGATCGGGGCATAGATTGGGGCATAGAACCTGTTGTTGCCCCGACCGCTGGTCGGGATAGCTAGCTGATCAGGGTAGCGCTGCGGTCTCTGCTGTAGGATGCAGTCCAAGGCATGCTCTGCTGTGTCGGTGTTGGGGGCCTCCGACGTGCTTGTGGAGGTTGGCTACGCGGGGTTCGACTTCATGATCATGGACCTTCAGTGTTTCGGTCAGTCTGGACGAGCCGATCGACGTCCGAGACCGTGGCGCACTGCCTCACACGGTCACGCCCAACTCAGTTTTATTTTACTAAGCATCTTGCATTAATGCATTATATGCAGGGGCTTACCAAAAGCTAGGAGAACCGTCGGACCCGGTCATGCATGACGATGGGATGCATGCGAGGCATCGGCTTAGGTCACCCACGTGCCTGCCACAACCCATAGGCCACAGCTACACGATTGACCGGTCGTCCTGCCTACATATGAGTAATACCACGCTACGTGGCCTTGGTGGGGGCTACTAGGACTCGCTACGGGGCCTTGGTGGGGGCCAGACGGCCAGTCGCGCTGGAGAGCCGTGATGTGGTACATACTCGAGCTTCCGAAGGATTCGTGCACCAAGCGTTTTTGCGTGCGTTTCTTACCATCTCATCTTCTTTTAGATGTGGTTTTCCCATCCAGTAATGACAATATGAGGGTTCACATTTCACATACCTGAGTCGTTTCTACTCCAAAGAAGATGAGATGGTAAATTATCGAATCAACAAGAAAGAAAATGTCTATTTGAGCCATACAGTGGAAGCCCCAAAGAGAGAGACTAAGAATAAGAGCATCTCCAGCCGTTGGCCCCCCAGCCGGCGCTTTTACGCGCCCCCTGGGGGCGAGCTGGCGCTAAATCGGCGCTGGGGGCGGTTGGTCGTCCAACCGTCGCGCCCAGGTCGCCCCCAGGCACAGATGTTGGCCCATTTTTCGACCCACTTTCGGCGAATAAAGGGCCCATATGGGCGAGAATAAGCCCATATTCGGCGTGGTTCGCCGTGGTACGGCGTTGAATTATCAACATATAAATATTTTTGTATCACATAGTTCATCACAGAAAATCAAATAGTTCAACAAAATAGTACAACAACAAATAGTTCAATACAAATTATATAGTTCAACAAATAAAAACTCATATTTCACCACACGTCGTGCCCGACGCCGGCCATGAGCCTCCATAGGTGCTCTATCAGATCCTGCTCCAGTTGATGATGCACCTGTGGGTCTCAGATGTCTTGACGCATACTGAGGTAGGCAGTCCAGGTTGCCTGTAGCTGGTGATCAACTTCGGCTAGAGGGCCTTGCCTGTAGTATGGTTCAGTGTCAAACACTGGGTCTTCTTGCTCGCTTTCGATGATCATTTTGTGCAAGATGACACAGCAAGTCATGATTCCCACATTTGATCTTTCGACCAGGTCTGAGCGGGGTACCGGACAACAGCAAATCGAGATTGGAGCACACCAAATGCCCGCTCGACATCCTTCCTGCAAGCCTCCTGAATCTTCGCAAACCAGGCGTTCTTGCCTCCTAGCACAGGGTTTGAGATGGTCTTCACAAATGTCGACCATCTCGGATAGCTGCCATCAGCTAGATAGTACCCCTTGTTGTAGTACCGCCCATTGATCTCGAAGTTCACCGGAGGAGAGTGACCTTCAACAAGCTTGGCAAAGACAGGAGAGCACTGTAGCACATTGATGTCATTGTGAGTTCCTGGCATACCAAAGAAGGAGTGCCAAATCCAGAGGTCCTGTGTGGCCACCGCCTCAAGTACCACACTGCAACCGCCTTTGTACATCCCCTGCCAAGCAAATGGGCAATTCTTCCATTTCCAATGCATACAGTCGATGCTTCCAAGCATCCCAGGAAATCCTCTTGCTGCATTCTGTGCTAGGATCCAAGCAGTGTCTTCCGCATTGGGTGTTCTCAAGTATTGCGGTCCAAACACTGCCACCACTGCCCGACATAACTTGTAGAAACACTCTATGCTGGTGGACTCGGCCATGCGCCCATAGTCGTCGGGTGAATCACTGGGAGCTCCGTATGCAAGCATCCTCATCGCTGTCGTGCACTTCTGGATCGAGGTGAATCCATGTTTGCCGGTGCAATCCATCTTGCACTTGAAGTAGTTGTCGAACTCCTGGATGGAATTCACAATCCTGAGGAAGAGCTTTCGGCTCATCCGATAATGGCGCCGAAATGTTTTGTCGCCGTGAAGTGGAGCATCTGCAAAGTAGTCGGAGTAGAGCATGCAGTAGCCTTCGAGACGATGCCGATTCTTTGCTTTCACCTGCCCCGGCGCCGAGCCACCTCGCTGCGGCTTTTCATTGCTCGCCAGCAGCTGGGCGAGGGCGGCGAGCACGATGAGATGCTCTTCTTCCTAGACGTCGGCCTCGGCTTCCTCCTCCAGCAGCGCGGCGAGCGCTTCCTCGTCATCCGAGTCCATCGCCGACGCAGGCAAATCGCCAAACACCTTGCGCCAGGTGGGCATGTACCCGCCGCTAAACTTCCCCTCCGTGGCCGGAAACGGCGGCCGGAAACGCCCAGCTGCTGTTGGAGGGGCTGCCGCAGCGAACCTCTGCTATTTTTCTGGCGGGGAATGGCCATCTCGCGGTGAAGGGCGGCGGGCGGCGCCGGGATATAGCTAGTGGCGGCCGAGGGCGCGGGGGGTGGGAGGCGTGTCGGGGAAGAAAATCTTGACTTTTCACCTGACGGTGTGGGCCAGCCGAGCTTTTCCCTTGCGCCAGAGCCCCCGATGGCCTCCCAGTGCGTCGGGTTTGGCCTATGACCGCCGGGCGGAAAAAAGGGCCAAACCGACGCTTTTCGGCATCCTGAGGGCGCGTCTGGGCGTTTTTTTGGCGCCGGCACCGAAAAAGTGGCCTGGGGGCCTGTTGGGGGCGCGGCTGGAGATGCTCTAAGGGTCATATCCAGAAGATAATGTTTCTATCTGAGACCTGGCCCCCACCAAGGACCCGTAGCCTGTACTATTTAAGACCTAGCTGCCCGGTGCTAGACGTGGTTGCTCGCTGCGAGCGCGACCAGGCGTAGGCTGCAGCGTGCGATGCGGCGTCATCGGACATGCGCGATGACTAGATGGCTAGGGAGCCTACATGCCCGACGCCACTATGTCGGCACCACGCGGCGGCATGGCCTGGCGTCATGCTTCTGGCCGGCAGTGGTTTCCCGATTGCTAACCACACAGCCAGACTTCTATGTGGACTGGCAAAGGCTACTAAGGTCAACTCCACTGCGTGACCCATCCATGACCCATCCGGACGTCCGCTTTTGTCCGTTTGGGGTGCGATTTCGCGGATGTCCGGGGGGCGGACAGACATATGGGGCATCTGCACCCAACGCGCAGAAGGCCTCTGGGACCCCAAACTGTCCGCCCCGCTTCGTCCCGAGCTCGCCATGCCACGCCGCTTACACCCCGGAGCCCCGCCGTGAGTTTGCCATGCCGCCCCGCGCGAACACCCGCCTCACTGCGAGCTTGCCGACGCCCTGCCGTGAGTGCCTCGCCCCGAGCTCGCGTTGCCCCGCGCACGCGCCCCAGCCTCGCCCTCGCCACGGCCTGCAGGCCGGTGTGCGCCGCGCCGCGCCGCATGCGCCCGCACTCGCACGCCCCCGCTACGCCGTGCCATGGCCGCGCCGTGCCCGCGCCCGCCTGCACCTGTCAGCGCCTGCGCCCCTGCGGCTCGCCTCACCTGTGCCTGCGCCCACACATGCCCGCCTGCGCCCCGCCGCGCCGCGCCACGGCCGCGCCGTGCCCGCGCCCGCCTGCACCTGCCTGCGCCCCTGCGGCTCGCCTCGCCCACGCCTGCCTCGCCGCCACTTGCGCCTCGCCCCTCCGGCCGCGCCGCCGACCAACCCACGCTCGTCCAGCCTCAGCCGCGCCCTCACCGCGGCGCCGCCCCGCTCGCGCATGCGCCCCAGCCTCTCGGTCTCACTGATTTGTGGGCCAGAGGGAAGGCACGGGCGGACAGGAGCGGACGAGGGGGGCGAGGAGAGTGTCCGTTTTCTGTCCGTTCGGGAGCATTCTTGGACCAAGTTTGCTCCAGGTTTGAGGTTGGGCCGAACAAAAAAAGCGTCCAAAAGACAACTCTGTCCGTTTGGGTATTACCGCTGGGTCGTATTTTACCCCAAACGGACAAATTCGGACCGGATGGGTCACGCGGTGGAGTTGGCCTAAGGCCCAGGGCCACACACATAATTCCGGCCAGGAATTAAAAAAAGATGAAAATGGAAGTAGCCGAGGTGCCAATATAGTTTGGGCTACGCAGATTTGGCCCTACGACCATTTGTTTTCGTTTGTCTTTTCTGTTTTAGCTTTCAGCTATGCAGTTTTTGAATGAATGTGTATTTACAGTAATTTATCGTATATTACTGTATTGTAAAGCACATTAGTATATCAACATATATGTTCCGGCAATGTGTAAATTGCTATATGTTGATCGATGAAAAACATTCTTACAACATAATTAATTTACCCAGGAGTAAATTAATGGTGCATGATGATTTCATGCAGGATATGTTGGACATATCCAAAAGAAAGTTTTCGCTGAGTTTGTCACTGGTAGCATCAATCATCGAACCTGGATCATGGATGTCAAGATTAACTTGGCGGCCTGGGATCTCAATTCCCACATAACCACACCCACCCAGGGGCTCCGGCTGTAGTCGCTATAGCAAAGTATGTTGTATTGCACTTCATCCTGCACCATGATCTATAAAAATAGAGTATTTGATGTTGGAGATATTCCCTAGAGGCAATCATGTATGATGATATTTCCTATGTGTTTATGAATAAAGATAGTCCTTGGACATTATCAATGATGTGTATCAGCAAGTACGTGACTTGTTTGTGGGACTATGCATTGTATGATGACTGTCCTAAAAGGTCCCTAGTCGAAAAGGCTGTGTGGACGCGCGGCTGACTAGACTAGCATATGACACGGTCGATGGCTTGGTCTCACTAGCCATGGAGCATTGGATGCTAACCCAATAATATGAACTTGGAAGGATCTGGTCGGATTCGACGTAGTCAGATCCGGGTCGAGATAAGGTCCGAGTCAGACAGACTCAACTATGAGACGCAACGATATGTCATCTGTGAGTCTCTAGTGCAACATATGTTCTATGTCCTAAGACCTGAGCTGGCGCATGTACTCGGGATGGTGACAGACTTGCTTTGGACCGACCAAATGCTACTCCGTGACTGGGTAGTTACAAAGGTAGGTTACAGGCTTGTCCAGACCCATGCTGCGAGACGTGGTCGAGCAAGATGGGATTTGCCCCTCCGATCAGGAGAGATATACTCTGGGCCCCTCGTGTGATCCGACCGGGATAAGCATGGCCATGCGACAAGGATTATGAGATAATCCGGATAGTGGTCGGCATCACTGGAATGAGAAAGTGGTCGAGCTGGCACAAGGATGACAAAATCACCTTAAGCTCGACAACGTATATCTTGTGGTAAAAGGAATGGAAGTGTGATGTACAGGTTCTCTATCCAGCTTCATAGTCTGCTTGGTGTTTGGTATGCCTTGCTAGAGGCTGCTACCAACCATGCAATTAGGAGGTGATCCGAACTGCGACCAAGACGACTTGAACCTAAGGGGTCGCGCGCTTAAGGGAAGGAACCTATGAGGTCAGATCCGAGAACACTGGTCGGATGTGATCCGAGCTGTATTCGGATTGTGGCCGAGTAGACTTATGGGCTTTAGGGTCCGTGCGAGGCCCAAGTGTTGATCCCGCTACGAACGCCTATATAAAGTGGAGGTACAGCACACTCATGCGGCTGATCGCTTCGGTGCCATCACTAGGGTTTGCATGTGTTGCGAATAGACACCTCCAGTCACCGCCGACTGTGTGATCGGACCTAGCAGTCCGCCACACGGTGTTCCTCCTACACGCGCGGATACCATTAGAGGTGATGCACCTGCGCCGCTCCAGCGAACTTGTACGTGGGATTCAGTGACCGGCTGTTCGAGGAGATCGGACGAGGAGGAGACGATCCACGCGGACGCGCTGCCCCAACTCTTCTTCCGCTACACGGCACTGCGCGTCTAGTGGTAAAGAACTGTAACCCTTCTCCCGTAGAATGTTCTTGGCTGTTCTGCGCGTAGGAAATTTCAATTTGCAGTCGATGCACCCTACCGTAGAACCTAACATTTGATACTTTGGGGGTCTCTCGAGGAGCAATATGATCAATGTAGGGTGACGATGATGCCTGAAGTATATAGAAAATGGATGCTCGTCTAATTCCTTGACTATGAGTCTATGGTAGCATACAACTCTTATGTGCATCAAATTAACTAGTAGTTGAGATTCCATGATACTGCAGTTTTCGATGTCGTTCTCATCTAGAGATGCTCTTTGCTTTCAATCCTTCTATGAGGATTTGGGCTGAACAATATCACCAGCGGTAAAGGAAAATGGAGTTATGACGAGAAGCAAAATAAGAGTGGAGCTCAAAAGGGAAAAAGTCATTTCAAGCAAAATGACAATGCTAGCAACTCTGGTGATTGCTATAAGTGTGGCTGTATAGCTGATTGCAAGGACATGTGATATTTCCAAGCATTTGGTGGATCTTCATGCAATCCATTGCCAAGGGAAAAAGGCTCATGGACACCAGTGTGAAACTTACTTCACTGAACATAACTATGATTTCCTGAGGGTTAAAAGTTCCTAGACATTCCTTAGAATGTTGGCAACTAGGAACATGCTCAGCGAAGGGGAGATCCACTTAGTGTCGATGACATACTAGTTGAATCTTCTAGTGACACAAAATGTATGTATTTCTATATGAGTTTACATGTATACTATACTCTATAGAAAACTTATGGAAATAGTCCAATGGAGAATGATATGTGTTAAATGGAAAATGGGTCTACTAACATGATGTTAAGGGAGATTAAGAATTTCCATACTCCTGAGAAGAGTAGTGGAAGCGTCATGACAATTGTTGGTTGTGATGTGGTAATCATTGGTTCTGGTCAAGCCACAATTACACTCCTTATGGGCACTTCATGGTAATCATGGATGCATTGAAGTATCTAGATTGTATTCGTGCCTTGCCGAGTTGTAAGAATATACGCAATGGTTTCTATGTTGAAAATCATGAAGAGGTTAGAAACCTACTCATAACTCAGCAAAAGGGATTTGAAGGAAATCCAAGGATAAATGCCTTCTCTATCTTCTGGATTATACTATACCACTACTACGGAAAAGCATATACCTAGAATCTTACCAGGAGCGCGCTTTAAAATAAGGCGCTGCTGCTAACTAGTAGTAGCGCGCTCGCACAAACCACGCTGCTGAAATAAATGTATCAGTAGCGCGCCTACTCTAAGATGCGCTACTGCTATATTTACCACGACGCCGCCGCGAGGCTAGTTCTAGCAGCAGCGTGCCAATATGAAGAGTGCTACTACTAGGGACCATAGTAGTAGCGCATTTACACAATAACCGCTACTGCTAAGTTTACTAAAAAATTTAGTCCCACCTCGCTTCGTGAAGAGAGTTTGTACCACCTTATATATACTACTTCTCAAACTTTCACAACCACTTGGTCTTCATTGAACTTTATGTATAGAATTTGTGGCCGCAATATGAGTCTTCACCAGTTCCTAAACTGGTGAGGAATCATATTGACAAATCAGATTGTACATAAAAAGATCATTGATGATCAATGTATTTTTTATGTCTATTTTTACATGCTGACACATAGTAGTAGCGCTCTTTGTGAAAGGCACTACTGCTAGGTCGTTTAGCAGTAGCGCCTTTTGATATAGCGCGCTACTGCTAAGCCATTCCATCTCCCCCACTCTCCGACCTATCCGATCAACTCACACTCACTCAATCTCGCCCTCAACCCCCACGCCGGTCCTCCCCCGTCGCCCCTCCTCCAATCTGCGCCGCCGCCACCTCCTCCTCCTTGCTGGACTCGGTACCGGTCTCCTCCTCCGTCCTCCCTCTAGTCGCCGCTGGTCGGTCCCTCCTCGCTCCGCCTTCCTCCTCCATCCTCCCTCCACTCATCGCCGACTGGCCCCTCCTCGCTCCGTCTTCCTCCTCCGTCCTACTCTCTTCTCCCTCCTCGAGTCGCCCCTCCTTCTCCCTCCTCCCTCCTCCATCTAGTTGGATTTAGTTGATTGAGTTGATTTAGTATGTAGTTGATTTAGAACATCTTGATTTAGTTGATTTAGTAGGCTAGCTGATTTAGTTGATTTAGTAGGCTAGTTGATTTAGAACATTTTGATTTAGTTGATTTAGTATGCTAGTGGATTTAGTAGGCTAGTTGATTTAGTTGATTTAGTATGCACCATTTTATTGTTATTTTTTCTGTACATGGATAGGTAGATGCTTTTGTTTTTTGTAATAAGATATTTTTTGGCAAAATGTAGGTGCCAATTTAGTTAAATTTGCCACTTTTTTAATCAATTATGTTAGGCAATAGGGGCCAAATGAGATGAAATGTCTTGGTAGGTGGTACCCTTATTTGGTACATATTTGTGAAAAGTTTTTTCGGCAATAGGTGCCACCGAAATGCTTTGTCCATAAAATTGCTTCTCGCGGAAGAACCAAAAATATCAGATGCTACTGTTTTTCTTTCCTGTGAAGTGAACCGTTAATCCTTTGCTCATGTTGCTTTAGGAAAATGGCGCCATCACCACCACTACTATGTCGACTGTGCAAGTCAAGGTGCGCCAGCAGCCTTGCAACTGGCAAGCTGTTCGACATCTACTTCCAGCCGAGTTTTCGTCATGCGGCGGTAAGAAATTAGATGAAATGTAACAACTATTTTATTTCTAGTGTTGGCATTACTGCCTTGTGTCATTTTGCTTTTTTTACACAGATCGTCCCATGCAATGTGAGGTTGAAATTCAACAAGCTGACAGGAGACATTGTGACATTTGAGGCTCCTGGGGGGCTGTACACTATGGAGGTCGAGAAAGGACGCAATATGTCGCAGATTGGAGGAGATGGATGGGCCCGTTTCCTTACCCACATGCGTCTTACTGGTGGTGAGTTGATCAGCTTCTCCTTCAGAGCAGGAAGACCCAAGCTGGCTGTCATTTATCTCAACCTGGTGGAAGATGACGAAGATGATGAAGATGACGAAGATGATGAAGATAATGAGGACCTATCTGTGAGTTGTGGTATCGAGCCTGATGAAGAAGGCTTAGCTGGACTACTCCTTACCGCAAGGGGCTCCGTCACCACCTATACTGACCGCATGGACACAGACGGTCGCACACACTTAAACTCGGTTGGGTGTAAGAGATTCCTCGTTGGCAAGAATCTTCGTGTTGGACAGGCCATCCTAATTACTATCAGGAACACCCACCGCCCAGGCTTGAGAATGATGATCGTCGTTGATATCATCTAGAACTACATATGTGTGTGTGGCTATATCATCTATAACTACATATGATGATCGTCGTCGATATCATGTAGAACTGCATATGATGATCGTCGTCGATATTATCTAGAACTACATATGATGATCGTCGTCGATACCACCTTGTACTGCTTGAGGATGCATGTTGAGTATATATGAAATTATTATCAAGTACTCCCTCCGTTCCAAATTAGTCGTCGTGGTTTTAGTTCAAATTTGAACTAAAACCACCACGAGTAATTTGGAACCGAAGGAGTACTACCTAGTACCTATAATGCTTTATGAAATTGATATCTAGTAGTACCTGGTATCTGGAAATTGCTGTTTATTGAAGCTGAAACGGGGTAGGAAGACGGGGGGAAATAATGAAAGATATAGCAGTAGCGCGGGGCCAAGAAATCACTATGGCTAATTAATAGTAGCGCATTCGGGAAACGCGCTGCTGATACAATCCATAGTAGTAGCGCGGGTACAGACCGCGCTACTACTAACAGTTAGCTATAGCGCCTTATTGGTAGCGCGGCTTCCCGCGCTGCTGATAGCCTCAGAACCCGCGCTACTACTAGGGTTTTCCCTAGTAGTGTACATACATCAAGTCAGATATGTATTTGACATAACAAATAATTTTCTAGAATCTTGATAAGTTCAAGATAGGGCATGGTTGCCTGGGTCATCCTAGTTTTGGGATGATGAGAAATTGTGGTTCCACTGGACACACGATCTAAAAGTGTTAATTTTCCAAATTCAAAGGATTATCTATGCACGTATGCGCAAACTAAGAAATTGATCACAAAGGCCATCTTATCTTAGGAGAGAGGATGGGCCACTAGACTTCCTTGATAGGAGATATATATGATCTAATTCAACCGTTATATGGAATATTCAGATATTCCATAGTGCTTTCGGGTGCATCAATGAAATGGTCCAATGTGTGTCTTACTTCTGTAAGAAACCGTGCTTTTACAAAGCGTTTACTCAGATAATTAATTTGTGAGCAAATCATCCCGAGAATTAGATAAAATCCATCAGAATGGATAATGCTATGAAATTTAGTTCGTGAGCATTTGATTTGATGATTATTACCTAGATTATTCGGGCATAGCTGTGGGGCATATTGGTACTTCATGTATATACCCAGATTAGTCTTGTGGAATCACTTGTTAAGAGCACAAGTTGATAGCAAGTTGCTGCTACAGAATTTAAATCTCCCAACATTTGCTTGGGGACATGCAGTTTTACGTATTGCATATACAAATTCGACGAAGTGCATATTATACCATCATGCTGTTGCAGTTAGTACGTGAAAGTCGACAAGTATTTCCCATCTGCGATATTTCGGTTGCATTGGATACGACCCGATTTCAGCACCGCAGCGTATAAATATGGGCCATCATAGATAAATGGGATCTATGTGAGGTACAATTCTCCGTCAAACATAAAGTACCTGAAGTCTCTAGAAGGGGACTTGTTTATGGCCCGGTACGCTGGTCGTATTTTGATGAGGGTGTTTTTCCGGCATTAGGGGGAGATAAGAACCACATTGAATGCCGTAAAATAAAATGAGACGTGAATAGTCATCTATCCTTTTATGCACGTAGGAATGAATCCGAGCTAGAGCTTTAGAAGATTATCAATTTGCAAAGTACCGCAAATAATTTGCTAGTTGCAATTATTGAGTGTAAAGGTGTCACAAAGTAAAATGTTCCCTTAGTGAATGTGCCAGAGAAAGTGGATATGACCCATAGGCCCACTTGGCCACCCAAGAGGGGGAGGAATTTGGACAAGAGGACAAAGCTTCACGAAAGTGTCCGAGGGGAATGAGGAATCCTCAAACAGTAAATGTAGGTCAACTTCATGTTGACATTCAACCTAGGGTTGAAGGACACCTGAAGGATGTTGGACACATCCAGGACCCAGCACGAGTCGCACATAAATATTGGTGCTGGGAAATCGGAAGACCTTGATTCAATTGTTGCGGGAAATCACAAAGAGTCAAAAGGTAATGATTAAATATCCACTATGTATATGGATTCGGGAGAATCATATAATAAAGACTACATTATGTCAACATTTATTCCTCCTCGAGAATTTCAAAAGACCTTGAATTGGATCTACAACTTAAGTTCATGCATGGCTGAGTGTCTTGGACACTCTGATTGATCCAAAGGAAGGCATCAATTGTGGAGGCGCTCGCTCTCAAGAAGAGGGGGTATTGACCTGATCAGTAATACCCAACCCTCTGATTGTGTTCCCTGGGGGAGCATTGTTGGTTTTTCTGTTCATGAGAGAAATGAAAACCAAGAGGTGGTGAGACATGAAGCGAGACTTGTAGCACAGGGGTTCCCGCAGAAACCTATCATCGTTTAAGATGAAACATATTCTCCTGTTGTGAGTGGAATAATGTTCTGATATTTAATATCACTGTAACTGAATAATGAATTTGTATATCCAACTGATGGATGCTGTGACTACATAGTTTTATGAGTCATTTGTTTCGGATATCGCTATGGTAATTCCTGAAGAAACGAAGATTCCGAGTTTAATCGCAACATGTGTTGCATAAAGCTTCAGAAGTCATTATGGCTTGAATTAGTCGGCAATGATGTGGTAGAACCAACTGAGTGAGTTCCTTTATTAGAAGGTTACTCAAACATTGATGATTTTGCATGTATGTTCATCAAGAAATCCAGAGAGGGATTTTGTATTTTTGTGTATGTTGATGGTCTAAGTATCATTGGAACTACACAAGTAAGTACACAAGACCAACAAATCATGTTAAGACGGAGTGTGAGATGAAAGATTTGGTTGAGACCAAACTTTTAAGTTCCAGACTTAAGCATATTCCTTCGGGAATACTAGTTCATCAGTCCACATTTATGCATAAGATATTTCAATAATTCAATATGGATAAATCATATCCATCAAAGAACTATGGTTTTGAGATCTCTAGAATACTAGAGATAAGGACCCATTAAGGCCTAATGACAGTGATGAATAGATAGTCGGACGCGAGTTTCCATATCGCGGTGTAATGAGAGCACTGGTGTATTTAGCAAACTGCACCAGACATGGTATGTTATTAGCAGTGAATTTATTGGGTAGATAAAATGCATCACTGATTAAAAGGCATTGGGTTGGTGTGAAGAATATTTTTTCATATCTTCTGGACACCAACATCTTGGTTTAATCTATGATAAATATCAAGATATGACCATGGTTGGATATTGTGATGTTGGGTATATACTGCATCCCCTTAATCCTACTTCACAGATTGATATTTGTCTGCTCGAATGGAGGTGTGAGCTTCTCTGAGAAGTTGAGAAGACATATTTTAGTGGCTGCATCCACTAATCGTTGATTTGTATGAAGCATCATATGAATGTATGTAACTCCACAGAATGATGAACTTTGTTGGAAGCTCAAGTGGGATTGGTTGGTAGGAACCACCCACCATTATCTATGAAGATAATGTTGTTTGTATTACATAGATGCAAGCATGTTATAAGTAGCAATTACAAAGTGTGTTGTTCTGAAAGTATTTTCTTCCCCATAAGTTAAAAGAAGTTGGAAAGATAAATATTTTGCAAACAAAGTCAAGTGTTAATATCGATTATCATGTTAATGGAACTGGCACGAGATGACTCTATGTTTTGCAAGATTCAGGGGGAGTGTAATCCCATATAATAACCTATACAAGATCTTTGGATCTTGGATATTGTACTCTTTCCTTTATGAGTTTTTCCAATATGGTTTCTCATAGAAGGTTTTTAATGAGTCAATAGTAATACAAACATTGTGATATGTCATTTTCTCATTATTTTCTCACTGGGTTTTTGAAAGGAGTTTTTCCATGGCATATTATGTATATCTCCTCATATTTTTTTCCCGCAGGGTTTTTGGAGGAGCGTATTTCAAGATGATGATTGTACATAGTCAATGTGGAGATTAGCGGGAGTGTTGGAATTAATTAAATTAGATAATCCCACATTGTAACTGAAAGTCGGTTAGCCTGTTGCTAACCGTCGCATATCTCCGCTCTCATCTCTCCAAAGAGTCACGTCAGTTGGATGCGTTTCTTCCAGAGATATATATACTGTACATCATCTTGAGAAATAGAACACACAGTTTTTACTGTTCATTGATTCTATCTTTTGTTTTAGTTTAACAAATATGAGGGTTGACATTTCACATACCCGAGTCGTTTCTAGTACATTCTAAGCATAGTAATGGAGGTTGTTTATGGATAAAGTTAATGTTCATTTGTTAAGTTTTATATCAGAGTATCCCTTTTCTCTCTCTCTATTTAGTATATTGTAACTGAAAAGGCTTAACCATGTAGAAACAACCACATACACCAAGTAATAGAAAGAAGTAACTAATATGACTCATTAGAAGTAGCCACTCGTATAGAGATTATCTTTTAATATGCTCCCATGTAGAAAGTTAAAGCAGTCCAACATAAATGGACGGTGAAAATTCAACGTAAATAGATAACTTGATTCAAGCAATATATTCTAGAGCTCACTATTGAATCCTACACTATTTGCTCTCAAGCAACTCTCTATCCAGCAAGGCGTGTATACACAGGACGATTGTATCCAATCATCACCATCTATGGGTAAGCACCCCAAATCCTCAACCTTGGAGTTCTTAAGATGGTAGGCCACTACTCTTGTGTCCGATATGTGCAAAAAGATAATCTCATTGTAAGGATGAAATCCAAGTATCCTCGAAATGTATTTATGGAACTTTTTCTGAACACTAACTTCTGTGGCAGGAGCAATAGTGGCATCATCGTTGTCTGAGTCCCATTCCGGTTTTCTCTGTCAAGTGTTTCATCATTGTTATCCCTCAAACCTTGCACGAACCAAGAACCATGACTGTGTTCCCAAGGACAATTTTCTAGCAATGGCTTGAGGCCAATCTCATGCTTCAACATCCACTCGGTGTGATTAGTTGATTCATTGAGAAACCAAATCTGAAGTTTGCACCAATCACCGACGAATCCATAGTAAACGCCACTAGTAGAAAAAGGGTCAAACGTGAAGCACATTAGTGCCGGTTTGAATTAGAGCCGGCACTAATGTGTACATTAGTGCCGGTTCGTGGCGGCGATCAATAGTACCGGTTCATGGCGAACCTTTAGTACCGGTTCATGCCACGAACCGGTACTAAAGAGGCTCTGTCAGCCTGCGGTCAGGCTATGGCCCCACCATCACCATTTAGTGCCGGTTCGTACCACGAACCGGTACTAATGAGGTTATGGCAAGCTGTTTTTAATCCCACCTCGCCAAGAGAGAGGCAGTATGAGCGGTTTATAAGCCGTGAGTGCACAGACAATGACGAAGAGTTGCAATGCTCATCTACAAGTTGATTAGCTTCAAGCCTTGCGGAATAGCATAGATTGCACTGAGCTATGTGCAGTGCAGTCTACACTATTCCGAATGGCTTGAAGCAAATTAACCAGCATTGCACTTCTTTTTTATTTTTAATAACTTATTTAAACTCCGGACTTCTTTTGTGTTCAGTATGCAGCATTCAAAGCGACGTCATCAATTTCCAACATGTTCTGACATCATTTGTTGTTTTTCGGACATTTACCTAATTGTCTAGAGAGCTAAATGACCGTGAAATTAAAAATCACTACAAAATGAATCCTAAAAATGTTGAAACTTGGCATGGTATCATCATATCACCCGCATAGCATGCGCGAAAGAGTAGAGAGGGTCACGGCAAAAACTGGACACACTTCGTGTACAAACTGGACAAACTCTTTCGGAGTATCAGGGTTTCGGACAAGAACTCATCTGTTACATGGCCACTTCAATGTTTTTTTAAACTTATTTGAACTCCGGACTTCTTTTGTGTTCAGTATGCAGCATTTAAAGCGATGTCATCAATTTCCAATATGTTCTGACATCATTTGTTGTTTTTCGGTCATTTACCTAATTGTTTAGAGAGCTAAATGACCGTGAAATTGAAAATCACTACAAAATGAATCCTGAAAATGTTGAAACTTGGCATGGTATCATCATATCACCCGCATAGCATGCGCGAAAGAGTAGAGAGGGTCACGGCAAAAACTAGACGCACTTCGTGTACAAACTGGACAAACTCTTTCGGAGTATCAGGGTTTCGGACAAGAACTCATCTGTTACATGGCCACTTCAATGTTTTTTCAAACTTATTTGAACTCCGGACTTCTTTTGTGTTCAGTATGCAGCATTTAAAGCGACGTCATCAATTTCCAATAAGTTCTGACATCATTTGTTGTTTTTCGGTCATTTACCTAATTGTTTAGAGAGCTAAATGACCGTGAAATTGAAAATCACTACAAAATGAATCCTGAAAATGTTGAAACTTGGCATGGTATCATCATATCACCCGCATAGCATGCGCGAAAGAGTAGAGAGGGTCACGGCAAAAACTGGACGCACTTCGTGTACAAACTGGACAAACTCTTTCGGAGTATCAGGGTTTCGGACGAGAACTCATCTGTTACATGGCCACTTCAATGTTTTTTAAACTTATTTGAACTCCGGACTTCTTTTGTGTTCAGTATGCAGCATTTAAAGCAACGTCATCAATTTCCAATATGTTCTGACATCATTTGTTGTTTTTCGGTCATTTACCTAATTGTTTAGGGAGCTAAATGACCATGAAATTGAAAATCACTACAAAATGAATCCTGAAAATGTTGAAACTTGGCATGGTATCATCATATCACCCGCATAGCATGCGCGAAAGAGTAGAGAGGTCACGGCAAAAACTGGACGCACTTCGTGTACAAACTGGACAAACTCTTTCGGAGTATCAGGGTTTCGGACGAGAACTCATCTGTTACATGGCCACTTCAATGTTTTTTAAACTTATTTGAACCCCGGACTTCTTTTGTGTTCAGTATGCAGCATTTAAAGCGACGTCATCAATTTCCAATATGTTCTGACATCATTTGTTGTTTTTCGGTCATTTACCTATTGTTTAGAAAGCTAAATGACCGTGAAATTGAAAATCACAACAAAATGAATCCTGAAAATGTTGAAACTTGGCATGGTATCATCATATCACCCACATAGCATGCGCGAAAGAGTAGAGAGGGTCACGGCAAAAACTGGACGCACTTCGTGTACAAACTGGACAAACTCTTTCGGAGTATCAGGGTTTCGGACGAGAACTCATCTGTTACATGGCCATTTCAGTGTTTTTTAAACTTATTTGAACTCCGGACTTCTTTTCTGTTCAGTATGCAGCATTTAAAGCGACTTCATCAATTTCCAATATGTTCTGACATCATTTGTTGTTTTTCGGTCATTTACCCAATTGTTTAGAGAGCTAAATGACCGTGAAATTGAAAATCACTACAAAATGAATCCTGAAAATGTTGAAACTTGGCATGGTATCATCATATCACCCGCATAGCATGCGCGAAAGAGTAGAGAGGGTCACGGCAAAAACTGGACGCACTTCGTGTACAAACTGGACAAACTCTTTCGGAGTATCAGGGTTTCGGACGAGAACTCATCTGTTACATGGCCACTTCAATGTTTTTTAAACTTATTTGAACTCCGGACTTCTTTTGTGTTCAGTATGCAGCATTTAAAGCGACGTCATCAATTTCCAATATGTTCTGACATCATTTGTTGTTTTTCGGTCATTTACCTAATTGTTTAGTCTGCTGCTGCTGCTGCTACTGCTACTGCTGCTGCTACTGCTGCTGCTACTGCTGCTACTACTACTACTACTACTACTACTACTAATACTACTACTACTATTACTACTACTGTTGCTGCTGCTGCTGCTGCTGCTACTGCTACTGCTACTGCTACTGCTACTGCTGTTGCTGCTGCTACTGCTGCTGCTACTGCTGCTGCTACTGCTCCTGCTGCTGCTGCTACTGCTACTACTACTACTGCTGCTGCTGCTACTGCTCCTGCTGCTGCTGCTGCTACTGCTACTACTACTACTACTACTACTACTGCTGCTGCTGCTGCTACTGCTACTCCTACTGCTACTGCTACTTCTGCTACTGCTGCTGCTGCTACTGCTACTGCTACTGCTACTGCTACTGCTACTGCTACTACTACTACTACTACTCCTACTACTACTACTACTACTACTACTCCTACTCCTACTGCTGCTGCTGCTGCTACTGCTGCTGCTACTGCTGCTACTGCTCCTTCTACTGCTACTTCTACTGCTACTACTACTACTACTACGCCGACGTCGCCGCCGTTGCCCAGCCTTTTACATGCCGAGGAGCCTGTAGAAGTTGCACGCCGCCGCCGTCCTTACTGCACCCCTGCCCTGGGTTACCGTGGCGGACGGGATTGGACGGCCCGAGTGCCTCCTCGTCGCTGTCGTCGAGGACGACGATGCCGCCCTACTCGCGGCCACGACGCCGGGCGTTGATCTCCTCGAGGGCGCGACGCTGACGCTCCATCTCCTGCTAGACATAGTCGCCCCGCGCCCATTTTAGGCCGGTTTCCTCATCGTCGGCCATGGCCTCGTGCTCCTTCTTCAGGGGAGGAGCGTTGGCTTGGTTTTTGGCTTGACGAGGCGGGAGGAGGGAGGAGAGGGGCCACGTCCGCCCTCGTTGAAGACAAGAGCGCCGTCGTGGGTGCGCCGCTCGAGCGGCGTCTCCCGCGGCTCCGGCTTGACGGGGAGGAGCGCCGGCGACCCAGAGGAACGGGAGCCCGCCTCGGCGTCCAAGAACTGTCGCGGCGACGAGAGAAGGAGGGGGGCGCCGAGTACTCCAACTGCGGCGAGTTGCCAGCCTCGATGTGCTCGAGGACGGCTTCGAGCGTGCGCCCGGGGACGCCCCACCATTGGCGCCGCCCCTTGGAGTTGAGGCTGCTGCGGGGTTCGATGTCGTTCATGGCGGCGAACTGGTTGGCATGCCGGCGTCCAAAGTACATAGTCCACAGTGTGTGGTTGTCGGGGCGTACCTCGGCTTGTTCCGCGCTCTCCGGCATCGACAATCTGATGCACGCGATCTCGCCGCGCGCTAGTTAGCTCTAGTGGGCTGTGTCGGCACCGGGACTCCGCCGGCGGTCAGCCTCCACGAGCCCATCAATCGCATGTTCGGTGGCGCCGGGTAGTCCGCCTCGTAGAGGAGGCGGGCCTCGTCCTCGTGCAGGTGGCGGCGGCCGAAGCCGTTGGCCGCCGCTCCATCGCCTGGGTAGCGATCGGCCATGGTCATCGGCGGGGAGAGAGGGGAGATGGGCGTCGGCGGTGAGAAGGCGAGAGGGGCGTCTTCGACGAGAGGGGGAGAGACGTTGTGGTGAGGGAGTGTGTGGCCACCGACGAGGAGGGGCGGCTTTTATAGCGGCGGGTGGGCGGTGAGCGGGCGACAGCCATGTGTACGCGTGGCGGGAGGGGGCGGGACGCGCGTCGGCGCGCCTTCACTGCGCCGCCCGTGTGAAATCAATGGAAGGCTGACCGGTGGCGGCCTTCGCATTGATTCCCCGCGAGGAAACGAGGCGATGAGGACGACGAACGCGCCCAATCGCTGACTCGGCGAGTCCACCAGTCTTTCACGGCAAAAATGTATCCACCGGCGCTGCGAGCGCCCCCCAGCGCGCCGGATTCTGTCTGGATATGTCAGCGCAAAATTCGGTCCTAAAAAGGTCCCTGGGTGGAGGGAGGGGGGGAGGGGGGGCGTTGGATCACGCGTTGGATTTGGCCATGGACCGAGGATCAAATCGGAGTACGGAATTGTTTTGGAACAAGCAGCAGAGATCGGACAGCTTTGATATTGTTTACTTCCATGGACTGGATAATTTTTCAAATTTGCCTCGACCAAACAAAAAAGTTGTCCAATAAACTGCATATTATGAGCACGGAAATATTATCTGACTGGCGTTCCCTAGGAGGACAACCCCAGCGAACGCCCCCATCGTCGTTGCATGGATCTCAACACAGGGGCAATGCCATGTGTGATGGCTCCAGGCGTTCGTTGTCTGTTTGCCAATGGGCTGAGGGGGTTCTGTGAACATTCACGTAAAGAACTGATATTTATATATAACAACTTTGGCATTCTTGAAGCTTTTTTGTTTTTTAGTTCGTTCAAAACCCAGATTTTTTTTTTACTTCTCACATGGCAGTATTATGATAAGAGGGTGTCATTTTTATTATTAGAGGCTGGCATTTTTATTGTAAGAGGATGACATTTTTATTATTAGAGGATGACAGTTCTATTTATAAGATCATGGCATTTTTATTATCATGCGGATGTCATTTTTATTATTTAATAGGATGGCATTTTTATTATTAGAGGATACTTTTATAAGTCCAAGACATTTTTTTAAGATCATTGTGATGGTTTTTATAAGTCCAAGACATTTTTTTTGAATGTACTGTTCACTTCAGAGTAGATTTAATTTTTCTTTTTTTGCTGCGAGCTCCTCGAACTTCCAAACATGTCAAAAATTTGCACACACGTTGCTAACTGAGTATCTTTGATGTCATAAATTTTCAGATTTTTTTATTCTTTTTGCTCTATTTTTTGAATTTACTGTTCATCATGTGTACTGTTCACGTGTGGTCAAAACCGGGTTGACTCAGTCACAGGGATGAAAAATGACCGGTTTCGAGAGTTCGGGGTGCACTCTGTCTGGTTTTAGAGTTGAGGGACGAAAAATAAACTTAGCGAAGAATTGAGGGACGAAAAGTATACTTTTCTCTTTTTTTAATAATAGGATGGCATTTATATAGTAAGAGGATGGCAGTTTTGTTTATATAGATCAGGGCATTTTTATTATCATGAGGATAACACTTTTTACAATTTAAAAGGATGGAAGTCTTTTATAAGAGCATGTCATTTTTTATTTTGTAATAGGATGGGCATTTTTATTATTGTGAGATGGCACTTTTAATTTGAGAGGTGGCATTTTTTATTGCTATTTTTTGCACACATGTTTTTTGGGTGATGACTAGGAAATGGCAACTTTTGTAAGTCGAGTTTTGAACTGATTATTTAGGAGCTGTAGATGCACCCCGCAAATATATTGTCAAATATTTTTCATTTTTTGGCAATTTTAAACATGAATTCGTGTGGTTGATCTCATCGATCTTACCTAATTTGAGTTCAGTGGGTAGCATTTTATGTGTGACGGTACGATCCGAATAATCGGAGCGATATGGAGAACTCCGTTCGAGGTGCCCTAAACATAACCAATCATGATAATAAAAGAGATCATGACAAAAGTTAGGCAAACACGAGAACCGTCGGACACGTACATGCATGACGATGGAAATGCATGCGAGGTCTCGGCTTACATCACCCGCGTGCCCTGCAGGGGCGGAGCCCAATGGGGCAACCCTGTAGCACAGGCTACAGGGTCCGATTTCATTTTACGTACTAAATATCAGGTATTTAGCTCGGGGCAACAGGGTGGGCCGAAAAGTGTGCTACAGGGCCCATCATACCAGGCGCACCAGGCCTCCTTAGGTCCGATTCCAGCAGCCCATCGAGCACAATGAACGATCCATCTGGTGTCCCCTGTAGCGAACAAAACAATCGATCTGACTAAAACAACCACGTCTCCTCATCTCCTAATCTATCCCGACTCCTGATTCATCGACTTGTGCAGCGGCCGGCGGCGATCGATCGATCCGCAGATTGAGAACTTGTGCAGCGGCGGCCGGCGAACCAAGAGGCAAAATCTAGCTAATACTTCTACTCTTCTACTGTAGTACTGTAGTCTGTAGCTAATCTTTCTACAGATTTAAAGATTGGAATTGATATGTTCCCTAGTCCTGACGAACTGACGATTTGTGGCAGCCGGCAGCACGGATCCGTTTATGTGATCCGATCATCCAAACGTCCGCACAACTACGGCAGGCGGCAGCCCGCACCGGCGGTGTTGTAATTTTCTCTTCTTCTTCTCTTACAATATGAGTAGCAATGTGCTTTTCACTTTTTTTTTCATCTGGTGGCGTTGCGCTCCACGGGTGGGCAGAATACTCAATGATACTAACTCTCACAAGCTCCATGCTTTCATTCAAAAAAATGATTTAAAATATTTTAAGAATTTCTAGAAAAAAAATGTGAATGTTACAAGGAATGTGTCTACAATCCCTAATTGTAAATCCAAATACAAAGTAAACATTGAGAAACTAAAAAGGCAAATCCAAATATGAACAGTGTCGGTTTTTTCCTCACAAAAAAGAGAGAATAGTGTCATTTTTTGCTCTACTATTTGTTTTAAAACACTATTTATGCTAGATTTGTCTTTCTGGTATCTCAATGTGTATTTCAAATTCGGTTAGAATTTTTTTTAGGACTTGTAGACACATGCCTTCACAAAAGAATCCATTTTTTTGTTGAAATATTAAAATTTATTTTTTAATCATTGATATCAAGGGAGCATTTAAGGGATGGTATGACCTGATACTTTTGCTATGCCGGTGCCCTGCTCGCAAATATGGGTACATGACGTGGTTGGCTAGCACATGGTTGGTTCGTAACATGGATGGATGAATGAGATGAATTAGGTCTAATTTCTTGAGTGATTAATTTTATCTGTTTGATAGCAAGATTAGAAGATGAGGTCGTGTTTTGTTGAGTACATAACTTCCATGTAGGATCTAGGGCCCAATTTTGACCCATTTGGTCATTTGTGTGGTCGGTTGGCATGCGTAGCACGCTCCTCAAATCAGCCCAGAGCCTGGATCTGGAGGAACGACCGAATGAACCATTTCTAGCGAGCCAGGACGAAGCGAGCGCAAAGAGAGCACACGACTGTACGAGCGGGAAACGTCGG
The DNA here is from genome assembly GCF_056163025.1 of Triticum urartu. Classification (NCBI taxonomy): domain Eukaryota; kingdom Viridiplantae; phylum Streptophyta; class Magnoliopsida; order Poales; family Poaceae; genus Triticum; species Triticum urartu. The sequence goes on along the minus strand of NC_141873.1, from coordinate 522,104,490 downwards.
GCTCTACCGCTCACTCTCCCATGTCTTTACAATCACTCTCCTCTCACCTTCGGCGGTTCCTCACCGCCGTGAGCATCGACGACGGGAAGATCTAGATGGTGACCCTATGGCGGGAAGATCTGAAGGCGACCACCATTGACGATCATCCAAACACACTTCATCAACACTTCGTCAATGACCGTAAGCCCTAAAACCATCGGATCTGTATGTAGGAGGCAAGTAGTATCCTTCTGTGCCCGGTTTGGGTTGAATTTGGGGTTCGATTAAGGGTTTGATTTTGGGAAATATATGATTTGATCTGGGGGAGAGCTATGCTTTTAGGCCTAAATTATGTATTATGGTCATGTGTAGTATCCTGATCTAAACGATCTTAAGAGGGAGTATTATTTTAGTCTCGATCGGATTTGTATGTATATTCATGTTTCATGGTGGTGTGTTGAGCTTCCTGATCTTCACTGATGCGCAGTCCATGTGTAGACGAATAGTTTGCAATACAATAGTCGTTCTATTGATGGGGTGCTGGTGCACGTATATATAAGTACTGGGTAGGCCGCAACCTCAACTATACACAACTAGGAGATGGGCCACAACACGTAATACATGCAACATAAATATATACTAAACACCCCCCGCAGTCGAAGCGTCGCTGGAGATATAGAGATTGGAGCAAAACTCCTCGAAGACGGGAGTAGGCAATCCCTTAGTCATCACATCAGCAAACTGTTGCAACGTCGGAACCTGGAGAACCCGAACACGGCCAAGGTCAACCTGCTCGCGCACGAAGTGGATATCGAGCTCAATATGCTTCATGCGTCGATGCTGCACTGGTTGGTAGAGAGGTAGACCGCGCTGACATTTTCGCAGTAGACAAGAGTGGCCTTGTGAACATCACAAAGCAACTCCTGGAGGAGCTGACATATCCAAGAGCATTCGGCCATGGCGTTAGCCACGGCCCGATACTCTGCCTCAGCGCTGGAGCGGGAAACCGTGGGCTGCCTCTTCGATGACCAAGAGATCAACGATGACCCAAGGTAGACGCAATAGCCGTACGTGGAGCGTCGAGTGTCGGGGTAGCCGGCCCAGTCGGCATCCGAGTAGGCAACGAGGTCTGTGGAGGCGGAGGACGTCAGGATGAGTCCCAAGGCCATGGTGACGCGTATGTAATGGAGAATACGCTTCACCAAGGTCCAATGAGAGTTACCCGGAGCATGCATGTGGAGGCACACCTGCTGGACAGCATACTGCAGGTCGGGTCGAGTCAGCGTCAGGTACTGCAAAGCACCAACAATGAAGCGATAGAACGCTGCATCGGACTGAGAGACGCCTCCAGAGCAGAGACCTTCGCCTTCTTGTCGACGGGGGTGGGCGCCGGCTTGCAGATAAGCATACCGGCACGCTCTAGAAGCTCGTGGGCATACTTCTGCTGATGCAGAAAGAAGCCGTCAGCCCGAAGTGCAGAGGCCCCAAGTCCTGGAGGGCGAACTCATCACGAAGACGAGCTGTCAGCCGCTGAAGGAGATCGGGGGCGGACGCCGTAAGCATGATGTCGTCGATGTAGAGCAGTAGATATGTAGTGTCAGCTCCCTAATGATACACAAAAAGTGAGGCATCGGAGCGAGTGGACCGAAATCCCAGAGACTGCAGGAAGGCTGCGATACGCTGGTACCAAGCCTGATGCGCCTGCTTCAACCCATAAAGAGAACGAAAGAGCAATCACACAAAGTCCGGATGCGCGGCGTCGATGAAACCAGTGGGCTGCTCACAAAACACCTGCTCGGCGATATGGCCGTGCAAGAAGGCGTTGGAGACATCCAACTGGTGCACACGCCAGGCGTGTGAGACCGCCAACTGGAGCACGGCGCGGATCGTGCCCGGTTTAACAACCGGGGCGAAGGTCTCGGTGAAGTCCATGCCCGCGCGCTGCCGAAATCCACGAACCACCCACTGAGCCTTGTAGCGCTCGAGAGAACCGTCCGGGAAGGTCTTGTGGCGAAACACCCACTTGCCAGTGATGATGTTGGCATGAGGGGGTCGCGGAACAAGCTGCCACATGCGGTTGCACTGTAGGGCATCGAACTCCTCCTGCATCGCGGCGAGTTAGTGGGGATCCCGAAGGGCAGCGCGAGCGGAGGCGGGGATGGGTGATGGCGTCGATGTCGAGGCGACGCACACATACTCGTCGGAGGAGTAGCGCGTGCTCGGCCGAAGCACACCGGTCTGGGCGCGGGTCATCACGCCAAGAGGCAGGGTAATTGCAACAACAGGGCCCACGGCGGCGGCGGGAGCCGTGGCGGCAACAGCGACATCTGAGACGGCGGCTGAGGTGGCAACGGGCGAGGGGGAAATCGAGCCCGTCGTCGGGGTGGTGGCGCCATCCGGGGTGGCGGGCGGGGTGCCCGTCAGCTTAACCTCGTAGGAGGGAGATGGGGACCCGGGGTCCCGGTCAGACTCGACCTCGGGGGAGGGAGTTGAAAAACCGGGTGGCGGCGGCAGAAGGCACCGTGCTGGGGGGTCTCCGGGGGGGCCACTGCGCATTGCTCCAAATAGGGGGCGCGGGGGTTGGCGCCGAAGGTGCCGAAGCCGGAGAAACTGGAAAAAATGGGAACACCATCTCGACAAAGTACACGTGCCTCGAGGTGTACACACGATGAGTGACAGGATCATAGCACCGATAACCTTTGGTGTTAGGGGGGTAGCCAAGGAAGACGCATGGGACGGAACGTGGTGCGAGTTTGTGTGGCGTGGTGGACGCGGTGCTAGGATAACAAAGACACCCAAAGATGTGGAGACCGTCATAGGATGGTGGTGTACCGAAGAGAATTTGGTGAGGGGCGTAGTTCCACCGAGGGCGACACGGACGAATGTTAACTAGAAAAGTGGCGGTGGCGAGAGCATCGGGCCAAAACCTAGCGGGCACGTTAGAGTGAAAGAGTGATGACTGATACGTCTCCAACGTATCTATAATTTATGAAGTATTCATGATATTATATTATCCATCTTATATGCTATTTTATAGGATTTTTGGGACTAACCTATTAACCTAGAGCCCAGTGCTAGTCTCTGTTTTTCCTTGTTTTTGAGTTACAGAAAAGGAATACCAAACGGAGTCCAATTGACGTGCCAATTTTTGATGATTTTTGATGGACCAAAAGAAGCCCTTGGAGTAAAAGAGTTGGGCCAGAAGAGTCCCGAGCTGTCCACGAGGGTGGGGGGCGCGCCCACCCCCTGGAGTAAAAGAGTTGGGCCACAAGATTCCCGTCTCACATCAAACAAGATCCAGATATAATGTTCATGCTCAACGCTGGCACCAAATAACAATTATTTAGGTCTAAAACTAATCCCGAAGGTAGATGTAGAGGTAGCGTGCCGACCGCGATCACATCGACTTTGGAACCATTTCCCACGCGCATCGTAACCTCGTCCTTAGCCAATCTTCGCTTAATCCGTAGTCCCTGTTTCGAGTTGCAAATATTAGCAACAGAACAAGTATCAAATACCCAGGTGCTACTGCGAGCATTAGTAAGGTACACATCAATAACATGTATATCACATATACCTTTGTTCACCTTGCCATCCTTCTTATCCGCCAAATACTTGGGGTAGTTCCGCTTCTAGTGACCAGTCTGCTTGCAGTAGAAGCACTCAGTCTCAGGCTTAGGTCCAAACTGGGGTTTCTTCTCTTGAGCAGTAACTTGCTTGCTGTTCTTCTTGAAGTTCCCCTTCTTCTTCCCTTTGCCCTTTTTCTTAAAACTGGTGGTCTTATTGACCATCAACACATGATGCTCCTTTTTGATTTCTACCTCCGTAGCCTTTAGCATTACGAAGAGCTCAGGAATCGTCTTATCCATCCCTTGCATATTATAGTTCATCACAAAGCTCTTGTAGCTTGGTGGCAGTGATTGGAGAATTCTGTCAATGACGCTATCATCCGGAAGATTAACTCCCAGTTGAATCAAGTGATTATTATATCCAGACATCTTGAGTATATGCTCACTGACAGAACTATTCTCCTCCATCTTACAGCTATAGAACTTATTGGAGACTTCATATCTCTCAATCGGGGCATTTGCTTGAAATATTAACTTCAACTCCTGGAACATCTCATATGCTCCATGACGTTCAAAACATCGTTGAAGTCCTGGTTCTAAGCCGTAAAGCATGGTACATTGAACTATCAAGTAGTCATCAGCTTTGCTCTGCCAGAAGTTCTTAACGTCGTCAGTTGCATCAGCAGCAGGCCTGGAACCCAGCGGTGCTTCCAGGACGTAATTCTTCTATGCAGCAATGAGGATAATCCTCAAGTTACGGACGCAGTCCATATAATTGCTACCATCATCTTTCAACTTTGCTTTCTCAAGGAACGCATTAAAATTCAACGGAACAATAGCACGGGCCATCTATCTACAATCAACATAGACAAGTAAGATACTATCAGGTACTAAGTTCATGATAAATTTAAGTTCAATTAATCATATTACTTAAGAACTCCCACTTAGATAGACATCCCTTTAATCCTCTAAGTGATCACGTGATCCATATCAACTAAACCATGTCCGATCATCACGTGAGATGGAGTAGTTTCAACGGTGAACATCACTATGTTGATCATATCTACTATATGATTCATGCTCGACCTTTCGGTCTCTGTGTTCCGAGGCCATATCTGTTATATGCTAGGCTCGTCAAGTTTAACCTGAGTATTCCGCGTGTGCAACTGTTTTGCACCCGTTGTATTTGAACGTAGAGCCTATCACACCCGATCATCACGTGGTGTCTCAGCACGAAGAACTTTCGCAACGGTGCATACTCAGGGAGAACACTTATACTTTGATAATTTAGTGATGGATCATCTTATAATGCTACCGTCAATCAAAGCAAGATAAGATGCATAAAAGATAAAGATCACATGCAATCAATATAAGTGATATGATATGGCCATCATCATCTTGTGCTTGTGATCTCCATCTCCGAAGCACCGTCATGATCACCATTGTCACCGGCGCGACACCTTGATCTCCATCATAGCATCGTTGTCGTCTCGCCAATCTTATGCTTCTACGACTATCGCTACCGCTTAGTGATAAAGTAAAGCATTACAGGGCGATTGCATTGCATACAATAAAGCGACAACCATATGGCTCCAGCCAGTTGCCGATAACTTGGTTACAAAACAAGATCATCTCATACAATAAAGTTTAGCATCATGTCTTGACCATATCACATCACAACATGCCCTGCAAAAACAAGTTAGACGTCCTCTACTTTGTTGTCGCAAGTTTTACGTGGCTGCTACGGGCTTAGCAAGAACCGTTCTTACCTACGCATTGAAACCGCAACGATAGTTTGTGAAGTTGGTGCTGTCTTAACCTTCTCAAGGACTGGGCGTAGCCACACTCGGTTCAACTAAAGTTGGAGAAACTGACATCCGCCAGCCACCTATGTGCAAAGCACGTCGGTAGAACCAGTCTCGCGTAAGCGTACGCGTAATGTCGGTCCGGGCCGCTTCATCCAACAATACCGCCGAACCAAAGTACGACATGCTGGTAAGCAGTATGGCCTATATCGCCCACAACTCACTTGAGTTCTACTCATGCATATGACATCTACTCATAAAACCAGGCTCGGATGCCACTTTTGGAGAACGTAGTAATTTCAAAATTTTCCTACGCACACGCAAGATCATGGTGATGCATAGCAACGAGAGGGGAGAGTGTTGTCTATGTACCCTCATAGACCGAAAGCGGAAGCGTTAGCACAACGCGGTTGATGTAGTCGTACGTCTTGACGATTCGACCGATCAAGTACCGAACGTACGGCACCTCCGAGTTCAACACACGTTCAGCCCGATGACGTCCCTCGAACTCTGATCCAGTCGAGTGTTGAGGGAGGGTTTTGTCAGCATGATGGCGTGGTGAAGATGTTGATGTTCTACCGACGCAGGGCTTCGCCTAAGCACCGATACAGTATTATCGAGGTGGACTTTGGTGGAGCGGGCACTGCACACGGCTAAAAGATCAAACGGATCAATAGTTGTGTCTATGGGGTGCCCCCTGCCCCCGTATATAAAGGAGCAAGGGGGGGGTGCGGCCGGCCAGGGAGAGGGCGTGCCGGGAGGAGTCCTACTCCCACCGGGAGTAGGACTCCCCCCTTTCCTAGTTGGAATAGGATTCGGGAGGGGGAAAGAGGAGGGAGAGAAGGAAGGGGGGGGGGGCGCCGCCCCCCTCTCCTTGTCCTATTCGGACTAGGGGGAGGGGCGCGCGGCCCAGCCCTGGCTGCCTCTCCTCTTCTACGTAAAGGCCCACTAAGGCCCATTTACCTCCCGTGGGTTCCGGTTACCTCCCGGTACTCCAGTAAAATCGCGATTTCACCCGGAACACGTCCGATATCCAAACATAGGCTTCCAATATATCAATCTTCATGTCTCGACCATTTCGAGACTCCTCGTCATGTCCGTGATCACATCCGGGACTCCGAACAACCTTCGGTACATCATAACATATAAACTCATAATAAAACTGTCATCGTAACGTTAAGCGTGCGGACCCTACGGGTTCGAGAACTATGTAGACATGACCGAGACACGTCTCTGGTCAATAACCAATAGCGGAACCTGGATGCTCATATTGGCTCCCACGTATTCTACGAAGATCTTTATCGGTCAGACCGCATAACAACATACGTTGTCCCCTTTGTCATCGGTATGTTACTTGCCCGAGATTCGATCGTCGGTATCTCAATACCTAGTTCAATCTCGTTACAGGCAAGTCTCTTTACTCGTTTCGTAATACATCATCCCGCAACTAACTCATTAGTTGCATTGCTTGCAAGGCTTAAGTGATGTGCATTACCGAGAGGGCCCAGAGATACCTCTCCAACAATCGGAGTGACAAATCCTAATCTCGCAATATGCCAACCCAACAAGTACCTTCGGAGACACCTGTAGAGCACCTTTATAATCACCCAGTTATGTTGTGACGTTTGGTTGCACACAAAGTGTTCCTCCGGTAAACGGGCGTTGCATAATCTCATAGTCATAGGAACATGTATAAGTCATGAATAAAGCAATAGCAACATACTAAACGATCGTGTGCTAAGATAACGAAATGGCTCATGTCAATCACATCATTCTCCTAATGATGTGATCCCATTAATCAAATGACAACTCATGTCTATGGCTAGGAAACATAACCATCTTTGATCAATGAGCTAGTCAAGTAGAGGCATACTAGTGACACTCTGTTTGTCTATGTATTCACACATGTATTATGTTTCCGGTTAATAAAATTCTAGCATGAATAATAAACATTTCTCATGATATAAGGAAATAAATAATAACTTTATTATTGCCTCTAGGGCATATTTCCTTCAACAGTAGGCATTGTGTGAGAATAATTATGAACCTTGTCTTTGACAGTACCAAAGTGAATGGTTTACTGTTTATCATACTAACCCATCTCACGAAGTTCCGTTAAGTTTTGTGTGATTGAAGTTTTCAAGCTTTGGGTGAGATATCGATATGAGGAGAATAAGGTGCGGAAAGAACCTAAGCTTGGGGATGCCCAAGGCACCCCAAGGTAATATTCAAGGAAGACTCAAGTGCCTAAGCTTGGGGATGCCCCGGAAGGCATCCCCTCTTTCGTCTTCAAAACTATCGATATACCTTACTCGGAGCTATATTTTTATTTGTCACATGATATGTGTTTTGCTTGGAGCGTATTTTCAGTTTTACTTGCTGTTTGAATAAAATCATTGGATCTGAAATCTTGAATGAAAAACAATCCTCCCATGGCTAGTTAATTATTTGACTACACAGTGTTCTTCACTTATATCTTTTTGGAGTAGTTTGTCATTTACTCACGTGCTTCACGTATATCCTATGAGTAAATGGTTGAATGAATTGAATATCATAAATCTGAATTTATATATGTTTCATATGCCTATACCATGGGGAGTAATGACTTCACACATAATAAGTATAGGTAGTAAACTTATTGAAAGTTAGCAAATGCAGAATTGGTCACTTGAACAATTCATGAAAGAATATTGAAGTAAGAGATATTTCACATATAAATACACTATCTTGGACATCTTTTGTAATTGTGAGCACTCATTAAAATATGACATGCTAAAAGTTTGACGTTGGACAAGGAAGACAACTTAATGGGTTATGTTTTCCTATATCTGAAACGTTATATTGTCTTGGATCATCCAATATGTTGAGCTTGCCTTTCCCTCTCATGCTAGCCAAAATCTTTTGCACCAAGTAGAAATACTACTTGTGCTTCCAAACATCCCTTAAAATAGTTTTTCCATGAGAGTCCAGCATACCTACCTATGGATTGAGTAAGATCCTTCAAGTAAGTTGTCATCGATGCATGCAATAAAAATTGCTCTCTAAGTATGTATGATCTATTAGTGCGAAGAAAATAAGCTTTATACGAACTTGTGATAGGGAAGAAATAAAAGCGACGGACGCATAATAAAGGTCTCTATCACAAGAGGCAATATAAAGTGACGTTCTTTTGCATTAAGATTTTGTGCATCCAACCTTAAAATCGCATGACAACCTCTGCTTCCCTCTGCGAAGGGCCTATCTTTTACTTTTATCTTCTACCCTTATACACGTGGTGATCCTCACCTTTCCTTTTTATACCTTTTTCCTTTGGCAAGCACTTTGTGTTGGAGCGATCCGGATATATATATCCACTTGGATGTAGGTTTTCATAAATTATTATTGTTGACATTACCCTTGAGGTAAAAGGTTGGGAGGCGAAACTATAAGCCCCTATCTTTCTCTGTGTCCGATTAAAACTTTGAATCCATAAATATCACATGAGCGTTAGCAATTGTGAAAGATTAAATGATAGTTGAGTATGTGGAGTTTGCTGAATCAAAGCTCTTACATAGACCCTTCCCGAAAATAAGAAGAATTGCAATTGTTTGATGACTAAGAGCACTGTTTGTTAGTTTTCAAGAAAGTCCAGGATCTATACTTTAAAATGTGAATAGCTTGTCGTTACTTGATCATGAAAAGTTTTATGAGATGAGCTACTGTGATGACATATAATGATGCTAGAAAAGGTGATTGAAATCATCGTTGATCAAACTTGTGCACCTGCTAGCATTCACACTTCATAAAAGTATTTCTTTTATCATTTACCTACTCGAGGACGAGCAGGAATTAAGCTTGGGGATGCTGATACGCCTCCAACGTATCTATAATTTATGAAGTACTCATGATATTATATTATCCATCTTAGATGTTTTATATACATTTATATGCTATTTTATATGATTTTTGGGACTAACCTATTAACCTAGAGCCCAGTGCCAGTTTCTATTTTTTCCTTGTTTTTGAGTTTTACAGAAAAGGAATACCAAACGGAGTCCAATTGACGTGCCAACTTTTGATGATTTTTTATGGACCAAAAGAAGCACCTGGAGTAAAAGAGTTGGGCCAGAAGAGTCTCGGGCTGTCCACGAGGGTGGGGGGCGGCCCCACCCCCCTAGGCGTGGGCCCCTATCTCATGGACGACTTGGAGACCCCCTTGACGTGAAACTGACGCCAAAAATTCCTATAAACACAGAAACCTCCAGAAAATAACCTAGATCAGAAGTTCCACCGCCGCAAGCCTCTGTAGCCATGAGAAATCAATCTAGGCCCTCTCTGGCACCCTGCCGGAGGGGGCCATCATCACCGGAGGCCATGGGGAAGGATCTCGGAGGGGCCATCATCGCCATGAAGGCCAAGTACCAGAGGGGGAACCTCTCCCCAACTAGGGGGAGGCCATGGAGGAGGAAGCACAAGGGGGAGAACCTCTCCTCCTCTCTCTCGGTGGCGCCGGAGTGCCATCGGGAGGGGAATCATCGCCGCGATGTCGTCTTCATCAACATCACCATCCTCATCTCTTTTACGCGGTCCACTCTCCCGCACCCCGCTGTAATCCCTACTTGAACATGGTGCTTTATGCCACATATTATGATCCAATGATGTGTTGCCATCCGATGATGTTTTGAGTAGATATCCTTTGTCTTTGGGTTGATTGATGATCTAGATTGGTATGAGTTGTATGTTTTATTTTGGTGTTGTCCTATTGTGCCCTCCGTGTCGTGCTAGCGTGAGGGATTCCCGCTGTAGGGTGTTGCAATATGTCCATGGTTTACTTATTGTCTGCGTTGCTTGAGTGACAGAAGCATAAACACAGATAAGTGGGTCACGGTGTATGGTATAAAGGGGACTTGATACTTTAATGCTATGGTTGGGTTTTACCTTAATGATCTTTAGTAGTTGCGGATGCTTGCTAGAGTTCCAATCATAAGTGCATATGATCCAAGAAGAGAAAGTATGTTAGCTTATGCCTCTCCCTTATATGAAATTGGAATAGTGATTACCGGTCTTGTTAACAATTGCCTAGGATAATTCAGCACACCGATCCATCATTATTCCACACTCGCTATTTATAATATTTAGTAATCTATTCTAACTTTATGATAACAGCACCTACTTTTATATTTTAGCTCTCTGATATCATGCAAAGTTATCCTCTTCATACCCACAACGTAGTTTTATTTCTCGGTTCTAGTTGGAAGCAAATGTTTGGTGTACGTAGAGTCGTATCAGTGGCAGATAGGACTTGAGAGAATATTGAACTTACCTTTAGCTCCTTGTGGGTTCGACACTCCATACTTATCACTTCCACCATTGGGAATTGCTACGATGATTCCATGCACTTGGGGATTATCAAGCTCTTTTCTGGCGCCGTTGCCGGGGAGCAATAGCGTGGGGTTGATATTCTCGTGTTTGCTTGTTTGCTTGCTTCACTAAGTAGATTTTGTTTTTCCTTTTTGTTTCTATTTAGTTGTGGGTGAAACATACAAAAAAAATTAAAATAATGAAAAAAAATTACTTGCCTCTCATGCGTAAAAAGTTTTTCAATAAGAGAAGTGATTGTAAGGTTATGCATTGAAGAAGTGAGGGTCGACCTTGAGCACTTGTGTTCATGCTCACGGAAACAATGTAAAAATTTTCATGGAACCTTATCTGAAAATAATTATCCCCTTGTGTATATCCATTGTATTACAAAAATAATATTCCAAGCTTTGGTTTTAGGATGATTAGATTGCATGTTTGCTATGTGCAGTATGAAGATAGAAACTTCGGTTGTAGCGCGTGATTTTACATTTTTTTACTGGAAAGTCAAATGGGTCTGAAACTTTTTGCACATTACTTATGTATAAATTTTTTAAATTTTCATATTCTTTTAGAATTTTTTGAAGTTACAGAAGGTTACTAAATTCCCAGATTATTACACACTGTCCTGTTTTTGACAGATTCTGTTTTCTATGTGTTGATCGCTTATTTTGATGAATCTATGGGTAGTATCGGGGGGTATGAACCATGGTGAAGTTGGAATACAGCAGATAAAGTGCTAATTAGAAATTGGAATGAGTTTGCAACAGTACCAAAAGGTAGTGATTTGCTTTAGTATACTAACGGATCTCACAAAGTTTTTATTAAGTTTTTGTGGATGAAGTGTTTGAAGAACGAGGAGTTACCGATGCGAGAAGAATAAAGAGATGCAAGAGTTCAAGCTTGGGGATGCCCAAGGCACCTCAAGTAAATATTCCAAGGATACTCAAGCATCTAAGCTTGGGGATGCCCCGGTTGGCATCCCATCTTTCTTCTTCAACAATTATCGGTATACCTTAGTTTTTGTTTTGTTCACATGATTTGTGTCCTTTGTGTTTTTCTTTATCTTTAAGAGCCATGCTAGTATGAGATAGCCCTTCATTGATTTATATAATGCTTAACATGCTTCACTTATATCTTTTAACTATGATCTTATAGAATTGCTCTTTGTGCTTCACTTAAATCTTTTGAGTATGGTTTTATAGAATGCTTCGTGTGCTTCACTTATACATTTTGAGCTTGGATATTGGTTAGTCTATATTAATTGTAGAATGCTCCATGAACTTCAATTATATCTCTTGGAGTATGAATAATACTATCATCTAGAGCGGGTTTGGAAGAGTGTCAACTTTAGGAATTAGTGATTCCGCTATGCTGAATGAGAAGTATTTTGCTTATGTGGTGAGTAATAAAATTTCTATGCTTGTAGATCATGAAAAGAATGCTTTATGTGATAGTTATATTGTTGAACTCATTCATGATTCTATTGAAAATTATTGTGAGGGAGGAATACACGCTTGTAGGAGTTGCAATAATATCAAGGTAATTTGTAACGAGCAAGTAGCAAAAGTAGTAACGAAAGTGCAGCAAGGTAGGCCAATCCTTTTGAGGAAAAGGATAGGCCAAATAGTCTCTTATGATAAGAAAAGCATTCTTGAGGGTACACGGGAATTTCATCTAGTCACTTTCATCATGTTGGTTCAATTCGTGTTCGCTACTTTGATAATTTGATATGTGGGTGGATCGGTGCTTAGGTGTTGTTCTTACTTGAACAAACCTCCTACTTATGATTAACCCTCCCGCAAGCATCCGCAACTACGAGAAAAGTATTAAGAATAAATTCTAACCATAGCATTAAACTATTGGATCCAATCGGTCCCTTACGGAATAGCGCATAAACTGGGGTTTAAGCTTATAGTAATCACCTACAAGATGTAATCAACACTACTTGTCACCCACAAGCACCAATCTATAGTTCCGATAACAAGATTGAACACAAGAGATGAACTAGGGTTTGAGATGAGATGGTGTTGTTGAAGATGTTGATGGAGATTTCCCTCCCCAAGTTGGGAGAGTTGTTGGTGATGATGATTTCCCCCTCCGGGAGGGAAGTTCCCCCGGCGAAATCACTTCGTCAGAGGGCAAAAGTGCTCCTGCCCAAGTTCCGCCTCAAGACGGTGGTGCTCCGTTCCAAAAGTCCTATCCGAATTTTTTCTAGGTTAAAATGACCTATATACCAGAAGATGGGCGCCGGAGGTGGGCCTAGGTGAGCACAACCCACCAGGGCGCGCCTGGGCTCCCTGGCACGCCTAGGTGGGTTGTGCCCACCTGGTGGGCCCCCTCTCGTAGTTATTTGCTCCAATATTCCTCAAATACTCCATAAAAAATCTCCGTGAAGTTTCAGCTTGTTTGGAGTTGTGCAGAATAGGTGGCCTGACGTAGCTTTTCCAGGTCCAGATTTCCAGCTGCCGGAATTCTTCCTCTTGGTCTGTACCTTGCAAATTATGAGAGAAAAGGCATTAGAATTACTCCAAAAAGCATTATTATGGATAAAAACATCATAAATAACAGTAAGAAAACATGATGCAAAATGGACGTATCAACTCCCCCAAGCTTAGACCTCGCTTGTCCTCAAGCGAAAAGCGAAATCGAGAAACATGTCCACATGCTTTGAGAGAGAGGTGTCGATAAAAACAGGAATACAGACATAGAAGCATCATGTAGATTATTATAGCAACAACAAATTTAAAGATAAGAGTTTTGTCATAGAGCTTTTATCATAAACTTCTCATGAATAAGTAACAGTTCATCACACAATCCAAGTATAAAGCATAAACTCTATTATAAATCAACAAACTATATTCTCAGTCAACTTTGCAATTACAATTCATCATCTTTATAGGAAGGGTCACGTATCGGAGCCTTTAGGCAAGTCCACATACTCAACCATCATATAGTCTTCTATGGTTGCTAACACTCACTGCATACATATGAGCAAAACGTTTCAACCGGACACATAGAAAGGTAGGGGCTTATAGTTTCGCCTCCCAACGTATTCACCTCAAGGGTGATGCCAACAATAATAACTCATGCTACCCATATTCAACTGGGCATATGTGCCTAGATCTTTCCTCACCACATGATGCTTGCCAAAGGAGAAAATAAAAAGGAATAGAGAGAAAACTTTGACTCTTTGCATAAAAGTAAATACATAAAAGTAAAAGATATCCCCTTCGCAGAGGGAAGCAGAGGTTTCCATGCGCTTATTTGTTTGTATGCTCAACCCCTTAGTGCAAAATAACGTCACGTTGCATTGCCCCTTATGATAGCAACCTTTATTATGCAGTATGTCGCTTTTATTCTTCACCATCACAAGTTCGTGCAACGCTCAATTTTCTCTCGCACTAAATGATCTCACACATTTAGAAGCAATTTTTATTGCCTTTTTGCACCGATGACAACTTACTTGAGGGATATTACTCAATCCCTAGGTAGGTATATGGTGGTCACTTGAAAATAAGATTTGGGTTTAAGGGTTTTTGGATGCACAAGTAGTATCTCTACTTAGTGCAGAATTTTTGGCCAGCAAAGATAGGGCGCAAGCACCACATGTTAAAGGATCCATGACAATATGACTTCTATTGGAATATGAACAAAGATAAATCATTAAGTTGTCTTCCTTGTCCAACGTAAACCATTTTGGCATCTAATATTTTGATGAGGGCTCACAATCACAAAAGATTTCTAGGATAGTGTATTTATATGTGAATCTTCTCTTCCCCTATTAATTCTTTCATGAGTTGCATCATTGACTAATGCTATATTTGTCAATCTCTAATAGAATTTCCTACTTATACTTTTCCTTATGTGGTGCCATCACCTACCATAGGATTAGCATATGATTTTTTTCTTTCATTTCCTTTCTTTTTATTTATATCCTTTCTTTTTATTGCAACATGAAAGTAAAGAAAGCAAAAACTCAAACTAAACTTTATTATAGATCTTGCACACGATTACAAGGATAGATCACTAAGCAAGCTCTCAAAAATAAAGGATCAAACTTAACTTTTATTCATTCTAAAGCAAAAGATCGAACTAAAATAGTAAAAGCGAAAAGATAGTGGGATGATACGATACTGGGGCACCTCCCCCAAGCTTGGCGAAAGCCAAGGGAAGTGCCCATACCCGAAACTCAATTCTCCTTTGGTGATGAAGAAGATGGTGGTGGTAATGAAGAAGATGGGATTTTGTCCTCGGTTTTCCATGGCAGAGGTCCACCATCGTAAGAGGAAGAATGAGTCTCACGTGTCTTGCAACCAGCAGCCAAAATCATACCTTTAAACCTCGCCTCATATTCAAAGACTTGGTTTTGGAGGTCATAGATATGGCTTTGGAGGAAGTTGATTTGCTCATTGAGGGTGAAGACGATGTCCTTCATGGACTTGCCATCCACCTTGAGATCACGAGAGAGGTCCGTGCTTATGAGGTGATTGGCATGGAGTCCACGCTCCACCATCACTACTAGGGAAAACCCTACCAGCAGCGCGTGTTTTAGTCCTATCAGTAGCGCCGGGTTATGCGCTACTGATAAGGCGCTATAGCTAACGAATAGCAGTAGCGTGCCTCCACCCACGCTACTGCTAAATCGACTTAGTAGTAGCGAGTTCCAGGAGGAGCGCTACTGGTAATTAGTAGTAGCGCTTCTCCCTACCCGCGCTGCTACTATTATTTCATATTTTATTTCTTTTTTATTTTATGTTGTATTCGTACACCTTTACACAAGTTTTCATACAACAGGAATTTAGAAATTGTTTTTACATCATAATGAGTTATTACATCATGGAGTGAAAGAACCGTGTGGACTAGTTTCAAGTGGATGGACATCCACTTGAAGCTAATCCGCGGTTCTTTCACCCAATGATATAATAAATATCATCATCATCATATCATTAACAACTTATCATCATCATCATATCATTGGTCACTAGTCCTCTAACACATTGTATCACATAATAAACATATTGTACCTCATAGGACCTACTACATTCTCTTAGGACCTACTATATTCTCTAAGGTAAAATAGCAAAAAAACAAGATAGCCCCTGACTCTCCATTATGGAGAATGGAGATTATCCTGTCTCCAATTCTTGCCTTTCGCTTAATGTTACTTCCAAGAACCTCCTTGCGAATGTCCAAACATTTTTTCCATTCTTTGATTATCATGTGTTCACCGCTTTTGGAAATCCGACATGCACAGGTGAGCTCCTTAGAATGACCTGGCTGTAGGTTCATAACTGCAAGGCGACCATTCTGATACATCAGATGAGGCACACAATCCATCGGGATTTTTTGTTGAAAAACATAGTAATAACTTCGTAGTTAGCAATGATGTACTAGTTTTAGAAGTATGCAAAAGATGCACAGATGTCGTAATAGTAAAAAATCTTACCAGGGTATCTCCATTGAAGTTACCGTGGTTAAACACGTGCACTAGTGGCACGTATTCACCATAATTTGGAGGAGTTCGATAATAGGTATTGTAATTCTCAAGAAAAGTACAATAAGCAATCAGATGACTTTTCTCCTTATAAGCTAATTCGGAGCCATCAGTGTAGTGGGTTTTGTCTACCATCTTCTGCACATTCTTTGAAGATTCAAAATAAGTTGTCAATCGAAATAAGATGTCAACTATTTTGAAATAAACAATATAAATTAGTTAATAACTATGTTTGAGAAACTCACATTGCGGTAGAATCGGAAGCGTATCAACAAGGACCCAAATGTCCATATTGTCTTGCTCGATGTCAGGATTACCAAGATCCATGGTGACAATCATACCCTCATAAAAACCATACATTTTGCAAAGTGCTTCCCAATTTTGGCAACCAAAATGGGTTACGCTCTGAGAATTGTATAGATTTACTTCAAAATCGATATCATGATGGGTCCTTAGGTGTATTTTCTTTGTTTCATAATTTTCATGGTATTCAAAACCTATCCTCTCCAAGACATAGCGTCTTACATGGCATGGGATAAGCTAGTCGAATTGTAAAAGATGAAAATTAGATGTTGAAATAGTTGAAGTCATGCTTAATTACGAAAAAACACTTGTCGTTATTGCGTACCGTTTCAACATCGAAGGTCTCCTCGAGCTTAATGCTGAAGCGCCGATCTTCATCCATCTCAACGAACCTGTCGCACATACCTCGATCATCGTGGCACCAGCTGCACTCCCCCGGGAGACTGTCCTCGTTCGAGTACGACATTTCCTACGTTCATAATTCAAAGATTAAACTTGTACATATTCTAGCACAAGTCATGCCAGAATTCACAAAAAAATCCGGCATGACCTTTGCTAAAAAAGGACATATCGAGCGCTTGAAATTTGCCGGAACGGAAATTAATCAACACTCCGGCAAAACATAGGCCACTCGGAGGTGTAACCAAAACATGAAATAATTGCTTAAACTAAAAAATAACAACAAATATGGCATGTTCAACTAGTTCTATTAATTCAACTAGTTCTATTAATTCAACTAGTTCTTACTAAATATAAACTTAGTATAAAAAGAAAAAAACTAGTTCTTTCTAAAAATGAAGTAGTTCAACTAGTTATTAATTTACTTACTATACTAGTTCAACTAAAACTTAACTAGTTCAACTAAAACTAAACTAGTTCTATTAATTCAACTAGTTCTTACTAAATATAAACTTAGTATAAAAAGAAAAAAACTAGTTCTTTCTAAAAATGAAGTAGTTCAACTAGTTATTAATTTACTTACTATACTAGTTCAACTAAAACTTAACTAGTTCAACTAAAACTAAACTAGTTCTATTAATTCAACTCGTTCTTACTAAATATAAACTTACTATAAATAGAAAGAAACTAGCACATCTACTACTACTAATTAACATCTAACTACTACATCTACTACTAATTAACATCTACTACTGCTAATTATACAACTAGTTTACCATCACTACTAGTAATTAATATCCACTACTTCTAAAAATCATTAGCTATGAACCCTAAATTAACATCTACTACTACTAAAATCATCTACTAACTAAGCAAAGAGAGAGGGGGTGGGGGAGGGGTGGGGGGCTTACAGAGGGAGAGACGATGGCGGGGAGGTGCTCGTCGATGGAGGGGCGGCGAGGGCGGGCTCGGGATCGGGAGGCGGCAGTCCTGGGCGGCGGGCTCGGTCGAGGGCGGCGGGCTCGGTCGAGGGCGGCGGCGGTGAGGTCGAGGGCGGGCAGTGGCGGTGAGGTCGAGGGCGGGCGGCGGCGGTGAGGTCGAGGGCGGGCTCGCACTACTAGGGAAAAGGCTAGCAGCAGCGCGGGTTTTAGGCCTATCAGCAGCGCGGGTGCCCGCGCTACCAATAAGGCGCTACAGCTAACTCTTAGTAGTAGCGCTGCCTATACCCGCGCTACCACTATTGACTATAGAAGCAGCGCTTTTCAGGAACGCGCTGCTATTACTTAGCTGTAGCGATTTCCCGGTCCAGCGCTACTGTTATATCATTCACCATTTCCCATTCCAGCTTTGATAAACTGCAATTTCCAGATACTAGGTACTACTAGGTACTACTAGATATCAATTTCATAAAGCATTATAGGTACTATGTAGTACTCCCTCAGTTCGAAATTACTCGTCGTGGTTTTAGTTCAAATTTGAACTCAAACCACGTTGAGTAATTTGGAACCGAGGGAGTACTAGATAACAATTTCATATATACTCAACATGCATCCTCAAGCAGTAGAAGGTGACATCGATGACAATCATCATATTTAGTTCTAGATGATATCGACGACGATCATCATATGTAGTTCTACATTATATCGACGACGATCATCATATGTAGTTCTAGATGATATCGATGACGATCATCATCCTCAAGCCTGGGCGGTGGGTGTTCCTGATAGTAATTAGGATGGCCTGTCCAGCACGAAGATTCTTGCCAACGAGGAATCTCTTCCACCCAACCGAGTTCAAGTGTGTGCGACCATCTGTGCCCATGCGATAAGTAAAAATGGTGACGGAGCCCCTTGCGGTAAGGCGTAGTCCAACTGAGCCTTCTTCATCAGGCTCGATACCACAACTCACAGATAGGTTCTTTGGCAATCTCTGAATAAGAAAAACATATCAATTAATAAATAGCCTCACACATACTCTTGCAAATATATTTCTATTAAGTCTAGATTTCTACACTATCAAAAGACACAGTACTATGCATTTGTAGTAATTAATCATGAATTCTACTAATAAGTATATATATGGATTATCTGCACTATTAATAGTTCCTTGGATTCTACACTAATAAGCATGTGATCAGACTCTACACTAAAGTATATCATCGACTAGATTCCACAAAGCATATCATTGGACTCTACACTAAGCATATCATCGGATTCACTAAGCATATAATCGGATAATTTGCATTTGTAAGTATAACAATAAAGCATAGATATATATATCATCAAATTACTAAATGCAGTACGTATAACATACCATTTCATGCCGATCGACCATGGTACTTGTCAGGCGGGTTACGAATGGCACCCCGACAAAGTCATCACGTGGCGGAATTATGTCCCATAGGTTGCACACCTCCTCCTCGCTCAGCCTCATTATTTGAGCTATGATGGCTTCATGAAGTGGGTTCTCATCATCTTCATTGAGTGGGTCCTCATTATCTTCATCATTTTCGTCATCTTCATCATCTTCCACCAGGTTGATATAAATGACAACCAGCTTGGGTCTTTCTACTCCGAAGGAGAATCTGATCAACTCACCACCAGTAAGACGCATGCAAGCGAGGAAACGGGCCCATCCATCTCCTCCAATCTGCGACATATTGCGTCCTTTCTCGACCTCCATAGTGTACGGCCCCCCAGGAGCCTCAAATGTCACAGTGTCTCCTGTCAGCTTGTTGAATTTCAACCTCACATTGCATGGGACGATCTGTGTAAGAAAAGCAAAATGACACAATGCAGTAATGCCAACACTAAAAATAAAATAGTTGTTACATTTCATCTAATTTCTTACCGCCACATGACGAAAACTCGGATGGAAGTAGATGCCGAACAGCTTGCCAGTTGCAAGGCTGCTGGCGCACCTTGACTTGCACAGTCGACATAGTGGTGCTGGTGGTGGCGCCATTTTCCTAAAGCAATATGAGCAAAGGATTAACGATTCACTTCACAGGAAACAAGTGGCAAATTTAACTAAATTGGCACCTACATTTTGCCAAAAAATAACTTATTACAAAAAAACTAAATCGAGCATACTAAATCAACTAAATCAACTAGCATACTAAATCCACTAGCATACTAAATCAACTAAATCAACTAGCCTACTAAATAAACTAAATCAAAATGTTCTAAATCAACTAAGTCAACTAGCCTACTAAATCAACTGAACCATATCAACTAAATCAAAATGTTACATATGAAAGCCTACTAAATCAAAATGTATCAGGGAGGAGGGACAAGGAGGGGCGACTCGAGGAGGGAGAAGATAGTAGAACAGAGGAGGAAGGCGGAGCGAGGAGGGGCCGGCCGGCGGCGAGTGGAGGGAGGACGGATCGAGGAGGAAGGCGGAGCGAGGAGGGGGCGGCCAGCGGCGAGTGGAGGCAGGACGGAGGAGGAGGCCAGTACCGAGTCCAGCGAGGAGGATGAGGCGACAGCGGCGCAGATCGGGGGAGGACCGGAGGCGCGGGGGGGTGAGGAGGAGACCGTGAGTGTGTATGAGTGTGATCTGTGGATGAGGCTAGTGAGTGGGGGGAGATGGAATGGAATAGCAGTAGCGCGCTATAGGTAAACACGCTACTGCTAAAGTACCTATCAGTAGTGCCTTTCGGCCTGAACGCGCTACTGCTATGTGTCAGTATGTAAAAATAGACATAGACATAAAAATACGCTGCTGCTACATTACGCTGAATGCGCTGAATGCTCATTGATTTTTGTAGTTAGTTTAGCACTAGCGATTATTGCCTGAATGCGCTGCTGCTACGATACGTAGCAGTAGCGCTATTTATTTTAACACGCTGCTGCTATAACTGGCCTCGCGGTGGCGTCGTGGGAATCTTAGCAGTAGCGCTTCTTGGAGTGCACGCGCTACTGATAAACTTGTTTCAGCAGCGAGTTTCCATGTCCTGCGCTACTGCTACTTAGCAGCAGCGCCCGATTTTAAAGCGTGCTGCTGGTAAGATTATGTCTATAGGCTTTTCCCTAGTAGTGTCGGTCGAGGGCGGTGGCGGTGAGGTTGAGGGCGGGCGGTGGCGGCGGCGGCGGCGATGAGGGCAGGCGCGCTCGGGCTCGAGCGGTGGCGACAGGAGTGGGGAACAGGCCGGGGGGGAGGAGGACTTGGCGAAATTTTGATTCGGGGGTGGTTAACTCGAACTAGCAGTAGCACTCGTACGGAAAACGTGCTATAGCTAACTTATCTATAGCGCCTTTTATAGAAAACCGCTACTGCTAATGGAAGGAGTTATTTCCTTTGTTTAGTAAAAACATCAAAAATATACATTGGTCATCATTGATATTTTTGTGTATATCTAAATAGTCAACATGAATCCTCACTGTACCTGTATAGGTACAGGCGAGGATTCATATTGCAACCACAAATCATACACATATAGTTCAATGAAGACCAAGTGCTCGAGATAGGTTGAGAAGCAACATATTTAAGGTGGGAAACACCTTGTTCGCTTAGCAGTATGGGACTAAACTTAATTAGTTGCGGTGATACTTAGCAGTAGCGAGTTTTGAGGAAAACCGCTGCTACTAAGTTCTTTATCAGTAGCGCGTCCACTGGAAGGGCGCTACTACTATATCTAGCCTGGAGGCAACATTGTGGAAATTATAGTAGTAGCGCTCTTTTCACCTAGAGCGCTACTGCTACTCAGTCATTAGTAGCACTCTTTTCTGAAGCTCGCTACTGCTAATTAGCAGTAGCGCCTATTTTTAGACCGCGCTGCTGCTAAGATTCTGTGTATAAGGTTTTCCGTAGTAGTGCATCCCCTTGCACCGGAAGACATCTTGTTCCATAGCTTCGAGCCTGGCCTCCACGGTTCCTGTCCCCTTGGGGCAGGGCACATTGCGAAGGTGAAGCACCCCCTCATGCATCTGAATGACCTGAGGGTGCTGCACCACCTCTCGCAGATATGGGTTGATGACGTTCTTGAAGAACTTGTCCTTGGAGGATCTTGAAGCAGCCATGGTAGATGGGATCTGACAGAAAACAACAAGGAAAAGAAAACAGGGGATTTCTCCGTGATACGGTGATCAACAGGTTCAGGAAGTATATAAAGATTTTTTATCTTGGAGGACAAGAAAACGTGTGAAAAACGGAGTCCAGAAGGTGTCCCAGGTGGGCACAACCCACCTGGGCGCGCCAGGCACGCCCTGGTATCTTGTGCCCACCAAGGTACGCTTCCCGGTAGTTTCTTATTTTCCTATTTTTCTAAATATTCCAAAACTGACAAAAATATTTTTGCGGATTTTTCGGAGTCCGTTTACTTACCATATCATGTACCTCCTTATTTTCACAATTCTGGAGTGTTTCGGAAGGACTCTTTTATGTGTTCTTCCGGTGTCAAAGTTTGGATAATACTACTTTCAACATTAATGGGCGTACCTAAGATATAATGTTTTATCCGTTGCCCATTGACAACCTTCGGGTTAGTACCTTTGGCATTATTTATTTTGATGGCTCCAGACCGATAAACCTCCTCGATAACATAGGGTCCTTCCCATTTTGAGAGGAGTTTTCCTGCAAAGAATCTGAAACGAGAGTTGTACAAAAGAACATATTCTTCGACTTTAAACTCACGCTTTTGGATTCTCTTGTCATGCCATCTTTTAACTTTTTATTTGAATAATGTTGCATTTTCATAATCTTGGGTTCTCCATTCATCTAAAGAGCTAATATCAAATAACCTCTTTTCACCGCCAAGTTTGAAATCATAGTTGAGTTCTTTGACTGCCCAATATGCTTTATGTTCTAACTCAAGAGGTAAATGTCAAGCTTTTCCATAAACCATTTTATAAGGAGACATACCCATTGGATTTTTATATGTTGTTCTATAAGCCCAAAGTGCATCATCTAATTTCTTAGAAAAATTCTTCCTGGACCTATTGACAGTCTTTTGCAAAATTAATTTTATTTCTCTATTGCTAAGTTCAACTTGACCACTAGACTGAGGATGACAAGGTGATGCAATTCTATGGTTAACATCATACTTGGCAAGCATTTTATGGAAAGCACCATGAATAAAGTGTGAACCACCATCAGTCATTAAATATCTAGGGACTCCAAACCTTGGAAAATAACTTCCTTAAGCATTTTAATAGAGGTGTTGTGATCAGCACTACTGGTTGGAATGGCTTCTACCCATTTAGTAACATAATCAACAGCAACCAAAATATGTGTATACCCATTAGAGGAAGGAAAAGGTCCCATGAAATCAAATCTCCAAACATCAAACGGTTCAACAACAAGTGAATAGTTCATAGGCATTTCTTGATTCTTTGACATTCATCACAAGAATGAACTTACGGGCATACTTGAAGAGAGTAGGCCAATAAAATCCAGATTGCAATACCTTGTGAGCAGTTCTATCTCCAGCATGATGCCCTCCATAAGCTTTGGAGTGACATTTCTATAGGATTTGTCCTTGTTCATGCTCAGGTACACAACGTCTAATAATACCATCTACTCATTCTTTATAAAGATGTGGGTCATCCCAAAAGTAATGTCTTAAATCATAAAAGAATTTTTTTTCTTTTGTTGGTATGTAAAGCTAGGTGGTAGATATTTAGCAATAATGTAATTAGCATAGTCAGCATACCAAGGAGTATTATGAGCAACATTTATTGCAGCTAACTGCTCATCAGGAAAACTATCATTAATAGGTAGTGGGTCATCAGGCACATTTTCAAGCCTAGACAAATTATCAGCTACGGGGTTCTCAGCTCCTTTTCTATCAATGATATGTAAATAAAACTCTTGTAACAAAAGGACCCATCGAATAAGTCTAGTTTAGCATCTTTATTTTCCGTAAGATATTTAATAGCAGCATGATCGGTGTGAACAACTACTTTGGAATCAACAATATAAGGTCTAAATTTATCACAAGAAAACACCACTAATAAGAATTATTTTTCGGTAGTAGCATAGTTTCGTTGAGCGTTGTCTAGAGTTTTACTAGCATAATGAATAGCATTCAGTTTCTTATCAACCCTTTGTCCTAGAACAGCACCAACATCATAATCACTAGCATCACACATAATTTCAAAAGGAAAGTTCCAATCAGGTGGTTGGATAATAGGTGCAGAAATTAAGGCTTTCTTGAGTGTTTCAAAGGCTTCTAAACAATCATCATAAAAAACAAAAGGAATATCCTTTTGCAAAAGACTCGTAAGAGGCCAAGAAATTTTAGAAAAGTCTTTGATAAATCTCCTATAGAAACCAGCATGACCTAGGAAAGTACGAATACCTTTGATATCTTTAGGACATGGCATTTTCTCAATTGCATCAACCTTAGCTTGGTCCACTTCAATACCTCTTTCAGAAATTTTATGACCCAAGACAATGCCTTCATTAACCATAAAGTGGCACTTCTCCCAATTCAAGACGATATTTGTTTGTTCACATCTCTGCAAAACTCAATCAAGATTGCTTAAACAATCATCAAAAGACTTCCCATAAACAGAGAACTCGTCCATAAAAACCTCAACAATCTTTTCACAAAAATTAGAGAATATAGTAGTCATACATATTTGAAAGGTAGCAGGTGCATTACATAAACCAAAAGGCATAGATCTATAAGCATAGGTTCCAAAAGGACAAGTAAAAGTGGTTTTTTCTTGATCAGGTAGGGAAACAGGTATTTGTGAAAAGCCAGAATATCCATCAAGGAAGCAAAAGTGTGTGTGCTTAGATAATCTCTCTAACATTTGATCAATAAAAGGCAGAGGGTAATGATATTTTCTAGTTGCTTTGTTTAATTTTCTAAAATCAATTACCATTCTATGGCTTGTAACAATTCTTTGTGGGATAAGTTCGTTCTTATCATTAGGAACAACAGTTATACCTCCTTTCTTAGGGACACAATGAACATGAATTACCCATCTACTATTAGCAATAGGGTAGATTATACATGCTTCCAAAAGTTTTAGTATTTCTGTCCTTACCACTTCTTTCATCTTCGGATTTAATCGACGTTGGTGATCAACAACGGGTTTAGCATCTTTCTCCATATTGATTTTGAGCTGACATAGGGTGGGACTAATGCCTTTTAAATCATGAAGAGTATATCCAATAGCAACTCAGTGCTTCCTTATAACTTTCAATAATCTTTCTTCTTCATGTTCTGAAAGGTTAGCACTAATAATAACAAGATATATCTTCTTTTCGTCAAGATAAGCATATTTCAAAGTGTCTGGCAATTGTTTTAATTTAAATGCAGGATCACCTTTAGGTGGAGGAGGACCTCCTAGAGTTTCAATAGGCAAATTGTGTTTAAGAAGAGGACGTTGTTCAAAGAAAATATCATCTATTTATTTCTTTCATGCATATGTAATTCATTTTCATGGTCTAGCAAATATTGTTCTAGTGGATCAGTAGGAGGCACAGCAATAGAAGCAAGACCAATTATTTCATCCTTAGTAGGCAATTCTTTTTCATGAAGTTTTCTACTAAACTTGGAAAAATTAAACTCATGAGACTCATCACTGAAACTAACACCGACAGTTTGTTTCTTGCAATCTATTTTAGCATTAACGGTGTTCAAGAAAGGTCTTCCAAAGATAATGGGACAGAAGTCATCTTGTGGGGAACCAAGAACAAGAAAATCAGTAGGGTATTTTATTTTCCCACACAAGACTTCAACATCTCTAACAATCCCAATTGGTGATATAGTGCCTCTATTAGCAAGTTTAATAGTAACATCTATGTCTTCTATTTCTGCGGGTGCTATGTCTTTCATAATTTCTTGGTATAAGGTGTAAGGAATAGCACTCACACTAGCACCTATGTCACATAAACCATGATAACAGTGATATCCTATTTTAACTGACACAATGGGCATGCCCTCAACAGGTCTATGTTTATCCTTTTTATCAGGTTTGGCAATTCTAGCAGTTTCTTCACAGAAGTAAATAGCATGCCCATCTACATTTTCTTCTAAGAGATATTTAACCATAGCAATACTAGGTTCTAGTTTAATTTGTTCATCTGGTTTGGGTGCTCTAATATAACTTTTGTTAACCAAAGTTGAAACTTTAGCATGTTCCTTTATTCTAACAGGGAAAGGTGGTTTCTCCATATAAGCAGAAGGAACAACTGGATCAACATTGTAAAGTATAGTTTCTTCCTTAGCAGGTACTGGTTCTTCCTTTTCTTCTTTAATTGGTGGGTGATACTTATACCACTTCTCTTTAGGGAGATTAACATGAGTAGCAAAAGATTCAAAAAAGGAGGCTACTATCTCAGAGTCAAGTCCGAATTTAGTGCTAAACTTTTGAAAAGCATCGGTATTCATAAAAGATTTAACACAATCATACTTAAGCTTAATACCTGACTCTTTACCTTCATCGAGTTCCCAATCTTCAGAGTTGCGTTTAATTATTTCCAAAAGATCCCACCGGAATTCAATAGTCTTCTTCATAAAAGAACCAGCATAAGAAGTATCGAGCATGCTTTGATCATTACGAGAAAGCCGAGCATAAAAGTTCTGGATAATAATTTATTTTCAGAGCTCATGATTGGGGCATGAATATAACATTGACTTAACCCTCTCTCAAGCTAGAGTGATACTTTCTCCTTCACGACACCAAAAATTATATATATAATTCCGATCACGATGAACTAGATGCATAGGATAATTTTTTTTGGTGGAACTCCAATTTCAACCGATTCCAATTCCAAGATCCAATATCATTGCATAGCCTATACCAAGCCAATGCTTTTCCCTTCAAAGATAAAGGGAAAACCTTTTTCATAACTTCATCTCCGGGTAAACCTGCAAGCTTAAAAAATCCACAAATTGGTTCCACATATATCAAGTGCATATCAGGATGTTCGGTTCCGTCTACTGCATAAGGAAAAGCTAGCAGTTGTTCCATCATACCCGAAGGAATTTCATATTCAATGTTATCAGTAGGTGCAGTAGGTTGAGGGGTAGCCAATTGTGGTTCCGTACAAGGTGAAGATACCCCGAACAAACCCCTCAAAGGATTGTTTTCCATAGTAACAAGTGACAATAAATTTCAGCACACGATATAAATGTTTCCTTACCAAATTCCACTTACCAAAGGCGCTTCATTCCCCGGCAACGACGCCAAAAAATAGCCTTGATGACCCACAAGTATAGGGGGTCAATTGTAGCTCTTTTTGATAAGTAAGAGTGTCAAACCCAACGACGAGCAGAAGGAAATGACAAGTGGTTTTTAGTAAGATAGTGTCTGCAAGTGCTGAAATTGTAAGTAGCAGAGTAGTTTGATAGCAAGGTAATTTGTAACGAGCAAGTAACAATAGTAGTAACAAAAGTGCAGCAAGGTAGCCCAATCCTTTTGAGGCAAAGGACAGGACAAAACGGTCTCTTATGATAAGCAAAGCATTCTTGAGGGTACACGGGAATTTCATCTAGTCACTTTCATCATGTTGGTTCAATTCGTGTTCGCTACTTTGATAATTTGATATGTGGGTGGATCGGTGCTTAGGTGTTGTTCTTACTTGAACAAACCTCCTACCATTCCGCAAGCATCCGCAACTACAAGAAAAGTATTAAGAATAAATTCTAACCATAGCATTAAACTTTTGGATCCAATTGGTCCCTTACAGAATAGCGCATAAACTGGGGTTTAAGCTTCTGTCACAATCGTAACCCACCATCTAATTACTACTCCACAATGCATTCCCTCAGGCCCAAATATGGTGAAGTGTCATGTAGTCGATGTTCACATGACACCACTAAGGAAATCACAACATACACATTATCAAAATATCGAACACATATCAAATTCACATGATTACTTGCAACATGATTTCTCCCGTGACCTCAAGAACCAAAGTAACTACTCACAAATGATAATCATGCTCAAGATCAGAGGGGTATTAAATAGCATAGTGGATCTAAACATATAATCTTCCACCAAATAAACCATATAGTAATCACCTACAAGATGTAATGAACAGTACTAGTCACCCACAAGCACCAATCTACAGTTCCGGTAACAAGATTGAACACAAGAGATAAACTAGGGTTTGAGATGAGATGGTGTTGTTGAAGATGTTGATGGAGATCGCCCTCCCCAAGATGGGAGAGTTGTTGGTGATGATGATGACGATGATTTCCCACTCTGGGAGGGAAGTTCCCACGGCGGAATAGCTCCGCCGGAGGGCAAAAGTGCTCCTGCCCAAGTTCCGCCTCGAGACGGCCGAGGGAGTCCTGGATTAAGGGGTCCTCGGGCAGCGGGACAATATACTTTGGCCGGACTATTGGACTATGAAGATACAAGATTGAAGACTTCGTCCCGTGTCCAGGTAGGACTCTCCTTTGCGTGGAAGGCAAGCTTGGCAATTCGGATATGTAGATCTCCTTCTCTGTAACCGACTCTGTGTAACCCTAGCCCCCTCCGGTCTCTATATAAACCGGAGGGTTTAGTCCGTACGAAAAGAACAACAATCATAATCATAGGCTAGCTTCTAGGGTTTAGCCTCTACGATCTCGTGGTAGATCAACTCTTGTAATACTCATATCATCAAGATCAATCAAGCAGGAAGTAGGGTATTACCTCCATCGAGAGGGCCCGAACCTGGGTAAACATTGTGTCCCCCGCCTCCTGTTACCATTAGCCTTAGATGCACAGTTCGGGACCCCCTACCCGAGATCCGCCGGTTTTAACACCGACATTGGTGCTTTCATTGAGAGTTCCACTGTGCCGTTGCAATAAAGGCTTGATGGCTCCTTCAATCATCAGCAACGATGCGATCCAGGGTGAGGTTTTTCTCCCCATACAGATCTTCATATTCGTCAACTTCGTACTGCGGGCCAACTCCCTTGGCCACCTAGAGCAGATCGATAGCTACGCCCCTGCCATCAGGTCAGGTTTGGAAGCTTGAACTATACTACCGACATCCGCGGAGACTTGATCTTCGACGGGTTCGAGCCCATGCCAGGTGCGCCACACGGTCACGACGAGCATGACTTAGCTCTGCCGTCGGACGGTTTTCGGGAGATCACACCTGCGGCTACTCCGGCCCTCAATCCGGAGCAGATCGTGCCATCCGAGGACGGGTGGATGGACCCCGCCACGGAGGCCGCACACTCAGTGGCGATAGAGCCGAATACTGACTTCACCGCCTATGAGACCTGTGCCATCGGACCCTTGGATTCGTCCCCGGCCACAGGCTCCGAACCGCTTGCGTCCGTGCCTATCAAATCTGATTGGGCACCAATCATGGAGTTTACCTCCGCGGATATTTTTCAGCACTCGCCCTTGGGTGACGTGCTAGATTCATTGAGGTCTCTCTCCTTGTCAGGAGACCCTTGGCCGAACTATGTCCGGCCCGAGTGGGAAGCAGACGACGAAGAAATTCGTTCCCCACCCACCACCCACTTAATAACCACTGTCAACGACTTAACCGACATGCTTGATTTCGACTCCGAAGACATCAACGGTATCGACGACGATGCAGGAGAGGAATAGGAACCACCGCCCACAGGGCGCTAGACAGCCACGTCATCATATGATATATACATGGTGGATACACCCAAAGAAAACAACGATGAGGAACTGAAGGATGCAGCGAAGGATAATCCCCTCGAGAAGCAACCAAAGCAACGACATAGACGCCGCTCCAAATCCCGCCTCAGCAAAAACAGCGATAACAGCGCAAGAAAGAATAATACCCCGGTCGACTCCAAGGGAAACGACGACCACATGGACCCAGCGATGGAGCAGGATGAGCCAGCGGACGACGAACATAGTACGGAGCCGCTGTCCGATCACGGCAACGACGAGGGTAAAACTCATCAACCTATCTCCGGAGAGGAGAACAGTCTGGACAACGATGCACACATCATCCCGGGAAGGCAGTTGGAACAAGAGAACCTCCATAGAAGGCTTATTGACACCGCAAGGAGCCTGAAGAAGAAGAAGCAAAGGCTTAAGGCCGCACAGAATACGCTCAACAGCAGATGGAACAAAGTGCTTGACACCGAAGAAAAGTACGGTGGCAGTCACCACACAAAGAGCTATCCAAAGCGCAAGCTGCTGCCTGAATTCGACGACGAGACTTTAGAGCCCATTCAGCCGAAAAATAAAATGGCCGATCAGCCGGACCGACCACCCCGTGGCCGCGACAGGGTGGCTAACGACGTCGCACACAAGTCAGCGCACAATTTACGTGAGGACCTGCACAAAAAAACCGGTATGTCCAGGTCCATCTACGGATCTAGGAAGCACGCTCCGGCATAGAATCCTGGCCGCCCAAACGACTATACTAACCGAATAACAGCTCGGAATCAAAACCGAACACTACAACCGTCAGAATAATGCCATGACACATCCAAATATAGGGGTGCCGCACACCCCTATGCTTCACCGATGAGGTGCTGGATCACGAATTTCCAGAGGGATTCAAACCCGTGAACATAGAGGCACACGACGGAACGATAGACCCTGGGGTCACTAGTAGAAAAAGGGTCAAACGTGAAGCACATTAGTGCCAGTTTGATTTTGGCTCGGTACTAATGGTACCATTAGTGCCGGTTCAAATGGATTTGCATTAATGCCGGTTCGTGTTGAACCTTTAGTACCGATTCGTGCCACGAACCGGTACTAAAGGGGTTGTGGCAGGCTGGCGTCAGGCCGGGGCCCCACGAGCCTCTTTAGTTTCGGTTTGTGGCACAAACCGGTACTAAAGGGCCAACCTTTAGCACCAGTTTTCCATTTCGACAATTTTTTAAAATCATAAAATTCCAAAGGGAAAATATAGTTTTTGGGTGTTTTAGACGTTTTTTAGACGTTTTTAGCGTTTAGTGCTAGGGTTTAGATTTCAGAGTTTAGGGTTAGGTTTTATGGTTTAAACCCTTAGTTTTTACTATTTAGCATAGAGTTTCCGACGTTTTAAGTCCCGGGTTTAGGGTTTAGGACAATTTTTGAAATGAAAAAATTGTAAAAGGAAAAAAAGATATGCTCTAATTTATGTTTTTTTGAATTTTGGTTAAATCTTGTCAAACCGGTCAAACAACTGATTCAAGAAATATAGAGTGTTACTAAATAATTACGCAATACTATTAGTGTTACTAAATAAGTATCTCAGTTTTTTTGAATTTTGGCCAAATCTGGTCAAACTGTGGTCAAACTATGGTCAAACTACTTATTCAAGAAATATTAGTGTTAATACACAATTACTGTTTTTTAGAATAATAGTTTCAAACTCAAACGGTGAAACGTGTGACTTCATGCTCAAGCTAAACTACTGAGGGTTAATAGGATTGACAGCTTACATTTGTGAGGAAAACAACAAGTGCAGACTTGGAATGTAGGGGGAATAGAACTCCGAAGTTAAGCGTGCTCAGGCTGGGGGAGTGAGAGGATGGGTGACCGGCCGGGAAGTCAGGCGATTTGGAATGAGTGATCCACACTTGAGCAGTTAAGAGACATGATTAGAGACTAAATCATCAAATAATTCAGAAAAATTAAAAATCGAAAAAAAATCAATTTTTTTTTCCAAAATTTTCAAAAAAAAATTCAAAAACAAAAAACCTTTAGGACCGGTTGGTAAATTCAAAAACAAAAAACCTTTAGTACCGGTTGGTAAATTCAAAAACAAAAAACCTTTAGTACCGGTTGGTAACACCAACCGGTACTAAAGGTCCCCCATACCAGGGCGCGAGCTCACGCCACATGGTGGCACTTTAGCGCCGGTTCGTGCCGAACCGGTACTAAAGGGGGGGCTTTAGTGCCCACCCCCTAGTGCCGATTATGGAACCGGCACTAAAGGCCCTTATGAACCGGCGCTAAAGCTCCGTTTTCTACTAGTGGGTCTGGATTGAGGACTTTATCCTTCACATCCACATGGCTCGCGGAGATGACCTCCACGTCATCAAATACCTGCCCCTCAAATTGAAAGGACCAGCTCGGCACTAGCTGAAAAGCCTCCCCAAAAACTCAATTGGAAGTTGGGAAGAACTTGAGGATGCCTTTAGGGCTAATTTTCAAGGGACCTATGTCCGACCTCCGGATGCAGACGATTTAAGTCATATGATTCAACAGCCCGGAGAGTCAGCCCGAAAGCTTTGGAACAGATTTCTCACTAAGAAGAATCAAATCGTCGACTGCCCCGATGCCGAGCCCTTAGCAGCTTTCAAACACAGTGTCCGGGACGAATGGCTCGCCAGACACCTCGTCCAGGGAAAACCGAGGACAATGGCAGCCCTAACAAGCCTTATGGCCTGCTTTTGCATGGGCGAAGACAGTTGGCTGGCCTGTAGCGGCACGAGCGACCCAGACACATCCGAAGTCAGGGATGGCAACGGGAAACCGCGACGCAATAAAAGCAAGCGTCGAAACAATGAAGACAGCCCAGACAACACGGCGGTAAACTCCGGATTCAGGGGCTCTCGACCCGATCAACGGAAAAAGCCATTTAAAGGCAGCAAAGATGGACCGTCCAGCCTAAACAAGATTCTTGACAGATTATGTCAGATTCATGGCACCTCTGAGAAACCTGCAAATCACACCAACAGAGAATGCTGGGTCTTCAAGCAGGCTGGCAAGCTAAATGCCGAACACAAGGGGAGGGAGACACCAAGTGAAGACGAGGATGAGCCTCGCCAGCCGAACACTAGGGGACAGAAAAAATTCCCACCAGAGGTCAAAACAGTGAACATGATTTACGCAACTCACATGTGGAAGAAGAGGCGCAAACGCGCACTCTGAGACGTATACGCCGTGGAGCCCGTCACCCCCAAGTTCAACCCTTGGTCGGCCTGCCCGATCACTTTTGATTGCAGGGATCACCCGACTAGCATCCGGCACGGAGCATCGGCTGCCTTGGTGCTAGACCCAATAATTAACGGATACCATCTCACCCGAGTCCTTATGGATGGCGGCAGTAGTCTTAATCTGATATATCAGGACACCGTCCACAAAATGGGGATAGACCCGACAAGAATCAGCCAAAGCAATACTACCTTTAAAGGAGTAATACCAGGCCCAGAGGCCCGCTGCATGGGCTCTCTAGTACTAGAGGTTGTATTCGGTTCTCCCAACAACTTCTGAAGCGAAGAATTAACCTTCGACATCACTCCATTCCGAAGTGGCTATCACGCACTACTCGGAAGAACGACCTTCGCTCGTTTTAATGCAATACCACATTACGCTTATCTTAAGCTTAAGATGCCCGGTCCATGTGGCACATCATAGTTAGAAGAAACACAGAGCATTCCTTACGTGCGGAGAAATATGTGGCGGCTCTAGCAGCCGAACACTGAATGGCCTCTCCAACCAGAATAAATGATCGGTCTTCAAGACCGTGGACACGGTTAGACGAGTCCGGCGCACCACTAGCTGTAACAGCTTAGATAAATCTACGATGGGGTCGATGGATATACCCCCATAGGTGGTGCTAGGGGCTTCCCGCATGTAAAAAGGACTACAGTTCGGCTTGACCCTATTAATACAATAATAGATCGCATTTTAATGGTTCATTAAGAATAACCAATTTTTCGCACGAAGACTTTCACCTGGGTTATTCTCTTTTACAGATGATCATCGTGCTACACCCTTCCAGGATATGACACAACAGAGACACAGGCGCAGACGTGCAGCAGG
Source organism: Triticum urartu (assembly GCF_056163025.1). Classification (NCBI taxonomy): domain Eukaryota; kingdom Viridiplantae; phylum Streptophyta; class Magnoliopsida; order Poales; family Poaceae; genus Triticum; species Triticum urartu. Next base: position 522,070,949 of record NC_141873.1, on the reverse strand, counting down.
GCCCCGCTTAAAGGTTTGTTTTTATATTAAGACCCTGCGTAAACCTTTTTTACTGTCTCTTGTTGCTTCACACCCTCTGGATACTCAAAACAACCGAGAGGGATGCTGGCTGTCGGTGTACAAAAAGGGGGGGGGTACACTTTCTGTACCCCTATGACTATGCACGGGCAGTCTGAGCCACGAGCACCACCGCACTAAGAAAGGCAAGGGAGGTAAGCCAGGGTAAGACCGAAGCTCAAGAGAACTGGAGCAACACCAAAGCCAAGACCAGGAAGAACCAAGGGACGAGGCGGGCTCCCCCGGCAAGATCCTTGCCGGGGCCGGCTTTAGCAGCCCCGGCAAGACCCTTGCCGCGGCAACTCGCCCCACGCCTACGGAGAAAATCACCCTTGAGTCCGCTGCCCCCATAGGGCAAGGATTCGGGAGACATCCCCGTAGTGGCATGCAGATCTTTGTGAAGACATTCAAGATCAGATACGCACTAAGAAGACGACGACCCTTGGCGGGATCCTAGCCAAGGAAGACCACAAGACCTCCGGCAAGCGCCTTGCCGGGGATGGCAGCAGGCGTCGCGGCAAGACCCTTGCCGGGGCCCTGGCAAGGTCCTTGCCAAGGACATCCACAGGGCCACCATCAGGCCCACGCCGACTAAACTTCCACCACCGTATGCAGCTGCCGACCCAACCAGCTGGGCAGGCACCTGCGTGGCGGCATGCAGATCTTTGTGAAGACCCACCATTGCGCCACCTCAGCTGCCTGCCTACGTACATGGCATCTCAGGCATCGCTGGCCAGGGCGCGTGTCGACACAAGAAGGAGCGGCAATGGACAAGACAGATCTCTCCCCCGTCCCCGATAAAGCAAGGACACCTAAGCAAGACGCATTAAATGCGCCTTGTCATGTAATGCGAGGGATAACCTCGCATCACTGTACCCTTTCCACCTCCTGTGTGCCACTGTGGCAACCCCTTTTCCTATAAAAGGAGGCCCGAGGCAACCAGGAGAAGGATTCGGCTTTTTGGAGCTCTTCACGCCCCATAGCTAGCTGGAGAACACAGATATACAATCCACCAAAGCAGGAGTAGGGTTTTACGCATCCTCGCGGCCCGAACCTGGATAAACGAACTGTGTGCTATCTGTTTGATCCGCTCTTCTCTCAACCCCGCGCCCCGCTAACCGTAGTAGGGATTCTTCTGATCCCATAGGTGTCGTTTACGCCGACATCTTTGGCGCGCCAGGTAGGGCGCGTAGTTGTGAGAATCGGTTTTAGCAGTTAGTTCGACACTTCTTCATCATCATGGCACCCAAGAAGAAGATAACGGTGGCGGTTGGCCAGTCGGAAGCCGGACAGCCCGTCCTGACGCGAGCGAGCAGCGGACCGGTCGCAGAAAGGACCCGGGGCGCTGCTCGCGAACACCAACGCCGTCCCAGCAGCCGGAGTTTGGGAGGTGGCGATGTTTGTGCGCCTGGTAACGGGCCACACACCGCCAAATCCAAAGACGGAGCCAGGCCCTCCGCGGGTGGCGCGGGGCCTTCCAAGATCGCTGCTGCATCACCCGAAGGCGACGCAAGGGCCTCCATGACTCCCACGCCGGCACCAACAGCGCGCTCCTCCCAAGCAGCGTGCGACGAACGGCATCATCACGCCAAAGATCCCGGCCGTCGCCGCGGGAAGAGTCCCGAGCGCCACTCCTAAGACGTAGAAGACCTGCCCGCCCACCGAAGCGCTGGTGAAAACGGCATGCAACCATGGGATCGTGATAGAGCTCCTTCTGACATGGTCAGAAGTCGAAGCGCGTCGCGGTCCGTACAGGTTTCGCTACCGCTAACCCCAGCAGAAGCCCTGGCGTGCGCAGTTGCTCCTCGACTTTCCCCCCGTTACGGGGAAACTCGATGAATGGAGAGCCACCATCCGAAGCCTTGTTGCGGTTGCCAACAAGGACGAACCAAGTCCAGCGAAGCCCCCGGGTCGGCGCTCCAATGGGGTCCCACGTACTAGTGGCGGGAGGACTGGCATCGCCGTGGCCACGGTGCATTCGCCTCCTCCTCGCCCGGTACCGCGGGTGTCGACTCGTCGAGACGCCACGGGTGACGACATCTCCATAGCGTCGTCCGACCCACGGACCCACGGCGACCAGCGTCAAGTTCTTCGGGAGCGAGCTCATGAAGACGCTCGAACCACCATCGAGCGCCAGCGCGAAGTGCGCCACCAGTCAGACAGGCGAGCAGGGCCTGCTGCGAACTGCCCAGCACCGGAGAGCCCTGGAGGCCTACCTTACGAGGTAGGCTGTCCGGATTTTACCCGTGAGCTGCGGCAGTTCCAGTGGCCCACTCACCGCACCTTCAAGCCTGACGTTGGCGAGAAGTACAACGGCAAGACCCACCCGTCGGAGTTCCTCAGCATCTACACCATCGCGATGCAAGTTGCCGGAGCCCGCGATGATAAGGTGCTTGCGAATTACTTTCCATTGGCTCTTAAACCCAACGCCATGTCATGGTTGATGCATTTGCCCATAGACTCTATTTCCTCCTGGTCGGATTTGTGCCATGAGTTTGTTGGCGCCTTTACTAGGGGTCACCAAGCCCATGGCCAAGCGAGCGACCTGCACGTCATCCCCCAGAAGGGAGGCAAGAGTCTGCGCAAATATATACAGAGGTTCAGCCTGGTACAGTACAACATCCCTGATGTTCACCCTGCCGCCATCATCAGCGTGTTCCATCAGAACATGCGTAATCGCAAGATGCATGAAGAGCTGGCAATGAACAGGGTGAAAGATGTGGCGGAACTCTATGTTCTTGTTGACAGATGTGCCCGGGCTGAAGAGGGAAGGAAGTACCCCGGCGAAGATGCCGGCGTGGAAACCGACTCTTCAGATGAGGATACTGCCGCCCCGGAGAAGAAAGGCCGGCGCCGCAATAGGAAGTGCAAGGGTAAAGGCGTGCTTGTCATCGAGGGATCTGATGACGCCGGCTCCGCCAAGAAAACCAAGGCAGATGACCCAGCAAGGAAATTGCCGGATGTGTCGCCTGCCGAGCCTTGGTGGCTGCCGAGAAGTCAGGAAACTCCGACAAGCAATACTGCAAGATCCATCGCACCAAAGTCCATGATCTCCAAAACTGCCGACAGGTTGAGCTCCTTGCCGAGAAGTAGAGGGCTGAATATGATAGGCGGGACAAGGAGAAGGGCCAGGACGGTGCTGAGGGGTCCGGCAAGAAGCGTAACGGCCAAGCAGGCCATCGCGGCAAGGATAAACAGCAGGAGAGGCCCGCCCGGGGCCATGACAGAAAGCCAGAAGATGATGATCACGAAGATGACGACGAGTCCGGCGACCAAGAGTTTCAGAAAGCTACGGAGGCCATGTGCGTCGATGGAGGCGCCTCGCTACATACTTCTCACCGCCAGCTTAAACAGTGGGCGTGTGAGATTACAGCAGCAGAGCCGTCGTTTGATGCCAAGAAGCCGCTTAAGTGGTCCAGCACACCTATCATTTTTAACACCGAGGATCACCCTGATCGCACCACTGCGATCGGGTGCTTGCCGTTGTTGGTTTCACCAACAATACGCAACCTTAAGGTGACAAAGATGCTAGTCGATGGCGGGGCCGTTTGAAGTTAATCTCGCCTACTGTGATCGAGAAGCTGCAGATTCCTGACGGAGACCACGAAGAGACGGGCACGTTTCAGGGGGTCAACCCGGGGAGAAGTCAACCAAAGGGGAAGGTCACGCTGCCCGTGACTTTTGGAAGTGATCTGAACTACAGGACAGAAAGGATCGTGTTCGATGTTGCCAAGATCCCCTTACCTTATAACGGGATCCTTGGCCGCCCAGCGCTGGCCAAGTTCATGGCAGCGTCACACTACGCGTACAACACCCTGAAGATGCCAGGGCCTGTGATGATCATCACCATCCCATCCGATAAGAAAGATGTGCTGATTTGCACTGACCAACTCTACCAACAAGCAGTTGCAGCAGCTGCCGCTACTAGGGCACTTGCTCCTGCCATTGGAGCCCTGGGAGGGAAGAAGAAGAAGAAGATCGGTGAGACCTCGGACACCCACTCCGGCAAGCGCACCTCTTCGGAGTGTAGTGCTCCCGTCGAGGACGTGCGAGAGAGCTCCACCGGCAGAAACAAGAAGCCCAGGGCCACGCCACCGAAAACCAAGAAAGTTTCTGTCAAGGAGGACGGCACGGGAGGGGCTTTCACCATAAGCTCCGCCCTTGATGACAAATAGGAAGACGCGCTCTTCACCTTCCTGTGGGCGAATGTCGATGTGTTTGCATGGCAAGCATCCGACATCCCCGGCGTTCCCAGGGAGGTGATTGAGCACCACCTTGCTGTTTGTCCTCATGCGCGGCCCGTCAAGCAGAAGGTCAGGAAGCAAGCTTTGGAACGACAAGAGTTCATCACAGAGGAGATCCGGAAACTAGAAGCAGCGAGTTTGGTAAGAGGAGTGCTCCATCCAACATGGTTGGCCAATCCAATGGTAGTGCGCAAGGCAAATGGGAAGTGGAGGCTGTGTATTGATTACACAGATATCAATAAGGCTTGTCCCAAAGACCCCTTCCCATTGCTGCGCATCGACCAGATTGTTGACTCCACGGCTGGGTGTGACCTGTTGTCATTCCTCGACGCCAACTCCAGCTACCATCAGATCTTCATGACAAGAGAAGACGAAGAGAAGACAACATTCATCACCCCATGTGGTACGTATTGTTTCGTACGGATGCCTTTCAGGTTGAAGAGTGCTGGCTCAATGTTTGCAAGGGCAGTCCAGATTGGTTTTGAACCCCAGCTCCATAGAAATATGGAGGCTTATATGGATGATATAGTGGTCAAAACCAAGAACAGGGCAACCCTCATACCGGATCTACAAGAGACGTTTGCAAACCTATGCAAGATCAATCTCAAGCTAAATCCTGAGAAGTGCGTCTTTGGCGTCCCGTCCGGCAAGCTTCTCGGGTTCTTTGTGTCACAGCGTGGGATAGAGGCCAATCCGGACAAGATCAAGGCTATAGAACAGATTGAAGCACCCAAATGGGTCAAGGATGTGCGTCGGCTTGCTGGCTGCGTTGCCGCCATGAGCAGATTCATTTCTAAGTCTGCCGAGCGCGCCCTTCCCTTTTTCAAGATTTTAAAAAGGCGGGCCCAATGGAGTGGACACCAGAAGCCGAAGCAGCATCGCAAGATTTGAAGAAGTATCTCTCTTCCACGCCAGTGCTAGTTGCGCCCAGGCCATAGGAACCGTTGCTGCTATACCTGGCGGCGATGAACCAGGTGGTCAGTGCCGCACTAGTAGCGCAGAGAGAAATTGGGGACGAGGTGATAGCAGCGACAGAGCCTGATGCCATTGGTGTAGAGACGACACAGCCGGTTGGAGTACCGCCAAGGAAGAAAATGATGCGGCACCCGGTCTACTTTGTCAGCTCCCTCTTGCAGGGGGCTAGATCAAGGTACTCCGGTGTGCAGAAATTGCTCTTCGGCCTTCTTATGGCCTCGAGGAAGCTGCGTCACTACTTCCAGGCACACGAGATCACTGTCGTCACTCGCCTCCCTTTGCAACGGATATTGCACAATCCAGATGCAACGGGAAGAATTGTAGAGTGGGCACTGGAGCTATCCAGCTTTGGCCTCAAGTTTGAGGGTACTTCGATGATTCAAAGCCGAGTCCTGGCGGAGTTTGTTGCAGAATGGACCGCGACACCTGATGAGGAAGCCCAGGAGACTGCTCTCCCCGGCAAGGAGGCAGGTTGCGAATGGATCATGTACTTTGATAGGGCCTTCTCCTTACAGGGCGCCGGGGCTGGCGTACTGCTTGTCGCGCCCACCGAAGAGCACCTCAAGTACGTGGTCCAGATGCACTTTCCCAGGGAGGTGTCAACGAACAATACTGCTGAATACGAAGGGCTGCTTGCTGGTCTTAGGATCGCGACAGACCTCGGAATCAAGAAACTCATTGTCAGGGGCGACTCGCAACTTGTCGTCAAACAAGCCAACAAAGATTACCAAAGCCCATTGATGAAGGCCTACGTCAATGAAGTGAGAAAGCTAGAAGAGCGTTTTGACGGTATACAGGCGGAGCACGTTCCCCGAGCAGAGAAAGACATCGCTGATTACCTGTCGAAGCGCGCCGCCCTCAAGCTACTTGTGGAACCAGGTACCTTTGTGCTTCAGCTAACTCAGCCATCCGTTGATCCATCAACAGAGCAAAACAAGAGGAGGAAATCAGGGCCCGGCAAGTACTTTCCCGCCGAGCTCCCTGGAGCCGCCGGCAAGGATGTTGCCGGAGACACTGAGCTCGCCACGGGATGGCTAGCTCCGGCGGAGCATCAAGCTTTTGCTGTCGAGATAGCCGCTCCTATAGCGGAGGAAATGCCTTTAGTCCTCGCCGTCGAGCCCCAGGCTCCAGGATGGGCACAGCATACCGTCCGATTCCTCCAAACTGGGAACTTCCTGAGGAGCAGGAAGAAGCGGAAAAAGTAGCCCGTCGCTCTGCTATGTACCAGTTCGTCGATGATGTCCTGTACAGAAAGAGACCAAACGGTGTGAAATTGAAGTGTATCCCTCGAGAGGAAGGACTGGGGCTGTTGGCGGAGATACATGGAGGCATATGTGGATCCCACATAGGGTCGAGGGCTGAGGGAGTCCTGGATTAGGGGGTGTCCGGATAGCCGGACTATAACCTTCAGCCGGACTCCTCGACTATGAAGATACGAGATTGAAGACTTTGTCCCGTGTCTGGAAGGGACTTTCCTTGGCGTGGAAGGCAAGCTTGGCGATACGGATATGTAGATCTCCTACCATTGTAACCGACTCTGTGTAACCCTAACCCTCTCCGGTGTCTATATAAACCGGAGGGTTTTAGTCCGTAGGAGACAACAACAATCATACCATAGGCTGGCTTCTAGGGTTTAGCCTCCTTGATCTCGTGGTAGATCTACTCTTGTACTACCCATATCATCAATATTAATCAAGCAGGAGTAGGGTTTTACCTCCATCGAGAGGGCCGAACCTGGGTAAAAACATTGTGTCCCTTGTCTCATGTTACCATCCGCCTAGACGCACAGTTCGGGACCCCCTACCCGAGATCCGCCGGTTTTGACACCAACATTGGTGCTTTCATTGAGAGTTCCTCTGTGTCGTCGCCATTAGGAAGGATGCCTCATCCCGTCTTTAAAGACGGCACCATAACTAAGGGAGCTATGGCTGTCGGCCAAACTCTCCGGCTAGGCGGTTTTCTTATGTCCGCCTATTTGGCTGCTGCGCCGACGATGACCTCTCGGATCGTCAAAAGCAATCTTCATGTCAACTCGAAACTCGCCGAGCAGTTAGGTCCAATGGAGCTCTCTTCCATAAACGAGCTCTTGGATCGCATCGCCGCCCTGGGAGTCGCTACGGATTACGACCAGATTGGGCTTAAACCCGATCTGAGAGAGATTAACTCTCCCCAAGTCACCCATCACGTTGCCGTGGTAGAGGGACAGTGCGGCAACCCTTCGTCTATCTTAAGGACTAGCTACGTCCGGATTCCCGATCCCTCCAAGCCGGATACCCGCGGAGGGGAGGACATCACTCAAGACCTGAACTTAGAATCAGGCGACGGGCTAGATTCATTGGACAACATCCAAGAATCCAAACTTCAGAGTTCGGAAACTCCTTGGCCTCTGAGTCTCAGATTGGGTGAGGTTTCGGATTTAATTCCGCCCACCCACCCGAACATAAGCGATCTATCCCAAATCAGGCAATAGCCCGAAGAAACAGTACATCATTACTGGGCCAGATTCCTCCTGGTTATGAACAGGATAAAGGACTGCTGCGAGGAAGACGCAATCTCAATCTTCTGCAATAATTGCACGGACAAGGGAATCCTCAACGCCATAAGTCGTCGTGATAATTCCTACGAGAGAACTGGGACATCTTCGCCTGGCACCCTTCAGACATGCCAGGAATCCCACGCAGGCTGGCCGAACACAGCTTAAATATCCTAAAAGGATTCAAACCTGTCAAACAGGCTCTTCGGCATTTTTATGAACCCAAGAGACAGGCCATGGGAGAGGAGCTAGCCAAGCTATTGGAGGCCGGATTCATCAGAGATATAAAACATCCAGACTGGCTAGCAAAACCTGGTGATGGTACCAAAGAAGGACAAATCCTGGCGCCTGTGTGTTGATTTTAAAGACCTTAACAAGGCTTGCCCAAAGGATCCCTTCCCCCTCCCCCGCATCGATCAAATTATCGACGCTACCGCAGGACACGATTCATTGTGTTTCCTCGACGCATATTCAGGTTACCATCAAATCAAGATGGCAGAGTCAGAACAAGCCGCAACTGCATTCATCACACCATACGGCCCATTCTACTTCAACACAATGCCATTCGGGCTCAAAAATGCCGGCGCAACATATCAGCGCATGATTCAGACATGTCTGGCAAACCAGATCGGCAAAACAGTGGAGGCATACGTAGATGATGTGGTCGTAAAAACAAGACATGTCGAATCTCTAGTAGACGACTTGAGGCTCACATTTGATAACCTCCGAACATACGACATCAAGCTCAACCAGGAAAAATGCGTTTTTGGCGTTCCAGCCGGAAAGCTCTTGGGCTTCATTGTATCCGGTAGAGGAATTGAAGCAAATCTAGCCAAGATCCGAGCTCTGTCACAATTGGATATCCCAAAGGACCTCAAACAAATACAAAAATTAACCGGATGCGTGGCGGCTCTAAGCCGCTTTATCTCCCGCTTGGGAGAAAAGGCACTACCTCTCTACGGCCTCCTTCGGCGCACCGAACACTTCGAGTGGACAGATGCCGCCACGGCCGGACTCGACGAAATAAAAGCCATATTGGCAACAAACCCAGTCCTGGCCGCGCCAAACATTGGCGAACCAATGCTATTGTACATTGCAGCAACCCATCAGGTTGTAAGCGCAGTGCTCGTCGTCGAACGAGAAACGGACGGACACAAATTCCCCCTTCAAAAGCCGGTCTATTATGTGTCCACTATCCTCACCCCGTGCAAATCACGGTACCCGCATTATCAGAAGATTGCGTACGCGGTATTCATGGCATCCCGGAAGCTGCAACACTACTTTCAAGAGTGTTCAATAAGAGTAGCCTCGGAAGTACCACTTAATGATATCATAAACAACCGTGATGCAACGGGCCGGATTGCAAAATGGGCCATTGAGCTCCTCCCGTTCGACATAACTTATAAGCCACGCGAGCTATCAAGTCACAAGTTTTGGCCGACTTCGTCGCAGAATGGACGGAGGCCGAACTACCTAAAGAATACAACACATATTCAAACTGGATCATGCATTTCGACGGCTCCAAAATGTTGGCCGGTCTGGGGGCTGGCGTCGTTTTGACGTCCCCCACAGGAGACACAGTTCAATATGTACTCCAGATTATGTACAGACTCCAACAATGCAGCCGAATACGAGGCCCTCTTACATGGTCTCCGGATGGTAGTATCCATGGGTATTCAACGCCTAGAGGTGCGAGGGGATTCGAACCTCGCAATATCCCAAATAAATGGAGACTTCGATGCCAAGGATCCAAAAATGGCAGCTTATCACAACGCCGTCCTAAAAATGTCAGCTCGGTTCGAAGGGCTCGAATTTCATCATATAGCCCGGGAAAACAATCAGGCGGCAGATGTCTTGGCACGCATCGGCACGAAACACGACGCAGTCCCCCCCCCCAACATCTTCTTGGAGAGGTTGTTCAAGCCATCCGTAGTATGGGAAGAGGAACCCAGCAATAACAGCCCAGACTCAACCGCACTGCCCGATGCCGAACAATCTGACACAATTGGAGGCTCTGCCAATGAAATCAAACCTTCAGCCCATGTAATAATGGCCGTCATCGCCCTGTGGACAGAACCATTCCTAGCCTACCTTACTAGGCAAGAACTCCCAAAGGACCAAAATGAGGCACGCTGCATAGTGCGGCGATCTAAAGCCTATAAAGTCCATGAGGGAGAGCTTTATAAGAAAAGCACTACCGGAGTCCTTCACAGGTGCATCTCCGAAGAGGAAGGGCGGAACTTGCTGGCTGAAATTCATGCCGGACTCGGTGGTCATCACGCTGCAGCTCAGTCCCTTGTAAGCAAGGCTTTCCATATAGGCTTTTATTGGCCAACGGCCCGGGCAAACGCTTAGGACTTAGTCCAACGATGCGTCGGTTGCCAGCTTTTTGCAAACCAAAGCCATATGCCACTCACCGCCCTCCAAACTATCCCCATCACTTGGCCCTTCGCGGTCTGGGGGCTTGACATGGTTGGACCCCTTAAAGGCGGAACCCACAAGAAAAAATACTTACTGGTCATGGTGGATAAGTTCACCACATGGATAGAGGCCAAACCCGTTAAGACGGCCGAATCCGGACCGGTGATAGACTTTATATCTGGGGTCGTACACCGTTATGGCATCCCCCACAGCATCATCACTGATAACGGCACGAACTTTATGGCCGATGAGGTAAAACTCTGGTGCAAAAACATGGGCATCAAGCTCGATTATGCTTCCGTCTATCACCCACAAACTAATGGACAGGTCGAACGCACAAATGGTCTTATCATGAGCAGAATCAAACCCAGATTAGTGCGGTCCCTTAAGGAATCTAATACGCACTAGGTAGAGGAGCTCGACTCCGTACTCTGGGGGCTGCGGACCACGCTGAATCGCACCACCGGATACACAACATTCTTCATGGTGTACGGCGCAGAGGCAGTTTTGCCCTGTGATATAATTCATGACTCACCTCGAGTGCGCATGTACGAAGAAAGAGAAGCCGAGCACGATCGGCAGGACAGTTTGGACGCCTTGGAGGAGGAGCGTGACGTGGCAAAAGCCCGTTCCGCATTCTATCAATAGCAGGCTCGAAGATATCAAAGCAGAGAACTATGGGCCAAAAATTACAACGTTGGCGAATTAGTTCTACGCCTGCCGGACAAGAAAAAGGACAAACTCAAGCCCAAGTGGGAAGGTCCCTTTATAATTGACCAAGTCCTGACTGGTGGAGCATACCGCCTGCGAGATGCATCGGATAACCGACTCGAGCCGAACCCATGGAATGCAGCCCGTCTCCGAAGATTCTATGCCTAGCGCCGGACTATGTGTTCGTCTCCTCCCTCTGTCCATTTTTTATAATTCTGTCTTATATTTCTCTCCTTCTCCCCCTCTTTTCTCTCATAGCCTTTAAAGTCTCATCAAGTGACGCGCCATCCGCGCTCATTGAACCTGGGGGCTTCTTTAAACAGAAGCTTATTTATACGGGCTTCATGCCCAACACATGTGTCACACTTCCGCATGTACCTTTTATTCACCATTATATGCATCGATATGACTTAAGTTTTGGCCAAGCTGGGTTGCCTGGCTCTTGTGCTTACCCCTATGTTCCCGATTGTTCGGCTAGGTGGTAAAGGGAGCACCTCTGTGATTGTTACTACCGGGTCAGCCGAATGTGTACCTCAGACTGGGTGAAGCCGAAAGCTAGCGTTCTTAGGGGAATATTCGATCGGTGAACTAAAGATGATTTTTCACCTATTTATTTATGCGCCCCCAGATGTTTTTGCCTGCGTCTCTTTTTCGCAGAATGGACATGCACTTTAGGGCATGCCTCCCAGGGAAAGGAACCCCTAACGGAACTATTCTCCCTGGAAGATGTTTCTTACTAACCATGTAATATAACATAACTAGTTGGGCACTTGTCTGTTCAAGCACTAATGACCCCTACGCCTGGTCTCCATGCATACCCCGTTTCTTATATAACTGCAAGGGTATTCGGACACACTCCGGACCGTCAGGTCCCAAGGTCGAAGCGAAAAGGTCGGCCATGACAAAGGATCTACAATCCGGCTAGAAGGCATTACATATGTCAATTCAAATTACATAGTCATTCTGACTGATTGTATTCCTCTTCAATACCATCTAACAGGCTGTCTAGTTTACAGTCCTGCTGGGAATACTTTGCGGCCAATTCTACTTGGTCGTATACTAAGCTTACATGGATCTCCTTCCCATCGGGCCCTACAGGTCCGACCTCGGCCATGTGGTTTGGGTCAGCCTTCGTGTACCGCATCTTCACCATGGCCCAGGCCTCCCTAGCGCCTTGACGGCAGGCCGATATCTTCCAACATCGGAAGCGCCGCCGTGCTCCCTTCAGCTTCTCTGCAAGCTCTCCAAGTCCTTCGGGCATGGAGATGGATGGCCACAAGGCCTGGGCGATGCCTTGCATCACCTGCCGAACTCACTCGTGCAGTTGTAAGAGCTTGGGAAGAAGGTCACCCGTCAAACCAGGCATCTCCTCTGCAGGACGACCTGTTAGCATACCTACAGACATTACTCTGTTAGTCGACTTCCTCGCCGAACTCTTTTTTCAAAGGTTCATTCAAGCACTTACTAAATATGCCACGTCGAAGCCGCTGATTCTCCTTAACGGAGTCCGACAGCTGGGCACGAACATCTTTCAGTTCAACGCCCAGCTTGGTGTTGGCATCTTGGAGATCGATCTTCTCCCGCCTCACCTTTGTCAGCACGCTCTCACCAGCCTTTAGCTGGCGTAGGAGTTGTTGCTTTTCCGGATCTAATCCAGCGCCATCTACAATTTCATTTGTCAGATTTGCACACACGCCGCACTTCACACAATACTCATCTTTTTGAAGCATATATTACCAGAGGGCGTCTCCTTGGGCTCCCCTGTCGCAGCTAGTGCGGCCTCAAGTTGGGTTTTGCACTCTTCTAGCTCCTGGGACAGTTGGGTATTCTTCGCTGAAAGAACCTGCATATTACATGATCCTTAAATCAGTTATTCTAACTGTTTCAAGTCTCGGGGGCTACTGATATATATCATCATCAAATTTTCTTACCCGTATGTCTTTTACATATTGCTCCATGGCTCTAGCTAGACCATTTTGAGCGGCGCGGAGGTACGCACCTCCCGAATTGAAGGCATCTAATGCCTCTTGGGAGAAACAAGCGTCGCGAAGAACTATCCGGCGACGCCTGCAGTTCATGGCACTCTCCACCTCGGAATTGGTGGCAGACAGCCTGTCCGCATCCTCTGTCGGAGGAGCGTCCGGTGCGCGCCTCGTGTTCGCCTCCACCTCCGGACCAGGCTTTGGAGCCTGACTGGTAGAGGCGCGATTGGCAGCCTCTCCGGATATAGTTCGGCGAGGTCTTTTTGACCTGAACAGAGCACAAGTGTTAATATACCTTGAAGGAATAACACCTGGGAATAAGAGGGCGCACTATACCTTTGCGCCGGCGCCTCAGTCCGGACTGCAGTTCTTTTCATCCCACGGGGCCCCACAACCCCTCATTGGCTAGTCGCCGCAGGCTCGGCCTCCCGCCTCAAGAACCTCCCTCGCAAAACACGGTTGTTGTCAGGAGACTGAAAGCACGCGAGGGCGGATCCCTTTTTGAGGTGTTGGGACTCCGGTCTCAGTTACCTGGGAGGCCGGGAGTAGCCCTGGGTAATCGACCGTAATGGCCACCAAGGCATTGTCCTTGCTCAGTTGATAAAACACCCCATCGATCAGCTCCACAGATAAGTCCAGATCCTCTTCGGAGGCCGGATCGAGGGACCGTTCTGGATCCTCGAGCTGTGGATGAGGGCTGTTTATTTCCTTTACTTCCTGGCGCAGTTCCTACGTTGAAGTCGTTAAACTATATAGTTAATGATGGGAATAAAAAATGGATGGGCAAGTAAAATTGTCCACTTACCCAACTTGGAGGATTGTACATAGTAAATCCACCCTGTGGGTTGACGCGGGGAAATTCCTCCTTTTCTCCCTTGTACAAAGCGGACAGGATCTTTATTAGAGCGCCAGCTGAGTCCGGTCCCTTACGGCCATGACGGGTGGCGTCATCCTCCCCGTTGAAATCCCACATGAGGTGGCCTCTATACTGAAGCAGTTACACCCCCCGCATGATAAATGCGGCCATGACTCCGATCATGGTTAGTCCGGAATGAGCTAATAATCTTATCCGGCCCATCAGGTAAAGGACGTCCTTGTCACTTTCTTTCTGAGGGCTCCGTGGACGCAGCTTAGGCGCTTCTTCAGGGGAGCACTGTTGAACTCAGGGGGGCTGATCCGAACGGGATCCGGCAACGGGACATCCTCTATATAAAACCATTCCGAAGGCCAGTCCTCGGATGCCTTCTTTGGGGTTCCGGATAGATATCCAGTCCCGGCGATGCGCCACACTTCGGCTCCGCCCACTTGATATATTGACCCCTCCTGGGAACGGGGCACAAGGCAGAATAGCCTCTACCACAGCGCAAAATGAGCCTCAACACCAAAAAACAGCTCGCAAAGGGCTACGAAGCCCGCGATATGCAATATGGAGGCAGGCATGAGGTTGTGCAGCTGGAGGCCATAGAACTCCAGGAGCCCCCGGAGAAACGGATGAATTGGAAATCCGAGCCCTCTTATCAAATAAGGGACAAGGCATACCTGCTCTCCTTTGGAGGGATTGGGGGCGCTCTCCGCTTGCTCTCCGCCATTATAGGTGGCAAGTCCGGCTCAAACCGGGACCAGATAGGCCGGGGGAGAAATCCCTTGGTCTGAAGCGACACTAGCTCGCTGTGCGGGATGGAGCATCTCTCCCAATCTCCAGGACGAGGGCTGGAAGGGCGAGAGGAGGAGCTGCAACGGCTGGCCATGGTGGAATGGACCTTTGTCGGGTGCGCTCTGATGAATACTCGCGGAGGGGAGAAGGTGTGGTTTGGATCTGAATCCTCTTCCCTTCAAATAGGCGGCTCATTTACGCGGCTAGGGGTGTGAATGTAAAAACACCCATACTTTTCGTATTCTTTTGACACGAGGAAGATGGCCATTATTGGGCGTAGAAGCCGAGGAGCGCTACATTTGCAAAAAACCGGACATTATTCAACAGGTACACGGAATTTGGAGGAGAACCCGCCTTGCAATGCCGAAGACAATTTGCGCGCCGGACTCGTCGTCATTGAAGCCTGGTTCGGGGGCTACTGAGGGAGTCCTGGATTAGGGGGTGTCCGGATAGCCAGACTATAACCTTCAGCCGGACTCCTGGACTATGAAGATACAAGATTGAAGACTTCGTCCCGTGTCCGGAAGGGACTTTCCTTGGCATGGAAGGCAAGCTTGGCGATACGGATATGTAGATCTCCTACCATTGTAACCGACTCTGTGTAACCCTAACCCTCTCCGGTGTCTATATAAACCGGAGGGTTTTAGTCCATAGGAGACAACAACAATGATACCATAGGCTGGCTTCTAGGGTTTAGCCTCCTTGATCTCGTGGTAGATCTACTCTTGTACTACCCATATCATCAATATTAATCAAGCAGGACTAGGGTTTTACCTCCATCGAGAGGGCCCGAACCTGGGTAAAAACATCGTGTCCCTTGTCTCCTGTTACCATCCGCCTAGACGCATAGTTCGGGACCCCCTACCCGAGATCCGCCGGTTTTGACACCGACAAGGGCCCTTGCCGGCAAGGCATTTCAGCAAGGCTTCTTTTGGCCCACTGCCCTCCAGGATGCGATGACACTAGTCACCAGGTGTGAAGCGTGTCAGTTCCATTCAAAGAAGCTTCATCAGCCGGCTCAAGCCCTTCAAACCATTCCTCTCTCCTAGCCCTTCTCGGTCTGGGGGCTCGACATACTAGGCCCTTTCCCCTGCGCTGTCGAGGGCTTTGAGTACTTGTACGTCGCAATCGACAAGTTCACAAAGTGGCCAGAGGTGGAGGCAATGAGGAAGGTCACAGCTTAGTCAGCCGTCAAATTCTTCAAGGGACTAGTGTGCCGTTTTGGTGTACCCAACAGGGTCATCACCGACAACGGCACACAGTTCACAAGCCTCACCTTTATGCAATATACCCAAGACCTCGGCAGCAAAGTCTGTTTCGGTTCCGTTGCTCACCCACGAAGCAATGGTCAAGCTGAGAGAGCAAACACTCAAGTACTGCGAGGCCTAAGGACAAAGACCTTTGACAGGCTGCGCAAGAGTGGAAGGCGCTGGATTGATGAGTTACCAACGGTTCTTTGGTCGATCAGAACGACGCCAAATCGAGCCACCGGTCAGACACTCTTTGCCCTGGTATATGGGGCAGAAGCAGTTCTCCCCACTAAACTCATATACGGGTCACCTCGAGTGCTCGCTTATGATGAGCTTGAGCAAGAGCAACTGCGACAAGATGACGCAACGCTCCTTGAGGAAGATCGTCTTCGGGCGGCTGTGAGAGCAGCACGCTACCAGCAAGCCTTGCGCCGCTACCATAGCCGCAAGGTTCGTGCCCGAAGCTTTGAGGAAGGTGACCTTGTTCTTCGGCGCGTTCAATCGGCCAAGAATACCAACAAGTTGACGCCAAAGTGGGAAGGCCCTTATCAGGTAATACGAGTCACCAGGCCTGGCGCAGTCCGCCTGGAGACTGAAGATGCCGTTCCAGTGAGCAATTCCTGGAACATTGAGCATCTTCGCAAGTTTTACCCATAAGGCGCGGCTTGTCGGGCCCCCCGGCAAGCCACCTTTTGAACAAGCCTTGCCGGCAAGGCATGTAACCCTTTGTACAAAGCCAGGCGCAGGCCCTGAGCATAAATAAATGAAGCGCTGGCGCCCTAAGTTATAGCATGCATGCTAGGTCGAGTCTCGTCCTTGGTTAGGGTTGATAGTGCTTAGCAGCGGCTAACCCCTAGCTTAGAGGTCGAGTTTGAGTTCTTTGTCTTCTTTTTGTCTCCTTTGGTTCGCAGGACACGCAGATATCCTTGCCAAACCACTTGGGAAGGAAAAAGGAATGGACCAGCATCTAGGTCCCGGCAAACCAGTATTGTCGAGGGCTACAAGAGCAAAGATTCACCCACGGCGAACCAGGGTCGCCGGGGGCTGCATATTCAAATAAGTTTTTCATCCCTTATCATGCATTCCCTTATGGACTGAGGTATGTGAAACCTCGTTTTGTCCTCAAGCTACCATGCTCCCCTAACTCTAGGCCCCAGGGCTCGTTCCTGGGACCATGTTTGGTCGTAGTCGTGGCAGCGAAAGAATAGAACAGGGAGCCTAAACCCACTTCATCCCTACCTCCGCCAAAGGCGTGAGAAAGGTCGAGCAAAGTGGGGAGATGGCGAGGCCTGTTGCCGGGCAAGAAAATGTTTATCTTAGAGATATCAAGGATTTATTCCTTGTCGTGGGTTTCACCCGCAAACAAATGACCCAGCAAACATCCCTTTTTCATTAAAAAAACATCCCACTCAGGTACAGTCCATAGGAAATGAAAAACATGAATAAAGGGAATTACAAGTTTTAAATTCAGCAAAGGCCCAAAGGCTTACAAACTAAAAAGAGATAAGATGCCCGTAATCCCTTTCTTGTCCGTCTCCTTAGGAGGCGGGTCAAGGAGACGAGAAGGGCAAAAGGAGCGCCTAGGCGAGCTACGGGTGGCAGAAGACACCGAGAGAACATCTTGGTGGCCGCCCAAAGGCTGGATGGTGATGGCGGCGCTGAAAGTAGAGCTCGAAGACAAGGCGGCAGGACGTCAGTACGCGTCGAAGGCGTCGGTGCCTGCGTACTCCGACTTGACGGCCTTGCCGCCCGCCCTCTTCCTCTTCCGCAGCCCCCCAACGCTAGCCGCCCAAGGAGACGGCCCTGAGAAGTTCAAGGAGCTGGCAACATGGATGATGGGGTCACCGGTGCCGCATGGAACGGCGCCCGACACCTAGTCGAACCCGTCATCCTGCCGCCTACCACCCTCGTCGTCACTGTCACTGTCCTCCTCGTCACTCTCACTCGAGGAGGAATCTTCATCATCAGAAGAGCTCTCCACGCAGCACCTTGCATGAGTCCCGAAGTGCCCGAAGACCTTGACGGAAAGAAGGCCACCCTCCATCAACTTAAAATGGAGAGTGAGCCCATCCGCCAAGCTGTGGATACAAGCAAATGTCTTCCACCCCCGACGAAGATACATTACGTGAGGAGCAGGGAAGTCAACGCGGACCCGCGTACCGCTAATCCCGCAGCCCCTCATACGCAGCCACAATGACTGCGGCGGATCCAGCTCCATCTCCCACGCGAATGGAGTCGGGAGACGAAGGCGACGGCGCGGCGGCCGGTGCAGCCTGACGAAGAATTCACGGGGATTTTCCCCAACGTGGCCCTCCATCGGAGGAGGAGCCGCTGGCGGGGGCAAGGCCGGCGCGCCACCCGTCCTCCTCTTCGCTGAGCACTGCGACCTCTGCCCTGACCTCGCCCACGGCCTCGCCCTCTCCCCCTTCCCCTCGCGGCTGGCTCTATCACCACAGGTGCAGGAGGAGGAGGGACGCGTTGTCGAGCAGCAACCCTTGCCGCCACCATCGAAGGACCGGGATTCCCTTTCTCCATTGGAAGGGGAAGGGAGAAGCGGAAGTAGAAGAAGGAAGAAGATGGAAGAATGCGGGGTGCCATCCCCCTCCCCGCTGCTTATAAAGAAACGGGGTTGGGGCTCAGCCGCCCCGCTCGGCCAATCAAGACACAAGAGGCGCAGGGAACCAGGACCGACCCGCTGCCCCAACCAGCGACGGCCCGGTTCCCCGCCTCCTCCATTCGCCACCCCAAGCGCATGGGATACACGTGGCCGATGCGCAGAACCGAGGTGACAAGTGAAGCGCCCTCTCCCCGCCCTGTGATCATGGGGAGTAGACGCCTTGAAGACCGCGCCTCCACGCCTCCCTCCTTTTACGGGGAAGGCGCGAAGCCGCCTCTTTACTACGATGTGACGCACACCTGCGGGAACCGCCCCGCGCATGCCGCCCACGTCACGCACACCCCTCCGCACCGCGCAACGCGCGCGGATCGTGGGAGGCGCAGCGCGCGAAAAATCTTACCACGGTAAAAACCAACCCGCCCGCCTGCGCAGCGTTCTGGGCCTAGCCCAACAACGAGTCGCGCTTATGTGTGGCCCAGGCCCGGGGGCTCCTGTCGGTGTACAAAAAGGGGGGGTACACTTTTTGTACCCCTATGACTGTGCACGGGCAGTCTGAGCCACAGGCACCACCGCACTAAGCAAGGCAAGGGAGGTAAGCCAGGGTAAGACCGAAGCTCAAGAGAACTGGAGCAACACCAAAGCCAAGACCACAAAGAACCAAGGGACGAGGCGGGCTCCCCCGGCAAGATCTTTGTCGGGGCCAGCTTTAGCAGCCCCGGCAAGGCCCTTGCGGCGGCAACTCGCCCCATGCCTACGGAGCAAATCACCCTTGAGTCCGCTGCCCCCATAGGGCAAGGATTCGGGAGACATCCCCGTAGTGGCATGAAGATCTTTCTGAAGACATTCAAGATCAGATACGCACTAAGAAGACGACGACCCTTGGCGGGATCCTAGCCAAGGAAGACCACAAGACATCCGGCAAGCGCCTTGCCAGGGATGGCAGCAGGCGCCACGGCAAGACCCTTGCCGGGGCCCCGGCAAGGCCCTTGCCAAGGACATCCGCAGGGCCACCATCAGGCCCACGCCGACTAAACTTCCACCGCCGTATGCAGCTGCCGACCCAACCAGCTGGGCAGGCACCTGCGTGGCGGCATGCAGATCTTCGTGAAGACCCACCATTGCGCCACCTCAGCTGCCTGCCTACCTACATGGCATCTCAGGCATCGCTGACCAGGGCGCGTGCCGACACAAGAAGGAGCGGCGATGGACAAGACAGATCTCTCCCCCGTCCCCGATAAAGCAAGGACACCTAAGCAAGACGCATTAAATGCGCCTTGTCATGTAATGCGAGGGATAACCTCGCATCACTGTACCCTTTCCACCTCCTGTGTGCCACTATGGCAACCCCTTTTCCTATAAAAGGAGGCCTGAGGCAACCAGGAGAAGGATTCGGCTTTTTGGAGCTCTTCACGCCCCATAGCTAGCTGAAGAACACAGATATACAATCCACCAAAGCAGGAGTAGGGTTTTACACATCCTCGCGGCCCGAACCTGGATAAACGAACCGTGTGCTATCTGTTTGATCCGCTCTTCTCTCAACCCCGCGCCCCGCTAACCGTAGTAGGGATTCTTGTGATCCCATAGGTGTCGTTTACGCTGACACTGGCGTTATTGGCATTTCGTCATGTCAGACTAATGCACGTACCTGGAAATTCAGGGCTCATTATCGATGGTGTTACTCAGCCCAGTATATGATTGTAAAGTCTGAATACCTTATGGAGTGTTCGGCGTCGCGAGTTTGGCCTTATATGCAGCAGCTCCAAATCATGTCTTTGGTCAATAGTTGGGTTTGCCCGGCTCCCGTGTTTTGCTACCTTACGTTCCGCTCTATCGGCTAAGGTGGCACTGAGAGAACTACTGCGATTGTGCCCTGGTTCATCTGGATGAGCACCTCAGTAGAGAAAGCCAAAAACTGACTGTCATGATAAAGCGCGAGACTGGTCAACCACTCGATGACTCAGCGGAATCTTCACGAATCCTCTGCATTAACGAAGGAACGGTTTCCCAGTCATGTATGTACGCGCACCGTATTCGGATGAGCGCGGAAGTACCAGGGGCTATATAGTAGCCCCACCGTCAAACTCCTATGGCTAAGTGAAAGTGTTAAAGCTATATAGTCCGATTGCCTTGTTCGCCGCGCTATCACCTCCTTAATGGACCAAGACGTTGGATCAAGTGTGAATACGCGCTTTTCTGAACACTCCCGCATTATATGCGCGGGGGCTGAAGCCGACGACTGCAAACTTTTAGGTTATATACATACATAAACGGCCGCACAGGAGGCATCATAATACTTTCAGGCAAAAGTATAAACACAACCTTTAAAATCCAAATAGCATTGTTTTTACAATTGGGATACATGTCACTCGAACATGATACTCTTCGAGCACTGAGCCTCTATTAAACGAGCGCCTTCTAGGACTTCTTCAAAATAGTGCTCGGCCTGGCCTACGGCCGGACCCCAGGTTGCAATAGCGGTGGCATCCATCTCTGCCCAGTATGTCTTAACACGGGCAAGAGCCATCCGCGCACCCTCTATGTGCGCCGACCTCTTTACAGCGTCGATATGCGGCACAGCACCAAGGAATCGTTGCACTAAACCAAAATAACTATTAGGCCTTGGTCCCGTTGGCCAAAGATGATCCACGACAGACCTCATGGCAAGTCCGCACAACCTATGGAGCTCGCCCCACTCGGCCATCTGTTCATTTAACAGCCGCAGACGCGTTGGAGCACTGAACTGCGATCAGAACAATCTTTCCACTTCATGATCTTTCTGATCCTTGAAAAACTCAGTCGCATCAGCAGCACTCATGGCCAAGTCCAAGTACGCGTCTGCAACACTCCATAATTGATCCAGAGGGGCATACTTCGGATCTCCGAACTTCGTCCGCAACAAAAAGGGCTTCCCAGCCATGATATCGCCAGCTTGATGGAGCTACTCCTTCGCCGCTCTGATTTTAGAGCGGGTTTTCTTGGCTGCTAGCATGGCTTTCTTCAGGTCAGCCGCTTTCGCTTGGCTTTCCTTTTCAAGAAGCTCATATCGGCCGGCGACATCTTTCAGCTCAACAGCCATCTTGGCTATTTTATCTTCGCTCTGGCGACGAGGAGCTTGTTTGGCCCTTAACTCTTCGGCCGCCTATAGGGCGGCCGCATCACTTCTCTTGGCTTGTTCCTTGGCTCGGGCAAGTTCCGCCCGAAGGGTCTCCACGGCGGCAGCTCCATCTGCAGTCACAACATATTATAGATACTAGCATCATGCTCCTCTTAATATTGGTTGACCACCCGACAATACATACCCTGTGCCTCGTCAAGCCGCTTGTTCACAAGCGCGATGTCGGCCTCTGCCACGTCAAGCTGCCGCTCCAGTTCGGCAAATTCAGCAGTCCGGCCAGCCACCGGACCCTCAGCCGCCTGCACAGGAAAGCAGCGTGATCATTACCTGGGACTATGATCCTCTGTTTGCCATGTCTGGATGGCAACCAGAATCTCAGGGGCTACTATCTATATAGAGCACACCTAGTGTGTGTGGTACCGTCAAAAAATATATATATTACTTTGCGTACCTCAAAGCCTCTTAGCAGGCTTGTAAAAGCTTCATGCAACCCACTTTTGCCGGATGAAATCCTCTCAACCACCATAACCATTAAAGTACGATGCGCCTCTGAGATAGCCGCTTGCTCCAGAAGACCCATCAGTGCGTTTGGTAGTGCACCGGACAGTCCCGGACTCTTTCCGTTGCTCTACTTAGGAGCCGAATACTTCGGACTTCGGGTGGCCGAAGGGTTACCTTATGGCCTTGGCGGATCAGGAGAAATCCTACGTGACGACACCTAAGGCTTGTTCGCCTCATGAGGCGGGGAGACAGGGGCAGGCGTTTCGCTCTCCATCATCCTGGAAGAAGATCCCCCAAAGACGAACTCTGTCGAGAAGGGCTACGAGCCGGACTGCAAGATATATGTCTCGGTTATTGTCCTCTGAGATAAAGCAGGATATATTTACCAAAGTACTCTTGTTCACTTACAGCTCGGTGGAGGGCTGGCCCCCTTGCGGGCGCTGTGCGGTAAGGACGCCCTCCAGGGCAGGGCCCCCTGGCGAAGGTTTCTTCCCTCATTTGGAAACCTCCATTTCCAAGTCTTCAGAGGCAACCCTTTTCCTTCCTTGGGGAGAGGGGATTCTAGATTCTTCTCCCCGATTATTCTCCTTCGCGGAGACACTAATTCCCCCGGTTTGGATGAGTAATGTGTGAATCCCGCTTTCGGATTCTTTATTCCTCCCTTTATCTTCCCCTGATGGCACTTGATAAGGTGCACGCTCAAGCATCCTGGCTAGTACAGGATCCGGTGAGCCTTCGGGAAGGGGGGCCGAACACCTGATCCTCTCCGCCTTTCTTATCCAGTCCTGGTCGAGAGCGATTTTTTCAGAATGATGTTGTGGCAAATAAAAAGATAGCATGTTCGGCCGCAGAATTACTTACATGGGTCTCCGGATGGTTGCAGTTGAGACCCGCATCCTCGGTGGTGTCCGTACACTTTATTCGTGATCCGAAGAACAATCCATACATCTCTTCGAGCGTCATGCCGAAGAATTGCTGAATAGTTTGCGGTCCTTCCGGGTTGAACTCCCACATACGGAGAGATCGACGTTGGCATGGCAGGACCCGACAAACTAGCATAACTTGCATTACCTTGACGAGACCGACATCCCTCTTGAGGAGATCTCGGATGCGACTCTACAATGTCGGCACGTCATTAACTGGCCCCCAGTCCAGCCCCTTGTTGACCCATGACGCCAGTTGCGGTGGAGGGCCCGAGCGGAAGGCGGGGGCAGCCGCCCACTTTGTACCTCGAGGAGCTATGATGTAAAACCACTCCCGTTGCCATAAGTTGGACACCTCCAGGAAGGAACCCTTTGGCCATAGAACATCGGCGCCTTTGCTTATTATGGCACCTCCGCATTCTGCGTGTCGCCCATCGATCGTCTTCGGCTTCACATTGAAGGTCTTGAGCCATAAGCCGAAGTGTGGGGTGATGCGGAGGAAGGCCTCACACACAATGATAAACGACAAGATGTGAAGGATGGAATCTGGAGCTAGATCATGGAAATCAAGCCCGTAATAGAACATAAGCCCTCTAATAAAGGGATCAAGACTAAATCCTAGCCCTCGGAGGAAGTGGGAAACAAATATGACACTCTCATTGGGTTCGGGAGTGGGGATGACCTGCCCTTGAGTAGGCAGCCTGTGTGGGATTTCGGCGGTCACATACCTGGCTTCCCTTAGCTTCTTGATGTCCTCCTCTGTGACAGAGGAGGCCATCCACTGACCCTGAAGGTTGGATCCGTACATGGTTGAAGGTCCGAAGCGCTTATCCTGAGCCTTGGGTGTTGGAACTCGAGGTGGGGGAAGGGAAGGGTCGAGCGTGGGAAGAAAAGGACAGGCCTTGGCCCCTTTATAAAGAAGGTGAATATCAAGCGTCCTCCGCGTGGACATTTGGAACTTGCCTAAAATCGAGGAGTCATACTAACAAGCACGGTTGGGTTACCCACACCCATATTGATGAGAATCCCGTGATAAGGGGAACACGATCTCTGCTTCGACAAGACGTGCCAATAAAACCGCCTCGCAACATGTGAAGTGGCAGGCTGGGAAGAACGGTTCGTAATGACCAGACCACGGCAGGATGTCACGTTATGAAAAGTTGTCAACAGATTGGATTTGTGGAATGTTATACTCTCTACGGTGGTATGTGGAATTTGTTTTGCAGAGTCGGACATGATCCTTGTGTTCAAAATCTTCTATGGAGTATTCGGAGAAGGAACCCGCCTTGCAATGTCGAAGATAATCTGCGCGCCGGACTCATCGTCATTGAAGCATGGTTCAGGGGCTACTGAGGGAGTCCTGGATTAAGGGGTCCTCGGGCAGCCGGACTGTTGGAATATGAAGATACAAGATTGAACACTTCGTCCCGTGTCCGGGTAGGAATCTCCTTTGCGTGGAAGGCAAGCTTGGCGATTTGGATATGTAGATCTCCTTCTCTGTAACTGACTTTGTGTAACCCGAGCCCCCTCCGGTGTCTATATAAACCGGAGGGTTTAGTCCGTAGGACAAGAACAACAATCATAATCATAGGCTAGCTTCTATGGTTTAGCCTCTACGATCTCGTGGTAGATCAACTCTTGTAATACTCATATCATCAAGATCAATCAAGCAGGAAGTAGGGTATTACCTCCATCGAGAGAGCCCGAACCTGGGTAAACATTGTGTCCCCCGCCTCCTGTTACCATTAGCCTTAGACACACAGTTCGGGATCCCCTACCCGAGATCCGCCGGTTTTGACACCGACAACGGGGCGCTCCTTCCCAAAAGTCCTCTCCTTATTTTTTTTTCTAGGTCAAAATGAACTATGTACCAGAAGATGGGCACCGGAGGTTGGCCTGGGTGAGCACAACCCACTAGGGCGCGCCTGGGCTCCCTCACGCGCCCAGGTGGGCTGTGCCCACCTGGTGGGCCTCCTCTGGTAGTTATTTGCTCCAATATTCCTCAAATATTCCATAAAAAATCTCCGTCAAGTTTCAGCTTGTTTGGAGTTGTGCAAAAATAGGTGGCCTGACGTAGCTTTTTCAGGTCGAGATTTCCAGCTGCCGGAATTCTCCCTCTTGGTGTGTACCTTGCAAATTATGAGAGAAAAGGCATTAGAATTACTCCCAAAAGCATTATTATGGATAAAAACATCATAAATAACAATAATAAAACATGATGCAAAATGGACATATCAAAGAGTAACGTGCGAATGCAGTCATTAAGACTGCGGAGGATGCGTTCAGCGCGGCCATTCTGCTGTGAGGTGTAAGGGCAAGTCAGACGAAAGGTTGTGCCGTGAGAGGCGAGAAGTGTGCGAAGAGTGATGTTGTAAACTCTTTCCGTTATCGGTTTGGAGTGCAAGTATGGGGCGACCGAACTGGGTGGTGACATAGGAATAAAAGGCGGTGAGTGTGGCTAATACTATGTCAACTACATGATCATGCTAAGCAATATGAAAATGATGGAGCGTGTCATAATAAACGGAACTGTGGAAAGTTGCACGGCAATATATCTCGGAATGGCTATGAAAATGCCATAATAGGTAGGTATGGTGGATATTTTGAGGAAGGTATATGGTGGGTGTAATGCACCGGCGAAAGTTGCGCGGTACTAGAGAGGCTAGCAATGGTGGAAGGGTGAGAGTGTGTATAATCCATGGACTCAACATTAGTCATAAAGAACTCACATACTTATTGAAAAAATCTACAAGTCATCAAAACAAAGTACTACACGCATGCTCCTAGGGGAAGGGTTGGTAGGAGTTAACCATTGCGCGATCCCGACCTCCACACATAAGGTAGACAATCAATAAATATATCATGCTCCAACTTCATCACATAACGGTTCACTATACGTGCATGCTACGGGAATCACAAACATCAACACAAGTATTTCTCAAATTCATAATTTCTCAACTAGCATGACTTTAATATTATTACCTCCATATCTCAAAACAATCATCAAGCATCAAACTTCTCTTAGTATTCAACACACTTCATAAGAAAGTTTTCACTAAACTTGAATACCTAGCATATTAGGATTAATTTCATGTTTAAAGCAAATTACCATGCTGTTTTGTAGGACTCTCAAAATAATATAAGTGAAGCATAAGAGAACAATAGTTTCTATAAAACAAATCCACCACCGTGCTCTAAAAGATATAAGTGAAGCACTAGAGCAAAACTATATAGCTCAAAAGATATAAGCGAAGCACATAGAGTATTCTAATAAATTCTGAATCATGTGTGTATCTCTCAAAAGGTGTGTACAGAAAGGATGGTTGTGGTAAACTAAAAAGCAAAGACTCAAATCATACAAGACGCTCCAAGCAAAACACATATCATGTGGTGAATAAAAATATAGCTCCAAGTAAAGTTACCGATGGATGAAGACGAAAGAGGGGATGCCTTTCGGGGCATCCCCGTGCTTTGGCTTTTTGGTGTCCTTAGATTATCTTGGGGTGCCATGGGAATCCCCAAGCTTAGGCTTTTGCCACTCCTTGTTCCATAATCCATAAAATCTCTACCCAAAACTTGAAAACTTCACAACACAAAACTCAACAGAAAATCTCATAAGCTCCGTTAGCGAGAGAAAACAAAACACCACTTCAAGGTACTGTAATGAACTCATTCTTTATTTATATTGGTGTTAAACTTACTGTATTCCAAATTCCCTATGGTTTATAAACTATTTTACTAGCCATAGATTCATCAAAATAAGCAAACAACAAACGAAAAACAGAATCTGTCAAAAACAGAACAGTCTATAGTAATCTGTAACTGACGCAAACTTATGGAACGTAAAAAATTCCACAAACTTAGGAAGTTCTAGATAATTTGTTTATTGATCTACATCAAAAAGAATCAACTGAAAAGCACGTTCATGTGATTTATGAAAACTAATCTCGTGCGCACAAAGTTTCTGTTTTCTGCAGCAGAATCAAATAACTATCACCGAAGGTTATCCTAACGGTTTTACTTGGCACAAACACTAATTAAAACATAAAAACGAATCTAACCAGAGGCTAGATCAAATATTTATTCCTAAACAGAAGAAAAAAGCAAAAAACTAAAATAAAATTGGGTTGCCTCCCAACAAGCGCTATCGTTTAACGCCCCTAGCTAGGCATTGAGATTTCGATGATGCGCACATGAAAGACAAGAATTGAAGCGCAAAGAGAGCATCATGAAATAGGTGACAAAAACATCTAAGTCTAACATACTTCCTATGCATAGGCATCTTATAGGCAAACAAATTATCATAGCAAGCAAAAACTAGCATATGCAAGGAAGCGGAAAGAAACAATAGCAATCTCAACATAACGAGAGGTAATTTATTATCATGAAAATTTCTACAACCATATTTTCCTCTCTCATAAAAATTACATGTGGGATCATAAGAAAATTCATATTTTCAACACGATCCACATGCATGCAAAGTTGGCACGCTTCCAAAATAGAGGGATTAACATTAACTAAAGTCGTGACCTCTCCAAACCCACTTTTATCAAAAAATTCATAAGATTGACCATTATCCAAATATCTGGGATATAAAGTTGATACTCTTACAAACCCACTTTCAATATAAATGCAAACATTATTATCAATCTCATATTCATCATGGGGCTTAAATAAATTTCCAAGATCATAAGAAGAATCACCCCAATCATGATCATTGCAACAGGTAGTAGACATAGCAAAACTAGCATCCCCAAGCTTACGGTTTTGCATATTAATAGCACAATTGACATCAAGAGAATTTATAGTAAAATAATTGCAATCATGATTTTTATTCAAGGAGCTATCGTGAATCTCTTCTTCATCACAATTTTTAGATTCACGAATTTCAAGCAAAACCTCATAAAGATAATCTAGTGCACTCAAATCACTTGAAATTGGTTCATCATAATTGGATCTCTTAAAAAGACTAGCAAGCACATGAGGATCCATAAACTTTTAGCAAGCAAAGATGCAAGCAAAAAGAAGGCACATGGTAACACAAGATCGAACGGAAGGAGGGCGAAAAAAACGGCAAAGGTGAAGTGGGGGATAGGAAAACGAGAGGCAAACGAGAAATAATGTAATGCGAGGGAGATGAGTTTGTGATGGGTACACGGTATGTCTTTACTTGTGTGTAGACTCCCCGGCAACGGCGCCAAAAATCCTTCTTGCTACCTCTTGAGCACTACGTTGGTTTTCCCTTGAAGAGGAAAGGGTGATGCAGTAAAGTAGCGTAAGTATTTCCCTCAGTTTTGAGAACGAAGGTATCAATCCAGTAGGAGTCCACGCACGAGTCCCACGCACCTACACAAACAAACAAGAACCTCGCAACCGACGCGATAAAGGGGTTGTCAATCCCTTCTTGGTCACTTACGAGAGTGAGATCTGACAGAGATGATAGGATAATATTTTTGGTATTTTTATGATAAAGATGCAAAGAAAAATAAATGGAAATAGAAATAGCAAAGTGTTGGAAGATTAATATGATGGAGAATAGACCCGGGGGCCATATGTTTCACTAGTGGCTTCTCTCAAAAAGCATAAGTATTGTGATGGGTAAACAAATTACTGTCGAGAAATTGATAGAATTGAGCAGAGTTATGTGAATATCTAGGTATGATCATGTATATAGGCATCACGTCCGCGACAAGTAGACCGAAACGATTCTGCATCTACTACTATTACTCCACACATCGACCGCTATCCAGCATGCATCTAGAGTATTAAGTTCATAAGAACAGAGTAACGCATTAGGCAAGATGACATGATGTAGAGGGATAAACTCATGCAATATAATATAAACCCCATATTTTTATCCTCAATGGCAACAATACAATACGTGCCTTGCTTCCCCTACTGTCACTGGGAAAGGA
Organism: Triticum urartu; assembly: GCF_056163025.1. Classification (NCBI taxonomy): domain Eukaryota; kingdom Viridiplantae; phylum Streptophyta; class Magnoliopsida; order Poales; family Poaceae; genus Triticum; species Triticum urartu. Next base: position 522,042,051 of record NC_141873.1, on the reverse strand, counting down.
CACAACAAGATTGAACCCAAAGCTAAGCACTTCTCCCATTGCAAGAAAGATCAATCTAGTAGGCCAAACCAAACTGATAATTCGAAGAGACTTGCAAAGATAACCAATCATACATAAAAGAATTCAGAGGATATTCAAATATTGTTCATAGATAATCTTGATCATAAACGCACAATTCACAGGATCTCGACAAACACACCGCAAAAGAAGATTACATCGAATAGATCTCCACAAGAGAGGGGGAGAACATTGTATTGAGATCCAAAAAGAGAGAAGAAGCCATCTAGCTAATAACTATGGACCCGAAGGTCTGAGGTAAACTACTCACACTTCATCGGAGTGGCTATGGTGTTGATGTAGAAGCCCTCCGTGATCAATGCCCCCTCCAACGGAGCGCCGGAAAAGGCCCCAAGATGGGATCTCACGGGTACAGAAGGTTGCGGCGGTGAAAATAGGGTTTTGGCTCTGTATCTGATGTTTTCTGGGTACATGGGTATATATAGGAGGAAGAAGTATGTCGGTGGAGCAACGAGGGGCCCACGACGGTGGAGGGCGCGCCCAGGGGGGTAGGCGCGCCCCCTACCTCGTGCCTTCCTCGTTCATTTCTTTGCGTGGACTCCAAGTCATCTGGATCACGTTCGTTCCGAATACTTTTTCTGTGAAACACAGAAATGGGAAAAACAGCAATTTGGGCTGGGCCACCGGTTAATACGTTAGTCCCAAAAATAATATAAAAGTGTATAATAAAGCCCAATAAACATCCAAAACAGAATATAATATAGCATGGAACAATCAAAAAATATAGATATGTTGGAGACGTATCAAGCCACGAGGTGGCCACAAGGAAGGAGGGTGCGCCCAGGAGGGTAGGGCGCGCCCCCCACCCATGTGGGCCCCTCGCACCTCTCCTGAACTAATTCTTTCGCCTACCCATATATCCCCAAACCACTAGAGGCATTCACGAAAACACTTTTCAACCGCCGCAACCTTCTGTACCCATGAGATCCCATCTAGGGACCTTTTCCGGCACCTTGCCGGAGGGGGATTAGATCACGAAGGGCTTCTACATCAACTCTATTGCCCTTCCGATGAAGCGTGAGTAGTTTACCACAGACCAACGGGTCCATAGCTAGTAGCTAGATGGCTTCTTCTCTCTCTTTGATTCTCAATACCATGTTCTCCTCGATGTTCTTCGAGATCTATGCGATGTAATACTTTTTTTGCGGTGTGTTTGCCGAGATCCGATGAATTGTGGATTTATGATCAGCTTATGAATGAATATTATTTGAATCTTCTCTGAATTCTTATATGGATGATTTGATATCTTTGTAATTCTCTTCAAACTATCTGTTTGGTTTGGCCAACTAGATTGGTTTTTCTTGCAATGGGAGAAGTGCTTAGCTTTGGGTTCAATCTTGCAGTGTCCTTTCCCAGTGACAGTAGAGGCAGCAAGGCACGTATTGTATTGTTTCCATCGAGGATAAAAACATGGGGTTTTCGTCATATTGCTTGAGTTAATTCCTCTACATCATGTCATATTACTTAATGTGTTACTCTGTTCTTTATGAACTTAATACTCTAGATGCAGGCAGGAGTCGGTCGATGTGTGGAGTAGTAGTAGTAGTAGTAGATGAAGAATCGTTTCGGTCTACTTGACACGGACGTGATGCCTATATTCATGATCATTGCCTTACATATCGTCATAATTATGCGCTTTTCTATCAATTGCTCGGCAGTAATTTGTTCACCCACCATATTATTTGCTATCTTGAGAGAAGCATGTAGTGAAACCTATGGCCCCCGGGTCTATTTCCATCATATAAGTTTCTACTTCATCATATTAGTTTCTGATCTACTATTTTGCAATCGTTTAATTTCTGTTCCATAAACCAAAAATACCAAAAAAAAACTTTGTCGTTTATCTATCTCTATCAGATCTCACTTTTGCAAGTAACCATGAAGGGATTGACAACCCCTTTATCACGTTGGGTGCAAGTTGTTTGATTGTTTGTGCAGGTATTCGATGATTGTGTGTTTTCTCCTAGTGGATTGATACCTTGGTTCTCAAACTGAGGGAAATATTTATCTCTACTTTGTTGCATCACCCTTTCCTCTTCAAAGTAAAAACTAACGCAATTGTGCCGTTGCCAGGGAGATCTACACCAAGTCAAGACATACCAAGTACCGATCATAAACTCTCATCTCTTGCATTACATTATTCGCCCTTCGCCTCTCATTTTCCTCTCCCGCACTTCTAAAATGATTTTCGAAAAGATTTGCCTTTTCTTCGCCCCTCTTCCGTTCGTGTTCTTCGAATTGCTCGTTTGCTAGATTGGTTTGTTGCCACCATGTCTGAATCTGGGGAGGTTATTGCTGAAAATCTTGAGGAAAAACTTGGATCTTGTTCTTTGGATCATGAAACTGAAAATCCTCCTAATTACAAAGTAAAAAAATCGTGTGGGAGATGGTAATATTATCGGAAAAAGTGTTATTCAAGAATTCTTTGATTGTATGGGATCTATGCCTATTAGCAAAAGATCTATTCTTCTTGATACAAATTGTTGTGCGGATGCCATTTTTATGCTTCTTGAGAAACTAGAAAGAAAATTTGTACACATTCATCCTGCTTTGCAAAAAGTGTTTTATGAGCTTCCCAACATCAATCATCCTATAGCTAAAAAGATTGCCACTATTATTCTTATGCGTGAATTTTATTTTATAATACAAGAAGCTAGGGATATTTGTGCTTTCTATAAAAAAGATGTTGAACATCCTCCCATTGAGATATCCTCCATGATAAAGAAATTATGCGTAGTTTGGAATCTAGGGATTATCAACCATATAGCGAAAATCGTAGGAGGAGGGTTCCCTATTCAGAAATCTCTCAATCTTTGTACCTTGAGGCCTATGAGGAATTTTATTAGATTACGAGGTATTCATGTAGGATTCAATAGGGATTGGTTAAATAAGATGATGAAGGAACCCGTTAGAAATGAGTTTCGTGTTCTTTATGATGATATTTATGGTGATGATCCCGACTACGGGTTTATGAATGTCAAAATAACTAATCAAAGTCCGTTTCATGATTTGAGTTCATCTACTAGAATGGAAATAAAGGAAAGGATATATTTGTTAAGACAAGTTTTGGAGAATTTAATGAGAAAGGAATTGCATACCCAAGATGACAATACCTAGATCTATTATTTTGTTTTATGCCTAGCTAGGGGCGTTAAACAATAGCGCTTGTTGGGAGGCAACCCAATTTTATTTTTGTTCTTTTTGTTTTGCTACTATTCTTGAATAAATTACACATTATTACCTCTATAGTAATTGTTTTTTGGTGTTTTAATTAGTGTTTTTGGCAAGTAAGACCTTTGGGATAGCTTGCGTGATAGTTGATTTGATCTTGCTGAAAAATAGAAACTTTTGCGCCCAGTCACAGAATTGTTTAAAATCACAGATGTGCCATAAAATACTGATTCTATTTTCAGAAGATTAATATACAAATGTCCCCCATTGTCCTATTGTTTCAGAATTTTTGGAGTTACATAATTATTCGAGAGTTACAGATTACTACAGACTGTTCTGTTTTTGACAGATTCTGTTTTCTTTGTGTTGTTTGCTTATTTGATGATACTATGGTTAGTATGGGGGGTATGAACCATGGATATGTTGGAATACAGTAGATATTACACCAATATAAATAAAGAATGAGTTCACGACAGTACCAAAAGTGGTGATTTATTTTCTTATACTAACGGAGCTTAAGAGATTTTCTGTTGAGTTTTGTGTTGTGAAGTTTTCATGTTTTGGGTAAGGATTTGATGGACTATGGAATAAGGAGTGGCAAGAGCCTAAGCTTGGGGATGCCCAAGGCACCCCAAGGTAATATTCAAGGACAACCAAGAGCCTAAGCTTGGGGATGCCCCGGGAGGCATCCCCTCTTTCATCTTCGTCTATCGGTAACTTTACTTGAGGCTATATTTTTATTCACCACATGATATGTATTTTGCTTGGAGCGTCTTGTATGATTTGAGTCTTTGCCTTTTAGTTTGCCACAATCATCCTTGCTGTACACACCTTTTGAGAGGGACACGCATGAATCGTGATTTATTAGAATACTCTATGTGCTTCACTTATATCTTTTGAGCTAGGCAATTTTGCACTAGTGCTTCACTTATATCTTTTTAGAGCACGGCGGTGGCTTTATTTTATAGAAATTATTGAACTATCATGCTTCACTTATATTATTTTGAGAGTCTCTTAGAACAGCATGGTAATTTGCTTTGGTTATAAATTTAGTCCTAGTATGATAGGCATCCAAGAGGGATATAATAAAAACTTTCATATAAAGTGCATTGAATACTATGAGAAGTTTGATTTCTTATGATTCTTTTGAGATATAAAGATGGTTATATTAGAGTCATGCTAGTGGGTAATTGTGAATTTGAGGATTAAAGTTTGTGATTCCCGTAGCACGCACGTATGGTGAACCTTTATGTGATGAAGTCAGAGCATGATTTATTTATTGATTGTCTTCCTTACGAGTGGCGGTCGGGGACGAGCGATGGTCTTCTCCTACCAATCTATCCCCCTAAGAGCATGTGCGTAGTACATCGTTTCGATAACTAATAGATTTTTGCAATAATTATGTGAGTTCTTTATGACTAATGTTGAGTGTCGTGGGAACAACTCCATCAATAGAAAGGGGTAGGGTAAAGGAGCATGATCTATCGAGATGCAAACGGGTGACACGGTGGTTTTAATGAGTTCGGGCCTCTCGCGGTGGAGATAACGACCCTACGTCTCGTGCTCCGGAGAGGCTTTTTTATCTGTCATGAACACGGAGTTACATGGTGTATTTTAGAGGGAGAGGGGAGAGCGGATCTCCATGCCTGAGCTATGTCCTGAGACTAATGGTGAGAAAGAGAGAGAGAGGTGGAAGAAAAAAGCACCCTAGTCTGGGCGGCTTATATAGAGTGCGCCACCCCCTCACCTCCTACGTTACAAAGTGGGGGCATTAATGCCATAACTCAGCCTACTACTAAGATGATGCTTCGAGTGCCTTGTCGACTATTGGTCTTCGCATATCCGAGTGAGATCGGGTACTCCGAGTGGAATGAGTTGGTCGAGTGGAGTGCGATGCTCCGAGTGGCTGTTGTCGTCCGAGTGACTTGGTGGTCATCCGAGTGGATGGTTTGTTGATTCTCCGAGCGATGCTCTAGGCCCATCTGATATGTGGACACTGTGCTTTATGATCTTTGACCCTTCGTGGGCCTACCTGTTATGCATGTCCCCAACATTAGCACCTGAATCGGTTGTGATTTTGCAGAACGAGTTTGTGAAAGACATAATTTGGCCCGAGTGATTACGGAAATACTCGGTACCCATCATTGTGCTTTCAGACAACCAAGGTTTGAACAAAATCTCAATGGATTCTGGCATTGCGCTTCCCGACTGATCTGGGATAAGAGCCCGCGAGGAGCGACTTGGTGACATTCGTTCATCTCTCGGAAGAGGTTAACTCTTGATCAGAGTATGGGTGTGTCATTAAATCTGGGCAACAAGATTGACGCATGGACTGTTCTCTCGGAGAGACGCCATTCTTATCCCAGGGGAACGTCAATACGAGTCGGTTCTAGATCCAAACTTATGAGTTTCACGCTTTGAGCCTTAGAAGAAGGCTCAAAACAGGTCCATGGAGGAGCATTAAACTCACCTTATAGCAAAAAAAATTGGAGTGATTTGGAGCTGGTCCTACATCGAGTAACCGATTACTCAGAATTTCTTCACGCCTGGAACATGTCTTTTTTTGTTATTTGGCCATCACTCAGACCGGGCGGACCGTTCCGAGTGGATACCATTCCAGTGGGGGCACGCTAAGTGCACCCACTGGGTGTAGTCCCCGAGACTGCCGTCGACTGCGGGAAGTCGGCGGGAGTCTTAGAGCCTGTCTTTTTTGTTGTTGTTCATCACTCGGACTGGTCAGGCCGTACTGAGTGGACATTACTCTAGTGGGGGCACGTTGAGTGCACCCACTAGGTGTGGTTCCCGAGACCGCCGTCGACTTCCGGCAGTCGGAGGGCGTCTGAGAGAACTAAAAATCTTCTTAGTTGGTACTAATCGAACTTGTTATTCTCTGACTCGGAGGTCGAGTAATTCTGGAGCTACTTTTGCATCGAGCAAAATGTTTCTTTCTGAGTTCTCTTCCAGTGGGGGCACGCTGAGTGCACCCACTAGGTGTAGTCCCCGAGCCTCTGTAGGACTAGATGAGTCTGGCAGGGGGTTTAAGTCTCCTGGTAAACCTCCATGCAGTTGGCATGGTAAATATCTTTGTTTGAAATTGAGTCAATCAGATGGATCTTCAAGCGCTTGGTATGGTAAATAAGCTCAACTTGGAGCTGAGTCAGTCGGACTGATCTTCATGCACTTGGCACTGTAAATAAATTCAGTCTGGAACTGGGTCAATCAAGTGATCTTTTTGAACTCGGCACGATAAATGAATTCGGCCTTGAAACTGCCGACTGTAGAAAAAAGCTCGACACTCCAGGGAGTAATCGTTCTAGTAGTACTTCTTATATTGACCATTAGCTTTTGCAGGAAAGGGGTATTTGTAAGAGTACATGTGCTTCCCGACTGATCGGGATATGTTGACTGCAAGGAAAAACTTGGTGGCACTCGTATGTCTCCCGGAGGAGATAGACTAGTGGTCCTATGTGGACGTGCCATGAAACCCGAGTGGTGAGGCTAGCGTGTTGGCTGACTCTCCGGAGAGAGGCCACTCATTATCCCGGGGGAACACCAGCACATGCCATCTCTGGTCCAAGTTTGTGAAACTCACACGGAGCCTAGAATAAGGGCCAAGTGTATCCGTAGAGGAGCGTCATTTTCATCCTTTTGCAGTCCTGAAGATGACTCCAGGTAATGATTTGGGCGATCGTCCGAGTGCACGGTGCTACACTTATAGATCTTCGCCGGACCAAGCATGTATGGTCAGAAGAATATTCCTGATATGATCAATAGGTTGACCAAATGGGCGTAACCCATGAGGGTGACATGGCCCAGGGCTGTGCGAAGCCCCTGAGTGATGCTCGAAAAAGGTAAGCTTGCTACAGAGTGTGATATGAGGTTTGAACATATGAGTAACTTAGTTGTTCCAGTGTTGGGGGTGTAGAGGTCAGGACATGTCCAACTGATGGCGATGCGTGGGGCGGCTGAGGGGCGATGACGTGTACAACCGAGTGGTGAAGACGTGCAAAACCGAGTGGCGACGCGCGGGGCAACCGAGTGGCGACGCGCGGGGCAGCCGAGTGGTGAAGACGGGCACAACCGAGTGGCGACGCGCGGGGCGGCCAAGTGGTGAAGGCGTGCACAACCGAGTGGCGAGGTGCGGGGCGACCAAGTGGTGAAGACGGGCACAGCCGAGTGGCGACGCGCGGGCGGCCGGGTGGTGAAGACGTGCGCAACCGAGTGGCGACGCGCGGGGCGGTCGAGGCGTGAAGACATGCACAACCGAGTGGCGACGCACGGGGCGGCCGTGTGATGCTATGCGAGGTGGCCGAGTGAAGGACTAAGTGTCTAGCCAAGTGGCAAAAATGGTCCTTGAAGGAGTTAGCCAGATACTTTCGAAGCTGATGTAGCGACGAGGTCGGTGTAGTGTGGCTGCGGCGCAACAAGACCGACGCGACAACTGAGTCTAAGTACGAACGAAGATGGCGCGCAGAGTGTCTAGGTGATTATGAAATTTGTCAAAGTGACGGATCGAATGTACTTGTTGAAGTGAAGGGTCTGACTGGTGATGAAGTACTCGACCACTTAGGAGAGTGTCATTCCGAATGAGCTGCAGCTCCCGAGTGCGGCGTAGCCCCCGAGCGTACTATAGGCTTCGACAACGGATTTGCCGGAATACGAGAAATATAGTTTTAAATGGATAATTTGCAATTCATCGAGTCGGACTCGGGTAAAGATGAGGAGAAGCTTCCGAGTGATGCGAGAAAGAGGCAAACTCGCAAGGAGTGAAGTGTGCAGTTTAATTATAAAAGGGACTTATCAGGCTCATGCCTGACGAGGTCTATGTCATTGATATGATGAAGAGGATTCCTCTGAGGGGTTGGCCGAATGTGTTTGAAGCCAACAGGTGACAAGGTCGGTGTTGTGGTGCGCTAGGACTGGTATGGTGACTGAGTTCGAGCAGCGATGAAGTTGGCGCATAGGGCCTTCGAGTGATCGCATAACTTGTGTAAGAAAAATGGCACAAGCCAACGAAATAATTTCTCGAGGAAATTTGATGTGTGCTAAAAGATTTGTGTAAATAACACCCATAGACACCCACTAGGAGTGCAAGGGGCTTGCTGGTTCAAAACCAACAAGATTCTAAAAGAGTGAAGGATCTAGTCGAACTTGACGAAGTGAAGGATCCAACTGGACATGTTGGAGTGCTGGCTCAAATAAAACGGAAGTGTAGTGTTCCGACTGAGTTGCAGCCCCCGAGGACTGATGCAAACTCGAAATGAAGAACAAATGGTGTTCGTGAATGACGTATGCGTTAAAAATGGATGTTGGACTCAGGAGTGAGTACTAAGCAGGTATGTGAAAATAAGAAACCGAGCATAGGGGCACACTCGGTGGCGTGGCCTCCGAGTGAACATGATTTGTGCATTACGGGATACTCAGGCACGGGAAAATAATAGAATGTAGTGCTACATTGACTCAGCTGTCTGAAGGCGCGCGAGTGGCCGAGTGGTGAAGATGTGTTCAACCGATGGCAATGTGAGGGGCGACCGATTGATGTAGATGTGTCCAACCTATGGCGACGTGCGGGGTGGCCGAGTGGTGATGTGGTGACCAACCGAGTGGCGACGTGCGGGGCGGCCGAGTGGTTATGAGGTGACCAACCTATGGCGATGCGCGGGGCGGCCGAGTGCTTATGAGGTGACCAACCGAGTGGCGACGCGCGGGGCGGCCGAGTGGTTATGAGGTGACCAACCTATGGCGACGCGCGGGGCGGCCGAGTGGTTATGAGGTGACCAACCTATGGCGACGCGCGGGGCGGCCGAGTGGTTATGAGGTGACCAACCTATGGCGACGCGCGGGGCGGCCAAGTGGTTATGAGGTGACCAACCTATGGCGATGCGCGGGGCGGCCAAGTGGTTATGAGGTGACCAACCTATGGCGACGCGTGGGGCGACCGAGTGGTTATGAGGTGACCAACCTATGGCGATGCGCGGGGCGGCCGAGTGGTTATGAGGTGACCAACCGATGGCGATGCGCGGGGCGGCCGAGTGGTTATGAGGTGGCCAACCTATGTCGACGCGCGGGGTGGCCGAGTGGTTATGAGGTGACCAACCTATGGCGACGCGCGGGGCTGCCGTGTAAAGTAGACGCGTGGCACGGAGTGACGATGCGCGGGGCGTCCGAGTGATGTAGATGCGTCCCGCGGAGTGGCGACGAGTGAGGCGTCCGAGTGACATAGACGCGTCTCGCAGAGTGGCGACACGCGGGGCGTCAGGGTGATGTAGATGCGCGCTGCGGAGTAACAATGCGCGGGGCGTCCGAGAGAAATAGAGGTGTCCCGCGAAGTGGTGACGTGTGGGGCGTCCGAGTGGTTGCTGGACCAAAACGTCTTTGTCCGACTGCCGTAGTGGTTTGTTAACCACCCGAGTAAATTCGTCCGAGCATGCGCGCGAATAGTTCGAGTGGACGGTCATTCAAGTGTGCTTTAGTCCCATCCGAGTGAACTCGGGTTCGAACAAAAAAGGGACTGTTAAGTAATTGTACAGTAATTTGAGAACTAAATTGTAAAATGGTCGGAAAGGATAAGGTCCTTAATCCTCTGTCGAGTGGCTGGGGACTTGTTTCGCCGGGTTCGTTATAGACGTTGCAGATGAGGCTGGAGACTGCGACAAGCCGGACGGCGCTGGTGGCCGTGCGTGGAGGTTCGACGATGGCCTCGTAGACGAAGCCGGAAACGACGACGAGGCGGATGGCACTGGTGACTGCATGTTGACGCCAACCAACCGAGTAGTCTGCACGTTAATTGTCTAGAGTGCAAAAATCATCTCCGGGCTAGCCGGTCGAGTGAACCTGTTCGTTAGCCGGTCGAGTGAAAAGGTGAATCGATCGAGTGAACCACAGTTGGGCTGCGATCCAGTCGCCACACCATCAGCCGAGTGGAATAAATGGCGAGTTAGTCAATCGACATTGTTCGTCTCAGTAAGCCTGCAAGTTAATACATCCACGAATATTTTTTGTTGGACTAAAGTGTCCATGCACGGATGCTATTTTGCAATGATTAAAGACCACAGATGGCCGTGCATGCAAGCATTGATGCTAGTATTTTGCAGGGAGTAAAGACCACGGATGGCCATGCAAGCATGCACAGATTAATCGGTGTGGAAACCGAAAGGTGGGCAATTAAGCCATTAATTTATGGGAAAAGCGGGGGTATCAATCACCGTAATTAGGTAACGGAACCATCGCCTAATTGGCTGCTTAATGAGGGAATTATCGTAATGAAATGGTAACTGGCCCATGACCTGCACTTGGGTTAGAGGGTTACCTTCTCTCCATGCAGACGATCCAGGTGAAACAGGCGCAGGCGATGAGGTAGCGTGTGCCGCTGGAGATGTGAGAGAGGGCCGGCGAGCCGGCGAGCTTGTCGCAAGGCGGCCAGCACGGCGCGAGGTCGGCGAGCTCGTCGCACGGTGGCCAGCATGGCGTGGGGCCAGCGAGCGCGCGGCGGGATGGGCGAGTACGGCGCTGGGCCGGAGAACACGACGCGGGGCCGGCAAGTGCATCACCAGGCGGGCGAGCGCTACGCAGCATGTCACCGCTCCGGGAGCTGGACGGGATCGATCCCTTGGCATCTTCGTCCGCACGTGCGGTGACCATACGTCGAGGAGCGGCAACGGCGTTCGCATACGAGGCTGAAGACGACCCTGTCCCTGGTAAAGGAAAAACACATCATAAGTAAAATAGGGAATAGATGTAAGAATTGCTACAAACCATTCACATCATGGTTCGATAGACGCCATGCCCCAAGGTGAGCGCCAACTGTTGTGGGAACGACTCTGACAATCGAAAGGGGTAGGGTAAAGGAGCATGATCTATCGAGATGCAAACGGGTGACACGGTGGTTTTAACGAGTTCGGGCCTCTCGCGGTGGAGATAACGACCCCACATATCATGCTTTGGAGAGGCTTTCTTTATCTGTCATGAACACGGAGTTACATGGTGTATATTAAAGGGAGAGGGGAGAGCGGATCTCGATGCCTGAGCTATGTCCTGAGACTAATGGTGAGAAAGAGAGAGAGGTGGAAGAAAAAAGCCCCCTAGTCTAGTGGTGGGGGCGGCTTATATAGAGTGCGCCACCCCCTCACCTCCTACGTTACAAAGTGGGGGCGTTAATGCCATAACTCAGCCTACTATATACTAAGATGATGCTTCGAGTGCCTTGTCGACTGTTGGTCTTCGCATATCCGAGTGAGATCAGGTGCTCCGAGTGGAATGAGTTGGTCGAGTGGAGTGCGATGCTCCGAGTGGTTGTTGTCGTCCGAGTGACTTGGTGGTCATCCGAGTGGATGGTTTATTGATTCTTCGAGCGATGCTCTGGGCCCATCTGATATGTGGACCCCGTGCTTTATGATCTTTGACCCTTCATGGGCCTACCTGTTATGCATGTCCCAAACATTGAGTCTCTCACCCTTCCATCATTGCTAGCCTCTCTAGTGTCGCGCAAATTTCGCCCGTACCATAAACCCACCATATACCTTCCTCAAAACAGCCACCATACCTACCTATTATGGCATTTCCATAGCCATTCTGAGATATACTGCCATGCAACTTTCCCCCGTTTCGTTTATTATGACACACAGCATCATTGTCATATTGCTTTGCATGATCATGTAGTTGACATCGTATTTGTGGCAAAGCCACCATTGATAATTCTTTCATACATGTCACTCTTGATTCATTGCACATCCCGGTACATCGCCGGAGGCATTCATATAGAGTAATATTTTTGTTCAAAGTATCAAGTTGTAAGTAAATAAAAGTGTGATGATCTTCATTATTAGAGCATTGACCCATGTGAGGAAAGGATGATGGAGACTATGATTTCCCCACAAGTCGGGATGAGACTCCGGACGAAAAAAAAGAGGCCAAAAAAAATGAGAAGGCCCAAATAAAAAAAATAAAAAATGAGAGAAAAGAGAGAAGGGGCAATGTTACTATCCTTTTACCACACTTGTGCTTCAAAGTAGCACCATGATATTCATGATAGAGAATCTCTCCTATATTGTCATTTTCATATACTAGTGGAAATTTTTCATCATAGAACTTGGCTTGTATATTCCAATGATGGGCTTCCTCAAATTGCCCTAGGTCTTCATGAGTAAGCGAGTTGGATGCATACTGAGGGAGTCCTGGATTAAGGGGTCCTCGGGCATCCGGCCTATGTGACGTGGGCCGGGCTGACGGGCCATGAAGATACAAGATAGAAGACTTCCTCCCGTGTCCGGATGGGACTCTCCTTTGCGTAGAAGGCAAGCTTGGCATTTGGATATGAAGATTCCTTCCTCTGTAAACCGACTCTGTACAACCCTAGGCCCCTCCGGTGTCTATATAAACCGGACGGTTTAGTCCGTAGAGGGGGATCATAATCATACAGGCTAGACATCTAGGGTTTAGCCATTACGATCTCGTGGTAGATCAACTCTTGTAATCCTCATATTCATCCAGATCAATTAAGCAGGAAGTTGGGTATTACCTCAATCAAGAGGGCCCGAACCTGGGTAAACATCGTGTCCCCCGTCTCCTGTTACCATCGACCTTAGACGCATAGTTTGGGACCCCCTACCCGAGATCCGCCGGTTTTGACACCGACACCCATCCACTTAGTTTTCTTTTGATCTTTCGTAAACTTATAGCTCTAGTGCATCCGTTGCATGGCAATCCCTACTCACTCACATTGATATCTATTGATGGGCATCTCCATAGCCCGTTGATGTCTACTACGCAACTTTATTCTTGTAGACACGTGTTGGGCCTCCAAGCGCAGAGTTTTGTGGGACAGTAGCAATTTTCCCTCAAGTGGATGACCTAAGGTTTATCAATCCGTGGGAGGTGTAGGATGAAGATGGTTTCTCTCAAACAACCCTGCAACCAAATAATAAAAAGTCTCTTGTGTCCCCAACACACCCAATTCAATGGCAAATTGTATAGGTGCACTAGTTCGGTGAAGAGATGGTGATAAAAGTGTAATATGGATGATACAAATATATTTTTATAATCTGAATAAATAAAAACAGCAAGGTAGCAATTGATAAAACAGAGCACAAACGGTATTGCAATGCTTGAAAACAAGGCCTAGGGTCCGTACTTTCACTAGTGCAATCTCCTAACAATGCTAATATAATTGGACCACATAACCATCCCTCAACGTGCACCGAAGAATCACTCCAAAGTTCTTATCTAGCATAGAACATAAGAAGAAATCATTTGTAGGGTACGAAACCACCCCGAAGCTATTCTTTCTAATCGATCTATCCAAGAGTTCGTACTAAATAACACCAAATAATTTCATATTCATAATACTCAATCCAACACAAAGAACCTCAAAGAGTGCCCCAAGATTTCTACCAGAGAAACAAAGACAAGAACGTGCATCAACCCCTATGCATAGATTATCCCAATGTCACCTCAGGAATCCGCGAGTTCAGTGCCAAAACATACATCAAGTGAATCAATATGATACCCCATTGTCACCACGAGTATTCATTTGCAAGACATATATCAAGTGCTATCAAATCCATAAAAGTATTCAATCCGATAAAACGAAATCTCAAAGGGAAAGCTCAATTCATCACAACAAGATAGAGAGGAGAAAATATCATATGATCCAACTATATTAACAAATCCCGCGATACATCAAGATCGTGACATCTCAAAAACACAAGAGAGAGAGAGAGAGATTAAACACATAGCTACTGGTACAAACCCTCAGCCCCGAGGGTGGACTACCCCCTCCTCATCGTGGTGGCCGCCGGGATGATGAAGATGGCCATCGGTGATGATTCCCCCTCCGGCAGGGTGCCGAAACAGGGTCTAGATTGGTTCTTGTGGCTACAGAGCCTTGCGGCGGCGGAACTTCTGATCTAGGTTAACCCCAAGGGTTTTTGGAATATTTGGGAATTTATAGGGTGAAGAGGGGGTGCTGGAGGCCACCGAGGTGGGCACAACCCACCTGGGCGCGCTTGGGCCCCCAGGCGTGCCCTGGTGGGTTGTGTCCCCCTCGGGGCACCCCCCAGGTGCTACTCTGGCCCATTGGTGGTCTTCTGGTCCATAAAAAGTTTCGCGGTGTTTGGACTCCATTTGATATTGATTTCCTGCGATGTAAAAAACAAGCAAAAACAGCAACTGGCACTGGGCACTGGGTCAATAGGTTAGTTCCAAAAAATTATATAAAGTTGCTATAAAATGATTGTAAAACATCCAAGAATGATAATATAACAGCATGGAACAATCAAAAATTATAGATACGTTGGAGACGTATCACCCGTTGATACGCCTAGTTGATGTGAGACTATCTCCTTTTTGTCTACTCCACAACCCCATATTCTATTCCACCTATAGTGCTATGTCCATGGCTCACGCTCATGTATTGCGTGAAAGTTGAAAAAGTTTGAGAACATCAAAAGTATGAAACAATTTCTTGGCTTGTCATCGGGGTTGTGCATGATTTGAATATTTTGTGTGATGAAGATGGAGCATAGCTAGACTATATGATTTTGTAGGGTTAAGCTTTCTTTGGCCATGTTATTTTGAGAAGACATAATTGCCTTGTTAGTATGCTTGAAGTATTAGTGTTTTTATGTCAATATTAAACTTTTGTCTTGAATCTTATGGATCTGAACATTCATGCCACAATAAAGAGAATTACATGGATAAATATGTTAGGTAGCATTCCACATCAAAAATTCTGTTTTTATCATTTACCTACTCGAGGACGAGCAGGAATTAAGCTTGGGGATGCTTGATACGTCTCCAACGTATCTAGAATTTTTGATTGTTCCATGCTATTATATTATCTGTTTTGGATGTTTTATATGCATTAATATGCTATTTTCTATTATTTTTGTGACTAACCTATTAACCTAGGGCCCAGTGCCAGTTTCTGTTTCTTCCTTATTTTTGAGTTTCGCAAAAAAGGAATACCAAACGGAGTCCAAACGGAATGAAACCTTTGCAATGATTTTTCTTGGACCAGAAGAAACCCGGGAGACTTGGAGATGAAGTCGGAGGAGCCACGAGGCGGCCACAAGGACGGAGGGCGCGCCCAGGGGGTAGGGCGCCCCCCCACCCTTGTGGGTCCCTCGTGCCTCTCCTGACCTAATTTGCCTATATATACCCATATATCCCCAAACCACCAGAGGCATCCACGGAAACACTTATCCACCGCCGCAACCTTCTATACCCATGAGATCCCATCTAGGGACCTTTTCCGGCACCCTGCTAGAGGGGGATTCGATCATGGAGGGCTTCTACATCAACTTTATTTCCCTTTCGATGAAGCGTCAGTAGTTTACCACAGACCTGCGGGTCCATAGCTAGTAGCTAGATGGCTTCTTCTCTCTCTTTGATTCTCAATACCATGTTCTCCTCGATGTTCTTGGAGATCTATTCGATGTAATACTTTTTTTGCGGTGTGTTTGCTGAGATCCGATGAATTGTGGATTTATGATCAGCTTATCTATGAATATAATTTGAATCTTCTCTGAATTCTTATATTCATGATTTGATATCTTTGTAATTCTCTTCAAACTATCGGTTTGGTTTGGCCAACTAGATTGGTTTTTCTTGCAAAGGGAGAAGTGCTTAGCTTTGGGTTCAATCTTGCGGTGTCCTTTTCCAGTGACAGTAGGGGCAGCAGGGCACGTATTGTATTGTTGCCATCGAGGATAAAAATATGGGGTTTTCATCATATTGCTTGAGTTAATTCCTCTACATCATGTCATCTTACTTAATGCGTTACTCTGTTCGTTATGAACTTAATACTCTAGATGCAGGCAGGAGTTGGTCGATGTGTGGAGTAATAGTAGTAGATGCAGAATCGTTTCGGTCTACTTGACACGGACGTGATGCCTATATTCATGATCATTGCCTTAGATATCGTCATAATTATGCGCTTTTCTATCAATTACTCGGCAGTAATTTGTTCACCCCATAGTATTATTTGCTATCTTGAGAGAAGCCTCTAGTGAAACCTATGGCCCCCGGGTCTATTTTCCATCATATAAGTTTCTACTTTCCATCATATTAGTTTCCAATCTACTATTTTCCAATCTTTTACTTTCCGTTTCATAAACCAAAAATACCAAAAATATTGACTTTATCGTTTATCTATCTCTATCAGGTCTCACTTTTGCAAGTAACCGTGAAGGGATTGACAACCCCTTTATCGCGTTGGGTGCAAGTTGTTTGATTGTTTGTGCAGGTATTCGGTGATTTGTGCGTTGTCTCCTACTGGATTGATACCTTGGTTCTCAAACTATGGGAAATACTTATATCTACTTTGATGCATCACTCTTTCCTCTTCAAGGGAAAAACCAACGCAAGCTCAAGAAGTAGCACGCCGGCCCCCGCCACCTTGCGGCTGCTGGGGAGGCACGGGGGGCGCAGGGCGGTGCGGCGGCAATGGGAAGTAGCTGGCGGGCGCGGGTGGCGCTGGCGGACAAGGCGCGGCCTGTGGGGCAGGGCCGCCGCGGGTGGTGCCGACGGCGAGGGCGGTGTGCTGGACGCGCTGAAATGTGGGTTGCGGCAGCAGGGTGAGGTTGGACGCCGCATTGCCGGAGTCCTCGTTGAGGCCAGCGGTGAGGGTGCTCAGTATGAGGTCGTCAGAGACCTTGGCGCCGATGTCGCAAAGCTCGCCGGCAAGCATCTTGAGCCTCATGCAGTACTCATCGATGGTGGAGTTGTCCTGATGACAGCCGAAGAACTCCTGCTACAAGAAAACAAGGCACTGAAGTTTGTTGTCGGTGAAGAGCGCGTTGATCTTGGCCCACATGACACAGGTCTCGTCATCCTCGGCAATAACCGTGTGGAAAATGTCCTTCCAGATGGTCTGGTAGAACCATCGGATGATCGTGGCCTCAATGGCGGACCACTCCGGATCGCCCCACATGTACTCGCTGTCCACGGAACCGTCGATGTGCTCGGTGAGATAGTACTCGCGGAAGATGAGGTTGAAGTAGGTCTTCCACGCGTAATATGACGTGCTGGAGCTGTCAAGGCGGATAGGGACTCGGGCCTCAATGTTGAGGTCACGGATGGTGGTGGTGGAGGGCTCGGGGCTGGTGAAGGGGTTCGACGAGCGGGTCGTGGAGGAGCCCGAGGAAGACATGGCGGCATGGCTAGGGTTAGGGTTTTTTTGTGAGGAGAGGAGGAGGAGAACAGCGGCGGCAGAGGGTGCGGCAGCCGTGGAGGGGAAGCGCGGCTGCGGGAGAGGAAGGGGCAGTGACGTCGGGTGGCGCGGCGGAAGGCAGCGGGTGGCGGCACGGTGGAGAGAGGCATGGCAGTGGCTACGGGTGGCGCGCGAGGCGGGCGGAAGCAGGCTGCATGGGTGGCGGCGGCGCGGGGTAGGAGAGGGAGGAGCGCGGCGGCTGCGAGGTGCAGCGGTGGTGGGTGCGGCGGCGGCGGCACGAGGAGGCGCGGCGATGGCGGCGAACCCAAGGGTTGGACCGAGAAAGATGATACCATGTAGACGAATAGTTCGCAATACAATAGTCATTGTATTGATGGGGTGCTGGTGCACGTATATATAAGTACAGGGTAGGCCTCAACCTCAACTATACACAACTAGGAGGTGGGCCACAACGCATAATACATGTAACACAAATATATACTCAACACCATGTATTAGGGCGACCAGTCGTACGAGGGTTGGTTCAACACATTGTAGTTCTGATCCTTGTACTAACTCTCCCCTTCAATGATGGCACGCAGTGAAGACCATTCAAGATGTATTGATGCATTGTTGCTCTATCAATGTAGTGATGCAATGTGGTAGTGTGTCGAGCTTCATGATCTTCATTGTAGTGCTCTTCCAGCAAGCTAATCCTAGGTAATGCTCCTCAGGGCAACTGCTCTAAGGATGCAGGAGAAAGCAGTGTCTCCAAGAGGTGCGGGGGAGGCCGACAAAGTTTGTATTCCACGAGGAAGTTTCTTCAACCCACTAATGCAAGGTGCTCTTAGCACCCGGTTGGATTTACTTCCCATCCTTGATACCGTCCATCAGTACCTAGGCACCACCCCAAGGGAGACCACTTTGAAGACAAACACCAGAAGCAAAAGTATGGTAAGGCTTAAGGATGTCAACGCGAGGGTTACCATGGATCAAGGGTGTCCAAGCTTTGCGATTACTCACCACCTGTAGACTATCTAGCTACTTTGTGACCTTCAATGTTGAACCAAGATGTTTTTTGGGTCACCATCTTCGACCGTTCCCGCGGAGGTGGTCATCAAGTGTGTCTGACCGCGATCTAGCCCTTGAAATGATCGATGAGTGAGGGTTTACATATCTTTGTTTGTTAGTATGTGTGTGATGTGAACTATTATGACTATTGTTCAATGTTGTTCTTGCTAGTTTAGTGTTGCTGCTACTAATATGTCGTAGTGTAATCTATGTTGTTTAATATTTTGTTTGTCAGTGTTGTTGCCACACTAATGCCTATGACTTTGTGTGTCGGTAACCTCACCACTCGAAGAATAGGTAACTAGACTGCACGCCTAGAACATAATCAAAAACAACACGTTGCATCTAGGGAGCACAGACTAGCAACCAAACATGGTGCTGGTGTTTTCTTCTCTCATGCAACCTAGGGCGTTGTGGGCAACCAAATATGACATGCAAAACTTGGTCCAGAGGTTGCATTAGCTCAGTCAACCTCTATGGGTCACTCATGCAAGGGGTCCAATAGATGCAAGTAACCGAACATGTCCGATGTAATCGATACATACCTCATGGTTCACATGGACGTGGTTGTGGCCTATGTTTGGACACCTTTTGCATGTGATTCTACCTAGGGCTATGCAAACCATCTTCGCTTGTCTGTATTCGCTCGGAGTGGATTGGATTCTACCATTGCCTGTATTTTAGGCCAAGTCAAACGAGGGCTAAGTTGAAAAGCTCAAACAATAATAACCTAGATAAAACAAAAAAAAGTGGAAATTCCTAAAGGTAAGCAACATTTTTGTTGTTCTAGATAACCATGTCCTTGTTGATGGCGCGATAATAGTTGGTACCATTTAGGTAATGATATCTCTTAAATTGTTGAAACAATTGATGTATGAAAAATATTTAAATTGATAGATTGTATTTCGTGAAGATAAAACCCAAATACTTATGTTTCTCGTAGCAAACATTACATTTATGTTTTTTTTGTTGCGAGAAATTCATGTTTGTGGTTAGAACAGGGGTAGTATCATGATGTACACAATGGGGGACTAAGCATCAAAATGTCTCTCATTTGAATGAACGAGTGGCTCATGTTCGACCAAAGTGACCAGTAAAAGTCTAGTGGTAAAAGAAAACCAATGTTTTCTAATGGTCACAAGTTCAGTTTGGAACATTAGATATCTAAATAGAACTGAAAAGGCTTAACCATGTAGAAATAACCACATACACCAAGTAATAGGAAGAAGTAATTAATATGACTCATTAGAAGCAGCCACTCGTAGAGATTATGTTTTAATATGCTCCCATGTGGAAGTTAAAGCAGTCCAACGTAAATGAACGGTGACAATTCAACGTAAATAGATAACTTGTTTCAAGCAATACATTCTAGAGCTCACTATTAGATTCTACACTATTTGCTCTCAAGCAACTCTCTATCCAGCAAGGTGTGTATACACAGGATGACTGTATCCAATCATCGCCATCTACGGGTAAGCACCCCAAATCCTCAACCTTGGAGTTCTTAAGATGGTAGGCCACTACTCTCGTGAGGGACATGTGCAAAAAGATAATCTCCTTGTAAGGATGAAATCCAAATATCCTCGAAATGTATTTATGGAACTTTTTCTGAACACTAACTTCAGTGGCAGGAGCAGTAGTGGCATCATCGTTGTCTGAATCCCATTCCGGTTTCTCTCTGTCAAGTGTTTCATCATTGTTATCCCTCACACCTTGCACGAACCAAGACCCATGACTGTGTTCCCAAGGAAAATTTTCTAGCAACGGCTTGAGGCCAATCTCATGCTTCAACATCCATTCGGTGTGATCAATTGATTCATTGAGAAGCCAAATCTGAAGTTTGCACCAACCACCGGTGAATACATAGTAAACGCCCTTCTCCGATTTTCCCAAATGAGTATCTCCGCGTGCTTCATTAATCGGGGGGAGTTTAATTACTTGGTACTTATTATCCTCTAAATCCAATCTGCAAAAATAAATAAATTCGCACCACGTTAGCTAGCTAGTCACCGTGCATGGTATTGGGTGACCTTTTCTAAGAAAAAATAGGGAAACAAAACATACCTGATAATAAAAAATATGTTGAACACATAGAGACGTCCCCGCCAATACACAGAATCATGAGAGTACACGTCTCTCATGAGTAGTGGTAGGTTAGGGTCGATCGACCGTGGAGGCATCCCTTCCCTGGTAAAAGATCTCTCCTCCCACCGCCATGTCTTTGACGAGAATGTGCTCATGGTGTAGGGCGACGAGGGCCACTCCGAGTTTGGGTTCGCAGGGTGAACACACTCCATGAAGAACACCTCAAAGTGTGGCGAGAGCGTTGGATCGTACGCGAGGAAGTCGTGTTCGATGAAGCTCCGATCAGGGTGACACGGTAGACACGCCCACTGCCGCGTGGCCGGATTGGCCACGCCTCCCCAGAGGAGGAGGAGGCCGTTGCAGTGACCCATCACGTGGGACCAGTCATCGTGGAGGTCGTCAAGGTAGCCGAGGTTACCTTGGATCTTGCCCGCGACAGAGGGGCGCGAGAGGAACGCCGGGGGAAGGTGATAGCCGTCAACGAAGTTGTAGACGGCGAAGATGCCGGCCAGGGAGAGCGGCAGGAGGTCCTTGCGCAGCAGGCCGTGGGCGTCGACGGCGGCGCACCACGCCTTGCAGACGGAGCGGCAGGCGGCGAGGCTGCACGGCATCAGGCGCCGGAGGACGTCCGCGAGCACGTCGCCGGGTAGCAGACCCGCCGGATCCATGTTTTCTGGAGACTGCGCGCGCGGTGCAAAGGAACAGACAAGTAGGTAGGGTTCTCGATAGTCTGATGCGTTGCTTCTACCTCTGCTACCAACAAGGGAAGATGTATATAGCGAGGCCAATGGTGGGTGGGTAGTGGGTTAGAGTTCGTTCCAGTTTCACGCTCCGATTTGTTCAAGTCGGAGTCCGAAGTAGCAGCAGCAGAACTATTCCAGACTTGATGATCGCGCCATTCCGGCCGGCGAAGAAGCTGAATAAAGCAATCCAGGCCCCGGGCCACTCTGAACAAAAACTCTTCTTCAGCCGGCGACCTCCTCATTGCAGAACCTTAGGGCGTTGGATCACGTATCAGATTTGGCCATAGACTCGCTCCACCTGAAATTCCCTCTGCCCCTACCGTGAGCATGCAATCAAATCGGAGTCCGGACTAGTTTTGGGGGTAGCACTGGAGATCGGACAGCTTTGATTCGATCTGGAAAATTATTTGTCGTAGTACTGTAATTGTTTACTTCCATCGACTGGATAAGTTTTCTTCCATGTTGATTCAAATTTGCTTCGACCTAACCAAAAAAGTGTCCAATAAACTGCATATTATGAGCACGGAAATGTTATCTCACTAACGTTCCCTGCAAGGCCAACCCCAGCGAACGCCCTCATTGCCGTTGCATGGATCTCAACGCAGGGGCAATGCCACGTCCGACGGATCGAGGTGTTCGCTGTCGTTTGCCGTAAAAATGATATTTATATATAACTTTGACATTTTTTGAAGCTTTTTTGTTTTTTAATTCGTCCAAAAATCCTTTTTTTTTACTTCTCACATGACCGTTTAATTATAAGAGGATTTTTTATAAGAGGACAGCCGTTATATTATTAGAGAATGGCATTTTTGTTGTAAGAGGATGACATTTTTATTATTAGAGGATGGCAGTTTTATTTATAAAATTATGGCTTTTTATTATTGTCAGCATGGCATTTTCGTTATTTAAGAGGATGGCATTTTTTATAAGAGCATGTCAGTTTTTTTATAAGACCATGCCCTTTTTTATTTTTATAATAGGATAGGAATTTTTATTATTAGAGGATGACATTTTTATTGTAAGATGATGACATTTCTATTACGGGAGGATGGCTGATTTATTTATAAGATCATGCCATTTTTATTACCATGAGGATGCCATTTTTATAATTTAAGAGGATGGCATTTTTATTATTAAGAGGATGACAATTTTTTATAAGAGATGGCATTTTATTTTTATAATAGGATGGGCATTTTCATTATTGTGAGATGGCATTTTTTATTCGAGAGGTGGCATTTTTATTGCTTTTTTTGCACACCTTGATCTGATCCAATCACCACGGCCAGGGAGCACCACCAGCGGCAGGAAAGCTGCTGCCCATTGGGCGCCAGCATGGAGGAGCTTGTTGGCTATTGTGGGATGGTGATGGTGCTACATGGTCATCGGGTTGCGTCTCTCGATATGCGATGTTCGACGGCCGAGTTGGTGATCCAGTGCAGCGATCGTCAACGGCGGCACAGCCTCACGACGCCACCAGAGAAGAGGGAGTCGGCGCATGGTCCTGGATAGCGGCGAGCTCAACATCAGATCGACCTATCGTGCAACGAGATGGATTTTTTCCAAGTTTTTTTACGGGGTTTCGAGTATGATTTGGGGCAAATGAGGCAGCGATGTTGTCCCCATCTAAAAATAATGTTCTCCTGCTCTTTCCCTGATCCATTGGAGTGTTCATCACTCGTGGATGATGTGTGAAGTCATGTCTCCAATAGGTCTTTCAGGATACGGCCAGTCGATGTTTTCTTCTCCGGGGTGGCGATTTGTTTCGCAGATAGCACTGGCCGGCTTCTCCTAGTCTGCATCGACAACTTCTCGGGTGCCGCTTCTACAAGTTCTTGGGCTTAAATTTTTTGCTCCAGCCAGGCTGAGGCCTAGAGGCGACATCGTGTTTTGCTCATGACACTTCACTGGTGGATGCAAAAGGAAGAAAACTTCGATACCCGTAAGATTTGAATGTATTTTTGTCTCTACGTACTCCCGAGTTCAAATGCTTCCTTGCGAACAGTAAATTTAGAAGAAAAAAAGTAGAAAATTCAGAAAAATCTGTCTTTTTTTGTTGTAAACTTTGACAAATGTTCCGTATGCTTGTAAAATTTCAGCACGAAATAACATCCGTGGAAGTCATGGAAAAAAACAAAATTGATGTTTCAAAAATGCTAGTTTTGAAAACATTTTGGAGTGCTGATTTTCTTTTCCACGTCTTCCATGAATGTTATTTTGTGCTAAAATTTTGCAAGCATACAAAACATTTGTCAAAATTTACCACAAAAAAAGTTCAGAATTTCTTGAATTTTGTTTAGTATTTTTAATTTTTTACTGTTTATAAGGGATCATTGAGCTCGGGAGCAGAATAGGACTTTCACTATGTATTGATGTATTTTTAGGGACATGTTTTCTAGGCAATGTATTTTCAAGGACATGTGATATTTAATACATGGCATTGGGTCCTTTCAGAAGAAAAAGTCACAAAGCCGAACCAAACTACTATGTCAAAATTTACCACAAAAAAAGTTCAGAATTTCTTGAATTTTGTTTAGTATTTTTAATTTTTTACTGTTTATAAGGGATCATTGAGCTCGGGAGCAGAATAGGACTTTCACTATGTATTGATGTATTTTTAGGGACATGTTTTCTAGGCAATGTATTTTCAAGGACATGTGATATTTAATACATGGCATTGGGTCCTTTCAGAAGAAAAAGTCACAAAGCCGAACCAAACTACTATGAAATCACGTTTCACACACCACCCCATCGGCCCACCCAATATAACGAAACTTATAAATATTTCCACACTATGTCATCAATCACGATGACTATTTCTGGCCATAAGCGAGTCGAGAGGAAACTCTCGCGTTGAAGTAAACAATGTTGGGCCGGCCCATTTCAGCGCGCGCAGACTAAAGAAATGGGTATGAAAAGGTGCGCTCCCCAGGAATTGCACCCAGCTCGTGAGGGGGAACACCGGCACAACTAACCACTGCACCACCTGTGCAGCTAACAATTGCACCCGCTTCCAGTTACTGGTTAGTAGTAGGATCACGACATACTAGAGGCGGTCGGAGCCGACTTTCTCTGTTTTTTCTTTGATCTTTCGTTTTTTTTCTTTTTTTATTCTCCATTTTTTCATTTTTTTTATTTTCTTTGTTTCTATTTTTTCATTGTACATTCTTTTATACATGATCAACATTTCTTCAAATAATTGTGCAACATTTTTATATACATGATCAACATTTTTTAAGGTCATCCTTCAAAAAACTTCAAATACTTATTGGACACATCTATATACATGATCAACATTTTCTTAAATAATTTTTCAACATTTTTTTCAAATACTTTTTCAACATTTTATATATATGATCAACATTTTTTGAAATACTTGTTCAACATTTTTAAATACTTTTTCAATATTTCTTTCAAATATTTTTGATGATTTTTCTATTTTATATATATATATATATATATATATATATATATATAGAGAGAGAGAGAGAGAGAGAGAGAGAGAGAGAATATTTCAAATATAAACAAAAGTACATCAGAAAACAGAAAACATAAAAAACAGGGAAAAAAAGGTTGTGGCCTCCTGCGCTCGTGGGCCGGTCTAGCTCACGCGCTCGCTGTCGTCTCGCATCACACGAGAAATAGGGGCGCCCGTCATCAAATAGGTATCCTATTCCCCGTGCGGGTTAGAGATCTATACCTACTAATAAAAGAAATAAGAATTCTTAGTCCGTCATGCTATCTTATAGAAAACCCTCTGATTTTTCTGACATTGAACCCGCAGTAGATATCAAATGTTTTAAAAAATACTCATATCTTGTAAACCTAACTCCTAATTTAACATGTTATATATGAATTTTGATTAGAAAAATATGTAGAATCTGAATATGATGTTATTTTACCTGTTAACAATTTAAAAAAATACTATCTAGGATGCAATCTTAATCAATAATGCATTATCCGTCTGTTTTTGTCATTTTCCTTTACCGGCCCGTAACAATACCCCATTTCACACATGACATGAATAAAATGCATGATCACTTGCCCGTTTCTTCGTCCGGATTAAATCTATACGCAAGCCCTGTTGAAATAGAATACCTGTGGAATCTTGAAGTGCGCTTTTGTAGGCTAAGACCATCTTTGTTTGGGCCGTAGCTACAAATTCTCATATTATAGACCATTTTTTTGTAAGTTAAGAGCATGTGGTGTTTTTTTTCCCGTTGCAACGCACGGGCCTTTTTGCTAGTAGCCACCAAAACTTGCACCCCATCCCGCGGTAATGGGCCAGCCCGTTAGTTTGGATCTTTTTCTGCCTGTTTTCCTCTTTTCTACGGTTTCATTTTTCTTTTCTCTTTCCTTACCTCTTCTAATCTGTGAACTTTTTTAAAAAACATTATAAACTATGAAAATCATGAATAATTATCAAATTCATGATTTTTTAAAAATCATTTGCATTTTTCAATTCGTAAACTTTTTTTGAAAATCAATAAGAATTTCGAAATTCATGATCTTTTTCAAAAATTGGAACAGTTTTAAAATCCATGAACAAATTTCAAACTCATGAACATTTGAAATTCATGAATTAAGAAAACTCTTGAATATTTTTTGAATTTCTTATACAATATAAAAATTAATCTCATTTGAATCCGTAAATATTTCTTGAATCAGTGTAAAGTTTTTGAAATTCGATTTTTTTTAATTCATGGACATTTTTGTAAGTTGGGGACAATTTTTAAAATTCATGAAAAGTTTTGAATTCGCTAGCAATGTTTTAATCGGGGAACAAATTTTGAATTTCAGGCCATTTTCTATATTCTTGGCCATACATTTGAGTTCATGGTTATTTTTTAAAAATAAGAAGGTTTTCAAGTTTAGAACATTTTAAAAATTCATGAACATTTTCTGAAATGAGGGAACATTTTTATTTCACTTTTTTAAACTAAGAATAAATTTGGAAATGCAAGACCAAATTTGAATTTTGTGAACATTTTTTAGATAAAAAGAAACAAAGTCATGAACATATTTTGAAGTTGAAAACTTTTTGAAATCCCAAACATTTTTCAAAGAGGAAAATAAAAGAAAAACAAAAGAAATAATTCAAGGGCCCGCCCGCCCCGCACATGGGCCAGTCCAGAAGGACACCAAGGGTAGCGGGGGCTGCACGTTTACACGTCACCCAACACCCTATGGCCTAAATAGGAGGTGTAGTCGTCAAACCAAAGCTAAACCAACCCACCGGTTGTTCGAGGCCCGGATAATAAAATGGCCCAATACAGTCCCAAACCATTTTAGAATCATGGTTTTAGCCCTTATGACTCGAAAGCAACTAGTTGAGGAGAACTCGTTGTGGGATCCTGCAAGGGTCACTTTTGGTGGGCTGCATCACATGTCGCGTGCTGGGCGCTCCCTCCGGATTTATTTTTTTAGATTTTTCTATACGCATTTTCGGGTTTTAAATGGTTTTTGCCCGGTTTTTCCTATGTTTTTAGACAAAATATTTTACGTGAAAATATGCATTTACTGTTTTCCTTTCGCGAGATGCATGGATTTACTTCTTGTGGATGCACAGATTTGCTCTCGCTAGTGTGCCTCTCGGAAAAGGGGAAAATGTGATTTTTTTTTGCTTCCGTGAGAGCCATAGATTTACTTCTCGTGGAGGCACAGATTTACTTCCGTGAGAGCCACATCTGTGAATGCGTTTTTTCTGCTTCCATGAGAGGCACCGTTTTTCTTCACGTGGAGGCACATATTTGTTTCCGTGAGAGGCACATCACATTTGTGCCTCTCAGAAAAGAAAAGAAAAGAAAAAGATGTGTTTTTTTTTCTTCCACCAGAGATATATATTTACTTCTTCTGGAGGCACAGGTTACTTTCGCGCAGGAAAACATGGTTTCCTTTTTTTCTGCGAGTGGCACAAATTTGCTTTCGCTAGAGGCACAATTGTGCTTCTTCGAAAAAGAAAAAAAACATGCTTCCAGTTCGGGGTTTTTCTTGAAAAAAAAATCATCGAAAGCTATCAACGTGGTATCTAATTTCAAAGATCTCGACGCGCTCTAAGGGTGAAAATGATTCAGGATTTGGACGCAGGGATAAATAGATAAAACATTTTGAATAAATGAATGTATGAAAAAGAAAAATTACCAAGTTGCGACAAGTGGCGCACATACAATGCGTCACTTGTCGCAAGCTGAGGATGTGGAAGTGACATTTGCAAAGAGTACTTCTTAAAGCATCTCCAATAGAAAAATTATATTTGGAGACATAAAAGTAGGTGATGTATAATTTACATCATTAAAAAGTGTTTTTTGTATCACCAAAAAAGCCCCAACTCCAACAAACGATGTATATTTGGTGATGTAAAAGTAGTGCTCCAACATATGATATATTTGATGATGCAAAATTATTTCAACTACATCATTTGAAACATAAATTCAAACATAAAAAGTTCATTTGAAGCAAACATAATTCTTAAACATAACTAAAAGTAGTTCAAACTACTACATCCATCGAGCTACTACTACTCCGAGTTTACTCGTCGTTGCTCTTAAACTGCTCCCAGAACTCCTCCTTGTTGGGGTCATCGCACTCGTTGTCCTGCTCCCCCGAGTCATCCCAGTCCGACGAGTCAGACTTGACACGGATCATCGCTGAGGGGCGGACCTCCTCCTCCTTCTTCACCACCTTGTTCTTCTGCTCTGCCCCGCGCTTGCAGAAGAACTCGCGCTCGGCCTGGACATACTTCGGATGCTCCCGCGCGAACCTAGACATCGCCGCGTCGTCGCTAACGCCAAGAGCAACGAGATTTGCCGGCTTCTTCTTCTTCTCCTTCATCTGCCGAATCTTGATATTCTTCGGCCCGATGAACTCCGCATCCACCTTGGTTTAGATCTCCAGAAAATACATCTCGTGCCTTGGCTGGCCAAAACGCCAAGTTGCGACGTCGTACGCACTCTCAGCCACCTCTTGGTACTTGAAGGTGCCGAGCCAGTAGCGATAGTTGTTGCACTAGAACTCGACACCGTAGTTCTCGGAAGGCTTCGCATGCACCCTGAAGATTTCGATCTTGCTCTTCGAGAGCTTCTTCGATGGCATATGCCGGCGATGAATGGGGCTGCGGCCGAGCGTCGAGACAGGAGGCGGCGGTCGGTGGAGGAAGCGGGAGGCTGGCCAGGCGACGGTGGAGTTTCAATCGAGCGGTGGCGCGGAGGCAGAGGTGCTCGGATCAGGTGGCAGTGGTGGCGGTAAAGCGACAGATTTGGAGGCGGGGTGGCGGAGTTGCGGCGGAACCGGCAGCGGGGGCGGTGGAGAGGACAGATCTGGCGAAGGGGCGGTGCGGCATGGTCCGGTGGGCGTGCGGCTATGCAGCGGGAGGAGAGGTGGTGGTCGCACGGTGGGTGGGGAACATATGAAGTGACGGTTGGTGGTTGGCGCGCAGCTGCGGATTTTACATCACCAGACGGACGAGGTGATGTAAATTTTTATCTCCAAGTATTGTATTTTACATTAGCTGAAGCAGGTGATGTAATTTTTTTTTACTTCTACATTATATATTGGAGCAGTGTTTTTAGGCCTTCCTGGTGTAAAAGTAAGTTATTTATAGAATTACATCTTTTACTGGAGATGCTTTAATTAGTGCTTTCGATATGAATCGGTTACCAACAGTGGAACGCTTTCATGTGTTGCCAATTTCACGACGAACGATGTGAAAGATAATATACATCATTTATGGTGTAAAGCAGAGGAAATGAGCTCAGGATTTGGTCCACTAAATCGGTAAATCCTGAATGTGGTTTCCAAAAAAGGATCAAACTCATGGTTCAGTTACTGCATCAACATTGTTCAAGGCAACACCGTCAGTTTCGACTGGTCATACAATATCTTAATTCTTACAACAGTTTGTAGTTGTAACTTGTAACTCTCATTTAGGTCACTTCATTCTTGTTGGGAAATTGCAACCCATCGATGAACTGAGCATAGTCTCATAAGATGAGGTATACCTTCCAGGACACTCTGCAAAGCCTATTTGTTTTCACTTTCATTAGAGCAATATTGAGCGATCATTCCTGGTGTCGAAATGTTGAAAAGTAACTAGGCATGAAACAAACACATACATTACGTAATAAAAGGAATTAATACTAGAAGCAACTGCGGATTCTGCAACAGAGATTATCTTTTAATATGCTTGCATATGAAAAGTCAAATGAGGCCAAAGTAAGTGGACGACCACAATTCAACGTAAATACATAACTTGTTATAAGCAATTCATGCAAGCTAGAGCTCAGTATTGCCTTCTAAACTATTTGCTATCAAGCTACTCTCCATCCAACAAGGCGTGTATACAACAGATGACTTTATCCAATCATCACCATCTAAGGGTAAACATCCCAGATCCTCAACCTTGGAGCTACTAAGATGGTAGGCCATTACTCTTGTGTGCAACGTTCGCAAAAAGATAATCTCCTTGTAAGGATGGAATCCGAGTATCGTAGAAATATAACCAGGGAAGTTTTCCTTAACACTAACTTCAGTGGCAGTAGCAGTGGTGGCATCATCATTATCTGAATCCCATTCCGGTTTCTCTTTGTCTACTGTTTCATCATTGTGATCCCTGACACCCTGTACGAACCAAGAGCTATAACCGTGCTCCCAAGGAAAATTTTCTAGCAACGGCTTGAGGTCCATCTCATGCTTCAACATCCACTCAGTGTGATCAATTGATTCATTGAGGAACCAAATCTGAAGCTTGCACCAATCACCGTGGACGAACCCATAGTAAACGCCTTTCTCTGATTTTCCCAGATGGGGCAAAATATCCCCACGTGCTTCATTAATCGTCGGGGGGAGTTCAATTACTCGGTACTTTTTATCCTCTAAATCTAACCTGCACAAATAAATAAATTCATTATTACTGTACAACAGTAGCTAGCTAGTCACCATGGTACTAGCGACCTTTGCTAAGAAAAAATTAGGGAAACAAAACATATATACTCCCTCAGGTCCTTTTTTACTTTGCGTAATAGATTTATGTCAAGTCAAATATTGTAAAGTTTGACCAAATTTATTATATTAAAAAACACGAACATCTACAATATCAAATATATATATATATATACTATCAAACTATATTTTTCAATGAATCTAACAATATTGATTTAACATTGTGAGTGTTAATATTATTTTCTATAAGTTTGGTTAAAGTAGAGATACTTTGACTTCGAACAAAACTTATATGCGGATTAAAAAGGACCGGAGGAAATACCTGATAACAAAAAATATGTTGTACACATAGAGCCGGCCCCGCCAATACACAGCATCATGAGAGAGCACATCTTTCATGAGCGGTAGTAGCTTGGGGTCGATGGACCGTGGAGCCATCCCTTCCCTGATAAAAGATCTTTCCTCCCACCGCCAGGTCTTTGACGAGAATGCGCTCATAGTGTAAGGCGATGGAGGCCACTCTGAGTTTGGGTTCGCGGGGACCAATTCAGCTTCGTTCTCGTATCGGTTCCCATACCTGCGCCTAACACACTGCATGAAGAACACCTCAAAATGTGGCGAGACCATAGGATCGTACGCGAGGAAGTCGTATTTGATGAAGCCTTTGGTCGGGGTCCGATCAGGATGACGCGGTAGACTAGCCCACTGTTGCGTGGCCGGATTGGCCACGCCTCCCCAGAGGAGGAGGAGGCCGTTGCAGTGACCCGTCATGTGGGACCAGTCATTGTGGACGTCGTCGAGGTAGCCGAGGTTACCCTGGATCTTGCCTACGACGGAGGGGCGCGAGAGGAACGCCGGGGGGAAGTGCTCGCCGTCAACGAAGCGGTAGACAACGAAGATGCCGGCCAGGGAGAGCGGCAGGAGGTCCTTTCGCAGCAGGCGGTGGGCGTCGACGACGGCACACCACTCCTTGCAGACGGAGCGGCAGGCGGCGAGGCTGCGCGGCATCAGGCGCCGGAGGACGTCCGCGAGCACATCGCCGGGTAGCAGACCCGCCGGATCCATGATGTCTGGCTACTGCGCGGTGCGCACGCGGTGCAAAGGAACAGGCAGGCAGGCAGGTAGGGGTCTCGATAGTCTGATGCTTTGCTTCTACCTCGGCTACCAACAAGGGAAGATATATATAGCCAGGGCCAATGGTGGGTGGGTAGTGGGTTAGAGTTCGTTCCAGTTTCAAGCTCCTATTTGTTTTAGCAATGGACTCGTACGTGCTTTTTTTTTTTTGAGTAAGGACTCGTACGTGCTGTCAGCCAGCGGATCATCAACTCTCTGGTTTGCGAGACCCCCAAACGCTGCATAGCGCGCGCGCGATTAGGCGCTCTCGAGCGGCTGTGGGTGGGCCGTTCGATGGGATCGACAAACGTTTTTTTTTCTTCAGAAAACGACACACAGGTGCCGATTCATCCCATCGTTGGCTGATTGATGGAAGAGAAAATAATTATGACAATATTGAAGGCAATGATCATGTATATAGATATCACGTTCAAGATTAGTAGATCAATTCCTATCTACATCTACTACTATTATTCCACACATCGATCACTATCCAGCAGTCACTTGCGTTCCTCATTACCTGGAAGCGGATCCTCTAACATAGAACATAGAGAAGGAAAATCACGGTGTTATAATACTACCCTAGTGTAAAATAAAGAAGGGAAGTTAAAAACTGTTAGTAGATAGTTAGCAGGTTGTTTCCTGTTGGTATTTCCTGTAGAAATAAGTAATTTAAAAATAATTTTATTTCATCATCAATTTGTTTGTATATAATTACTATAATTGTACATAGTAGACCATTAATTTGTAAATTAATTTAAGTCGTTTTAGCCATAATCATATGGATAGAAAGAAAGAAAGTTAGGTTCTGTGACTTTGCTTCTCAATGTTGGAGGATCTTGTTCCTCTTTCCCCAACTCCTCCTTCTATTCAATTTTAGGGATTTCATCAACTCCCTCCTCCGATTCATTTTATAGGGATTTCATCCATGGTACCCGCTGCCAGATGGTGGTAATACAATCCATGGAGGAAGACGGGATGCGAAAAGGGGGGAGGGCGGAGCCAGGTGGCTGCGCGCGATGAGCAACAAGCTGGAGGAAGGCTATAGGGATATATACTTTTCATCTTGTTTTTAAGTGCTCACTGATTACGTCCTCAATTTTAAGTCAAAGTTGCTCAGATTTCTCCGTCTCTTTGCTTACCTAGGACATATAATGGAGTAGTTTCTTTTTGTTAACATTAACTTGCCCATCTTTAGTAATTAAATTGTCCATCTGCAGTAACTAAATTGCCAACGTGGGATGTTTCTGTTAACACAAGTAGTTGCCTCAAGCTTCCTACAAAATCACCTACTAGTATCATGTTTTCTTGCCTATTATTCTCGTAGTAGGAAGGCAATTTCCTAACTTTTCTTGCTAATTAAATTAACATAGGCACATAGATGAGCAATGTTGTGTTTTGCTCTTGACCTGATATTTTTTTCTTGGAGTTTGTTGCTGGATCATTGGTAGAAGGGAGTCACATGGCGGGGGTGGATCCATGGTTGCGTTTAGCGGGCAAGAATTTGCTGTTGTTTCAGGGTCTAGGGAGGGACTACCATGTGTGCTCACCTAGAATAGTCTTGACCAGCGCCCAGCTCACCACCTTCTAGTTCCCGCAGCCCACGCTCTCCAACCAACTCGAAGGGCTATGTGTGGCAGTGCAAAAGGATCGAGAAGAGGGTTCTAGAGGGGGAGGGGGGCGATTAGACCCTTAACAAGCAAAGTTGACAGTTTTTAATTTCTTTCAAGTTAAGGTTGAGTTTATCATAAGTTAAAGCAATCACAATACATTTCAAGCAAGCATGACAAGAGTATATGCAGCGGAAAAAGTAAGGCATGCAAAGGGATGAGATTGGAGTTTGCAAACGCAATGGATACGCGGAGATTTTTGGCGTGGTTCCGATAGGTGGTGCTATCGTACGTCCACGTTGATGGACACTTCAACCCACGAAGGATAACGGCTGCACAAGTCCACGAAGGGCTCCACCCACGAAGGGTCCACAAAGAAGCAACATTATTTATCCCACCATGGTCATCGCCCACGAAGGACTTGCCTCACTCGGGTAGATCTTCACGAAGTAGGCGATCTCCTTGCCCTTACAAACTTCTTGGTTCAACTCCACAACATGTCGGAGGCTCCCAAGCGACACCTAACCAATCTAGGAGACACCACTCTCCAAAAGGTAATAGACGGTGTATTGATGATGAACTCCTTGCTCTTGTGCTTCAGATGATAGTCTCCCCAACACTCAACTCTCTCTCACTCACAAATTTGGCTATGATGTAAAGATGATTTGAGTGGAAAGCAACTTGGGGAAGGCTAGAAATCAAGATTCTTGTGGTAGTAATGGAATGTCTTGATCTCAACACATGAGTAGGTGGTTCTCTCTCAGAAAATGAGTAGTGGAAGTGTAGGCATGTTCTGATGGCTCTCTCACTTATGGAGAAGGGGGTGGAGGGGTATATATAGCATCCACACAAAATCCTGTTGGGAACGTAGTAATTTCAAAAAATTTCCTACGCACACGCAATATCACGGTGATGCATAGCAACGAGAGGGGAGAGTGTTGTCTACGTACCCTCGTAGACCGACAGCAAAAGCGTTATAACAACGCGGTTGATGTAGTCATACGTCTTCACGGCCCGACCGATCAAGCACCGAAACTACGACACCTCCGAGTTCTAGCACATGTTCAGCTCGATGACGATCCCCGGACTCTGATCCAGCAAAGCGTCGGGGAGGAGTTCCGTCAGCACGACGGCGTGGTGACGATCTTGATGTTCTACCGTCGCAGGGCTTCGCCTAAGCACCGCTACGATATGACCGAGGTGGAATATGGTGGAGGGGGCACCGCACACGGCTAATGAATGATCACGAGGATCAACTTGTGTGTCTATGGGGTGCCCCGCTCCTCCGTATATAAAGGAGTGGAGGAGGGGGCCGGCCAAGGAGGGTGGCGCGCCCAAGGGGGGAAGTCACTACTAGGAAAATGGCTATAGATAGGATTGACACTACTGGCGCACCAGGGAAGTAGTGCGCCACTACTATATACTAATGACGCACCAGTTGGTGATGCGCCATTAGTGTGGAAGACACTAATGGCGCACCAAAAAACTGGTGCGCCACCAGTGATAATTTTTTTTTCATTTTTACATACATACTAATGGCGCATCCTACCGAAGTGCGCCATTACTAGTTGACATGGAGTGCGCCAGTACTGAATTTTTTTATTCTTTTTTTTTACAAAACTACTAATGGCGCACTGCCTCACAGTGCACCATTACTAGTTTAAACTACTAATGGCGCACCCTGTAAAAGTGCGCCATTAGTATATATATATTTTTTTACTTTTCTGCAAAACTACTAATGACGCACCACCTGCAGGTGCGCCATTAGTAACCAGGGTTACTAATGGCGCATTTGCATGTGGTGCGCCATTAGTAACCTGGGACCCAACAAAATATTTTGGACAGCCCCACACCTACCCACTCACTTTCCCCACTTCATTCCCTCCACCTCCTCCAAGCTTTCGGCTGCCTCCTCCTCCTCACCTCATTTCCACCATAGATTCATCAGAATTAAGTGGTGCAATTACCTTTTTTTGATAGGTAAGTAAGGGGAAAGCTATCTTCATGATGTAGATCTACTTTTTTTCTCCCTAGCTCGCTCCAACAACGTGCACATGCACTTTTTGTGGCCTAGCTAGATCTATGTATGTTTGTGGTGTTGCATGTGTTTGTGGTGTTGCATATATGTTTGTGTTTGCAGGTACCGGTATTTGAAATGCGATAGTTGCCAATTTTTTGCCAGAATGTTGATTCATTTCCGTTTCGGCAAGAATTTTGGCACTATGCATTCTTTTTGGTCCTATTTTTAGGGAAGGTCATGCCAAATTTTTTTCTTGGTTCTAAAATATCGTTTTGCTCTACCCCGCAGGCGACCATGGTCCGCACGATGACCGAAGGCATCGTGAATAGGTTTTTGAGCTCCGCGAAGGCCAAGATGCTTCAAAAGAACGAGACGGAGATAAGATGTCCGTGTCCAAGATGCAAGCTGAAGAGCCTTATTGCGGACCCGGATTCCGGGTAGGTGCGGGACCACCTGCTCTTTCGTGGTTTCATGGATGGCTATCGGTGGCAAGGTGATGAAGATGACTATGAAGTCGTCCATGGGGGCTGGGCAAGAAATGAGGAAGGGCAACAAGACAAGTACCACCGCGGCGAGGGCGGGCGAGAAGACGAAGAGTCCAGGACATGATCACGACGGTGATGCTGTACACAGTCATCATGTAGAAGATGCCGTACATGATGATGAGGAAGATCAAGACGAAGGGCATGATCATGAAGATGAAGATGCCGGAGCAGACGACGATGGAGGCTGGGTGCAGGACCCTCATATTCAAGAGCTGCTTCTCAAGCAGACGGATAACGCAAGAGCTGCCGCCCGAGAGAAAGCCAAGATGGATCAACTGGAGATAGACGCGGTTACTCCATTGTATGAAGGATGCAGGCCCGAGGATACCCGCCTGAAAGTAACGCTCATGGCTCTGGAGATGAAGGTAAAACACAAAATGACCGACGCATGCTTTGACGAGAACATGTCATTCTGGCACGAACGTCTTCCCAAGGGGAACAAGTGCCCGACCAGTTTCGAGGAGGCGAAAAAAATCGTGTGTCCTCTGGATTTACCACACGTGAAATACCATGTGTGCATGAACAATTGCATCATTTATCAGGACGAGCACACGGAGTCTACCATATGTCCGGTGTGCGGCGTCACTCGATACAAGAAGAGGAAGAAAGCTCCTCGAAAATTGGTGTGGTACTTTCCGATCACTCCTCGTCTGCAGCGGTATTTCGCGGACCCTAAGGTAGCAAAGCTCCTGCGTTGGCACGCAGATAGGGAGGAGAAGAAGCGGGAAGATGACGGAAATGATCCGGAGATAAATAAAAAAGACAAGATGCTGAGTCACCCTAAGGATGCGAGCCAGTGGCAAGCGTTGAACTTCGAATACCCAGAATTTGGGAAGGATCCAAGGAACATCGTGCTGGGCGCGAGCACCAATGAAGTCAATCCGTTTGGCAGCCAGAGAAGCACACATAGCACGTGGCCTGTGTTTGTGTGGATGTACAACCTTCCCCCCTGGTTGTGCATGAAGAGGAAGTACATTCACATGAGTATGCTAATTGAAGGGCCAAAACAACCAGGGAACGACATCTATCTGCATCTGGGGCTGCTGAAAGAGGAGCTAGACACGCTGTGGAAAATGCCAGCCAATACGTGGGACGCTGTAGAGAAAGAATATTTCCCTATGAGAGCCTCACTGCTCACGATGGTGCACGACTATCTCGCGGGGCAGGTAGTCCACAGATTTTCTAGATGCATAAGGTGCATGGATGACACAACGTATCGCCAGCTAGATAGAGATCCCGGATTTTCGAAAACC
Source organism: Triticum urartu (assembly GCF_056163025.1). NCBI lineage: Eukaryota > Viridiplantae > Streptophyta > Magnoliopsida > Poales > Poaceae > Triticum > Triticum urartu. Next base: position 522,005,279 of record NC_141873.1, on the reverse strand, counting down.
GTGTTCATGGGACATCGAAGGTGGCTTCACAACGATGACCCGTGGAGGAAACGCAAGGATCTGTTCGATGGTGAAACCGAACCCCGAAAACGCCCGCGTACGAGGAGCGGCGAGGAAATAGACGAGATGTTGAAAAATTGGAAAGATTGCCCACTGTCGGGAAAGAAGCGAAAGGCGCCAGAGCCGCTGCTGAAGGTATGGAAAACGAGGTCTGTTTTCTGTTACTTGCCGTACTGGAAGATCCACCGTGTGCCTCACAGCCTTGATGCCATGCATATCACGAAGAACGTGTGTGAGAGTCTGCTTGGTACACTGCTCAACATGCCAGAGAGGACCAAAGATGGGCCGAAAGCAAGGGCAGACTTGAAATCAATGGGCATCAGGCAGGAGCTTCACGCTAATGATGATGATGATGATGATGATGATGATGATGAGGCGAAGCAGGACACAGGAACTCGTCACAAAGGCAAAAAGGCCAAGAAGACCGGAAGTGACTACCCTCCTGCGTGCTTCACTCTAAGTCAGGAGGAGATCGAGCAGTTTTTCACTTGCCTCGTAGGAGTAAAACTTCCTTACGGTTATGCGGGGAAGATAAGCAGATACCTAGACCCAGTGAAGCAGAAGTTCAGCGGGATGAAGTCTCACGACTGTCATGTGCTGATGACGTAGATACTTCCAGTTGCAATCCGTGGGATCATGGACGCGCACGTCCGTGAAATGCTATTTGGCCTATGCAACTTTTTCGACGTCATCTCTCGGAAGTCGATTGGCGTGAGGCAACTCAGAAGGCTACAGGAAGAGATCGTGGTGATACTATGCAAGCTTGAGATGTACTTCCCGCCCGCATTCTTCGACGTTATGGTGCATCTGCTGGTCCATATCGTGGAGGATATCATCCAACTCGGGCCGACGTTCCTGCACAGCATGATGCCATTCGAAAGGATGAATGGTGTCATCAAAGGATACGTTCGCAACATGTCACGTCCAAAGGGAAGTATAGCCATGGGCTTTCTGACCGAAGAGTGCATCTCCTACTGCACGAATTATCTAGGCATCGAGAACCCCGTTGGTCTGCCCGTCAACAGGCACCTCGGCAGGCTCGCTGGATGGGGTCACCGTGAGGGTCGCCGCGAAATGCATGTCGACTTCAAGGGTCGACTCGCCGACTTTGAAAGAGCAAACCTAGTCGTGCTACAACACATAGACGTGGTCGATCCTTGGGTGGTAGAGCACAAAACCTTTATTGAGAAGACGTACAATGACCGAGGCCAACAGAGGACGGACGGAGATATAATCAAAGAGCACAACTCATGTTTCACGCGTTGGTTCAAGCAGAAGCTTCTGTCGTACCCTTTACATGAGGATTCTTCTGCGGAAGAACAACTCATATTCGCCTTGTCACAGGGCGCCGAGCACAACCTGATGACCTATGAGGCGTACGATATCAACGGCTACACATTCTACACCGAGGACAAGCACATGAAGAGCGATGGTTATCAGAACTCTGGGGTAACGATGGAATCCTACACCGTTAACGACAAGGACAGATACTATGGAAGGATCGAGGAGATCTGGGAGCTGAGCTACGCTGGAGAGAAGGTCTCGATGTTCCGTGTCAGATGGGCCAAGAGCGTCCTAAAAGAAGACCGATATTTCACCACCATGGTTATACCCGAAGCCAAATCCAAGACCGCGGGCGCAAACGTCACCGCAAAAAATGAGCCATGGGTACTGGTTTCCCAAGTGGACCAATGCTTCTTCATTACCGACCCGTCAAAGCCCAGTCGTGTTGTCGTGAGGAGAGGCAAAAGGAAGATCATCGGAATGGATGGAGTAGCCAATGAGCAAGACTTCGACAAGTACGGCGACCCGAAGATCGAACATGATGACGACGATGAAGTAGCAGCACACACCACAAGAAGAAGCAGGACCACCCTACCTAAAGGACGTCCGTTCCACAGAAGAACTCCATTTGCGAAAAAGAAGGGCAAGAAGATTGTGAACAGATAGCTAGCTAAGATCGATTGTATTTAAATCGTAGTCTTCATTTCTCGATTGTATTTCATGGGCACTTTTTGATATCATGAATATTTTTAAATTTCACGGGCACTTTTTGAATTCATGAGGACACTCGATCTCAATCCCCCTCCACCGCCACCGACGAGCACCCGGCTTCCCGCTCAACCGCCGCCAACGGGCACCCCCCGCACCCTCCCCCGCTCCACCGCCGCCGCCAATGATATTTTCAAGTAACAAATTTGAATATATTTTTTAAAAAATTATTACTGTTTTTATAAAAAATATTACTGTTATGATTTAAACAAGTTCGAACATATTTAAACACAAATAAATATCAAACAGCATTTAAAATGCAAAAAAAATATTGCGGAGGCTAGGAATCGAACCCAGGACCTCCTAGTGTGTGTGTTGTGTGCTGACCAGTCGGGCTAGTGGGCGAGTTCTAATGTGGATTGGGTTAGGTGCAATATAACCTGTGCTCAAACTGTAATAAAAAAATTCTAATGGCACACCGCTGCGGGGTGCGCCATTGCTATCTAAAAAAAGATTTCTAATGGCGCACCGCTGTGGGGTGTGCCATTGCTATCTAAAAAAACGATTTCTAATGGCGCACCGAGGTCTGGTGCGCCATTAGTAAGCTTCCCCCTAGCTATCTCCCTCTCCCTCGCCAGATCCCCTTTGACCCTCTCTCCCTCGCCACCAGATCCCCATCGATCTATCGACCCACACCCAATCCAACCCCAGAAGCGAGCGAGCGACCGCCTAGGGTTTCGACCGCCGCCGTCCGCCGTGCCTCATCCTCCCGTCCGTCGCCTTCGCCGCTCCGTCGCCCCGTCGCCCTCGCCGCTCCGTCGCCCCGTCGCCCTCGCCGCTCCGCCCCAACCAAGGTTCTCCCTCCACCCCGCCTGCCCCTGCCGTCCTCCGCCACCGGCCCCCTGCTCTCCTTCGATCGCGGCGAGCAAGGAACCGGACGAGCTCGGACCCCGACCCCGACCCCAACCCCTCCGGCGACCAGGTACCTCTCCTCCTTCCTCCTTCCTCCCTCTCTCCCCCATTCCCCATTCCCTCCCTCCCCTCGACCGTGGCAGTCTATGGTTGCAAGATTGGGGAGGGCCTCCTCCTTCCTCCTTTTCCACTGCTGGAGGCAACATCCTCAACCCCCCGTCTTTTTTTCATTTTTGTTAGTTTGATTATCTGTAAATTGATGTGCCATGACCCAGTAGAGGCACATCCGAATTTTGTGTTTAGTTTTCTCACCCCAAATTGCATCCCATGACCCAGTAGACTAGTACAGATGACATGCCATGACCTAGTGCACTAGTAGAAATGTCATGGCAAATTTCACCACCATTCTGTACCATGGTATTTTTGTGATATATAGTTTTTGATCTGGTTCAGAACTGGTAGGGGTATTCTAGGGCAATTTCCAATATGCAGTGAATGGCAAATTTAGATTCGTTCCACCACAATTTTCCATTTTGTTTTTAGGGAGAACCAAATTTTGCCGCGACAAATTCATACGTTCTGCCATCACTACATATGAGTTCTTTCTTGCCATGTCGTAGTTGCCATCAAGTTTTACATTTCTGTCATAGTTTTGACGTGTCAATCGCATTATTTCTTCGAGCTGATGCATTGATTATGCCTTTGAGGCAGTTAGTTAACCTCTCACCTATGTTCATGCAGGGATATTATTCTTGGAAAAGCCACTGTTGGTGACGGAATAGAAAGATACGCAGGTACCTATCTTCAGTCCCAATCTAATAGGGTAGTCCATGGATTCAAACTAGCTAAAGGAGATTCAAACTGCCGAACCTTTAGGTTAACAACTCAACACAAACCAATCCCTGAAAGCAAAAACTCAACACAAACCAAGTGCATTATTTTTGTGACTGTTTTCATGTTTGCAGAACCAATATTTTTGTGCCAACAATCAGTTTACTCCCTCATGCCAACAACCACTCATTTTCAGTTAACTCCTTACAGTTCAGATCATATTTTGATTGTCAACAATAGTGGACTTTAAGGCTTTTTTAGAGGCAATACTAGTGGATATTAGGCCTTTTTACAGGCAATAATAGTGGAATTTTAGGCTTTTTTTGGAGGAGTATGTTTCATGCTGGCCTACAGTGATGAATTAGTCAGAATTGTGTATGATTGTGCCTAAAGTAGATAATCTAAAGATACAGACAAAATAATTAGGGGAGCATGTGTGAATCTAAAGTATATTGTCAACTTCCAACATTTGCTCTGTTGTCCATGTGGTTGAAGCAATGAAGTTGAGTGTGTCATTCTTGCGCTGAAATAAAACTTGACAACCTGTACAGTGAATATATGCAGTGAACAGAAATTGACAGGTTTTCTTGACTGAATTCAGTCCTGTACAGTGAATATATGCAGTCAATATCGATGATGCTACTTGTGATCTTCTGAAATAACCCATTGGCAACTTCATTACGCAGGGATAATGATATTGCAGGTATCCCGAGAGGCCCTTGAGTTTACCAGAATGTCGATTAACTTCCGTTCCGGCAAATTTGGGTACTCCATATGTCCTATTTTCAGCAAAGGTCATGCTGAAATTTTCCGTGAATTTTAGCATGACTTTGCTAAAAATAGGACATATGGGGTACTTGCGACTAATGCATGGGCCGGGGTATCTTAGTACTTAGTTAAGTAGGATCAACTGCCCCGCCATTCTTGCTGCATAGATGGCAATAGAGCCAAGTGATTAGTGCCAAGTGATTAGGCCCAACCTATGGTGCCTCGGCATCGATAAACCCTAAATGATGAAAACTTAACTTAGCATTTAGGGTGCCTCGGCGTCGACAAACCCTAAATGATGAAACCTTGGATTCTATAGGGTGCCTTGGTGTCGATGGGAACCTAAATGATGTACGCTTAGGCTTTTAGGGTGCCTCGGCGTCGACAAACCCTAAATGATAAAAGCTTAGCTTTTAGGATGCCTCGGTGTCGACAAACCCTAAATGATGAGACCATGATCTTATTCCTTGACAATAACCAACTTTTTGACCAAACTTTTTTCCTATTTAGAGCGAAACATGGCCCACAACGTTGAGGCCGGCGGTTCGGGCGGCAAGCAATTCTGGGAGCTGTCCCAGGAGTTGGAGGAAGAACCTCACCGCTATGAGGACGCCGCAGAAGACACCGATCCTGACTACACAACCCCTAGTGGCGTCAGGGATGACACCACTGATGATGGCGCCGCGGATGCCACCACTGATGATGGCGGCGCACGCACAGATGGCAGCCAACCGGAGAGGCAACGGAAGGACCAGCACCCGAACGTGCTCGGCACCGTCAGGGAGGAATTTACTGAAGTGAACTCTGACGGGCACCCGACGGCGCCCAAACACGTAGTCAAGGGGTACTCGATTCAGCTCGGGTGCATTCTCCGGAGCACCGCCTCAATCAACACCGAGAACCTAAGGCATAAGGACCGAGGGAATTTGCGCAGCCTCCTCTTCACGAAGCTGCATGAACGATACAAGTTCCCCGCTGAGTTCGCAAACACACGCCTCTCGGGTAATAAAGTGAATGGTGCCGCCCTCACGACGATGAGCATGGACCTGTCTACTTGGAAAAGCACGGTGAAGGCAATGATTGACAAAGGTGATAGTTATGAGAAGATCAAGGCGAAATATCCTTTGATGAGCGAAGATGACTACAAGGAGTTCAAGATCAAGTGCGAGAGCCCCGCAACCTCCGAATCAAGTAAGTGGGGAAAAGAAATGCGGCAATTGAACATAGGGGTCCACCAACTCGGTCCCGACGGTTACAGAGTGGCGGAGCCTGTATGGGACAAGGAGGACGTGGAGCGTGCCGAGCAAGGCCTACCGCCCTGCTTCGAGAAATACTGTGACAAGCAGACCAGGAACTTCCTCAGGGCCCAGTACAAGGAGGACCCGGTAACAAAGGAGCTTACCACGGATCCGAAGACCAAGGAGCTTGAGATTGTTCTGGTAAGGAATACACCCCCGCGTAATTAGCTCCATATGGATGCATTCTAATTAATCCCCAATATTTCTAAATGGTTCACGTTCCTTCCGCAGGACAAAGAAAGCAGTAGCGCGGGGTCGTCTCAGAGCTCCCCTTTCGACACCCCTTTGAATAGGGCATTGAACGTAATGAAAAACAGGGATAAGCTCAATAAGCCAACTCAGCTGGTCGTGTGGCCGGCAAAGGCTTGTTCACAAAATGGTCGTCATACTATGGCACTGGTGGGCGAAAGGAGAAAAAGACCAGCTCGGAAAGCCAGTCGCGCGAGGTTGAAGCACTCAAGGCGCAAGTGGCGCGGATTCTGGAGATGGTCCAAGAGCAAGTGCAACAACAACTGGGATCGACGCTTGCCGGCATTATGCCTACCTTGATTCATGGGATAACGACGTGGATTGCGGGTGGCCAACAGGGGCCGCCCCCGATTCCCAGCTTCACGGCCAGCAACTCACACAACGCGCATGCGGCGCCATTGGTGTCTCCGGCGGGGGCGGTATTGGTGTCTACGGCGGCGGCGCCATTGGTGTCTCCAGCGGCGGCGGTATTGGTGTCTCCGACGCCGGCATTGGAGCTTAATGCACCCGGGTGTACGCCGGCCGGCACCTCGCCAGCAAGCGGCCCCTCCGTCAGTTGCACGCCCGCCGTTGGCGGTGCCTCGACATTAGCCGAGCTCGACGGCATCACGGTAACTAAGCCTCTCGGCCGAGGACTTCACCTCCTTGCCTTTGACTGGGCATCCCTGTCGCCCTACATGTTTTCGTAGGGCGCCGCCAACGTTCCTTGCACTCTCCTGCACTTCATGGGCGGCGAGTTGGTCGATGTCGCCAAGGGCAGAATCGTTCAACCGGGCAACCCCATGTTCCACGGTAATCCGATGTCACCCACAATGTATAGGGTTGAAGTGGTTCGGGTGCTGCCAGGCTGCGACGAGATGTTACCTCCGATTCGACCCGCTGGGGCCGACGAAGAAGATGAGATGACCCTCAGCGCCTGCGTAAGCTGGCCCCTGCTTTGGCCGAAGAGCCAGATTCATTTGGGGGCGGGGGACACCACCCCACAGACAAGACCGCTAGTAGTGCCGGGGCCAAGCCATGGCAAGAACGCCGCAACGCTACCGGACATGCCAGACATCCCTATGGCACAGGATCCGGACGACGACGACAACGACGATGGTACATTTACCAACGTCGATAAGTACTTTGCCGAACTTGGGTACGGTGACGAGTTCTGCGGGCCTCCTTCTCAAGAACCCAAACAAGACGACCGCGATCTAGCTGGTACGGCGGAGAAACCCAATTGCAACAGGCGTCGTCTGCCGTTCAGTTCTCAGGAGACGCCTCCAGCTGCCGCCTTCACCGAGCCTCAGATAGCAGAGGTGTCAAATATTATCAGCCCCAACAAGCTCAAGAAGGCGGTCTGTGAGCAGAACTCGGTCCCATTACAGCAGATCAAGAAGAAGGGCCGGAAATGGCCGACTAAAAAGGCCGCCGGTGTGAGCCAGCCGGCATTGAGTAAGATCCGTGCTCAGGACGGGCCACCTTCACCTAATGATATCTCGAGGAGGGTGCATGTGGCGGGTAGGGCGATGCTACCGACAAATATGCTCAATGCTGCAACCGGTGCTATGCGGAGTCTGCACGACAGTGTTCTTTCTTTGGAGAAGCGGCGTCTCAGAGAGAATGATGTGGCATACCCGGTTTTCGTGGCCAAGGTACCAGAGGGCAAGGGCTTTGTGGATGGCGACATCGGGGGTACGATCGTCCTGCGGTTTGATGACATCTTTGCTATGTTCAACCTTCATCTGCTGCACTACACCTTCGTTCGGCTGTTTTCGCTGAGTATGGAGATGCGGATCATTAGAGACAAGACCCCGGACATCGTGATTGTCGACCCCTTCTACATGCGTGCCAAGCTCTTGAGCAGCGCTGGGGACTGCAAAGTCGCGAGTTCACACCTCGAAGACGTCATTCTGGCAAACCCAGATAAGGATAACTTCCTTGTGCCTTACTTTCCCGAGTAAGTCATCCCTTAACTGCCCTGTAACATATGATTTCTTAGATTTCGATCGTTCTTTTTTTTTCTAACATTCCGTGTTCTATGCAGTGACACACATTGCACACTCATCCTCTTAAGCCCGAAATATTCCATGGCCAGGTATTTCGACCCGAACCGTAACTCCAAGATAGACTACACAAATATCAAGAAAGTTCTTGATGATGTTCTCCCCGGCTACGCCAAATCTGGAGGCACCTTCACCAGGGCAGTTCGTAAGTACGGCAAGCACGTGTCCGCCCACAATACGACGTTCTGCTGCGTCAAGCAGTCGCCTGGTGGTCAGAAGGATGCCTACTACACCCTCCATCACATGCGGGCGATCGTAAGGGACCATCATCACCTTCTGCTACCAAATAATCTCAAAGATTGGGCCGCGAGCTTGTCGGCAATCCAGGACGCGGACATCAGACAAGAATTCTTTCGCATCCAGTCGGAGTTTGCGGACATCATCCATCAAGATGTCCTTCATACCTCGGGGCAGTTCTTCCTCAGATATCAACCGTCCAACATTGAGATAGACGGAATGCTACAAATGCAAGCTGACAACGCCCGCGATTTTATGACCATCACGACAGACGGCGGCTTCATCCACGCTCCTGTCCATGAGTCGAGTCGAAAGTAGTGATGTGTAGTTCTGAAACATTGATTGGCTCATGTTGTAATTAAACTTTAATGAATTGTATGTCTCTTTGGTTTGGATAGTCGTTCAACTTAGATGTAATCGATGCTATTTATTAGTAGGACCATGAATCGTGCTATTAATGTCTTGTTTTCTCTTCCGATCCTTTTGTTGCATACTTATATATTGCTTATGTATGTATTGTCTATTGTTTGGCTTGTGCATAGAGATGCCGTCGTATGTCGTGTACAAGGGTAAGGTTCCCAGAGTCTACGACGACTGGGAGGAGTGTCGGAGACAGGTTCATCGTTTTAGCGGTAACAGGTACAAAGGGTACACCACTAGGGCGGAGGCCGAATCTACATACGCCCGCTATCTAGCGGGAGAGAGGAGGGAGCGTTGGAGGAACCGGATGAAGACCAGTTTGATCGCGATGCTCATCGTGATGACCGCAGCTCTCTTCTATGTGATGGTAGTTTAGATGATTGATATCGACTTGTACTGTGAAGACAAACTCGATACTCGCAGTCTCGAGACTTGTAATGTTTTATCTTTGTTCGGTCTTTTGAATTCGGAGACTAATATGATGAATTGTATTCGGAGACTAATCTTCTATTGTATTCGATGAATCTGCTGTTGCTATGTGCCACTGTCTATATTCTGTCAAATAATATATTTTGTAACCTGCGCAAAAATCAGAAAAGTAAAAAAAACAAATATTCATACTAATGGCGCATCACCACAAGGTGCGCCATTAGTATGCCAAAGGATACTAATGGCGCATCAATACAGAGTGCGCCATTACTATGCCAAAGGATACTAATGGCGCATCAAGACAGAGTGCGCCATTAGTATGCCAAGTATACTAATGGCGCATCCATCCGTAGTGCGCCATTAGTGTGCCAAAGCACATGGTTAAATATGGCCCCTCGGAGGCACACTAATGGCGCATGGTGTTATATACTAATGGCGCACTGGATGGTGCGCCATTAGTATACCAGATACTAATGGTGCACCAGTGGTGCGCCATTAGTAAAAATTACTAGTGGCGTGCTACTAATGGCGCACCGGTGATGCGCCATTAGTAGGCAAAACCGGTGCGCCATTAGTAGGCCTTTTCCTAGTAGTGAGTCCAACTCCCACCGGGAGTAGGACTCCCCTTTTTCCTATTAGTAGTAGGAGAGGGAAGGAAGAGGAAGGAGGGAGGAAGGAAAGGGGGGGCCGGCCCCCTTCCCAATTCGGATTGGGCTTGGGGGGGGGGGCGCCCCTCCCTTGCTCCTTTCCCCTCCTTTCCACTAAGGCCCAATAAGTCCCATATACCTCCCGGGGGGTTCCGATAACCTCTCGGTAATCCGGTATTGTCCCAATCTCACCCGGAACCTTTCCGGTGTCCAAATATAGTCGTCTGTCGGTGTCAAAACCGGCGGATCTCGGGTAGGGGGTCCCGAACTGTGCGTCTAGGCCGGATGGTAACAGGAGGCAGGGGACACGAAGTTTTACCCAGGTTCGGGCCCTCTCGATGGAGGTAAAACCCTACGTCCTGCTTGATTAATATTGATGGTATGTGTATTACAAGAGTTGATCTACCACGAGATCAGAGAGGCTAAACCCTAGAAGCTAGCCTATGGTATGATTGTTGATGTGTATGTTGTCATGCGGACTAAAGCCCTCCGGTTTATATAGATACTAGATAGGGTTAGGCTTACATAGAGTCGGTTACAATGGTAGGAGATCTGAATATCCGTATCGCCAAGCTTGCCTTCCACGCCAAGGAAAGTCCCTTCCGGACACGGGACGAAGTCTTCAATCTTGTATCTTCATAGTCCTGGAGTCCGGCTGAAGGTATAGTCCGGCCATCCGGACACCCCCTAATCCAGGACTCCCTTAGTAGCCCCTGAACCAGGCTTCAATGATGACGAGTCGGGCGCGCAAATTGTCTTCGGCATTGCAAGGCGGGTTCCTCCTCCAAGTACTTCATAGAAGATTTTGAACACAAAGGTAGTGTCTGGCTCTGCAAAATAAGTTTTTCCACATATTGCCATAGAGAGAATAATATTTACACAAATCAAATCTGCTGACGTATTCCGTAGTGTGACATCGCACCACGGCCAAGCTTTTATTCGAACCGTTTTACTGTCTCATCTCAGCGCGTTATGCGAGGCGGTTTCCTTGGCATGTCTTGTTAAAGCAGAGATCGTGTCCCCTTATTCCGGGATTCTCATCAATACGGGCGTGGGTAACCCAACCGCTTCTAGGACTCCTAGATTACAGGCAAGTCCAAACGGACACGGAGAGGATGCTTGATATTCACCCTCTTTATAAAGGGGACAAGGCTTTTATTTTTCCCTCCCGTGCTCAATCAAATCCTTCCCCCACCTCGAGCTCAAACGCCCAAAGTTCAGGTCAGGTGCTCCGAACCTTCAGTCATGTCCGGATCTAGCTTTCAAGGCCAATGGGTGCCTTCCTCCGTCACGGAAGAGGACATCAAAAAGTTGAGGGAGGCCAGATATCTGACCGCCGAGATTTTGCATCGGCTGCCTCCTCGAGGGCAGGCCGTTCCCACCCCCGAACCCAACGAGAACGTCGTGTTCGTCTCCCACTTCCTCCGAGGTCTAGGCCTTGCTCTGGATCCTTTTGTCAGGGGTTTGATGTTTTATTACGGGCTAGACTTCCATGATCTAACTCCGGACTCCTTTCTTCATATCAAGACATTTATTGTCATGTGCGAGGCCTTCCTCCGGGTTACCCCTCACTTTGGCCTCTGGCTCAAGACCTTTGAAGTGAAGCCGAAGATGATCGAGGGGCAACATGCAGCGTGTGGAGGTGCCTCAATACGCAGGATGACGGGAGCCCCGTGGCCCAAAGGTTCCATCCCAGAGGTATCTGAATTGTGGCAATGGGAGTGGTTCTATATCACGGCTCCTAGAAGTGCCAAGTGGGTGGCCGCCCCTGTTTTCCGCTCGGGCTCTCCACCACAACTGATGTCATGGATCAGTAGAGGTCTGAGCTGGGGGCCGGCCAAGGACGTGCCCATACTGCAAAGCCGCATTCGAGATCTCTTTAATGGAGATTTCAGTTTGGTTGCGGTAATACAAGTTATGCTGGTTCGTCAAGTCCAGCCTTTCAAACGCCGGCCTCTTCGCCTATGGGAGTTCAATCCCGAGGGACCGCGTGTCATTCAAGATTTTCTCGGCCTGACACACGAGGAGATGTACAAGTCATTCTTCGAACCTCAGGTGGAGTGTCCGGAAATCACCGAGGATGTGGGCCTGAGTAGTAACCGCGCCGCCGAACAGGTAAGGTATCCTCCAGCCGAACATACTATCTCTCTTTTGTTACAAAGTTATTTTTTTTGAGATTTCACTTTTTGACCAGGACTGGCTAACAAAGGCGAAGTTGATTCGGTGTTCGGCCCCCCTCCCCGAGGGTTTGGAAAACCCGGTATTGGAAAAGATGCTCCAGACCGCACCTTGCCCGGAGCCCTTGAAGGAAGATACTGTGGAGGATAATGCGGGCGGACGCGGCCCCCAACGCTGCCCATTCTAACCGAGAGAGCGAGCGTCTCCATGAAGGAGGACGACCTGAAGAGGAAAAGGACTGTGCCCGGGGATTCGGAAGCCGAAGCTTCCAAACGGGAGAAAAAGTCTCCCATAGAGGGTCCTGCCTTGGGGGGCGCTGTTGCCGCACAAAGTCTGCGGGGGGATCAATTCTCCCGCGAGTCGTAAGTGACTCGAAATACTTTAATAGTACAGATATGCCATCTTTTTCTTCTGAGAAGATAACCACCGCATATATTTTTGCAGTTCGGGCCTTAGCCCCTCTTAAATGAGCTCGTCTTCGGGGGATCTTCTTCCAGAGATGATGGAGAGCGAAACGCCTCCTCCGGACTCCTCCGCTCCGGAAGTGGGCGACCCTGAAGTGTCGTCGCGGAGGGCCTCTCTGAGTCCGGTGAGGCCAGAAGATAATCCCATTGACCCCCGAAGCTCCCAATGTCCGGCTCCCGAAGAGAGCAGACAAAAGAGTCCGGCACCGTCTAGTGTGCGATCGGATGTTCTGAGGGAGTTGATGGGGCGAGCGGCCATCTCAGATGAACACCGTGTGCTGATGAATACGGTGATGGAGAGAATATCGTCCGCCGAAAGCAGATTGCATGAAGCTTTTATGAGTCTACTGACAAGCTTTGAGGTACGTAAAAGAATGTATGATAGTCCTGCACATACTAGGTGTGCCCTGTGTAGATAGTAGCCCCTGAGACTCTGGTTGTCGTCAGAAACGACAACGAACAGAGGATCATATTCCCAGGTAATAACCATACTGCCTCTATGTGCAGGTGATGGAAGCTCCGGTGGTTAGGCGGACTAGCGAGTTTGCCCATTTAGAACGGCAGTTGGATGCGGCAGACACCGATATCGAGCTTGTTAACAAAAGGCTTGACGAGGCACAGGGTAAGTGTCATTATCTGATAAACGCCACAATAGGAAGAGCAGTATGATGCCAGCATCTTTAATATGTTGTGACTGCAGATGGAGCTGCCATTGTTGAAGCCTTGCGGGCAAAACTTGCCCGAGCCAAGGAACACGCGAGGTTGGGTAATGCGGCAGCTTTGAAGGCGGCCGAAGAGTTGCAAGCCAAGAAGGCCGCACATGGCGAGAGCCGAGACAAGATGGCCAAGATGGCCAAAGAATTAAAAGCCGCCGCCGACCGTTGCCGGGTTCTTGAAAAGGAAAACCAGGCGAAGGCATTGGACCTTGAGAAGGCTGCTGTGACGAGAAAAGACCACTGCTCTGCTATGAGGGCAAAGAAGGAGGAGCTGCGGGAAGCCGGGATATTGTAGCTGGGAAATCCTTTATGTTGCAGAGGAGGTTCGGAGATCCATGGTATGCCCCTCTGGATCGGCTGTGGAGTTCGGAGGATGTGTATATGGATTTGGCGGCGAGCGCTGCCGATGCGGCCAAGTACTTCCAGGGTCAGACGGACTGTGAAGTAGATCAGCTGTTTTGGAGACAATTCAATTCTTCCGAGCATCCACTATCATTGACCGACCAATTAGCCGAATGGGCCGAACTAAATAGGTTGTCCAGACTCTCCATGAGGTCTGTTGTGGATCAGTTATGGCCGGAAGGGTCAAAACCGAACAACTATTTCAGCTTGGTGCAGCAGTTACTTGATGTGGTGCCGCGCATTGATGCGATGAAGAGGTTGGCGTGCATAGGGGGCGCACGGATGGCCTTTGCCCGTGTCAAGGCATACTGGGCGGAGATGGATGCTACCAATGTTGCAGCGCGGGATTCGGCCATAGGTTGAAAGGCTGCTGAGCACTACTTTGAAGAAGTTCTTGAGGGTGCCTGTTTGGTAGAGGCCCAGTGCTCAAAAAATATTATGTTTGAGTGATATGTAATCTCATTTTAAGCGAAATGCTTTTATAGAGTTTGATAAGGCTATTTTTATACTTTTGCCTGAAAGTAATATGATGCCTCCTGGGCGGCCGTTTTTGTATACGTGTGTATAACCTGAAAGATTGCAGTCGTCGGCTTCAACCCCCATGCATATCATGCGGAGGTGCTAGCAAAAACACGCGTTCACACTTAACCCAACGTCTTGGTCCTATTAAGGAGGTGATAGCGGAGCGAGCGAGGCAAACGGACTATAATGTTTTAACACTTTCACTTAGCCATGGGAGTTTGACAGTGGGGCTACTAGATAGCCCCTGGTGGCTCCACACTCTCCCGATCTCGGGGTGCGTACATGCCTGGCCGAAAAAACGGCCCTTTGTTTAGGTGGAGGAATTCTAGCATTCCCATAGGTCATTGAGTGGTTGACCAGTCTCACGCTATATCATGACAGTCAGTTTTCGTCTTTCTCTACTGAGGTGCTCGTCCGGATGAACCAGGGCACAATCGCAGTAGTTCTCCTGGTGCTACCTTAGCCAGTAAAGTGGAACGTAAGACACCAAAACACAGGAGCCGGGCAAATCCAATATTTGACCAAAGACAATGATTCGGAGCTGATGCATATAGGGCCAAACTCGCGACGCCGAACACTCCCTAGGGTATTTTGTCTTTGTGGTATAAACCGGGCCTAAGTAATGGCCTTTGTAAGAAGCCCCTTGTGTCCAGGTATGTGCATTGTTCTGGCGTGGCCACATGCCAAGACGTCAGCATCCTTCACAACGGTGGATATGTATCAACAAGAGACAGTAAAAAAGGTTTACGCAGGGTCTTAATCTAAAAAGCATCCTTTGAGCGGGTCCCTGCTGCACGTCTGCGCCTGTGTCTCCGTTGTGCCGTATCCTGGACGGGTGTAGCACGATGATCGTTTGTAAAAGAGAGGAAGTTAAGTGAGAAAGTTGTCGTGCAAAAAGGTGGTTTTTAAAGAAACCATGTATAATTGAAGATGATAAGAAATTGCCACTTGTCTGCGCGCGTTGAGCCCCTTGTATTGACAAATAGGGGTGTGGTCACTTATTCGGTGTAAATAGCGGCGTCGGACTTGATCGCTGGTCCGGACACCTTTAATGTTCGGCTGCCAAGGCAGCCTCACTCTCTTCGGCGCGCAGAGAGCGCTTGATATCTCCGTGCACTGTAATGATGCCACGTGGACCGGGCATCTTGAGTGTGAGGGAGGCATAGTGTGGTATTGCATTAAAGCGAGCAAAAGCTTCGCGTCCGAGCAGTGCTTGGTAGCCACTTTGAAACGGAGCGATGTGGAAAGTTAAATGCTCGTGACGGAAGTTATCGAGGGAGCTGAATGTAACTTGCAATGAGAGGGAGCCCGTACAATGGCCCCCTGGGCCAGGCGTTACTCCTTTAAAGGTAGTATTGCTATGGCGAATTTGTGTTGGGCCTAACCCCATCCCACGGATTGTATCCTGATATATTGGGTTTAGGCTACTGCCGCCGTCCATCAAGACTCGTGTGAAGTGATATCCGGCAATTACTGGGTCTAGTACTAGGGCAGCCCATCCTACGTGTCGGATACTTGCTGAGTAATCGTGATGGTCGAAAGTGATCGTTTGAGACGACCAGTGGCAGGACTTCGCGGTGACAGGCACTTGGGTATATGTTCCTGAGAGTGCCGCGTTGTTTTTTCCCTTGATCATGTGTAACATGTTTACTGTTTTGACTTCTGGTGGAAATTTCTTTTGCTCCGCCGCGTCTTGTTTGGGAGGCTCATCCTCGTCTTCACTTGGTGTATCCCCCCCCTTGTGTACGGCGTTGAGCTTGCCGGACTGCTTGAAGACCCAACATTCTCTGTGGGTATGATTAGCGGGTTTACCAGGGGTACTATGGATCTGACATACTTGGTCCAGAATTTTGTTGAGGCTGGACAGTTCATCCCTGGTGCCTTTAGGGGGCGGCTTTTGACCTGGCCGAGAGCCTTTGAATTCGGCATTTACTGCCGTGCCCTTCATGCTGTCTTCTTTAATCCGGTGCTTGTTATTGCTGTTGCACCATGATTTCCCGTTTCCATCTCTAACTTTAGATGTACTAGGGTCGCTAGTGCTGCATCTGGCTAGCCAGCTGTCCTCACTCGCGCAAAAGCGGGTCATGAGGTTTGTTAATGCGGCCGTCGTTCTCAGCTTATTTTGGCCAAAGTGTCTGGCGAGCCATTCGTCACGGACTCTATGTTTGAAAGCTGCCAAGGCTTCGGCGTCCGGACAGTCGACAATCTGGTTCTTTTTAGTAAGAAACCTGTTCCAAAGCTTTCGGGCTGACTCTCCGGGCTGTTGGGTTGTATGACTCAAATTGTCCGCATCCGGAGGTCGGACATAAGTCCCTTGAAAATTTGCCTGAAAGGCGTCTTCGAGCTCTTCCCAATTTCCAATGGAGCTTTCGGGGAGGCCTTTGAGCCAGTGACGAGCTGGCCCTTTGAGCTTGAGGGGTAGGTACTTGATGGCATGGAGATCATCTCCTCGAGCCATATGGATATGAAGGATGTAGTCCTCAATCCAGACCCCAGGGTCTGTTGTTCCATCGTATGCCTCTACGTTTGAAGGCTTGAATCCCTCTGGAAATTCATGGTCCAGCACCTCATCGGTGAAACATAGGGGGTGTGCGGCACCCCTGTAGCTGGGTGTACCATGTTGTTCGAGTGTTTGTTGTGTTGCATTGTATGCTGGGGCGCGCTTGCGTGGTCCATAGATGGATCTTGTTGCGCCGTCCTTTGGGTGCGAGCCCTCGCATGGGCCGCGTATTGTATTGTGAGCGGCGTTGTATGCCGCTCTGTGTTGGTAGAGGGGTTGTCTATCCGACCAGGTGGCTGCTTTGATATTTGGTTGTGGGGGGTGTGAGGCCTCCTCATCGAATTTGGGTAGCAGCTTCCGCTTTGGGTAGCTCTTGGAGGGGCGATTGTCGCCATACCTCGCTGCTGTGTTGAGTATTTTGCTCCATCTAATGTGGAGTGTGTCTTGCACAACCTTGAGCCTTTTCTGCTTTTTCAGACTCCTCGCGGTGGCAACAAGCCTTTTACGGGCAGTCTGCTGCTCCGGGTGTCTGTCCAGCGTTATGTCGTCCGGACCATTATCCTTGATAGGATTTGTTTGTTCGGTTTGATTATCCAGATTACCGTTGTCCGGCAGCGGTTCGCCCTGCTCCAACGCTGGGTCTGTGTGATCGCTATTTCTGTCGAGGCGGGATTTGGGGCAGTGCTTGCGTCGCCGCTTTGACTGCTTTTTGAGGGAACAAGCCTTCGGTGCGTCCTTCCGCTCCCCGTCGTCATCTTTTGGCGCGTCCACCATGTATACGTCATATGACGAGGTGGCGTTCCAGGGCCCAATAGGCGCTGTTTCTTCCTCATCTCCTTCATCGGCATCCATACCGTCGATGTCTTCGGAGTCGAAGTCGAGCATGTCGGTTAAATCGTTGACAGCGGCAACAAAGTGGGTGGTGGGTGGGCTTTGAATTTCTTCATCGTCCGCATCCCAATCTTGCTGACCGTAGTCCAGCCAGGGCTCTCCTGATAAAGAGAGAGACTTCAGTGTCTTCAGCATATCGCCAAAAGGCGAGTGCTAAAAGATGTCCGCGGCAGCAAACTCCATGATCGGCGCCCAATCGGATTCGATTGGTAGGGGCGCGGAGGGTTCGGAGTCCGGCTCCTTGGAGTCACGAGTATCGCGGAGTGCAGGGCTGGTGTTCGGCTCAATCACCATGGGGATCACAGCCCCCGAGGCGGCGTCCATCCGCCCATCCTTGATCGGCGCAATTGGCTCCGAATTAAGGATCAGAGCCGATGCGGGTGCGGCCTCCAGGGTACTGTTTGGCGACAGAGCTAGATTATGCTCGTCGGGACGGTGCGGCGCGCTCGGCAGTGGCTCGATTCCGTCGAAGATCAAGTCCCCGCGGATGTCAGCCGTGTAGTTTAAACTTCCAAATCTGACCTGACAGCCAGGGGCGTAGCTTTCGATCTGCTCTAGATGGCCAAGTGAATCGGCCCGCAGTGTGAAGCCGCCGAAGACGAAGATCTGTCCGGGGAGGAAGGTCTCACCCTGGACTGCATCGCCATTGATGATCGTTGGAGCCATCGAGCTTGACGGCGACGACACAGAGGAACTCTCAATGAAAGCACCAATGTCGGTGTCAAAATCGGCGGATCTCGGGTAGGGGGTCCCGAACTGTGCGTCTAGGCTGGATGGTAACAGGAGGCAGGGGACACAAAGTTTTACCCAGGTTCGGGCCCTCTCGATGGAGGTAAAACCCTATGTCCTGCTTGATTAATATTGATGGTATGGGTATTACAAGAGTTGATCTACCACGAGATCAGAGAGGCTAAACCCTAGAAGCTAGCCTATGGTATGATTGTTGATGTGTATGTTGTCCTACGGACTAAAACCCTCCGGTTTACATAGACACCGGATAGGGTTAGGGTTACATAGAGTCGGTTACAATGGTAGGAGATCTGAATATCCGTATCGCCAAGCTTGCCTTCCATGCCAAGGAAAGTCCCTTCCGGACACGAGACGAAGTCTTCAATCTTGTATCTTCATAGTCCTGGAGTCCGGCTGAAGGTATAGTCCGGCCATCCAGACACCCCCTAATCCAGGACGCCCTCATCGTCCAATATATCGATTTTTATGTCTTGACCATTTCGAGACTCCTCGTCAAGTCCTGTGATCACATCCGGGAATCCGAACAACCTTCGGTACATCAAAACATATAAACTCATAATGAAACTGTCATCGTAACTTTAAGCATGCGAACCCTACGGGTTCGAGAACAATGTAGACATGACCGAGACATGTCTCCGGTCAATAACCAATAGCAGAACCTGGATGCTCATATTGGCTCCTACATATTCTACGAAGATCTTTATCGGTCAGACCGCATAACAACATACATTGTTCCCTTTGTCATCAGTATGTTACTTGCCCGAGATTCGATCGTCGGTATCTCAATACCTAGTTCAATCTCGTTACCGGCAAGTCTCTTTACTCGTTCCGTAATACATCATCCCGCAACTAACTTATTAGTTGCAATGCTTGCAAGGCTTAAGTGATGTGTATTACCGAGAGGGCCCAGAGATACCTCTCCGACAATCGGAGTGACAAATCCTAATCTCGAAATACGCCAACCCAACATGTACCTTCGGAGACACCTGTAGAGCTCCTTTATAATCACCCAGTTACGTTGTGACGTTTGGTAGCACACAAAGTGTTCCTCCGGTAAACAGGAGTTGCATAATCTCAAAGTCATAGGAACATGTATAAGTCATGAAGAAAGCAATAGCAACATACTAAATGATCGGGTGCTAAGCTAACGGAATGGGTCATGTCAATCACATCATTCTCCTAATGATGTGATCCCGTTAATCAAATGACAACACATGTCTATGGTTAGGAAACATAACCATCTTTTATTAACAAGCTAGTCAAGTAGAGGCATACTAGTGACACTCTGTTTGTCTATGTATTCACACATGTATTATGTTTCCGATTAACACAATTCTAGCATGAATAATAAACATTTATCATGATATAAGGAAATAAATAATAACTTTATTATTGCCTCTAGGGCATATTTCCTTCAGTCTCCCACTTGCACTAGAGTCAATAATCTAGATTACACAGTAATGATTCTAACACCCATGGAGCCTTGGTGCTGATCATGTTTTGCTCGTGGAAGAGGCTTAGTCAACGGGTCTGCTACATTCAGATCCGTATGTATCTTGCAAATTTCTATGTCTCCCACTTGGACTAAATCCCGAATGGAATTGAAGCGTCTCTTGATGTGCTTGGTTCTCTTGTGAAATCTGGAATTGACGCACCATTACGCTGTGGTGTTCCAGGTGGCGTGAGTTGCGAAACTATTCTGCATTATTTTAAATGTAGACCAAACTCGTAACTCAAATATTCTCCTCCACGATCAGATCATAGAAACTTTATTTTCTTGTTACGATGATTTTCAACTTCACTCTGAAATTCTTTGAACTTTTCAAATGTTTCAGACTTATGTTTCATTAAGTAGACATACCCATATCTGCTTAAATCATCTGTGAAGGTGAGAAAATAACGGTATCCGCCACGAGCCTCAACATTCATTGGACCACATACATCTGTATGTATGATCTCCACCAAATCTGTTGCTCTCTCCATAGTACCAGAGAACGGTGTTTTAGTCATCTTGCCCATGAGGCACGGTTCGCAAGTACCAAGTGATTCATAATCAAGTGATTCCAAAAGTCCATCAGTATGGAGTTTCTTCATGCGCTTTACGCCGATATGACCTAAACGGCAGTGCCACAAATAAGTTGCACTATCATTATCAACTCTGCATCTTTTGGCTTCAATATTATGAATATGTGTATCACTACCATCGAGATTCAACAAAAATAGACCATTCTTCAAGGGTGCATGACCATAAAAGATATTACTCATATAAATAGAACAACCATTATTCTCTGATTTAAATGAATAACCGTGTCGCATCAAACAAGATCCAGATATAATGTTCATGATCAACGTTGGCACCAAATAACAATTATTTAGGTCTAATACTAATCCCGAAGGTAGATGTAGAGGTAGCGTGCCGACCGCTATCACATCGACTTTGGAACCATTTCCCACGCGCATCGTCACCTCGTCCTTAGCCAATCTTCGCTTAATCCGTAGTCCCTGTTTCGAGTTGCAAATATTAGCAACAGAACCAATATCAAATACCCAGGTGCTACTGTGAGCATTACTAAGGTACACATCAATAACATGTATATCACATATACCTTTGTTCACCTTTTCATCCTTCTTATCCGCCAAATACTTGGGGCAGTTCCGCTTCCAGTGACCAGTCTGCTTGCAGTAGAAGCACTCAGTTTTAGGCTTAGGTCCAGACTTGGGTTTCTTCTCCTGAGCAGCAACTTGTTTGCTGTTCTTCTTGAAGTTCCCCTTCTTCTTCCCTTTGCCATTTTTCTTGAAACTAGTGGTCTTATTGACCATCAACACTTGATGCTCCTTTTTGATTTCTACCTCCGCAGCTTTTAGCATTGCGAAGAGCTCGGGAATAGTCTTCTCCATCCCTTGCATATTATAGTTCATCACGAAGCTCTTGTAGCTTGGTGGCAGTGATTGGAGAATTCTGTCAATGACACTATCATCCGAAAGATTAACTCCCAGTTGAATCAAGTGATTGTTATACCCAGACATTCTGAGTATATGTTCACTGACAGAACTGTTCTCCTCCATTTTGCAGCTGTAGAACTTATTGGAGACTTCAATCTCTCAATCCGGGCATTTGCTTGAAATATCACCTTCAACTCCTGGAACATCTCATATGCTCCATGACGTTCAAAACGTCGTTGAAGACCCGGTTCTAAGCCGTAAAGCATGGCACACTAAACTATAGAGTAGTCATCAGCTTTGCTCTGCCAGACGTTCATAACATCTGGTGTTGCTCCAGCAGCAGGCCTGGCACACAGCGGTGCTTCCAGGACGTAATTCTTTTGTGCAGCAATGAGGATAATCCTCAAGTTACGGACCCAGTCCGTGTGATTGCTACCATCATCTTTCAACTTTGCTTTCTGAAGGAACGCATTAAAATTCAACGGAACAACAACACGAGCTATCTATCCACAATCAAACATAGACAAGCAAAATACTATCAGGTACTAAGTTCATGATAAATTTAAGTTCAATTAATCATATTACTAAAGAACTCCCACTTAGATAGACATCCCTCTAATCTTCTAAGTGATCACGTGATCCATATCAACTAAACCATGTCCGATCATCACGTGAGATGGAGTAGTTTCAACGGTGAACATTAATATGTTGATCATATCTACTATATGATTCACGCTCGACCTTTCGGTCTCCGTGTTCCGAGGCCATATCTGTTATATGCTAGGCTCGTCAAGTTTAACCTGAGTATTCCGCGTGTGCAACTATTTTGCACCCGTTGTATTTGAACGTAGAGCCTATCACACCCGATCATCACGTGGTGTCTCAGCACGAAGAACTTTCACAATGGTGCATACTCAGGGAGAACACTTCTACTATGATAATTTATAGAGGGATCATCTTATAATGCCACCGTCAATCAAAGCAAGATAAGATGCATAAAAGATAAACATCACATGCAATCAATATAAGTGATATGATATGGCGATCATCATCTTGTGCTTGTGATCTCCATCTCCGAAGCACCTCCATGATCACCATCGTCACCGGCACGACACCTTAATCTCCATCGTAGCATCGTTGTCGTCTCGCCAATCTTATGCTT
Source organism: Triticum urartu (assembly GCF_056163025.1). Classification (NCBI taxonomy): domain Eukaryota; kingdom Viridiplantae; phylum Streptophyta; class Magnoliopsida; order Poales; family Poaceae; genus Triticum; species Triticum urartu. The sequence continues at coordinate 521,982,860 of NC_141873.1, read as the reverse complement.
CTACGACTATCGCTACCGCTTAGTGATAAAGTAAAGCATTACAGGGCGATTGCATTGCATACAATAAAGCGACAACCATATGGCTCCTGCCAGAAGCCGATAACTCGGTTACAAAACATGATCATCTCATACAATAAAATTTAGCATCATGTCTTGACCATATCACATCACAACATGCCCTACAAAAACAAGTTAGACGTCCTCTACTTTGTTGTTGCAAGTTTTACGTGGCTGCTATGGGCTTAGCAAGAACCGTTCTTACCTACGCATCAAAACCACAACGATAGTTTGTCAAGTTGGTGTTGTTTTAACCTTCACAAGGACCGGGCGTAGCCACACTCGGTTCAACTAAAGTTGGAGAAACTGTCACCCGCCAGCCACTTGTGTGCAAAGCACGTCGGTAGAACCAGTCTCGCGTAACCGTACGCGTAATGTCGGTCCGGGCCGCTTCATCCAACAATACAGCCGAACCAAAGTATGACATGCTGGTAAGCAGTATGACTTATGTCGCCCACAACTCACTTGTGTTCTACTCATGCATATAACACCAACGCATAAAACCTGGTTCGGATGCCACTGTTGGGGAACGTAGTAATTTCAAAAAAATTCCTACGCACACGCAATATCATGGTGATGCATAGCAACGAGAGGGGAGAGTGTTGTCTACGTACCCTCGTAGACCGACAGCGGAAGCGTTATAACAACGCGGTTGATGTAGTCATACGTCTTCACGGCCCGACCGATCAAGCACCGAAAGTACGGCACCTCCGAGTTCTAGCACACGTTCAGCTCGATGACGATCCCTGGGCTCCGATCCAGCAAAGCGTCGGGGAGGAGTTCCGTCAGCACGACGGCGTGGTGACGATCTTGATGTTCTACCGTCGTAGGGCTTCGCCTAAGCACCGCTACAATATGAACGAGGTGGAATATGGTGGAGGGGGGCACCGCACACGGCTAAGGAACGATCACGAGGATCAACTTGTGTCTCTATGGGGTGCCCCCCTCCTCCGTATATAAAGGAGTGGAGGAGGGGGCCGGCCAAGGAGGGTGGCGCACCCAAGGGGGGGAGTCCAACTCCCACCGGGAGTAGGACTCCCCTTTTTCCTATTAGGAGTAGGAGAGGGAAGGAAGAGGAAGGAGGGAGGAAGGAAAGGGGGGGCCCGCCCCCTTCCCAATTCGGATTGGGCTTGGGGGGGGGGGGCGTGCCCCCTCCCTTGCTCCTTTCCCCTCCTTTCCACTACTGCCCAATAAGTCCCATATACCTCCCGGGGGGTTCCGATAACCTCCCGGTGATCCGGTATTGTCCCAATCTCACCCGGAACCTTTCCGGTGTCCAAATATAGTCGTCCAATATATCGATTTTTATGTCTCGACCATTTCGATACTCCTCGTCAAGTCCTGTGATCACATCCGGGACTCTGAACAACCTTCGGTACATCAAAACATATAAACTCATAATGAAACTGTCATCGTAACTTTAAGCGTGCGGACCCAATGGGTTCGAGAACAATGTAGACATGACCGAGACACGTCTCCGGTCAATAACCAATAGCGGAACCTGGATGCTCATATTGGCTCCTACATATTCTATGAAGATCTTTATCGGTCAGACCGCATAACAACATACGTTGTTCCCCTTGTCATCGGTATGTTACTTGCCCGAGATTCGATCGTCGGTATCTCAATACCTAGTTCAATCTCGTTACCGGCAAGTCTCTTTACTCGTTCCGTAATACATCATCCCGCAACTAAATTATTAGTTGCAATGCTTGCAAGGCTTAAGTGATGTGTATTACCGAGAGGGCCCAGAGATACCTCTCCGATAATCGGAGTGACAAATCCTAATCTCGAAATACGCCAACCCAACATGTACCTTCTTAGACACCTGTAGAGCTCCTTTATAATCACCAGTTACGTTGTGACATTTGGTAGCACACAAAGTGTTCCTCCGGTAAACGGGAGTTGCATAATCTCATAGTCATAGGAACATGTATAAGTCATGAAGAAAGCAATAGCAACATAGTAAACGATCGGGTGCTAAGCTAACGGAATGGGTCATGTCAATCACATCATTCTCCTAATGATGTGATCCCGTTAATCAAATGACAACACATGTCCATGGTTAGGAAACATAACCATCTTTGATTAACAAGCTAGTCAAGTAGAGGCATACTAGTGACACTCTGTTTGTCTATGTATTCACACATGTATTATGTTTCCGGTTAATACAATTCTAGCATGAATAATAAACATTTATCATGATATAAGGAAATAAATAATAACTTTATTATTGCCTCTAGGGCATATTTCCTTCAGTCTCCCACTTGCACTAGAGTCAATAATCTAGATTACACAGTAATGATCCTAACACCTATGGAGCCTTGGTGCTGATCATGTTTTGCTCATGGAAGAGGCTTAGTCAACGGGTCTGCTACATTCAAATCCGTATGTATCATGCAAATTTCTATGTCTCCCACTTGGACTAAATCCCAAATGGAATTGAAGCGTCTCTTGATGTGCTTGGTTCTCTTGTCAAATCTAGATTCCTTTGCCAAGGCAATTGCACCAGTATTGTCACAAAAGATTTTCATTGGACCCGATGCACTAGGTATGACACCTAGATCGGATATGAACTCCTTCATCCAGACTCCTTCGTTTGCTGCTTCCGAAGCAGCTATGTACTCCGCTTCACATGTAGATACCTCCACAACGCTTTGTTTAGAACTGCACCAACTGACAGCTCCACCGTTCAAGGTAAATACGTATCCAGTTTGCGATTTAGAATCGTCCGGATCAGTGTCAAAGCTTGCATCAACGTAACCATTTACAATGAGCTCTTTGTCACCTCCATAAACGAGAAACATATCCTTAGTCCTTTTCAGGTATTTCAGGATGTTCTTGACCGCTGTCTAGTGATCCACTCCTGGATTACTTTGGTACCTCCCTGCTAGACTTATAGCAAGGCACACATCAGGTCTGGTACACAGCATTGCATACATGATAGAGCCTATGGCTGAAGCATAGGGACTTCTTTCATCTTCTCTCTATCTTCTGCAGTGGTCGGGCATTGAGTCTTACTCAACTTAACACCTTGTAACACAGGCAAGAACCCTTTCTTTGCTTGATCCATTTTGAACTTCTTCAAAACTTTGTCAAGGTATGTGCTTTGTGAAAGTCCAATTAAGCGTCTTGATCCATCTCTATAGATCTTAATGCCCAATATGTAAGCAGCTTCACTGAGGTCTTTCATTGAAAAACTCTTATTCAAGTATCCCTTTATGCTATCCAGAAATTCTATATCATTTCCGATCAACAATATGTCATCCACATATAATATCAGAAATGCTACAGAGCTCCCACTCACTTTCTTGTAAATATAGGCTTCTCCAAAAGTCTGTACAAAACCAAATGCTTTGATCACACTATCAAAGCGTTTATTCCAACTCCGAGAGGCTTGCACCAGTCCATAAATGGATCACTGGAGCTTGCACACTTTGTTAGCTCCCTTTGGATCGACAAAACCTTCTAGTTGCATCATATACAATTCTTCTTCCAGAAATCCATTCAGGAATGCAGTTTTGACATCCATCTGCCAAATTTCATAATCATAAAATGCGGTAATTGCTAACATGATTCGGACAGACTTAAGCATCGCTACGGGTGAGAAGGTCTCATCGTAGTCAATCCCTTGAACTTGTCAAAAACCTTTCGCGACAAGTCGAGCTTTGTAGACAGTAACATTACCGTCAGCGTCAGTCTTCTTCTTAAAGATCCATTTATTCTCAATTGCTTGCCGATCATCGGGCATGTCAACCAAAGTCCACACTTTGTTCTCATACATGGATCCCATCTCAGATTTCATGGCCTCAAGCCATTTTGCGGAATCTGGGCTCACCATTGCTTCTTCATAGTTCGTAGGTTCATCATGATCTAGTAGCATGACTTCCAGAACAGGATTACCGTACCACTCTGGCGCGGATCTTACTCTGGTTGATCTACGCGGTTCAGTAGTAATTTGATCTAAAGTTTCATGATCATCATCATTAACTTCCTCACTAATTGGTGTAGGTGTCACAGGAACAGATTTCTGTGATGAGCTACTTTCCAACAAGGGAGCAGGTATAATTACCTCATCAAGTTCCACTTTCCTCCCACTCACTTCTTTCAAGAGAAACTCCTTCTCTAGAAAGTTTCTGAATTTAGCAACAAAAGTCTTGCCTTCGGATCTGTGATAGAAGGTGTACCCAACAGTTTCTTTTGGGTATCCTATGAAGATACATTTCTCTGATTTGGGTTCGAGCTTATCAGGTTGAAGTTTTTTCACATAAGCATCGCAGACCCAAACTTTCAGAAACGACAACTTTGGTTTCTTGCCAAACCATAGTTCATAAGCCGTCGTCTCAACGGATTTTGATGGTGCCCTATTTAACGTGAATGCGGCCGTCTCTAAAGCATAACCCCAAAATGATAGCGGTAAATCAGTAAGAGACATCATAGATCGCACCATATCTAGTAAAGCAGAATTACGACGTTCGGACACACCATTACGCTGTGGTGTTCCAGGTGGCGTGAGTTGTGAAACTATTCCGCATTGTTTTAAATGTAGATCAAACTCGTAACTCAAATATTCTCCTCCATGATCAGATCGTAGAAACTTTATTTTCTTGTTACGATGATTTTCAACTTCACTCTGAAATTCTTTAAACTTTTCAAATGTTTCAGACTTATGTTTCATTAAGTAGACATACCCATATCTGCTTAAATCATCTGTGAAGGTGACAAAATAACGATATCCGCCACGAGCCTCAACATTCATAGGACCACATACATCTGTATGTATGATCTCTAACAAATCTGTTGCTCTCTCCATAGTACCGGAGAACGGTGTTTTAGTAATTTTGCCCATGAGGCACGGTTCGCAAGTACCAAGTGATTCATAATCAAGTGATTCCAAAAGTCCATCAGTATGGAGTTTCTTCATGCGCTTTACACCGATATGACCTAAACGGCAGTGCCACAAATAAGTTGCACTATCATTATCAACTCTGCATCTTTTGGCTTCAATATTATGAATATGTGTATCACTACCATCGAGATTCAACAAAAATAGACCATTCTTCAAGGGTGCATGACCATAAAAGATATTACTCATATAAATAGAACAACCATTATTCTCTGATTTAAATGAATAACCGTCTCGCATCAAACAAGATCCAGATATAATGTTCATGCTCAACGTTGGCACCAAATAACAATTATTTAGGTCTAAAACTAATCCCGAAGGAAGATGTAGAGGTAGCATGCCGACCGCGATCACATCGACTTTGGAACCATGTAGACATGACCGAGACATGTCTCTGGTCAATAACCAATAGCGGAACCTGGATGCTCATATTGGCTCCTACATATTCTACGAAGATCTTTATCGGTCAGACCGCATAACAACATACGTTGTTCCCTTTGTCATCGGTATGTTACTTGCCCGAGATTCGATCGTCGCTATGTCAATACCTAGTTCAATCTCGTTACCGGCAAGTCTCTTTACTCATTCTGTAATACATCATCCCGCAACTAACTTATTAGTTGCAATGCTTGCAAGGCTTAAGTGATGTGTATTACCGAGAGGGCCCAGAGATACCTCTCCGACAATCGGAGTGACAAATCCTAATCTCGAAATATGCCAACCGAACATGTACCTATACATCACCCAGTTACGTTGTGACGTTTGGTAGCATACAAAGTGTTCCTCCGGTAAACGGGAGTTGCATAATCTCATAGTCATAGGAACATGTATAAGTCATGAAGAAAGCAATAGCAACATACTAAACGATCGGGTGCTAAGCTAACGGAATGGGTCATGTCAATCACATCATTCTCCTAATGATGTGATCCCGTTAATCAAATGACAACACATGTCTATGGTTAGGAAACATAACCATCTTTGATTAACAAGCTAGTCAAGTAGAGGCATACTAGTGACACTCTGTTTGTCTATGTATTCACACATGTATTATGTTTCCGGTTAATACAATTCTAGCATGAATAATAAACATTTATCATGATATAAGGAAATAAATAATAACTTTATTATTGCCTCTAGGGCATATTTCCTTCAGTCTCCCACTTGCACTAGAGTCAATAATCTAGATTACACAGTAATGATCCTAACACCTATGGAGCCTTGGTGCTGATCATGTTTTGCTCATGGAAGAGGCTTAGTCAACGGGTCTGCTACATTCAAATCCGTATGTATCATGCAAATTTCTATGTCTCCCACTTGGACTAAATCCCAAATGGAATTGAAGCGTCTCTTGATGTGCTTGGTTCTCTTGTCAAATCTAGATTCCTTTGCCAAGGCAATTGCACCAGTATTGTCACAAAAGATTTTCATTGGACCCGATGCACTAGGTATGACACCTAGATCGGATATGAACTCCTTCATCCAGACTCCTTCGTTTGCTGCTTCCGAAGCAGCTATGTACTCCGCTTCACATGTAGATTCCTCCACAACGCTTTGTTTAGAACTGCACCAACTGACAGCTCCACCGTTCAAGGTAAATACGTATCCAGTTTGCGATTTAGAATCGTCCGGATCAGTGTCAAAGCTTGCATCAACGTAACCATTTACAATGAGCTCTTTGTCACCTCCATAAACGAGAAACATATCCTTAGTCCTTTTCAGGTATTTCAGGATGTTCTTGACCGCTGTCTAGTGATCCACTCCTGGATTACTTTGGTACCTCCCTGCTAGACTTATAGCAAGGCACACATCAGGTCTGGTACACATCATTGCATACATGATAGAGCCTATGGCTGAAGCATAGGGACTTCTTTCATCTTCTCTCTATCTTCTGCAGTGGTCGGGCATTGAGTCTTACTCAACTTCACACCTTGTAACACAGGCAAGAACCCTTTCTTTGCTTGATCCATTTTGAACTTCTTCAAAACTTTGTCAAGGTATGTGCTTTGTGAAAGTCCAATTAAGCGTCTTGATCTATCTCTATAGATCTTAATGCCCAATATGTAAGCAGCTTCACCGAGGTCTCTCATTTAAAAACTCTTATTCAAGTATCCCTTTATGCTATCCAGAAATTCTATATCATTTCCGATCAACAATATGTCATCCACATATAATATCAAAAATGCTATAGAGCTCCCACTCACTTTCTCGTAAATACAGGCTTCTCCAAAAGTCTGTACAAAACCAAATGCTTTGATCACACTATCAAAGCGTTTATTCCAACTCCGAGAGGCTTGCAATAGTCCATAAATGGATCGCTGGAGCTTGCACACTTTGTTAGCTCCCTTTGGATCGACAAAACCTTCTAGTTGTATCATATACAATTCTTCTTCCAGAAATCCATTCAGCAATGCATGACATCCATCGGCCAAATTTCATAATCATAAAATGCGGCAATTGCTAACATGATTCGGACAGACTTAAGCATCGCTACGGGTGAGAAGGTCTCATCGTAGTCAATCCCTTGAACTTGTCGAAAACCTTTCGCGACAAGTCAAGCTTTGTAGACAGTAACATTACCGTCAGCGTCAGTCTTCTTCTTAAAGATCCATTTATTCTCAATTGCTTGCCGATCATCGGGCAAGTCAACCAAAGTCCACACTTGTTCTCATACATGGATCCCATCTCAGATTACATGGCCTCAAGCCATTTTGCGGAATCTGGGCTCACCATCACTTCTTCATAGTTCGTAGGTTCATCATGATCTAGTAGCATGACTTCCAGAACAGGATTACCGTACCACTCTGGCGCGGATCTTACTCTGGTTGATCTACGAGGTTCAGTAGTAATTTGATCTAAAGTTTCATGATCATCATCATTAACTTCCTCACTAATTGGTGTAGGTGTCACAGGAACAGATTTTTGTGATGAGCTACTTTCCAACAAGGGAGCAGGTATAATTACCTCATCAGGTTCTACTTTCCTCCCACTCACTTCTTTCGAGAGAAACTCCTTCTCTAGAAAGTTTCAGAATTTAGCAACAAAAGTCTTGCCTTCGGATCTGTGATAGAAGGTGTACCCAACAGTTTCTTTTGGGTATCCTATCAAGACACATTTCTCCGATTTGGGTTCGAGCTTATCAGGTTGAACTTTTTTCACATAAGCATCGCAGCCCCAAACTTTCAGAAACGACAACTTTGGTTTCTTGCCAAACCATAGTTCATAAGGCGTCGTCTCAACCGATTTTGATGGTGCCCTATTTAACGTGAATGCGGCCGTCTCTAAAGCATAACCCCAAAATGATAGCGGTAAATCAGTAAGAGACATCATAGATCGCACCATATCTAGTAAAGTACGATTACGACGTTCGGACACACCATTACGCTGTGGTGTTCCAGGTGGCGTGAGTTGCGAAACTATTCCGCATTGTTTTAAATGTAGACCAACTCGTAACTCAAATATTCTGCTCCACAATCAGATCGTAGAAAATTTATTTTCTTGTTACGATGATTTTCAACTTCACTCTGAAATTCTTTGAACTTTTCAAATGTTTCAGACTTATGTTTCATTAAGTAGACATACCCATAACTGCTTAAATCATCTGTGAAGGTGAGAAATTAATGATATCCGCCACGAGCCTCAACATTCATTGGACCACAACATCTGCATGTATGATCTCCAACAAATCTGTTGCTCTCTCCATAGTACCGGAGAACGGTGTTTTAGTCATCTTGCCCATGAGGCACGGTTCGCAAGTACCAAGTGATTCATAATCAAGTGATTCCAAAAGTCCATCAGTATGGACTTTCTTCATGCGCTTTACACCGATATGACCTAAACGGTAGTGCCACAAATAAGTTGCACTATCATTATCAACTCTGCATCTTTTGGCTTCAATATTATGAATATGTGTATCACTACCATCGAGATTCAAGAAAAATAGACCATTCTTCAAGGGTGCATGACCATAAAAGATATTACTCATATAAATAGAACAACCATTATTCTCTGATTTAAATGAATAACCGTCTCGCATCAAAAAAGATCCAGATATAATGTTCTTGCTCAACGTTGGCACCAAATAACAATTATTTAGGTCTAAAACTAATCCCGAAGGAAGATGTAGAGGTAGCGTGCTGACCGCGATCACATCGACTTTGGAACCATGTAGACATGACCGAGACATGTCTCCGGTCAATAACCAATAGCAGAACCTAGATGCTCATATTTGCTCCTACATATTCTACGAAGATCTTTATCGGTCAGACCGCATAACAACATACGTTGTTCCCTTTGTCATCGGTATGTTACATGCCCGAGATTCGATCGTCGGTATCTCAATACCTAGTTCAATCTCGTTACCGGCAAGTCTCTTTACTCATTCCATAATACATCATCCCGCAACTAACTTATTAGTTGCAATGCTTGCAAGGCTTAAGTGATGTGTATTACCGAAAGGGCCCAGAGATACCTCTCCGACAATCGGAGTGACAAATCCTAATCTCGAAATACGCCAACCCAACATGTACCTTCGGAGACACCTGTAGAGCTCCTTTATAATCACCAGTTACGTTGTGACGTTTGGTAGCACACAAAGTGTTCCTCCGGTAAACGGGAGTTGCATAATCTCATAGTCATAGGAACATGTATAAGTCATGAAGAAAGCAATAGCAACATACTAAACGATCGAGTGCTAAGCTAACGGAATGGGTCATGTCAATCACATCATTCTCCTAATGATGTGATCCCGTTAATCAAATGACAACACATGTCTATGGTTAGGAAACATAACCATCTTTGATTAACAAGCTAGTCAAGTAGAGGCATACTAGTGACACTCTGTTTGTCTATATATTCACACATGTTTTATCTTTCCGGTTAATACAATTCTAGCATGAATAATAAACATTTATCATGATATAAGGAAATAAATAATAACTTTATTATTGCCTCTAGGGCATATTTCCTTCAAATCCAACCGTTACACACATTTTGACCCAACCCGGTGAGACCGAATGATAAACCCAGTGACACCTATTAGTTCAAAAATGTGAACGTTAGGAATCTCGGCGGGACCGACTGGAACAAATCGTTGGTACCGATGTGCAAGGGCTTAGGGAAAACCTCATCTCGGTGGCGCCGATTGGTTCAACTCGGTGAAACCAAAGTGAAACAATAGAGCAACAGAGAGTTGGTCAAGCAAACTCGGTGAGACCGATTGCAATTTTGGCGAGACCGAAATAATTGCAGCAAGCAACAGAGAATTTGCAAGGTCATCTCGGTGAGACTGAAATCCATATCGGTGAGACCGGATTGCTAGGGTTTCTGGCTGTGGCTATGTAATGTGAACTCGGTGGCTCCGGATAGAAAGAATCGGTGGGGCCAAGTTGGAGCTTAGGGTTTTGACATATTTGGATGGAGAAACTGGTTGAGGGTTTTGGAGCAATGTCACTAAGGGCGTGTTCGGCAAATTCCCAACTTCTGCAAAACTTCCCAAATCTGGCTTCTCGCGTGGCTTCTCGCTTCAGGTGACGATATGGAAATCATTCGGCAGCGTCAGCTTCTTGAAGTACCAGCTCCCAGCCGATAGCCCATGTATTTGGCTAATTTGGTCGGAGTTTTGGAGTGGGCTGAGAGCCCTAGTGGCTGCGAAAGAGGCGTGGGCTATAGGCCCGGTCGGATTGGTGAGTGTGAACGTTGTTTTCAGCCCAACTGGGAGCTTGGCTAGTGCATGTTATGTTCACTCTGATGATTTCTCTCGTACCAGTTCGATCCAGTCACTTGGCGGTAGCATTGCCTTGTAATTCCAGTCAACTCCAACTTCACCTTTTTCTGAGATCTGGGAAAGGCCAGCTTCTCTAACTCCTCAGTTTTTGCACTTGGGACGCCCGCTAGATTCTTGATTTCTACTCCATGGAGCTAGAGCATTCGGCTCAGCTTCATGCATGGAGTAGACGAAGCTAGGAGCTGGAGTGTCATTGGTATTCATCGGTGCTATACAAACAGTTTTTAACCCCTTTCCGCGATGGCATTTGGAACTGTCGCCAAGTGAGTGTGGGCGATAGGGGGGGTCCTTCCCACATGACCCAGAAACCGCCGGGGATAGGGAGCCAAGATGCATATACAATACTCCTACTCATTTGTGCTCGCATTGCCATCGCAGTCGGTATTCTGTGATGCTACGTTTACGATGCGTGGCCCATCACAAACGGTTCACTATTATAGAATGTGTATGATAAGCATACAATCACACACATTCGCTTTTCCCAAAGCGTATGCGACAACTAATTAAGAAGATTAGCTAATTGTCGTACGAGTGTTAGACAAGATTACGAAATGTCGGACCGTCCACTGGTACGTGTCGGTGCTATACAAATGATTTTTAACCCCTTTCCGCGACGGCGTTCGGAACCGTCACCTAGTGAGTGACTGCGATAGGGGGGGTCCTTCCCACACGACCCAGAAACCGTCGAGGATATGCCCTCCTGGCACACACGCTCGACACAATGAGGTCGTGTGCAACCGGCAAGCGACCAAATACGGTTATACGTATAGTAGTGCAAAAAAAAATACAATTATACAGGCGAAATCGTTTCCGGTCATAAGTACATCCCACACAGTCAGTCCCGCTAAACGTTTCTGTTCGTATATACATCCCACACAGTCACTCCAAGGAAAACGTTTGCGCAAGGTGGCGTAACGCAAACAGTTTTCAAGAGAACTTGTGTGATTGTTCATTGATCCAACACGGTTTATTCCTAGAAACTGTGTGTGTTGCCTGAGGACATCACCCACGGTGTCTTCTCAATAACCGTTTGCAATAGGAAAACCCAATTAGCAGGCTAATTGACCTATTTTTAATAATACATTTACTAATCTAATTGACATTCATATTAAGCACATAATATATTTCATTTCCATATTAAAGAAGCAGGATTTCATAATTGAAATACATCCGAGTACAACAGGATATAGCTTCAGCACTCAGGTACACCATTACACAACTTCACCAGCACCAAGTTTCACATGCAACATCTAGAACCTTTTGAAATTAACATCATAGACGGTACATAGACAGATGCATCTCATCTGGAAAACTACTGAAGCGGAAGGCGAATATTGAGCCTTCATTCATGTTGAAGGTCTTTGCAACTTTAGGCCAGTGCCTGTGGATGATTTACCGTCCATCCTTCGACCTCTTCAAAAACACTTCAATATAGAACTGTGGGTGTTGTATGAAAACTTTCCTCGCCTCCAGACCACAGAGGTGGTTTGAGAGGTAATCATCAATGAACTGCTTTAGAAAGGCCTGAAAACAAGGATGTGCATCAATATCTTCTCTATATTGGAAATGGGGCAAAGGAATAAAAAAAAAGGCAAGGTATAACAGTTAGTATCATCTTGTAAACCTCAGTGCTGCCCATTGTTTCCCTGCAACACATATAAGGTAGTTAGTCATCAGGTTAAGTAAGGGTTTGCATGCTATCAGTAAAATATGTTGATGATAAATAAGCACATTGCAGATTCATCAGATTAATTCAAGCCACGTGGAAAACCCATTTATCCAAACCAAGCATGATTAAGAACTAGGAAATATAGCACTTGTATATGTTTCTCATGTATTAAGTGCAGCCAAATTCAATTTATTCCTCACATGGTATACAATAACAGAATGCAGCCACAACAATTGAACATCGCATTGCAGAATTGAACCAAACAGTTAACTAAACACCACAACAAATGAACCAAACATTAACTGAGCACCACATTGCACAATATAACATACTCCTAATAGAAGATCAGACAGTTAACCAAACCAAGCATGCTTAACAACTTGGAAATATAGCAATTGTTTTTGTTTCTCATGTATTTAGTACAGCCAAATTCGATTTATTTCTCACATGGTATATAATAACAGAATGCAGCCACAACAATTGAACATCGCATTGTAGAATTGAACCAGACAGTTAACTAAACACCACAACAAATGAACCAAACGTTAACTGAGCACCACATTGCACAATATAACATACTCCTAATAGAAGATCAGACAGTTAGCCAAACCAAACATGCTTAACAACTTGGAAATATAGCAATTGTATTTGTTTCTCAGGTACTTAGTACAGCCAAATTCGATTTATTCCTCAGATGGTATACAATAATAGAATGCAGCCACAACAATTGAACATCACATTGCAGAATTGAACCAATCAGTTAAGTAAACACCACAACAAATGAACCAAATGTTAACTAAGCACCACATTGCACAATATAACATACTCCTAATAGAAGATCAGACAGTTAACCAAACCAATCATGCTTAACAACTTGGAAATATAGCAATTGTATTTGTTTCTCATGTATTTAGTACAGCCAAATTCGATTTATTTCTCACATGGTATACAATAACAGAATGCACCCACAACAATTGAACATCGCATTGCAGAATTGAACCAAACAATTAACTAAACACCATAACAATGAACCAAACGTTAACTAAGCACCACATTGCACAATATAACATACTCCTAATAGAAGATCGGACAGTTAACCAAACCAAGCATGCTTGACCACTTGGAAAATTGCACCCTGAAGAATTGAATATCACATTTGAGAATTGAACCAAACAGTTAACTGAACACCGCATTGCACGACATATAGAACAGATACTCTAGAGCAGAAGATTGCATGGTAAAAGTAGATAGCACAATTCACTAGAAGTTGTTAAGGAAAGGCAGTAGCTAGCAAACTGAACATGGGTCCTCATAGTGAGCTAATAAGACAAGCTACTCCTCATTGTCGGAGATATCGATGACGTTTGGCTCCTTGGACATGGAAGAGGGCGAGGCCTGCGCTTCATGGGTGCCCTCATCATAGTGGTGAGTTGCCTGAGCCGCTTTGGGCACCAACCTGCTGGCTCTCGAGATGAGGTAAGCACGTGCACGCTGAGAAAACACCTCGTAGTCTTCATCGAAGGCACCGACGGTGGCCTCGAGAAAACGCCACGAATTGTCATTTAAAGCAGCCAACCGCGTCGTGGCGTCGGCCGCGAGGCTTCGACGGTGGCCTCGACGTCGAGGTGCTCCTCCAAGATCTGGGGGTCAGCACGAATGGCAGCCATCGTGACCTCATCCGCGCATGCGGCCGTGATTTGCTTCTCCGCTGCAAAATGCTCCTTGAGATCCTGGCTATACTGCGTGCACCATGGCTTAGGGCGGCGCTTATTTGGTGGAGGGGTCGGTGATTTGGTGGAAGGCGTCGCGCTCGTGCCGGTGGTCGGGGTATGTGGGATGTGGAAGGAGGAGGAAGATTGGGGTCGGGTGTGGATTACCTGCCTGGATAGGCGAGGCCGAGCAGCGTGAAGGAGGGTCGACGGCGAGGAGGCGGCGCTGCAAGCAAGGAGTGAAGGTTTCAACTTGGAAAGGAAGGCGGAAACAGGGGAAATGTGGCTTTTGGTAAGGGGGAGGGGCGGGGAGGTAGATATTTCTGCGGAAGCCGAAAATTTGGAATCTCTTCGGCGAAAAAACTAGCGCGCAAAGTGTCATCAGACACGGACCCTTATTCAGAGCGGGCTGTGGACTGTAGCCGTCGCACCTTCTCACGTAAGCCGTATGCGTACTATACTACAATGGTGCTCCAAGATATTTTGTGTTGCATCTCACACGGTTGGTTATAATAAATAGTGTGGGATCTACTTGATTTTTCGTCCTGATTTGAATTACATAATGGGGTCACAGCGGCAATGGACGGTGTTTGAATTGCTAGACCTTTTATCTGCAGTGAACCTGCAACTATATGTGTGTCCTAAAAGAATTGGAATTATTCAGGGTTCGTTTGGACATTTTATACATTAAATTGGTTTTCTAGCCATTTCACGTGCACAATTCAAGATTAAACTACATGCACATGCTCCGGTGCACCAACATGGGTTGTAAAATCATATATGTGTCCATGGGTTTATGCTTATGTCCCATGCAAGAAATGGGGATGAATTTCGGACACCACGACACCGTGGCACTCCGGAAAACGTTGAAATACTTGCTTTTGTAATTCTTGTAAATCCAAAAGTCGTCTGAAATTCATGGAACTTGGCATGCTATCATAGAGCGGCATCAACATGCCGTGGTAATTTTGTTGTCCCATTTGGGGCAGGTTTGGGTATAAGCATCTCACAACAAATGTGATGGTTTTGGTAGGGAACGTTTCACCTTTCTGGACGAAACGATATCCGTTTCCTCTTCTCGATTTCAAATTTTTTTCCTAGTGTCAACATAGAACAACAAGAGTGTTGTGTCAATTTTTGGGATTTTTCAGGGTTTGCTTAAACATTTTTATACATTAACTGATTTTTCTATGCATTCATGTGCATAATTCAAATGGGAACTACATGCACATGCTCTAATGCATATAAATTAGTTGAAAATTCAAATATGTGTCCTTGGTTGCATGCTTAGGTCCCATGCAAGAAATGGGAATGAATGTCAAACACCCTGCCAGCGTCACTCAGCTGCAAACATTGAGATACCTGGTTTTTAAATTCTAGTAAATCCTAAGCTCGTCTGAAATTCATGAAACTTGGCATGCTACATGGAGCGGGATCAACTTGCCGTGATAATTTTTTGTCCCATTTGGGGCAAGTTTGGGGATATGCTTCTCACAAACCAGAGCTTCTCACAACAAGCCTGATAGTTTCGGTAGGGAACATTTCACCTTTCTGGACGAAACGATATCCATTGCCTCTTCTCGATTTCAATTTTTTCCTAGTGTCAACATAGAACAACAGGAGTGTTGTGTCAATTTTTGGGATTTTTCGGGGTTCGCTTGGACATTTTTATACACTAACTGAGTTTTCTTTGCATTCATGTGCATAATTCAAATTTGAACTACAGGCACATGCTCTAATGCATATAAATTGGTTGAAAATTCAAATCTGTGTCCTTGGTTGCATGCTTAGGTCCCATGCAAGAAATGGGAATGAATGTCAAAAACCCTGCCACCGTCACTCGGCCGCAAACATTGAGATACCTGGATTTTAAATTCTAGTAAATCCAAAACTCGTCAGAAATTCATGAAACTTGGCATGCTATCATGGAGCGGCATCAACATGCCATGGTAAATTTTTTGTCCCATTTGGGGCAGGTTTGGGGATATGCTTCTCACAAACCAGAGCTTCTCACAACAAGCCTGATGGTTTCGGTAGGGAACGTCCTACCTTTGGGGACGAAACGATATCCATTGCCTCTTCTTGATTTCAATTTTTTTCCTACTGTCAACATAGAACAACAGGAGTGTTGTGTCAATTTTTGGGATTTTTCGAGGTTCGTTTGGACAGTTTTATGCATTAACTGAGTTTTTCAATGCATTCATGTGCATAATTCATATTGGACCTACATGCACATGCTCTAATTAATGCATATAAAGTGGTTGAAAATTCAAATATGTGTCCTTGGTCGCATGCTTAGCTCCCATGCAAGAAATGGTAATGAATGTCAAATACCCTACCACCGTCACTCGGCTGCAAACATTGAGATACCTGGTTTTTATATTCTAGTAAATCCAAAACTCATCTGAAATTCATGAAACTTGGCATGCTATCATGGAGCGGCATCAACATGCTGTGGTAAATTTCTTGTCCCATTTGGGGCAGGTTTGGGTATAAGCTTCTCACAACAAATGTGATGGTTTCGGTAGGGAACGTTTCACCTTTCTGGACGAAACAATATCCGTTTCCTCTTCTCGATTTCAATTTTTTTCCTAGTGTCAACATAGAACAATAGGAGTGTTGTGTCAATTTTTGGGATTTTTCAGGGTTCGCTTAAACATTTTTATACATTAACTGAGTTTTCTACGCATTCATGTGCATAATTCAAATTTGAACTACATGCACATGCTCTAATGCATATAAATTAGTGGAAATTCAAATATGTGTCCTTGGTTGCATGCTTAGGTCCCATGCAAGAAATGGGAATGAATGTCAAACACCCTGCCACCGTCACTCAGCTGCAAACATTGAGATACCTGGTTTTTAAATTCTAGTAAATCCAAAGCTCGTCTGAAATTCATGAAACTTGGCATGCTGCACAGAGTGGAACCAACTTCCGTGGTATTTTTTTTGTCCCATTTGGGGCAGGTTTGGGGATATGCTTCTCACAAACCAGAGCTTCTCACAACAAGCCTGATGGTTTCTATAGGGAACATTTCACCTTTCTGGACGAAACGATATCCATTGCCACTTCTCAATTTCAATTTTTTCCTAGTGTCAACATAGAACAACAGGAGTGTTGTGTCAATTTTTGGGATTTTTCAGGGTTCGCTTGGACATTTTTATACACTAACTGAGTTTTCTTTGCATTCATTTGCATAATTCAAATTTGAACTACAGGCACATGCTCTAATGCATATAAATTGGTTGAAAATTCAAATCTGTGTCCTTGGTTGCATGCTTAGGTCCCATGCAAGAAATGGGAATGAATGTCAAACACCCTGCCACCGTCACTCAGCCACAAACATTGAGATACCTGGATTTTAAATTCTAGTAAATCCAAAACTCGTCAGAAATTCATGAAACTTGGCATGCTATCATGGAGCGGCATCAAAATGCCATGGTAAATTTTTTGTCCCATTTGGGGCGGGTTTGGGGATATGCTTCTCACAAACCAGAGCTTCTCATAACAAGCCTGATGGTTTCGGTAGGGAACGTCCCACCTTTGGGGACGAAACGATATCCATTGCCTCTTCTTGATTTCAATTTTTTTCCTAGTGCCAACATAGAACAACAGGAGTGTTGTGTCAATTTTTGGGATTTTTCGAGGTTCGTCTGGACAGTTTTATGCATTAACTGAGTTTTTCAATGCATTCATGTGCATAATTCATATTTGACCTACATGCACATGCTCTAATTAATGCATATAAATTGGTTGAAAATTCAAATATGTGTCCTTGGTTGCATGCTTAGCTCCCATGCAAGAAATGGGAATGAATGTCAAACACCCTACCACCGTCACTCGACCGCAAACATTGAGATACCTGGTTTTTAAATTCTAGTAAATCCAAAACTTATCTGAAATTCATGAAACTTGGCATGCTATCATGGAGCGGCATCAACATGTCATGGTAAATTTTTTGTCCCATTTGGTGCAGGTTTGGGTATATGTTTCTCACAAACCAGAGCTTCTCACAACAAGCATGATGGTTTTGGTAGGGAACGTCCCACCTTTGGGGACGAAACGATATCCATTGCCTTTTATTGCTTTCAATTTTTTTCTCTTGTCAACATAGAACAACAGGAGTGTTCTGTCAATTTTTTGATTTTTCGGGGTTTGTTTGGACATTTTATGCATTAACTGAGTTTTCAATGCATTTATGTGCATAATTCAAATTTGAACTACATGCACATGCTCCAGTGCATATAAATTGGTTGAAAAATCAAATCTTTGTCCTTGGGTGCATGCTTAGGTCCAATGCAAGAAATGGGAATGAATTTTAAACACTAGGGCACCGTTGATTGCCGGCAAAACGTTGAGATACTTTGTTTTTAAATTCTAGTAAATCCAAAAATCGTCTCAAATTAATGAAACTTGGCATGCTATCATGGAATGGCACCCGACATGTTGTGGTATTTTTCGTGTCCATTTTGAGAGAAGGTGCACTCGAATAACAGCCAACAAAGGCATTTTCAAAAAATAGCTGTCACTTTAATATCTCAAACATTTGTATAATTCAAACCATGTGCGTTCTGTTAACCATTCATGTGAGGCCATGTGTCTTGATTTTTAATAGCTATAGGTTTTAATGGCTCTTGATCGCAAACTTTTTAGATAGAACACTCGTATGCAAAGTGAGAGCAGGATTTGTGCATCTCTTGAACGCAAACGGTTCTTTTGGATGACCCGTGTGCAACCACTTACAAACAATTTGGTAAAATTTGCATCTGTCAACCTTGTAACACTGCGATTCATCAAAATATGAAGCTAAAATCACTAGCAGTATATAATTATTGCAACTAAGATTCAGTAATTAAGCATAGATGGAGGCGAGGAGGCGTGTTCAGCCGGGCGTGCAGTGGCGGCGCAGTATGCTTCGATTTGATAGAGGGTGGCGCAATTCCTGATACGGCTTTAATGCAGATGAGGGAGAGGGTAGCGGTTCCTGAAATGTTGAACAGCCAATGATGCATCCTCCTTCAATTAGCATCGTGTGAATGCATGAGGGAAGTAATGGGAGGAGGACCGGGAAAAGAGGCAGCATGATGTGAATGCAACACAGTTTGCAGTCATATAAAGGCGCCCCTCCATTCCAATGCATCTACCACATTGTACGCACCTAAGCATTTGCCTAAGCACCTACAGTAATAAGCGCAAAAGTGCTCACTCCAGACCAATGGCGGTGATGCGCGCGAGCGGCTAGCGGCTGTGCCAGATGGTCCACAACGCCGGCCTGCGGCATGGCACCGAGGATCGTCTCTAGACAGTGTTGGCGACCAGCTGGTGGATGGCCACCGTCGACGCCAGCTACGACTCTCAGTTGGACCAGATGATCGTTGCCACCACCAGCAAGTTCATCGTCGTCAAGAAGCTCATGGACGACATCGCCGTACTCCTCCAGCCCACGCGCCCGGGCTTCTCATTGCCTGCCACCCTAATCGGCCTCCATGGTCGGAACCTCTTTCAAGCACTGGTGGCCCTGCGACTGCCCGCCGACGCCACGAAGAATGTCCACCTAGAGGTCGCGCTCGCCGCGAGGTGCCTCGCCCTGCAAGAATTCGTCGACCTACACATCCACGTGTACGAGAAAATCGTGTACATAGGTATCTACAATGCCAGTGAGGACGCTACGACGTTGGCCTTCTTCAACCGGCTGGAAGCCGTGGATGCCTTTGCTGAGAAGCACCTTGACCTCGCAAAAAAGCCGCCGGTCGGTGGCCCGATGCTCTGAGTTGAGGAGGAGGAGGTCGTACTTTGATGGATGCTTCTTTCTTCTTGCCTCCTGTAACCACCACTGTGATCGCATCATCGTGGCCTTAATTCTTATTGTGCTATTGCATTCTTGTTCCAGTCAATACAGACATGTGCGATCCCTTTGCTTAATTATATGCATCACTGTAACTAGTACTCCATCCGTCAATTTATAAGTTGTGTTGCTAGTGTTTGGGGCTGGCGCACGATCACCCACATTCATGTGCATGCTGTTGCGCCGGGCGTGGCGCGATGATGCAGTTACCCGCAGCAAAAACTGCCATGCGGGGGACGTGGCATTGACCATTGGGCGGCAACAGTCGGTCATCCGGGTGCCCAATAAAGGATGCAAAGAGGGATCCTACAGCAGCAAGGACCAGCTTCCCTACCGATAGCTCATCTAACAGAACTCCCAAGTTAACTGCGCTGAGGGTTGAGTAGTCATCAGATGGGTGACCGGATGGGAAGTGGCCTCGATGTTAAATTAACTAATGTGATGGGTCACTGTAAACATTTAATTGCGTTGAATGTATATAGTGCTCTATCATATTAGTTGAATTAACCTCGAGGTCCGTGTTTTGTAATTTTTGACATTTTTTGTTTTTTGTACACATGTTGATTGGCTTGAAGAAGGTCTATATCATTACTTTTTGATAATTTTTGTTTTCTAAACACATGTTGATTGGCTTGAATGAAGGTCTATCATGTTACTTTACGACATGTTTCCAAAACATGGACCTCGACGTTAATTCAACTAATAGGAGGGAGCACTATATACATTCAACACAATTAAATGTTTTCCAAAAAAAGTGATATGATTTCTGTGAAACTTATAAGTCATGTATGTCAAATTAACCTCTGCGTACTTGCTCTCGAATTAACCAACGGGCCTTTTTGTCGCGTATCACACACATCTTGTTAAGTTGAACCGTTTATGTTCTCTCCCCTAATCGAAAATAGTTCATTCCATTGAACCATATGCCGTATATCACACACACCTTGATCTGGCTGACCGTTTCTTTTGTGTTGCCTAATCACAATCAGTTCATCCGAGTGAACCGTATGCTGTATATCGCACACACCTTCATCTAGCTGCCCGTTTCTTTTGTTCCTCCTCATCGCAAACGGTTAATTGAACTCAACCGTATGCCCTGCATCGCACACGCAACTAAAATCTGAACCATGTTTCATGCCTCCTCCATCGCAAACGTTTTGCACCTTTTTTGATGGTTTTTTACATCACCGTTTCTATTATTGCATCGCACACATTTTCGTCAAAGGGTCTCTGATCATAGTGTCGCGTTAGCAGCATCCTGCAGTAGTGGCCGTAACATCGTCGTACACGACAACTATCGCACACGCTATTTTGTGGTGCAACGTTTACGATGCATACTTCATCAGAAACAGTTCATGGTTGTGAATCGTGTACGATAAGGCAACTATCACAAACGTTTAGTTTGCCCGCACCATTTGTGATATTGTCTGACATCGCACACGCTTTGCAAACGGCAACTGTGTGCATGCTTGCACACATTTCCTCTCTGTGAACCGTGTCGTATTATGGTGTATATCGCAAACGTTTGTGTTTTACCAACCGTGTGTGCCGTAACAACCAGGAGAGCGTAATTTCACCGTAATTTAATTACTGCTATTTCAAATTGTACCGGATTTGAATTTGAATTTGAATGTATGCTATAGCTTTATTCATATCTATCAGGTTCGAACAAACAATGCACATTATTCGATTCATAGGTACATATGTTCAAGAATTACATAAGAACCAAATAAAGAATGATGAACCATAGTTGTATACTTGTACTATTAAAGAAGGTAAAGAAAGAGGCAAAATACATTCTGGTTGCTGAAAAAGGTGAAGCGGAATGTCCATATTGTGCCCTCCTCCATGCAGAAGGCACACACCACTCTAGTCCAACCCCTTGTGATGGCCGACCGCCCATCCTTCACGGTCTTCATGAAAAAATCTAGATAATCATCATGTTCTGGTAGAAATACTTTAACCTTTGCATGCCCACCAATCATGTAGTTTGAGAGGTAATCTTGACTAAACTGCTTTGGGAACCACTACAAAGGAAAAAGATTTAGACATTGTCATCTAACACAACTCATTATGGGCAGTAAAAAGAAGGTTGCAGAGTTCTTACTTACCATCCTACAGTTCGATGTTGTCTTGGATAAAGTGTAAACAAATAGTTTAATTGCCATCTTTTGACCCATTTTACTAACAATCTTTATCAGCTTCCTCACTTGATGCTGGTTCATCGATATCTGATTTCCCCATACGCAGAAAGGGTCGAAGCGCGGATCTTTACCAATGACATATGTACCTAAAGCACCAAGTTAATATTAGAAGCTAAACAACAATTGCACAATGATGTAGTACAACACTCTTTTATAATATCTTATAAAATCCAATATACTCACATATTAGATGAAATAACATCTTATATTATGGGCCGGAAGGAGTTTATTGCATTCTTACAAATTATCGGCTGATTAACTGTTGTTGTATCCATGGGTTAGAGTTAGTTTGAGCTAGTTCGGGATCAAATAGCCCTAAAGTATATCCAAACATGAGGTCTAGTTTGAGCTAGTTGCATCTAACCCACCCAAAAAAAACTATCCAACCTAAGAGGTGCTAATTGGAGCTAGTTCTCCTAGTGCATTTATTGTCAATCTAACCCTGTCATCCAAACACCTCTTTGGATGGAGTTAGTTCAGGCTTTCGGGGTTAGTCATGAGCTAGAAACTAACTCTAACCTCTAGCTAAGTTGATTATCCAAACAGGGCTATGTTGTTGTTGTTGTTGTTGCTGCTGCTCTTCTACGTATATCTAGACATCATTAGAACATTAAGGTAACACTCTTCCTTGTTTCTATGTAGCCTAAGATTGCATATTTAGACATTAAGTACAGTGCATGTTGCTATGTAGCCTCAGATATATTACATATGGCCCCAGTTAACCTAACAATAAATGGGTTATAGATATATTCAGTTAAAAGTCCTAACGATAAATCATAGCAGCTACCGATATCCTGAACAGTGAGTATATATAAGCCATGGGATGAAACTAACCTCGACGGAAAACAGCAGTCGTTCCCAAAATTGTCTTGTGTAGGTGCATCGACAGGCATGTTAAGCACAACAGGCTAAACATCAACCAAAATTACCCATGGCAGACAAAATAATCTCCAAAAGATAGCTTCAGTGTGCAGGTTCAAGCACGCTAGTAAAGCAAAACAAGTGGAAAGGTGTGTTAACCGCAACAGGCCTAACATTTAACAACAAGCAAACATAGTCATTCAAACTGGTATTGTGCCGGTTTAAGTACACTGGTTATTGTTAAATAAAAATGGAAAGGCGTGTTAACTACAAGATGCAGCAACAAAATGTAGTCATTCATAGTGGTATTGTTGAAACTGGTACTGATGAAATTGAACTGCATAGTTCATACTTGCACATATAGAACATCACACTGTGAATTACTGGAATAAACAAGGCATAGTACGAACAACCAAATATAGCATTTGAAACTGGACATATGCTAACTACAAACAATCGAACAATCAAGAAACTTTTAAAGAGGCATATGCTAGCTATAACAGGCTTAACAACAAGCAAATATATGCATTCCTATCGACATGTTTAAAACTGGATTGATGAAATATACTCTATAGTAAATAATTGCACATATAGAGCATCACATTGTGAACAACTGAAATAAACAAGGCATACTACAAACAACCTAATATAGCAATTAAAATTGGACATATTCTCACTGCACTACAAAAGGGCCGGACTCGACAAAACAAATCACGGGCTTCCCTCTATGAAGAGGCACGGCAAAACAAATCATGGGTTTCATCACTTGTCATAGATAGGATTGTTCCCGTGGGAAGAGCACGGACCCTAGATGCGCTCCATGTTGTCGCATATGGGCTCCTTCCCCTTGGAAGAGCACGACTGTAGGGTTCCCTCCTTGATGTCGCAGACGGGCACTTTCCCCTTGGAAGAGCAGATGGTCTCTTTCCCCTTGGAAGAGCCGGACAGGGTGCCCTCCTCGTGGTCGCCGTCGATGAGGTCTGACTTGGAAGCTGTGGATCCCAAGCCAGCATCGTAGAATGTGTCCTTCAGAAATGACAAAAGGGGCTCGATGGCGATGTAGAATGGAAAATTCTTGACAGCGAGCCAGAGGAGATCAGCGGTGGGGCCATGGATGAGATCGATGACGGTTGAACCCGAGGGGTTGGGGTGGGCCACTTAACCTGTGACATGGCCCACCTCAGGTCGTCGTTGTCGACGACCTCGATGTTGTAGCCGGCGTCCGTGACATACTTGCATACTCAAGCCTACCGATTGAGTGCTTGCGGCCAGTAATGGTCATCAGCTTCCTCGGCGACGTCGGGTGAAGAGACTGCAATACACCTCTTTTGGGCCAGTCTCTCCTCGAGCTCCATGGGAAGCATAACCGGGCTTAGGCTGCAACGCTCTGGAGTGGGGGATGGGGATCTATGGGAAAGGGGGTGTTTGGCAGGCGTCATCTAAGAAACTCAGGGTGGCCTGGGTATGGAGATCGGTGGGTAAGCTACACGGGTAAACCGGCAGATGTTGACAATGGAGGCCTTGCGGTGGCGGCAGGGACCTTGCTAGGGTTTTGAGCAAGGGAGGGTGTGTGTGTGTGCGTGCGCCCGAGGAGGTTTTGGTGTGTGTGTGGAGGGGTGTGTGTTTGAGGAAATGACGTGAGTACTAAAAAGTTTACTACGCGAGAGTGAAATGCCGGGGCTATTGAAAATTTTGATGACGGTGCATCGCACACGGTCCGGAGATAACAACCGTGTGTTATGAAACAGAAAAACCCTCGAGGCAGGCAGATATTTTTGAGGGATGCAGGTGGGATTGGGAACAAGAAACATCACACACGGTCGAAACACAATAAATGTGTGTTATTAAAGAGAAAAAAGCTGCAGGAATGTAGATATTTGTGAGAGGTGAAGCCTCATGGTGCCCAATGTACGGTGCGGATGTGTGCGTGACAGGGGCACCGGTGTGGCACACAGTTAGTTTGAGTGAACCGTGTCTGTTGCATCATCCGACTTGTCTAATGTTCATAAATTTGGCAAAAAATGATGCGGGAGAGGGTTAGAACACGAACATGCTTGCATGTGAACCAAATTTATGTATGAAAAGGGTGGTATGTTCAAATACAAAATGCAACTTCGATGTGGCACCTATGTCGCAAAGCACACGTTATTGCTTGCCCCCCTCGTGTCGGCACGAAGGGAATCCTAAGCTACGAATGCATGCCCCCCCAACCGAGGTTCACTTAGCAAAGTGCGAAGTAGCTAGCAGCCCCCCTCATGTCGGCACGAAGGGAATCCTAAGCTATGAATGCATGCCCCCCCAACCGAGGTTCACCTAGCAAAGTGCGAAGTAGCAGCCCCCCCCCCACACACACACTTTCAGTCGGCGGGCCAGAGAGGCATCTCACCAAGATGGATCGTAAAACGGACCAAGAATAATCCACCTTGGTCGTACGACCTCTCTCTTGTTGTTGGTCAAAGTGATGGCCATCCATGCGACCCCAGAGATGGGGTAGCTCGCCAATAATCACGCAAGTAGCTAGTCCCCGAAGACAACCACTGCATGTGTGTGGCCCAAACATATGTAGGTAGAGGTGTGTTTTTGAATACACAATGGAACAACTTTGATGTGGCACCGTGATTTCGAAATAGAAATCCCTACACCGAGTGAGGGTTAGGTTGACGATGCATATGTATGTTACACCACACTTCAAGCCGACGACGGGGATTCATGCATGCATGCGTTCATAGTATATGCGCTCAAACTTAATTAGGTCTGAATCTCACCATGACCTATACTACGATAACACGAACCAAAGGAAGAATCCGCCATGGTAACCTATCTTGTTGTCGGTCAAGGTGATCATGGATGTCCACGCAGGCCCACGAATATATAGGCTTGTCGTCGATAACCACGCGAGGGAGTGTACCGTTTGAAGACAACCACTACATGCATATGTATGGAGGTGATGCGTGCATGCATGTTTGAATACCATTTCACAACATTGAGGTGGCGCGTGCGTCGAAAATCATATAGTCCCCGCACAGAGCGAGATCGGTTCATGACGTATCATTGTACTAGCCACTTTGACTCGATGGGAGGGATTCACGCGTACACATGCATGTGTGTGCTCAAACTGTATCATGTCATCCCAGAGCATGACCTATATATATACCGTATTACAAGCAAAAAAAATAATCCCCTCCTAAGTCAAATTAACCTCTCTCGTTGTTAGACAGAAAGTAGTGATGGACCAAGTGGGCCCATGATGGAAAGCATCGATATCGCTGATAACCGCTTAAGTGGGTGCGAGAGGACAACCACCATCGCTTTGCATGTGGGCCAAACATATGTTGAACAACCAAAATGCACAACTTTGATGTGCAACATGCCTCAAAAACCGTAAACCCCCCAAACAGAGCGAGGTTCATGAAGTGTACTACATATGATCATCCCCTTCCCCCTCTTCGACGCATACTATATGCTCCTACCGTAATACAACCCAAAAAGAATCCCTCCTCGATGGTGAAATTAATTAACCTCTCCCGATATAGGTCAAAGTGATGCATGCATCGATGATGGCCTCATGGGCCCACAGATGGAAGTCACACGTGAGTGTCCTAGTTAGGATAACCACCGCCTGCATGGGGCCCAAAGAGGTGTTGTGTGATGTTTGAATTGCCAATTTCACAACTTTGATGTGGCATGTGCCTCGGAAACCAAAAAGTCCCGACACTGAGTGAGGTGCACTTGTTCACGGACGCGTATGTATAGTATATATGCTAGTCCCCTCCCACCTCTTCGATGCGTACTATATACCACCATAACACAAACAAAAAATATTCTACATTGCTGGTCAAATTAACCTCACCGTCGGCTATTCATCAAAGTGATGGACGGCGACCTTGCGGGCCCATAGAAAGCGTCACACGCGAGTATCGAGTGTCGTGTAGGACAACCATCGACCGCATGTGTCCAAAACATGTATGTATGAAAGGGTTGTGTAATGTTTTAAATAACGAATTCACGACTCTGATGTGGCACCTGCCTAACAAAACGGACAACCCACACGGTGGCTCACAACTCGTAGTGTACTGCGAGCCACCCGCCACCCCAGACGCACACACCCACACAAACACCGCAAATCCACCGCAACTACGATGCATGTTAAATTATCCCGCGGTGAACATATGTTACCAAAGGAGGGACGTTTTAATTTCGAAAAAAACAGAGATCATTAAGACGTTTTAGTACATTAATTGATTGATTTTCTACGGGTATAATGTGCAAAAATCAAATTTGAGCTACATGCACATGTGACAGTGCACCTAAATGGATTGCAAAAACACATGTGTCTCACTGGGTGCATGTTTACTCCCTGTTGGGGATATGACTATCGGGTATGACCCGCCCAGGAGGGGCCGGTTTATCCCAGCGGCGGTTCATCTAGACAAAGCCCATGAGTATGTGAAAGTGGAGGTTCATGAAGTAGGCCTGTTAAGGGGCCCAAACCAAGAGGCGGCTTAAGGCCCATGAGTATAAACCGCCATGTATATGTAACTTGTATTATAAGGCATGTAAGATAAGTCACAGAGCTGGACACGTTTGTATGAGCCAGCCGGGACTTTGTAGGCCGCAGGGCGTCAACCCATGTATATAAGGGGACGATCCGGCAACGGTTTAAGGCAAGAAACAATAGATCGAAAGACAGGCAAGGCGTATCCGCTCCCTAGTAATCAAAACCCTAGCAGTACCACCTCAAACTGGATTAGGCTTTTACCTTCACCGCAAGGGGCCGAACCAGTATAAACTCCTCGTGTCCTTTGTCCCGTTTAACCCCTTTAAGCTAACCTCATCGCAATGGTTCCGCAACTAACTCCTTCCATGAGGACATCTGCCGTGACACTTCCACGACACTTGGCGCCCACCATGGGGCCCGCGCATGATGGTTTTGAGTTCTTGAAGGGCACCTTCGAAGGGATCAAGGGATACGCTGTGGGCCGGATGACCAAGAGTCGTCGCGGCAAGCTCTACATCGACAATGCAGGCTGGGGCCCCGAGGCCGGATCAATTGAGTACGGGTATCGGGTCCACTTTGGCGGAATCCATGTCTTCATCGGCAAGATCGGCGAACCGGGCCCTGAGCCGGACATCTGCACCAACATCATCGAGACGGCTGCGTGCACGACCCGCCCGGGTTCAACCCGCCGCCATGAAGCGTGCCTTTGTTGGATGTATGCACGGGGCTGAATTGGAAGGCTCCATGTCTAGCGGTGAGACGGCCATCTACTCCGACGGTGAATCGTCCACAGGTGAGACCAACTGAATGTACCAACTAGAAGATGGACGGCTTAGGGGCTATTTCGACGGCGAAAGTATTCCAGATCCCCATGAGCCGCTAAACAACGTGGCGATCTTCATGGCTGGCACCCAGCCGGTTCTTGGTTCGACAGCCGCCGGGGCCATGACTTCCAGTGCAGCGGCGGTGACAGCAGCTGGTGCTGGCGGTTCAGTGTGCCCGCCGGCTCAAGTTTTAACAGATCTGTTGGAAGCTCTGGCGACTCTGATGGAGGTTGATGTAACCCCAGAAAACCAGGAGCAGCATAAGGCGAAAGTGGCTAAATTGGGTGACGAGATAGTGCAAGCTAAGGCAGAATTGGCAGCGGAAAATGCTAGGATGGCCGCAGAGCGAGCCGTTTTAAACGCCCAAGCACAGCGGATTCAAGCAGATTCATACCGGCTTATGGCGGATCAGAACGCTTCAAACAAAGTCTTGAGGAGAAAACACCGGTGTTGTTTGCCTTCGATTTGTGATTCAAGGAAACTCTTCAATACAGCCGGAGCGGGGGTTAGTAACCCGCCAGTGATAAACCAGACGGTTGAGGCACCAGGGGGTGGAGCGCTAGGTCAGCCGCGCGTAGCAGGTTCTCCGCACATGCATAACACCTCATCTCAGCACGTAATGACACCGCCGGGCCATTACTCCACCCCTCTGGACAACATGATTGTTGCAGATACATGATTGGCGGCTCTGCTAGTTGAGGGCGAGACTCCAACGGAGGTTGAAACCCGCAGGTCCAGGGAGCTTCTTCAAACGGCTTTGGTACAACAGCATGCTTATTCCTATAGTCGTGACCGGATTCATTTAACCCCTTGTCCAAGCTGGAGCTACAGTAGGCACATTGACTCGCCAGCGGTCTCGAGTACGGAGCAGCGCCGTAACCAACCTCATGTACATGACCTGGCGCGCAATGGTGCCAATGCACAGGATTTGGTGGATCAGGGCAGAATGCGTTGAGAGGCCGAGCTGGCGGCTCAACTGGCGGCTCAACAACATGCGCCGGTTTATCCAATGGCTTTAGTTGAGGCAGGTGTAACTTCTAGAGCTTTGGGTGTGCCGCGTTTAACGACGGCTATACGAAACGAGCGTCTGCCCAAGGACTTCAAAGGCCCTCGTAAGGTGCCTAACTACACAGTAGACCAGCCCCCTGAGGCTTGGGTGGAGAGTTATGAGATGGTTATGGAGATGCTGGATGTCAGTGAGGCTGCATACGCTAATTATTTTACCATGATGTTAGAAGGGACGGCTCGTACCTGGTTGAAGGGGCTGCCAGCCAATTCCATCGGATCATGGGTAGAGCTGAAGGCCCGGTTTATCCAAATTTTAAGGACACGTGCAAGTAGCCTATGTCAATCGTGGATTTGGTTTATTGTGTTCAAGCTGATGGCGAGTCAACGACCAACTGGGTGCGCCGGGTATCGACTATCATACATTCCTCAGATAACATCAACGTCGGCTCAGCGGTTCTAATGTTGGAGAAAAATTGTCGTTGCATTCCACTCAAGCAGAAACTTGGGCGGCTTAAGCGTCATTGCAACGACATGGGGGAGCTTATGGCGGCTCTTGTCAAGTATGCCGACTCTGATGGTACCAAGGACCCCAACTCTGAGGATGAAAGACCAGAAAGGGAAAGAAGAGCAGCGGCATGAAGGGGAAGCAGTATAACCCTGCCAATCAGGGTGACAACGGTAAGCACAAGGCTGATGATTTTGTGGCTAACACCGGTGCGCGAAATTATAACCAGCGTCGTAAGGGCGGGCCGACTCAAGGGACGAGGTTTGACCTTGATGCAATATTGAATCAGCCATGTCCAAAACACAGAACAAATCAGAAGTCAGCTCCACATCTGTGGAAGGATTGCAGCATAATGAGAGACTTTAGGGGGTCTATCCAGCACAACCATGGCGCGAACGGCAGTTCAGGGTCCGGGTCATGGAGGCGGCGGCTCAAATTCTGGATTTCACGGCCAAGGCAATCAAGGTGGTTACAACCAATAGAGTAATCAGGGGAATCAGCAGCAATAGTCTGGTTATCAGAGCAACCCGAAGCAATTGAACAGTGGGCAGTACCACGTCTTCACCACCAGCCTGTGTAAGCGGGATCATAAGCTTCATAAGAGGGCAGTAAATGTCGTTGAGCCGGTGGTGCCACATTACTTACGATGGTCAGAGCAGCCTATTGTGTGGAGCCATGAGGATCACCCGCCCCAGGTTGATAATCCGGGTCACCTGGCACTGGTGGTGGCGCCTCAGGTTGGAGGCTATAAGTTTATGAAGGTACTCATGGATGGAGGCAGTAGTATTAATATACTTTATTATGAAACCTTCCGCAGCATGGGGCTGACTGACAAAAATCTCAAGCCGTCGAACACCGTTTTTCATGGAGTGGTGCCTGGTAAGTCGGTGTATCCAGTGGGTAAAATATCTTTGGATGTTGCCTTTGGAGATGAGCATGATTCCAGATCTGAGACTCTGACCTTCGAGGTGGTTAAGATCAAAAGCCCTTACCATGCTCTGTTTGGGCCGCCGGCTTATGCTAAATTCATGGCAAGGCCCTGTTATGTTTATTTACAGCTTAAGATGCCAGGTTACAAGGGCACCATCACGGTACATGGGAGTCGCAAGGTGGCCTTAGAGTGTGAAGAGGGTGATGCTACCTATGCTGAATCGGTTTGTGCAACAGAGGAGCTAAAATTTTACAAAGATAATGTTGACCCGGCGGACATGACGTTTGAGGATTTGAAGAAACAGTTGGCTGAGCCGCCCGTCCTTGCTGCTCCCATTGATAAAGAGCCGTTGTTGTTATATGTCGCAGCTAATAGTCGAGTTGTCAGTGTGGCCATTGTGGTAGAAAGGAAAGAAGCAGGCAAGGAGTACCCAGTTCAATGACTGATTTACTACATCAGTGAGGTGCTTATTGAGTCTAAGCAGAGATATCCACACTGGCAGAAGCTTGTGTATGGAGTCTTCATGGCAAGCCGGAAGTTCAAGCAATATTTCCTGGGTCATCCCATTACTGTGGTTAGCTCTGCTCCTTTAGGAGACATCATCCAAAACAGAGAAGCCACATGCAGGGTTGCTAAATGGTTCATTGAGCTTGGCCCTCATGGTTTGAAGTATGTACCTCGTACGACCATCAAGTCCCAAGAACTTGTGGATTTTATCAATGATTGGACAGAGTTGCAGATGCCTGAGGAAAAGCCGGATAACACATATTGGACCATTCACTTTGACGGATCCAGGCAGTTGGAGGGCTCGGGGGCTCGAGTTGTTTTGACTTCCCCACGAGGTGATAAATTTTCTTATGTTCTCCGGTTAATGTTCCCTTGTACTAACAATGCAGCTGAGTATGAGGCCTTGCTCGATGGTCTTCGGATGGCTAAAGAGATGAATTTAAGCCGGGTGAGGTGCTTTGGTGATTCAGATCTGGTAGCTCAGCAAGTCTCTGGTACTTGGGATTCTACGGATCCGCTGCTGGCGTCTTATCATCGAGAGGTTGATGCCATTGCGGGTCACTTCAAGGGTTACTAGGTTGAGCATATTGATCGCGGGAAGAATGAGGCGGCCGACAACTTAAGCCGGTTAGGATCTTAGCGTAAGCTGGTGCCACCTAACACGTTCCTGGATGTTCTGCTCAACCCTTCTTTCAAGTTACCTACTAAGGAGGATCTTGCTGTTCCCGACCCAGAAGCACAATTGGTGGCGGCTCTTCATGCTATTCCTGATTGGACAGTGCTGTATTTGGCTTACATGACCCGGGGCGAGTTACCTGAGGATGAGATCCTGTCTAGGAAGATAACCTGGCGGTCTAAGTCAATGATGATTGTTAATGGGGAGTTGCACCACTGTAGTGTCACAGGGGCGTTTCAACGTTGTGTTTCTCCTGAAGAAGGCTGCGAGATTCTACAAGAGATTCATGAAGGAGATTGCGGTCATCATGCCGGCTCTAAATCTCTCGTAGCCAAGGCTTTTCGTCACGGTTTTTAATGGTTGAGGGCTCATGCTGATGAAGAGGATTTGGTCAGCAAATGTGACGGTTGTCAGAAGTTTTCACAACGAGCTCATGTTCCGGCACAAGAGTTGAGGATGATTCCAATTACTTGGCCATTTGCGACCTGGGGTCTTGATATGGTTGGGCCTTTCAAGAGGTCCAAGGATAAGAAGACCCACCTTTTGGTGGCGGTTGATAAGTTTACTAAGTGGGTTGAAGCAGAGCCCGTTACTAAGTGTGATGCGGCAACGGCGGTTCAATTCATCAAGAAGGTGATCTTTTGTTTTGGCTTTCCACACAGCATTATCACAAATAATGGCACTAACCTCTCTAAAGGCGCTTTTGTCAACGGGAGCATAGTCAGCTTGATGTTTCTTCTATGGCTCACCCTCAGTCGAATGGTTAAGCGGAACGAGCTAATCAAGAGATTCTGCGAGGTATCAAGCCCTGGCTTATGCTTCCTTTGCAGAGAGCGCCGGGTTGTTGGGTGGAGGAGTTACCCTTAGTGTTATGGAGCATCAATACAACCCCCAAAAGATCTATGGGTTACACACCTTTGTTCATGGTTTATGGAGCAGAGGCGGTTCTCCCTAGTGACATCCGTCACGATTCACCCCGGGTGGCGGCTTATGTTGAAGCTGACAATGAAAAGACATGTCAAGATGCACTTGACCTGTTAGATGAGGTGCGTGACCTAGCGGCGGCTCGTTCGGTGATTTACCAGCAAGATCTATGTTGTTATCACAGCCGCCGGGTCAAAACCAGAACTTTTCAAGAAGGCGACTTAGTGCTCCGGCTCATCCAGGACCAAACAGATATGCACAAGCTGTCACCGCCTTGGGAAGGACCTTCTGTGGTCAGCAAGAATCTGCATAATGGGTCATATTATCTTATCGATGTTCGAGACCACAAGGACTCACGCAAGTCGGAGGAGGAGACCCCTCGGCCGTGGAATATTGCTCATCTTCGGCCCTACTATACTTGAGCCACCGGCTCTCATGATGTACATAGTCTGATGATGTATATATTATAAGCAGAATAATAAAGCCGGCATCCCTGATAATTCAGGGCCTCTGTCGTTTCACTTCCTTGAAGTTGGGACTTTATCATCGTCTTACATGTTCATTTAATAGGCTTGACGCCCAAAATTACAGGGACCAAAGAGAGTTGGATGCACAACACAGCTCAAACATAGGTCCCTGACGAGCACGAGTTGTCAGTATGTCACTTGGGGGCTTCTTGTTCAAACATAGGCGTATTCGACCAAAGAGAACATAGGTTAGTACCCTCTTGACCAGGTTATCTTGTCCACACATAGGCGTATTCGACAAAAGAGGACATAACCTTTCCAGGTCATCCTACATGTATACCAGCTGCTTCAACTCCATCGGGTAATCCCGATTGACCCGTCAAACTCTTAACGATCAATCTTTATGGCATATTCGACCAAGATCTGAGCTTGTTAAGGTTCAAATGGCGGCTTGTCATGCGACAGCTCGGCTTATAGATAGTCAGGATAGATCTAGGCTTCATAAGCCGCCTTCCTTGAAACTTGGATAAATCGGCCCGTGATGTATGTTGTTACTCTGACCCCGCGTACTCCTGATAGGTCTTTAAAGCAAGACCTAACTTTCTCTAGGTTCAAATGTCGATTGGGTACTGTGAGTCAGGCTCACGGAAAGCACGTACCTTCCAGTGGCTCAAGCTAGATTCATCGAAGAAGACACTTTGGCTTGGCGGCCTTCAAAAGGCTCGAATTTTCTGCTTTCTTTTCTTTGTATGATTTCTTTTTTTGCCATCTCGTTTTTACACATCGGGCCAAGCTGCCCTACTTATGGCTCATATTTGAAGCATCTTTTGGGTTTCTACCACCCGCCAGGATGGCAGACTCTAAGTCGTCAAGAGTATCATAATATTATGTTGGAGTTATAGTTCTACAAACTCTAAGCTGTATAAAGCTGTTAAGCCGGCAGTCTAAGCACATGCCATAGGTATGATATTTTATCATATTCATAATTATGGCCAGACCAGCCCTAGTTATGGACTGTTCGTCCCCAGTGGCCTTTATTTGGGTATTATGACCCGCCCGGCGGTAAACCGCCAAGGCGCTTGTGACTTGTTTGTGTGCAGGAGAATAATCAAGTATGATATGCATCAATCAATACTATCATAAGAATAAAAGGTTCGTATTGCAAACTGGCGGATCAGCAGTATTACGCAAAACAGAAACGTGCATGATGGCATGACAGATTCAAGTTTTTACTACCCTATTACATGGCTCCAAGAGCCAAATGGGATCAAGTGTTTTTCCAAGAGTCAAAATATATAAACTGCCTTGCGGTTCACTCTTCTTGGCCTTGCTGGCTTGAGGCTTCAGAGTCATCCTTTTCCAGTTCTTCATCCTCCTCCGCTGTTTGAGTTTTGGTGATGACCAATCGATGCCAGATAAAGCTTGAAATTCAGCCTCGTCATCTATAAGATCAGACGGCTCAACTTCAATGGAAAAAGTGTGCTTAGGGATTGGGGGGATTAAGTCCATCACTTTATAAGCCCGGATTGACATCTTCTGGTTCTCCTTGTTATAAGTCGGATGGTACTTTGAAAGGTCCGAGTCATTGGTAATCATAGTCGCCATTGGACGTATCTCGTTTATACAAGCAGAGAAATCCTTCTGATCAAAAGCGTACCATCTTCTTTCAAGATTGGGCAACCAGTGGCTACCTCAGACGGGTCAAGCTCTGGTACCCATGCCTTGGCCCGACTCAAAGCCATCACAGCACCGGCTCTTGCAGACGACTACTTCATTTAATCCATCCTAGCACGAAGCACAGAAAGTTTTTTCAAGACATCTATCAAAAGAGTAGGTGCTTGATTCATTGGAGGAATTGCAGCCATTGCACGTTGAGCTCCGGTGTACAGCTGTTCGACAAGTGTATAGACAACTTTGAGCTTCACAAGCATGTCCTGGTTAAGGTTGCTACTCCTAGGACCTGAATAAATCACAGATTAGTTAATGGCAATTTATATTATCACGACAAGGATTCACTTTTGATGATTAGCAAAGCGACTCACCAAAGATAGTAGAAACCATCGGAGATACATGGTGTTTTAAGCCGGTAAGTTCAGTGGTCACCTCTTGAAGAGCTGCCTCAGCTTTTTCGGCTCGCTGTGTTAAATCAGTCTTTTCTTCAGCCTAAGTGCTTTTCTCCGCCTCAAAACTGGTCTTCAGCTTTTCCAATTCAGCTATGCTAAACTGGAATTTGGATTCAGCTTTCTGGGTCTCAGACTCATGATTCACCAGCCAGGTCTTTGCATCATTTAACTGTGACTCAAGTTCAGCAGAAGCAGCCTATATGAAGCACAGAGTTGTCAATACATTCATATCAGGATTACAAGAATATAAGTCCCAAGTCTTTTGCAAGAAACAACACTTGGCACTTGGGGGCTAATGTCTGTCAAAGAATTTCTTTTAGTAAAACGGCTCTCATGAATAAAGTCCCAAGCACTTTGCAAGCAAGACTCCTTGGCACTAGGGGGGCTAATGCATATCGCTTGTATCTTTTTAATGATGAATAGGTTGTGCTGTAAACAATCACAGCTGATTCATGAGGGCTACACAGATAAGCTCTCCTTTATTAACCAATGGTAAACAGGACCGGCTCATTCATGCTGATTAAACCGGCCCTTGGGGACTACGGATGCAAGGCTCAATTGCTTACACACCCTGTTTAATTTTAACTATGACAACCGTCCTTGGAGGGATTCTACGACAAAAGCTTCTGAATTATTATAAGTCTACAACCTATTCAATTTTATCATAACCAGTAGACTTGGGGGTTGGCAGGATGTACGTAATTATTCAAAGGTGGAAGTCATACCTCATGCTCTTGGTGCATTTGCTTCACCATATCAACTTCAAGAACGCGGCTGGAGTGTACTTGGCTGAGGTAGCCAGAGAGTATCTCACTGCTGCTCAATTGTGTATAATGAGAGACGTCAAACCTCGTCTTCCGCCTTTCAATAACCTCTTGCTTAGCAGTATGTTTGGCCAAAGCTATTGGATTTCCCGGTTCTGTAAAGCCGGTGCCAGTGATCAGAACATCATCTGTATGAGTCTCCGATGGCTTAAGTGGGCTTGATGGTGCAGGGTTCGAAGAATTAATATTGGTGTCACCAACGCAGAGATCCGGAATCTCAGGTGAAACTTCAGGGGCAGGGTCATCTGGTTGTTTTTCAGAAGCATTAGGTGCAGAGACTTGCTATTCCAGTTCAATAACTTTAGGATCCTCAGCTGGCTTGGAAACCTTTTCTTTCTTGCTAGGCTTTGCTTGTCCACTACACAGGTGGTGACAAGTCAGAATAAGTATAAGAGTATAAAGAGATACAGAATAAAAGGTAATTATAGTTACCCGGGGGCAATTTTAAAAGCCGGCAACTCGGTTTGCGATGAGTCGCCAGAGGAAAAACGGTTAATCTCCTAATCAATTGAATCAACAGAGTTAAGTGGTAAGAAAATAAGACTCGTGGCGGGTGAAATGATTTTTAAGTTAAAAGAACCTCGCTTCGACGTTTTCGAGGAGTGGGAGTGTTCGGTAAGCCAGAGGACAACTCTTCACCTCCACTGGTCTGGGTCTGACGTCGATTCTCGTGTTGCTATTGCTTCAAAATAAAGTGAGGATATAAATAATCCAAGGGGTGTGAAAACCTTACTTTCCGGGTTACTTGTCGAAGTTTCTATCTTGGCAAAGGTTCTGAGCCGAAGGAAATAATAGTTACCTCTTCTTCAGCTGCTTGGCTGGCTCCCGTGTCATCCTGATAATAATCAGTGTCAATAAGATGGTTGAAAATGAGCCAAGAGAGTCAAGGGCTACCTCCGACTCAGAGGTGTCATCCAGATTAAGCATGTCAGAGGCGCTTGGTGCTACCTCTTGAGCACTGCGTTGGTTTTCCCTTGAAGAGGAAAGGGTGATGCAGCAAAGTAGCGTAAGTATTTCCCTCAGTTTTGAGAACCAAGGTATCAATCCAGTAGGAGTCCACGCGCGAGTCCCATGCACGTACACAAACAAACAAGAACCTCGCAACCAACGCGATAAAGGGGTTGTTAATCCCTTCACGGTCACTTACGAGAGTGAGATCTTATAGATATGATAGGATAATATTTTGGTATTTTTATGATAAAGATGCAAAGTAAAATAAACAGAAATAGAAATAGCAAACTATGGGAAGATTAATATAATGGAGAATAGACCCGAGGGCCATAGGTTTCACTAGTGGCTTCTCTCAAGATAGCATAAGTATTGCGCACTACAAAAAAAAGACACATCCGTGACATTTCACTACTAGGAAAACGGCTATAGATGAAATGGACACTAATGGCGCACCACGTGTGTGGTGCGCCATTAGAATATAGCAATGGCGCACCACATACAGGTACGCCATTAGTAATATATTACTAATGGCGCACCTGGTGTGCAGTGCGCCATTAGAAGTTTTGAAAAAAAACAAAATTTGTTACTAATGGCGCACCGTGGGTGTGGTGCGCCATTACTAGTTGACATAGTAATGGCGCACCACACCCAGGGTGCGCCATTAGAAGTTTTGAAAAAAAAAGTAAAAAAATAAAAAAAATTGTTAGTAATGGCGCACCAGTGGACAGTGCGCCATTACTAGTTTTTAACTAGTAATGGCGCACTGTCTGATGAAGCCATGTACCTAGGGTAGGGGCACGGACCTGTCCAAGGAGCCCTACCCTAGGACATCCCTAGGAGAAGTCACCTTTCAATCGACTTGAAGGTATCTCA
Source organism: Triticum urartu (assembly GCF_056163025.1). Lineage (NCBI taxonomy): Eukaryota > Viridiplantae > Streptophyta > Magnoliopsida > Poales > Poaceae > Triticum > Triticum urartu. The sequence goes on along the minus strand of NC_141873.1, from coordinate 521,944,715 downwards.
CTCGACGGATTCAAGACACTCGACCAGAAAGCTATCACTCGACCATGAAGCCAACCACTCGACCGCCAGGAGACCTGTAGTCACTCCGAAGGCAAACGGTCAGCTGTTATGTAGTCTTTATGGTCATTATCACACTTTATTAGGGGCGTTACCAGTAACGCCCAACCTTGAATGTACCTTAAACCCTACACTACTGAGGGCAAGAGGGGGCCGGCGAACTCTATATAAGCCACCCCCTCCTCAGTATGGAGGGTTGGCACCTCCGTTATTCACACACCAGTAATCCAATCGACTGCCTCTGGGCACCGAGACGTAGGGCTGTTACTCCCTCCGCGAAGGGCCTGAACTCGTACATCTTGGTGTATTTACAACTTCCCAATAGCTGAGATCTAGCCTCTCCATACATACCCCCCTACATCACTGTCAGAGCTAGAACCACGACAGTTGGCGCCCACCGTGGGGCAGGAATCTTAGCGCCTGATTGGAGAAGTTGCGATTTTTCCGATCCCTTTGATCATGGTTTCGTGCGGAGTTTTTGTGGAGGGCCGCGAGATCCGCCTCGGCGCGCTCAGGTTCATCGCCGACGACTCCGCCTGGCTTCAGGAGGTGCCACTCGACAGCGACGCGCTCCCCGTCCGCGGCGCGACGCATTTCTGCGCATGCGTTCGTGGCGACCTCCTGCGACAGCCGTCGACCCAGTATCGGTCGGCCCCCGTATCGTCTCCCCGCTCTGTCTCCCACCGGCGCAAGCGCTCCGGTCGGTCGAGACTTCAGAGGTGGGTGAGGCATGCCGTGGCTCGCCAGTCGGCCGCCCCGCAAGTCGCGGCAATCGAGCCCGACGAATCTCTCTGCGGCCTGTTCGACTGGCTCCGCAGAAACCGCATCCGAGTGCGACAGCAGCGACCCAGCGGCTGAGATTCTGGCGGTCGATGGAACGCACAGTCCTCCCGGTTTCCCTCGCGCTGATGGAGGCGCGGGTGGGGGCGACCCGTCGCATCCCCACGATGAGTACCTCCCCGAACCTCTCACGTCATTACATCGAGAGGAGCTTCGCCGCCGGAACATGGACGCACTCCGCACTCCTATCGTCGGAGAGACCCCCGAGGCCCGGGCCTTGGAGGACGCGCGCTTGGCTAATTTGGCCGAGCGCACTCGACTGGAGAATCTCCAGCGAGCACTCGACGAGCAAGCGCGTCAGCGGGCTCCCGAGTCTAGTCGACGCCAGCTCTTCCCGCCGACGCAGGTATACCGAACCCCAGTTCAGAATTTGGCCGCCGCGGCCCATATAGTAGAATCGATTCAGCCCTCCCAGTCGGAGGCGGGCAGGGGCTTGTTACAGATCAGAGCGTTGCTCCGGGCGGCGGGAAACCAGAATTCCGCTGTTTCTTAGTCGCGGAATAGGATCCACAGTCGATCTGTTGCAATAGATACAGTCCAGTCGACTCATAGCCCGAGGTCGCCCCCGAGGCGTGAGGGACCTGGTGACCGGCATGATCAGTACATGAGGAATGAGCAGTATGATCACTGATCCGATCGTGATGATCGATGTCGAGTGCCAACCCCTCCCCCGAGGAGTGGGTCATATGCGCCTCGACATCGAGATGACAGGCGCCCTCATAGCGTTGGGCAGAGGATTCCCGTCGACCCCAGGGACCCAGGCTTTGACGTGAGATCTGTCCTCGTTCAAGGCTTGGTTGACAGTAATAGGGCTCATCGGGAAGGCCAGAACAGAGATGCGCCCTCCAGCAGTAGAATACGTGCTTCAGGGCCAGAGTGTTTCAGTCGAGCCATCAGAGCCGCAGTGATTCCTCCCAATTTCAGGCTGGCGACTGGAATCAGCAAGTTCACCGGTGAATCTAAGCCTGACACTTGGCTCGAAGATTACCGAGTAGCTGTACAGATTGGCGGTGGCAATGATGAGGTGGCCATGAAGCATTTGCCTCTCATGTTAGAGGGCTCAGCCAGAGCGTGGCTAAATCAGTTGGCACCCAGCAGCATTTACACTTGGGAGGACCTCTCCCGAGTGTTTATCACAACCTTTGAAGGAACATGCAAGCGACCTGCAGGCCTTACAGAGTTGCGGTCTTGCGTGCAGAAGCCGAATGAAACTCCGAGGGAATACATCCAGAGGTGGATCACACTGCATCACTCGGTTGAGAATGTGTCAGACCATCAAGCAGTTTGTGCCTTCAAGGAAGGCGTTAAATACAGAGAGTTGAATCTGAAGTTCGGTCGAACTGGAGAGATGCCTCTGAATCGGATGGTGGAGATTGCCACCAAGTACGCTAATGGTGAAGACGAGGACCGACTCCGGAGTGGCAAGCACAAGGCAGTCGCCCAAGAAACCGGAGGAAACTCCAGTCGGAAACAGAAGCAGAAGGCCGAGCCAGCCGCTCCTGGGGAGGCCCTGGCCGTAGCCCAGGGAAACTTTAAGGGAAAACCCAAAGGCACCTGGAAGCCCAAGAAAGTCAAGGATCAGGATGGAAATGATGTTTTGGATCTGCCATGTCACATCCACACCAAGAAAGATGAAGAGGGTAATTTCATTTACCCAAAGCATACCACTCGACAGTGCCGGCTCCTGATCCAGCAGTTTCAGGGCAAACAGTCCAAGGATAAGGAAAAAGAGTTAGACAGGTTCGAGGACAAGGAAGACAGTGACGATGGATACCCCCAAATCAATTCCACCCTGATGATTTTTGCTGATGTCGAAAGCAAAAGTCAACTGAAAGTCATTAACCGTGAGGTGAATATGGTTGCTCTGGCGACACCCAGTTATCTGAAGTGGTCTCAGACTGCCATCACATTCGACCAGTCCGATCACCCTACGCACATTGCCACCCCTGGGAGGCAAGCTTTGGTGGTCGACCCAGTTGTCGAAGGCACTCGACTAACCAAAGTCCTGATGGATGGTGGCAGTGGCCTGAACATATTGTATGCTGAAACATTGAAAGGGATGGGCATTCCGATGTCCAGGCTCAGTGCCAGCAACATGAGCTTCCATGGAGTCATTCCTGGAAAGAAAGCCGAGTCACTCGGCCAGATTGCTCTCGACGTGGTTTTCGGTGATTCAAAGAATTACCGCAGGGAAAAGTTGACATTTGAGGTTGTGGACTTCCAAAGTGCTTATCATGCTATTCTGGGCCGGCCAGCTTATGCACGCTTCATGGCTCGACCATGCTACGTATATCTCAAGATGAAGATGCCCGGCCCCAGAGGTGTGGTCACCGTTACCGGTAATCGGAAGAAAGCAGAAGAGTGTTTTCAGAAAGGATCGAAGATTGCTGACGCTCAGATGGCAGTTGTTGAGCTACAAGAGTACTAGAAGACTGCTGATCCGAGTGAACTGCTACGAGCCAAGAAGCCTGCTTCAGAATCTGCTTTTCAGTCGTCCGGTGAAACTGAGACAGCTCACATTCACCCGACCGACCCCGACGCTGCTCCGACTCACATCTCGACGACGCTCGACTCCAAATAGGAAGAAGCGCTCATCCAGTTCCTCCGTGAGAACTGGGACGTCTTCGCATGGAAGCCTTCTGACATGCCTGGAGTTCCCAGGGGGCTGGCTGAGCACCGTCTACGAGTTGACCCGAAGTTCAAGCCCGTGAAAGAACATCTTCGACGGTCCGCCGTCCAGAAGAGGAAAGCTATTGGCGAGGAGGTGGCTCGGCTCTGAGCAGCAGAGTTCATCCGAGAGATCTACCACTCCGAGTGGCTCGCCAATGTTGTCATGGTCCCCAAGAAGGACAAGTCACTTCACATGTGCATTGATTTCAAACATATCAATCGGGCCTGCCCGAAAGATCATTTTCCTCTCCCTCGCATCGACCAAATAGTCGACTCGACTGCGGGGTGCGAGAGATTGTCTTTTCTAGATGCCTATTCCGGGTACCATCAGATCCTTCTGTATGGACCCGACGAGATCAAACCAGCTTTCATCACTCCATTCGGATGCTTCTGTTACGTCACCATGCCGTTCGGCCTCAAGAACGCCGAAGCCACGTTCATGAGAATGATTCAGAAGTGTCTACTCACTCAAATCAGTCGGAATGTGGAGGCATACATGGATGATATTGTGGTCAAGTCACGGAAAGGTTCCGACCTGCGGGCCGACCTTGCTGAAACCTTTGCCAACCTCAGGAGGTATGATATCAAGCTCAATCCGTCAAAGTGCACGTTCGGAGTTCCAGGTGGAAAGTTACTCGGTTTTCTCGTTTCTGAACGGGGGATCGATGCCAATCCTGAAAAAGTTGGCACCATATTCCGGATGAAGCGTCCTGTACGCGTGCACGATGTCCAAAAGCTTACAGGCTGCTTGGCCGCTCTAAGTCGATTCATTTCTCGTCTCGGTGAAAAGGCGTTGCCTCTTTACCGACTGATGAAGAAGTCTGACAAGTTCGAGTGGACTCCAGAAGCTGACGCAGCATTTGCAGAGCTCAAAGCTCTGCTCTCCACCCAGCCGGTGCTTGCTGCCCCAATCAGCAAAGAGCCTCTGCTGCTTTACATTGCAGCCACAGGACAAGTTGTCAGTACAGTACTTACGGTCGAGCGGGAAGAAGAAGGAAAGGCCTTCATAGTTTAGCGCCCAGTCTATTATCTGTCTGAAGTTTTGACCCCTTCAAAACAAAGATACCCTCACTACCAGAACCTTGTATATGGGATCTACATGACCACGAAGAAGGTTGCACACTACTTCTCTGACCATTCCATTACAGTCGTCAGCGACGCTCCACTGTCAGAGATCTTGCACAACAGAGATGCAACTGGTCGAGTGGCTAAGTGGGCGATTGAACTACTCCCCCTAGATATCAAGTTTGAAGCAAAGAAGGCTATCAAGTCCCAAGCAATCGCAGATTTCATCGCCGAGTGGATTGAACAGCAACTTCCGACTCAAGTTCACTCGGAGCACTGGACCATGTTCTTCGATGGATCTAAGATGCTGAATGGTTCCGGTGCTGGGGTAGTTCTAGTCTCCCCCCGAGGAGATAAGCTCAGATATGTTCTCCAGATTCACTTCGATTCCTCCAATAATGAAGCAGAATATGAAGCACTTTTATACGGGTTGCACATGGCCATTTCACTCGGCGTCCGTCGCCTCATGGTCTATGGCGACTCAGATTTGGTAGTTAATCAGGTGATGAAGGAGTGGGACGTCAGAAGTCCGGCTATGACTGGCTATTGCAACGCAGTGAGAAAGCTAGAAAAGAAATTCAAGGGGTTAGAGCTTCATCACATCCCCCGACTGAAAAATCAAGCAGCTGATAGGCTCCAAGAGAGAAGCCGTTCCCAGCAATGTGTTTCTGGAGCACATCCGCTCGCCGTCAGTCCAAGAGGATCCTTTCACAGAAGAAGCCCCGCAGCCGAAAAGTGCCACAGATCCGACTGAAGTCGAAGTTCCTTCTGTGGTCGACCTAATCATGGAAGTCTTGGCAATCACTCCTGACTGGACGATACCGTACATCGCGTATATCCTAAGGAAAGAACTCCCAGAGGACGAGGAAGAGGGTTGACAGATCGTCCGCCGATCCAAGGCCTTCACAGTCATAAAGGGGCAGTTGTATAGAGAAAGCGCGACGGGAATTGGTCAGAAGTGCATAACACAGAAAGAGGGTCGGATAATCCTTGATGATATCCACTCGGGGACCTATGGTCACCATGCGTCCTCTCGGACCATTGTGGCTAAAGCATACCGAGCGGGATTTTACTGGCCTAGAGCAAATGAGATGGCAAAAGAGATAGTCGACAAGTGTGGAGGGTGCCAGTTCTACTCCAACATGTCGCACAAGCCTGCATCAGCCCTGAAGACCATTCCACTCGTCTGGCCCTTTGCTGTCTGGGGACTAGACATGGTTGGTCCACTGAGAACAGGCAGAAGTGGTTTCACTCATGTGCTTGTGGCAGTCGACAAGTTTACCAAATGGATTGAAGCTAAGCCTATCAAGAATCTTGATGCTTGCACTGCTATCAGTTTTGTCAGAGGGCTAACATTCAGATATGGAGTCCCGCATAGCATCATCACTGACAATGGGTCAAACTTCGATTCGGACAAGTTCAGAGCTTTTTGCGCCTCTCAAGGCACTCGAGTCGACTACGCATCGGTCGCCCATCCCCAGTCGAATGGACAAGCTGAAAGAGCAAATGGTCTAATTCTCAAAGGACTAAAGCCTCGACTGATGCGTGATCTCAAGAACGTGGCAGGTGCTTGGGTCGACGAGCTTCCGTCAGTTCTGTGGGGATTGAGGACCACCCCTAACCGGTCGACTGGAAGAACTCCATTCTTTCTGGTTTATGGAGCCGAAGCAGTTCTGCCAAGTGATCTTCTTCACAACGCGCCCCGAGTCGAGCTTTACACCGAGGATGAAGCAGAACAGGCCCGGCAAGACGCAGTCGACCTCCTAGAAGAAGAGAGGGAGATGGCCATGATCAGATCGACCATTTATCAGCAAGACTTGCGTCAATTCCACGCCCGGAATGTGAAGAGCCGAGCCTTCCAGGAAGGAGATTTGGTCCTCCGAGTGGATCAACAGAAACCGCACAAACTTGCTCCTACTTGTGAAGGCCCCTTCATCGTCACCAGAGTCCTCCACAATGGAGCATATCACCTCTACAATGTTGATCACCAGATCGACGAGCCACGAGCTTCGAATGCGGAACTACTCCGCCCATTTTACACTTGAGTTCTCCCTTGGACGGGATGTAGTAAGAAAAAAAATTCCTGCAGTTCATTTTTATCAAAGACAAGAGTGTTCCAATAATTGCTGCCACTTTTGTTCGCGTGCGAAATCCCTCAGTGGGTGGCTTAGCTGCGAATCCGTTTCGCCTAAGTTTGAAAAATCCTACCGAGTGGAGAGCCAGACTCCCACTCGGGGGCTTAGCTGCAGCCCAGTGCTTGCCTAAGTGTTTAAAATCCTACCGAGTGGAGAGCAAACCTCCCACTTGGGGGCTTAGCTACAGTCCAGCACTCGCCTAAGTTCTCTCACTTAGAGACTTAGCTGCAGTCCAGCACTCGCCTAAGTTTGAAAAAATCCTACCGAGTGGAGAGCGATCCTCCCACTCGGGGGCTTAGCTGCAGTCCAGCACTCGCCTAAGTTCACTCACTTAGAGACTTAGCTGTAGTCCGGCACTCGCCTAAGTTTGAAAAAATCCTACCGAGTGGAGAGCGATCCTCCCACTCGGGGGCTTAGCTGCAGTCCAATACTCACCTAAGTTCTCTCACTTAGAGGCTTAGCTGCAGTCAAGCGCTCGCCTATGTTCGAAAAAATCCTACCGAGTGGAGAGCAATCCTCCCACTGGGGGACTTAGCTGCAGTCCAGTACTCGCCTAAGTTCTCTCACTTAGAGGCTTAGCTGCAGTCAGGCACTCGCCTAAGTTCGAAAAAATCCTACCGAGTGGAGAGCAATCCTCCCACTCGGGGGCTTAGCTGCAGTCCAGTACTCGCCTAAGTTCTCTCACTTAGAGGCTTAGCTGCAGTCAGGCACTCGCCTAAGTTTGAAAAAATCCTACCGAGTGGAGAGCAATCCTCCCACTTGGAGGCTTAGCTGCAGCCCAGTGCTCGCCTAAGTGTTTAAAAATCCTACCGAGTGAAGAGCAAACCTCCCACTCGGGGGCTTAGCTGCAGTCCAGTACTCGCCTAAGTTCTCTCACTTAGAGGCTTAGCCGCAGTCAGACACTCGCCTAAGTTTGAAAAAATCCTACCGAGTGGAGAGAAAACCTCCCACTCGGGGGCTTAGCTGCAGCCCAGCGCTCGCCTAAGCGTTTAAAAATCCTACCGAGTGGAGAGCAAACCTCCCACTCGGAGGCTTAGCTGCAGCCCAGTGCTCGCCCAAGTGTTTCAAAATCCTACCGAGTGGAGAGCAAACCTCTCACTCGGAGGCTTAGCTACAGCCCAGTGCTCGCCTAAGTACAAGACACAACCCAATCCGCGAGTCGACTGCTACCTTCCCCTTCGGAGCTGCGCCGCAAATACAAGGTTATTCCGAGTGAAAATCAAGATCCACTCGACGAATCAAACCATGAAGATATTCAATGACAAATCAAGATCAGATAAAGCCTAAAAGGTCCTAGACCCTATATCAAAGTACTCAAGACCTCGGCTCGGCGGAGTTTAATGGTTACAAATCCACTCGGCATTCCGAGGCAAATTTAAAGTGAAGCATAGAAGTTTTTCATTCCTCAGGAGGAGGACTGGAAGGGGCGACGAACTCGTCCAAGTCGATCCTATCTGCAATACGAGTGGCAGCAGCAATAAAAGTCTCCATGAAGTCCTGAAAGTTGTGCTTCCTGGTATTAGCAACTTGGATGGCGGCCAGCTTTTCTTCTCGCGCCTCCTTGCAATGGACGCGGACCAGAGACAGAGCGACATCAGCACCACATCTAGCAGAAGATTTCTTCCATTCCGCCACTCGACCCGGGACTTCATTCAGTCGGACCATCAGGGACTCGAGGTCGTTCTGAAGTGTCGTTCCGGGCCAGAGTGATGTGTCGATCCATGACATCGCAGCCTTCAGCCAAGCAAGATAATCAACGACGCTGGTAACACGAGACTCCAGTCGGAGCACGTTCATAGCAGCCTCGTCCTTCACGAGAGAATTGGCGGGATCCAAGCCTGGCTCCACTCGACTGGTTTCCTCTTCGAAGCTCTGGCAGAATTCTGCAAACACGATTCAAGAATAAGACAGTGGCCGTACGCGGGCTTGGCAACTACAAGACAGCCGGGTTGGAATAATTACCTTCAAGCATGACGAACAGCTTCTTGGTGAGTCCTCCGAGATAAGCCTCCAGATCTTTTGCCTTCCCCGCCAGCTCGCCCGCCTTGTCGTGCAGAGCCATCTTCTCCTTCTTCAGTCAACTGGCATCTCGATTAGCTGTCTCGAGGGCAGTTTTCAGTCTGGAGTTCTCCTGTTCAAGAGCTCCGACCGAAGCCAATTTCTCTTCTGCGAGCTTCGTTTTGCTCGAGGCCTCCTTCTATGCCTCTGCAAGGTCTTGATCCTTCTTCTTCAGAACTTCCTCCAGTTTATCTGCGGCGCGTCGAGTGGAACCAACATCAAGAATGGACAAGAAAGAAAAGCCACCCGTTAAGAATGGAGAACCTCACCAGCCATACCTTTTGCTTCTTCTTGCGCCTTCTTCAAATTCTCCTGAGCAAGCTTCAAGTTAAGGTTGAGCTGGATCTGCTGATTCTCCAACTCAGTATAGCGAGCTACAAGTTCGCAAGATTTCTGTAAAAAGAAAAATCAGTCGACAGACGTCCAAGATAAGTTGCTTCCGAGTAGCTAAGAGACAATGATGACGTTTCTAAGACCATAGCCGAATCAAAAACATTCGATAGTAATCTCGGGGACTACACCCAGTGGGTGCACTCAGCGTGCCCCCACTGGTTCGACCAAAAAAACAAAGAGAAAGAGAGAAAAAGTCGACTGCCCGCAGTCGACCGGATATAGTTCCACTCGACCTGGCCCGACCAAACCGAGTGAAGAAATACAGCTACAGCAACACAATGTAAAGACTACAGTCGACTGCCAGCAGTCCACCGTAGTCTCGGGGACTACACCCAGTGGGTGCACTTAGCGTGCCCCCACTCGTCCAAGGATTGACAGACACACCCAGTGGGTGTACAGATACAGATACAAAAGATCTTCGGAAAAGAGACTCTTCAAACAGCATATCATAACAGACCAAGTGTTGAGTCGACTGACCTGGACGTTGCTCTGAAGAGCCGAAATCGCGTCATAGGCTGCTTGGCTGGCCTCCTGAGCCATCTTCACTTGCTCCATCATGATCCCTGCCTGGCGCATAGCCTCTTTTGCAGCAGCCGCTTGGTCCTCAGGGACGGGGTATGCGGCAAAAAGCGAAGACGGATCCGCAATCGACGACGAGGGCCGCGCACTCGCCAGAGGAACGGCGAAGGTCACAGAAGCCCAAGTGGTGTCACCACCATCCCGAGCCACGGCCTCGGACGCCGGAGCGGATTGGAGGGTCTTGTCAGCCGACGCCCTCTTGTGCCTCCTCACTCTCAACGGACCGTTGTCGTCGTCATCTGGGAGGTCGATAACATGAGGAGGGGCTACAAAGGAAAAGTTCAATCGACCAGGGTTGCAATAAATGTTTAGTCGACTCAAAGCGGAAACGTCAGTAATCGTACCAGGGTTGGAGGTAACAGCATCCTCCATCTCTTGGTCGTCATCCTTGGCGGAGATCTCAGAAGTAGCAGCACTGCAAGCCTCGAAAGTCAGTCGGTTGGCTCAATGGATCGACCAAGGATCCGTCCACGGTCGACAAAGGAAAACAAGTTTTATTATTACCCAGAAATGGTGGGGACGGCCATCCTCATCTTGGGTAGAGCCTTGGGCGGCTTGGATGGCGCTACACGCGGATGCTTGGGAGCCTTTCCAGTCAGCGCAGGAGAAGAGGTCCGAGGGCGTTTCGACGACTGCCCAACAGGAGCAGTCGCACTACCACGCTCCCGCGCCGGATCGTGTGTGAGCTTGGATCGCCCCTCCGGGTGGGGGGGTTCAACCTCCTCCTCCTCCTCTTCGCTGGAGTCGACGTCGTCGCCTCCCTCTCCTTCACCGTCGGACTCCCACTCGCCTTGATCGTCCCCGCTCTCACCTCCGCTCGCCTCCCCTTCCTCAGTTGGCCCCTGTGCCCCATTGGGCATCGAGTACATCTCAGTAGTCGCCTGAAAAACAACAGGCGAGACAAAGGTCAATCGACCAACTCAAAGAAGACCAATGAAGAAAAACAAGATCTCAGTCAGGAGCATAGAGACATACCTGGTCCACGTCGTACGAGTTATCGAGTGGAATTACCCTCCTGGCTCCTCGGGGGTTGTCCTTGTTTCCTGTAATGCTTGACAGCCACCCCTCCAGCATCTCATCAGTGACCTCCTCCGGGTGGATCCGAGTGGTGTCGTCAAGACCCGAGTACAGCCACATCGGGTGGTCACGAGCCTGGAGCGGTTGGATGCGCCTCCGGAGGAAGACCTCCAGCAAATCCATGCCCGTCACGCCCTCACGGACAAGTTCAACCACTCGACCGGCCAGCACTTTGACTTGGGCCCTTTCCTCCGGCGCCACTTTCAGAGAAGCAGGTTTTTCAGCTCGGTCGAGTGAGAAAGGAGGGAAACCAGTCGACTGTCCTGGGGTCGCCTGGTCCTGACAGTAGAACCAGGTCGCCTGCCAGCCATGGACCGACTCCGGGAAAGTAATGGATGGAAAACAGCTCTTCCCCCTCGTCTGGATCGCCAAGCCCCCGCACAACTGGATCACCTGCGTCCTCTCGTACTCGACTTGGCCTTCTTGACCGATTGGGAACGGCAGGTAAAGATGTGCTTGAAAAGTCCCCAATGGGGGTGGCAACCCAAGAAAGCCTCACACATGGAAATGAAAGCGGCAAGGTATACAATGGAGTTGGGAGTAAAGTGGTGGAGCTGCGCTCCGAAGAAGTTCAAGAAGCTCCTGAAAAAAGGATGGGGCGGCAGAGAAAACCCTCGGTCGATGTGGGTGGCTAGGAGCACGCACTCACCATCGCGGGGTTGAGGTTCGATCTCTCTCCCCGGAAGACGCGCAGCCTCGTGGGGAATGACTCCCCCCTCGACCATGTCGTCGAGATCCTCTTGCCGGATCACTGACGGCATCCAATCGCCCTGGATCCAGCCCTTGGGCAGAGCGGACCTTGAGGAGGATCCGCCCCGAGTAGATCTTTTCCCCTTCCCCTGCGCCGCCGCCTTCTTCACGCGCTCCAGAGCGGAGGTCTTGCCCTTCGTCATCGTCGCCGGTGAAGTCTCGCACGGGCCTGCTGCGCTGGGGCGAGAACGGAGGTGGCGGAAGGACTTGCGAAGGGAGAGAGGAAGAAGAAAGGAGGAGAAGAGAGCGCACTGCTTGGAAACCCCGAGCCGGCGATTTATAAGGGGCCGCTCTCGAGTGGCTGACTGGTAGGCACAGGCTATCCAGTCAAATCCCGCAGCAGACGCGCGCGCAGTACGTGGCGAAAAAGGCAACGCGGGGATCGAGGAACTTCCACTTTATCGCTTCCGATTACTGCGGCCGCTCCCGTCCCGCGCGCTTCCCAAAATGCGAAATCCCACGACATCCGCGGGCTGCAGAACAACTTGTCAAAACGGAAGACCCCGCCCGCACCGACGCTCGGTATGTCGCAAATAAAGAAATTCACTCGACGAAAGGCCTGGAATGGATCAAGGCGACTGAAAAAGGTTGGCAACGTCATCCATGACGATTGACCCAAAACGAGGCGCTCACGTAGCCCAAAGAATCAGTCGGAAAGATCTCCAACTCTTTCCCCACTCTAACCTCAATCCATTCGGGGGCTAATGATGAAGCCATGTACCAAGGGTAGGGGCACGGACCTGTCCAAGGAGCCCTACCCTAGGACATCCCTAGGAGAAGTCACCTTTCAATCGACTTGAAGGTATCTCACTCGACGGATTCAAGACACTCGACCAGAAAGCTATCACTCGAGCATGAAGCCAACCACTCGACCGCCAGGAGACCTGTAGTCACTCCGCAGGCAAACGGTCAGCTGTTAAGTAGTCTTTATGGTCATTATCACACTTTATTAGGGGCGTTACCAGTAATGCCCAACCTTGAATGTACCTTAAACCCTGCACTACTGAGGGCAAGAGGGGGCCGGCGAACTCTATATAAGCCGCCCCCTCCTCAGGATGGAGGGTTGGCACCTCCGTTATTCACACACCAGTAATCCAATCGACCGCCTCCGGGCACCGAGACGTAGGGCTGTTACTTCCTCCGTGAAGGGCCTGAACTCGTACATCTTGGTGTGTTTACAACTTCCCAATAGCTGAGATCTAGCCTCTCCATACATACCCCCCTACATCACTATCAGAGCTAGAACCACGACACTGTCCTCTGGTGCGCCATTACTAAGTTTTTTTCAAAAAAAATTCAAAAAAAATTTCAAATTTTTTTATATTTTTTTTCAAAACTAGTAATGACGCATCGTGGGTGTGGTGTGCCATTACTAGTTTAACTACAAATGGCGCACCACCCCACGGTGCGCCATTACTTGTTTGCCCGGCTTCCACCGAATGCCCCCCCCCCATGTGGACCGCCTTTTCAGTTTTAAAAAAAAATAAAAAAAATGATAAAAATGTCAAAAAAATAAAAGAAAATAAGTTTGCCACGTGATATGTGGTCTAGTTGTTGGGAAAATTTACAAATATAAATTTCGACTTTATTTGCAAAATCTCTCTGGAAATTTGTAAAATGGGCATAACTTTTGCATACGAACTCGGATTAAAAAGTTTTATATATGAAAAATCATCTACTCGAAAAGTTACATCCGAATTTAACCAGGGGAACCCCGTTAAACATTTTCAAAATCCCCAAAAACCTAACACAAAAAAGTTACGGGGCTTTCAAGATCTAGAGGCAAAAAAATTCAAAAAAAAGGTTTTGAATTTTTTTTTAAATTTTTTGTTTCAAAAAATGATACGTAATATGACCGGGAAGTTTGAAATATTTTTCAAAATTTCATCATAGTCATGAACATGAACAAAGTCCTAGACATCAACAAGGTATAATAGTAGTGTGAGGATGGGTGACCTTTTGGGAAGTTTGACCACGGAGTGCGATTTGACCTAAGATTAAGCATATTGACCCGAAATTAAGAAATAATGACCTGAGATTAAGAAAAAAACGAAAAAAAAAATTGAAATTTTTTGAAAAAAATTAAAAAAAATCTGAAAAAAAATTTGAAAAAAAAATTGTTACTAATGGCGCACTTCTATGTGGTGCGCCATTAGTATACCAGATACTAATGGCGCACCGTGGGCCATACTAATGGCGCACCAGCGGTGTGCCATTAGAATACCAGATTCTAATGGCGCACCACAGGTGCGCCATTAGAAAAAAAATTCTAATGGCGTGATGCTAGTGGCGCACCAGTAGTGCGCCATTAGTAGCGAAAATAGGTGCGCCACTAGCAGCCCTTTTTCTAGTAGTGTTTTGGGCCGAACGAATTTTTTCTGTCATACATATGACACTTCTATGACGATAATTGTGACAAAACCCTTTATCATCATAGATGTGGTGGGCTCCTACTTCTATGACAAAAAATCATGACAGAAAATGGGCTTTTCGTCCAGGGCGGGCCGGAGACGCAGCTGCATGACATTCTTTGGGCCGTCCATGACGGAAAAAACCATGGTAGAAGCGAGGGGGAGGAAAATTTCAGGGAGTTCCCAGTTACGGTGGGAGGTCGGGGGCCGAGCGATGCGTGTTTCTCTCGTACATGTACGCGCGTGTGTGCGAGGCGTTGGCTCTAACTGAACCCGAGCGAGGCGTTGGGCTCTAACTGAACCCGAGCGATTGCACTGCAGGCTATGCGTTACTGAACCCAAGCGATCGATCGATGGCTGTTAACTGAACCCGATCGAGCGATTCCTTTGCTACTCCTGCTAACTGAAGCCGATCGATGGGATGAACAGTGAGAGTTGCGGGGGGGTTTGGATGAACAGTGAGCGGTGGCGTTGCCTCTGGATGAACATGACCCCGTGGTGTGGTGGAGGGCTGGATGAACAGTAGACGGTGGAGGGGTGCCCATGGAGGGGTGGATGAACAGGACCCCGTGGTGTGGAGGGCAGGATGAACAGTAGACGGTGGAGGGGTGCCCGTGGAGGGGTGGTTGAACAGGACCCCGTGGTGTGGAGGGCTGGATGTACAGTAGACGGTGGTGGGGTGGTTGAACAGTAGCCGGTGGAGTAGCGCGCGGTGGAGGCTGGATGAACAGGAGCCCGTGGAGGCTGGAGGAGGTCGACGGTGGATGAACAGTAGATCGTGGAGCCTATAGGGGGTCGACGGAGGAGATGAACAGTATCCCGTGGAGTCCCGTTTTGTGGTACGCCACACCCCTCCCGATGAACAGGACCCCCGTCTCGACCGTAGCGCTCCAAAACAAGTCCATTTCCTCCGTTTTGCGGTACGCCACACCCCTCCCGATCAACAGGACTCCCGTTTCGACCGTAGGAGGTCCGTTTCCTCCGTTTTGTAGTACTGCACACCCCTCCCGATCAACAGGACCCCCGTTTCAACCGTAGGAGGTTCGTTTCCTCCGTTCTGCAGTACGCCACACCCCTCCCGATCAACAGGACCCCCGTTTCGACTATAGGAGGTCCGTTTCCTCCGTTCTGCGGTATGCCAGGCCTCATTTCCATCGCCTCTTCCGTCCAAGCCCTCCCGATGAACATGACCACGCATTCCGTTCCGACCCAGCCGCGTTTCCTCCCGATGAACACGACGCATTTTGTTGCCTCCCCATGAACACGACGACGACGCTGTTTCTCTGTTCCAACCCAGCCATGTCAATGAGCCCTCGCTGTACGTATGCGCGAGTAGGCGTTCGAGACCCCGCCCGTATGCACACATACGTGGCCGTATTTTCTTTCTTGCACCCTGGCCGCTGTACGTACGTGTACATGCTACGTGCGCGCCTCTACTACGACACGTGCGCGCCTCTACTACGACACGTGCGCGCCTCTACTACGACACGTGCACGCCTCTACTACGACACGTGCGCGCCTCTACTACGACACGTGCGCGCGTCTACATCGACCAGTATGTACGTACATGTTCGCGACCAGAATGACAACGCTACGTATGCTTCGACCAAGTGGGTCCCGACTGTCAGGCACTTCCTTGCCTACGAAGATGTAGCTGGTGGGTCCCAGCAGTCAGGGGGCAAATCGTTTTTTTTTTCCCGGACGCACTTCCTTGCGTGCGAAGATGTAGCTGGTGGGTCCCAGCAGTCGGGGGGCTGGTGGGTCCCAGCAGTCAGGGGGCGAATCGTTTTGTTTTTTGCTCGGACGCACTTCTTTGCGTGCGAAGGTGTAGCTGGTGGGTCCCAGCAGTCAGGGGGGAAACATTTTTTTTCGCGAAATACGGTGGCCCGTCCGGTGGATCCCCGCTGTCAGGTGGAGGAATAATTATTTTGCACGTAATAAGGAGGCACTTCCTTGCTGCGGCCGTGGACCCAGCTGTCAGCCTCTCCAGGTACAGTCCACGTCCGATGGAAGTCGTTCCTTGACCACATTGACCACGCCGCGCCGAGAGCACCAGGGCGGTGGACGACGGCGAGGCCTAGGAAGGGGACGCCGGGGAGCCGGGGAAGACGCGGCAGTGGAAGCCCGCGCGGAGAGGAGTATGAGGGTTCACTGGTTCGGCTGCGGTTTGAGGCTGCCGTCGCCGCAGGGCCTGGCCAGCGGTGGGAATAGTAGGGGGCGGTGAGGCCTCCATGGCAGCACAGCCGGCCACAGGAGGCAGGAGCATGCGGCACGACCAGCACTGCTTTGGGCGGCTGGAGCAAGAAGACCAGAGGTTGAAGAAGCACTACGGCCATTGGATGGACATCGTACGGTCGCTGGAGCTAGAATCGTTCATATTGACTAATGTTGACAAAGGCCCCCGTCCCAGTCAACTTAGTAGGCCCACAAGTCAGCCTCCCACCATGGTGAGTCCCAGCTAGCAGGGGGAGTATTCATTGTTTTTGTGCGTAATAAGGAGGCACTTCCGGTGGGTCCGAGCTGACAGCGGGGGGAACGTTTTTTTCGTGAAATACGCTGGCCTGTCCGGTGGGTCCGAGCAGTCAGGGGGGAAACGTTTTTTCACGAAATAAGGTGGCCCATCCGGTGGGTCCCTGCTGTAAGGTGGAGGAATAATTATTTTGCGCGTAATAAGGAGGCACTTCCTTGCGGCCGCCTGGACCCAACTGTCAGCCTCTCCCAATGGAAGTCAGTCGTTGACCACGTTGACCACGCCGCGCCGAGAGCACCAGGGCGGTGGTCTGGACGACGACGAGGCCTAGGAAGGGGACGTCGCGGAGCCAGGGAAGACGCAGTAGTGGAAGCCCGCGCGGAGAGGAGTACGAGGGTTCACTGGTTCGGCTGCGGTGCGAGGCTGCCATCGCCGCAGAATAACAGGGGGTGTGGGTGAGTGGAGGGATGGCCTGCCCAGTGGTGGGAGTAGTATGGGGGCGGTGAGGCCTCCGCGGCAGCACAGTCGGCCACGGGAGGCAGGAGCAGGCGGCACGACCGGCACTGCTTTGGGCGGCTGGACCAAGAACACCAGAGGTTGAAGAAGCACTACGGCCGTTGGATGGACATCGTACGGTCACTGAATCTAGGAACGTTTATTATTGACTAAGTTGACAAAGCCCTTGGTACGCTCCAACTTAGTAGGCCCACAGGTCAGCCTCCGAAATGGTGCGCCCTAGATGTCAGGGGGAGGAATCATTTTTTGGGCGGCCGAAGCTAAGAATATCCGAGATTAAAGAAGAAGCACGACATCCGTTGGATAGACATCCAACGGCCACTGCTGCTAGAACCGTGTGTTGACTATAATGAGTTGGCAAATCCTTGCATACGCGTCAAGTTATTTTTTTAGGGGACGCGTCACTTAGTAGGCCCACAAGTGTGTGGCAGAGAACTTATAGCCCATTTACGTTTTGTAGGAATGTACAGCCCATTTTGGAATTCTAATGGAATTTACAATAGCCGATTTACAGTTTGTTAAAAGTACAGACCATTTTCTAGCTAGGACAATGATTAATAATTTCAACCAACCGTTGAAGACAGAATTCAATAAAATTTCCCTCATTTTGATGGGCTCCGAAATATTTTTATCCCGAAATTTCTAGTCAGATTAAATATAAATTTGTATTACGTAAAAATCTAACGAAACATTGCGCGCGCAACAATGAAAATTTAAGATTTTCAAAATCCATAAATAATATTTTATAAACTAATTTCGTGTTTGGTGCATTTTTTTATAGTTACTGCCCAGTTTTTATAATTACATCCCATTTATTATTTTTAAAGCCCATTTTCCTGTTAAGCCTAATGCATCCCTCTTAGGAAAGATTTGCAGCCCAGCGAGGCGGAGAATAACAAGTTGACCTTGCCTGGGTATTCCTCAAAAAGATGTATAGCTAGGCTAGCCATTTTCATCTTGAAAAAATTAGTATCTAGGCTGGATATCTGGCCTGGGTTAGACGGGCCACAACCCGCCCAGTTAATACCCTGCTCTTCTCTGAACAACAACGAAATCATCGCCAAGAAAAACTCTGCGGTGCTCATGCCTCAAAAACACAAATACTGCTCGAGCTGCTTGGTCCCAGTTGTTGGCCGCACCTTGTGCAATTCTCTCGTTTATATTGACTACATAGGTTGACAATGGTGTGGGACCGTGATGTCAGGAAACCAGGAGAAAGCAAAAAATATATAGTTCTACATAATAAGGAGGCACTTGCGTAAGTACGGCTATGGCCCTAGTGGGTCCCTAGTGTCATCGAGTCAAAATAAAGTCATCTCCTAAATCCTCATGTTCGTTGACGATGTTAACCATGCTCGGCGCCACGACGAGCACAACAACTCAAAGGACAACGGAGAGGGCCTCGCGGGCCCTACGGATGGTCTGATACAGCACCCGCTACTCATTCAGGAAGCCAGGATCATCGGACACCTATGAGCACCTTCGAGAAACGGAGACGGCATGAAACGGTAAGGCCGCGCTTGGGAGCTCTGGTTTATTTCAAACCTGTATTAACATACAAGTGTAATTTACTCCTCATCGAAAACAACGCGTAAAATACAGGCGTAATGAAACCGAGGGCCCGAGGTATGTAAGTAAAACCGGCGGATTACGCGTGTAATTTGAGAGACCAGTGTATATTTTACGAGCACTGCTATATGGACGACATTACCAGACGATACATGCATGACGTGCGTATCATGCCATCCATGGGCAAGGCTGAAATAGTAGCTAACGGCTGGATTAGCAATCGTCCGAGTGTCGTTCAGCGTTTTTATTGTGTGTCAAGTACTTCCGATATTTTACTAGTCAAAATCGACCAACCAAGCGCCTTCGCCCGAGACCATCTGCTTTAATTTACATGTGCCAGTTTTACAAGCGGTTTTGGTTGGAAAACGACGATCCAATCACGGCCTAATATCATGAGTTGGTCAGAAGATCATATGGTTTCACGTCTAACCTACCCGACTTGTCGTATAGGCTATGAATGAAACATCAGATGATGAACTTCTTAAGCACGGAAACAATAGAAGAGGATGATCTTCTTAACAAGCAAATCACTGGCATTAGATCGACATGCAAAACAATACGAAGCATTATTCTCAGGAGGCACGGTGAACAGCTCGTGATGCCGCATGCCACAACATCCCAAGCTCAAAACACAAGGCCTGGCATTACATAGACAATATTCAGAACAAACTCTTACACTACAAAAAAAGTACACTTCCGTGATGATACGTGTTTGTCACAGTAGGTCGCTTTTTCTGTCATGCATGTACATCCATGACAAATTTATGACAGAATCAAGATAGTCATACCTGTGCTGTCGTAGAAGTGTTCCATGACATTAGCAAAATTATCATCACGGAAGTATCCACTTCCATGACGATAAATCACGCGCCCCAAAAGTGCTTTCGTCAAGGGTGACCGACACGTGGCTTCCACCGTAACGGAACGCCGTTAAGCTATTGGGTCGGGTTTTGGATCCGATAACCCGTTAACAGCCTCGACCAATGGGAAATTTCCGTGTGTAAAATTCTTATTGGCCGGACGAAACACGTGTCAGCTCGTCAGTGGGTCAGATAGGCGCCTATGATACGTCAACACGTGGCACGGCCCAACAGAGGCCCATTCTTGTGAAAAGGCCGGCCTGTTTGACTTGGTCAAAAGCTGGCGGGTTGGCCCATGGAAAGCCTGTTAACGACCTGTTCGCATATAGCCCATTTACAACCCGCTAACCCAAGGCCCGTTATGCCCTATCCGAATTAGGCCCAGTAGCGTCATCTGGGCCATTCAATATGATTCCAGCCCATTTTCACTTCTGGCCCATGTATGGCCCATGACGTCTTTCGGCCCATATGAGGCCCTATGTAACTCTTGGCCTATTAACGGCCCATGGTGAAACTGGCCCGTAATGAACAGTGTATCACTTTACACCCATTAACGGCATGTGGTGAAACTGGCCCGTAATGAACAGTGTATCACTTTATACCCATTAACGGCCTGTTATTCCATTGGGTCGTTTCCAGCCCATGTTATCTTTCGTCCTTCTCAGAGCCCATTTATTCTTGGGCTCATTTCCAGCATTCATTTACTTACGGCCCGTTACTGTCATTTTCTGCTTGTGGGCCAAATTCAGCCCGTGGTTACAGGCGGCTCGTTTGTGGTCCGTTAATACGTTGGGCCCTTTTCATAGCGTCATCAAATACAGCCTATTAACGATGGCCCATTACCGTCGGCCCATGAACGGACGATTCCAACTCTAGCCCATTTACGGCCATAATGCGGCCTGTTATTGGCCCATGTTTGGCCAATCGATCATACGGCCCGTATAAGGCCCATTGATGATACGGCCCATAGAAGTCCCATTGTTTCTACGGCTCGTAGAAGGCCTACTGTTTCTATGGCCCGTCGAAGGTCCACTGTTTCTACGGCCCGTAGGAGGCCCAGTGTCACTACAGTAAATATTAGCCCATGTTTATTGTGGCCTAGTTTTAAAAAATAGGTTATTGCAGCCACTAGTTAAATAACTGCAATGACTAGAAGCAAACAAATAAACAAGACAACAAGGAAATAAATAAGCAAGCAACTAACGCTAGGCTATCATGGCTATTACACATATTACTGTAGTGACACTGGGCCTCAAAGTTTGCCACCAGTGCAAATATAGGGAACAAAGCAGCATATCATATACAATGGCCGTCAAAATTGGCCACCAGTGCAAATAAACGCGGCAGCAAAACAGGAGCATAACTGAAACAACTTCAGAAGAGCTCAAGAAACGTTATCCTGGGTATCCACCATGCTGGCAATAAGCTTAGCGAGCTGATTAGCTTTGTCCTGTTTGGCGCTAAAATCCTCCAACGCTTGCTGTTGCACCAGAAAGTATGTATCTAAATGCTCCAGGGACTTCCGCAGTCCTTCCGCTTCTTGTCACAGCAAATCTGATCGATGTCTTTCAGCTTGTAGTTGAGACTCAACAAATCGAACTGATTCAGACAGTGAGTTTGAATAGCTTGTGCAAGCGGTAGTGGCCAGTAACTCCAACACTAAACCAAGACAGGATGTGTCACTATCCTGAACCTTATATGCATTACTTCCTTTACCGTTGCTTAATAAGGCACTCTTCCCCAATATTCTGTCAGCATTCTAAAAGAAGAAACAAGCAGACACATAACAAGTTTAGCATGTACTAGTATATGAAACTCATTTCGGTGAACCAGTTCATTAGTAAGGTGGACAGGATTAAACTACCAAGTCTTCTATTGCCAAGTACTAGTACATAATAAAAGCATCAAACAAACATATATCTATGTCCTATGGTAGCAATGGAATCTTAAATTAGAACAGTTGTTCTTCAGGTTTAGGCACTTGTTCTACATGAACAGAGTATAGTAAGACGCAAGAATATAATACTTAAAAATAGAAAATGAGCTCATAGACCTTACCACATTCTTGGTTCTGGACCAGTACAGAACAAGGCGTTCCCAGTCATCGTCCAGTAAATGTGTCTCAGGAGAACGTAAGGGAATTTGATGAGTTTCTTTGCCGGTGAAGTATGTTTTCTTCAGGTAATTCCGATACTGCCACCAAGCATTCTTGAAGATAGCAGAGGTATTAGCACATGTTACCTCATCCTGAGTTTCCAAATCGGTCCTTCTCTATAGAGAAAAATGGGAAAATTTGTTGTATTATAACCATCATGGAGGTAGGATGTATGGGACAAAGCAAAGTAATTGCCATGAATAACATTACTTACACATAACTCCTGGAAAAACACCTGCAACTGGCATTTTCCTTCATCTTCAGTATAATATTTCCAAGATGGGAAGATACGCACATACGATTTAACAACATCAAATGCGATAGATGCTAAACTACGACTAGCTGGTTGTGCTTCCTCCACAGAAATAGGCGTACTAACTGGTGGAGTTGGGGTTCGCCATGATAGTACTGGCCCTTTGGGCACTGGGGCTGCCTTACTAACTGCTCTTGTTTGGGAGCTCTGTGGTGGAGATGGTGTTTGTCAATAGGAACTGGGTTACTATCGGCTGGGGTTGGGGTTAGATTGGGTGAAGCTGGTTCTCTGTCCATCGTAGTAGGGGTACAATCTGCGAGAGTTTGGGTTATGTGTGGTAGGGCTGGTTCTTGTGCATGTACAACCGGGGTGCTATCTCCACCAAGAGGTAGCACTGATTTATTTGAAGACCGTGTTTTTAGTCCGCCAGATACTGGCATCACCCACTCCAATTCAAATGGCTGATAAACAGGAAACATAGTTGAATGTATAGACATTGTATGAGAGACAGATGCAATAGATAGTGTGGAAAAAAGAGGGCATGAAATAGTTGACATGTATATTGTTTAACTAAAACGGATAGCATGACATAATTTCACATATATGATGTCTATCTAAACTAGATAGCATAGCATAACATAATTTAAAGATATGATTAATAACTAAATAGGATCACCTGACATAATTCACCTACATGTTATCTAAGTAATCAGGATCGCATCATTTAATTCACATATATGATTTATATGCTAAACAGAGGGCATTCGATATGATGTCTGAACTAAGAACATGGTGTTGAATATTGTGTATACGATGTCTAAACTATGCAATGCAAGACACCGTATGCATGATATGAGCAGTATAACCGTGCCAAGTTAGAGCATACACCTTAGTGGGGGAATAGGACTGGTCATCTTTCTCTGAATCCATCTTTGAGGAGCTATCGGGACCCAACAAGAGATCTGCTTCGACAGGTAGCATTGTCTGCTCTGAAGGCCTTGTTTTTACACCAGATTTTTCCATCTCCCACCCAAATGGCTGATTCACAGGAAGAGTAGTTTAATGTACAAACATTGTCGACAAATGGAAATGTAATGAAGAAAAGGATGGGCAAGATATCATTCAAATATATGATGCCTGGTTAAACAGGATGGCATTGCACATTTCACATATATTATGGCTGGCTAAAAGACATGAGACTGCATAATTCCCATATATGATATAGAAAATAAACAGGTGGCATTAGAGAACATGTCTAAACTAAGCAGATGACATATATGATGTCAAAAATAGGCACTGCAAGGCAACATATGCATGATATGACTAACATCATCATGCCAAGGTAGAGCAAACACCTTGGGGGGTAAATAGGAGTGGTCAGCGGCGTCCGAATCCGCCTCAGAACAGATATCTTCCTCTGGATTACAATCTGGAGAGGGGTGGGGAGGGTTTGCCATTGAACCCACCATGGAGCGATGTCTGCATGACATTGTATTGCCGCGCAAAACTCTTCTCTTTTTCTCTACATGTTCAGCATGACTGTGTACAATATCTGACATGCATACGAAAAAAATATGGTGAGATTATGTAAGGAGAGCATGCAGAAATTTAGAGTGATGGTAACAACCAGCGGATCGATGTTTTTCCGTTGAACCAAAATAGCCCTAATGGATCGACGTGAATGTATAGTAATAAGTGATGCAACAAGTGTACAACCTCTTTGCCGTAACCGTGTCGACCTCAGCATCATTGGGTTGGTCGCTGAAGCAGTTGAGGCAGAGTTGGCTGTCGGAGGTGTGGAGGAAGATCTGAGGAATCTGTAGACAGCGTCCAAGGCACTGCTCTATTGTGATGGATCGTTCTGTCGTTGGAGCAGCTCCGGTGAGCCGTAAGACGTCAAGGCTGAAGCAGCACAAGACATACATCGTCAATCTCAAGTGGGATTCTAATAGCATTTCCAATAGATGATGTAAAATGGATGTAAAAATAACATCACCAGAAACCACCTGACTACAACAGATGAGGTAAAAACTGTTGACTCTGAACTTAACTGTCGAAACTGAAATTTAATGTGGAATCTGAATGCTACTATCGAAACTAAACGCAATGGTAGCAGAGAGGCACTTGACATGTAGTTAAGGGAGGGCCTGCAGTTCATCTTCAACCTGCACACCCTGAGACACCAGCCACCACCGGCCTCGCCGCCGGCCCCAGCGCCGCCTCGCCGCCCCGAAACCACTTGCCACCGCCGCCTCGGCCAGCCCTCTAGGCCCCCCGCCCCCACCCTGAACCCTAAGATAGATAGTGGGGTACCTCTCCGGCGAGCCCCCGTCCCCGCTGCGGGTGGTTCTTCCTTAACTCCGGCGAGCCCCCCCCCCCCACCCCTGAAAATCGACTAACCCAAAAGTCGATTTAGTCGACTGAAGTGTGGCTTAATCGGAGTAGAGCAGCAGCACGAGCGAGGGGGAGAGCAGCAGCAGCAGCTGGGCGAGAGCCGGAGAAGCAGCAGAATATCCGGCTGGTATGGACGCCGCCGCCGAAGGGGCTCGCACTGGGGCAGAGCCACCGTCGAGATCTCGCTCGCGGCGCCGGCTTCAAGGTAGCCGCTCCATGGGGGTGCGGGATGGAGCACCGTCGGTGCCGGGAGGTCGAGTTAAGGAGAAGGTGCGATGTGATGAGTGTACAACCTCTTTGGTGGCGCCGAGTAGGCCTCGGCTTCGTCCGAGGAGTCGGTGAGTATGCTGCGGTTCCGGTGGAGCAGGTTAAGGCGGCGCTGTGGGGATGGAGCAGCCGCGATAGACGAGGCGATCGTCAGATCAGCTCCTTGGAGGTGGAGGACGGGGCGGCTAAACCGACGGGACGGCGAGATGGACGACGGATCCTCATCCGGGGAGGTGGACGAGGGACGTCGAGCTGTTGCGGTGGACGACATCATCGGGGAAGAGGCTCCGGCTGGGCAGCGGTGATGTGGCGGACGGAGGAGGGTGGGGTTTTGCGGCAGGAGCGAAGAGGTTATGGCGGCCTGGGATTTCAAATGGCAAAAAGGGGGTGATTGGAGGGGGTGAAGCATGACTTAGGAACGCGCTTGTCCAAAATGTAGGGTGTGTTACAAAAGTACCCCCACCGATTTGAACTAGCGGCGCTTTCGGCTTAGGGTTAGAAGGGGGATTTCGCGTGTCGGGATTTGGCAGCTGGAGGGAGTTTTCGCGCGTGTTGTAGTTTCGGGATAGCAAGGCGCGGGTTGTGAAGGCGCCAGTTTTGGGAGAACGATATCTGAATTTTCGGGATATAACAAGATGCGGGTTGAATTTTAGGGACAAGCCTAATGTGTCATAATATTGTACTTGTATGTACCAAATCAATTTGCACTTCCCTCAACCAAAAAGAAAATGGAAAAAATAAAACTATTCACACCACACAAAGAGAGACTCTTGCCCCGTTTTACTATACAAATGCTATTCAAAACTACTCCCTCCTTCCATGTATATAGGGCCTAATGCGTTTTTTGATGCTAACTTTGACCAAATATTAGAGCAATGATATATGACATGCAACTTACACAAAGCACACCATTAAATTCGTCTGTGAAAGGTTCTTTCAATGATATAATTTTCACATTGTGCATTTCATGTACTATTAATCTTGTCAATAGTCAAAGGCGGTCTTAAAAATCTCATTACGCCCTATGTAGATGGAAGGAGGGAGTATGAATCCATGTTATGTCCGATTAAATTTTTTCTCTTGCTGTATAATGCATGTAACCTACTAATACCAACATTTTAGTGCATTCCAAATGTCTATACTACCGCTGCAATTCGAACTAAATTTGAATTCGTTTCTCTATTTCAATAAGAATCTACAATCATGATTGTTGCCAACTTCAACCATTATAGTTTCCTTGCTATCCGCCAGATATAAATCAGACGGCCTATAATGCAGGATGGCAGGCACACCATCATCAACAACTCCATTTTTTTATAAGAGTAGAGATAAAATATATTAAATGTAGTATACTATGTTCATAACAACACCATGTGTATCACCGTTATATATATTCACACATCCGTCGGTTTGAAACACTATGATAAACTCTTCAAATATCCAAATTTGCTTTTTATAATGAAGTATATATGATCTCTATTCGTCTTTTACACCCACACAACCCTCTTATCTTTGTAGCTAGCGCCAACTTTCTCTTGTGCATGCACACGCCCGCATCCCTCTCACCCTCCCTCATCATTCTCTAGCTCCATCGCGCAAATTCGTCTTTTCACTTTAGGTCGTTCACCCACAGTGTGTGTAGGCCCCCCAGCTCCTTCTTGACGGCACACATCGATCGATATGCCTCTCTAGCCAGGTGTGCCTAGCACAAACACAAGCTTCCCCTCTTCTCTTGTCACCATCCATGCCTCACTCCCACCACTCTTTTCATCGTTCTCGTACTCGCACACTCCTCCCCCTCAATATAGTATGCCTCTCGTACCACCTCCTACATGCATCCCTCTCTCTCTATCCTTCTCCTCGTGCCTCATTTGCTTCTAACACACACATGCATGTATACTGATCGATATCCCAACATATACCTAGATCGACTTTAACTACCCCCCCATCGATCGACGTACCTCACAAGTTATGTCTCTCCTTTCTCTTACAAAGGGCGATTGATCTTCCTATGTAGTTACATCTGCTTACCACAGCCACATCGCCCCTCTCATCATTCGTGCATGCCTCCTGACCCGTCTCTCACACGCACGTGCACAGACAACAAGCAGCCATCTCCTCTCTTATTGATATTACAGGCGTGCCCTCCGTTTGTCTAGCAAGCCTATCCCACCATTTGTTAGAAGCAACTCCACTACCACCCCCTCCAACACTCTAGCTCTGTCTCTCTCCCAACCTTATTCATCTCCTGCACATATGCATGGATGTCGATCGATCTCCCTTAATACATGAGGTAGATTGATCTCCTTAATACATGAGGTAGGCCTCTCTCCTCCTCCACACATATACCAGCCATTGTACCTCTATAGTTAATTGCACCTCCCTCTTCCCCCACCACACACAGATAGTCGAGCGCTGCAGGTAGGTATCCATGCCACAGAGAAAAATTGCACATGCCCCATCTCACGTTCCAGTAGGCCAGCCACTCTATATCTTTGACATGGGCACACACAAATTCGATGGCACTCTTTATCGATCACGCGCGCGCACACACACACACATCATCCCTCTCTTCGATTCTATAGACACCTCAAGCCGATGATACCTCCACTCTCTTCTCGTGGATCGCCCCCTCTATATATATGTTATATCTAGGACTCTATTTCACACACATTGCATATGTTAAATTTTTTGATTCACCCCCCCCCCCAAAAAAAAACTCTCAAGAACCCACACACTATATCTCTCTAGGTTTGTATCTCTCTCACACAACCCCACGTAGGTGGTGTACGTATACAAGAAGAGAATAGGTGCACCGTGCACGTACTCACGCTTCGTGCCCAGCCACACCCACGCGGGTACACGGTGGAGCTCATTTCTTTACAAAATGGTAGCCCACGTGCTAATTTGAACGCCTGTAGCGGTTCAGGGTTAGAATCTAACTCTAACCTCTAACTTACTTAGAGTATCCAAACAGGGCCATTATCGAGGTACGTAGAACAAATTTCCTGCAGTCCGTGCTCAGCCCACCTCTATCTCTCTTCTCAGCCAGCCAGCGAACGCGCGGAGCCCATCGTCTGTTAGCTCACATGCGGCCCCACATGTCAGTGAAAACGCAAGAGGACCCACTGAACCTGCACATCTTTCACCTCGACGTGCTGGTGATGAAAAACAAATCCAATAAAGATCTTTGGTGGCCGCTTTTGGAGTTACTCAAGAGTAGTAAGATTCTATTTATAGTTTAACCCAAGATGCACATCTCGTGGCTTCAACTACCACTCTATTTTCTTTCATGACACGACCACGTGTCGGCAAAAGGAGGAAGAACCCGACCAAATCTTCGGTTCTGCTCTCGGATTAGACTAGTTGTGCTAACTTAAAAATTTTATTGTGTACTCCCTCCGTTCCAAAATACTTGACTTCCATTTGTCCAAAAATGGATGTACCTATATACTAAGACATGTCTAGATACATATATATTTTGACAAATAGAAGGCATGTATTGTGCAACGGAGGGAGTAGAATGGATGTACCTATATACTAAGACATGTCTAGATACATATATATTTTGACAAATAGAAGGCATGTATTGTGCAACGGGGGGAGTAGAATGGATGCAAGTTTTTGTATTGGGAAGAAGAGTACATCCATATATTGATAGAGCGCAATTTAGTAGATGTTCTATCACTTTTAGCTAGTAAAGAATAGAGGCTAGACATGAGACTAGATGCGAGGAAGTAACGTCTACTTCTTTACACTCGAAGAAGAAAGAAGCACGCTAGATCGAGCCTCTGCAGATCAACAATGAATGCATCGAGAAGGCACTAATCCAACTTATAGGAGTAGTAAAATGTATTCTTGTGGTTCTTGTTTTCTTTGGTCTTGCTTTTATAGTCAAAATTATCGTTGGAGTTCGTGCAAAACGGAGGTCCGTCTGGGGTCATGCGTTGGAGTTGGCCTTACAAGTGGGACCGCGGTTAAGGAAATCGACTATCAGCAAACCCCCACCTCGCCCGCCGCGCGATGGCTGAAGTTAGAGAAACGACGAGGTTGAAGAGATTGCTCTCGCACGGACTCCAAGAACTAATATGGTGTCAGATGGATGTCGTGGTGGTGGCGTGTGCCGTACTCCTAGACGTGAATGCTTGTTCTGGCCCATGCCACCCTACTACTCCTACTACTTACTCCTACTATATACTATACTACTAGTATATCGAGGATTCGAGGTGCTGGTTACGTACAACGAACACATTAACATATGGCTATAGTCCCTGTTCTAGAATTCGTCTAATTAACCAGTTAACATGCCAATTAACCCCTACTCGTAGGGTCACCGAGTAGCCGATAAACCAATAAATCATCCGATTAATGGATTAAATGGCCGATTAATTTGCCGATTAGCCTATTAATCCCCTACTCGCAAGCCAACCGAGCAGCTACCAGTTAACGATTTCCTCAACAATGGCTACAGTAAAAACACCCGCCCGACGCGTGAAGCATGTGAAGCTAGTACAAATAGTGTACTACTATTGTTGATTGGCCTCATCTGATAACTTGTTGCAATGCACGTACAATTATGTATTCGGAAAATATTTTTTTGCCTCGTCGCACCACTCACTCAGAGAAGCGACTCAAAAGCCATTCATAAATTTAGTAATTTTATCACAGGCGTATCATTTTATTACATAGAACAACAGGTCATCAACCCACATCGACAATGAGGATACATTATAAATACTAAAGTTTTCACCACACAACAAATAACAAGCAATGAAATGAACTTCAACTCAACCATTCCTCGGGGTTGGAAACGCTTGCTTTGAACCACAAGTGATTCTCTGGGATGGGCCATGCATTGTCGATCTGGAGACCAACACAGGACTGATCATCCAGGCTAAAGCGGCCTACTATATCAGTACCAGGGTAGGGAACCACCCAAATGTCCGAGGTATAGACACAGTTGCTTCTCATAAATGTGTCAACAGCGGTTGGATCGCCTTTCACCATCATCGGATAGTTTTGTCCAAGGAAGAGCGAGTTTTCTCCAAGACTATCAATTCTGTACCAGGGAGAAGGAGTTGGCGCTAGCACACTAGTATCCATCCAGAATACCATGCAACGGGTGTTGGAATAGGTACGAACAGTGCGACCATGGGAGACTACACCTGCTTCCTTAGCAGTAACATCATCAGTGGGCTGTATACACACAAGAAGAGGTGATCCATCGGAATTAGTTGCCAGGCGCCACAGAGTATATCGGCGCTGCTCGTCCTCATGCTCGTGATCATCACCATCAGCATCTCCCCCTTGGTTATAAAAAATTTTAAGTATCGGTGGTGGGATGTTCACAGGACCTTGGAAACACAAGAAGAAGGTTAATTAGTAAAGGGAAACTTGCTAACCCGCATGCATGTGGATGAAACATTTATAATTACGGTGGAAGACAAACGTACAGAAACTACGAGGATACCATGCATAAAGAGTGCCACGAGTGGTGGCAGCAAACACAAGGCCCTCGTATTCAATTGCATCACAGTACTCCTTCGTGCACAGAAACTGATTTTTGAGCAATATCCATCGAGTCAAACCATCAAGGACAGCAACAAGCTTGTCGAAGATAGCAACAACATCATAGTTTTTGTAATTCCAAGAGTGGTTGGGAACTTAACAAATTGCTATCTTCTGTAGAAGACAGTCACCATGATCATATTTGAACGTGCGTACATTACCGGTGTGCTCAACCTCTGGGCAGTGTGCTGAGATTTTTGGAAGTGGAACCCGGTGACGAGTGTACACATTCACAAGTTCCCACTCGCAGTTGGACCCAATGTAAACAACCCAATCTCCATTTGCGCCCGCCCAAGCCTTGCCCTCAAGCGATGGCATCTTAACATCACACGTATCATTATCAAGCGGCATCAACTTGCACAGGGCGAGGCCTCCGTCGTGCCGGCGCCAGTCATCAGGGTCACGGCTAAGAAGATAGGGGAGATCAAACCGCTCCTCGACCCTTGGGTTCCTTGCAATGATGTTATTAGTTGAGTCGAGAATGGGCTTGAACGAACCTGCCATGCTAGCCAAGGTGATGACGTCACACCGATCAATGAGTTCCTCCACCACGTCATCTTTCAGATCGGGGCAAGAATAACGGGGTCGTTTCCGGCTTGTTCCCTCCATGGAGAAGACGATCGAACAATGGCAGAAGAAAGGGTGAAGGGCTGAAGGAAAATGGAGGAGGGAGAGGAAGACCGTGCGACAGCAGTTCCAAATCGAGAGGGAAAGGCGAAGAGTCGGTGGACGGTTGCGAGTTTGCCACGGTTCACGAAGAGGTGCCCCAGCCTACATGTTCGTTCGGAAATACTCCTACTACTCGCCGTCGTCTCACTGATATGTTGGAACGGGACCACATGTCAACGAAACATGGTGTGTAATTTCTCGTGCAAAATGCGATCTGGTCGTGTTGGCCCGAGGTGCCGCATTAGTTATCAACCTTTATTTTTTTAATGGCGTGCCGATCAGTCTTGAAGCACGACTAACTAGTACTGTACGTAATATGGCCGTGGAACAGATGATGAAGGCTCGCGTCGAGAAATGCCGAGTCATGGACACAATGATGAAGATGGCGGAGGAGACGCGCAAGGAGATGGAGGTCGTGGAGGCGATGAAGAAGCAGTTACGACTCCGCGGCGAATTACATCATTTGGGGTGATAATCTTCCTTCTTCTTTTGCTCCTGTGTTTCATCTTTTGCTTTGGGTGTTTCGCCGCACGTGTCACGTTCTCTGCGAGGCATGAATAGAACAATGTTTTTTTGAGGGAATGAATAGAACAATGCTAACAATGGGATGATTAGCAAATTAGATCATTTTTATCGCCATATGGCACTGGGCTGCCGTGTTTCGTGCTCCTCCGTCGCAGTACTACTCCAGTGGAAAACTTGAGTATACCGCACGGTTCTTTGCTCCTCCTCGATCAGGTCATCGGCGCATTTATACAAGCAGTCAAATCATAAGGCCCCGCCTTCCAGCAGTAATGAGCCGTTAAATCACAAAGGCCCTCACCTTGCTAGTGCGTTCAGTTTCGACAGCAAAATTCAGTTTTGACAGTAAAATCCAGTTTCAACAGTTAAGTTCAGTTTTGACAGTTAAGTTCAGTTTCGACAGTTAAGTTCAGAGATGAGCGGCTGATGTATTTTACAACTAGCACTTTGTGGTTATGTATTTTACGTCATGTATTGGAGATGCTATTAGAATTCCACTCAGGTTAACGTTGTTCGTTGTCTCTCTTGTCCTACTTCAGCCTCGGCGTCGTACAACTCACCGGAGTTGCTCCAACGACGAAACCCTCCATAATAGCGGAGCAGTACCTCGGGCTCCATCTCCAGACGCCTAAGATCTTCTTCCCCTCCTCCGACAGCCTAGTCAGCCGGAGCATCCTCACCGGCCAACCCATTCACGCTGAGATCGACATGGCTTCGCGAAAGAGGTTGTACACTTGTTGCATCTCTTTTTTACTCTACATGTTATATATATTGTCCACTGAGCACACGGATTTGTTCCTTTAGTGTCTCCTTGAAAGAAAAACCGTAGGAATTTTAATTTTCACTTGTCCTCCTTTTCAAATTCCTATTCATGAAGCACAAGACTAAGAGATAGTAGCATAATAGCATTATAACCGTACATTTTCTTATGGTTTGACTTAATCTCACCATGCTTCTTTGCATCCTGTGATCTTCTAATTGTTGTGAATCAAACACCCAGATTGGCACAAATCCTGTGTTTTTAAATTCTCTATTTTGCACGTGCATTCCTATCCTATTCCTGTCTATTTCCTATCCCTGCATTGTTGGAATCTTCCAATTCAAACGAGCCCTTACAGAATTACTTCTCTTACAGATAGTTGTCAAAGAAAACCTTGCGTGGTTTGTCCCGCTCCTGCTGCGTCTTCGTCCACCCCAGCTCAGCTGCTCCAACGACAGAACGGTCCAGCACTGCAGGGATCCAGCCTCCAGACTGTCTTTCGCCGCCTCAGATCTTCTTCCCCGCCGCTGGCAGCCATGAAAACTGCACTACCATCATCAACCGAGCAGATGACCTCGAGGACTACACGGGTCCGCAAGAGAGGTCGCACTCTTTCGTGTCTGCTTACGTTATGCATCGCTTAATATTACATGCTACTTTATCGTCTTGTTCACCGATTAGACTCTGAGTCAGCTCCAAACTAATGGTCAAACTTGAGTTTTTAAATGGTTGTGGGGTACATATCGGGGCCGCTATCTATAGTATCTATCTACTATCTGGTTAATCTCCGGTGTCTACTATGAGTTTCATGTTGGGTGGGAAACAAACAGTAAAGAAGCCATTATCTGTATTTTTTAACTGAAGCCATTATCTGCCTGCTATTATTGGTTTTGGGTCTATCCACAGGTTGCTACCATCACTCTGGATTTCTGCATGCACTCCTTACATAATCTCACTATGTTTTATTCCTATGTATGACAGTTATTGTAAACAATGGAAATGAACATGTAGAGCAAAAGAGACGAGCCTTGCGTGGCAATAAAATTTCATGCAGACGTCGCTCCATGGTAGGCGCAAAGGTAGCCTCCCCTCCACGCATTTCAGATTGTAATCGAGAGGAAGATATCTGTTCTGAGGGGGATTCAGAAGGAGAAGACAACTCCTATTTACCCCCTGAGGTCTTCGCTCTAACTTGGCATGCTGATGTTGGTTATATCATGCATATGGTGTCTTGCATTGCTTACTTTATACATCAAATATGTCATCTGCTTAGTTTAGACATCCTTTGTGCGAATGCCATCTGTTTAGTTTATTCATCGTTTATGTGAATTATGCAACGCCATCTTGTTTAGCCAGGCATCACATATGTGAATTTTGCAATGCCATCCTGCTTAGCCAGTCATCTTATATGTAAATTATATCAGGCCATCCTTTTTTTTGTTACATATTACATTTGTCAACAATGTTATTACATTCAACTGCTCTTCGTGCGCATCAGCCATTTGACACGGTGATGGCAAATTCTGGAGTGAAAACAAGGTCTTCAGAGCATACTATGCTATCTGACAAAGCGCATATCTCGCTGGTTACAGATAGCTCCTCAGAGGAGGATTCAGAGACAGATGACCAGTCCTATCCCCCCCCCCGAGATGTATGTTCTAACTTGGCAGGGTTATGTTGCTCATATCGTGCGTATGGTGTCTCGCATTGCTATCTCATTTGATTAGTTTAGACATGCTTTGTGTGAATGCCACCTGTTCAGTGTCTAATTACCATATATGTGAATTATGCATTGCCATCTTGTTGCAAGACATTATATATGTGAATTATACAATGCTATCTTGTTGCAAAGGCATTATGTATGTGAATTATGCAATGCCATGCTGTTTAGCCAATCATCATGTATGTGAATTATATCATGCTATCATTTTTTTGTATTACGTGTTCCATTTGTCGACAACGTTTGTATATTCAACTACTCTTCCTGTGCATCAGCCATTTGAAGCGGTGATGGAAGTATATAGAGTGAAAACAAGGTATTCAGAGCAGACAATGCTACCTGCTGAAGCAGACATCTTGCTGGTTACAGAGAGCTCCTCAGAGGAGGATTCAAAGACTGATGACCAGTCCTATTTTCCCCCTGAGGTCTATGCTCAAACTTGGCAGGGTTATATTGCCCATGTCATGCATGTTGTCTTGCATTGCTTAGTTTTTACATCATATATGGATTGCCATCTGCTTACTTGCTTACTATATAAATCATATATTTGAATTATATCATGCCATCATGTTTACATAGTACATACACATCATCTATCTGAATTATGGCATGGCAACACATTTAATAAAGACATCATATAGTTATATCATCTCATCCTGTTTAGTGTTTACAATCATCATATTTTGAATTATGGCATTCTATCCGTGAATGTATGTGAATTATGGCATGCCAACCTATTTAATAAACACATTATATAGTTATGTCATGTCATCCTGTTTACATAGTCTCATATTTTGAACTATGTCTTTCCATCTTTTTTAGTTAGCCATCATAATGTGAAATTGTGTCATGCTATCTTGTTTAGTTAGCCATCATATATGTGAAATTGTTTCATGCTATCCTGTTTGGTTAGACAACATAAATATGAATTATTTCATGCCCTCTTTTATTCCCCACTATCCATTGCACATGTCTATCATACAATGTCTATACTTTCAATTGCTTTTCTTGTTTATCAGCCATTTGAATTGGAGAGCATGATGGCAGTATCTAAAGGAGTAGCAACACGGTCTACCAGTTGATGCAGATAGAACCACGGTTGTACTTGCCCAAGGACCAGATCCACCACACATAACCTAGACTCTCGCAGATTGTACCCCTACCCAGTTGGACAGAGAACCAGCTACACCCCTTCTAACCCCAACCCCGGCAGATAGTAACCCAGTTCCAGTTGACACAGCACCGTCTCCACCACAGAGCACCCAAACACGAGCAGTTAGTAAGGGAACTGCAGTGCCCAAAGCACGAGGACCACCACTCCAAATCCCAACTCAACGCTTAAAGGAGAAGAAGATTTGTTCTCAGGCCAGGTTCTGTAGCTATGGTTCATACTCCTTTGCTCTTGCATGACTGTATTTACTCATACCAACTATTTTCAAATTTGAAGGATGGAATTGAAACTCCAATGGCGCAACAGGTATGTTTTAAACCTGTTTCTTTAACTGGTTTGTTGTTGTAACCTGCTCTATGTTGATTTCAGTTTCAATTGAATAAACAGTTATGTTCTCATGTCATGCACATTACAAGTGTTGTTATTGCTCTATAGTTACCCACACTTATATTCTGTCTATTCTGCTTTGTCTTGAATAAATATTATCTGAACTGTGTCTCTATCTTGATTTCGCAACCAAAACTAGAATGATATAGACCATAAAGTGACCATGGTACATAGATATATGTTTGTTTCATGATGTTATCCTGTCCACTTTACTACTAAACTCATTTACCAAAATGAGTTTCATATACAACATGGTAAACATGTGATGTGTCTGCTTGTTTCTCTTTTAGAATGTGGACAAAATATTAGAGAACAGTACTGCGTTATCCAATGGTAAAGGAAGTAATACAGATAAGGTTCAAGATAGTGAGACATCCCTGTTGGTCTCCAAGAAAGCTGATAAAAACTATCTTGACGACAGTGAGGGAACCCAAAAGTCCTGTCTTGATGTAGTGTTCGAGTTACTGGCCACTACTGCTGGCACAAGCTCTTCGAACTCGCTGCCTGAATCAGTTCGTCTTCTTGAGTCTCAACTTCAAGTTGAAAAACATCGATCAGATGTGCTACGACAGGAAGCTGAAGGACTGAGGAAGTCTCTGCAGAATTCAGATGCATATTTTCTGGTGCAACAGCAAGCGCTGGAGGATTTAAGCACCAAACAAGAGAAAGTTAATAAGCTTGCTAAGCATCTTGCCAGCATTATGGGTACCCAGGATATTGTTTCTTGAGATCTTCTGAAGTGGTTTCAGTTCTGGATTTGTTTTGCTGGGGCGTTTATTTGCGCTGGTCGTCAACTTTGACAACCAGTGTATATGATATGCTGCTTTGTTCCCTATATTTGCACTGGTGGCGAACTTTGATGCCCAGTGGATGTAATATGTGTAATAGCCGTGATAGCCTAGCGTTAGTTGCTTGCTTATTTATTTCCTTGTTGTCTTGTTTATTTGTTTGCTTGTAGTCATTGCAGTTCTTTTTCCGCGGTTAGCTAGTGGCTGCAATAACCTATTTTTTAAAACTAGGCCGCAATAACCATGGGCTAATATTTACTGTAGTGACACTGGGCCTCCTACTGGCCATAGAAACAGTGGGCCTTCTATGGGCCGTAGAAACAATGGGCCTTCTACGGGCCGTAGAAACAATGGGCCTTCTGCGGGCTGTATTATCAATGGGCCTTATACGGGCCGTATAATCGGTTGGCCAAACATGGGCCAAACAGACCGCATTATGGCCGTAAACGGGCTAGAGTTGGAATCGTCTGTTCATGGGCCGACCATAACGGGCCATCGTTAATAGGCCGTATTTGATGACGCTATGAAATCGGCCCAACGTATTAACGGACCACAAATGGGCCAACTGTAACCACGGGCTGAATTTGGTCCACAAGCAGAAAATGACAGTAACGGGCCGTAAGTAAACGAATGCTCGAAATGAGCCCAAGAATAAATGGGATCTGAGAAGGCCGAAAGATAACATGGGCTGGAAACGGCCCAACAGAATAACGGGCCGTTAATGGGTATAAAGTGATACACTGTTCATTACGGGCCAGTTTCACCACGGGCCGTTAATGGGTGTAAAGTGATACACTGTTCATTACGGGCCAGTTTCACCACGGGCCGTTAATGGGTGTAAAGTGATACACTGTTCATTACGGGCCAGTTTCACCATGGGTCGTTAATAGGCCAAGAGTTACATAGGGCCTCATATGGGCCGAAAGACGTCATGGGCCATACATGGGCTAGAACTGAAAACGGGCTGGAATCATATTGGACGGCCCAGATGACGCTACTGGGCCTAATTCGGATAGGGAGTAACAGGCCTTGGCTTAGCGGGCTGTAAATGGGCTATATGCGAACAAGCCGTTAACAGGCTTTCCATGGGCCGGCCCGCCACCTTTTGACCAAGTCAAACGGGCCGGCCTTTTCACAGGAATAGGCCTCTGTTGGGCCGTGCCACGTGTCAATGTATCATAGGCGCCTATCTGACCCACTGACAAGCTAACACGTGTTTCGTCCGGCCAATAAGAATTATACACGTGGAAATTTCCCATTGGTCGGGGCTGTTAACGGGTTATCGGATCCAAAACCCGACCTGGTAGCTTAACGGCGTTCCGTTACGATGGATGCCACGTGTCGGTCACCCTTGAAGAAAGCACTTCTGTGACGCGCGATTTATCGTCATGGAAGTGGACAATTCCGTGATGATAATTTTGGTAATGTCATGGAACACTTCTACGACAGCACAGGTATGACTATCTTGATTCTGTCATAAATTTGTCATGGATGTACATGCATGACAAAAAAGTGACCTACTGTGACAAACATGTATCAGCACGGAAGTGTATATTTTTGTAGTGAACTATGGTGGTAGTTTGGTTAAAAGTGGCACGGTTAAAAGGTAATCAAGCTCTGAAGTTTACTGTAGTAAACTTGATCGAGCACTGCTGATCCACAGAGACTTGATTGAGGTCAATGGAGTTGTCTGGTAGGTTCAGGGTAAGAAGGACTTACATCCTAGTAATTTTGAGAAGAATTGGACCACTAATTAATATAGTTTCTTTACAACTAAGTAATCTGGTCCAGAATTAAGATCATGATGATGCTCTCAAATAGAGAAGCCACTTGAGCTGAACTTTGGCAAGGAAGGCTTATTTGACCATATGAAGATGCTTCAAAAGGTTTCATACCAATTGGATAAACCAAAAGGGTACTTCCTTCACAAACATTTTCACTGACCAGAAACTTACAAAAATTCTAGAGGAATAATTGCTAGATGAAACATGCCCAAAATGGGTGGAAGTGGGTTATATGGATAATAGAAGGCCTAGAAAAATTGGCAGCCATAATGGAGCAAGATAAAATATACTTGCTCCACAAACTGAAATTATGGACAGAATCAAAGAATTGAAAGTGAGCTCACATGGAGGAATGACCTAAGCTCTACTTTGGTGGTCAGTGATGATTTGGTTATATGAAGGGCCATGCAAAATTGCAACTCATTTGGATATGCCTAGCTTGTACTTCCTTCACAACCAGTTCCCTCAGACAGGAACTTTGGAAAATCATAATTAAATATTGCTAGGCAAATGAGGTTGCACTTTGGCATGTGGCAATGATATGGATAGGAAAAGGTGTCCAAGGAGTTTGAGGTCAATTGGGAAAAGATAAATGGCACTTGCTTCACATTCTGCCATTCAGGACAGAATAGGAAATGAATTATTTGAGCATGATGATAAACATGAAAAATGAAATATTTTGCCATATTTGAGAAACATATGACCCAAACAATTTATGAGAATTATTTGGGAATTTTAGGAGTGATGGAAATATAGGTTGCTTCACAACCTATGGCAATTTGGGTTATTCCTTTAATAGAAAAGGAATATTCCCAATAAAAGAATATTGGGATTTGGGCTAGGATGAAAATAACAAGGTCTAGGGAAGGATTTGGGTATGACAAGCCACTCTAGAAGCAAAGAAGAGTTCATCTTCTTCACTTTCCAGACCACAAGGCCACGGAAAAAGAAACTCAAGCAAAAACCTCAGAAAAACAAAAGAAAAAGAAAGGGCCAAAAATCAGGCTTTCACAAACCTTACCCCCTTAAAGAAATCTCATCCTCGAGATTTAGTTGCTCAGGGAACAAGTATGAAAATACTGACTTAAGGAAACCGTTTCCAACTCGGGTATCCTTTTTCTTATTTTTGTTCCCACTAAATTTTTATTTGACTGGTCCTGGGGTGGTTTGCTTTAATATATCCATATTCTGACAGATCTTACCTTGCTTGTTCATGCTTATATAGGCTCCAATTTCTTTTTAGATCTGCTAACTTAGCTGACTGTGATTGATCCTCACGACTGAAATATATATCGGTCTCACAAATCCAAGAGTGATTTCCGCTGGGTGTGTCATCCGGCACTGACAATACTTCATGAAGTGGTGATCAGATTTTTCTAGTGGATACCCAAGCTCTAACTCCTTGCATTGGGTTTCTCCACTAAATGCAGGTTCTTCGGGTTCCAAACAGTTAGTTGGGTCATAACCGCTTTCCCGACAGATTCTGGCTTATCGCGGAAGTTTCTGAATCATCTTAACGGGTTCCATTGTCTTGAGTATTGGATCCGTACCAAATATTTGATTGTCGCCTACATCACCGGTCTTGCTCCTTCATAATTTTTTTCTTGGTTTGGATCCCTGGTTGAAAGAGCTGGGTCATATTGCTTCTTTTTATCACCATAGGTACGGTCGGTACAATTTTTCGGCAATTGCAGCTTATCCTCATTTTTCTGATAGGGTACCCCATGGTAGGTTCAACACCCCTCAAGTTTTGACCGCAGGAAAATGAGCATCCGAACCTTTGCAAGAAATCGGCAAATAAATCAGTAGCCACCAGAACGGTCTTTACAACTCAGATCTGGGACATTACTGAAATAACTCAACCACAGCTCAGGACGGCCGAAAAGCAGCTCAGAACATGAGACCGGGTTATAAGAAGAAGGTGGCAGCTCCCTAAGATAGCCAAAAGGCAGCTATAGGGCTACTGTCACAAAAAGAAACTCAACAGCTGTACGAGATGGCCGAAAAGCAGCTCAGAACTTGTGACAGTCGTTGAAGAGAGAAATAAAAATCGGCATCCACCCCGGATAGCTAAAAACAGCTTCAATCACAAGCGTGGTGCCGTCATTGGAGAAAAAGGGGACAAGGGCTCATTAGGATCATTTTCCAGGTTCACAGGTACTTGTATTGAGCTCATTGATGTCGTCAATCCTCATCATCCTTTGTCACACTGCGGTGTATACTGGCATTCTTCTCTTAATCATCCTCACGTGGTTGTCAGATCCTCATCTGAGTGACTTGTAAGATCTTGGTGGTATACCCACCGCATATATATGAGAATCTGATTCCCGAGACCGACGTGTATTCTGACTGATTCTTGCTTCTGACCAAAATGTTGCGGATCTGATTCTTGGGGTTCACTGCCATATGCTATCATTTCACTGCGTACTACCTTGTACCAATGTCTTACTGAGGAAGATTGACTGGCTTGTGCTCGAAACTTTCATCGGACAGCTTGTTGAAGAAGACTGGGTATCGTGCTTCAGAAGCTTACCCCCTTAAAGACTTTGCTGGGGAAGGACTCAGTACCTTATTCCAGAAGTTTTCGAGGTTGCTTACTGAAGAAGGCAGAGTACTGTTGGTGAACGTTGCAGAAAACAAAAAAATTCCTACGGTTTCACCAAGATCCATCTATGAGTTCATCTAGCAACGAGTGATCGGATTGCATCTACATACCTTTGTAGATCGCGAGCGGAAGCGTTCAAGAGAATGGGGATGAGGGAGTCGTACTCGACGTGATCCAAATCACCGGAGATCCTAGCGCCGAACGGACGGCACCTCCGCGTTCAACACACATACGGTCAGCGTGACGTCTCCTCCTTCTTGATCCACCAAGCGGGGAAGGAGAGGTTGATTAAGATCCAGCAGCACGACGGCGTGGTGGTGGATGCAGGAGTGACCGCAGCAGGGCTTCGCCGTTCTACTTCAAGAGGGAGAGGTGTAGCAGGGGAGAGGGAGGAGCCAAGAGTCAAGGGTGCGGCTGCCCCTCCCTCCCCCCCTTTATATAGGCTCCCCAAGGGGGGCACCGGCCCTAGGAGATGGGATCTCCTAGGGGGGCGGCGGCCAAGGGTGGAGTGGCCCCCAAGGCAAGTGGGGCGCCCCCCCACCCTAGGGTTTCCAACCCTAGGCGCAGGGGGTGGGCCAAGGGGGGCGCACCAGCCCACTATGGGCTGGTTCCCCTCCTCACTTCAGCCCATGGGGCCCTCCGGGATGGGTGGCCCCACCCGGTGGACCCCCGGGACCCATCCAGTGGTCCTGGTACAATACCGGTGACCCCCGAAACTCTCCCGATGGCCGAAACTGCACTTCCTATATATAATTCTTCACCTTCGGACCATTCCGGAACTCCTCGTGACGTCCGGGATCTCATCCGGGACTCCGAACAACTTTAGGGTTACTGCATATTCATATCTCTACAACCCTAGCGTCACTGAACCTTAAGTGTGTAGACCCTACGGGTTCGGGAGACATGTAGACATGACCGAGATGGCTCTCCGGTCAATAACCAACAGCGGGATCTGGATACTCATGTTGGCTCCCACATGCTCCTCGATGATCTCATCGGATGAACCACGATGTCGAGGATTCAAGCAACCCCGTATACAATTCCCTTTGTCAATCGGTATGTTACTTGCCCGAGATTCGATCGTCGGTATCCCAATACCTCGTTCAAACTCGTTACCGGCAAGTCACTTTACTCATACCGTAATGCATGATCCCGTGACCATACGCTTGGTCACTTTGAGCTCATTATGATGATGCATTACTGAGTGGGCCCAGAGATACCTCTCCGTCATACGGAGTGACAAATCCCAGTCTCGATTCGTGCCAACCCAACAGACACTTTCGGAGATACCTGTAATGTACCTTTATAGTCACCCAGTTACGTTGTGACATTTGGCAGACCCAAAGCACTCCTACGGTATCCGGGAGTTACACGATCTCATGGTCTAAGGAAAAGATACTTGACATTGGAAAAACTCTAGCAAACGAACTATACGATCTTGTGCTATGTTTAGGATTGGGTCTTGTCCATCACATCATTCTCCTAATGATGTGATCTCATTATCAATGACATCCAATGTCCATAATCAGGAAACCATGACTATCTGTTGATCAACGAGCTAGTCAACTAGAGGCTTACTAGGGACATGTTGGTGTCTATGAATTCCCACATGTATTACGATTTCCGGATAACACAATCATAGCATGAATAAAAGACAATTATCATGAACAAGGAAATATAATAATAATGCTTTTATTATTGCCTCTAGGGCATATTTC
This sequence comes from Triticum urartu, assembly GCF_056163025.1. Lineage (NCBI taxonomy): Eukaryota > Viridiplantae > Streptophyta > Magnoliopsida > Poales > Poaceae > Triticum > Triticum urartu. Next base: position 521,902,504 of record NC_141873.1, on the reverse strand, counting down.
CAACAGTCTCCCACTTGCACTAGAGTCAATAATCTAGTTACATTGTGATGAATCGAACACCCATGGAATTCTGGTGTTGATCATGTTTTGCTCTAGGGAGAGGTTTAGTTAACGGATCTGCTACATTCAGGTCCGTATGTACTTTACAAATATCTATGTCTCCATCTTGAACATTTTCACGAATGGAGTTGAAGCGATGCTTGATGTGCCTGGTCTTCTTGTGAAACCTGGGCTCCTTGGCAAGTGCAATAGCTCCAGTGTTGTCACAGAAGAGTTTGATCGGCCCCGACGCATTGGGTATGACTCCTAGGTCGGTGATGAACTCCTTCACCCAAATTGCTTCATGCGCTGCCTCCGAGGATGCCATGTACTCCGCTTCACATGTAGATCCCGCCACGACGCTCTGCTTGCAACTGCACCAGCTTACTGCCCCACCATTCAAAATATACATGTATCCGGTTTGTGACTTAGAGTCATCCAGATCTGTGTCGAAGCTAGCGCCGACGTAACCCTTTACGACGAGCTCTTCGTCACCTCCATAAACGAGAAACATGTCCTTAGTCCTTTTCAGGTACTTCAGGATATTCTTGACCGCTGTCCAGTGTTCCTTGCCGGGATTACTTTGGTACCTTCCTACCAAACTTACGGCAAGGTTTACATCAGGTCTGGTACACAGCATGGCATACATAATAGACCCTATGGCTGAGGCATAGGGGATGACACTCATCTCTTCTATATCTTCTGCCGTGGTCAGACGTTGAGCTGAGCTCAATTTCACACCTTGCAACACAGGCAAGAACCCCTTCTTAGACTGATCCATATTGAACTTCTTCAATATCTTATCAAGGTATGTGCTTTGTGAAAGACCTATGAGGCATCTTGATCTATCTCTATAGATCTTGATGCCTAATATGTAAGCAGCTTCTCCAAGGTCCTTCATTGAAAAACTCTTATTCAAGTAGGCCTTAATGCTGTTCAAGAATTCTCTATCATTTCCCATCAAAAGTATGTCATCTACATATAATATGAGAAATGCTACAGAGCTCCCACTCACTTTCTTGTAAACGCAGGCTTCTCCATAAGTCTGCGTAAACCCAAACGCTTTGATCATCTCATCAAAGCGAATGTTCCAACTCCGAGATGCTTGCACCAGCCCATAAATCGAGCGTTGGAGCTTGCACACCTTGTCAGCATTCTTAGGATCGACAAAACCTTCCGGTTGCATCATATACAATTCTTCCTTAAGGAAACCATTAAGGAATGTTGTTTTGACATCCATTTGCCATATCTCATAATCATAGAATGCGGCAATTGCTAACATGATTCGGACGGACTTCAGCTTCGCTACGGGTGAGAAAGTCTCATCGTAGTCAACCCCTTGAACTTGTCGATAACCCTTAGCGACAAGCCTAGCTTTATAGATGGTCACATTACCATCCGCATCTGTCTTCTTCTTAAAGATCCATTTATTTTCTGTGGCTCGCTGATCATCGGGCAAGTCAGTCAAAGTCCATACTTCGTTTTCATACATGGATCCTATCTCGGATTTCATGGCTTCCAGCCATTTGTCGGAATCCGGGCCCACCATTGCTTCTTCATAGTTCGAAGGTTCACCATTGTCTAACAACATGATTTCCAAGACAGGGTTGCCGTACCATTCTGGTGTGGAACGTGTCCTTGTGGACCTACGAAGTTCAATAGCAACTTGATCTGAAGTTTCATGATCATCATCATTAACTTCCTCTCTAGTCGGTGCAGGCACCTCAGGAACATTTTCTTGAGTTGCGCCACTTTCCGGTTCAAGAGGTAATACTTCATCAAGTTCTACTTTCCTCCCACTTACTTCTTTCGAGAGAAACTCTTTCTGTAGAAAGGATCCATTCTTGGCAACAAAGATTTTTCCTTCGGATCTGAGGTAGAAGGTATATCCAATAGTTTCTTTAGGGTATCCTATGAAGACGCATTTTTCCGACTTGGGTTCGAGCTTTTTAGGTTGAAGTTTCTTGACATAAGCATCGCATCCCCAAACTTTTAGAAACGACAGCTTAGGTTTCTTCCCAAACCATAATTCGTACGGTGTCGTCTCAACGGATTTCGACGGAGCCCTATTTAAAGTGAATGCGGCAGTCTCTAAAGCATAGCCCCAAAATGATAGCGGTAAATCGGTAAGAGACATCATAGATCGCACCATATCTAATAGAGTGCGATTACGACGTTCGGACACACCATTACGCTGAGGTGTTCCAGGCGGCGTGAGTTGTGAAACTATTCCACATTTTCTTAAGTGTGTGCCAAATTCGTGACTCAAGTATTCTCCCCCACGATCTGATCGCAAGAACTTGATTTTCCTGTCACGTTGATTCTCAACCTCACTTTGAAATTCCTTGAACCTTTGAAAGGTCTCAGACTTGTGTTTCATTAAATAGACATACCCATATCTACTCAAGTCATCAGTGAGGGTGAGAACATAACGATAGCCACCGCGAGCTTCAACACTCATTGGACCGCACACATCAGTATGTATGATTTCCAATAAGTTGGTTGCTCGCTCCATTGTTCCTGTGAACGGAGTCTTGGTCATTTTACCCATGAGGCATGGTTCGCACGTGTCAAATGATTTGTAATCAAGAGACTCTAAAAGTCCATCTGCATGGAGCTTCTTCATGCATTTGACACCTATGTGACCAAGGCGGCAGTGCCACAAGTATGTGGGATTATCATTATCAACTTTACATCTTTTGGTATTCACACTATGAATATGTGTAGCATTACGCTCGAGATTCATTAAGAATAAACCATTCACCATTGGAGCATGACCATAAAACATATCTCTCATATAAATAGAACAACCATTATTCTCGGATTTAAATGAGTAGCCATCTCGAATTAAACGAGATCCTGATACAATGTTCATGCTCAAAGCTGGCACTAAATAACAATTATTGAGGTTTACAACTAATCCCGTAGGTAAATGTAGAGGTAGCGTGCCCATGGCGATCACATCGACCTTGGAACCATTCCCGACGCACATCATCACCTTGTCCTTCGCCAGTCTCCGCTTATTCCGTAGCTCCTGCTTTGAGTTACAAATGTGAGCAACTGCACCGGTATCAAATACCCAGGAGCTACTACGAGTACTGGTAAGGTACACATCAATTACATGTATATCACATATACCTTTCGTGATGCCGGCCTTCTTGTCCGCTAAGTATTTGGGGCAGTTCCGCTTCCAGTGACCACTTCCCTTGCAATAAAAACACTCAGTCTCGGGCTTGGGTCCATTCTTTGGCTTCTTCCCGGCAGCTTGCTTACCGAGCGCGGCAACTCCCTTGCCGTCCTTCTTGAAGTTCTTTTTACCCTTGCCTTTCTTGAACTTAGTGGTTTTATTCACCATCAACACTTGATGTTCCTTTTTGACTTCTACCTCTGCTGATTTCAGCATAGCAAATACTTCGGGAATGGTCTTTTCCATCCCCTGCATATTGAAGTTCATCACAAAGCTCTTGTAGCTCGGTGGAAGCGACTGAAGGATTCTGTCAATGACCGCGTCATCCGAGAGATTAACTCCCAGCTGAGTCAAGCGGTTATGTAACCCAGACATAGTGAGTATGTGCTCACTGACAGAACTGTTTTCCTCCATCTTACAGCTGAAGAACTTGTTGGAGACATCATATCTCTCGACCCGGGCATGAGCTTGAAAAACCATTTTCAGCTCTTCGAACATCTCATATGCTCCGTGTCTCTCAAAACTCTTTTGGAGCCCCGGTTCTAAGCTGTAAAGCATGCCACACTGAACGAGGGAGTAATCATCGGAACGTGTCTGCCAAGCGTTCATAACGTCTTGTTCTGCAGGGAGAACAGGTGCTTCACCTAGCGGTGCTTGTAGGACATAATCTTTCTTGGCAGCTATGAGGATGATCCTCAGGTTCCAGACTCAGTCCGTATAGTTGCTGCCATCGTCTTTCAGCTTGGTTCTCTAGGAACGCGTTGAAGTTGAGGACAACGTTGGCCATTTGATCTACAAGACATGTTGTAAAGGTTTTAGACTAAGTTCATGATAATTAAGTTCATCTAATCAAATTATTCAATGAACTCCCACTCAGATAGACATCCCTCCAGTCATCTAGGTATAACATGATCCGAGTCAACTAGGCCGTGTCCGATCATCACGTGAGACAGACTAGTCAACGTCGATGAACATCTTCATGTTGATCGTATCTTCTATACGACTCATGCTCGACCTTTCGGTCTTCTGTGTTCCAAGGCCATGTCTGTACATGCTAGGCTCGTCAAGTCAACCTAAGTGTTTGCATGTGTAAATCTGTCTTACACCCATTGTATGTGAACGTTGGAATCTATCACACCCGATCATCACGTGGTGCTTCAAAACAATGAACTGTCGCAACGGTGCACAGTTAGGGGGAACACTTTCTTGAAATTATTATGTGGGATCATCTTATTTACTACCGTCGTTCTAAGTAAACAAGATGTAAAAACATGATAAACATCACATGCAATCAAATAATAATAGTGACATGATATGGCCAATATCACATAGCTCCTTTGATCTCCATCTTGGGGCTCCATGATCATCTTGTCACCGGCATGACACCATGATCTCCATCATCATGATCTCCATCATCGTGTCTCCATGAAGTTGCTCGCCAACTATTACTTCTACTACTATGGCTAACACGTTTAGCAATAAAGTAAAGTAATTTACATGGCGTTTCTCAATGACATGCAGGTCATACAAAAAATAAAGACAACTCCTATGGCTCCTGCTGGTTGTCATACTCATCGACATGCAAGTCGTAATTCCTATTACAAGAACATGATCTCATACATCACATATATATCATTCATCACAACTTTGGCCATATCATATCACAGAACACTTGCTGCAAAAACAAGTTAGACGTCCTCTAATTGTTGTTGCAAGTTTTACGTGGCTGCAAGAGGGTTCTAGCAAGAACGTTTTCTTACCTACGTTAAAGCCACAACGTGATTTGTCAACTTCTATTTACCCTTCATAAGGACCCTTTTCATCGAATCCGCTCCAACTAAAGTGGGAGAGACAGACACTCGCCAGCCACCTTATGCAACTAGTGCATGTTAGTCGGTGGAACCGGTCTCACGTAAGCGTACGTGTAAGGTTGGTCCGGGCCGCTTCATCCCAAAATACCGTTGAAGCAAAATAAGACTAGTAGAGGCAAGAAAGTTGACAACATCTACGCCCACAACAAATTGTGTTCTACTCGTGCGAAGAGAACTACACATAGACCTAGCTCATGATGCCACTGTTGGTGAACGTTGCAGAAAACAAAAAATTTCCTACGGTTTCACCAAGATCCATCTATGAGTTCATCTAGCAACGAGTGATCGGATTGCATCTACATACCTTTGTAGATCGCGAGCGGAAGTGTTCAAGAGAACGGGGATGAGGGAGTCGTACTCGACGTGATCCAAATCACCGGAGATCCTAGCACCGAACGGACGGCACCTCCGCGTTCAACACACGTACGGTCAGCGCGACGTCTCCTCCTTCTTGATCCAGCAAGCGGGGAAGGAGAGGTTGATGAAGATCCAGCAGCACGACGGCGTGGTGGTCGATGCAGGAGTCACCGCAGCAGGGCTTCGCCGTTCTACTGCAAGAGGGAGAGGTGTAGCAGGGGAGAGGGAGGAGCCAAGAGTCAAGGGTGCGGCTGCCCCTCCCTCCCACCCCCCCTTTATATAGGCTCCCCAAGGGGGGCGCCGACCCTAGGAGATGGGATCTCCTAGGGGGGCGGCGGCCAAGGGTGGAGTGGCCCCCAAGGCAAGTGGGGCGCCCCCCCACCCTAGGGTTTCCAACCCTAGGCGCAGGGGGTGGGCCAAGGGGGGCGCACCAGCCCACTATGGGCTGGTTCCCCTCCCCACTTCAGCCCATGGGGCCCTCTGGGATGGGTGGCCCCACCCGGTGGACCCCCGGGACCCATCCGGTGGTCCCGGTACAATACTGGTGACCCCCGAAACTCTCCCGATGGCCGAAACTGCACTTCCTATATATAATTCTTCACCTCCGGACCATTCCGGAACTCCTCGTGACGTCCGGGATCTCGTCTGGGACTCCGAACAACTCTCGGGTTACTGCATATTCATATCTTTACAACCCTAGCGTCACCGAACCTTAAGTGTGTAGACCCTATGGGTTCGGGAGACATGTAGACATGACCGAGATGGCTCTCCAGTCAATAACCAACAGCGGAATCTGGATACCCATGTTGGCTCCCACATGCTCCTCGATGATCTCATCGGATGAACCACGATGTCGAGGATTCAAGCAACCCCGTATACAATTCCCTTTGTCAATCGGTACGTTACTTGCCCGAGATTCGATCGTCGGTATCCCAATACCTCGTTCAATCTCGTTACCGGGAAGTCACTTTACTCGTACCATAATGCATGATCCCGTGACCAGACACTTGGTCACTTTGAGCTCATTGTGATGATGCATTACCGAGTGGGCCCAGAGATACCTCTCCGTCATACGGAGTGACAAATCCCAGTCTCGATTCGTGCCAACCCAACAGACACTTTCGGAGATACCTGTAATGTACCTTTATAGTCACCCAGTTACGTTGTGACGTTTGGCACACCCAAAGCACTCCTACGGTATCCGGGAGTTACACGATCTCATGGTCTAAGGAAAAGATACTTGACATTGGAAAAACTCTAGCAAATGAACTATACGATCTTGTGCTATGTTTAGGATTGGGTCTTGTCCATCACATCATTCTCCTAATGATGTGATCTCGTTATCAATGACATCCAATGTCCATAATCAGGAAACCATGACTATCTGTTGATCAACGAGCTAGTCAACTAGAGGCTTACTAGGGACATGTTGGTGTCTATGAATTCACACATGTATTACGATTTCCGGATAACACAATTATAGCATGAATAAAAGACAATTATCATGAACAAGGAAATATAATAATAATGCTTTTATTATTGCCTCTAGGGCATATTTCCAACAAGTACCTTGTACGGGATATCATCCATGTATCGTACTAAGGAAGATAGATGAATCTTGCCTTGGAAACTTCTCGGGTATCTTGCGAGGGAAGATTGGGTTGCTTACACCAGAAACTTCTTATTGTGATATGCGGACCGATTTCCACATATATAACCATCTTAATATTTTTGTTATTTATTTCTTGTATGAAACGAGGTTTTGTAGGACTATCCTCCTTTCTGAGGACATGCCATATTTTTGCTTGCTTCCAGGTACATTGGGTTCCAAATTCATCCTCAACAAAAAATTACACTTGTATCTGGGCCATACCTTTGATAATATTTTGTCAACCTTGCACACAATTTATCTTCTTTCTGATTTGATCATTTCTTCTATGAGGAGTGCACGCTGAGGGAGACTTGACACTCAGTAACATGATCAGATATCCCCCAAACTGAATGCAGTCGGTTGAGAATTCCATACTGTTGTGAGGAGTGCACGTTAATGCAAAATTTATACTGACATTCCATCCAGGATTTCTTTTGTATTCAGACGAGCTATTTCCATTTTCACTATAGTCTGCTGACAATTCCATTCTGCTTAGCTGAGTTTCCAAATATATGCATTTCTTGCTGACTCTTCGGGTCCGGTGTTGGCTGATGAGCAACTTTAATAGGGGAAAATTTGTAACACCGAAGGCCCAAAGAAATAAACAAAAGAAACGACTAAAACAAAAGCACACAAACATACTACTAATTTAATTAATCAAGCAATCATCACATATTACTGCTACTCACACCATAATATGCATGCACACCTAAGCACACAAATCGCACGGAAACTCCAGTGTTACGGTCTAATATGCTGTGGCGGGTGTGCACGAAAATTATATCCATGTGTGGAAGGAGTTGGCATAACCGAAGGTACACCAAGCACTAGCTGTACAGTGGCTGGATCTGGATGGATACACAGGTGAGGACAGACTTGACGATCAAGTAGCGAGACACAAAAGTCACGACCACCTCATTATCAAGCGTACGAAGGGAGTCGTACCCATCCAAAGAATGAAATGACATGGCAAGATAATAGTGGAAGAATGGGTTTATTAGCATTGCCCTTTTTTGATAACCAAGATCAGCAAGGGTTGCCAAGGGGACGAGATGGAGGGCATGGATGATGATGTGGTCGCATCACACCGAGGAGCAGGCATGCTAAGAAAGATGGTGCAGGCGGTGGACCGAAAACGATGCCACCTACACTCACAAGATTAATCATTAGTGACAAAATAACAATATATATGCATGTTATGCGACAAACAAATGCAACAATCAAGTGCAACAAACCAACTAGAGTCTATACTACCGCTTTCTAACGTTCACGCGGGCTAGGGCATCCTACAGCCAGACCTGCTCTGATACCAAGCGCTGTGGCACCCCGGCTCAGAGAAAACCGAAACGCCTCGTATTCCAGCCCAGAGATCGAGGTGAAGTCTTCTGGAATACGACACTCTTAGCATAGAACAAACCAGCTTTATATTATTACACGAATATGATTACAAGGTCTCCGATATTACAATGAATAACATCGGCTCGGCGACACTATACCATCCTCAGTTTCTCTATGCAAGCAGTAGAACAACTCGAAGCAGCAGAATCACTCTAGCAGCGGAACAACGACGACGGTGGTGAACTCCACTCCACAGGGACTCTGGCTGGAACGCTTATCCTAGCTCGCGAACACAGGAACAACACCAAAAAAGCAAGCAATCCAGGCACGGCCTGCAAGCTGGCATGACACGCCAGGTCAGTACATTGAATGTACTTGCAAGCTCACAATTAACCAGAAGCATTCAAGACAAACAACAGCATGGCAATTACAGGTTAAGCGGGAATTAACATGAGATCATCATAACAACATGACATGAGCAACATGACATCCAAAGTAATACTCCCAAAATAATACCAGATACCATCATGAAAATAATCATAATAGCCACTAAAAATCCAAAGGCAACATGAACATGATACCGCTAGAACAATATGAGCATGGCATGAACATATGAATCTGACGATACTAGCATGCAACATGATGACACTACATGCACCATTTATTCTGCTCGGGTTATCTCATAACCATCACACGCATCACTTACCAACCTCGGATATTACACGATCATCTCATGATCAAATCAAGCTTGGTATAAACAATACCATAGTAATCATTAAATGACCACAAGGAGCTTGATCTTTACCCACGATTCTCGCACAACATCACGAATATCCAACAACCCGGTATCCTCGATACCACGGTGATCATTCCGGCGATCACAACCATAACCAACACTTGGTCTCAAACCGTGATCCTTACGGCGATCACAACCACGACCAATATTTGGCCCGTGATCCTTACGGCGATCACAACCAACTTATCTCATCACTGAACCGGGGTTGTCATTAATCAAGTTATTATTAATACTATTAACTCACGGTGGGACCGACATGAACTGGGCCCTTATCCGTGGGCGCGGCTATCGATAGATTTAATATACACTCTGCAGAGGTTAGTACACTATACCCACACCACGGAACCCATGGCCTCGCACTCCCATTCGGGTGGACCAACGGCGTTCCGACAAAACCGATCTATTGTCATGACACTCTCCCGGCCACTCCGACCAACTCCCAACTGGGCTAGTCCTGGGTGGCCCCGTGTCTACCAAAGACACCCCGACCACCGTCGTGGTCAAACTCCCACTCGGGGACACTCCCACTCGGGGACTGGATCCATAAAAATAAAAACAACGGGCACACAAGGTTATGTCCGCCTACCTGATCAGGGTAAGCACGCCCATAACCTTCCCTCGTGGGAGGCACCGGCGAGATGCACGACAATAGACCCAGTTAGGACCCCCCATAAGGTAATCGTGGTTGCACTAGTCAGTTTCGATCTGGCGGCACCATGACTCAGCCAACAGTTGTTCAAGTTCAATTAAATCCGGTTAAACTTGAATGCAAAATGCTGAGCCATGATAAAATAACATGATGCAATTACAATGCATGAACATGATATCAACATAAGCACGGGATGCAACATAACTGTCCATCATATCGACTGTGAAATAATCTCCAACTGAACTTGGCATAATGACGAGCATAAATATTACAGGTGCAACACTACTCATAGTATAACATAACATGACCACTAGCATCAACCATAAATAACATGCAAGAACTCATTAATAACATTACCAAGTAACACTTAACCAACTAACAACAAGGAAACAACACATATTACAGTACTCGGTAACCGACGTTAGTCATGCACCGTAGAACATGACCAACCCAACATGTACTACTATCAAGCATGGCAATATGGAAGTAATACTAGCAACTAGCAGGGCATGATAACCAGGTGCATAACAACATAGCAAACAAGCAAGCACTAACCCAGAAGATTTCCGAAACAACTATAACCATATTTTAAACAAGCAATCATTTACTAAATATTCAAGTTGAAAACCATGGCTACTGCATGACTATCATGCAAGTGGGTATTGTGGCTTGCCTGGGGGTGAAGAATACTCCGGGGAGAAGTGCGGTGAAGCCGCGGAAAGATTTGCCGGAAACAGTTCTCTCTCGGAGGGGCTGTTTACGTGCAAGGGCAAAAAGGTCATTTTCACAGTGTCAAACCATAGTGAAAATGAAACCAACAGAACGGGCTCGACGAAACAAAGACGTGGGCTTTGGAATCACCTCATTTGGAGTTGTGGTTAAAAAGATATGAAGTGTTTTCTGCCCGGGACCCATCTGTAATGAAAAACTTCAAAATCTAGGCCTGGACAGAAAAAAAGAAAGCGCCTTCGGGTTGAATACGTTTTCTGTAAAAGAAAACGCCTTTTCAACTGCAGTAGAGAGGAATACGCTTTCCAGAAGGGAAAACGTACTTTAGATAAAAGAAAGGAAGAATACTCTTTCGTTGGGAAGAAGACGTACTCCGCGAAATGCGTTTCCACTTAACCACGTGGATAGTGGCGGGGCCGGGCATGGGTCGCTGATGTGCGGGTCCCACAGGCTGTGGGGCCCATCACTTATCCAGTTGGACCAGGCGGGTCAACGCCCGAGTGGCTGCCAGGTGGGGCCCGCCTTATCCATCTCCCTCCCCTGGCTCCTTCTTCTTCTTCCCCGACGCGCGCCTGTAGAACAGAGGAGGCCGAGCGCTCCGGCGACGGCCACCGGAGCTACAGGGCACCTCCGGCGAGGCTCCGCCCATGGATGAGCTCGGCAGACTCCGGCGCATCTCCAGGGCCCATCCACGGACGGCGGGGTGGACCAGGGCGAGGACAACACGGGCGCCAACGGACGGTGGCTTCGGGCGAACTTGGACCCATGGCCACGGACACTCCGGCGACAAATGGAGGGTTGGGGAAGGGTCTCCAGGGTCTGGGTGGCCTACTAGGGAGGAGTAGAGGTGGAGGGGAGGCTCCGGTCGGCCGAATTTAAGCAGAGCACACTACAACAAAAACACCACGTATGGTCGCTTTTTCTGGGATGCTATTTTATTCGTCTCTACGCCCATGCACACTAGCGACCTAAAGACGCTTCTTAAGACGTTTATGGAGCGCCGCAAGCTTTTTCTTATAATTAGCATTTAAGAAAATAAGCATTTAATTTTAATTAACTTAGAGACGATTTGTGAGACGTTTTAGTGTGCGACTCTATTCTTATCTTAGACTTAAGAAATATTTTCCCTGCAAAAAAACAGAAAAATACTTTAGAAATCTTTGAATAATCATGTTTTTAAGTCGAACAACTATTAAAATGAGTTGTACTAAACTTTGAATAAAACTTCTAAACACCAAACCCTAGCCTAGAGTGGTTGTGGCGTGGGTTTGGACCTTTTCTTGGTTTGATCGAGAAGACTCGGTCAAACACCAAACTGGACGATGTTCTGTTGGGCCTAATAAGACGATGTAGATCGGCTAATTGTGCTAGTGGGCTAGAAAGGGAAACCCTTTTATGCGTGTAGGTCAGCCGACGGGGATCTTGTACGGCGCACTGGTTGACACCTCCTATAGGCTGCTCTCTGCGGCAAAGAGCTGTCGTTTTGCATAGGCGACTCAACGACTAGGCCAGCCCATGAAGATCGAGACCGACATCGAACGAGCACTGTGGTGCAAAAAAAAATCGCTATCACAGGGATTCAACGAAGAGATCAAGTGCTATACATGACCTGCTACTACCAGTTGAACTAGCAGTCGTATAAGAGCATATGGTAGCGTCAACAATAAAGAACCAACAGGCTGCGCGGGTCCGAATTATTTTAAGAAATTTAAAAGCATTTGTTTTCAAAAAATGGAATCTTGTACAAAACTCAAACACTTTCCCAATTTGTAAACAATTTTTTAAAAAACTATAACATTTTTTAAAAACAGGAACCTTTTTGTTTGAAAATCATGAAGATTTCTTGAAACGGGATCATTTTTCCACATTCCAGAATGAAATTTGGAGACGCGGACATGCTTTGAAACTCCTGAATAAAATTTTAAAACACGAACATTTTCTCCAACTTGTTAACAATTTATGAAACTAGGACATTTTTTGAAACTCTGGAAAAAAATGAAAACATAAACATTTTTTACAATTTGCCAACAATTTTCGAAAGAGGCAACATTTTTTTTAAAAGCCCGATTTTTTTTTTGAACAGTTGTGAACTTTTTTAGCAAAAGCATTCGCAACATTTTACGAAAATTCCAAACATTTTTTTAATTTATGAACAAATTTAATAAACGATTTTTCTTCTTCTTTATGAGCACAGTCTACGCAAAACTGGGCCAGCCCATCGCGTTGCTCCTCGGACGCTCGCCTGTGTGAAGCGCCAGCAATTCGACGCAGTGCGCGTCAAATAGGATATTCCGCGAAGGTTGTTGCGAACGAGCTGGCGCCAACCCCCCTTGCGCACTGGGCGTTCATACGGGCCGTCCCATTTTCCTTTTTTCCTTTGTTTTTCTTTCTGTTCTTTTTTTCCTTTTTTCTGTTATTTCCTTTTACCTTTTCTTTTCTCTTTTTTCTTCTTTACTTTCTCATTTTTTCACGATTCTCTTTCCAAATTTGCAAACAGTTTTTTGTTCATTGATTCAACAAAACGTTTGTCAATGTAAAAAAATGTTCAACAATTCATAAAAAGTTCAACAAATTCAATTTTATATTCATTCAATTTCAAAATGTTCATTAAATTTAAAAATGTGTTCATCGAACTAAACAAATGTTCATCAAATTTTATTTTTGTTCATTGTTTCAAATACTTCTCATAAAATTAAATTTTGTTCTTCCATTATTTTACTTTTTTCTTGAATGCAAATTTTGTTCATTAAGTTCAAAAATGTTCATCTATTTTAAAATATCTTTATTAAATAGAAAAAATCTTAATCATTATAAAAAATGCACATAAAAAAGATCATTAAAATATTAAAATGTTCATTCTTGTAAAATCGCAAATATTTTTTAAATCAAAAACTGTTTTTGACAATTCACCATTCACAGTTTTTTTGATATTTTAGAACCCTTTTGTAATCCTGAATTATTTTAACATAGAATAAAAAAATAAAATATAAAAAAAAGGAAAGGTAAACATGAAAACGAAAAAGGGAGCATCCCTCCCCGTGCATGGCCCGGCCAAACACGGTGCGAGGGGGTGGGTTTGGTGTGCACGCTTCCGCGAGTTCGGGCGCCTAGCTTGCCAAATAGGGGCACCCGTCAACCAATAGCCACCAATTGCGCACTCCTGTGCCCTCGTGCACTTCAGGTCATCCCATGTAAGGGCTGGGCGCTCCTGTATTTGTTTTTCATTTTTCATTCTTTCATTTTTTTTTATGTTTCTTTTGTTTTTTTTGGTTTGAGAATTGTTCATGAATCTCATATTCGAAAAAATGACCAGGGTTTTGGAAAAAGTTGTTGATTACAAAAATAGTTCATGAATTTTAAAAATGTCAATCAATTCATAAAATGTTCACGGATTTGAAAAATGTTCGGGATTTCATAAAACGCTCCTGAATTCGAAAAATGTTCAAGAATTAAAAAAATGTTCATGTAATTGAAAATGTTTGCGAAATCAAAAAAGATTCACAAAAGTTCGAAAATTGTTCTCAAGTTGAAAAGGATGTTGGCATAATGAAAAAGGAAAAAATGAATAATGAAAAAAAGGAAAGAAAAACAAACACGGAAAAAGGAAAAGAAAAATAAATGAAAAATAAAATAAAAATGAAACAAAAACAAAAAAGCAAAAGAAAAAACAGGGAACGTGCGCTATTTTGGTCGGGCCAAATACACGTAGTGACCAAGGGGGGTTGTATGTTTGGTCCACAACCGTCGATCGTCACATTAAATAGGAACCGCGGGTAGGACCAAATGGTCCGGTCCAGAGGGAGCCACATGCGGGCCAAAAAGCACGATCGCTTCGTCCAGCCTAAGTCACACCCATAGCTCAAGAATGCCACCCTTATTGTTGCGAGTCGCACTCCGCCCCTTCAATCTTTCACTGCCTTTATACTTATTAAACTTTGGGGATATTACTTGGATACATATATTACCCAATAAAGTTACCCTTCGGCTCGTGCGTCGTGCACCGAGGTCCATATATATGAGATTTCACGCTCCCCATGTGTGCCGCCATAGATTGGCTTCGTCCTATGTGACCTTAGAGCTATGGAGGCATGGTGGATCTCGGCGCTTGCCGACAGGAGGACTTGCTCTATTTTCTAGGTATTTTTTGCGTATGTTTAGGGTTTGTGCCCTCCCGAGGAAGACGATATGGGGACAACTCCCTGAAGTTGGAATAAGGTTCTACCCGCCTACCCCCGTTCTGGCGGTGCGTCTAGCATCATCGGAGAGCGTGTGGAGGTGTGTCTTCGGCGGATCTCGTGGGATTCAGTCAGTGTTTGTCTTTTATGAATTCACTTGGATCGGTCTTCGTTCGCCTATATTCGTGTGTCTTCATATTACATCTTCCCGTTCTACGTTTATCTTTATGAGTGGTTGTTGTTGTTGTAGTGTGCTAGTCCTATTGGGTCTTAACCCAAAGACTTCCTAGCTGTCTACTACAACAAGTTTTGCCCGGCTCCATTGAGCAAGAGGCGAAAACGCGGCGCGCCATCAGCTCACTCCATTGCTTGTAGTTGTCGCTAGGTAGTCTACGGATCTGGATCTGGATATAATTTTTTTTACTTGTAGTGTTCTTTGTACTACCTTGATAGATGATGAATAAATCGGAAGTTTTTTCTGAAAAAAGGTTTGATATGTTTGCAAAAATAATGAAGAATAGATATTGAGCCAATAGACGGAACACCTCAAAAAATACTGTCCATTGTTTTTTTAACACAATCTATATATGTGGTTAATTAGCGCTCCCGAACTATCTTGCTTAATCAAAATTACCGTTCACGGACCTAAAAAACAATTTGATGTCCCAAACTATTTTCAAGTTGGTCTTACAAATTTATTTTCTTTACCGCGCAACGCTTCCCGCTTCTCTCAAACCCGGGTATTTTTCCACGCCGCACGCCATATCCCCACCTCCCCCATTTATCCAACCTCCTGATTCCAATTCCCCTCAAAAAAAGAAAAAAATTCATGATTCCAATCTGCGCCGGCGACACCACCCGGCGCGCCGCCCATTCCCACACCCCGAGTGGTGGCAGCCTAAGCCTCAAGCGCTGCCCTCCCCCGCTAGCTCCGCCCGCAGCCGACTCCCGTTTTCCTCCATCGACAAGCTCGGTAGTTGGAGCCCCGTCGGTGTCCGCCGTCCTCTCGATCATGAAATCGTGCTCCTCCCGACGTCATCCTCGCTATCAGGAAGCCACATCCACGCCGGTCTCATCCTTCACCCCGAAGTTCCACCGCGTATTCCGCCGGCACACCGCCCTGCAAGCAGTCGCTCCATCCAGCATCTTCAGCGTCTAGCCGTCCACCACGTCAAAGGAGGTGATGCCCTCAATCCCATAGCACTAACAGTTTTGTCATTATATAAACCAAAGTGGCCTCCTTCATTTGTTCATCTCATGTCTCAATCCTGTTCTCATTCGTCTCCTTACTTCCTTCATGTAGGCAATGCACTATAAGTGTTTGTTGAATTGTTCGCTTGCCTAGAAATCAACCCTGACCGATATTCTTGAAAAAAGTAAGCACTGTTTGGTCAAATCAATTTTTTATATGGCAAAACTCAATAGTAGTACAAGTGGTGTTAGATAGGCTGGCCAAATAACCTCACATTCCATTTACGCTGGAGCATAAAACATGATAGTGTTTAGTTGTACAGGCTAGAACGTACTCTGCTATTTTGTAGTAATTTTATTCTGTCCTATTTCCTACCTCATCTTAGTGCAGTCCCACTATTTCGTTAGTTTTGATTCTTGCATCTTAGCTGAAGGGAGCTTTCAATCAACAGCTCTCAAATTTTGCACTAAAAGATTGTTGTTCACAGGTTTGTATGTTGTTATGTGTGTTGTAGTAACTTCTACATGTATATTGACATCAGACGTGTAAACTAATGTGGACAAGATGACATATATGTAGACTTAGCTCTCTGCACAGAAGGCGATCTATTTGTGCTCGGATCTTAGCCCTTCTCAGCAGAGCTCGTCTTCAGGGAGTCTTCTTCCGGAGATGATGGAGAGCGGAACGCCTCCCCCTGCCATACCGCCTCATGGGGCGGGCGACCCCGAAGTGTCGTCGCGGAGGGCTTCTCCTAATTCGGCGCGGCCAGAAGGTAGTCACGTGGCCGCCCGAAGCCCTCAGTATCCAGCTTTTGAAGAGAACAATCAAAAGAGTCCGGCACCACCTGGTGCGCGGTCAGATGTACTAAGGGATCTGCTAGAGCGAGCAGTTATCTCAGAGGAGCACCGTACATTAATGGGTACGGTAGTTGAAAGGATTTCGTCCGCGGAAAGCGGGTTGCATGAAGCTGTCATGAGTCTACTTACGGGTTTTGAGGTACGTGAAGTGGTGCACCTTTTTGGAAGTACCGCATATCTTAAGATGCATCCTGTATAGATAGTAGCCCCTGAGACTCTGGGTGCTTTCGTAGGCGACAGCAAGCGGAGGATCATAGTCCCATGTATAATTTTGCCGCCTGCGTATGTAGGTGGCGAAGTGTCCTGTGGCCAGCCAGACTGTTGAATTTGCCAAGTTAAAGCGGCAACTGGACGTGGCAGATGCCGACATTGTGCTTGTCAATAAGCGGCTTGACGAGGCGCAAGGTATGTGATTTTTCCATTACACATGGTAAGAGGAGCATGATGCCAGTATCTATAACATGTGTGTTTAATGCAGATGGAGCTGCGGCTGTGGAGAACCTGCGGGCAGAACTTGCCTGAACCAAGTAACAAGCCAGAAAAAGCGATGCGGCTGCCCTAAAGGAAATCGAGGAGCTGAAAGCCGAACAGGCTGCTCACTGCCAAAGCAAGGAGAAAATGGCCAAGATGGCTATGGAATTGAAGAACGCTGTTGACCGTTGCAAGCTTCTTGAAAAGGAAGATCAAGCGAAGAGGGCAGACCTGGAGAAGGCCACGACGGAGGCCAAGGATACCCGCTCTGCGATGAGAGTGATGAAGGAGGAGCTGCGTCAAGCCAGAGATATCGCGGCTAGGAAGTCCTTTATGCTGCGGATGAAGTTCAGAGATCCCAAATATGCACCGTTAGACTGGCTTTGGATTTCTGCGGACGCATATATGGATTTAGCGGCGAGTGCTACTGATGCGGCTGAACACTTCCGAGATCAAAAGGATCACGAGGTGGAAAAGTTGTTTTGGTCACAATTTAACAATCCAGAGCGTCCGCTTCCATTGACGGATTGGCTGGCCGAATGGGCTGAGCTGAATAGGCTATCCGGACTTGCCATGAGGTATGTCGTGGATCATCTGTGGCCGGAAAGACCAAAGCCGAACAGTTATTTTAGCTTGGTGCAGCAGTTCATTGGTGCCGTGCCACATATCAACGCGATGAAGAGGTCAGCGTGCGTAGAGGGTGCGCGGATGGCCCTTGCCCGTGTGAAGACATACTGGGCAGAGATGGAGGCCACCGTCGTTGCAGCCCAAGATTCGGACGAAAGCCGAGTGCCTGCCGAGCACTATTTTCAAGAAGTTCTTGAGGGCGCTCGCTGAATAAAGGCGCAATGCTCGAAGGATATTATGTTCTAATGACATGTATTCCCATTGAAAACAATGTTTTACTGAAATGTAAAGGCTATTTTATACTTGTGCCTGCAAGAATTGTAATACCTCCTGTGCGGCCGTTTATGTATATGTGTATATAACCTGAAAGATGACAGTCGTCGGCTTCAACCCCCACGCATATAATGCGGGGGTGTTCGCAAAAGACGCATATTCACACTTGATCCAACGTCTTGGTCCATTAAGGAGGTGATAGCGCAGCGAACTAGGCAATCTGACTATAATGCTTTATCACTTTCACTTAACCATAGGAGTTTGACAGTGGGGCTACTATATAGCCCCTGGTGGCTCCGCGCTCCTCCGAATTCGGGGCGCGTATATGCCTAGCCGGGAAACGACCCTTCGTTAAGGCGGAGGAATCCCGAAGATTCCGCTAGGTCATCGAGTGGTTGACCAGTCTCACGCTACATCATGACAGTCAGTTTTCGGCTTTCTCTACTGAGGTGCTCGCCTAGCCGAACCGGGGCACAATCGCAGTAGTTCTCCTGGTGCCGCCTTAGCCGATAGAGCGGAACGTAAGGCAGCAAAACACAGGAGCCAGGCAAACCCAACATTTGACCAAAGACATGATCCAGGCCGAACTCGCGACGCCGAACACTCACTAAGGTATTCGGTCTTTGTAATTTTAAACGGGCTGAACAGTGCCCTTTGTAAGAAGCCCCTGGTGTCCAGGTACGTGCAGTATTCTGACGTGGCCACATGCCAAGACGTCAGCCTCCTTCTCAGTTGTGCTGAGAATCCGGGGGATGTGTATCAACATGAGACAGTAAAAAAGGTTTACGCAGGGTCTTAATCTAAAAAGAATCCTTGGAGTGGGTCCCTGCTGCACGTCTGCGCCTGTGTCTCCGTTGTGCCGTATCCTGGACGGGTGTAGCACGGTGGTCATCTGTAAAAGAGAGGAACTTAGTTGAAAAGGTAATCGTGCAAAACGTTTGTCTATACTAAATAAACAAAGTATAATTCAAGATGGGTAAAATTGAGCCGTATTGTTGCTTGTTTATATGCGCGGAGCCCTTGTATTGCCATTAAACCCTTATCAATTATGCCGGACTCGTCTAGCCGTGTCCGTGGTCTTTACGACCTGTAAGATGCTGGTTGGTGAGGCCGTTTAATGTGTGGCTGCCAAGGCAGCCGCACAGTCTTCCGCGCGCAAGGAGCGCTCAATACTTCCCTTGACTGAAATGATGCCACGTGGACCGGGCATCTTAAGCATGAGAGACGCGTAATGCGGTATTGCGTTAAAGCGAGCGAAAGCTTCGCGTCCCAGTAGCGCTTGATAACCACTTTTGAACGGAGCGATGTGAAAGGTTAGTTTTTCGCTACGGAAGTTATCAGTGAAGCCGAATATAACCTCTAGTAGGAGGGAGCCCGTGCAATGGGCTTCTGGGCCTGGCGTTACTCCTTTAAAGGAAGTATTGCTATGGCTAATTTTTGTTGGGTCCATCCCCATTTTGCGGACTGTGTCCTGATATATCAGGTTTAGACTACTGCCGCCGTCCATCAGGACTCGTGTGAAGCGGTATCCGTTAATTATCGGGTCTAACACCAAGGCAGCCCATCCTGCATGCCAGATACTTGCAGAGTAATCCCGATGTTCGAAGGTGATCGGTCTGGACGACCAGTGGCGGAACTCCGTTGTGATAGGCCGTTGGGCCTGTATCTCGATGGGCACCACGTTATTTCTCCCCTTTGTCACGTGTAACATGTTTACTGTTTTGACTTCTCGTGGGAATTTCTTCTGTTCCCCAGTGCTTTATTTGCGGGGTTCGTCATCGTCTTCGCTTGGTGTATCTAGGCCCTTGTGTTCGGCGTTGAGTTTGCCGGATTGCTTGAAGACCCAGCATTCTCTGTGGGTATGATTTGCAGGTTTGTCAGGGGTGCTGTGGATTTGACATATCTTGTCCAGAATTTTGTTAAGACTGGACAGTTCGTCTCTGTTGTCTTTGAGAGGCAGCTTTAGCTGACCCCGCCGAGAGCTTTTGAATCCGGCGTTAAGTGCCGTGCTCTTCGGGCTGTTTTCCTTAATCCGGCGCTGGTCTTTGCTGCATCGTGGCTTCCCGTTTCCATCCCTGACTTCGGATGTACTTGGGTCGCTGGTGCTGCATCTTGCCAGCCAGCTGTCCTCGCCCGCGCAAAAGCGGGTCATAAGGCTTGTTAATGCGGCCATTGTTCTTGGCTTTTCCTTGCCGAGGTGCCTGGCGAGCCATTCGTCTCGAACGCTGTGTCTCAAAGCTGCTAAGGCTTCGGCGTCCGGACAGTCGACTATTTGGTTCTTTTTAGTAAGAAACATGTTCCATAGTTTTCGAGCTGACCCTCCGGGCTGCTGAGTTATATCACTTAAGTCGCCTGCATCTGGTGGTCGGACATAGGTCCCTTGAAAATTTGCCCGAAAGGCGTCCTCGAGCTCTTCCCAACTTCCAATGGTGTTTTCGGGGAGGCTTTTGAGCCAATGCCTTGCTGGCCCTTTGAGCTTGAGGGTTAGGTACTTGATGGCGTGGAGATCGTCTCCTCGAGCCATGTGAATGTAGAGGATGTAGTCCTCAATCCAGACCCCAGGGTCTGTCGTTCCATCGTATGCCTCTATCTTTACGGGTTTGAATCCCTCTGGAAATTCATGGTCCAGCACCTCATCGGTAAAACATAGGGGGTGAGCGGCACCCCTGTATTTGGGTGTACCATGGTGTTCGGAGTTTTGTTGTATTATATTGCGTGTTTGAGCACGCTTTCTTGGCCCGTAGATAGATCTGACTGGGCCGTCCTTTTGATGCGAGTCCTCTTGTGGGTCGTGTGTTGACTTGTGTGCAGTGTCGTTTGCCGCCCTATGAGGTCGTCTATCCAACCGGATGGCTGATTTGTTTTTTGACTAGGGGGGCTCTAAGGCCTCCTCATCAAATTCAGGCAGTAGCTTTTGCTTTGGGTAGCTCTTTGTGTGGCGATTGCTGCCGTATTTGTCTGCGGTGTTGAGCACTTTACTCCATGTTATTCTAAGTGCATCTTCCGCAGTCTTGAGCTTCCGCTTCTGTTTTTTCAGGCTACGCGCAGTAGCGACGAGCCTTTTATGGAGGTTCTTCTGCTCCAGATGTTTATCCGGCGTGAGGTCGTCCGGACTGTTATCTTCGCCAGGGATGGGTTGTTTGGATTTATTATCCGTGTTGCCCTAGTCGGACGGTTGTTCGATGCCATGTTCGTCGTCTGCCGGCTCACCATGCTCTATCGCTAGGTCTGTATGACCGCTATTTCTATCGAGGCGGGGTTTGGAGCGGCGCTTACGCCGCCGTTTTGCCTGCTTTTCGAGGGAACGATCGTTCGCTGTATCCCTCCGTTCCTCGTCGTCGCTTCCTTTAGGTGTGTCCACCGTGTATACATCGTGAGATGAGGTGGTTGTCCAGTGCTCTGCAGGAAGTGGTTCCTGTTCGTCTCCTGCATCGTCGTCCATACCGTCGATGTCTTCGAAGTCGAAATCGAGCATGTCGGTCAAATCTTCGACAGTGGCTATGAAGTGGGTGGTGGGTGGGCGTCGAATTTCTTCGTCGTCCGCATCCCAATCCTGCCGGTCATAATCCGGCCAGGACTCTCCTGACAAAGAGAGAGACCTTAGTGAATTCAGTATGTAGCCGAAGGGCGAGTGCTGAAAGATATCCGCGGCGGTAAACTCCATGACCGGCGCCCAATCAGATTCGATTGGCAGGGGCGCGGGCAGCTCGGAGTCCGGAGAGGAGTCACGGGCCTCGCGAAGGGTATCCGGCTCAATCGCCGTAGAGGCCACGGCCTCCATGGCGGGGTCCAACCACCCGTCCATGGATGGCGCGATCGGCTCCGAATTGAAGGTCAGAGCGGTTGCAGGTGCGACTTCCTGAACATTGCCCGGCGGCAGAGCTAAATCATGCCCATCGTGACAGTGCGGCGCACTCGGCAGGGGCTCGAATCCGTCGAAGATCAAGTCTCCGTGGATATCGGCCGTGTAGTTCAAGCTTCCAAACCTAATCTGGTGGCCAGGGGCGTAGCTTTCAGTCTGCTCCAGATGGCCAAGCGAATTGGCCCGCAGTGCAAAGCCGCCGAATACAAAAATCTGTCCGGGGAGAAAAGTCTCACTCTGGAATGCATCGCTAACGATGATCGGAGGAGCCATCAAGCCTAATGGTGACGACACAGAGGAACTCTCAATGAAAGAACCAATGTCCGTGTCAAAACCGGCTGATCTCGGGTAGGGGGTCCCGAACTGTGTGTCTAGGCGGATGGTAACAGGAGACAAGGGACACGGTATTTTTACCCAGGTTCGGGTCCTCTCGATGGAGGTAAAACCCTACTCCTGCTTGATTAATATTGATGATATGGGTAGTACAAGAGTTGATCTACCACGAGATCGGAGAGGCTAAACCCTAGAAGCTAGCCTATGGTATGATTGTTGTGATTGTTGTCCTACGGACTAAACCCTCCGGTTTATATAGACACCGGAGGGGGCTAGGGTTACACAGAGTCGGTTACAATGGGAGGAGATCTACACATCTGTATTTGCCAAGCTTGCCTTCCACGCCAAGGAGAGTCTCATCCGGACACGAGACGAAGTCTTCAATCTTGTATCTTCATAGTCCAACAGTACGGCCAAAGGTTATAGTCCGGCTGTCCGGATACCCCCTAATCTAGGACTCCCTCAGGGGCCGAACCCCCACTTCCTTCTCCTATTCGGCCTCCTTCCTAAAGGGGGGCGCCCCCCTAGTGGGCTGGTGTGCTCCCCTCTTATGGCCCATAAGGCCCATTATTCCCCCCGTGGGTTCCAGTAACCCCCCCCCCGGTAGTCCGATAAATACCTAATACCCTCCGGAACACTTCCGGTGTCCGAATAATATCGTCCTATATATCAATCTTTACCTCTAGACCATTTCGAGACTCCTCTTCATGTCCGTGATCTCATCTGGGACTCCGAACAATATTCGGTCACCAAATCACATAACTCATATAATACAAATCGTCATCGAACGTTAAGCGTGCAAACCCTACGGGTTCAAGAACTATGTAGACATGACTGAGACACCTCTCCGGTCAATAACCAATAGCGGAACCTGGATGCTCATATTGTCTCCTACATATTCTACGAAGATCTTTATCGGTCGAACCGTTATGACAACATACATTATTCCCTTTGTCCATCGGTATGTTACTTGCTCGAGATTGGATAGTCGCTATCTTCATACCTAATTCAATCTCGTTACCGGCAAGTCTCCTTACTCGTTCCGTAATACATCATCACGCAACTAACTCATTAGTCACATTGCTTGCAAGGCTTCTTATGATGTGTATTACCGAGAGGGCCCAGAGATACCTCTCCGATACTCGGACTGACAAATCCTAATCTCGATCTATGCCAACCCAACAAACACGTTCGGAGATACCTGTACAACATCTTTATAATCTCATAGTCGGAGGAATATGTATTTGACATGAAGAAAGCAATAGCAATAAAACTGAACGATCAATATGCTAAGCTAACTGATGGGTCTTGTCCATCACATCATTCTCCTAATGATGTGATCACGTTCATCAAATGACAACACATGTCCATGGTTAGGAAACTTAACCATCTTTGATTAACGAGCTAGTCTAGTAGAGGCTTACTAGGGGCATGGTGTTTTGTCTATGTATCCACACATGTATCAAGTTTCCGTTTAATACAATTCTAGCATGAATAATAAACATTTATCATGAATAAGGAAATATAAAATAACAACTTTATTATTGCCTCTAGGGCATATTTCCTTCATATCAAACTCGTCATGTGTAGTAGTAAAACGTAACCCATCAATATAATCCTTAATAAGCGCAAACTTCTCCGATATAGTGTAGTTGGGAGAATTCCAAAAGATAATAGGATTATCATGTGTGAGTGCAATAGCAACAATTTCATGTTTAACATAAGGGACTATAGCAAGTTCATCTCCATAAGCATAATTCATATTGGCATCATGGCCACAAGCATAGCAAGCATCAATCTCATCAAAAAGGGATATTTCAAATGAGTCCAAGGGATCATAGCAATCATCATAGCATTCCTCCTTCGGTAAGCACGAAGGGAAATTAAACAATGTATGAGTTGAAGAGTTACTCTCATTAGAAGGTGGGCACGGGTAGCTAATCTGCTCTCCCTCCTTTTGTTCTTCGCTCTCCTCATCATCCTTTTCATCTAATGAGCTCACAATTTCAGCAGTTTCTTCTTCCATAGACTCCTGCAAAATATTAATTTCTTCTTGGACAGCGGAGGATTCCTCAATATATTCTCTAACATAAGCATTAGAAGAATAGTTTTCATAGCAATATTTAAGTATGGCAAAAAAATTAGATTTGTAAAGAGTAACATCATACTTTTCAATCAAAGAAGCAATTTTATAAGCACCCTTAAAAGCAACAAATTCTTCAATTTGTTCAATATCATAGTAATTATAAACACTTTTAGCATAAGAAGATAATAATCCATTATCACTAAACTAACATTGATAGGGAAGGTGTTTTTTAGGGTCTTCAGAACAACAAGTAAAATCATATATTCACATAAATTCCAAGCATAGCATTGCAAAGTTTTAATATGATGCCATAAAAGTTTCCCTTTTGAGATAAGTGGTGTCGCACAAAATAAGCATGCTCATCTAATGATTTTCCCTCAACTAAGCTAGTTGGCTATTCAGCACGAGCATATAGGGATCGAAGATGATCCAAGTAAAAAGCTTTAGGAGTATGATAGATTTTGGGTGGTTCTTCAACCATTGGTTTAGTAGGTACAACTAATTTTTTTTGGTATTTTAAGTTTCCTACCCATAACTAAAGATAAAAAATAGGAGCACAAAATAAAAAACTACTTAGTGATAAAGCAAACAAGCACACACGAGAATATTCACCCCACGCTAGTGCTCCCCGGCAACGGCGCCAGAAAAAGGTCTTGATAACCCACAAGTATAGGGATCAGCTGTAGCCTTTCTCGATAAGTAAGAGTGTTGAACCCAACGAGGAGCTAAAGGTAGAACAAATATTCCCTCAAGTTCTATCGACCATCGATACAACTCTACGAATGCTTAACGTTCGCTTTACCTAGAACAAGTATGAAACTAGAAGTACTTTGTAGGTGTAAAGGGATAGGTTTGCAAGATAATAAAGAGCAAGTAAATAAAAGATAGGAGCTATTTAGATAAAGAAACAACTAAGTTAGTTTTAGTAGAGAGCTTTTTGTCACAAGAAAGTTATTTGTCCCTAGGCAATCGATAACTAGACCGGTAATCATTATTGCAATTTTATATGAGGGAGAGGCATAAGCTAACATACTTTCTCTACTTGGATCATATGCACTTATGATTGGAACTCTAGCAAGCATCTGAACTACTAAAGATCATTAAGGTAAAACCCAACCATAGCATCATAAGGTATCAAGTCTCTTTATTCCCATACACAAACAACCTACTTACTCGGGTCTGTGCTTCTATCACTCATGCCACCCACCATAAGTGAATCATGAGCATATTGCAAACCCTACAACGGGGATCCCTCACGCTTGCGCGATATGGCGGGCACCATAGAAAAGCACCATAATAAAACATACAACTCAAACCAATCACGATCATCAATCAACCCATAGGACAAAACAGATCTACTCAAACATCATAGGATAGCCATACATCATTGGGAAATAATATATAGCATTGAGCACCATGTTTAAGTAGAGATTACAACGGGGAGAAGAGGTGTTACACCGCTGCATAGAGGGGGGAGAGTTGGTGATGACGGCGGCGAAGTTGTTGGTGTAGAACATCGTCACGATGATGGCCTCGGCGGCGTTCCGGTGCCACCAGGAGAGAGGAGGAGAGGGCCCCCCTCCTTCTTATTCTTCCTTGACCTCCCCCTAGATGGGAGGGTTTCCCCTCTGGTCCATGGCCTCCATGGCGGCGGAGGGGCGGGAGCCCCTACGAGATTGGATCTCTCTCTCTGTGTGTGTTTCCTTCCGTTCAGCCTTTTTCAAATTTTGGCCTTTCACCATTTCTTAAATTCCCGGAGATCCGTAACTCCAATTGGGCTAAAATTTGAACACAATTTTCATCCGGATATTATCTTTCTTGTGGACGAACAAGGGCACCAATCGCCTTACGGGGTGGCCACAAGCCTCCCAGGCGTGCCAAGGGTAGGGGCGTGCCCCTAGGGCTTGTGGGTCCCTCGGGCATCGTCTCGCGTTGATTCTTTTTCCGGAAAATCACATATATTCCAAAAAAATTCTCCGTAAGTTTTTATCGTGTTTGGACTCCGTTTGATATAGATATTCTGCGAAACAAAAAACATGCAACAAACAGGAACTTGCACTGGGCACTAGATCAATATGTTAGTCCCAAAAATATTATATAAAAATTGCCAAAAGTATATGAAATTTGTAGAATATTGGCATGAAACAATCAAAAATTATAGATACGACGAAGACATATCAGTTGCCTACATCGTTATGAAGTTGTCTATGGGTATCCACAATTGTCTAAAACACTATGAATGTTGTCCATCAAGGGACCTAAGTTGCCTATAATGTCGAAAAGATTTTGTGCCGTGTAAGTTGTCTATCATGATTATAAATTCTGAAACTATGTGGGATTGGATGGTATGAGAGCCTTGCGCTTTCCTTTCTTGGGAGAGTCTGCCCGCCAACGATACTAAGCGCGTGGGTGTTGGTTCTCACATAAGTGGAGGCAGGCGAGAATTTTTGCATAGGGGTGATGAGAAGTTTCATAGGGGGGCGAACCGGATAATTTCCCAAAAACCTACGTAATTTGTCCATAATTTTCGCGTTAGTTTCTTGCAAAAATCATTGAAATATGTAGATATAATGATGGAAAAAACACATGAGTTGGCTAGCCAGGTCGCGACCATCTCTTCAAACTAAACCCCTCATGGATGTGTTTGATTTTTTTTCCAGAAGCAACTTTAATACTAGATGAGGCAACTTTAGTGCTAAAGAGAAGCAACTTTAGTCAACTAAAATTGACTAATTAGCAACAATAAACAACTAGCTAATAATAGAGAACAACTTCGAAACAGGGGTCACTACTGCAGGATGCTGCTAACGCGACACTACGATCAGAGACCCTTCGACGAAACAGTGTGTGATGCAATAATCACAAACAGTGGTGTAAAAAACTGTCAAAAAAGGTGCAAAACATTTGCGATGACGGATGCATCAAACACGGTTCAGATTTTAGTTGCGTGAGTGATGCAGGGCATACGGTTCAGTTCAGTTAACTGTTTGCGATGAGGAGGAACAAAAGAAACGGGCAGCCAGATGAAGGTGTGTGTGATATACAGCATACGGTTCGCTCAAATGAACTGTTTGTGATTAGGCAACACAAAAGAAATGGTCAGCCAGATCAAGGTTTATGCGATATATGGCATGCAGTTCCCTCGGATGAACTGTTTGTATTGAGACAAGAGAATTTAATATAACAAGATGTGTGTGATATGCGGCAAACAGGTCTGTAATCAGAAATTTGTGCGAAGACCGATAATAACACAGACGGTTGTTGCTAATATGACGTGTGTGTTGTGTGATGGGATTGCATACAGAACAACAACATATATATATACACATACACACTTATAAGGACATGGTTGCATTGCATAACCAAATTAAACATCCACTTACATAGGTGGCTACTACAACCATGGCATTTGCACACACCAAAGTAAACTATTACATGCATAATTACATAGGTGGCTACTACACACATGACATTTCCACACACCAATAAAGTAAAGTATATATTAAATGCATGATTAACTAGCATAAACGATCATCTGATCATCATCTACTTCTTGTGACGCTTGCTCTGCTTGTGGCTCGATCCGAGCTCGTCGATTTGGGTAACGAGGCACTTCCTCATGTCAACGATCTGCCTGTGCATCTCGTAGCATGTGTACACGCTCTTGGCTGCGAACCTGAGGTGAGGTTCATCCAGTTGCCGCATCCAGGCCCTGCGCTAGAATACGGGACTTGTTCTTTGGGCATCCTGCTTCATCTTTCATAGTAGGGGTCGATGATGGCCGAGGCGAGTTCAACCAGGGAGTCCTTCTTCATGATGCCCCAGACCCTGTAGTGCTCACGCATTTCGACAAGGTTCTCGCAGGCCAAGCCCGTAACCCTGAGCGCTTTTAGATCATCGGTGGTTTCCACCATGGCAAACTTGTAGTCGGTGTTGTTGACAAACCTGTTGAAACAGTTGCAAGGCTCTGTGGCCATGCAGTAGTGGTAGATGAGGACATGATGGCGCACGCACAACTGGGCGACGACAACCTTCTGATCTATGCCAGGATGACCGGTGGTGTACTGGAGGTCGATGCCGACCACCTTGTAGTTGTCTCGAGCAAGCAACTGCTCAATGCTATTGATGTAGTCATCCACCACAGCCGGGTCGATGGTTTACACCAATGAGAGATTTGTCTCCCTCGCGTGGGTCTCCACTTTATGCTTGCCGAACTCCATTGGAGCGCCGCTAGACATCCCCTCTCTATGTGTCGTCGTGGGTGTGCTTGTTGTGTTGTAGGGCACGATCGACACTAAGGTTATAATGGCCGCGGGAATTAAAGGGGAAGCCGGATGGCAAGGAATATCGGAAGGCCCTGTTGGCTGTTCTAATTTGCAGCGCGTAACTCCATCGTGCCGCATGTAACTACATCGCGTGGCAACGCGCGCGGCGCAATCGCATGCATATGGGCCCCCGACGTGATCGTGCGCACGCCCAACTGCTGGCAGAGCACGCCCAAATTCAAGCATTACATCGGGATGCCCATGTATCGATTAGAGAAAACTGTGGGAGCGAGGCGGGCGGTGGTCCAAGGCAATCTCGCTTCCCGATGAGACCGACTGCTTAATCTATGAATGAAATCTATGCTTAACTACTGAATTTTAGTTGCAAAAATTATATAGTGCTATTGATTTTTAGCTGCATATTTTGACAAATCGCAGTGTCTCTTGGCTTAGCGCCGAAGTCTGACTTTAATGTGCATACCGCAATGTGAACCATTTGCGTTGAAGAGATGCACAGATCCTGCGTTGAATAGCTTGCACGCTTCCCGGTGAGCCTGCGCACCGGACTGCGCTCGCACGCCTCCCGTTCAGTCAAGCAGCTGTCCGCGCGGCACCTCCCATAGCCAATAATGCCAAGGCACGTGGGGTCACGTGAATGGTTAACAGAACGCACACGATTTGAATTATACAAACATTTGAGATATTAAAGTGGCAGCTATTTTTTCAAAATGCCTTCGTTGGTTGTTATTCGAGTGCGCCTTCTCTCAAAATGGATATGAAAAATACCACAGCATGTCGGGTGATACGTCTCCAACGTATCTATAATTTTTGATTGTTCCATGCTATTATATTATCTGTTTTGGATGTTTATGGGCTTTATTAAACACTTTTATATTATTTTTGGGACTAACCTATTAACCCAGAGCCCAGTGCCAGTTCCTGTTTTTTCCCTTGTTTCAGTGTTTTGAAGAAAAGGAATATCAAACGGAGTCCAAACGAAATGAAACCTTTGGGAGAGTTATTTTTGGAACGGAAGCAATCCAGGGGACACTACTAGAAAAAGGGCTGCTAGTGGCGCACCTATTTTCGCTACAAATGGCGCACTACTGGTGCGCCACTAGCATCACGCCATTAGAATTTTTTTCTAATGGCGCACCTGTGGTGCGCCATTAGAATCTGGTATTCTAATGGCGCACTACTGATGCGCCATTAGTAACAATTTTTTTAATTTTTTTTCAGATTTTTTTTATTTTTTAAAAAAAAAATCATTTTTTTCGTTTTTTCTTAATCTCAGGTCATTATGTCTTCATCTCCCAACCCCAGCAACAGCTCACTTCAAAGGCACTGGTTGATATATCTAGCATATCAATCCTATTATACCTTGCTGATATCTAGGACTTTGTTCATGTTCATGACTATGATGAAATTTTGAAAAATATTTCAAACTTCCCGGTCATATTACGTATCATTTTTTGAAAAAAAAAATTCAAAACCTTTTTTTTGAATTTTTTTGCCTCTAGATCTTGAAAGCCCCGTAACTTTTTTGTGTTAGGTTTTTGGGGATTTTGAAAATGTTTAACGGGGTTCAATAAAGTGCCAAGTAAGACCTTTGGGATAACCTACGGTGATAGTTAATTTGATCTTGCTGAAAAACAGAAACTTTTGCGTGCACGAGATTAGTTTTAATAAATCACAGAAACGTGCTTTGCAGTTGGTTATTTTTGAAGAAGATTAATAAACAAATTCTTAGGACTTCCTAATTTGGTAGAATTTTTTAGGTTCCATAAGTATACGTTTGATACAGATTACTACAGACTGTTCTGTTTTTGACAGATTCTGTTTTCTATGTGTTGTTTGCTTATTTTGATGAATCTATGAGTAGTATCGGAGGGTATGAACCATAGAAAAGTTGGAATACAGTAGATATTACATCAATATGAATTTAGAATGAGTTCACAACAGTACTTAAGTGGTGATTTTTAAATTCTGATGTAACTTTTCGAGTAGATGATTTTTCATATATAAAACTTTTTAATCCGAGTTCGTATGCAAAAGTTATGCCC
The DNA here is from genome assembly GCF_056163025.1 of Triticum urartu. Lineage (NCBI taxonomy): Eukaryota > Viridiplantae > Streptophyta > Magnoliopsida > Poales > Poaceae > Triticum > Triticum urartu. The sequence goes on along the minus strand of NC_141873.1, from coordinate 521,871,683 downwards.
ATTTTACAAATTTCCAGAGAGATTTTGCAAATAAAGTCGAAATTTATATTTGTAAATTTTCCCAACAACTAGACCACATATGACATGGCAAACTTATTTTCTTTTATTTTTTGACATTTTTATCATTTTTTTATTTTTTTTAACTGAAAAGGCGGTCCATGGGGGGTGCATTCGGTGGAAGCCGGGCAAACTAGTAATGGCGCATCGTGGGGTGGTGCGCCATTAGTAGTTAAACTAGTAATGGCGCACCACACCCACGGTGCGCCATTACTAGTTTTGAAAAAAAATATAAAAAAATTGAAATTTTTTTTGAATTTTTTTTGAAAAAAACTTAGTAATGGCGCACCAGTGGACAGTGCGCCATAACTAGTTAAAAACTAGTAATAGCGCACTGTCCACTGGTGCGCCATTACTAACAAAAAAAAATTATTTTTTTACTTCTTTTTTCAAAACTTCTAATGGCGCACCGTGGGTGTGGTGCGCCATTACTATGTCAACTAGTAATGGCGCACCACACCCACGGTGCGCCATTAGTAACAAAAAAAAATTTATTTTTTTTTCAAAACTTCTAATGGCGCACCGCACACCAGGTGTTACTAATGGCGCACCTGTATTTGGTGCGCCATTGCTATATTCTAATGGCGCACCACACACGTGGTGCGCCATTAGTGTCCATTTCATCTATAGCCGTTTTCCTAGTAGTGGGACTTGGAGTGTACGTAAGGGAAGCAACGAGGAAGGCACGAGGCAGGGGGCGCGCCCACCCCCCTAGGCGCGCCCTCCACCCTCGTGCGCCCCTCGTGGCTCCCTTGACCGACTTCTTTTGCCTATATATATCCATATACCCTAAAAACATTGGGGAGGAGAATAGATCGGGAGTTCCGCCGCCGCAAGCCTCTATAGCCACCAAAAACCAATCGGGACCTTGTTCCGGCATCCTGCCGGAGGGGTGATCCCTCACCGGTGGCCATCTTCATAATCCCGGCGCTCTCCCTGATGAGGAGGGAGTAGTTCACCCTCGGGGCTGAGGGTATGTACCAGTAGCTATGTGTTTGATCTCTCTCTCTCTCGTGTTCTTGAGGTGGTACGATCTTGATATATCGCGAGCTTTGCTATTATATTTGGATCTTATGATGTTTCTCCCCCTCTACTCTCTTGTAATGGATTGAGTTTTCCCTTTGAAGTTATCTTATCGGATTTGAGTCTTTAAGGATTTGAGAACACTTGATGTATGTCTTGTCGTGCTTATCTATGGTGACAATGGGATATCACGTGATCCACTTGATGTATGTTTTGGTGATCAACTTGCGGGTTCCGCCCATGAACCTATGCATGGGGGTTGGCACACGTTTTCGTCTTGACTCTCCGGTAGAAACTTTGGGGCACTCTTTGAAGTACTTTGTGTTGGTTTGAATACATGAATCTGAGATTGTGTGATGCATATCGTATAATCATGCCCACGGATACTTGAGGTGACATTGGAGTATCTAGGTGACATTAGGGTTTTGGTTGATTTGTGTCTTAAGGTGTTATTCTTGTACGAACTCTATGATAGATCGAACGGAAAGAATAACTTCGTGTTATTTACTACGGACTCTTGAACAGATCGATCAGAAAGAATAACTTTGAGGTGGTTTCGTACCCTACAATAATCTCTTCGTTTGTTCTCTGCTATTAGTGACTTTGGAGTGACTCTTTGTTGCATGTTGAGGGATAGTTATATGATCCAGTTATGGTATTATTGTTGAGAGAACTTGCACTAGTGAAAGTATGAACCCTAGGCCTTGTTTCCTAGCATTGCAATACCGTTTACGCTCACTTTTACCACTTGTTACCTTGCTGTTTTTATATTTTCAGATTACAAAAGCCTATATCTACTATCCATATTGCACTTGTATCACCATCTCTTTGCCGAACTAGTGCACCTATACAATTTACCATTGTATTGGGTGTGTTGGGGACACAAGAGACTCTTTGTTATTTGGTTGCAGGGTTGTTTGAGAGAGACCATCTTCATCCTACACCTCCCATGGATTGATCAACCTTAGGTCATCCACTTGAGGGAAATTTGCTACTGTCCTACAAACCTCAGCACTTGGAGGCCCAACAACGTCTACAAGAAGAAGGTTGCGTAGTAGACATCAAGCTCTTTTCTGGCGCCGTTGCCGGGGAGGTGAGTGCTTGAAGGTATATCTTTAGATCTTGCAATCGAATCTTTTAGTTTCTTGTTTGATCGCTAGTTTAGTTTATAAAATAAAACTACAAAAAATGGAATTAAGTTTGTCTCATTCGCTTCATCTTTTTAATATCTTTCGTGAGTATGATGGAAAGGAAAAGTGTGCCAAAGTGTTAGAAGAAGAATGCATTAAAATGTTTGGCACTAAATCTTTGAATGATGAGCATGATTGCAATGTTGTTAGTATGAACTCTTTGAATATGCATAGTACTAATGATGATTGCACTAGTTATGATGAAAATGTCTCTTATAAACATGTCAATTTTTGTCGAGTGCATTGGGTTTGCAAGTACAGAACAAATAGAGAAGACAGATATTGCAAGAGGCATAAGAATTTAGAAACTAAATTGTTGCAAGAAAGGCTAGATGTTTGTGCTGAAAATATAAATTTTCTTAGCCGCACTTGTGAACTTTGAAATCAATGTGGTCATTTAACTATCCGATGCAAATTGTTTCATGATCTAATCGTTTCCAAAAATTGTGATGACTTGATTTCCCTTGCACATCATAATGAACTTAGTTTGCTTATGGGTTATGAAGAAATGAAACGTATAACTAACTATCTTCCAGTATTTGCCCGTGATAAACTTCTTGAATTTGATCTAGAGGAAATTTACATGTATTGTGCGGTGAATTGCATTGAAAATCCTTATATTGCCAATTACATAAAGACAAGTAAACTAATATATGATGTAGAGAATACTAATGAAAGGGAAGAGGCTTCTCAATATCCTCCTATTATTTCTTATGATGAATCAGGTGGCGAGGGGGAGCCTTCTATTCAACCAATCTCATCAATAAGGAGCTCAAAAGGGAGAGTTAAACCCACACATGATGTGAAGAAGAAAAAGAAAATACGGAGAAGTAAAGGTAGAAATGTATCCCTCTCAAATGATGTTGCTCCTATTACTCATCGTGATGATGATAATTGCTATACTATTGGTTCTATCCATACAGTTAACAAGAGAGTGATTATGCTTATGATATGAAAAGGCCCAAGCTTGGGGATGCTATGTTTGATGAGAATGACATGTTTGAGAATATATTTTCTGCAATTGATGTTTGTCCCAAGCTTGGGGATGCTATGTCCAATGAAGATGATGTTTTTAGCCTCCCAAGTTTTGATGAGCAAATTTATTACGATGATAGCATGTCTCCTATTTATAATGATTATTGTGATGACACCTATGCTATAAAGAGTAGCGATGATTATATTTATAAGACTTATCATGATTATGATTACCCTTTTTCTTAACACTACTCTTTTAATGTGGAAACAATTTATAGTATTCGAGTCTCTTATGATACTCCCACTATTCCGAATGAGAAGAAATTTGCTTATGTGGAGAGTAATAAATTTTCTATGCTTGTAGATCATGAAATGTATACTTTAGGTGATGGTTATATTGTTGAATTCATGCATGATGGTACTGAAAATTATTATGAGGGAGGAACATATGCTTGTAGGAATTGCAATAACATCAAGTTTCCTCTCTATGTGCTTAAAGTTTTGAAGTTATGCTTGTTTTGTCTTCCTATGCTAGTTGATTATTGTTCCCATAAGTTGTTTGATCACCAAATCCCTATGCATAGGAAGTGGGTTAGGCTTAAATGTGCTAGTCATATTCTTCATGATGCTCCCATTATATTTCAATTCTTATCTTTTATGTGAGCATCATTGTCATCATCATACCTAGCTAGAAAGGCATTAAAGAAAAGCGCTTGTTGGGAGACAACCCAATATTTACATTTACTGTTTTTGTGTGTTCACATGATTATGCTACTATAGTAATCATGTTTTATAGCTTTTGTTTCAATAAAGTGCCAAGTAAGACCTTTAGGATAACCTACGGTGATAGTTAATTTGATCTTGCTAAAAAACAGAAACTTTTGCGCGCACGAGATTAGTTTTAATAAATCACAGAAATGTGCTTTGCCGTTGGTTATTTTTCAAGAAGATTAATAAACAAATTCTTAGGACTTCCTAATTTGGTAGAATTTTTTAGGTTCCATAAGTATACGTTTGATACAGATTACTACAGACTGTTCTGTTTTTGACAGATTCTGTTTTCTATGTGTTGTTTGCTTATTTTGATGAATCTATGAGTACTATTGGAGGGTATGAACCATAGAAAAGTTGGAATACAGTAGATATTACACCAATATGAATTTAGAATGAGTTCACAACAGTACATACGTGGTGATTTTTAAATTCGGATGTAACTTTTCGAGTAGATGATTTTTCATATATAAAACTTTTTAATCCGAGTTCGTATGGAAAAGTTATGCCCATTTTACAAATTTCCAGAGACATTTTGCAAATAAAGTCGAAATTTATATTTGTAAATTTTCCCAACAACTAGACCACATATGACATGGCAAACTTATTTTCTTTTATTTTTTGACATTTTTATCATTTTTTATTTTTTTTAAACTGAAAAGGCGGTCCACGGGGGCGGGGTGCATTCGGTGGAAGCCGGGCAAACTAGTAATGGCGCACCATGGGGTGGTGCGCCATTAGTAGTTAAACTAGTAATGGCGCTCCACACCCACGGTGGGCCATTACTAGTTTTGAAAAAAAATTGAATTTTTTTTTGAAAAAAACTTAGTAATGGCGCACCAGTGGACAGTGCGCCATTACTAGTTAAAAAAACTAGTAATGGCGCACTGTCCACTGGTGCGCCATTACTAACAAAAAAATTTATTTTTTTTACTTTTTTTTTCAAAACTTCTAATGGCGCACCGTGGGTGTGGTGCGCCATTACTATGTCAACTAGTAATGGCGCACCACACCCACGGTGCGCCATTAGTAACAAATTTTTTTTATTTTTTTTCAAAACTTCTAATGGCGCACCGCACACTAGGTGCGCCATTAGTAATATATTACTAATGGCGTACCTGTATGTGGTGCGCCATTGCTATATTCTAATGGCGCACCACACACATGGTGCACCATTAGTGTCCATTTCATCTATAGCCATTTTCCTAGTAGTGGGACTTGGAGTGGACGTAAGGGAAGCAACGAGGAAGGCACGAGGCAGGGGGGTGCGCCCACCCCCCTAGGCGCGCCCTCCACCCTCGTGCGCCCCTCGTGGCTCCCCTGTCCGACTTCTTTTGCCTATATATATATCCATATACCCTAAAAACATCGGGGAGGAGAATAGATCGGGAGTTCCGCCGCCGCAAGCCTCTATAGCCACCAAAAACCAATCGGGACCCTGTTCCGGCACCCTGCCGGAGGGGGGATCCCTCACCGGTGGCCATCTTCATCATCCCGGTGCTCTCCATGATGAGGAGGGAGTAGTTCACCCTCGGGGCTGAGGGTATGTACCAGTAGTTATGTGTTTGATCTCTCTCTCTCTCTCGTGTTCTTGAGGTGGTACGATGTTGATATATCGCGAGCTTTTCTATTATAGTTGGATCTTATGATGTTTCTCCCCCTCTACTCTCTTGTAATGGATTGAGTTTTCCCTTTGAAGTTATCTTATCGGATTTGAGTCTTTAAGGATTTGAGAACACTTGATGTATGTCTTGTCGTGCTTATCTATGGTGACAATGGGATATCACGTGATCCACTTGATGTATGTTTTGGTGATCAACTTGCGGGTTCCGCCCATGAACCTATGCATAGGGGTTGGCACACATTTTCATCTTGACTCTCCGGTAGAAACTTTGGGGCACTCTTTGAAGTACTTTGTGTTGGTTTGAATACATGAATCTGAGATTGTGTGATGCATATCGTATAATCATGCCCACGGATACTTGAGGTGACATTGGAGTATCTAGGTGACATTAGGGTTTTGGTTGATTTGTGTCTTAAGGTGTTATTCTTGTACGAACTCTATGATAGATCGAACGGAAAGAATAACTTCGTGTTATTTACTACGGACTCTTGAACAGATCGATCAGAAAGAATAACTTTGAGGTGGTTTCGTACCCTACAATAATCTCTTCGTTTGTTCTCTGCTATTAGTGACTTTGGAGTGACTCTTTGTTGCATGTTGAGGGATAGTTATATGATCCAGTTATGGTATTATTGTTGAGAGAACTTGCACTAGTGAAAGTATGAACCCTAGGCCTTGTTTCCTAGCATTGCAATACCGTTTACGCTCACTTTTACCACTTGTTACCTTGCTGTTTTTATATTTTCAGATTACAAAAACCTATATCTACTATCCATATTGCACTTGTATCACCATCTCTTTGCCGAACTAGTGCACCTATACAATTTACCATTGTATTGGGTGTGTTGGGGACACAAGAGACTCTTTGTTATTTGGTTGCAGGGTTGTTTGAGAGAGACCATCTTCATCCTACACCTCCCACGGATTGATAAACCTTAGGTCATCCACTTGAGGGAAATTTTCTACTGTCCTACAAACCTCTGCACTTGGAGGCCCAACAACGTCTACAAGAAGAAGGTTGCGTAGTAGACATCAAGCTCTTTTCTGGCGCCGTTGCCGGGGAGGTGAGTGCTTGAAGGTATATCTTTAGATCTTGCAATCGAATCTTTTAGTTTCTTGTTTGATCGCTAGTTTAGTTTATAAAAGAAAACTACAAAAAAATGGAATTAAGTTTGTCTCATTCGCTTCATCTTTTTAATATCTTTCATGAGTATGATGGAAAGGAAAAGTGTGCCAAAGTGTTAGAAGAAGAATGCATTAAAATGTTTGGCACTAAATCTTTGAATGATGAGCATGATTACAAAGTTGTTAGTATGAACTCTTTGAATATGCATAGTACTAATGATGATTGCACTAGTTATGATGAAAATGTCTCTTATAAACATGTCAATTTTTGTCGAGTGCATTGGGTTTGCAAGTACAGACCAAATAGAGCAGATAGATATTGCAAGAGGCATAAGCATTTAGAAACTAAATTGTTGCAAGAAAGGCTAGATGTTTGTGCTGAAAATTTAAATTTTCTTAGCCGCACTTGTGAACTTTGAAATCAATGTGGTCATTTAACTATCCGATGCAAATTGTTTCATGATCTAATCGTTTCCAAAAATTGTGATGACTTGATTTCCCTTGCACATCATAATGAACTTAGTTTGCTTATGGGTTATGAAGAAATGAAACGTATAACTAACTATCTTCCAGTATTTGCCCGTGATAAACTTCTTGAATTTGATCTAGAGGAAATTTACATGTATTTTGCGGTGAATTGCATTGAAAATCCTTATATTGCCAATTACATAAAGACAAGTAAACTAATATAAGATTAAGAGAATACTAATGAAAGGGAAGAGGCTTCCCAATATCCTCCTATTATTTCTTATGATGAATCAGGTGGCGAGGAGGAGCCTTCTATTCAACCAATCTCATCAATAAGGAGCTCAAAAGGGAGAGTTAAACCCACACATGATGTGAAGAAGAAAAAGAAAAGACGGAGAAGTAAAGGTAGAAAGGTATCCCTCTCAAATGATGTTGCTCCTATTACTCATCGTGATGATGATAATTGCTATACTATTGGTGCTATCCATACAGTTAACAATGAGAGTGATTATCCTTATGATATGAAAAGACTCAAGCTTGGGGATGCTATGTTTGATGAGAATGACATGTTTGAGAATATATTTGCTGCAATTAATGTTTGTCCCAAGCTTGGGGATGCTATGTCCAATGAAGATGATATTTTTAGCCTCCCAAGTTTTGATGAGCAAATTTATTATGATGATAGCATGTCTCCTATTTATGATGATTATTGTGATGACACCTATGCTATAAAGAGTAGCGATGATTATATTTATAAAACTTATCATGATTATGATTACCCTTTTTCTTAACATTACTCTTTTAATGTGGAAACAATTTATAGTATTCGAGTCTCTTATGATACTCCCACTATTCCGAATGAGATGAAATTTGCTTATGTGGAGAGTAATAAATTTTCTATGCTTGTAGTGAAGGAAATATGCCCTAGAGGCAATAATAAAGTTATTATTTATTTCCTTATAATCATGATAATGTTTATTATTCATGCTAGAATTGTATTAGCCGGAAACATAATACATGTGTGAATACATAGACAAACAAAGTGTCACTAGTATGCCTCTACTTGACTAGCTCGTTAATCAAAGATGGTTATGTTTCCTGACCATGAACAATGAGTTGTTATTTGATTAACGAGGTCACATCATTAGTTGAATGATCTGATTGACATGACCCATTCCATTAGCTTAGCACCCGATCATTTAGTATGTTGCTATTGCTTTCTTCATGACTTATACATGTTCCTATGACTATGAGATTATGCAACTCCCGTTTACCGGAGGAACACTTTGGGTGCTACCAAACGTCACAACGAAACTGGGTGATTATAAAGGAGCATTACAGGTGTCTCCAAAGGTAGATGTTGGGTTGGCGTATTTCGAGATTAGGATTTGTCACTCCGATTGTCGGAGAGGTATCTCTGGGCCCTCTCGGTAATACACATCACATAAGCCTTGCAAGCATTACAACTAATATGTTAGTTGTGAGATGATGTATTACGGAACGAGTAAAGAGACTTGCCGGTAATGAGATTGAACTAGGTATTGGATACCGACGATCGAATCTCGGGCAAGTAACATACCGATGACAAAGGGAACAACGTATGTTGTTATGCGGTCTGACCGATAAAGATCTTCGTAGAATATGTAGGAGCCAATATGGGCATCCAGGTCCCGCTATTGGTTATTGACCGGAGACGTGTATCGGTCATGTCTACATTGTTCTCAAACCCGTAGGGTCCGCACGCTTAAGGTTACGATGACAGTTACATTATGAGTTTATGCATTTTGATGTACCGTAGGTTGTTCGGAGTCCCGGATGTGATCACGGACATGACGAGGAGTCTCGAAATGGTCGAGACGTAAAGATTGATATATTGGAAGCCTATGTTTGGACATCGGAAGTGTTCCGGGTGAAATCGGGATTTTACCGGGTTACCGGGAGGTTACCGGAACCCCCCGGGAGCCATATGGGCCTTCATGGGCCTTAGTGGAAAGGAGAAAAGGGCAGCCCAAGGGGGCTGCACACCTCCCCCCTCCCCTAGTCCTATTAGGACTAGGAGAGGTGGCCGGCCACCCTTCTTCCCCTTTCCCCCTTTGGGAATCCTAGTTGGAATAGGATTGGGGGGTGTCCTACTCCCGGAAGGAGTAGGACTCCTCCTGCGCCCTCTCCCTGGCCGGCACCCCCCTCCCCCCTTGGCTCCTTTATATACTGAGGTAGAGGCACCCTAGAACACACAAGTTGATCCACGTGATCTATTCCTTAGCCGTGTGCGGTGCCCCCTGCCACCATATACCTCGATAATACTGTAGCGGAGTTTAGGCGAAGCCCTGCTGCTGTAGTTCATCAAGATCGTCACCACGCCGTCGTGCTGACGGAACTCTTCCCCGACACTTTGCTGGATCGGAGTCCGGGGATCGTCATCGAGCTGAACGTGTGCTCGAACTCGGAGGTGCCGTAGTTTCGGTACTTGATCGGTTGGATCGTGAAGACGTACGACTACTTCCTCTACGTCGTGTCATCGCTTCCGCAGTCGGTCTGCGTTGCGTACGTAGACAACACTCTCCCCCTCGTTGCTATGCATCACATGATCTTGCGTGTTCGTAGGAAAATTTTTGAAATTACTACGAAACCCAACAGTGGTATCAGAGCCTAGGTTATTTATGTTGATGTTATATGCACGAGTAGAACACAAGTGAGTTGTGGACGATACAAGTCATACTGCCTACCAGCATGTCATACGTTGGTTCGGCGGTATTGTTGGACGAGACGACCCGGACCAACCTTACGCGTACGCTTACGCGAGACCGGTTCCCTCGACGTGCTTTGCATAGAGATGGCTTGCGGGCGACTGTCTCTCCAACTTTAGTTGAACCAAGTATGGCTACGCCCAGTCCTTGCGAAGGTTAAAACGGAGTCTATTTGACAAACTATCGTTGTGGTTTTGATGCGTAGGTGAGATTGGTTCTTACTTAAGCCCGTAGCAGCCACGTAAAACTTGCAACAACAAAGTAGAGGACATCTAACTTGTTTTTGCAGGGCATGTTGTGATGTGATATGGTCAAGGCATGATGCTGAATTTTATTGTATGAGATGATCATGTTTTGTAACCAAGTTATCGGCAACTGGCAGGAGCCATATGGTTGTCGCTTTATTGTATGCAATGCAATCGCGATGTAATGCTTTGCTTTATTACTAAACGGTAGTGATAGTCGTGGAAGCATAAGATTGGCGAGACGACAACGATGCTACGATGGAGATCAAGGTGTCGCGCCGGTGACGATGGTGATCATGACGGTGCTTCGGAGATGGAGATCACAAGCACAAGATGATGATGGCCATATCATATCACTTATATTGATTGCATGTGATGTTTATCTTTTTATGCATCTTATCTTGCTTTGATTGACGGTAGCATTATAAGATGATCTCTCACTAAATTATCAAGAAGTGTTCTCCCTGAGTATGCACCGTTGCCAAAGTTCGTCGTGCCCAGACACCACGTGATGATCGGGTGTGATAAGCTCTACGTCCATCTACAACGGGTGCAAGCCAGTTTTGCACACGCAGAATACTCAGGTTAAACTTGACGAGCCTAGCATATGCAGATATGGCCTCGGAACACGGAGACCGAAAGGTCGAGCGTGAATCATATAGTAGATATGATCAACATAAACGATGTTCACCATTGAAAACTACTCCATCTCACGTGATGATCGGTTATGGTTTAGTCGATTTGGATCACGTAATCACTTAGAAGATTAGAGGGATGTCTATCTAAGTGGGAGTTCTTAAGTAATATGATTAATTGAACTTAAATTTATCATGAACTTAGTACCTGATAGTATCTTGCTTGTTTATGTTGATTGTAGATAGATGGCTCGTGCTGTTGTTCCGTTGAATTTTAATAAGTTCCTTGAGAAAGCAAAGTTGAAAGATGATGGTAGCAATTACATGGACTGGGTCCGTAACTTGAGGATTATCCTCATTGCTGCACAGAAGAATTACGTCCTGGAAGCACCGCTGGGTGCCAGGCCTGCTGCTGGAGCAACACCAGATGTTATGAACGTCTGGCAGAGCAAAGCTGATGACTACTCGATAGTTCAGTGTGCCATGCTTTACGGCTTAGAATCGGGACTTCAACGACGTTTTGAACGTCATGGAGCATATGAGATGTTCCAGGAGTTGAAGTTAATATTTCAAGCAAATGCCCGAATTGAGAGATATGAAGTCTCCAATAAGTTCTATAGCTGCAAGATGGAGGAGAGCAGTTCTGTTAGTGAGCATATACTCAAAATGTCTGGGTATAATAATCACTTGATTCAATTGGGAGTTAATCTTCCGGATGATTGCGTCATTGACAGAATTCTCCAATCACTGCCACCAAGCTACAAGAGCTTCGTGATGAACTATAATATGCAAGGGATGAACAAGACTATTCCCGAGCTCTTCGCAATGCTGAAAGCTGCGGAGGTAGAAATCAAAAAGGAGCATCAAGTGTTGATGGTTAACAAAACCACTAGTTTCAAGAAAAAGGGCAAAGGGAAGAAGAAGGGGAACTTCAAGAAGAACGGCAAGCAAGTTGCTGCTCAGGAGAAGAAACCCAAGTCTGGACCTAAGCCTGAAACTGAGTGCTTCTACTGCAAGCAGACTGGTCACTGGAAGCGGAACTGCCCCAAGTATTTGGCGGATAAGAAGGATGGCAAGGTGAACAAAGGTATATGTGATATACATGTTATTGATGTGTACCTTACTAGAGCTCGCAGTAGCACCTGGGTATTTGATACTGGTTCTGTTGCTAATATTTGCAACTCGAAACAGGGACTACGGAATAAGCGGGCACTGGCAAAGGACGAGGTGACGATGCGCGTGGGAAACGGTTCCAAAGTCGATGTGATCGCGGTCGGCACGCTACCTCTACATATACCTTCGGGATTAATATTAGACCTAAATAATTGTTATTTGGTGCCAGCGTTGAGCATGAAAATTATATCTGGATCTTGTTTAATGCGAGACGGTTATTCATTTAAATCAGAGAATAATGGTTGTTCTATTTATATGAGTAATATCTTTTATGGTCATGCGCCCTTGAAGAGTGGTCTATTCTTATTGAATCTCGATAGTAGTAATACACATATTCATAATGTTGAAGCCAAAAGATGCAGAGTTGATAATGAAAGTGCAACTTATTTGTGGCACTGTCGTTTAGGTCATATCGGTATAAAGCGCATGAAGGAACTCCATACTGATGGACTTTTGGAACCACTTGATTATGAATCACTTGGTACTTGCGAACCGTGCCTCATGGGCAAGATGACTAAAACACCGTTCTCCGGTACTATGGAGAGAGCAACAGATTTGTTGGAAATCATACATACCGATGTATGTGGTCCGATGAATATTGAGGCTCGTGGCGGATATCGTTATTTTCTCACCTTCATAGATGATTTAAGCAGATATGGGTATATCTACTTAATGAAACATAAATCTGAAACATTTGAAAAGTTCAAAGAATTTTAGAGTGAAGTTGAAAATCATCGTAACAAGAAAATAAAGTTTCTACGATCTGATCGTGGAGGAGAATATTTGAGTTACGAGTTTGGTGTACATTTGAAAAATTGTGGAATAGTTTCGCAACTCACACCACCTGGAACACCACAGCGTAATGGTGTGTCCAAATGCCGTAATCGTACTTTACTAGATATGGTGCGATCTATGATGTCTCTTACTGATTTACCGCTATTGTTTTGGGGTTATGCTTTAGAGACGGCCGCATTCACGTTAAATAGGGCACCATCAAAATCCGTTGAGACGACGCCTTATGAACTGTGGTTTGGCAAGAAACCAAAGTTGTCGTTTCTTAAAGTTTGGGGCTGCGATGCTTATGTGAAAAAGCTTCAACCTGATAAGCTCGAACCCAAATCGGAGAAATGTGTCTTCATAGGATACCCAAAGGAGACTGTTGGGTACACCTTCTATCACAGATCCGAAGGCAAGACATTCGTTGCTAAGAATGGATCCTTTCTAGAGAAGGAGTTTCTCTCGAAAGAAGTGAGTGGGAGGAAAGTAGAACTTGATGAGGTAACTGTACCTGCTCCCTTACTGGAAAGTAGTACATCACAGAAAACTGTTTCAGTGACACCTACACCAGTTAGTGAGGAAGCCAATGATAATGATCATGAAACTTCAGATCAAGATACTAATGAACCTCGTAGATCAACCAGAGTAAGATCCGCACCAGAGTGGTACGGTAATCCTGTTCTACAAGTCATGCTACTAGATCATGATGAACCTATGAACTATGAAGAAGCGATGGTGAGCCCAGATTCCGCAAAGTGGCTTGAAGCCATGAAATCTGAGATGGGATCCATGTATGAGAACAAAGTATGGACTTTGGTTGACTTGCCCAATGATCGGCAAGCAATTGAAAATAAATGGATCTTTAAGAAGAAGACTGACGCTGATGGTAATGTTACTGTCTACAAAGCTCGACTTGTCGCAAAAGGTTTTCGGCAAGTTCAAGGGATTGACTACGATGAGACCTTCTCACCCGTGGCGATGCTTAAGTCCGTCCGAATCATGTTAGCGATTGCCGCATTTTATGATTATGAAATTTGGCAGATGGATGTCAAAACTGCATTCCTAAATGGATTTCTGGAAGAAGAGTTGTATATGATGCAACCGGAAGGTTTTGTCGATCCAAAGGGAGCTAACAAAGTGTGCAAGCTCCAGCGATCCATTTATGGACTGGTGCAAGCCTCTCGGAGTTGGAATAAACGTTTTGATAGTGTGATCAAAGCATTTGGTTTTATACAGACTTTCGGAGAAGCCTGTATTTACAAGAAAGTGAGTGGGAGCTCTGTAGCATTTCTGATATTATATGTGGATGACATATTGCTGATTGGAAATGATATAGAATTTCTGGATAGCATAAAGGGATACTTGAATAAAAGTTTTTTAATGAAAGACCTCGGTGAAGCTGCTTACATATTAGGTATTAAGATCTATAGAGATAGATCAAGACGCTTAATTGGACTTTCACAAAGCACATACCTTGACAAAATTTTGAAAAAGTTCAAAATGGATCAAGCAAAGAAAGGGTTCTTGCCTGTGTTACAAGGTGTGAAGTTGAGTAAGACTCAATGCCCGACCACTGCAGAAGGTAGAGAGAATATGAAAGATGTTCCCTATGCAACAGCCATAGGATCTATCATGTATGCAATGCTGTGTACCAGACCTGATGTGTGCCTTGCTATAAGTTTTAGCAGGGAGGTACCAAAGTAATCCAGGAATGGATCACTGGACAGCGGTCAAGAACATCCTGAAATACCTGAAAAGGACTAAGGATATGTTTCTCGTATATGGAGGTGACAAAGAGCTCACCGTAAAAGGTTACGTTGATGCAAGCTTTGACACTGATCCGGACGATTCTAAATCGCAAACCGGATACGTGTTTACATTAAATGGTGGAGCTGTCAGTTGGTGCAGTTCTAAACAAAGCGTCGTAGCGGGATCTACATGTGAAGCGGAGTACATAGCTGCTTCGGAAGCAGCGAACGAAGGAGTCTGGATGAAGGAGTTCATATCCGATCTAGGTGTCATACCTAATGCATCGGGTCCAATGAAAATCTTTTGTGACAATATTGGTGCAATTGCCTTGGCAAAGGAATCCAGATTTCACAAAAGGACCAAACACATCAAGAGACGCTTCAACTCCATCCGAGATCTAGTCCAGGTGGGAGACATAGAGATTTGCAAGATACATACGGATCTGAATGTTGCAGACCCGTTGACTAAGCCTCTTCCACGAGCAAAACATGATCAGCACCAAGGCTCCATGGGTGTTAGATTCATTACAGTGTAATCTAGATTATTGACTCTTGTGCAAGTGGGAGACTAAAGGAAATATGCCCTAGAGGCAATACTAAAGTTATTATTTATTTCCTTATAATCATGATAAATGTTTATTATTCATGCTAGAATTGTATTAACCGGAAACATAATACATGTGTGAATACATAGACAAACAAAGTGTCACTAGTATGCCTCTACTTGACTAGCTCGTTAATCAAAGATGGTTATGTTTCCTGACCATGAACAATGAGTTGTTATTTGATTAACGAGGTCACATCATTAGTTGAATGATCTGATTGACATGACCCATTCCATTAGCTTAGCACCCGATCGTTTAGTATGTTGCTATTGCTTTCTTCATGACTTATACATGTTCCTATGACTATGAGATTATGCAACTCCCGTTTACCGGAGGAACACTTTGGGTGCTACCAAACGTCACAACGTAAATGGGTGATTATAAAGGAGCATTACAGGTGTCTCCAAAGGTAGATGTTGGGTTGGCATATTTCGAGATTAGGATTTGTCACTCCGATTGTCGGAGAGGTATCTCTGGGCCCTCTCGGTAATACACATCACATAAGCCTTGCAAGCATTACAACTAATATGTTAGTTGTGAGATGATGTATTACAGAACGAGTAAAGAGACTTGCCGGTAATGAGATTGAACTAGGTATTGGATACCGACGATCGAATCTCGGGCAAGTAACATACCGATGACAAAGGGAACAACGTATGTTGTTATGCGGTCTGACCGATAAAGATCTTCGTAGAATATGTAGGAGCCAATATGGGCATCCAGGTCCCGCTATTGGTTATTGACCGGAGACGTGTCTCGGTCATGTCTACATTGTTCTCGAACCCGTAGGGTCCGCACGCTTAAGGTTACGATGATAGTTACATTATGAGTTTATGCATTTTGATGTACCGAAGGTTGTTTGGAGTCCCGGATGTGATCACGGACATGACGAGGAGTCTCGAAATGGTCGAGACGTAAAGATTGATATATTGGAAGCCTATGTTTGGACATCGGAAGTGTTCCGGGTGAAATCGGGATTTTACCGGGTTACCGGGAGGTTACCGGAACCCCCCGGGAGCCATATGGGCCTTCATGGGCCTTAGTGGAAAGGAGAAAAGGGCAGCCCAAGGGGGCTGCGCACCTCCCCCCTCCCCTAGTCCTATTAGGACTAGGAGAGGTGGCCGGCCACCCTTCTTCCCCTTTCCCCCTTTGGGACCTCTCCCTGGCCGGCGCCCCCCTCCCCCCTTGGCTCCTTTATATACTGAGGTAGAGGCACCCTAGAACACACAAGTTGATCCACGTGATCTATTCCTTAGCCGTGTGCGGTGCCCCCTGCCACCATATACCTCGATAATACTGTAGCGGAGTTTAGGCGAAGCCCTGCTGCTGTAGTTCATCAAGATCGTCACCACGCCGTCATGCTGACGGAACTCTTCCCCGACACTTTGCTGGATCGGAGTCCGGGGATCGTCATCGAGCTGAACGTGTGCTCGAACTCGGAGGTGCCGTAGTTTCGGTACTTGATCGGTTGGATCGTGAAGACGTACGACTACTTCCTCTACGTCGTGTCATCGCTTCCGCAGTCGGTCTGCGTTGCGTACGTAGACAACACTCTCCCCCTCGTTGCTATGCATCACATGATCTTGCGTGTTCGTAGGAAAATTTTTGAAATTACTACAAAACCCAACATGTATATCATGAAATGAATACTTTAGGTGATGGTTATATTGTTGAATTTATTCATGATGCTACTGAAAATTATTATGAGGGAGGAACATATGCTTGTAGGAATTGCAATAACATCAAGTTTCCTCTCTATGTGCTTAAAGTTTTGAAGTTATGCTTGTTTTGTCTTCCTATGCTAGTGGATTATTGTTCCCATAAGTTGTTTGATCACCGAATCCCTATGCATAGGAAGTGGGTTAGGCTTAAATGTGCTAGTCATATTCTTCATGATGCTCCCATTATATTTCAATTCTGATCTTTTATGTGAGCATCATTGTCATCATCATACCTAGCTAGAAAGGCATTAAAGCAAAGCGCTTGTTGGGAGACAACCCAATATTTACATTTACTGTTTTTGTGTGTTCACATGATTACGCTACTGTAGTAATCATGTTTTATAGCTTTCTTTTCAATAAAGTGCCAAGTAAGACCTTTAGGATAACCTACGGTGATAGTTAATTTGATCTTGCTGAAAAACAGAAACTTTTGCGCGCACGAGATTAGTTTTAATAGATCACAGAAACGTGCTTTGCAGTTGGTTATTTTTGAATAAGATTAATAAACAAATTCTTAGGACTTCCTAATTTGGTAGAATTTTTTAGGTTCAATAAGTATACGTTTGATACAGATTACTACAAACTGTTCTGTTTTTGACAGATTCTGTTTTCTATGTGTTGTTTGCTTATTTTGATGAATCTATGAGTAGTATCGGAGGGTATGAACCATAGAAAAGTTGGAATACATTAGATATTACACCAATATGAATTTAGAATGAGTTCACAACAGTACTTAAGTGGTGATTTTTTAATTCGGATGTAACTTTTCGAGTAGATGATTTTTCATATATAAAACTTTTTAATCCGAGTTCGTATGCAAAAGTTATGCCCATTTTACAAATTTCCAGAGAGATTTTGCAAACAAAGTCGAAATTTATATTTGTAAATTTTCCCAACAACTAGACCACATATCACATGGCAAACTTATTTTCTTTTATTTTTTTGACATTTTTATCATTTTTTTATTTTTTTTAAACTGAAAAGGCGGTCCACGGGGGGGGGGGGGGGGGGGGGGGGCGTGCATTCGGTGGAAGCCGGGCAAACTAGTAATGGCGCACCGTGGGGTGGTGCGCCATTAGTAGTTAAACTAGTAATGGCGCACCACACCCACGGTGCGCCATTACTAGTTTTGAAAAAAAAATATAAAAAAATTTGAAATTTTTTTTGAATTTTTTTTGAAAAAAACTTAGTAATGGCGCACCAGTGGACAGTGCGCCATTACTAGTTTTTAACTACTGGTGCGCCATTACTAACAAAAAAATTATTTTTTTTACTTTTTTTTTCAAAACTTCTAATGGCGCACCGTGGGTGTGGTGCGCCATTACTATGTCAACTAGTAATGGCGCACCACACCCACGGTGCGCCATTAGTAACAAATTTTTTTATTTTTTTTTCAAAACTTCTAATGGCGCACCGCACACCAGGTGTTACTAATGGGGCACCTGTATGTGGTGCGCCATTACTATATTCTAATGGCGCACCACACACGTGGTGCACCATTAGTGTCCATTTCATCTATGGCCGTTTTCCTAGTAGTGGGACTTGGAGTGTACGTAAGGGAAGCAACGAGGAAGGCACGAGGCAGGGGGGCGCGCCCACCCCCCTGGGCGCGCCCTCCACCCTCGTGCGCCCCTCGTGGCTCCCCTGACCGACTTCTTTTGCCTATATATATCCATATACCCTAAAAACATCGGGGAGGAGAATAGATCGGGAGTTCCGCCGCCGCAAGCCTCTATAGCCACCAAAAACCAATCGGGACCCTGTTCCGGCACCCTGCCGGAGGGGGGATCTCTCACCGGTGGCCATCTTCATAATCCCGGCGCTCTCCATGATGAGGAGGGAGTAGTTCACCCTCGGGGCTGAGGGTATGTACCAGTAGCTATGTGTTTGATCTCTCTCTCTCGTGTTCTTGAGGTGGTACGATCTTGATATATCGTGAGCTTTGCTATTATAGTTGGATCTTATGATGTTTCTCCCCCTCTACTCTCTTGTAATGGATTGAGTTTTCCCTTTGAAGTTATCTTATCCGATTTGAGTCTTTAAGGATTTAAGCACACTTGATGTATGTCTTGTCGTGCTTATCTATGGTGACAATGGCATATCACGTGATCCACTTGATGTATGTTTTGGTGATCAACTTGCGGGTTCCGCCCATGAACCTATGCATAGGGGTTGGCACACGTTTTCGTCTTGACTCTCCGGTAGAAACTTTGGGGCACTCTTTGAAGTACTTTGTGTTGGTTTGAATAGATGAATCTGAGATTGTGTGATGCATATCGTATAATCATGCCCACGGATACTTGAGGTGACATTGGAGTATCTAGGTGACATTAGGGTTTTGGTTGATTTGTGTCTTAAGGTGTTATTCTTGTATGAACTCTATGATAGATCGAACGGAAAGAATAGCTTCGTGTTATTTACTATGGACTCTTGAATAGATCGATCAGAAAGAATAACTTTGAGGTGGTTTCGTACCCTACAATAATCTCTTCGTTTGTTCTCTGCTATTAGTGACTTTGGAGTGACTCTTTGTTGCATGTTGAGGGATAGTTATATGATCCAGTTATGTTATTATTATTGAGAGAACTTACACTAGTGAAAGTATGAACCCTAGGCCTTGTTTCCTAGCATTGCAATACCGTTTACGCTCACTTTTACCACTTGATACCTTGCTGTTTTTATATTTTTCAGATTACAAAAACCTATATCTACTATCCATATTGCACTTGTATCACCATCTCTTTGCCGAACTAGTGCACCTATACAATTTACCATTGTATTGGGTGTGTTGGGGACACAAAAGACTCTTTGTTATTTGGTTGCAGGGTTGTTTGAGAGAGACCATCTTCATCCTACACCTCCCACGGATTGATAAACCTTAGGTCATCCACTTGAGGGAAATTTGCTACTGTCCTACAAACCTCTGCACTTGGAGGCCCAACAACGTCTACAAGAAGAAGGTTGTGTAGTAGACATCAAGCTCTTTTCTGGCACCGTTGCCGGGGAGGTGAGTGCTTGAAGGTATATCTTTAGATCTTGCAATCGAATCTTTTAGTTTCTTGTTTGATCGCTAGTTTAGTTTATAAAAGAAAACTACAAAAAAATGGAATTAAGTTTGTCTAATTCTCTTCATCTTTTTAATACCTTTCGTGAGTATGATGGAAAGGAAAAGTGTGCCAAAGTGTTAGAAGAAGAATGCATTAAAATGTTTGGCACTAAATCTTTGAATGATGAGCATGATTGCAATGTTATTAGTATGAACTCTTTGAATATGCATAGTACTAATGATGATTGCACTAGTTATGATGAAAATGTCTCTTATAAACATGTCAATTTTTGTCGAGTGCATTGGGTTTGCAAGTACAGACCAAATAGAGAAGATAGATATTGCAAGAGGCATAAGAATTTAGAAACTAAATTGTTGCAAGAAAGGCTATATGTTTGTGCTGAAAATTTAAATTTTCTTAGCCGCACTTGTGAACTTTGAAATCAACGTGGTCATTTAACTATCTGATGCAAATTGTTTCATGATCTAATCGTTTCCAAAAATTGTGATGACTTGATTTCCCTTGCACATCATAATGAACTTAGTTTGCTTATGGGTTATGAAGAAATGAAACGTATAACTAACTATCTTCTAGTATTTGCCCGTGATAAACTTCTTGAATTTGATCTAGAGGAAATTTACATGTATTGTGCGGTGAATTGCATTGAAAATCCTTATATTGCAAATTACATAAAGACAAGTAAACTAATATAAGATGAAGAGAATACTAATGAAAGCGAAGAGGCTTCCCAATATCCTCCTATTATTTCTTATGATGAATCAGGTGGCGAGGAGGAGCCTTCTATTCAACCAATCTCATCAATAAGGAGCTCAAAAGGGAGAGTTAAACCCACACATGATGTGAAGAAGAAAAAGAAAAGACGGAGAAGTAAAGGTAGAAAGGTATCCCTCTCAAATGATGTTGCTCCTATTACTCATCGTGATGATGATAATTGCTATACTATTGGTGTTATCCATACAGTTAACAATGAGAGTGATTATGCTTATGATATGAAAAGGCCCAAGCTTGGGGATGCTATGTTTGATGAGAATGACATGTTTGAGAATATATTTGCTGCAATTAATGTTTGTCCCAAGATTGGGGATGCTATGTCCAATGAAGATGATATTTTTAGCCTCCCAAGTTTTGATGAGCAAATTTATTATGATGATAGCATGTCTCCTATTTATGATGATTATTGTGATGACACCTATGCTATAAAGAGTAGCGATGATTATATTTATAAAACTTATCATGATTATGATTACCCTTTTTCTTAACATTACTCTTTTAATGTGGAAAAAATTTATAGTATTCGAGTCTCTTATGATACTCCCACTATTCCGAATGAGAAGAAATTTGCTTATGTGGAGAGTAATAAATTTTCTATGCTTGTAGATCATGAAATGAATACTTTAGGTGATGGTTATATTGTTGAATTCATTCATGATGCTACTGAAAATTATTATGAGGGAGGAACATATGCTTGTAGGAATTGCAATAACATCAAGTTTCCTCTCTATGTGCTTAAAGTTTTGAAGTTATGCTTGTTTTGTCTTCCTATGCTAGTTGATTATTGTTCCCATAAGTTGTTTGATCACCAAATCCCTATGCATAGGAAGTGGGTTAGGCTTAAATGTGCTAGTCATATTCTTCATGATGCTCCCATTATATTTCAATTCTTATCTTTTATGTGAGCATCATTGTCATCATCATACCTAGCTAGAAAGGCATTAAAGAAAAGCGCTTGTTGGGAGACAACCCAATATTTACATTTACTGTTTTTGTGTGTTCACATGATTATGCTACTGTAGTAATCATGTTTTATAGATTTTGTTTCAATAAAGTGCCAAGTAAGACCTTTAGGATAACCTACGGTGATAGTTAATTTTATCTTGCTGAAAAAAGAAACTTTTGCGCACACGAGATTAGTTTTAATAAATCACAGAAACGTGCTTTGCAGTTGGTTATTTTTGAAGAAGATTAATAAACAAATTCTTAGGACTTCCTAATTTGGTAGAATTTTTTACGTTCCATAAGTATACGTTTGATACAGATTACTACAGACTATTCTGTTTTTGACAGATTCTGTTTTCTATGTGTTGTTTGCTTATTTTGATGAATCTATGAGTAGTATCGGAGGGTATGAACCATAGAAAAGTTGGAGTACAGTAGATATTACACCAATATGAATTTAGAATGAGTTAACAACAGTACTTAAGTGGTGATTTATTTTCTTATACTAACGGAGCTTACGAGTTTTCGATTGAGTTTTGTGTTGTGAAGTTTTCAAGTTTTGGGTAAAGATTTGATGGACTATGGAATAAGGAGTGGCAAGAGCCTAAGCTTGGGGATGCCCAAGGCACCCCAAGGTAATATTCAAGGACAACCAAGAGCCTAAGCTTGGGGATGCCCCGGATGGCATCCCCTCTTTCGTCTTCGTTCATCGGTAACTTTACTTGGAGCTATATTTTTATTCACCACATGATATGTGTTTTGCTTGGAGCGTCATGTCATTTTGTTTTGTTTTGCTTGTTGTTTGAATAAAATATCTCAAGATATGAAATTCTTAAATGAGAAAGAGTCTTCACATAGCTACATAATTATTCAACTACTCATTGATCTTCACTTATACCTTTTGGAGTAGTTTGTCATTGGCTCTAGTGCTTCACTTATATCCTTTTAGAGCACGGCGGTGGTTTTATTTTGAAGAAATAGATGAACTCTCATGCTTCACTTATATTATTTTGAGAGTCTTAAACAGCATGGTAATTTGCTTTGGTTATGAATTTAGTCCTAATATGATAGGCATCCAAGAGGGATATAATAAAAACTTTCATATAACATGCATTGAATACTATGAGAAGTTTGATACTTGATGGTTATTTTGAGATATGAGGATGGTAATATTAGAGTCATGCTAGTGGAGTAGTTGTGAATTTGAGAGATACTTGTGTTAAAGTTTGTGATCCCCGTAGCATGCACGTATGGTGAACCGTTATGTGATGAAGTTGGAGCATGATATATTTATTGATTGTATTCCTTATGTGTGGAGGTCGGGATCGCGCGATGGTTAACTCCTACCAACCCTTCCCCTAGGAGCATGCGTGTAGTACTTTGTTTTGATGACTTGTAGATTTTTTCAATAAGTATGTGAGTTCTTTATGACTAATGTTGAGTCCATGGATTATACTCACTCTCACCCTTCCACCATTGCTAGCCTCTCTAGTACCGCGCAACTTCCGCCGGTGCATTACACCCACCATATACCTTCCTCAAAACAGCCACCATACCTACCTATTATGGCATTTCCATAGCCATTCCGAGATATATTGCCATGCAACTTTCCACCGTTCCGTTTATTATGACACGATCCATCATTGTCATATTGCTTAGCATGATCATGTAGTTGACATAGTATTTGTGGCAAAGCCACCGTTCATAATTCTTTCATACATGTCACTCATGATTCATTGCACATCCCGGTACACCGCCGGAGGCATTCATATAGAGTCATATCTTGTTCTAAGTATCGAGTTGTAATTCTTGAGTTGTAAGTAAATAAAAGTGTGATGATCTTCATTATTAGAGCATTTTCCCAGTGAGGAAAGGATGATGGAGACTATGATTCCCCCACAAGTCGGGATGAGACTCCGGACGAAAAATAAAAAAAGGAAAAAAAAGGCCATGAAAAAAAGGCCCAAATAAAAAAATAATGAGAGAAAAAGAGAGAAGGGGCAATGCTACTATCCTTTTACCAGACTTGTGCTTCAAAGTAGCACCATGATCTTCATGATAGAGAATCTCCTATGTTGTCACTTTCATATACTAGTGGGAATTTTTCATTATATAACTTGGCTTGTATATTCCAATGATGGGCTTCCTCAAAATGCCCTAGGTCTTCGTGAGCAAGCAAGTTAGATGCACACCCACTTAGTTTCTTTTTGAGCTTTCATACACTTATAGCTCTAGTGCATCCGTTGCATGGCAATCCCTACTCACTCACATTGATATCTATTGATGGGCATCTCCATAGCATGTTGATACGCCTAGTTGATGTGAGACTATCTTCCTCCTTTTTGTCTTATCCACAACCACCATTCTATTCCACCTATAGTGCTATGTCCATGGCTCACGCTCATGTATTGCGTGAAAGTTGAAAAAGTTTGAGAATACTAAAGTATGAAACAATTGCTTGGCTAAAACCGGGGTTGTGCATGATTTAAATACTTTATGTGATGAAGATAGAGCATAGCCAGACTATATGATTTTGTAGGGATAGCTTTCTTTAGCCATGTGATTTTGAGAAGACATGATTGCTTTGTTAGTATGCTTGAAGTATTATTGTTTTCATGTCAATATTAAACTTTTGTTTTGAATCTTATGGATCAAAATATTCATGCCACAATTAAGATAAATATGTTAGGTAGCATTCCACATCAAAAATTCTGTTTTTATCATCATTTACATACTCGAGGGCGAGCAGGGATTAAGCTTGGGGATGCTGATACGTCTCCAACTTATTCATAATTTTTTATTGTTCCATGCTATTATATTATCTATTTTGGATGTTTATGGGCTTTATTAAACACTTCTATATTATTTTTTGGACTAACCTATTAACCCAGAGCCCAGTGCTAGTTCCTGTTTTTTCCCTTGTTTCAGTGTTTCGAAGAAAAGGAATATCAAACGGGGTCCAAACGGAATGAAACCTTTGGGAGAGTTATTTTTGGAACGGAAGCAATCCAGGGGACTTGGAGTGTATGTAAGGGAAGCAACGAGGAAGGCACGAGGCAGGGGGGCGCGCCCACCCCCTGAGCGCGCCCTCCACCCTCGTGGGCCCCCCGTGGCTCCCCTGAC
The DNA here is from genome assembly GCF_056163025.1 of Triticum urartu. NCBI lineage: Eukaryota > Viridiplantae > Streptophyta > Magnoliopsida > Poales > Poaceae > Triticum > Triticum urartu. The sequence goes on along the minus strand of NC_141873.1, from coordinate 521,846,892 downwards.
CGACTTCTTTCGCCTATATATATCCATATACCCTAAAAACATCGGGGAGGAGAATAGATCGGGAGTTCCGCCGCCGCAAGCCTTTATAGCCACCAAAAACCAATCGGGACCCTGTTCCGGCACCCTGCCGGAGGGAGGATCCCTCACCGGTGGCCATCTTCATCATCCCGGCGCTCTCCATGACGAGGAGGGAGTAGTTCACCCTCGGGGCTGAGGGTATGTACCAGTAGCTATGTGTTTGGTCTCTCTCTCTCTCTCTCTCGTGTTCTTGAGGTGGTACGATCTTGATGTATCGCGAGCTTTGCTATTATAGTTGGATCTTATGATGTTTCTCCCCCTCTACTCTCTTGTAATGGATTGAGTTTTCCCTTTGAAGTTATCTTATCGGATTTGAGTCTTTAAGGATCTGAGAACACTTGATGTATGTCTTGCCGTGCTTATCTGTGGTGACAATGGGATATCACGTGATCCACTTGATGTATGTTTTGGTGATCAACTTGCGGGTTCCGCCCATGAACCTATGCATAGGGGTTGGCCCACGTTTTCGTCTTGACTCTCCGGTAGAAACTTTGGGGCACTCTTTGAAGTACTTTGTGTTGGTTTGAATAGATGAATCTGAGATTGTGTGATTGGAGTATCTAGGTGACATTAGGGTTCTGGTTGATTTTTGTCTTAAGGTGTAATTCTAGTACGAACTCTATGATAGATCGAATGGAAAGAATAGCTTCGTGTTATTTACTATGGACTCTTGAATAGATCGATCATAAAGAATAACTTTGAGGTGGTTTCGTACCCTACAACAATCTCTTCGTTTGTTCTCCGCTATTAGTAACTTTGGAGTGACTCTTTGTTGCATGTTGAGGGATAGTTATATGATCCAGTTATGTTATTACTGTTGAGATAACTTGCACTAGTGAAAGTATGAACCCTAGGCCTTGTTTCCTAGCATTGCAATCCTGTTTACGCTCACTGTTACCACTTTTTACCTTGCTGTTTTTATATTTTCAGATTACAAAAACCTATATCTACTATCCATATTGCACTTGTATCACCATCTCTTGTGTCCCCAACACACCCAATACAATATACCATTGTATTGGGTGTGTTGGGGACACAAGAGAATCTTTGTTATTTGGTTGCAGGGTTGTTTGAGAGAGACCATCTTCATCCTACACCTCCCACGGATTGATAAACCTTAGGTCATCCACTTGAGGGAAATTTGCTACTGTCCTACAAACCTCTACACTTGGACGCCCAACAACATCTACAAGAAGAAGGTTGCATAGTAGACATCATCGGGTGCCATTCCATGATAGCATGCCAAGTTTCATGAATTTCAGACGAGTTTTGGATTTACTAGAATTTAAAAACCAGGTATCACAACATTTTGCCGGCAATCAACAGTGCCCTGGTGTTTGAAATTCATTCCCATTTCTTGCATGGGACCTAAGCATGCACCCAAGGACACAGATTTGATCTTTCAACCAATTTATATGCAATGGAGCATGTGCATGTATTTCAAATTTCAATTATGCACATAAAATACCTAGAAAACCCAGTTAATGTATAAAAATGTCCAAACAAACCCTGAAAAGTTCCAAAACTTAACACAACACTCCTGTTGTTCTATATTGATACTAGAAAATTTTGGAAATCAATAAGAGGCAACGGATATTGTTTCGTCCCCAAAGGTGGCACGTTCCCTAATGAAACCATCAGGCTTGTTGTGAGAAGCTTATACCCAAACCTGCCCCAAATGGGACAAAAAATTTACCACGGCATGTCGGGTGCCGCTCCATGATACCATGCCAAGTTTCATGAATTTCAGATGAGTTTTGGATTTACTAAAAATTAAAAACCAGGTATATGTCTCAATGTTTTGCCAGCAATCAACAGTGCCCTGGTGTTTGAAATTCATTCCCATTTCTTGCATGGGACCTAAGCATGCACCCAAGGACACGGATTTGATTTTTCAACCAATTTATATGCATGGGAGAATGTGCATGTATTTCAAATTTGAATTATGCATATAAAATGCCTAGAAACCCAGTTAATGTATAAAAATGTCCAAACAAACCCCGAAAAATTCCAAAACTTAACACAACACTCCTGTTGTTCTATGTTGGCACTAAAAAAATTTGGAAAACAATAAGAGGCAACGGATATCGTTTCATCCCCAAAGGTGGCATGTTCCCTACCGAAACCATCAGGCTTGTTGTGAGAAGCTCTGGTTTGTGAGAAGCTTATACACAAACCTGCCCCAAATGGGATAAAAATTTACCACGGCATGTTGATGCTGCTCCATGATACCATGCCAAGTTTCATGAATTTCAGACGAGTTTTGGATTTACTAGAATTTAAAAACCTAGTATCTCAACGTTTTGCCGGGAATCAACAGCGCCCTGGTGTTTGAAATTCATTCCCATTTCTTGCATTGGACCTAAGCATGCACCCAAGGATAAAGATTTGATTTTTTCAACCAATTTATATGCCCTGGAGCATGTGCATGTATTTCAAATTTGAATTATGCACATAAAATTCCTAGAAAACCCAGTTAACATATAAAAATGTCCAAACAAACCCCAAAAAATTCAAAAACTTAACACAACACTCCTGTTGTTCTATGTTGACACTAGAAAATTTTGGAAAGTAATAACAGGCAACAGATATTGTTTCGTCCCCAAAGGTGGCACGTTTCGTACTGAAACCATCAGGCTTGTTATGAGAAGCTCTGGTTTGTGAGAAGTTTAGACCGAAACCTGCCCCAAATGGGACAAATTTTTTACCACGGCATGTTGATGCCACTCCATGGTACCATGACAAGTTTCATGAATTTCAGATGAGTTTTGGATTTACTAGAATTTAAAAACCAGGTATCGCAACGTTTTGCCGGCAATCAAAAGTGGTCTGGTGTTTGAAATTTATTCCCATTTCTTGCATTGGACCTAAGCATGCACCCAAGGACACAGATTTGATTTTTCAACCAATTTATATGCACCATAACATGTGCATGTAGTTTAATTTTGAATTGTGCACCTGAAATGGCTAGAAAACTAGTTTAATTTATAAAATGTCCAAACGAACCCTGAATAATTCCAATACTTTTACGACACACATATAGTTGCATGTTCACTGCACATAAAAGGTCTAGCAATTTAAACACCGTCCATTGCCGCTGTGACCCCATTATGTAATTCAAATCAAGATGAAAAATCTAGTAGATCTCACACAGTTTATTATCACCAACCGTGTGAGATGTAGTACAAAGTATCCTGGAGCACCGTCGGTGTATAGTACGCCTATGGCTTACGCGAGAAGGTGTGTCGGCTACTGTCCACAGCCGGCGAGTCAAGCATACTAGCTCGCTCCCCAAATACTCCTGCCTCTGTATCCCTCGCAATCTCAAAAATATTACTGCATCGTAATCTCGAAAATATCTACCGCCTGGAAGGTTTTAATGTTTGATAGCACACGATTAGTATGTGCGGACCGTGTGTGATGTCTGTTACTCCCGCTCTGCTTCAGTCCCTTGATTCAAATTTTCAGTAGCCCTGGCATTTTACTCCCGCCTCTGCATCCCTCGCAATCTCAAAAATATCTGCTCGCCCTTGATCCAAATTTTCAGTACCCCGCCTTGTTACTCCCGCTTAGTAAAATTTTCAGTTGCCGATGTATTTCCTCAAACACCACCTTGCCCCCCTCCCGCCCCCTCCACACACTCCCCAAAACCTCCACTCAAACAGACACACACCACCCACAAAACCATTGGTAGGTCGCCGCCATCACTGGCGCCTCCATCCTCAACCTCTGCCTATGTGCCGGGGAGCTCGAGGAGCCAATGGCCAAAAAGAGGTTTATCGCGGCCTTCTCGCCCGACGCTGGCGAGGTGGCCGCCGAGGTGTCCCCGTCGTCCTCCGCGAGCTCGATCCACCGTCGCCGGTCCCCCGATCCGCCCGCCGCTGCGCCCCTATGCTGGTTCAAGGACTTCCCCATCCTACCTCAGACCCGGCAGCCGACGAGGTCCTACCTCGGGGTCCGGCAGCGGCGGTGGGGATGTGGGTCACCGAGATTACAGATCGGGAGACCCACATCCGCCAGTGGTTCAGTAGCTTCCACACGTCCAAGCTCGCGGCCATGGAGTACGATCGCTGGCAGGTCCGCTACCACGGCGCGGTGGCTAGGCTCAATTTCCCCTTCGGCACACGTCCGGTCGACCTCTTTCTGCCGGAGCCAGGGGAGGTGAGCTCGGCTATGGCGCGGGAGGACCGTGAGGTGTGGGAGCTCCCCGAGGCCGAGGCCGTCGACAAGGCCTACATGCAAGAGCTCCGTCAGCAACACCCGGAGCTCGTGGAGATAGAGCGGGCGATCTTTGCCAGCGCGGAGGGCGGCGAGGTTATCACGCTCTCCTCCGACGACGAGGTCGAAGGCGGCGAGGAAGGCGGCGCGGAGGGGGGCGAGGTTATCGCGCTCTCCTCCAATGACGAGGTCGAAGGCGGCACCGACGGCGGCGCGGAGGGCGTCGAGGTGGGCCCCGAGGACGAGGAGATCGACGTCGACGAGTGGAGAAGTGCCTTCCCCAACAACCCCGACGACGGCACCGGCCCGGACCCGGCTCGCGGCACACCGTACATGACAAGGAAGGATTGGCTCGACCTCTACTTCGACCACTACAACAAAAAAAACCCTATAACAACGCATGTCTACCAACGAAACATACCTATGTGTTGTTTGGGTCAACGTCCCACCTCCCACCTCCCATGATTTGCTAACCTCCCCGTACCCACCTTCACATTATCCACAGAAAAAAAATCTACATATTACCTCTGCCTCCTCCATCCAAGGAGTACGCGGCCAAGCCAAATCTCTTCTCTCCGTGACCACAACGCCGCCGCCACCACCAGTGATTCTGCCTAGCTCCGGCGCCTGCTGCGCCGCCGCTTACAGGAGCAGCTACCCCTCACTACCCTTCCCCGATCCCTCGCCATGGCGACTTCCTCTGCGCCCCTACATGCGGCCCGCAGCAACCCTAGTTACCACAGGTCGCCAACGCCCCGCGCCTCCTCTGTTTTGTCAATCTGCTGCCCCGCGCCTCCTCTGGTTTGTCGACCTACTGCCCCGCGCCACGTCTCCGCACGCGCCGCTCCCGGCTCGGCCTTGGTGGTGGTGCTCCGCCTCAGCAATCTCGACTTCGACGCCGCTCACTGTTCAGCAAGCCACTCCTCCTCTGACCCGCTCTTCTCTTACACTATTTGGTTCTTTTTGTGGCAGGCCAGGGCGGATTCTTTGCCGGCCATCGTGATGACAATCCACGCTACCTTGACTGCTCATCCTGATCCACCGCCGCGGGCGCTGGCTTGCACCGGCATCAATGTCACTACACTCCGTAAATCATAGGATGCCTAACATCACACGGTTTGTCTCTTTTCCTTCCTGCCTTTGAGATTGTACCACTGAGCGCTTACTTGTGTACCTCTATCCTTCTCATGTAGTGCTGCCACCATTGTATGACTCTAATTGAAACCATGACAATGCGAAACACGGTGTGTATGCATCGTTCATGTCTAGGCATCTTATTATATAATATATATATACAGCAATGTTCATTATATGTACAGCTCACACCGTTTTCCCTTGTTAATTAATTTCAATGTATGATTATTTTTTTTGTGGCTTGGCGTTTTTCATTAGTCCCCTAGAAAACATAACCGATGAGATGGATATATCTTTCAGGTAATGATCTGCCCGCGGTGTTTTCAAGGGGAGAGGCGGATGATTTAAAGTGCTAGTATCAGAATATTAGATCGCTGGTGGCGTGTTGTCTGCTGGAAGCAATTCGCCTAGAGGGGAAAGGGTGGCCGTTGTACCGGGGGTGAGTACAATCGAGGGCGAGGCACACGTGGGTGGGGAGGAAACACTTGGTGCTAGGTTAAAGGAAGGGCTGAGTACGATTAGTCCAGTGTAGTTACAGGTGTTGGCCTCTAGCTTGCTGTCAAACACGTGCTCTTGCAGAGGACCAGAGTAATGCTTTAATTCCCGCCAATGCATCAATGCAAGGTATGTTGTGCTTGAAACTTTCGTGGAGCGTTCACTACATAGTAGTGTTAATGCGTTTCCATGTTCTTTCAAACCATACTTCAATATGCTAATGTACATGCTTCAATATACTCCATCTGAGAACAGTTTGTCGGGATATGAGGATGAGTCAAGTTAGTCCGTTTAGACTGATCTGTATAGAACCCAATATGTTTTTTTGACTGAAACCCAATATGTTGCAACCCTGACCTTATTTCTTATACTGTATGGCATCTATTTTAGACTCTGGACCAGTTTTTGGTAATAAATAAAGAATAGTCTGCTCAAGCGGCAGGCAAAACTTTATAATTCCCTTCATTATATATGAAAATATGGCTACTTTTTTTTGTTGTGGGGGATGGTTAGCTTATTTTTTTATCTAAATCATATAGAACATAAATGTAATGTGAACAGTGCGAACAGTTACAATGTTAATATAAGTAAGATAGCAGGCCATAGTTTAAGATTTACAAGAACACCAGATTAGTTATTTCCTCCCCTGCAAAAAAAAGATTGGTTATTTCCTGATATATATAGTTCTTAAAACGAAATTCGTCACGTCAAAAATTATGAACTATTTATTTTTACTGCTCAGAGTATTGTCCTATAGGTAGTGAGTTCGATGTTGAACTGTAAACTTAGATGAAAAAGTTCATTGAAAGGTAGAAACAAATATCACACAAAATATAGATTACTCGTAAAGATTTCTAGATAGAAAGTTAAGAGATGAAAAGCAACAATGCCACACAAGATAAACACTAGCCCCTCAAATATGGTGATTTCACCAATCTTTTTGCACATGGATGTTTCAGATAAAGAGCTACCTGGAGTCAAGCTCCATTTTGCATTTCCGATTTAACCTTTTTTGAAAGGTGCTTATAATACAGGAAACACTTTAGATAGAAATTCTACCTTGAGCTGTTCATTATCTAACACTTCTGCTGAACTTATCACAGGATACCAGAATATGGGTTGCTTTAGACTTTCCTTGAGGAACTGGTGACAAAATACACAGAAACCAAGTTTGTTAAATTATCTCCACTAACTATATTCCCAACTACGCATATAAGATGTTTCCAAAGGGATTTTTGTTGGTCTGCAGCAGCTTTGTGGAACGAAATGCACACCTGAATGTAAGTTATCAGTTTCCATTATCTTAGTTCAAGTATTCTTTTTCTGAGGTTAATTGAAGTTACTCTTCTTTATTTAGTTGGCTGGACAAAAAAATAACAGTGTGTGTGGCTATGTTAAAGTTGCAATTACCCAATTGCAGTATACAATTTACAATTTTTTTGTATACTGTCATCTAGATGCCTTAACGTGAGTAATCTTTGATCTTAGGATGAGAATTCTCTTTTTGTACTAAGAGGGACCATGTTCATTATGACATGCATTTCTATATATTAGATATATGGTCCTAATGTATTTTTGGCTTGCGACATATGGCAAAAGAAAAGAAAAAGATTGAGGGGAAAAATTTAAGAGTGCGTAACAGAGTGGCATGCCTAGTTCACAGTTATACATTCTTGTTATAATTAAATCAAGCATCTGCTAGGAATAAGGAACGACAAGAATTTTTCTTGGTCATTTACAATACACTGAACTGATGTGAGCTTTCCTTCGATAAATGATCAATCCCAGAATATTTAAGCATTACATGCGGCTTCCATCTCCTCATGCTGAATTTTCATTTTGTTTATTTAATCTGTTGCAGTGGCGCATTGCCAGTCAGTTCTAGTACTGAACCATGGGCAGGGTGGCGGTAATTCATCCTATAACAATGTCATAGAAGGCATTCGCAGGAAGTTCATAGAGAAGCTTGTCATCCAGCATGAAGGACGATGAAGACGAAGATGATGCATGGCTAAGTTGTTGATAGAAAGGTGGAAAATGGGGCTACTACAAGATAATTTTACATTTACGTTATACAATGTCAGTTTCATGGTTAATAAATAGGAGATAATGTAGTATCTTTATCAGATTGTGTTCCATGTAATGCAAACCGATTTGATTAAATATATAAAATCTTTCTGTTTAGTGGATTGCTGCTCCTTACTCTGTTGTTTGTAAGATATAAAATGCCAGTAATTGTTCAAACTATGGACAGATGCATGGAAGTGCTGCACTGGTTTGCAATGTGAAAATTGGTTTGTGTAGGGTAATCAACAATGTATACAAAGTGTTGTTTTGGTGTAGATATATATGTTGCTATCGTGCAACGCTTTTACATGCCGATTACCAACGCAACTATATGTGTTGTTGTAGACCCTTCCAACGCCACCAATGGCAACGGATACTAATCCGTTGGTGTAGACCTTAGCAACACATGTATGGACATTAGCCAACGCAACGATGCATTGCTAAAGGGGGGTTCCCGTTGTAGTGGACCGAAAGTAGTTTAGCCTAATTTAAATTTATGTTTTATGTTCAGTTAGGCAAAACTATCTATGTTTATGTTTGAATGCATGCTACTTTTGGTTGAACCTGCTTTGAACTTGATCAAATTGAAGCTTACAACGTTAAGTTTAGGGGATCGACTATAAAAGGCCAAAAATTGCTCGAGTATATATATATATAAGGGTTTTAGTCCTTTAACTTTTAAAGGATCGGCTAGAGATGGCCTTATGATTTGTTTATGTGCAAATATTTGTCGTGTAGTTCAATTTCATCAATAACAGTTTCAACAATACCACTATAAATTACGATATTTGGTTGTTGTTAAGGATATTGCAGTCAACATGTCTTTTTGTTTTTTTAACAATAACTAGTGTACTTTAGACCTGCACAATACCAGTTTGAATGACTATTTGTCTGTTTTTAAATGTTATACCTGATGCAGTTAACACACCTTTCCACTTCTTGTTTTGCTTAACTAGCGTGCTTAAGCCTGCACACTGAAGCTATCATTTGTAGATTATGTTGTCTACCATGGATATATTTCGTTGATGTTTAGCCTGTTGTGTTTAACATGCCTTTATATGTACTCATACAGGACAATATTGAGAACAGTGTTGTTTTCCATCGAGGTTAGTTTCATCGCATTGCTTATATGTACTCACTGTTCAGGATATCGGTAGCTGGTACCATATAGCCTGGGGCTGATAAGGGATTAATCGTTGAATCGGACATTTCACTGAATATATCTGTAACCCATTTATCAGTAGGTTAACTAGGGTCATATTTAATATATCTGAGGCTACATAGCAACATGCATTATACTGAACGACTAAATATGCAATCCCAGGCTACATAGCAACAAGGAAGAGTGTTACCTTAATGTTCTGATGATGTCTAGATATACATGTAATACAATCTTATATAATGGGATGGAGGGAGTGTTGTACTACATCATTTTTCAATTTTTGTTTAGCTTCTAATATTAACTTGGTGCTTTTAGGTATATATATCATTGCCAAAGATCCACACTTCGACCCTTTCTGCATATGGGGCATGAGATATTCATGAAGCAGCATTAGGTGAGGAAATTGATAAAGATTGTTATTAAAATGGGTCAAAAGACGTCAATCGAACTATTTGTTTACACTGTATGCAAGAAAACAGTGAACTGCAGAATGATAAGTAAGAACCCTGTAGCCTTTTTTTTACTGCCCGAAATGAGTTGTGTTAGATGACAATGTCTGGAAAAAAATTCTTTTGCAGTGGATCCTGAAGCAGTTTACTCAAGATTACCTCTCAAACTACATGATTGGCGGCCGGCCATCACAAGGGGTTGGACTAGAGTCCTGCATGCCTTCTGCATCCAGGAGAGCACAATAGGGATATTCCGCTTCACCTTGTTCAGCAACCGGAATGTCTATCGCCTCTTTCTTTACCATCTGTAATAGTACAAGTATAGAACATTGGTTCATCATTCTTTATTTGGTGCTTATGTAATTCTTAAACATATGTACCTGTGAATCGAATAATGCATTGTTTGTTTGAATCTGATGGATATGAATAAAGCTATAGCCTAGTTTCAAGTTTAAATTAGGTATAATTTTAAATAGCAGCAATTAAATTAGGGCGAAATTATGGTGTGCAGGTCATTACGGCGCACACAGTTAATAAAGCACAGCGTGTGCGATATACATCATAATCCGACACGGTTCACGGAGAGGAAACGTGTGTAACAATGCACACTGTTGCCGTTTGCGATGTCAGACACTATCACATACGGTGCGGGAAAACTAAATGTGTGTGATTGTCTACCTATCGTACATGATTTATAATCATGAACTGTGTGTGATGTGCCAGCCTTCGTAAAACTCCCGTGCCTGAAATCTGCCTGCAAAACTCCCGTGCCTGGAATCTGCCTGGTTTTAGGTAAAACCACAAAACTCCGACTGCGATGGCAATGCGAGCACAAACAAGCAGCAAGGATGAAGCGTTTGAGATATTCGAGATATCAGAAATGGTTATATAGGGACAACTGTATGCATCCAGGCTCCCTATCCCCGACGGTTTCTGGGTCGTGTCGGAAGGACCCCCCTATCGCCGTCACTCACTAGGCGACGGTTCCAAATGCTGTTGCGGAAAGAGGTTAAAAACCGTTTGTATAGCACTGACGCGTACTAGTGGGTATATAACATCACATCACATTCATATGTAACTTTCCTTCTACCAGAGGCAACTTTAGTGCTAAAAACCGGCAACTTCATTGCGTTTTATGTCCTAATTAATTTTATGTAACATTCTCCTCACTTCCTCATCGGTACTTCTAAATTTCCTATTGGTCATGCTCGTATGTCGTTGTTTCAAAATTTCCTATAATACTACGAAATCATCTACCGTTGATGCTTTTCATGTCTGCTAATGCTAGTTATGGTAGGCAACATGATGATTAATCTAGGCCACTTCAAAGTGTTTGTAGGCAACTTAGAAAAACAATGGTAAAATACTTCACAATATTTGTAGGCAACTTCTTTTGTAAAGTTAGGCAATTGAGCAGCAATTGTAGGCAACTAATTACCAATAGCAGGCAACTGGGCATCAATGATAGACAATTTATAGTGTTTATAAGAAATTGAACATCAACCATAGGCAACTGACTAGCACAATAGGCAACTGAGCAATCATGATAGGAAAGTTGAGATAATACTAGCAAAATTCACAGGTACACATAGTGCAGTGAAGTTGTTTTGTATGTACCACTAAAGATGCCTTATGTTTTGTGTGATTTTTATCATTCTTATAGAAACCAACCTAATAGGCAGTCCTATTAGGCCAAAAATAAGAAGTTGCTTCTCTATAGCACTATAGTTGCCTCCATTGCACCTAAAGTTGCTCTCGATTTTTTTTTACGAAAACCTACCCATATGCGATCTAGTTTTGAAGAACTCGTCGTGAGAAACCTCACTAGTAGAAAATGGGCCTATTGTCCCGGTTCGTAAGGGCCTTTTGTCCCGGTTCCTGAACCGGGACTAAAGGGTCGTTACTAATGCCCTGACCCTTTAGTCCCGGTTCAAACCAGAACCGGGACAGGTGGGCCTCCACGTGGCCTGCGTGGTGAGCCCAGGCAGGAGGGCCTTTGGTCCCGGTTGGTGGCACCAACTGGGACCAATAGACCTCCACGCGTCAGCATTTCTGTGGCTGGGGTTTTTGTTTTTTTGAAAGGGGGGGTTGGGGGTTTTGGGGGTTAATTTAGGTATTTCATATATTGTGTTAGATAGCTAATTAATAGAGAGAAGTGTCCTCTCTTATGTTCGTGCTTGGTCGATGCTACGTACTATACATACGTATAGAGAGGACTAGACACGCTAGCTAGCTAGTAAGCAAACGAAGGAAACAGAAGATCGTCATGAACATATATGCATACAGAGAGAAGTGATATCGACCACCTCTCCTTCTCTGAGAGATTGGTCGAACAACAAGTTCTCGTATATCTATCCGACACTACCGGCTACATATATACAATAATTATCTCTTACAAATATAATCTCCTAAATTACGGACGCATGGTCCACATAGTATTCTCCGTCTTCAGCGATCACGTGGTCAAGAAAGAATGCCGCCAATTCCTCTTATTTTGCTCGGATGCGATCTGGTGCTAGGAGTTCATTCCGCATCCGAAACATCTAATTTGAAGAAGGGGGTCAATACATATATATATGAATGAATGAAACTCAACACAAATGATGGTAATAAAATAAAATTGTGAATATTGTTATTTACGCACTTCATATTGTTCGTCAGAGTACCCGCCCCGCTCACAGGTCGTGTGGCGGATGGACTCGCAGACGAAGTATCCATAGAAATCATTCCCTTGTTCCTACCACAACCACTTTACAAGAAATATAGGTCAATCAAACTGATAAGCAAGAATGCCAAATGGTATTGATGAAACTAGCGCTTGAATCACTAGGAGATGCGCGGAACATGCTACTATAGTACTTACTTTCGGGTGTCTAAATTGCAGCTCCTTCGTCAGTCCCGGAGCTTTTCTAGTGAATTTTCTCCAAACCCTGCCGGACAAAGGAAACAATTACTTGATATCATGAAATGAACAAAGTTGCTGATATGGTGGATAATGATCGATTTAACTTAGTTCTTGAGGATTTCAGTCATGTCCGCATACTCCTGGGGATCTTTTCGTTTAGAGTCCAAGATAGTTACTACTCCCTGCTCAAGCCTAATCTCTAGGAGAATATAGTGGTACCTGCGCACGCATGCATAACTCATCAATTACATTACTATAACCTGGACTAAAATATAAGGGAAACCGAATATGCACAAGACAGTAACACTCACTTGAAGTTATAAGGAAAGAGTATTATATCTTTGTTTTCATTTATTTTGAATGATCGTAGCAAGTTGGCCTCGGTATCTGCAGCACGATGTTCAACCTCAGTTGCATCTATGAGATATGTGTTAACGAACCCAATATCACCGATTTGTCTTTTCTTCAATTCGGCGATCTTCAATCTGCATAATATGGTGAGGATAATTATAAATACATGCAATGAAAGAGCTGAGCTATATAGAGAGACTTAATGACAGAAGTAGTAGTACTTACAAACAGTAGCAGGTGACCGTTGCTTTATCGAGGGCCAATTGATTGAAAAACTGATAGAACTCCTCAAATGGAATAGGCAACAGTTCAATTCCAATGAGGTCATGCTCCGGTTTAACTCTCACATACAAAGTACTCCTCCCCCCAGACTCTTTGCAGATTTTCAAGTACCAATCATGCAATCTTCGCATCATCATTGTTAGAGATTTTTCATCTTTGACGAGAGGCTTCCCGTACTCATATCTGTGTATCTGCACGTCCATGGGATCATAATGTACATCGTCGGGCAGGTAATCTTCAAGATTGCTATAACCGGGCACCATCCTCAGATCGAGGATGTCGCTAGGCACCTTGAGCGGGGGGCACGATTGATTCCCTTGTTCGCCGAGCTAGGCAATTTGTTTCCCAGCTTCTCGTCGTTCTTTCATCCTTTGATCACTGACTGTACTTCCCGACCGCTCCGCTTCGGCCCATGTCTTTGCAATAATGCGCTCATAGTTGCCTTTCGGCGGAGACTTGGGTGGTTTTGCCAGGGCAGCCAGAGTGCGCTTCACTTTCACCGGATCTACCTTCTCCTCCGGAGGTGGATGTCTCTTTGCTTTCAACCCTTGAAACCAGTCATCCACTTCGGTTCGCGTGATCTTTGCGTTCTCCTCCGGGGTCCTCTCGTATGGTAACTTTTCTGGAGTCTTCAGAGAAGGACCGAATCTGTATGTCCTCCCGCCTCTGGCTATACTGCTAGACGCCAGCCAAGCAGACCGAGCGGTTGTCTTCTTTACTTGCTTACAAGACGGAGGAGAAGGACTATGACGCGCCGGAGCAGCTGCTGGAGCGGTGGCGGGTCTCTTCCGCCCTTGCTGATGAGGCGGAGAAGGAGGAGGCTGGCTGCTCGGGCGCGCAGGCGCAGGCGCAGAATGAGGCGGAGTGCCGCCACGCGCCGGAGAAGGAGCCGGCCGAGTGCCCTGATCATCACTCGCTGGAGGAGGAGGCAGTGGAGGAGGCGGCGTGCCCTGACTCGCCGGAGGAGGAGGAGGTGGAGGCGTCCAATTCTAAAGGTTGATGAGGAGATAATTCCTTATTTAACACTGTCTTAAAATTGGATGCCCTATTTAACACTGGAAAAATATTTCTTCCCTCTATGACATCAACTCTAAATTTTGTTCCCAATATAACACTTACGTACAATATTTGAGCTAACGGTGTTAAGTGATGTATTAAATGACAATTTTGCCCTCAAACATCTAGCCAATCTGCCCCTATATTTCCGTGTCATATTTAAAGGTGGGAACATGAGTCGGTGTGGCCAAAAGGCTGTGCTAAAACTAATTTTCCTGAACTTACCTGATAGGCTGATAGGCCAGGCTCTGGTGGTACGTGGGCACGACGACGAGAAGTGTTCTGTAATCTGTATGCAAGTTGGAGTTAGCAGACTGTGCCGCACCTGCTGGAGCCAGTGGCAGCACGTCGTGTTTGCGTTCGTTTCACCGAGAGAGCAGAGTTGATTGATCCAGCAAGCTAGCTTTTCACATGTACGTGCGTCACATACGGCTAGACGTGCGTGCACTATTCCGCAGCAAAATCAATGAAGCAGCTAGCTTTTGCACGTACATGTGCAGCCCTTCGATGATTTCTTTTAGCGTTCTAAAACTAGCAGAGGCATCGGGGAAAATAGAATGAAAATTTTGGTGATATACTAGTGCCAAGGGTAGTATTGTCATTTCAAGCACCATTTAACACTGTTAGCTCAAAAAATTGACGAAAGTGTTATATTGGGAATGAAATTTAGAGTCGATGATAGATAGGGAAGAAATATTTTGGCAGTGTTAAATAGGGAATTCAACTTTAAGATAGTGTTAAATAAGGAATTCTTTCGTTGATGAGATCCTTCCGCCATAGGCATGGAGTCTTCAGAGCAGAACCCAGCCGAGCCTCCCCTTCACCGGTAGGGTGGTCAAGCGGGAGCTCCTCAAATCCCTCCGTTATTTCATCCACCATCACCCTAGCATATCCTTTTGGAATCGGCCGGCAGTGAAAAGTTGCGCCGGGTTCAGAAGGATAAACAGAGCCAACAGCCGCCTTGACCTTCATATTAATTCATTGCGTCATAAGGTGGCAATTTTGAGACTCCGTGATAGCATCCACGGGATAGCTGGCAGGAGCCGTCAAGACATGCTCCGGCTGAAGCAGCTCGGTGGAAGCCACGCTGCTTCTCCACTGAGATAGCGGGGTAGCTTCGGGGGAAGCTTCGGCAGTTCGTTTTCTGCGATTTGCTTCTCGTTCCTCTATCCCGAGTACCCTTGCTTTAAGCGCCTGCAGTTCGGACTGCTGCACTTTCTTCCTCCTCTCCTGGCATTTGTAACCGCCTGCGTCCGGAAACCCATCCTTCCACGGAATGGAGCCTGGCGTGCCTCGTGTCCGCCCAGGGTGCTAAGGATTCCCGAGGGCAATTGTGAGCTCGTCCTTCTCTCTGTCTGGAAGGAATGTCCCTTGCTGCGCTGCTTCGATACAGTACCGAAGCTTCTTCAAGGGTATGTCAAGTTGCTCGTCCGTCCAAATGCACTTCCCTGTTACAGGGTCCAAGGTTCCGCCAGCCCCGAAGAACCAAGTCTGGCAACGGTCTGGCCAGTTCATTGTCTCTGGTTCGATCCCTTTTTCAACCAGATCATTCTCAGCCTTGGCCCACTTAGGCCGGGCTACGAGGTAGCCACCTGACCCCGTGCGATGGTGAAGCATCTGCTTCGCAGCATTTTTCTTGTTTGTCTCCGACATCTTCTTACTCTTTTCCGATGTCTTGTGGGCCACAAATGTGGGCCAGTGATCTCTGATCTTCTCATATCTGCCCTTGAATTTTGGTGTCTCTTTTTTATCGACAAACCTATTCAGCTCTTTCTTCCACCTCCTGAATAGGCCTGCCATCCTCTTAAGAGCAAAAGACTTGATTAATTGCTCTTTAACTGGCTTCTCCGGATCATCCTCTGGAGGTAGGGTGAAATTTGACTTCAGCTCAGTCCAAAGATCATTTTTCTGCATATCATTGACGTAAGACACCTCAGGGTCTTCTGTAACCGGCTTTAACCATTGCTGGATGCTGATCGGGATCTTGTCCCTAACCAGAACCCCGCACTGAGCAACAAATGCGTTCTTTGTTCGGATGGGTTCAATCGGTTGGCCGTCGGGCGTGATTGCTATGATCTCAAACCTTTCATCCGAGCTCAACTTTTTCTTCGGGCCTCGTCTGTTTACCTCAGTTGTGCTCGATCCGGAGGGCTAGAAAAAAGAACAAAGACTTAATTAATATGTGTACATACCAAAACAATGAATGCATCAATTAGCTAGTCAGCACAGGCTTAACTAATATATATACCTGGCCGGACTCGGTTCGGTCACCGGAGCCGTCATCACGGTCTCCTTCTTGCACCGGCATTGGGTCACCGGAGCCGTCCTCACGTTCTCCTTCTTGCACCGGCATTAGGTCACCGGAGCCAGCTTCTTCACCCTCTCCTTCCAGACCATCGGTGTCGTTGAGAAACAACGAGACGGCATCACTTCCTTGTGCGATTATGTCCCTCAACAACGCTTCTTTTTCTTCGTCTCGGGTGGTGTCCATAGTTTCTACAAATATTTACAACATGGCAATTATTATTCAAACATGACAGATGGATATATTAGTGGCAAACGTAGAACTAGCTAGCTAATCATAGTAAGGAATCATATATATTAATTAGTGGCCTCGACGCTGCTTCTCTAGGGTTTGGGGTGGCCTCGACAATGCTTCAAGGGTTTGGGGTGGCCTCGAGAGAGTTTGTCGGGTAGGGGCGCGGCGGGAGGGGGTAGGAGACTGACATCATTTTTTTCTAGGGTTTGGGTGTCCTCGAGAGTTTTGGTCGAGCGAGAGGGTCGGGGGGTGCTCCCGCGGTATAAGTTATCACAGTCGAGAGGGGGTATATATATCGACCGCCCCTCATGTCGAAGTTATCCGAGGGGTATATCGACCCCCCCCTCGTGTTGAAGTTATCGAGAGAGGGAATAGAGGAGAAGAAGAAAGGAATAGAGGAGAAGATCGAAGAAAAAAAAGAAGAAAAAAAAGAGGAGAAGAAGAAAAAATAGAAATCTTCTTCTCCTCTATTCCTTTCTTCTTCTCCTCTTCTTTTTCTTCTTTTTTCCTCTTCTTTCTCCTCTTCTTCTCCTTTCTTCATCTTCTTATTTTCTTTTTTCCTCTCATTCTTTTTCTTCTTCTTCCTTTAGCTAGATATATAAAACTTTTCTAAAAATGTAACTTTTGCATATATAAAACCTTTTCTTCCTTCTTCTTCCTTCTATTCCTTCTTCCTAAATATATAAAACTAACCTAAAATGTACTAAATTAGAGAACATATATAGATAAAACTTTTCTAATTAAAAATCTAACTTTTGCATATATGTATTTTTAAAACATCATTACAATTGAAAAAATACATACATACATACAAAAAACATGTAAAAAATACATACATACATATATGAACATACATAAAAATACATATATCTAAAAAATACATACATACATACATATATATATGAAAATGTAAAAATAGCATGTATATAATTAAAAAAATTGCACGGTGGCGGCTGTGGCGGCAGAAGCGCGGTGCTCACAGAGGCGGCGACGCGTTGGGGTAGGGGACGGCGGCACGGCGACGGCAACGGGGCAGGGGCGGCGCGCGTCGGGGCAGGGGATGGCGGCACGCGGCGAGGGCGCGGGCGCGGGCGACGGCCGGCGAGGGCCCGGGGGATGGCGACGACGGGTGCGGGCGACGGCGACGGCGGGGGCGGCGGGCGGCGTCGATGTGCTCGGCGTCGTCGGGGGCAACTGCGAGGGAAATGTGAAAATTTCCTAAGTCTTTGCTTATATAGCAAAGCCATTGGTCCCGGTTCGTGGCACAAACCGGGACCAATGCCCCCTTTAGTCCCGGTTTGTGCGAGCAACCGGGACCAAAGGCCTCTTTTCAGCAGCCCAAAAGGCGGGAAGCGGCGGCCTTTGGTCCCGGTCGGTGGCACCAACTGGGACTAAAGGGGGGCATTGGTCCCGGTTTGTGCCACGAACCGGGACCTATGCCACCCTTTGGTCCCGGTTCGTCCCACCAACCGGGACCAATGGCTTGTGATGCCCCGCGCCCAAAAGTTTAGTCCCACCTCGCTAGTTGAGAGGGCTTGGGAGTGGTTTATAAGCGCTGTTGCGCCCACCCTCTCGAGCTCCTCTCAACTGCAGGCTTTCGGGCCTAATCTGTCACTTCACTGCCTATGGGCCTACTGGGCCTGCTGCGGGCCTGAATCCTGGCCCATGGTTGGGTTTCTAGTCGTATTCAGGCCGTGGTGGCCCAGTAGGTGGCATTTTTTTTCTTTTTTGCTATTTATTTTTTCATTTCTACTTAGAACTAAATACTTATAGTTTTGTAGTGATTTCTTTTTTATTTTAGGTCACAAAAATTATAAACTTTCTGTTAGTGCCATTAGTTTTAAAATTTGAATAGTTTAAATTTGAATTTTTTAAAATTTGTGTGAATCACTAGTTTATGAATAACTTTACTATAAAAATTGATTTTTGAGTCATTCTTTTTCCTGCTATTTAATATTACTGTGTTTTATCATTATACTCAATTTGGTAATTTTAGTTAGTCATAACAAATATTATAGGCATTTTTTGCTATTTATTTTTTCATTTCTACTTAGAACTAAATACTTATAGTTTTTTAGTGATTTCTTTTTTCTTTTAGGTCACAAAAATTATAAAATTTCTGTTAGTGCCATTAGTTTTAAAATTTGAATAGTTTAAATTTGAATTTTTTAAAATTTGTGTGAATCACAAGTTTGTGATTAACTTTACTAAAAAATGAACATAGATGCACCTATAGAGAAAATTGAACCTAAATTCATAATCAATTTCTATGAATTTCAGAGAAATTCATTATGAATTTAGGTCAAATTTCCTGTATAGGGGCATCTATTTTCACTTTGAGAGGAGCTCAACAACGCAGAGAGGGACGGGCTTATAAACCGGTGTGGGCGCCCTTCGGTTGGCGAGATGGGACTAAACTCTGGGTGGAACGAGGGCCAACCCTTTAGTCTCGGTTTTTGGCACAAACCGGGACTAATGGTCATGGGCCAGGGGCGAGCCCTATTTTTTCCAGTTTTTTTGTTTTGTTTTCTGCATTATTTATTTTCTTTTGTTTTTTGCTTTATTTTTTTAATTCTTTTTGCTTTTAGTTTTAGAAAAATTATAAACTTTCTGTTAGTGCCATTAGTTTTCAAATTTGAAAACACTTTTTTAGTTTTTTTGTTTTCTTTGTTGCTTTATTTATTTTATTTTTTTTCTACTTACAACAAAATACTTATTGTTGCTATTTTTATTTTTTTCCAGTTTTTTTGTTTTGTTTTCTGTATTATTTTTTTTTGTTTTTTGCTTTATTTTTTAATTCTTTTTGCTTTTAGGTCAGCAAAATTATAAACTTTCTGTTAGTGCCATTAGTTTTAGAAAAATTATAAACTTTCTGTTAGTGCCATTAGTTTCCAAATTTGAATAGTTAAAATTTGAATTCTTTGAAATTTGTGTGAATCACAAGTTTGTGATTAACTTTACTAAAAAAATGAACATAGATGCACCTATAGAGAAAATTTGACCTAAATTCATAGTTTTCAAATGAACTCTGAAAAAGTTGGCATAGCATACTCGTCTGTTACAAATTTGGCATGGTATCATCATAATAGTTGCGGGAGAAAGTCTTCACTTTTTCTTCGCTTGTGTCATTTGCTTATTGCGCCGTAACCATGGATAATCTTCATCGTTTATCAGGATGCTTGGGTCAGCCTTGACATTAAAGGGAGGAATTTCATGAAACTTTTCATAATCTTCAGACATGTCTGTCTTGCCCTCCACTCCCAGGATGTCCCTTTTTCCTGAAAGAACTATGTGGCGCTTTGGCTCATCGTATGATGTATTCGTTTCCTTATCTTTTCTTTTTCTCGGCCTGGTAGACATGTCCTTCACATAGATAACATGTGCCACATCATTGGCTAGGACGAACGGTTCGTCAGTGTACCCAAGATTTTTCAGATCCACTGTTGTCATTCCGTACTGTGGGTCTACATGTACCCCACCTCCTGACAGATTGACCCATTTGCACTTAAATAAAGGGACCTTAAAATCTTCTCCGTAGTCAAGTTCCCATATGTCCACTATGTAACCATAATATGTGTCCTTTCCCTTCTCGGTTGTTGCATCAAAGCGGACACCGCTGTTTTGGTTGGTGCTCTTTTGATCTTGGTCAATCGTGTAAAATGTATTCCCATTTATCTCGTATCCTTTGTAAATCAATACAGTCAAAGATGGTCCCCTGGACAACAAGTACAACTCATCACAAACAGTGTTGTCACCTCTGAGACGTGCTTCCAACCAACTGTTGAAAGTCCTAATGTGTTCACATGTAATCCAGTCGTCGCACTGCTCCAGGTGTTTGGAGCGCAGACTGTTCTTGTGTTCATCGACATACAGGGTCACCAAGGTAGAGTTCTGTAGAACTGTGTAGTGTGCTTGAGACCAAGAATATCCGTCCCTGCATATTATTGAGTCACTTCCAAGAGTGCCTTTTCCAGTCAGTCTCCCCTCATACCGCGATTTAAGGAGACCTATCTTCTTAAGGCCAGGAATGAAGTCAACACAAAACCCGATGACATCCTCTGTTTGATGGCCCATGGAGATGCTTCCTTCTGGCCTAGCGCGATTACGGACATATTTCTTTAGGACTCCCATGAACCTCTCAAAGGGGAACATATTGTGTAGAAATACGGGCCCCAGAATGACAATCTCGTCGACTAGATGAACTAGGACATGCGTCATGATATTGAAGAAGGATGGTGGGAACACCAGCTCGAAACTGACAAGACATTGCGCCACATCACTCCTTAGCCTTGGTATGATTTCTGGATCGATCACCTTCTGAGAGATTGCATTGAGGAATGCACATTGCTTCACAATGGCTAATCGGACGTTTTCCGGTAGAAGCCCCCTCAATGCAACCGGAAGCAGTTGCGTCATAATAACGTGGCAGTCATGAGACTTTAGGTTCTGAAATTTTTTCTCTGGCATATTTATTATTCCCTTTATATTCGACGAGAAGCCAGTCGGGACCTTCATACTGAGAAGGCATTCAAAGAAGATTTCTTTCTCTTCTTTCGTAAGAGCGTAGCTGGCGGGACCTTCATACTGCTTCGGAGGCATGCCGTCTTTTTCGTGCAAACGTTGCAGGTCTCCCGTGCCTCAGGTGTATCTTTTGTCTTTCCATACACGCCCAAGAAGCCTAGCAGGTTCACGCAAAGGTTCTTCGTCACGTGCATCGCGTCGATTGAAGAGCGGACCTCTAGGTCTTTCCAGTAGGGTAGGTCCCAAAATATAGATTTCTTCTTCCACATAGGTGCGTGTCCCTCAGCGTCATTCGGAACAGCTAGTGCGCCGGGACCCTTTCCAAAGATTACGTGTAAATCATTGACCATAGCAAGTACGTGATCACCGGTACGCATGGCGGGCTTCTTCCGGTGATCTTCCTCGCCTTTGAAATGCTTGCCTTTCTTTCGACATTGATGGTTGGTCGGAAGAAATCGACGATGGCCCAGGTACACATTCTTCCTGCATTTGTCCAGGTATATACTTTCAGTGTCATCTAAACAGTGTGTGCATGCGTGGTATCCTTTGTTTGTCTGTCCTGAAAGGTTACTGAGAGCGGGCCAATCGTTGATGGTCACGAACAGCAACGCCTTTAGGTTAAATTCCTCTTGTCTGTGCTCATCCCACGTATGTACACCGTTTCCATTCCACAGCTGTAAAAGTTCTTCAACTAATGGCCTTAGGTACACATCAATGTCGTTGCCGGGTTGCTTAGGGCCTTGGATGAGAACTGGCATCATAATGAACTTCCGCTTCATGCACATCCAAGGAGGAAGGTTATACATACATAGAGTCACAGGCCAGGTGTTGTGATTGCTGCTCTGCTCCCCGAAAGGATTAATGCCATCCGCGCTTAAAGCAAACCATACATTCCTTGGGTCCTTTGCAAACTCATCCCAGTACTTTCTCTCGACTTTTCTCCACTGCGACCCGTCAGCGGGTGCTCTCAACTTCCCGTCTTTCTTACAGTCCTCACTGTGCCATCGCATCGACTTGGCATGCTTTCCGTTTCTAAACAGACGTTTCAACCGTGGTATTATAGGAGCATACCACATCACCTTCGCAGGAACCCTCTTCCTGTGGGGCTCGCCGTGAACATCACCAGGGTCATCTCGTCTGATCTTATACCGCAATGCACCGCATACCGGGCATGTGTTCAGATCCTTGTATGCACCGCGGTATAGGATGCAGTCATTAGGGCATGCATGTATCTTCTCCACCTCCAATCCTAGAGGGCATACGACCTTCTTTGCCGCGTATGTACTGTCGGGCAATTCGTTATCCTTTGGAAGCTTTTTCTTCAATATTTTCAGTAGCTTCTCAAATCCTTTGTCAGGCACAGCATTCGCTGCCTTCCACTGCAGCAATTCCTGTACGGTACCGAGCTTTGTGTTGCCATCTTCGCAATTGGGGTACAACCCTTTTTTGTGATCCTCTAACATGCGATCGAACTTCAGCTTCTCCTTTTGACTTTCGCATTGCGTCCTTGCATCAACAATGACCCGGCGGAGATCATCATCATCGGGCACATCGTCTGGTTCCTCTTGATCTTCAGCAGCTTCACCCGTTGCAGCATCATTGGGCACATCGTCTGGTTCCTCTTGATCTTCACCAGCTCCCCCCATTGCAGCATCACGGTATTCAGGGGGCACATAGTTGTCATCATACTCTTCTTCTTCGTCGTCTTCCATCATAACCCCTATTTCTCCGTGCCTCGTCCAAACATTATAGTGTGGCATGAAACCCTTGTAAAGTAGGTGGGTGTGAAGGATTTTCTGGTTAGAGTAAGACATCGTATTCCCACATTTAGTGCATGGACAACACATAAAACCATTCTGCTTGTTTGCCTCAGCCGCATCGAGAAACCCATGCACGCCCTTAATGTACTCGGAGGTGTGTCTGTCACCGTACATCCATTGCCGGTTCATCTGCGTGCATTATATATAATTAAGTGTCCAAATTAATAGAAGTTCATCATCACATTAAAACCAAAGTACATACATAGTTCTCATCTAACAACATATAGCTCTCCAGAGCATCTAATTGATTAAACCATACATTGAAACTATGTAAAACATTTAAATGCGAAAACAAAGGCGATCATAATCGCAACCAAGGTAACAATTTATCCAACGGCATAATGATACCAAGCCTCGGTATGAATGGCATATTTTCTAATCTTTCTAATCTTCAAGCGCATTACATCCATCTTGATCTTGTGATCATCGACGACATCCGCAACATGCAACTCCAATATCATCTTCTCCTCCTCAATTTTTTTTATTTTTTCCTTCAAGAAATTGTTTTCTTCTTCAACTAAATTTAACCTCTCGACAATAGGGTCGGTTGGAATTTCCGGTTCACATACATTCTAGATAAATAAAATCTATGTCACGTTGGTCGGCATAATTTTCATAAACAATAAATGAACCAATAGTTACAAAGATAATATATATACCACATCCGAATCATAGACACGACGAGGGCCGACGGGGGCAGATACCAAAACCATCGCACTATATAAGATGCAATAATAAAAGTAAGAAAATGATACAAGTATCTATCTAAACATACAAGTAAGAATATTTTTTCTTTCAGAAAGAAGATAAGAACAATAGGCTCACCACGGTGGTGTCAGTGATGAGATCGGCGCGGGTGATCGACGGCGGTGAAGACGGGGGTGGGGCGTGACGGACCGCTGAATCTAGACAAATCTCGAGGAAAATGGAGCTTTGAGGTCGAGCTTCGAGAGGAGAAGGCTTAACTAGTGTGGCTCGGGCATTTCATCGATCACCTCATGTGCATAGGAGGTGAGCTAGAGCACCACAAAGCACTCCCCTCGCCGACCAAAGAAAAATAGAGCACTGCTAGAGTGCTCTGCTCGCGGGCGAGGGTATATATAGGCACCTCATTGGTCCCGGTTAGTGGCATGAACCGAGACCAAAGGGGGGCCTTTGGTCCCAGTTCAGGCCACCAACCGGGACCAATGGTGGTGGGCCAGGAGCCAGGTGGTGGGCCAGGAGCCAGGCCCATTGGTCCCGGTTTGTCCCACCAACCGGGACCAAAAGGTCCAGACGAACCGGGACCAATGGCCCACGTGGCCCGGCCGGCCCCTTGGGCTCACGAACCGGGTCCAATGCCCCTATTGGTCCCGGTTCTAGACTGAACCAGGACTAATGGGCTGACCCGGCCTGGACCTTTGTCCCCTTTTCTACTAGTGCCTAATGGTGAAAATGGAATTAGATTTCGATGCTTGAATCAAAAATTACGGCTTTTAAGACTTTTTGAATCCCAAATATATGCACGTGTGGACAAGATCTAGACTGATTCCATCAGTAGCCATGTGCGCTAGGGGATGTGGCCGAATAGTTTTCTTTCCTATTCTAGCGTAGACAGCTGGCCACAATGACATGCACTTACTTTATATAGTGGTGCGCTCAAAACAACCAACAAGCGCAGCAGCGCTCCCTAGCCACGTCCTTATTATTAGGGAAGATTAACAACACAACTCGCTTCTTTTTTATGAAATGTACGAACCGTGTGCCCCACTTGAGGTGTTACTCGAAAAAATGGTAAAATGAAAAAAACATCCCTAAATCAGAAAAGTGAGGAAAAAATGAAAAATAGAAAGAAAAAAGTGGAAAAGCAAAATGAAAACACACATAAAAACAAGAGGAGTAAGTAACGCAAAAATATATTAAAAGGAACACTATCAGAACAAAGCTATTAAATTTACCCTTTGTAATGAAAAAAATCTAGTTTATTTGCACGACAATGAAGAAAATAAAATTGGCGCAATGTTCTGAAATCTGTATTGTTGGCTCTCATCAACAAAGATTAATGGTTTAGGTGGTTAAATTCCGAAGACGCACTACTTGTGTGTGTTGGGTTCTTGCAGAAAACAAAGAAAGTAAACAAACTTTTTTAAAGCCCAAGTGCAGACCGCAGCGCCAAGGTGATGATATTCTTCTCTGGTCTTTGAACTAACTTCCCCCGCGCGAGCACAAAGATTGTGTTTCCTTGCAATTGAAACCTATATATATCGGCAGTATCAACCCTACAGCAGTGACAAAGACCATCAGTTGAGCTTGAGTCCAACCAAATAAAATTCTCAAGTTTCAGCCGTGAGCATGTCTCCAGTAGCTGGCACAAACGGAGGAGCAATTGGCGGTGCTAAAACAAGTAAGGATCCACAACAATTTTCCTTCATGCATGTTTCACTCGACTGTCAATCTAATGAGTTCCTTGTCTTTCCGCAGAGGCCGTTTTCGTGGCAATAGTTGTCTTATTTGCCAGAACCGCGCATGGGGAGGAGAGAGCATGGGAGCATGATGTTCGGACTCAAGAGCACACGGAGCTGCTCGATACATGGCACAACCATGTGATCGAAACTGTCGAAGAAGGGTTCCGCATGAAAGTCGGCGGCCTTTGCGATGTCATGGCTCCGCAGCGGGAGCCTGAAGACAAGGAGACGGTGCCGCCGGCCACCTGGATCAAACCCACACTGAAGGGGCGAGGGAACGACAAGGTTACGTTATGGTTCGCCAACGACAACCTCTACTTCCTCGCCTACAATAATTCGACGAACAAGCTCCATACGTCAAAAGGGTACGATGCCATATTTGTCGAGCCGTTTTATCCACTTCCCTTTGGCCCAAGCTATAGAAACCTCATGGGAGTACACAAAGGACCCGACGGAAAGAACATACCTTCCCATAAGTTTCTAGTTGGCGTTCCACTTGGCAAAGAGTCGCTCCTCTCGTCCTACGACCCTACTTCAACTTCAACCCCCGTCGGCGACCTAAAAATAGCAATGGCCCAAATTATACTCATGGGACCGGAATCCTTACGATTCCGTCCCGTACGCGACGCATATATTCTGCAATGGGGGAGGGGAGAAACATACTTGACTGAGAAGGTGACAGATTATTTGGTTAAGTGGTCAGAGATTAGTAAAGTATTGGTGTGGTGGGAATGGGCGGGCAGGAGAGATTTTTGGGATCCCAAGGAGGCTGGGGAGTTGGCCGATGAACTTGACATCGAGTCTCCGGAAGGGGCGCTCGGATTAGTAGACTTACTACTTCGACCTGAGCCTAGATGAATCAGGAAGTAAATTATGCAAGGTCCTTGTTGTAGTTGAAATGACAATAAGAAGTTTGGTGATGTAATAGGATATGAGCATGAAGGAATTGTAACTTGTAAGAGAGATCGAATATATACTTCTACACTATTGCTGTTGTTGTTGTTGTTGTTGTCGACGATGTGGTGCACGTTATTGTTTTTTACTACCGTACATCAAGTTAACTTGGGAGCAACTACAATAGAAGATGGACTTGCCGTGCAAAAATAGAAAAAATAGTCCTGAGCCATCAGATCATAGATGGATGGCACAGGTTCTTGGGGAGGGATCTCAGGCCACTTAAATGGACATTTTATGAAAACCCCCCTAGTGGCAGTTATATATAATAGAACTTTGCAGTAACCACCTCAAGTACCTCATCTCCCTCTCCAATTGTTCTCTCCAGCGACCATTTACATCGTCACATCGATGATGCCCCCAACCTCTTAGTCTTATAAAATCTTTGCACACATGTATTGCATGAAATTCATGTATATTTCATTGCATTAGTGGATTGTACAACATCACTAATTATGCATGGAAGTTTGTACATGTTTGTCGCTAAAAATTATACCAATATCTGTAACAATTATGAGATACACTTCAAGCATAACTAAAATACATGTCAAACTAGAACAAGAGACTCGCATACATATCAAGTGAAACATAAGAGAATCATTTTTACTACTTGACCGGCAAGACTAACTCTTAACTATAAATGACTAATATAATCATAGCTCAACAAGCATTGCTATTAACAATTGCATCAGCTTTACTTGGTTGAGGCTCTAGCTTTTCCCTCCAGTTCTGCTGCTTCTTGCTCATCAAGCTTCATGTGCTGGGAGAAATCACATCAAACAAACACGATTCAGTTAAGCACATGTATGTGTTGGTGGATGCTTAACAAAATAATTAAAATTTTCTTGCAGATAAATTCTTGCGATTCCAAGGGAACAATTAAAATTATCTTTTCTAAACACTTCTTCTCTCCATCTCTAGTCCTTATGCTTCCAGTTGTCACATCATCATCCATCTACAAATATGAGGACACTTTTATAGTTTACATCACCGGGCAAGAAATAGAAAAATATGGAAAATATTTAATAGCATAACTAAACGTACAAGCTGCATTTCTGCGTAAAGCATACCATACCATACAAGGATTCAACCTCCTCAACTTATTTGGTAGACGCTTCAGATTGTAGCTACAATAACTTGGAAGAGGTTACTTCAAAATGAAAAAAGTGCAGTGTCACAGAAGTTGTAGCTAGAACTGAATGTTCCTTGTCCCAGAAGTTGGTAACATGTTTCAGAGAAAATACTCTGAAGCATTACAAAACGGATGCTTCATTCTTTGTGTTGCTGCATCTATTCTTCATGGTACATTATGCTCAAGAATGGTCATCTTTAGATTTTCTTCTGTGAAAAGTTTTCAGCGGGTTAGCACATTATCTTGTTAGTTTTCTGTCCTAGATTCAGCTCATTTCTACATGTTCTGTTTCCTGATGAAAACAGTATTTCAGTTTCCCCTAATCTATACTATGATGCGCTCTCCAACTTATGAACTTTAATCCTTCATGTTGCTTTATCCCCCTTAATAATGAGGTCCGGCAGCAAAGTCAAACGGTTTCCTGTGATTTCGAGTAAATTTCTGAATATCTATGCAGTATACTTTGAATTAAATTCGTCAACAAACATTTTTTTTCTGTAGCTAGAGGATATGCTTTAAGACTTAGCCATTTCTAATGGAGCATGAGGAACATCATGGTCAGTGGGCATTTGAAATCACTACACTCTCATTAATACGCAAATACAACATTCTTACCTCTAAAAGTTCAGTATTCTGGGTTGAAATTAACTTCTTGTACTGACAGAACTAGTTTCAGGTTAAGTCGGCTCTTAGCAGATGGATCTTTGATAAAGTAGTGTAAGATAACTAATGTAAGAGGGTATCAAAGTGGATTGCACATAGCAATAAATAAAAAAAATTCAGGGTACATTTATTCAGAGTATATTAGTAATGGAAACATGAGTAACACCCTTCACCTTGACAGTGTTCCCATCTGTTAAATACACGACTGAGAATTTCCGTAGAATGTGCAGATGCATTGGGCTATATGCAATTCCAAATGTATACTCAGGCAATTCATGGTGATAATATACTTATAGATGACAGACTCCGCACAAAATTAGCATAAATGGAATGATGGATTATAAACAAAACGATTTCCCCAGACAAGTCTAAGTTATCTTCTCCGGCGTCTCCGCGTCGGCAGAATGGCAGATGGCGGAGCTAGGCGCGCGGGGGTGGGGGAGCGAGGTGGAGAATGGTGGGCCTAGGCAGGACAAAGGATGGGACGAGGTAGTCCTATGGACGTCCAAGCACAGTACCGGGGCGACCTTGCTCCCCCGACGTCGCAGCCCAGCACAAGGTGAGGTCTTCCGGGGCAGCCCGGCCGCCGACGAAGAGATGGTAGGAGCCGTCTGAAAGGAGATAGAACAGCAGCTAACGGGGCTTATTCACTACCTGGGCACCGGATCTAGACCGCCGCCATCCTCGGCAAGCTAAAGTAGATCGGCGAGAGGGGTTGGTTGGAGGTCTGTTACCGAGGAGGGGATCACATTTGGAGGAGAAGGATGTCCGATGCAAATTAACTAGCCCGGGTCTAGACCGCCGCCATCCTCGGCAAGCTAAAGTAGTTCAACTGTGCTTGAGGTGAAAGAATAGAAAAATCAATCTGCACCTTCCGATTGAAGATAGACAGTAGAGATTATGGCGGAGCGATCTGCACAGACAATTAGCAAAATGGCCCCTTGGTTCTAGTTAATTTGCATCAGACATCCTTCTCCTCCAAATGTGATCCCCTCCTCGGTAACAATTGGAGAGGGAGATGAGGTACTTGAGGTGGTTACTGCAAAGTTCTATTATATATAACTGCCACTAGGGGGGTTTTCATAAAATGTCCATTTAAATGACCTGAGATCCCTCCCCAAGAACCTGTGCCATCCATCTATGATCTGATGGCTCAGGACTATTTTTTCTATTTTTGCACCGCAAGTCCATCTTCTATTGTAGTTGCTCCCTGTTCTTTGAATGTGTGGTTGACATCTCAAATTAGTATGGACTGAATTTAACGGAAATTGGTAGGCGCGGACGGGCGCGCACGCTCCCTGTATCGCTACCCATGGACTCGTTTTTGGGATGTGGGCCGTACGTGGTATTGTAGGGCTTGCAGGGTATCTGTACGTCTACATCGAATATACCGAACTTGGTCTCGGACGGCCGTTTGTTTCTCACGGCGGGTCATCGCCCCTTCCGTTTACGACCGGCGGCACCGTTACACATGGTGGGAAGCGGCGCTTGTTCGGTCCACCGGCGCCTGTCGTTTTTAGCTACCCCGCACATACCTGCTCACTCGATTCTCCAAATTTGACTGAAGAACCCAAGCTACAGCTCATGGCGAACGCCAACCAAGGTGCAGATCTGATCGCCCTGCCTGTATTCCCTTGCCGCCGGTCGCCCTGCCTGTAGTCCCCTGCCCGGATTGCGGCAGGGTAGTGGTGACATACGTCGCCTGCCGCGGTCAGTTCACCGGCGAGCGCTTCCCCAGTCGATGGCAGCCGGGACGAGGAGGAATGCGATTTCTGCAGGTGGCAGGAAGCCTACGCAGAGCACCTGGCTTCGCTTGAACCGAGGACACCTCCGCTGGCGCAAATCGATCCAGGCCAGCAGCAAATCGCAGCACCAAATGAAGCTGGGCAGCTGCAGGAGGCAATGCTGGGCAGGCGCTGCAAAAGCATTCAAAAATCAAACTACATGGGTACAGTGCTATATCCCGCCCATGGCAGCCTGATGGAGTGATCCGGAGGCTAGCGGCAGCAAGCAGATATGCCTGGAGACTGTGAGCAGGTGGCAAAGATTGGCTCACTTCAAGTAGTAGCAGACTTGATGGTGGCTCACAGTAGACCCATGTCATGAACAGAGGACTCATGAGTGTGTGTTTCTCAGCAGTACCTTCTAAGGGTTAGCAGCTGTTTTTTTATTGATTAGCACATGTAAGATTAATAGGAAGGAAATGTGACAGCAGCATGAAACCTATCTTTCAACAGTACACCCATTTAAGCAAGGGTATCAGGCAAACACAGTACAATTTTTAGGCCAGGCAAATGCAAGTGAGCATGCCCGATACAAAGCAGAAGGTAAAATTCAGATGCACTTGCGATGCTTGCATACACGCATCATGGGTTGCCATGGTTAAGACAAGTACAAATTACTAAGCTGATATACACAATACACATCAGGAAAGTGGCATTGATCAACCAGGATACAGTAACAAACTGGGTGCTACTTGACATGCTTTCGTGCTTGCATAGATTTATCACTGATCGATAGCAGGATCATGAGTTGTTTGCTCGGCAACATGTACCACAATCTTAGGATTGTTGCAGGTGTTCTTCTAATGACCTCCCACCCCGCAGATCGAGCATTTCGGTTCTCTCCTTTTCTTTTGAGGCACGTATCCTCTGTTTTTTCAAGGGCACATTCTCTTCCAGCGCATGGTGTGCGCTCAATAGGGGCTCGCCCAATACGAATCCTGCATCATTATTTAACGGATATCATTATTTGACTGAAAATGGGTGCCTGATTTGTACTGAAGAATGCAATGGTCACAAGCAACCAATATAGTAGCACTGCTTTAATGTTGAAGATTTCAATTATTCAGACATGGCTTACCACACTATTTTCAGTGTTTATGACGATCCAAGACAAACTTACGTTTTGCTCATTTTCTCATCAGGATTTCATTGTTCATACACAAGCAACATGGAGGTGCGGGTTTACTTTCAGATTTCTGAAGTTATTAAGAATGAAATACAACCGACTGTAAAAGACATCAGGCTTGATAAGCAACCAAAATGTAAAGCAGAGATTTACATCTGGAGATATAAAATTTTCAGACATTTATAACCGTAATACATTCAGAGATGAGCATGGGCAACTATGAATTGATGTTATATGTATATATTTTTTGATTTTTGCTGAAGAATTCAGCGCTGACACGCGAGCAGTATGCAAATCAGAAGAATTCAGAGCTGACACGCGAGCAGTATGCAAATACACCTTGTGCTTCAGACTTTCGGAGTTCTTTTTTTTTCCCAAATATGGCTTACATGAATATGTTCAGAGTTAAGCAGGATCAAAACCAAGAAAGGGTACCTTCTAGTCCAACCGGGGCCTTGAGGGTCTTCTTTCTCCCATGCTTGATTCAGCAGCCGACTGTGTGAGGCAAGTACCTGCCTCACCGGCCGGAGTTAAATCGTTGGTTTCAAGATCCGGCCAGGGAACCTGTGAGAAGACCCGGCCATCCATTAGTTGGTCCTTTCAAATGATTCAACGAAGATGAAGTAGCAACCATACCTGTCGACAGGATCTGTTAGGAACTCCAGCCCATTGCTGTTCTCTTCCGCCGCCGCGGACTCTGCTCTCTGCTGATGGTGCCGCAGAGCAGTCGTAATGAGGGAGCGGGGTGGGAGATGGGGATCTTGGCTTCTGCTGGGCCCGCAACGCATTTATTTTTCCACCGCTATGTCTACGCCGTTTTCTGGACCGAACTGTTGTCCGAGTACGTCACGTACCGCGATCCATTAAATGTACCGACGGCACATTTTCACTCCCCGTCCGTTACCGCGCAACATACGCGATCTGGCTGTATGTATCGACAGTAAGACTACATGCGGGGAGAATATCCGGTACTCCCAACCCCTAGGGTGCTCCCGGTGCTCACATTTTTACATGTTCAAAAAATTCTGAAAAAATTCCAGCACATCGACACAACATCAATGTATGCTGTCACAAAATTTGAAATTAAAATTTGAAACATAGCTTGAGAAACATAAATGACAAATTCGACAGTAAATAGTACACAACATATGTTGGGCTTTAGATTTAGCCCATTATCACATTGATGTCGATTTTGTCATTTTTGTATCTCGAGCAATGTTTTGAATATTCATTTTAAATTTTTTTGACAACATACATTGATGTTGTGTCAATGTGTTAGCTTCTTTTCAGAATTTTTTAAACATTTAAAAATGTGCTACCGAGTTTGGAGCACTGGGAGCACCCTAGTGGTGAGAGTACGTGATATTCTCCCCATGAATGTATACGGTCCGGTCAAGAGGCCCACCCATGCGGTCTTGCGCTATTGGTCCACCTAGCGGGAGCGCGCACGCTCGAGCTCTCTGTCGCCGCTCTCTTTAACTCTTTAGATAAAGAGCTTCTATCATTTCCATACTAACTGAGTTGATCTCGATTTTGCTACACCCTATTGTACGTGCTAGATTCATCCCAAATCGTACTGCAATAGCCTCTGTTGTAAAAGATTGGTACCTGAATTTAATGCTTTCTTTCCTCTTCTATAATGAAGAAGCAACTCTGGTGTGTGAAGTAGTTCACCTGCTGGTGCTGGCGGAGCAGGTCCAGGAACTCGATGGCCTTGCCGCCCTTCTCCTCTTCTCCCGAAGAGGATTAAGAGTACGTGGATGACGCGGGTAGCCAGCGTCGTCGACCATGCCCTGCACTCTGCAGGTTACAGCGGCCGAGGCGGAACATGACGACGCCGAGGATCAGTCGCCCCTGTCGACAAGGCCGTGGGTTCGCCGGCCGGCCGGGATCACGTCGGCTGTTGAAGCGTGCGAGGAGCGGCACGGAGGCGGAGAGCGTGTTGTCTACTTGTCTTCGCCGGACGGGTGGACGATGCGGAGGTCAGAGAGGGAGCGCGAGGCGTGCGAGCCGAGTACAGAGCGGTGCGCAGGAGCAGCGCTGAGGTGGGGAGCGTGTTGTCTTCGCCGGCCGGGTGGACGGTGCCGAGGTCAGAAAGGGAGCGGGACGGCGGCGACAGAGAAGCGCACCACATACTCCACCGTGAGCCAGCACGGGCCGCCACCACCGGTTGTCACGGATCCGCACCACCAGCTTCTGCGCGCCGCCCAGCAGCGTCCACCGTGGCCGGGAATGCCAGGTTGCCGTCAGCGCATAGATGAGGAGCGCGTCGGCCTTGCTCAACCACACTGCAACGGCCGCGCCCGAGCACCGGTCTCCGCCGCTGAGCTCGGCGACGATGGCGGTAGCCACCTTAGCGCCGGCGCCCACGTTGCTTCAACGACGGCGCGGCGCGACTCGCCCGGACTGGCTTCCTTGGTGAGTGATGACGTAATCGGCGGCATTCTCCCGGCACAGCTCCTTCGACGAGCGTATGCAGCGTGGTCTCTGTCGACGGCGCAGGCAGCGGCGCCTCGGGAAATAAGGGGCAGTACGTTCCACCACAGGCGCCGCCGTCCGTTCGCTTCCTTGGCCATCGCCGTGGGTCTGTTCGCCCTGCTGCTGCTCCAGAGCTCCGGCGCCGAGGTCTGCGCACGGCTCGCCGTCTCGGCCGGCTGTCTGAGGTCCGGGAGCTTCTCGGCAACGTCATGCGGGGAGACGGCGGCGGAGACGGTGATGAGTGCAGGCGCAGCAGCGGCGTCGCCAACAATGACGGCGACACGGTCGTGTCCGTGGGCTTGGTGGGCAACAAGCGACGTCGACGGAGGCGCGGCTCGTGGGCGGACCTCCCGAAGGGCATGCTCGGTGATGTTCTCTACTGTCTGCCGTGAGTGGCGCTCCGCCTAGAACCGCCAGCCACACCCGCCGGCGCCGTGGCTCGCCATCCTGATCCAGTGCGTCAGCCTGGATGATGGCACCATCCAACGCGTCGAGCCCCCTGCCCGAGGACGCCCGCGCCGCACGCTGGCATGGTTCCTTCGGCGACTGGCTCGCCGTCGTCCTGGCAGACCGCTCGTGCCGCTGCCTGCTGAACCCCTTCTCTGCCGGGAGCGTCCCGTTGCCGTTGTGGACAGAACTCCCTGGAGCTGGATCTGCGCCGTGGGAGTTATTTGCACTGAGGTACCACACTTCAGAGTTCAGACCGTGCACGCGAATTGGTACCATTTTTCTTAAATTTTTACACGTCAGTATGAGACTGACCGCGGCGACAAAACGATCTAAACTCTGTATATATAATTATAAAAACTGGCCTCCGCATCGTCCACCCGGCCGGTTTTAGTTGCGCCTGGCCTTCTTGGCTTTGGTGGGGATCACCTCATCAGCCAACGGCACGTCCTTCAGTTTACTTCAGACAGGCAAAAGAGTCAAACCACATACTCCCTCCGTCCTTGAATAATGTACTTCCAACTTTGTTGGAAGGTCAAATAATTTTATGCTTGACCATATTTATACCACAATACATCAACATTTATGCCATCAAATTAGTAGTATGAGATTCATGATAAGATATATTTTTATTATATACCTATTTGGTTTCACAAATATTGATATTTTTTTCCGCAAACTCTGTCAAACTTTGAGATAGTTTGACTCTCCAACAAAATTGGAAATACACTCTTTAAAGGACGGAGGGAGTACAGCGGTGCCGATGGATGAATCACTACACACGGGGGGCGAGTAGAGCACATACCTTGTGGTACCATCCGCCTTGTCGCCTAGGGCAGCAGGATCATTGACCATTGTTACATTTTCCTAGAAGACCAAGGCACATACTCCCTTCGTTTGGAATTACTTGTCGTACAAATGGATGTATCTAGATGTATTTTAGTTCTAGATACATCCATTTTCAAGACAAGTAATTCCGAACGGAGGAAGTACAACCCTTTAGATGAGTATGTTATTGATATAATGATATTGCTCCTATTCCTAGAAAGTGCACAAGGAATACCTCAGAATTGTCATTTGGGAACAGAGGCTTGTACTATTTGTCAGTTCAGTTTTGGAAAGGCCTTTCCTCAAGCCACTGCCGTTGTGGACAACAAAATAAGACAACAATTTCCAATCAACAATAATGAGTTGCATATGCACATACAAGGTCTGAATCAGGACATGGTTTGATTGTTCTGATCTACTCTTCACCGTATCTAAGCCGCTCCTTTATACGGAAAACAGACCGAGTGCAAGCTAGAGAAGAAAATGCAGCCCAGTACAGAACATATACTTAATGCACACCTAGTAATACAAAATATATATACTTATGCACACCAAAATCAAAAAGCGTGGTATAGCACCATTAAGGAGACATGTAATAGAAACTATAACCACAAGCACTGTATATATACCTTTGCTTTTGCATATAACATGTTTAAAACGGACACGGTACATTGGGCAAGTTTCAATACAACACTTAGATGTGAGTTACATAATCTGCGTGTTGGGGGGCAGGCAGCAGGATCAACATTTCAGTACGACGAAGCCAAATGTTGTGAAATTGAGAACTTCATGGATAACTTGACCATAGTTGTTTAAGTCAGTTCTCTACAACCCATACAAAGCAGACATGTAGCCACCCTTGAAAGCGCAGGTTTACTCCGAGTCTGAATAATTTGATGAAGACCAGAGTGAAGAAATAGAAACGCGAGCGGAACCAAGTCATCACAGAAACACATAGCATGCACATGGAATACATGTAAGTGAAGAACATGTAATCAAACACGCATTCAAGCATGAGGAAGATGAACTGAAGAATAAAAGATAGCATAATGAAAGTCTTCAGTTCAAATTCTTCAGAAGGTAGATCACATATTCTTCAGCAGCGGAATAACATAAAGTTAAGGGGTGAAGAATTTGAAACTAGGTAGACTCGGTGAAGACACAACGATTTGGTAGACCAGTTCTAGTTGTTGTATCAACTGTATGTCTGGTTGAGGCGGCTGAGATGAACTCCGAAGACACGCAGTCTTCACTGTATTCCTCTTGAGCTAAGCTCACTTAAACCTCGTCCAATCACTCGTGGTAAGTCTTCAAGTTAGACTTCCAAAACCTGTGGTGGAGAGAGACGCCCTGTTTACAGAGCTCGGCAAAGAGGCGGATGAAGAGGAGGCACAGACGACTGCGGACTTCATCAGCTTTGCGTCGGTCGCGCCACCACAGTTGTTTGTGCCTTGCTGCAACTACCACGAGGCCACCCGTCTGCACGGCAACTCCAACGAAGAAGAGTAGTACATGGGACGTGGGCACTCTCCCGCAGCTTCACTTCCAGGGGGTCACGGCCGATCAACTTGCATGACATGGGGAAGACACGACGTGGGACACGAACGCCGCCATGACTGGCGATCATTTAGACTAGATTAAAAAAAAGTCTCGTCGGCTTTTGTTTAGTTGAAATATGTCAAAAATCTAATGGATTTGGTCCAGTTTAAATGGAAATCACTTGGTTTGTATGAAAAATGTCCGGTTTGTTCCAATTCACTTTGAAATGTATGCATGTATGATTGGATCTTATCCGCCTGGCATGACGGCCTGGTAGTCAGTCGCAAGGGCAGCCAACTCGTGCTTCTGCTCCGTCGAGAGGCTCACCCACAACGCACT
The DNA here is from genome assembly GCF_056163025.1 of Triticum urartu. Classification (NCBI taxonomy): domain Eukaryota; kingdom Viridiplantae; phylum Streptophyta; class Magnoliopsida; order Poales; family Poaceae; genus Triticum; species Triticum urartu. The sequence continues at coordinate 521,810,081 of NC_141873.1, read as the reverse complement.
AGAGCCCGCGGTCATAGCGGATGTGGGGTACAAAGGAGGATGTGAAGCGGACGTGTTGTGGTGCGGTTTGTGCCAAGCATGACTTCATTTAAATTGCGGATGCCCGCCAGGCCAAGCAGCGGGGTGTGTCAATGCGAACGCATGAGTTGGTTTCTCGACCAACGTGCCTCTTTAATGATAGCAGGCGGACGGACGGGCAACCCGTTCTAATGTGGTAGATATACATCCCATCCCATCTAATAACGTTTCTTCAACATTGAACAGGCGCAGACACCAGGACGCGACGCTCTCAGCCGATGCGCCGCTTCAATGTCGGCATCAATGAGGGGTCGCGTCCACTCTAGGCCGGCATGAATGCGGCCCTAGCACTATGGAGCATCTTGAATGCGCGGCAACCGCTTCACAAAGGAAAGGGCGCGAGAGAAGGAGAGGGTTTTGGGTGAGACCAATTTGTCGAAAGTGTGCATGGCAACAGTCCGAACGCCCGCAAATCCCCCTTTGTTTGCCTCTGGTTTACGGAAAAATCAACACCTAAACCGGTCCGGATTGGATGCCGCATTCGATGGCAAATCACATCCGGCGGGCAATTGATGGGTCAACGTTGGAGACGCTCTTACTGCAAGGAGCGTAGCTCAAGGGTATGGGCATAGTTGGAAAAAAAGCGTCACAAAAAATCATAGCAGGCAGACTATTCCGTAAAACAAGGAAATTACAGTGGAGATCATAGCAGGCTTTATAACAAATTCACACTGCAAATGGTTCACAGAAGAAATTACAGTTGAAGTTCAATATTCAGATCGAAGGGGAGTCACATTGGAGCAAAAACACATTACGTTTGTCGCTGCTACTACTCTAATAAGAAAAATAAGGGATAACAGCTTTCTCTTCATGATAGTATCTCTTCTGATCCGGTGCCCAATTCAGCCTTAGCTCTCCTGCTTGCCTGCCAACGGGAAGACACGATATCTGAGATATGTAAAACGCATCAATCAGAATAGAGAACGATGCCAGGTAGGAAAACATGTACCTAGCGATCAGGTGCTGATCGCCAACGCAAGCACAGATGACTTGTCTTCCTGCTGGGTTGGTCCACTCGAATTCATAGCCGCCAGTTCAGTTCCCACCGGGAGGTTTCCTTGTGCAGTGCTGTTCCCCCCTGAACTCTGGCCATTGCTGGTATTCACTGGAGAGGGCCTTCTGACTGTGCCATTGTTCACTGTTGGCACAATCTCTCTGTTAGCTCTTGCAGTTCTTCCTGCAAGCCAAAAGACTAGTACATTAGTACTATACTAGTAAATGGCACGTGCTTTGCACGTGTAGCTTTATGAATGTAGACCAACATCACCAAGTGAACTTTGCAACTCAAAATAAGTAAAATACTCCCTCTGTCGCATATTTTAGTTATCGCTACAACGGATGTATCAACAACAACTAATATAGGACAAAGGGAATAAATAGTTACTCGCTCCAATCCGAATTAATTGACGTGACTTCTATGCAATGTCTTACTTACATTGTATATAGGTTGCGTCAGTTAATTCGTATTGGATGGAGTATATTCTTTTTAAGACCGGATAGACGGCTTCCTGAGGTTGGCCTTTAACATAGCAAACCATCAATGTAGGAACACCCAAGGATATTTTTTTTTGAGTTTCCTGAAATTCATAGTTTGACACACTTGTCTTCAAACAAAAAGAAAAAACAGAGGAAAAATATGTGCTCTTTGTGTTTGGTACTTGTACATATATCATCTACTTCAAAGCTCAAGCTTTGTCCTTCTTATCAGATTTTACAGAACAGCATAAAAAATATACTCTAATGTGTAACAACATATTTACAAATTGCAACATAAAAGTTTCAGTTTTGATTAGGCTAAACTTCTTCGCAAAACAGATTTCCCTAGACAGCTGACATTCCCCAATTTTCAGAGACATTTCCATTCCCCAATTTTCAGAGACATTTCCTTCAAAAACCATTTGCTACTGCACCATTGTAGACATGATCAGCTCTTGACATTCTTCTAGAATAGGCATCCGCATGGACTTGGTGCTTTGCAAACCTGCCCAGTAATTACATTTGTAAGGGAAAAAAATATTATACCACAAGGATGCACTTGGACAAAAAAATGCAAGAGGAACAGAGACAATTCTATGCTTGCAGGTAGCACCTTAAGTTACATTCACACGCACAAGATTGCATGTTTCTAATGTCATGGAATCAAGCATGGATGCACATGTGTAATTTTTATGCTTGTAAACATAAAGAAACTTGCAGTATTAGAAGTAACAATGACTAATACACCAATACCTGTATGTAAATTACATCAAGACATCTTTGTAGACGATATTTTTGGTGCTTTTTCCCGATGGATCAATTTCCTTATTTGGCTTTGCAAGTATTCTTGTTGTTTGTCTTGACATCCCTCTTAATAAAGCAACATAGAGTTGACCATGAGAGAACACCGGCTCTGGAAGATAGATGCCAACATTTGGAATAGTTTGACCTTGAGCTTTGTTGATTGTCATTGCAAAGCTGAGTCGAATTGGAAATTGCTTTCTTTTAAACTTGAAGGGGAGTACATCATCTTCTGAAGGATATAGAGGAATTCGTGGAAGGAATACTCTTTTCCCAGCATGTTGCCCGCCAATTATTTCTGTATCAATAGCGTTCTCTTGAAATGCTCTGATAATAAGTCTTGTTCCATTGCACAATCCGTTAAAAGGATCTAGATTGCGAAGTAAAATCACATGACAATTAATCTTCAGTCGAAGGACATGTGGAGGCAGGCCATTAGGTGTGAGTGAGTTTAGAAATTCAGGTGGGTAGTAGTTATGTGGATCATCCACTGCTGAATCAAAACTATAGTAGATTTGTTCTTCCCCAGGAAAGCGATCAATAAGCTTCTCGTTTAGTTCATCAACATATTCATTCTTGGTGGAGAGAATGGCGCGAGTACTAATATAAGATGGTGATATTCCATTCTGGCCAAGTGAAGGAAAGATATCATTAATTAACTTACTGACAGAGTGTTTTGGATCTATGTATGGTACAACAATTTCATCTGGTAGGCGCACATAATCTTGGCCGATTGATTCTTCTGTACCATCACCAATTCTTAACAGAAAATCTGAGAACCATGGATCAGATTGTGCTCTCATATTACGCCATAATTTTATTTGTTTTATACACCGCCAAAGATACGATTTTTTTAGTGTAGCATCTGTAATTTGTGCTCTTGTGCCTCGCCTCACTACAGGGAGAACTTGTCTGAAATCTCCTCCTAACACTATGACCTTTCCTCCAAATGGAGATAGAACACCAGTAATATCTTGCAAGGATCTATCAAGTGCCTCCACAACTTGAAGTTTTGTCATGGCTACTTCGTCCCAAATTATCAAGGACGCTCTCCGAAGCAACTCTGCAGTCCCACTCTGTTTACTGAAGCTGCACAAACTGTCATCATGAATATTTACTGGTATTTTAAATCTCGAATGTGTTGTCCTACCGCCCGGCATGATGGACGCTGCAATTCCAGATGTTGCAGTTGCAATTGCTATTAGCCCCATGGAACGCACTTTAGCGAGTAAAGCTTTATAGAGATGTGTCTTTCCTGTACCTCCTGGACCATCAATAAAGAATACCTTACTCTTCTTTTGTAGGACGTGATGCATTATCTCATCAAAGGCAAGTCTTTGCTCACAATTTAGTGTTGCATAAAGGTCCAGATGCTCTGGATCAATATTAATAGACATCTCTTCTATTACTTCTCTACAATTAGAGCCAGCCAACTCAGTGCCATCTAGCATTTCTGGAAGATCAAAGCAACTGATGTCCTTCCCCATTGAATATAGGATATCACTAATATCTCTAAGTACCATCTGCTCTATAGATTCTTTATCAGTTGCGCTGCCCTGCTGAAAATCATCAGCCATGGCCTCAAAATGCTTTTCCCATAATTCACGGACATTTTTTACCTCACAGAAAACCAATATTGTAGCAAAAAGCCTTCTAAAGGCAGAAGGCATTGCAAATGTCGCAGCCTCGCTCGGACAATCAGAAATACTACAATCAGCCTCAATCAGACCCCTTCTTTCTGCGGCCTCTCTAAAAGTGGCAAAAACAAAACCATCGACAGTCTGTAAATCCTCAAAAGATGTAGCCCCTCTCACATGATTTAGCAGTATCCTCAAGTAATAGCGTTCTCCTTCAGCTGGGTGTGCAACGACAAGTCTCCCTACTTGTATTTTCTGTTTGCGACGTTTCCAGCTCTTGGTACTATTATTCCATACAAAAAATTCTGGAAATTCCTTGTATAAGAAATTCCTGGCATAACTATCAATAGAGTTCATTCTGAAGTATTCAGTTAGCATTGTTCTCGAAGACGATCCTTTGCAGACCACATCCTCTAATTTTTCTGAATCTTTATAGTGAACAAGGTGCATATTTGGCAGATGGACTTGTAGCTGTATAACTGATGGATACATCTCACTAAGGTTGAAAGAGTAAATCCTCCAGATTGCTTCCGGAGGTGAAATAAACCTTGCATCTCTATACTCACGAATTTCATTAATAACTGCATCATCTTCTGCGGCTTCGTTGACAATGGAGGCACGATCATTACCTTTGTAGATGTATTTGAATAAATATTTCACAGCCTTGACGCTAGAGCAAACTTCAATATTTATATGGCAATTGTATCGAATAAGTAAATAGGGATTGTATGACAACCCATCTATTATCCAAAACTGCACCCCTGATGCGCACTCGACGGCCGTCATTCCTGCGCCTATAAATTGGATAAGAGTCCTCTCCTTGTTGTGTAGTCTCTGCGAAATGTCGAGGATAATGATACCGACAACTTCCATTTTCCATGCAAGGATTATTTATGTTGAGAACTCCACATGGGCCGTGCATCATGTGCTTAATAACTAAATCATGCAGCATAGGATATTTATCATTATCAGGAATTTCAGCTGATATTATCTCATCATATTGGTCCGGATTAGTTATCTTGTAGTTTGATTTCAGAATTATTAAAAAATGTGCATGTAGTAGACCTCTTTTCTGAAATTCAATTACGTGCACATGTGCAGCAACTTCACCAAAGAATTTCTTCTTAAACAAAAGATCCTTTAAATCCTCCAATTTTGCCTTGAAGACTCGTGCTACCAAGTCCGGCCTGTCTTGTGGTGATTGACCTTCTGCTAGTTCTCTAGTTATCTCTTCCCAATGTGGGTTGCAAGTCATTGTAAGGAATATGTCTGGTTTCCCAAACCGTTGGACCAAAGCCATTGCATCCAGATATCTTCGACGCATATCTCTTGGTCCTCCGATAAATGATGGGGGAAGCACAATGCGCCTACCTGTCATGCACCCACGTGTTTCACCGGCAACAATGCTATCGACCAATCCTTGATACAAATCTGCTCTGATGAGAACCTGAGTTGATGGCTTTGACAAGAATGCGAATCTTATTGATTCAATCTTAATGTACATATCAACTATATATTGTTGTGTCAATCGCCTTCCAAAGAGTAAGATGTTAAACTTCCCAGGTCTAATTTGCAGCTTGAAACAATAATATTCTCTTGGTGAGATGCAAGAACCAGAACTATTCTCTAGCATTCCTATAGAATCCAAAATAATATATGATTATTAAATAGTTCTAGAAACTAAAACTTTGAGCATGTAACCAATTAATGTATGATGGAAACTTACCTTCTATATCAAAACCATTTGCTTGATTGTCTATTATTTTCCTAGCATGTCGACTTAATCTGGGCAGATCCAAGTTCCATCCGACCTCTCCGTTTGGGAAAAACAACGGATATGATAGTGGATCATAGCAACCATGATATGCTTTTATATATTGTGGACGGTCTTATACACCATAAATCATGATACTTCTATCAAAATGACCTCGAGGATCGCTTCCCTCGACCCAAATTGCTGCCACCTGTGATGCTGTCGGAGCATTATATACTCTCTGGTCTAAAGCAATATTTGTGTTGAGCTCAATCCTATACTCGCAAAGGTTTGGAATGGAGCCGAGACTTCTAAAGATATGGACATAAGGATTAGATGAGAGTATGCCCAACAATTTTCTGATGAGATCTTTATCAAGGTTAGGTGAATGACGAAATCTTTGCTGTAAATCTGCATCAGTGTCATAAAAGTACAGTTATAGATGCTTGGGCCCATCATCCTTTGGCACTAATTGGTCAATTCGATGATAAATTTGACCTTGTGCGCGGAATGTGTAAACTCCAGATCTGTTATTGCAAAAACGTTGATCCAAGACAACACCAAGAGATGTAAAGGAGAAGTGAGAATTGAAGTAACGTATGTTATCCCGGAAATACTTCGCATCTGGATCTTGGCTGTTGTACAGTCGACGTAATTCATCAGGGACTGGTGGAGTTACTATTTTAACTTTTCCACCCATGCAACAAAACGTTGGTTTCTCATACTGGAACCTTTTTGCATTGCAATGCCTACAGTCAGGAAATGGATCTAGAAGATGATAATCAGTGGGTAAATTTTGATATATATGATCATATGGATCTGCCTGAATGCAACTTTGGGCATTATTATTTTCTAAATACGACTGAAATTCAAAACCTGCATTTTTTATTAGGCTAGATTAGAAATACAAATCATATTTAAAAGTAATATTGTCGATTAAGTACAGTAATACTTACCATGCCCACTAAACATACGAATTTCTTCATCAGGGTCATCATTATATCCAAGCATTTCTCCTGTTTCCCCAATGTTATCTGTTGATTGTCGAATCATCATATACGTCACACAATGTTTTATATGGACCAATATAATAGATAAATGCTAGTTGGTACTGAGATTACCTTGAATGGCAGGAAAAGAATCCTTTGGCAGGTAGATGAGATCTTCATGTTGACGGCTGGTATGACCTTGTAGTTGCACATGAGTATATCCAACTGTATTTTGTAAATTACTACTGATTGCCCCATCAGATGTATCTTGTGCATGGCTGCAACTTGCGTCTTGAGACTTTCTTCTTCTTTTATACTCACGGCCTCTTTGTAAATATGCTTCTTTTTGTTCAGGTGCCAATTGGGAATACCAGCTAGTGCCGTGTCGCCGCTTACATCCACTGTTATTTTTTTGCGCATCAATTACAGCTTGGCCTTCCGAAGCAATAGGAGATACAGAAATTCCAGATGGACTGATCTTCAGCCGAGTACCCTTTTTTGGGTGGCACATGTTTGGCTGAACAAGGACGCTTTGGTCAGATGCAGACACATCATAACTATCGACTGTTGTCACTGTTTTTGACATTACAACAAACAAATTAGTCTGTAATATTAGTAAACAGAAATGTATTAGTACTAAATTAATATATTTTTATCAACCTCGTTTCCTTTTTGTCAGACACCTACTTTGATGGACCCCTGAACTGTGTGTCATAGAACCTGAAAATGGAAGGCTTTCTTGTTCTTGTAACATAGTCACGGCTACTTCTTTCCCTGGCACACAAATTGCAGACTAATGTCACCACCTAATCATGTATAATGAAGATGCTTATTTTACTTATCATCACACAACAAAGTACCTTCTGGCGTCGTAGAAGATTCAGTTGGCAAGTGTGTGTTATCATTGGTACTCATACTGGTCTCCCCTCTTACGGGTTGCACAGTCTTACTAATTGCACTGTCACCTCGCTTGATTCGTTTGTACTCACGATTCCTTTTCAAATAAGCTTCTCTCTGTTGTGGCGTCATCTGCATATACCTAACCCGATCACGGTAACGTTTGCGTTGAGAAGGATCCGTTGGTACAGCACCGGTTTGTTCAGTTAGGTGACGATATTGATCTACAATCATCAGCTTAATGAGACACACACAAGAAAAGATTGGTACTGAACTGGAATTTACATTTCAGGCAATGCAGAGAGAGAGGGAAAGAGAGAGAGAGAGAGAGAGACAGAGAGAGAGAGAGAGAATGTTCTTTAGCCAACAATCATTTTTTCATGGGTAAACAGAAAATATGAATTCATTATTGCAGTTGATGTCTGTCAGTAATGAGTGTCAATCATATTTCTATCAAAATAAATATTTTAAATGTGAACAACGAAATGGCCCAAATAAAATAGCAGAGTCATAAAAAATCAAGAAAAATAATCAAATCATCTTTCGTGACACACTTATCTCAAAACATAGTAGCTTTTGTAGTCTACGTACAGAATCTGCAACTTACACTGGCTTAGTCAAAAACGCAAACACCTTGCACGCAAAGAAATAGCCAAGAAAATCAACAAGGTATAACCAGCTAATCCTAATGACAGGAAGCAATCTGACATAAAGGAATTCTCCAAACTCATAACCATCAACAGAAACAGAAAAACGGGAATGTAGAGAAGGAGCAACTCACATGTGCTTTCCTCCCGTGCTGTTGGCCATCCGCACAAAGAATGTGTATTGTACATGGCGGCTTGCCGGTGTACGGCGCGGCTGGAGAGAGCGAAGAGACGAAGACGCGCGAATCTGAATGAACGGAGATGGGGCGCAAGAGTGGCACACTTCAGAACAACCAAGCCCTACGATCTCAATAGCAAGGTCGTCAAAGAGTTGAGGTACTCTGCAAGCAGATGGAAATGGAATTTTAGCAAGATGTGAGCGGGGAGATACAGGCAATGGGAGACAACGGGGATGGAGTTGTGGCAGGATGATAGCCTTGGGCTAGCCCGGGATGAAGGTTTTTGTTTTTTCCTTTTGAAATCGGGATGAAGCTTGAAGGTATGCAGTCTTTTCCGTTCCAGCAGAGCGCGCGCGCGGGGCTCTGTTTCAATTAAATTATTCCAAACATCGTGAGCCGTGGAGCTATCGGGAAGGTGCGAGTAGCTTCCGAACGCGTGAGCGTGCGGGAGACAGCGCGGGAAGGGAGTGGTGACGAATCCAACTGATTGCAGCCGTCCGATTCAGTGAAGCTAAGGGTTGATGAAGGGTGGATAAGGGGATATGTGGTGAAATCAACGGCTAGAAGTGAGTTTGTGTTACTTGGCGGGAAACAAGAGTGGAGTGTAAATCCAATTTTAAAACTGATGCATTATAGTAGTAGAGATAATGGCATAAAAGAAACTAGGTTGACAGGAAGTGAGGCTTAGTAGTGTACCATGTTTGAACCACTTGTACACCTTGTAACCCACGCCGATCAAACACAGCAACGCGCATAGCCACGCGCCAACCTCTGTTGATATCTCGATCTGCAGACTTCCATGGTCATTGGTTGGAGTAGGGGAATTCATGTCCTTTGGCATCGGAGGAGGCGGACTGGCGGGCAGAGATGGAGCAGATCTCCCAGAGAAGTCATCACAACTTTGGTACGGCTTGTCCCCGGAACGTCTCTTACCTCCACACCCCAGATAAAGACGAAACAAGGCCCTGGAGGTGGTTCCGGAATCAGCGATCATCGGTTGGTCGACCACCGAACAGAGACAGCCAACAATGTCAACCGTGTGAAGAATGGCTGAACAGCAAGCATCACTCATGGGCTCATCTCCATCTATGCAGTCCTTGGAGATTGCGATGGCCAGCTCGGTGGCATTGCAACCTTCAACAGATTGGAAAGAGGAATGTCAGCATTGCGTCTAGGCCTAAACATGTAAAATAGTACTAGGCTAGCACGGATAAAGAATGCAAATAAATCAAAACGAGCTCGAACTCCCATAAGAAAATCAATGTGGAACAACTATCTTATTCTGCCTGTATCTCAAACATGGAGAGCAACCAACAAAAAATATTGCCAAAACGAAGTGCCTGCGCACGGAGCGGAATCGCAACTCGGCAATAAAACCACAGGTCGATGTAATTTGCGGGCATAGTCCACATGACAACTATGAGCACGGGGAACATGAATATGACCTGAGACCGAGGCGTACGCGGAGGGAGCAGATCTGAGCGCGGCGACGGCGAGCAGCATCACCATCCAAGCTGCTGTCGCACCAGCCACACCGGCGTAGGAGGACGCCTTCATCTCGTCGCGACCCTGAGAAAAAAAAAGGCAGGCAGGTCATGATGCAGTGCAGATCTAGGAGAAAACATGACGAAAATAATAGCAGCGACCCGAAAACTGAAAACACCAAGAACTAGCGTCTCCTCGGGCCTCGCTCCCACAGCCCGATTCACCGCCTCTACTCCACCGCCGCTCGCCTCGCCAGAGAGGAGCGCTTCTTCACCGCCGCCAGCCGCCTGGAGAGGAGCGCACGTCGACGCCTCCGATTCGCCGCCTCCGGCAGGGGTACCCATACCCCCGCGCGCTCGCCTCGTCCGAGAAGAGCGCAAACAAATCCGCTCGGGCTCGGCAGCGGCGCTCCGGGCTTCACCGCCGCGGGCCTCGAGCCTCGCTAGTCGCTACCCTCGTCTCGATTCGCCGCCTAGCTCTGCGATACTCACACCCCCGCGCGCTCGTACCGGTACATCCGCCCTCACGCGCCTCGCCCGACCAAGACGGGACGCACGCATTCCTGTCCTGCAGCGAGACCCGCGCGCTCCCTACGCCACCGCCGCCCGCCGACACTCACCTCGCCGGAGAGACGCGCGCGCCCACGCGCCGAGGAACCACGCCACCGACCCCGAAAAAAAAAAGACCACGCCACCGAACGGATCCGGACCGGACCAGAGGAAACAAGAGCAGGACGGCGCTTGCGTACCTGGAGGCCGCCGCGGCGAAGAGGTCGCGCGGCTGCTCCTTGCTCGCCGGCGTGGCAGGAGGAGGAGGAGGAGGAGGGCTTGCGCTGCCTCCAAGGCAGCAGAGCAGAAGGCAAGGGGAATGGACGGATTTGTTTGTTCGGTCGGTTTTATATGTGCTGAGCAAGCGAGGGAGGGGTGGCGGGCTGGCGGCCGGCTGGCTTGGGTGGTGGGGTAGGGTGGGGTGGGGATGGGATGACCACGCCACGGGGGAGGATCCGTTGTGGCCGAAGGCCTTCTTGTCGATCAAGCCACACTTTTGCCCTGCCAAAAGCTGATAATCTTTGGCAGCGTTGAACCTCATCTGTTACGCCGATCCTTTTTCTTTTTGAATCTTGCTTACTGGACAACAGACGGTGGGAGGGGGAAATTTGGGATTGGGACGGTCTTGACAGTAGTAATCTTCTTTATCCCTCTTTTGTGGAAATGGGGCTGTTGCTAGTAGTTGCTTACTCCTCAATCCTAGTTTGAATTCAAGTTCAAGTCAAATTAAGCTACTACTACTGTACTCCGCCGTGGTAACACCACATCCGTGCCCCGCCGCTTCACTACTGTGTAGATGTAGATGGTTTTGCTTCATCCGTGCGCCGCCGGTTCCATTTGTTGTGCGTGCATGAACTAGGAGTAGGAGGGGGCGGCTCCAAATAATGGTGTTGATGATGTGGCCGTCTGGGGGAACGTGAGGGCTCTCACCCAACCCTGGGGCTGCCCACAAAGGAATTCGACTCAGCTCTCCTTTAATTTCTGGGACAGTGGTTATGCTGTTGTTAAACTACTTGTACGCACCGCCTCGCTGAATAAACGAAGAAACACCACACGTGCAAAAAAAATGAAGAAGAAAACGGGCTGTCTCCAAAATATAATCACTGGTTGTAATTGCTTTAGCCTGTGTAAAGCACTAGCGATTAAGGGCATCTTGACCGCAACCGTTCAGAGGATGCAGTATGGACGTGTTTAGCCGTCCACGTTGGGTTTGTATTGGTCAGTCGATCAATCTGGATGCATTTTTTTTTCGCAAAGCCGAAACAAACTGGCAAGCTTTGTGGGAGTCCAAATAGTAGCGACGTAAGACTTCAACACCGTCGGCTCATCCAAAACCCCTCCAGACCTGCATCCATCCTATCATCTTTCTCTGCATCCCTTGCCGCTCCACCACCCCGGCAGCCCCGTCACACCTCGCCGGAACTCGACGACTCTGTCTCCTCCGGTGCTACACCCGTGCTCCAGGCCGCTTCTCGTCCGCGGCCATTCCATACCTCTCCTTTGTTCGCCGCACAGGAACCATCCGCCCCTACGGTAGTCACCATGCCCAATAACTGGTCGATGAATTTTTTTTTTGTCCAACTTCTGTGAAGTAATGGATTCGGATATGGAGTACATATACGAGCACTCTGTTGAGTCGTCTGACGGCTCGTCCGATGAGAAGGGCTACATGGATTAGACGGCGATGATGCATGTGATCCTTGTAGATGCAGAGCGTGCGAAAGAGCATGTTCTCAATCTCAAGGGATCGACCAATGGTCATCGACTACTCAACCCACAACAGGGTGCGCGGCCATTTGAAGTTGATAGACGGCTACTTTGCCCTGGATGCCCTATTCGCTGATAATTTTCGTCGCCGCTCCCGGATGCGAAAAATTGTTTTCGATCGTCTCTACCATGGCCTCTGTTCCTTTGATGACTATTTCATCTTGAAGATGCATGTCGTGTGAAGGATTGGACTCTCTAGTTAAAAGAATTGCGCGGCCGCACTGCGGATGCTTGCATATGGCATGGCCGCTAATTCGTTGGACGAATACTTATGGATGTCTGAGAACATGCGGAGATGTCGTGGTAAGATTTGCTACTATCGTGATCTCGGTGTTTCGACCTTAGTTTCCATGGGAACCAACTGTGGCAGACACCGAGAGTATCTTGGCAATGTCTGAAGCAAGAGGGTGACTAGTTTTGCTCGGATCTCTTAACTGCATGCATTGGAGATGGAATAACTGCTCAAAAACTCTACAAGGGCAATATCAGGGTCATGTTAAGAAGGGAAGCCCATCATCATTCTTGAAGCAGTTGCATCGCAGGATCTTTGGATTTGGCACGTTTTCTTTGGCATGCCCGGGTCTCACAATGACATCAATGTGCTACAACGATCACCATTGTTTGCCAGGTTGACTTAAGCGAAAGCTCCTCATTGCCACTATATTGTCCATGGGCATAAATACAACATGGGCTGCTATCTGGTTGACGGTATCTATTCTCCGTGGGTTAACGTTGTCAAGACCATCTCTGACGTAGTTGGCCAGAAAAAGTCTCACTTTACCCAAAAACAAGAAGCAGCAAGACAAGATGTTGAGAGGGCATTTGGAGTTCTGCAGACAAGTTTTGCTGTTGTTCGTGGACCTGCTAAACAGTGGGATTCGTAGACCTTGTAGGAGTGATTACATGTTGTGTGATCATGCACAACGTGATCGTGGAGGATGAGGGTGATGATGCTGTCGTAGGTCTCGAATTTGTTAACACGGGTGATCCTATCGAAATTCCAGAGAAGAATCCAGCCACATTTGATGAGTTTGTTCAAATGCAGCAATAAAATCAACATTGAGCAATTGAAGCAAGATCTGATTGAGCATCCGTGGGTGGTTAAAGGGGACAACATTGTTGAAATGTAATATTTAAATTAGAACTATTACTGTATTTGAATATTTGAACGTTTTTTAGCTCAACTGAAACTAGATATGTTGTTGTTTTGAGCGTGCCGATCTATGGGATTAAAAAAACTGAGGGCGAAATGTATGCGGCTACCTTTTTCCCACCAGGTGGTTGTTGCGGCAACTTGACCAGGCTGAGCGGGGACAGACTGAGTTGATACGCATACCTCATTTAAGTGACAGATGACAATCAAACACGCCTTTGGATGTCCGGCTCCCACATTAAAGTCCGTGGACGGATGCGGTGTGTGATTTGCGGGTCAATGTTAGACATGTTTTAATCTTCAAGGTTTTCTTTAAGAAATATATTACCAGTTTTTCTTGCTCAAATTTTGATGCCCTGATTTTCAAACCCGTTTTCTTGCTCTAGTATTTGTTCACTGATTGAATGGTGCTCTTTTTCTAACGTGTTTGATTTGATCAGCATGGTCCTGGTTCTGGTCCGGCTGTGGTTTCTGCCCCCCTCGCTCGCATAGGCCGGGCGTCGTCATCTACTGTAGAGTAATGCAAAATTAGCCGTATTCACGCTGCAAGTTGTACTCGACTTTACCCTAAAAAAAGTTGTACTCGACTTGATAGCTCCTGCATGCAGCATAGGAAAAGCCTAGTGTCCGACAGGAGGAGGAGCACAGGCCGCAGTTGGTGGCTCGTGCAGTATGGTGCATCCTGTGATAGTTTTAAGCATCTACAGCGGGGCGCCTTAAACCCATCATATATGTTTAGACAGGGCCGCTCGAACATTGTCCGGTTATATTTTTTTGATTCAGACGGACTACTAAAATGGACTTCAAACGTCCGGACTGACCGGCACCATCCATATCTGGATATAGGGCGCCCGAACGCGCCTGCCACGTAGGACTGACAAAGGGTCCCACGTGGACTCGTCCGGAAACCCGACGGTCCGACGAACACCTCCTCCATCGCCGTGGTGCGAACGCGGCGTGGCGCTGCTCCGGCTTGCCACCCGGGAGCAAATTGTCCTACTTAACCCGGACGAAGTCTCATAGCCCCAGTCCATCCACCTCCCTCCTCTCTGCGCCGCCAGTCTGAGCCCATCCACCTCTTCCCTTGCTCCGACACTCTGTCCACGCTCCGGCGCTTCGCGTCATGGTCCGAAGTAAGATCACGTATTACGCAATGCACACGCTGGAGCGCCGCGCCAAGATCCGGCAGGAGATCCAGGCAAGACAAGACGCGCACGCAGCCCACATCGTTGTCAGAATGCCTCCAGACTCGCCGGAGCCAGAGGAGGAGGAGGAGGAGCAGTCGGGGGAAGAGGAGGAGGGGGAGCTGGCGTCGATGGAGGTGGGGGAGGCGGAGGAGCCGGAGCAGCAGCTGCCGAGCTTCAACATGGAGCAGGCGGAGGCGAAGTTCGCCGTCGCCCAGTCCGACGAGATGGCGGAGCGGCAAGCCATCCTAAAGTCCATCCGGGATGAGCCCTATGTGAAGGCCAACAGGACGTTCCTTCGGTGGGAGCAGGCGGAGTCCGACGCGCTCTTCGCTGAACTCGATGTGGAGATAGAGACGGAAGAGGCCGGAGCAGAGCAGACGGAGACGCCAGAGGAGGCAGACCCGGAGCTGCCGCCAATCCTGCCGGAGCCGGGCATAGAGATCGTCGACATATCTGACGATGATTAGCTAGGTGATCACGTATGTTATTTTGTTTACATGTACTTGTATGAATTTAAGAATTTAGTACGAGATATCAGATGCAATCAGTGAAATTCAAGGCGTGTCCGGTCATAACGGGCGAACGCGCCCGGGCGTTTGTATATATTGCTAGTCAAACTGTCACGACGCCTGATCGGAGTAGTACTCTCTTTGTTTTCATCAACTCACTTTTTTTTCGAAACGGATCAACTTACCTTTTGACGTCGGAAGACTATAGTACTAATCAGGCGGGCAGGATTAGATTGGTACAACCAGCAAAAGCATGCAACAGTTCCTCTAAAACAATAGCATCCAACCGTTCCCTGGCCCCTGGGCAGCTTTTGTGATCACCAAAAAACAGCCAGCCTAGTAGAGAGTAACCAGAGAACCTTCAACAGAGAGAAAGAGAGAGAGAGTAAAAAGAGGGGTTCCAAAGTAAAATAAAATAGCTAGTGTATCAAAATACAGTACTTTTTTAAACCCTCTGCAGTGGATCAAGCTTTTGTACTACAGTGGAATTTAATGTGAGGGACCTAACGTAGTCTACAGTGGATTAAGAGTTGCTCGATTCATTTCAAACACGGTTAAGGGGCATCTCCAAAAGTTGTGTCACCTAGTGGCATCTTCAAATTCAAACGTTGCAAAGAAGCGGTCAAAATCGATTCCAATATATTACATCTAATTAGTTAAAGTTTATTAAAACCTAGCCTAATCTACCTAACTAGCCAGATGCGGATCTCGAACACTGGTCCTCCAATGCCACCTACATCACTGTCGTCGTCGTCGCTCCAATCATGGGTGCCGCCCTAGCTGCCGCGACATCCGTCCTGGGCTGCCATGTCACACTCGGGGTGGTCCGGCGTGGGTCACGCTCCGGTTGCAGGAGCACCTCCCACACCATCTTGGCGTTGAGCCTGTGTAGGTGGCGGCCGTCCGACTCTTTGTTCATCTTTGTCTGGTCGACCGCCCAGGCGGTGGCAAGCTCCAAGTCGTCGAGGATGCGTGACGGCGACACTTGTGACTTGGCGAAGGACTCCGAGCGTCGCTCCAGCAACATGAAGCTCTACAGGAGTGATGAGGACGTTGCATCCTGCGACGAGCCACTCGACCCGCCGAGGAGGCGAGGACCAACTCACAGTGTCGTAGAGGGATGGCAGGGTGGAGGGCGTCGAAATGATGAGGGTCCCCACAACGATGGGTCCAGTGTCTGTAGAGGCCCCATTTCGAGAAGCGAGTTCTACAGTGCCTCCGGGAGCTGCCAATCAAACTTGTCCTCGAACAAGTCTCGTTCGATGTGTGATCAGTCGACACCGTCATTGAAGTCGGATGAGCTGCCACACGCGTGCCTCCTGCTTGAACAATGAGGGTGTTGTCATGGTGGAGGACGATAACAACACGAACGACGATGAGGGGGTAGGCCATAGATGGCGGTGCGATCGGGTGAGGCCAAGACAATGACGTGTCCTACCGCCGCCGCGAACTGGAGCTCGATCTGCCACCGAATATGTGGTCTTGTCAGGGCGGTGACCGAGCCGAGCAGCCACATAGCCCAGCAGCGTTGGCGCTCCTCCGCATTAATCTTGTTGCCTCACGCGGCGAGGAACTGGGTGATGGGTGGCTTTCAGGGTTTGGATGGGCAGCACGGTGCACGTGTGAGTGCGAGAAAGGAAGGGGTTAGTTAAAAAGAGGGGGTGGGTTGTCGGCCGTCATGGCGGGCAATCCAAACTTCCCTGCTCCTTCCCTCGATTTGAGGCTATGTCCGACTGATCTGGTCGAATTGAAATAACGGGGAAGACTAGATCTCACATTAGGTGAGACCAATGAGATCACTCTTTTGATAATACAAAACATGTTCGAACATTCTAAAAATAATATAGACAAGATAAATATTTGATGTACAACCTCAAAAAGTTTCAGCTCCTAATTTGACCTACACTAATAGAAACAAAAAAGACAGAATCGAATGTTAATAGTGTCAAGATAATATTCTCCAAAAGCTGCCACCATTTGCACTCGAATTTGTCTTTTTTAAATCCTTAAATGTACATCAAGTTTTGAGCTGATTTTTTCGGAGTTGTAGACACACCCCGCAAATATATTGTCCAATAATTTTTTAAAAAAAGTAGCAATTTTTAACATGAATTTTTGTGGTTGATCTCACTGATCTTATCTAATGTGGGATCATATACTGGCCCTCCCTCCAAAGAGTTCACTTGATAGCATTTTATGTGTGACGGTACGATCCGTCTGATTATGATCCGCATAAATCGGAGCGATATAGAGAACTCCGTTTGAGGTGCTCTAATCGTGATAATTAAAGAGATCATGACAAAAGTTAGGCAAACACATAAACCGTCGGACACGTACATGCATGACGACGGGATGCATGCGAGGCCTCGGCTTACGTCACCCGCGTGCCCGTCACAACCCACATGCCACAGCTACACGATTGACCGGTCGTCCTGGCAGCTAGCAACTGAGTACTATTACGTACACTCTACGGGGCCTTGGTGGGGGCCAAGCCATGACGACTCGAGGTTCGGAATGATTCATGCACTGCGCGTTTTCGCGTTTCTTGTCCATGTTTCTCACGCACGCTCTCCTCAGATGATTTACCATCTTAGAGCATGTGCAATGGAGGCAGCAGCAACCTACTGCCCCATGCCCTCCACGTAGATAAAAAATATTGCAGGGAAGCTATCCTACAGTGTAGGCTATCACCTTGTGGACCAAGTTCCTTCTTTTTCCATCTTCTTTGTTTCCGTTTTCTCTCTTGCGTTGTCTTGCCTCTGCTTTTTCTTCTCCTTTCCTCTCTCTCCTCTCTTTCTCTTCCTTTTCTCCACAGGGCAGCGGTCTCTTCTGCAGGCTACTACTGCCACTCCGAACCGGCGTCCGAGGCTAGGCGTTGGCCATGCCCTTATGACTCTCAAAATTTTTTTTTTACCGTCTCATCTCCTGTTAGATGCGGTTTCCCCACCCAGTGAAGGTTCTAAGCATAATAATGTACGTAGATTGTTTATATGTCACAAGATGCCCTAGTTTCTGGATGAAGTTAATGTTCATTTGTTAAGTTTTATTTTAGAGTAGGTAGCCAGTTTTTTCTCTATTTTATATTGTAATAACTATCCAGCATGCCCAAGCAATCTGACAAACCACAAAAGTTTCGGTTACGCGGTGACGGCGTCGACCAGGTTGGAATATGGAATGACGACTCCAGCTTGGCTGAAGGCTGTACTCTTGTTGCAGCCGTATGCCCGCACTGTCCCTGCCCTTTCATCTGGTGGCGTTGCGCTCCACGGGTGGGCAGAATACTCAATGATACTAACTCTCACAAGCTCCATGCTTTCATTAAAAAAATCGATTTAACATGTTTTAAGACTTCCTAGAAAAAAAATTGTGAATGTTACAAGGAATGCGTATACAATCCCTAATTGTAAATCCAAATACAAAGTGCACATTGAGAAACTAAAAAGGCAAATCCAAATATGAACAGTGTCGTTTTTTCCTCACAAAAAGGAGATAATAGTGTCATTTTTTGCTCTACTATTTTTTTTAAACACTATTTATGTGAGATTTGTCTTTTCTGGTATCTCAATGTGTATTTCAAATTCTGTTATGAATATTTAGGACTTGTAGACACATGCCTTCACAAAAGAATCCAATTTTTTGTTGAAATATTAAAATTTGTTTTTTAAAGGTTGATATCAAGGGAGCATTTAAGGGATGGTATGACCTGATACTTTTGCTATGCCGGTGCCCTGCTCGCAAATATGGGTACATGACGTGGTTGGCTAGCACATGGTTGGTTCGTAACATGGATGGATGAATGAGATGAATTGGGTCTAATTTCTTGAGTGATTAATTTTATCTGTTTGATAGCAAGATTAGAAGATGAGTGATACGTCTCCAACGTATCTATAATTTTTGATTGTTCCATGCTATTATATTATCTGTTTTGGATGTTAATAGGCTTTATTTTACACTTTTATATTATTTTTGGGACTAACCTATCAACCCAGAGCCCAGTGTCAGTTCCTGTTTTTCCCTTGTTTCAGTGTTTCGCAGAAAAGGAATATCAAACGGAGTCCAAACGGAATGAAACCTTCGGGAGAGTTATTTTTGGAACGGAAGCAATCCAGGGGACTTGTAGTACACGTCAGGGAATCAACGAGGAGGGCACGAGGCAGGGGGCG
Organism: Triticum urartu; assembly: GCF_056163025.1. Taxonomy (NCBI): domain Eukaryota; kingdom Viridiplantae; phylum Streptophyta; class Magnoliopsida; order Poales; family Poaceae; genus Triticum; species Triticum urartu. The sequence goes on along the minus strand of NC_141873.1, from coordinate 521,790,812 downwards.
CGCCCTCCACCCTCGTGGGCCCCTCGTGGCTCTCCTGACCGACTTCTTTCGCCTATATATATCAATATACCCTAAAACCATCGGGGAACAGAATAGATCGGGAGTTCCGCCGCCGCAAGCCTCTGTTGCCACCAAAAACCAATCGGGACCCTGTTCCGGCACCCTGCCGGAGGGGATATCCCTCACCGGTGGCCATCTTCATCATCCCGGCGATCTCCATGATGAGGAGGGAGTAGTTCACCCTCGGGGCTGAGGGTATGTACCAGTAACTATGTGTTTGATCTTTCTCTCTCGTGTTCTTGATTCGGCACGATCTTGATGTATCGCGAGCTTTACTATTATAGTTGGATCTTATGATGTTTCTCCCCCTCTACTCTCTTGTAATGGATTGAGTTTTCCCTTTGAAGTTATCTTATCGGATTGAGTCTTTAAGGATTTGAGAACACTTGATTTATGTCTTGCGTGAGATACCCGTGGTGACAATGGGGTATTCTATTGATCCACTTGATGTATGTTTTGGTGATCAACTTGCGGGTTCCGCCCATGACCTATGCATAGGGGTTGGCACACGTTTTCGTCTTGACTCTCCGGTAGAAACTTTGGGGCACTCTTTGAAGTTCTTTGTGTTGGTTTGAATAGATGAATCTGAGTTGTGTGATGCATATCGTACAGTCATACTAACAGATACGTGAGGTGACATTGGAGTATCTAGGTGACATTAGGGTTTTGGTTGATTTGTGTCTTAAGGTGTTATTCTAGTACGAACTCTATGATAGATCGAACAGAAAGAATAGCTTCATGTTATTTTACTACGGACTCTTGAATAGATCGATCCGAAAGAATAACTTTGAGGTGGTTTCGTACCCTACCATAATCTCTTCATTTGTTCTCCGCTATTAGTGGCTTTGGAGTGACTCTTTGTTGCATGTTGAGGGATAGTTATATGATCCAATTATGTTATTATTGTTGAGAGAACTTGCACTAGTGAAAGTATGAACCCTAGGCCTTTTTTCCTAGCATTGCAATACCGTTTGTGCTCACTTTTATTATTTGTTACCTTGCTGTTTTTATATTTTCAGATTACAAAAACCTATATCTACTATCCATATTGCACTTGTATCACCATCTCTTCGCCGAACTAGTGCACCTATACAATTTACCATTGTATTGGGTGTGTTGGGGACACAGGAGACTCTTTGTTATTTGGTTGGAGGGTTGTTTGAGAGAGACCATCTTCATCCTACGCCTCCCACGGATTGATAAACCTTAGGTCATCCACTTGGGGGAAATTTGCTACTGTCCTACAAACCTCTGCACTTGGAGGCCCAACAACGTCTACAAGAAGAAGGTTGTGTAGTAGACGTCAAGCTCTTTTCTGGCGTCGTTGCCGGGGAGGTGAGTGCTTGAAGGTATATCTTTAGATCTTGCAAACGAATCTTTTAGTTTCTTGTTTTATCACTAGTTTAGTCTATAAAAGAAAACTACAAAAAATGGAATTGAGTTTGCCTCATACGCTTCATCTTTTTAATATCTTTCGTGAGTATGATGGAAAGGAAAATTGTGCCAAAGTGTTAGAAGAAGAATGCATTAAAATGTTTGGCACTAAATATTTGAATGATGAGCATGATTGCAATGTTGTTAGTATGAACTCTTTGAATATCCATGGTACTAATGATGATTGCACTAGTCATGATGAAAATGTCTCCTATAAACATGCCAATTTTTGTGGAGTGCATTGGGTTTGCAAATACACACCAAATAGGGAAGATAGATATTGCAAGAGGCATAAGCATTTAGAAACTAAATGGTTGCAAGAAAGGCTAAATGTTAGTGCTGAAAATTTAAAATTTCTTAGCCATACTTGTGAACTTTGCAATGAACACGGTCATTTAAATATCAAATGCAAATTGTTTCATGATCGAATCGTGTCCAAAAATTGTGATGACTTGATTTCCCTTGCACATCATAATGAACTTAGTTTGCTTTTGGGTAATGAAGAAATGAAACGTCAAACTAAGATTATTCCAGAATATAACCTTGAGAAATTCCTCGATATTGATCTAGAAGAAATTTATATGTATTGTACGGTGAATTGCATTGAAAATCCTTATATTTTCAATTACATAAAGAAAAGAAAAGAAATAGAGGATGAAGATAATACTAATGAAAGGGAAGAGACTTCCCAATATTCTCCTATTATTTCTTATGATGAATCAGGTAACGAGGAGGAGCCTTCTATTCAACCAATCTCATTAATAAGGAGCTCCAAAAAGAGAATTGAACCCACACATGATGTGAAGAAGAAAAAGAAAAGATGGAGAAGAAAAGGTAGAAAGGTATCTCTCTCAAATGATGTTGCTCCTATTACTCATTGTGATGATGATAATTGCTATACTATTGGTGCTATCCATACTATTAATGATGAGAGTGATTATGCTTATGATATGAAAAGGCCCAAGGTTGGGGATGCTATGTTTGATGAAGATGATGTTTTTGAGAATATATTTGCTGCAATTAATGTTTGTCCCAAGCTTGGGGGTGCTACGTTTAATGAAGATGATATTTTTAGCCTCCCAAGTTTTGATATGCAAAGTTGCTATTATGATAGCATGCCTTCTACCTATGATGATTATATTAATGAAAGTGGGTTTGGAAGAGTGTCAACTTTAGAAATTAATGATCCCACTATTTTGGAGGATGTTGAATCTTATAATATTTATGAAAGTGGATTTGGAGAGGTCATGACTTTATTTAGTGATGAGTCCACTATCTTGGAAGAGGTTTCAATCGATTATGATGAGAACAAAGTTGCTACTTATGATGATTATTGTGATGAAACTTATGCTATAAAAAGTAGTGATGATTATATTTATAAAACTTGTCATGATTATGTTTACCCTTTTTCTGAACATTACTCATTTAATGTGGAAACAATTTATAGTATTCGAGTCTTTTATGATACTCCCACTATTCCGAATGAGAAGAAATTTGCTTATGTGGAGAGTAATAAAAATTCTATGCTTGTAGATCATGAAAAGAATGCTTTAGGTTCTGGTTATATTGTTGAATTCATTCATGATGCTACTTAAAATTATTATGAGGGAGGAATATTTGCTTGTAGGAATTGCAATAATTTCAAGTTTCCTCTCTATGTAAAGTTTTGAAGTTATGCTTGTTTTGCCTTCCTATGCTAGTTGATTATTGTTTTCATAAGTTGTTTGCTCACAAAATCCCTATGCATAGGAAGTGGGTTAGACTTAAATGTGCTAGTCATATTCTTCATGATGCTCTCTTTATGTTTCAATTCTTATGTTTTATGTGAGCATCATTGAAATCATCATGCCTAGCTAGGGGTGTTAAACGATAGCGCTTGTTGGGAGGCAACCCAATTTTATTTTAGTTTCTTGCTTTTTGGTTCTGTTTAGTAATAAATAATCCATATAGCCTCTGGTTAGATGTGGTTTTATGTTTTAATTAGTGTTTGTGCCAAGTAGAACCTATGGGAAGACTTGGGTGAAGTCTTTATGATTATGCTGTAAAAAAACAGAAACTTTAGCGCTCACGAGATTAGCTAAAACTTTTTACTGGAGAGTGATATTTAGTTGATTCTTTTTGAAGATGATTACTAGACAAATTCCTCAGGTCCAACAATTTATTTTAGATTTTTGGAGTTCCAGAAGTATATGTTTGATACAGATTACTACAGACTGTTTTATTTTTGACAGATTCTGTTTTCTATGTGTTGTTTGCTTATTTTGATGAATCTATGAGTAGTATCGGAGGGTATGAACCATAGATAAGTTGGAATACGGTATACATTACACCAATATGAATTTAGAATGAGTTCATTACAGTACCAAAAGTGGTGATTTATTTTTTTATACTAACGGAGCTTATAAGTTTTCTGTTGAGTTTTGTGTTGTGAAGTTTTCAAGTTTTGGGTAAAGATTCGATGGACTATGGAATAAGGAGTGGAAAGAGCCTAAGCTTGGGGATGCCCAAGGCACCCCAAGGTAATATTCAAGGACAACCAAGAGCCTAATCTTGGGGATTCCCTGGATGGCATCCCCTCTTTCGTCCTCATCCATCGGTAAATTTACTTGGAGCTATATTTTTATTCACCACATGATATGTGTTTTGCTTGGAGCGTCATTTTATTTTCTTTTGTTTTGATTGATGTTTGAATAAATTATCAATATATGAAATTCTTAAATATTAGAGAGTCTTCACATAGCTGCATAATTATTCGACTACTCATTGATCTTCACTTATATATTTCGGAGTAGTTTGTTGTTTGCTCTAGTGCTTCACTTATATCTTTTAGAGCACAGCGGTGGATTTATTTTGAAGAAATATATGAACTCTCATGCTTCACTTATATTATTTTTAAAGTCTTTAGAACAGCATGGTAATTTGCTTTGGTTATGAAATTAGTCCTAATATGATAGGCATCCAAGAGGGATATAATAAAAACTTTCATATAAAGTGCATTGAATACTATGAGAAGTTTGATTCCTTATGATTGTTTTGAGATATGAAGATGGTGATATTAGAGTCATGCTAGTTGAGTAGTTGTGAATTTGAGAAATACTTGTGTAAAAGTTTGTGATTCCCGTAGCATGCACGTATGGTGAACCGTTATGTGATGAAGTCGGAGCATGATTTATTTGTTGATTGTCCTCCTTATGAGTGGCGGTCGGGGACGAGCGATGGTCTTTTCCTACCAAACTATCCCCCTAGGAGCATGCGCATAGTACTTCGTTTCGATAACTAACAGATTTTTGCAATAAGTATATGATTTCTTTATGACTAATGTTGAGTCAATGGATTATACGCACTCTCACCCTTCCACCATTGCTAGCCTCTCTAATACCGCACACCTTTCGCCGGTATCATACACCCACCATATACCTTCCTCAAAATAGCCACCATAACTACCTATTATGGCATTTCCATAGCCATTCCGAGATATATTGCCATGCAACTTTCCACCATTCTGTTTATTATGACACGCTTCGTCATTGTCATATTGCTTTGCATGATCATATAGTTGACATCGTATTTGTGGTAAAGCCACCGTTTATAATTCTTTCATACATGTCACTCTTGATTCATTGCACATTCCGGTACACCACCGGAGGCATTCACATAGAGTCATATTTTGTTCTAAGTATTGAGTTGTAAGTAAATAAAAGTGTGATGATCATCATTATTAGAGCATTGTCCCAGTGAGGAAAGGATGATGGAGACTATGATTCCCCCACAACCAGGAGGTGGGCCACATCACTGTTGATTCATTGCACGTATATATAAGTACTGGGTAGGCCTCAACCTCAACTATACACAACTAGGGGTGGGCCACAACACGTAATACATGCAACACAAATATATACTAAACACCCCCCGCAGTCGAAGCGTCGCTGGAGACATAGATACTGGAGCAAAACTCCTCGAAGACGGGAGTAGGCAATCCCTTAGTCATCACATCAGTAAACTGTTGCAACGTCGGAACCTGGAGAACCCGAACACGGCCGAGGTCAACCTGCTCGCGCACGAAGTGAATATCGAGCTCAATATGCTTCGTGCGTCGATGCTACACCGGTTGGCAGAGAGGTAGACCGCGCTGACGTTATTGCAGTAGACAAGAGTGGCCTTGTGAACATCACAAAGCAACTCCTGGAGGAGCTAACGTATCCAAGAGCATTCGGCCACGGCGTTAGCCACGGTCCAATACTCTGCCTCGGCGCTGGAGCAGGAAACCATGGGATGCCGCTTCGGTGACCAAGAGATCAACGAGGACCCAAGGTAGACGCAATAGCCAGACATGGAGCGTCGAGTGTCGGGGCAGCCGGCCCAGTCGGCATCCGAGTAGGCAACGAGGTCGGTGGAGGCGGAGGCCGTCAAGATGAGTCCCAAGGCCATGGTGACGCGTATGTAACGGAGAAGACGCTTCACCAAGGTCCAATGAGAGTCATGCAGAGCGTGCATGTGGAGGCACACCTGCTGGACAACATACTGTAGGTCGGGTCGAGTCAGCGTCAGGTACTGTAAAGCACAAAATGGAGCGATAGAACGATGCATCGGACTGAGAGACCCCTCCAGAGCAGAGACCTTCGCCTTCTTGTCGACGGGGGTGGGCGCCGGCTTGCAGTTAAGCATACCGGCACGCTCCAGAAGCTTGTGGGCGTACTTCTGCTAATGCAGAAAGAAGCCATCAACCCGACGAACCACCTCGATGCCGAGGAAGTAGTGCAGAGGCCCCAAGTCCTGGAGGGCGAACTCATCACGAAGACGAACTGTCTGCTGCTAAAGGAGATCAGGGGCGGACGCCGTAAGGATGATGTCGTCGACGTAGAGCAGTAGATATGCAGTGGCAGCTCCCTGATGATACACAAAAAGTGAGGCATCGGAGCGAGTGGACCGAAAGCCCAGAGACTGCAGGAAGGCTGCGATACGCTGGTACCAAGCCCGATGCGCCTGCTTCAACCCGTAAAGAGAACGGAAGAGCAAGCACACGAAGTCCGGATGCGCGGCGTCGACGAAACCAGTGGGCTTCTCACAAAACACTTGCTCGGCGAGATGGCCGTGCAAGAAGGCATTATAGACATCCAACTGGTGCACAGGCCAGGCGCGCGAGACCTCCAATTGGAGCATGGCGCGGATCGTGCTCGGTTTAACAACCGGGGCGAAGGTGTCGGTGAAGTCCATGCCTGCGTGCTGCTGAAATCCACGAACCACCCACCGAGCCTTGTAGCGCTCGAGAGAACCGTTCGGGCGGGTCTTGTGGCGAAACACCCACTTGCCAGTGATGATGTTGGCACGAGGGGGTCGCGGAACAAGCTGCCACATGCGGTTGCGCTGTAGGGCATCGAACTCCTCTTACATCGCCGCGAGCCAGTGGGGATCCCGAAGGGCAGCGCGAGCGGATGCGAGAATGGGTGATGGCGTCGATGTCGAGGCGGCGCACACATACTCATCGGAGGAGTAGCGCGTGCTCGGCCGAAGCACACCGGTCCGGGCGCGGGTCATCACGCCAAGAGGCAGGGCAGCTACGACAGCGGGGCCCACGGCAGCAGCGGCAACATCCGAGCCGGCGGCTGAGGTGGAGATGGGCGAGGGGGAAGTCGAGCCCGTCACCGGGGTGGCGGGCGGGGTGCTCGTCGGCTCAACCTCGTAGGAGGGAGACGGGGACCCGGGGTCCCGGTCAGACTCGACCTCGGAGAAGGGAGTTGAAATACCAGGCGACGGCGGCAGAAGGTGCCGTGCTGGGGGGTCTCCTGGGGGCGCCGCCGCGCATCGCTCCAAACAGTGGGCGCGGGGGTCGGCGCAGAAGGAGCCGAAGCCGGAGAAACCTGAAAAAAAGGGAACACTGTCTCGACAAAGTACACGTGCCTCGAGGTGTACACACGATGAGTGACAGCATCATGGCACCAGTAACCTTTGGTGTTAGGGGGTAACCAAGGAAGACGCATGGGACGGAACATGGTGCGAGTTTGTGTGGCGTGGTGTGATACGTCTCCGTCGTATCTACTTTTTCAAACACTTTTGCCCTTGTTTTGGACTCTAACTTGCATGATTTGAATGGAACTAACCCGGTCTGACGCTGTTTTCAGCAGAATTGCCATGGTGTTATCTTTATGCAGAAACAAAAGTTCTCGGAATGGCCTGAAACTTCACGGAGATTATTTTTGGAAATAATAAAAAATACTGGCGAAAGAACAAGGCCCGGGGGCCCACACCCTTTCCACGAGGGTAGGGGGCGCGCCTGCCCCCTGGGCGCCCCCCTGCCTCGTGGGCCCCCTGGAGCTCCACCGACCTCAACTCCAACTCGATATATTCATGTTCGGGGAGAAAAAACTCAAAGAGAAAGATTCATCACGTTTTACGATACGGAGCCGCCTCCAAGCCCTAAACTCTCGCGGGAGGGCTGATCTAGAGTCCGTTCAGGGCTCCGGACAGGGGAATCCGCCGCCATCGTCATCATCAACCATCCTCCATCACCAATTTCATGATGCTCACCGCCGTGCGTGAGTAATTCCATCGTAGGCTTGCTGGACGGTGATGGGTTGGATGGGATTTATCATGTAATCGAGTTAGTTTTGTTAGGGTTTGATCCCTAGTATCCACTATGTTCTGAGATTGATGTTGCTATGACTTTGTTATGCTTAATGCTTATCACTAGGGCCCGAGTGCCATGATTTCAGATCTAAACCTATTATGTTTTCATGAATATATGTGAGTTCTTGATCCTATCTTGCAAGTCTATAGTCACCTACTATGTGTTATGATCCGGCAACCCTGAAGTGACAATAATCGGGACCACTCCCGGTGATGACCATAGTTTGAGGAGTTCATGTATTCACTATGTGTTAATGCTTTGGTCCGGTACTCTATTAAAAGGAGGCCTTAATATCCCTTAGTTTTCGCTAGGACCCCGCTGCCACGGGAGGGTAGGACAAAAGATATCATGCAAGTTATTTTCCATAAGCACGTATGACTATATTCGGAATACATGCTTACATTACATTGATGAATTGGAGCTAATTCTGTGTCACCATATGTTATGATTGTTACATGATGAACCGCATCCGGCATAATTCTCCATCACCGATCCAATGCCTACGTGCTTTTCACACATTGTTCTTCGCTTATTTACTTTTCTGTTGCTATTGTTACAATCACTACAAAACCCAAAAATATTACTTTTGCTACCGTTACCATTACTATCATACTACTTTGGTACTAAATACTTTGCTGCAGATATTAAGTTATCCAGGTGTGGTTGAATTGACAACTCAACTGCTAATACTTGAGAATATTCTTTGGCTCCCCTTGTGTCGAATCAATAAATTTGGGTTGAATACTCTACCCTCGAAAACTGTTGCGGTCCCCTATACTTGTGGGTTATTAAGACTATTTTCTGGCGCTGTTGCCGGGGAGCATAGCTCTATTCTTTGAGTCACTTGGGATTTATATCTGCTGGTCACTATGAAGAACTTGAAAGACGCGAAAACAAAAATTTATCCCTCAACTGCGAGGGGAGGTAAGGAACTGCCATCTAGCTCTGCACTTGATTCACCTTCTGTTTTGAGTAAGCTTGCGACACCTAAACCTGCTTCTGCTATTAATTCTGATATGTCGCATGTTATTGATGATGCCACTTCTGCTATGCATGATACTTATGATGAAACTACTTCTATGCTTGATACTATTGTGCCACTTAGTTAAAATCTTAATGAACAACTTGCTAGGGCTAGAGAGAATGAAATTATTGAAACTGATAATATTGATGAAAGTGATGATGAAGATTCTCCCCCTAAATATGAATTGCCTGTTATGCCGGAGGGCTATGTTATGGATGAAGAAACTGCTAAAGACTTTCTTGCTTGCAATGATAGAAGTGATCTTAAGAAAGTATTAGCTAAACTGAAACAAAAAACTCTGAATGCTAGAATGAAATATGATCCTGCTTATGCTACTTCACCTATCTTTGTTGCTGATAAGGATTATGAATTCTCTGTCGACCCTGATATAATTACTTTGGTTGAATATGATCCTTTCTATGGCTATGAATCTAAAACTGTTGTGGCACATCTTACTAAATTAAATGATATAGCCACCCTGTTCACTAATGATGAGAAAACTTGCTATTACTATATCCTTAAAATATTTCCGTTCTCATTAAAGGGTGATGCTAAGATATGGTTCAATTCTCTTGATCCTGGTTGTGTGCATAGTCCCCAGGATATGATTTACTACTTCTCTGCTAAATATTTCCCTGCTCATAAGAAACAAGCTGCTTTAAGGGAAATATATAATTTTGTACAAATTGAAGAAGAGAGTCTCCCACAAGCTTTGGGGAGGCTTCTCCAATTACTTAATGCTTTGCCTGATCATCCTCTCAAGAAAAATGAAATACTTGATATCTTTTACAATGGACTAACCGATGCTTCCAAGGACCACTTGGATAGTTGTGCTGGTTGTGTTTCCAGGGAAAGAACACCAGATGAAGCTGAAATTTTATTGAATAATATGTTGACCAATGAAAATAATTGGAAACTTCCTGAACCAACTCCTAAGCCAACTCTGAAGAAAAGGGGTGTTCTATTTCTCAGTCCTGAAGATATGCAAGAGGCAAAGAAATCTATGAAAGAAAAGGTATTAAAGCTGAAGATGTTAAGAATTTACCTCCTATTGAAGAAATACATGGTCTTAATTTACTGCCTGTTGAAGAAATATATGATCTTAATTCATCACCTATTGAAGAAACACATGGTCTTGATAACCCGACACGGGTAGTAAAGGTAAATTCTCTCTATAGATATGATAAAGCTGAAATCCCTCCTACTAAGTTTGCTAGCCAATGCTTGGACGAGTTCGGTAACTTTATGGTTAAGCAAGAAGATTTTAATGCTTATTTTGGTAGACAATTAAAACAAAATGCTTATATGATTGAACACTTGGGTGATTATATGTCTAGAGTTAAAGGTGAACTTAAACTCATTAGTAAACATGCTTCTATGGTTACCACTCAAGTAGAACAAGTACTTAAAGCTTAGAATGATTTGCTCAATGAATTGAATAGTAAGAATAATGATTTTGCTGTTAGAGTGGCTACTAGAACTGGTAAAATGACTCAGGAACCTTTGTATCCTAAAGGCCATCCTAAGAGAATTGAGCAGGATTCTTAGAGAAATAATATTGATGCACCTAGTCCATCTAAGAAGAAGAAAAAGAAGAATGATAGGACTTTGCATGCTTCTAGTGAACCTATTGTAGACACACCTAAGAATCCTAATGATATTTCTATTTCTGATGCTGAAACACAATCTGTTGATGAACATGAACCTAGTAATAATGTTAATGACAATGTTCATGTTGCTGCTCAACCTAGCAATGATAATGATGTAGAAATTGATCCTGTTGTTGATCTTGATAACCCACAATCAAAGAATCAACGTTATGATAAGAGAGACTTTGTTGCTAGGAAACATGGTAAAGAAAGAGAACCATGGGTTCAGAAACCCATGCCTTTTCCTCCCAAACCATCCAAGAAAAAGGATGATGAGGATTTTGAGCGCTTTTCTGAAATGATTAGACCTATCTTCTTGCGTATGCATTTGCCTGATATGCTCAAAATGAATCCTTATGCTAAGTATATGAAAGAAATCGTTACTAATAAAGGGAAGATACCGGAAGCTAAAATTTCCACCATGCTTGCTAATTACACTTTCAAGGGTGGAATACCTAAGAAACTAGGAGATCCAGGAGTACCAACTATATCATGCTCCATTAAAAGAAACTATGTTAAAATTGCTTTATGTGATCTTGGAGCCGGTGTTAGTGTTATGACTCTCTCTTTATATCGTAGACTTGATTTGAATAAGTTGACACCTACTGAAAAATCTTTACAAATGGTCGATAAATCAACTGCTATACCTGTCGGTATTTGTGAGGATGTGCCTGTTGTGGTTGCAAACGTTACTATTTTAACGGACTTTGTTATTCTTGATATTTCCGAGGATGATAGTATGTCTATTATTCTTGGAAGACCTTTTTTGAATACTACAGGGGCTGTTATTGATGGCAACAAAGGCAAAGTCACTTTTCATGTTAATGGTAATGAGCATACGGTACACTTTCCGAGGAAACAACCTCAAGTTCATAGTATAAATTCTATTGGAAAAATTCCATCGATTATTTTTGGAGGTTTTGAATTTCCTCTACCTACTATCAAGAAGAAATATGATATTCTTATTATTGGGGATGTGCATATCCCCGTTGAGGTAACCTAGTGCTATTCGAAAATTCTCCGGTTTCATGCAATTCGGAATGAGTTTGTTAACAAGACCTGATCAACCTTGTTAGTGGATTCCTTTTGATGAGCATGGGATGGATGGATGAAGTTAGAAAGCACAACCTTCTGTACCCTCCTTTTGCTTTCTGTTATTTAGAATAAATAAAGTAAAAATAATAATTTCTGCCTGTTTTCTGAATTATCCATGCAATAAAAAAATATCCCGAAAATAAAAGTTCTCCAAATGCCCCAAAAATGAAATATGATTTTTTTCTAGAATATTTGAGAATATCTAGCACTGAGAATGCATCAGGGGGAGCAAGCACCTGGCCACGAGGGTCTAGGGCGTGCCCACCCCCCTGGGCGCGCCCCCTGCATCGTGGGCCCATGGTGGCTCCCCTCCATTTATTCCTGCACCCACACACTCCTTCTTCCTCCCAAAAATATCACCAACCAGCTCAAGCACGAGTTCTAGCTCATTTTGCTGCGATTTTCGATCTCCTTACTCAAAGCACCTCTCACAAAACTGCTTTGGGGGATTGTTCCTTGGTATGTGACTCCTCCAATGGTCCAATAAGTTTTTGTTCTAGTGCTTTATTCATTGCAAATTTGTGCTGCCTAGGTGACCATGTTCTTGATCTTGCATGTCAAATATATATGGTTCCAAGTAGTTCTAATGCAGGATATAGTCTCTAGGCACTTGTGGGAGTAGTTGCTATCAATTTTGTTGAGCTTGGTTCACTTTTAGTTGAAGTTACTAAAATTTTCAGAAATTTTTCAGAGGAAGAAATATGTTTAGGAAAATGTACCAAGGTGGCCTTTCAAGGAAGCAAGGACCCAGGCTCGCAATGCGAGATGCCGACGATGAACCACCAAGGGAAGCCCCAGTGCGGGCTTGTTAATGGCCTTTGGAGGACTTTATGGATCGAGCAGGAATCAAGGAAGAATTTAACGCATATGTGCGTAACGCTGATCTTGTGAGCTTCGAGGCAGAGAAATGTCGTCAGTACCACTATCTCACCAATTCCTTTGTGAGGAGGTTTGAATTTTCATCGTCACGCAATTCTCAAACTGTCCTGTTTGATCTTTATGAAAATTCTTATACTATGGATTTAGAGGATTTTAATACTGCTTGCAAACTTCCACAATGGGGTAGTCCTAGTGAACCTCGCAAATCTGAATTTAGAGATTTTCTTGCTAGTATAACTGTGGGGGAATCTAGAGACATAGCACAAGCTACCATAGGGAGCATTCATTTTCCTGCTACACATTATTTTGCTCTCTTCATAGGTAGGTGCATAAATGGTAAGGATGAAGCATGTCACATGTGTGTCCCCGATCTCAGTGTTCTCATGAGTGCTATATTAGGAGATAAACATTATAATTTGGGAGCCATTGTTGCACGTAGGTTGCATAATAATAGATTTAATGGAGATTTCTTTGGTGGAATTTATGCAACCCGTTTAGCTAGTTTTCTTAATATACCCATATGTGAGTATGATGTTGAGTTGCCTCCTGTTTATTTAGATTATGAGGCTATGGTTCGTCATCAGTTTGTTGAGAGGAACGATCAGTTCCTCCAATATCGACTAATCTTTGACAGACGACGCACCTATCACGTCGTTCTCCCTGCTCGTACTTTCTTTGACTTTCAGGCAAAGGGGAGACATTTTATAACCAGAGAGGAGGCGGACGAGTATAAGAGGAGGACGGAGACAGCCCGCCTCCAAGCTGCAGCCCACGATGCAATAGCCGCTGCATCTCAGTACGACCCCAACTATAACTTTGGATATCCGCCAGGCCAGCCGTGGCAATAGACCAACTTAGGCCAAAAGCCTAAGCTTGGGGGAGTACGTATTTCTCACCGACATTACATTTGTATTCACACACTCATGCTAGTTGTTGGTGCTCATACTTTTTCATTGTAATATCCATGCTAGTTTATTTTCCCTTTTTGTGCTTTCTTCTTGTGTGTTTGAAAAACTTTAAGAAAAACCAAAAAAAAAAATACTAGTAGCTTTTAGCTAGTTTACTTTCTTGCTGTAGTAGTACTAATTAAAAGAAAACCCAAAAAGATTTCCTATTCTCCTTTTGCTTGTTGGGAGCTTTCCCGTGTAAATAGTTTTTATTTCTTTTCTTTTCTTTGGGGGTCGATAGGAGAATACCATAATAAAATTGTTGAAGTGGCTCTTATATGCATTATTTTTGATTTAACCAAGAGCCCATATTGCCTTGTCTTCTTCTGTTTATTGAATGCTCGCAGATTCCAGCTTAGTCCAATGCACGTGCACTATTATTATTATTCACATCATTCGGTCGTGCAAGTGAAAGGCAATTATGACAATATATGATGGAGTAATTGAGATGAGAGAAGCTGGTATGAACTCGACCTCTCTTGTTTTTGTAAATATGATTAGTTCATCGTTCCTAATTCAGCCTATTATGAATAAAAATGTTTGCAATAACAATTAGAGATTATAGTTGCTTATGCCATGCTTAATTAGCTATGAGTTATAATGGTTTACCTTGCGTGCCAACATGCTATTAAAATGGTTGTGATGTGGTATGATGGGGTGGTATCCTCCTTTGAATGATTCGAGTGACTTTACTTGGCACATGTTCACACATGTAGTTGAAACAAAATCAACATAGCCTTCATGATATTTATGTTCATGGTGGATTATATCCTACTCATGCTTGCACTCAATGTTTATTAATTTTAATGCATGTTCATGACTGTTGTCGCTCTCTACTTGGTCGCTTCCCAGTCTTTTGCTAGCCTTCACTTGTACTAAGCGGGAATACTGCCTATGCATCCAATCCCTTAAACCCCAAAGTTATTCCATATGAGTCCACTATATCTTCCTATATGCAGTATCTACCTGCCATTGCAAGTAAATTTGTATGTGCCAAACTCTAAACCTTCAAATGAAATTCTGTTTTGTATGCTCAAATAGCTCATGTATCAACTAGGGATGTCCGTATCTTCCACGTTAGGCGGGTTATTCTCAAGAGGAGTGGACTCCGCTCCTCACTCACGAGAAAATGGCTGGTCACCGGGATGCCCAGTCCCATGCTTTATGCAAATCAAATCAAAATAATTGCAAACAAAACTCCCTGGGGACTGTTGTTAGTTGGAGGCACTCGTTGTTTCGAGCAAGCCATGGATTGATGCTTGTTGGTGGAGGGGGAGTATAAACTTTACCATTCTGTTTGGGAACCGCCTATAATGTGTGTAGCATGGAAGATATTGCCAACTCTTGGTTGTTATGTTGACAATGAAAGTATACCACTCAAAATATTATTTATCTCTGCTTTAAACCGAGCTCTGGCACCTCTACAAATCCCTGCTTCCCTCTGCGAAGGGCCTATCCATTTACTTTTATGTTGAGTCATCACCCTCTTATTAAAAAGCACCAGCTGGAGAGCACCGCTGTCATTTGCATCCATTACTATTAATTTATATTGGGTATGACTATGACTGGATCTCTTTTACCATGAATTACAATGTTTAGTCAGTCCTTGATCTTTAAAGGTGCTCTGCATTTATGTTTTGCGGTCTCAGAAAGGGCTAGCGAGATACCATCTTGTTATATCATATCATGATTGTTCTGAGAAAGTGTTGTCATCCGAGATTTATTATTATTGCTCGCTAGTTGATTATGCCATTGACATGAGTAAACATGAGACCTAAATGTTATTGTGAATATGGTTAGTTCATAATCTTTGCTGAAAACTTGAATGCTGGCTTTACATATTTACAACAACAAGAGCAAACAGAGTTTGTAAAAGTTTTTCTTTATCACTTTCAGTTTATCAACTGAATTGCTTGAGGACAAGCAAAGGTTTATGCTTGGGGGAGTTAATACGTCTCTGTCGTATCTACTTTTCCAAACACTTTTGCCCTTGTTTTGGACTCTAACTTGCATGATTTGAATGGAACTAACCCGGCCTGACGCTGTTTTCAGCAGAATTGCCATGGTGTTATCTTTGTGCAGAAACAAAAGTTCTTGGAATGACCTGAAACTTCAAGGAGATTATTTTTGGAAATAATAAAAAAATACTAGCGAAAGAATCAAGGCCAGGGGGCCCACACCCTTTCCACGAGGGTGGGGGGCGCGCCTGCCCCACTAGGCGCGCCCCCTGCCTCGTGGGCCCCTGGAGCTCCATCGACCTCAACTCCAACTCCATATATTCGTGTTCGGGGAGAAAAAAATCAGAGAGAAAGATTCATCGCGTTTTACGATACGGAGCCGCCGCCAAGCCCTAAACTCTCTCGGGAGGGCTGATCTGGAGTCCGTTCCAGAGAGGGGAATCCGTCGCCATCGTCATCATCAACCATCCTCCATCACCAATTTCATGATTCTCACCGTCGTGCGTGAGTAATTCCATCGTAGGCTTGCTGGACGGTGATGGGTTGGATGAGATTTATCATGTAATCGAGTTAGTTTTGTTAGGGTTTGATCCCTAGTATCCACTATGTTCTGAGATTGATGTTGCTATGACTTTGCTATGCTTAATGCTTGTCACTAGGGCCCGAGTGCCATGATTTCAAATCTGAACCTATTATGTTTTCATGAATATATGTGAGTTCTTGATCCTATATTGGAAGTCTATAGTCACCTACTATGTGTTATGGTCTGGCAACCCCGAGGTGACAATAATCGGGACCACTCCCGGTGATGACCATAGTTTGAGGAGTTCATGTATTCACTATGTATTAATGCTTTGGTCCGGTACTCTATTAAAAGGAGGCCTTAATATCCCTTAGTTTCCGCTAGGACCCCGCTGCCACGGGAGGGTAGGACAAAAGATGTCATGCAAGTTCTTTTCCATAAGCACGTATGACTATATTCGGAATACATGCCTACATTACATTGATGAATTGGAGCTAGTTCTGTGTCACCCTATGTTATGACTGTTACATGATGAACCGCATCCGGCATAATTCTCCATCACCGATCCAATGCCTACGAGCTTTTCACATATTGTTCTTCGCTTATTTACTTTTCCGTTGCTATTGTTACAATCACTACAAAACCCAAAAATATTACTTTTGCTACCATTACCGTTACTATCATACTACTTTGCTAGTAAATACTTTGCTGCAGATATTAAGTTATCCAGGTGTGGTTGAATTGACAACTCAACTGCTAATACTTGAGAATATTCTTCGGCTCCCCTTGTGTCGAATCAATAAATTTGGGTTGAATACTCTACCCTCGAAAACTGTTGCGATCCCCTATACTTGTGGGTTATCATGGTTATCAAGATGGGAGAGTTGTTGGTGATGATGATGATGACGATGATTTCCCCCTTCGGGAGGGAAGTTCCCTTGGCGGAATCGCCCCGCCGGAGGGCAAAAGTGCTCCTGCCCAAGTTCCGCCTCAAGACGGCGGCGCTTCGTCCCAAAAGTCCTCTCCTTATTTTATCTAGGTAAAAATGACCTATATACCAGAAGATGGGCACCGGAGGTGGGCCTGGGTGAGCACAACCCACCAGGGCGTGCCTGGGCTCCCTGGCGCGCCCAGGTGGGTTGTGCCCACCTGGTGGGCCCCCTCTAGTAGTTATTTGCTCCAATATTCCACAAATATTCCATAAAAAATCTCTGTGAATTTTCAGCTTCTTTGGAGTTGTGCAGAATAGGTGGCCTGACGTAGCTTTTCCAGGTCCAGATTTCCAGCTGCTGGAATTCTCCCTCTTAGTGTGTACCTTTCAAATTATGAGAGAAAAGGCATTAGAATTACTCCAAAAAGCATTATTATGGATAAAAACATCATAAATAACATTGATAAAACATGATGCAAAGTGGACGTATCAACTCCCCAAGCTTAGACCTCGCTTGTCCTCAAGCGAAAACCGAAATCGAGAAACATGTCCACATGCTTTGAGAGAGAGGTGTCGATAAAAATAGAATACGGACATAGAAGCATCATGTAGATTATTATAACAGCAACAAATTTAAACACAAGACTTTTGTCATAGAGCTTTTATTATAAACTTCTCATGAATAAGTAAAAGTTCATCACACAATCGAAGTATAAAGCATAAACTCTATTAGAAACCAACAAACTATGTTCTCAGTCAACTTTGCAACTACAATTCATCATCTTTTCAGGAAGGGTCGCGTATCAGAGCCTTTAGGCAAGTCCACATACTCAACCATCATATAGTCTTCTATGATTGCTAACACTCACCGCGTACACATGAGCAAAACGTTTCAACCAGACACATAGAAAGATAAGGGCTTATAGTTTCGCCTCCCAACGTATTCACCTCAAGGGTGATGTCAACAATAATAACTCATGCTACCCATATTCAACTGGACATATGTGCCTAGATCTTTCCTCACCACATGATGCTTGCCAAAGGAGAAAATAAAAAGGAATAGAGAGAAAACTTTGACTCTTTGCATAAAAGTAAATACATAAAAGTAAAAGATAGGCCCTTCGCAGAGGGAAGCAGAGGTTACCACGCGCTTATTTGTTTGTATGCTCAATCGCTTAGTGCAAAAGAACGTCACGTTGCATTCCCCTTGTGATATTAACCTTTATTATGCAGTGTCGCTTTTATTCTTCACCATCACAAGTTCGTGCAACGCTCAATTTTCTCTCGCACTAAATGATCTCACACATTTAGAAGCAATTTTTATTGCCTTTTTTCACCGATGACAACTTACTTGAGGGATATTACCTAATCCCTAGGTAGGTATGGTGGACACTTGAAAATAAGATTTGGGTTTAAGGGTTTCTGGATGCACAAGTAGTATCTCTACTTAGTGCGGAATTTTTGGCCAGCAAAGATAGGGGGCAAGCACCACATGTTAAAGGATCCATGACAATATGACTTCTATTGGAATATGAACAAAGATAAATCATTAAGTTGTCTTCCTTGTCCAACGTAAACAATTTTGGCATATGATATTTTGATGAGGGCTCACAATCACAAAAGATTTCTAGGATAGTGTATTTTTATGTGAATCTTCTCTTCCCTTATTAATTCTTTCATGAGTTGCATCATTGACTAATGCTATGTTTGTCAATCTCTAATAGAATTTCCTACTTATACTTTTCCTTATGTGGTGCCATCACCTACCATAGGATTAGCATATGATTTTTTTCTTTTATTTCCTCTTTTTATTTATATCCTTTCTTTTTGTTGCAACATGAAAGTAAAGAAAGCAAAAACTCAAACTAAACTTTATTATAGATCTTGCACACTATTACAAGCATTGATCACTAAGCAAGCTCTCGAAAAGAAAGGATCAAACTAAACTTTTATTCATTCTAAGGCAAAAGATCGAACTAAAATAGTAAAAGCGAAAAGATAGTGGGATGATACGATACCGGGGCACCTCCCCCAAGCTTGGCGAAAGCCAAGGGGACTGACCATACCCGAAACTCAATTCTCCTTTGGTGATGAAGAAGATGGTGGTGGTGATGAAGAAGATGTGATTTTGTCCTCGGTTTTCCATGGCAGAGGTCCACCATCGTAAGAGGAAGAATGAGTCTCACGAGTCTTGCAACCAGTAGCCAAACTCATACCTTTAAACCTCACCTCATATTCAAAGACTTGGTTTTGGAGGTCGTAGATCTGGCTTTGGAGGAAGTTGATTTGCTCGATGAGGGTAAAGACGATGTCCTTCATGGACTTGCCATCCACCTTGAGATCACGGGAGAGGTCCGTGATCATGAGGTGATTGGCATGGAGTCCACGCTCCACCATCCCCTTGCACCGGAAGACATCTTGTTCCATAGCTTCGAGCCTGGCCTCCACGGTTCTTGTCCCCTTGGGGCAGGGCACATCACGAAGGTGAAGCACCCCCTCATGCATCTGAATGACCCGAGGGTGCTGCACCACCTCCCGCAGATATGGGTTGATGACGTTCTTGAAGAACTTGTCCTTGGAGGAGCTTGAAGTAGCCATGGTAGATGGGATCTAATAGAAAACAACAAGTAAAAGAAAACAGGGGATTTCTCCGCGATACGGTGATCAACAGGTTCGGGAAGTATATAAAGAATTTTTATCTTGGACGACAAGCAAACGTGTGAAAAATTGTGCCCACCTGGGCACGCCAGGCTGGTATCTTGTGCCCACCAAGGTACGCTTCCCGGTAGTTTCTTATTTTCCTTTTTTTCTAAATATTCCAAAATTGACAAATAATATTTTTGCGGATTTTTCGGAGTCCGATTACTTACCGTATCACGTACCTCCTTATTTTCACGATTCTGAAGTGTTCCGGAAGGACTCTTTTATGTGTTCTTCCGGTGTCAAAGTTTGGATAATATTACTTTTCAACATTAATGGGCGTACCTAAGATTTAATGTTTTATTCGTTGCCCATTGACAACCTTCAGGTTAGTATCTTCGGCATTATTTATTTTGATGGCTCCAGACTGATAAACCTCCTTGATAACATAGGGGCCTTCCCATTTTGAGAGGAGTTTTCCTGCAAAGAATCTGAAACGGGAGTTGTACAAAAGAACATATTCTCCGACTTTAAACTCACGCTTTTGGATTCTCTTGTCATGCCATCTTTTAACTTTTTCTTTGAATAATTTTGCATTTTCATAAGCTTGGGTCCTCCATTCATCTAAAGAGCTAATATCAAATAACCTCTTTTCACCGGCAAGTTTGAAATCATAGTTGAGTTCTTTGACTGCCCAATATGCTTTATGTTCTAACTCAAGAGGTAAATGACAAGATTTTCCATAAACCATTTTATAAGGAGACATACCCATAGGATTTTTATATGCTGCTCTATAAGCCCAAAGTGCATCATCTAATTTTATAAGGTGATGCAATTCTATGGTTAACATCATACTTGGCAAGCATTTTACGGAAAGCACCATGAATAAAGTGTGAACCACCATCGGTCATTAAATATCTAGGGACTCTAAACCTTGGAAAATAACTTCCTTAAGCATTTTAATAGAGGTGTTGTGATCAGCACTACTAGTAGGAATGGCTTCTACCCATTTAGTAACATAATCAACAGCAACCAAAATATGTGTATACCCATTAGAGGAAGGAAAAGGTCCCATGAAATCAAATCTCCAAACATCAAATGGTTCAACAACAAGTGAATAGTTCATAGGCATTTGATATGTCTCCAATGTATCTATAATTTTTGATTGCTCCATGCTATATTATCTACTGTTTTGGACCATATTGGGCTTTATTTTCCACTTTTATATTACTTTTGGGACTAACCTATTAACCGGAGGCCTAGCCCAAAATTGCCGTTTTTTGCCTATTTCAGTGTTTCGAAGAAACGGAATATCAAACGGAGTCCAAACGGAATGAAACCTTCGGAACGTGATTTTCTCAACAAATATGATCCAGGAGACTTGGACCCTCCGTCAAGAAAGGAGGGAGGTGGCCACGAGGGTGGAGGGGCCCCCCTAGGGCGCGCCCCCTACCTCATGGGCCCCCCTTTGCTCCACCGACATACTCCTTCCTCCTATATATACCTACGTATCCCCAAACGATCAGATACGGAGCCAAAAACCTAATTCCACCGCTGCAACCTTCTGTACCCATGAGATCCCATCTTGGGGCTTGTTCCGAAGCTCCGTCGGAAGGGGAATCCACCATGGAGGGCTTCTACATCATCACCATAGACCCTCCGATGAAGTGTGAGTAGTTTACCTCAGACCTTTGGGTCCATAGTTAGTAGCTAGATGGCTTCTTCTCTCTTTTTGGATCTCAATACAATGTTCTCCCCCTCTCTCGTGGAGATCTATTCGATGTAATCTTCTTTTTGCGGTGTGTTTGTTGAGATCGATGAATTGTGGGTTTATGATCAAATTTATCTATGAACAATATTTGAATCTTCTCTGAATTCTTGTATGTACGATTGGTTAACTTTGCAAGTCTCTTCGAATTATCAGTTTGATTTGGCCTACTAGATTGGTTTTTCTTGCAATGGGAGAAGTGCTTAGCTTTGGGTTCAATCTTGCGGTGTCCTTTCCCAGTGACAGTAGGGGCAGCAAGGCACGTATTGTATTGTTGCCATCGAGGATAACAAGATGGGTTTTTTTATCATATTGCATGAATTTATCTCTCTACATTATGTCATCTTGCTTAAGGCGTTACTCTGTTTTCTTGAACTTAATACTCTAGATGCATGCTGGATAGTGGTCGATGAGTGGAGTAATAGTAGTAGATGCAGGCAGGAGTCGGTCTACTTGTCTCGGACGTGATGCCTATATACATGATCATACCTAGATATTCTCATAACTATGCTCAATTCTGTCAATTGCTCAACAGTAATTTGCTCACCCACCGTAGAATACTTATGCTCTTGAGAGAAGCCACTAGTGAAATCTATGGCCCCCGGGTCTATTCTCATCATATCAATCTTCAATCACTTTATTATTGCTTTGCTTTTTTACTTTGCCTTTTATTTTACCTTGCATCTTTATATCAAAAATACCAAAAATATTATTTATCATCTCTATCAGATCTCACTCTCGTAAGTGACCATGAAGGGATTGACAACCCCTAATCGTGTTGGTTGTGTTGAGCTATTTGTTTTGTGTAGGTACGAGGGACTTGCGTGTAGCCTCCTACTGGATTGATACCTTGGTTCTCAAAAACTGAGGGAAATACTTACTCTACTCTGCTGCATCACCCTTTCCTCTTCAAGGAAATCCAACGCACTGCTCAAGAGGTAGCAGGAAGAATTTCTGGTGCCGTTGCCGGGGAGTCTACGCAAAAGTCAAACATACCAAGTACCCATCACAATACCTTATCTCTCGCATTACATTATTTGCCATTTGCCTCTCGTTTTCCTCTCACCCACTTCACCCTTACCATTTTATTCGCCCTCTCTTTTCCGTTTGCCTTTTTCTCGCTTGCTTTTTGTTTGCTCGTGTGTTGGATTGCTTGTTTGTCGCGATGGCTCTACCTAGATTTGGTGATCTTCACCTTAAAAGGTTAGAAGAAATCAAAAGCAACGTTAGGAGTTTTATGGTTTTGCAATTTGAGCATAATAATTTTTTCAGAAATGAGCTTAAGGAACAAAAAAGTTTTATGAGTTATATGAATAAAGAGCTCGATGATATGTCTAAAGAATTTAATGGTATAAGATCTCAAATTGCTCGTCTTGAGAAGTTAGCTGCGAAAATTTCGGATAGGCAGGCTACCTTAGTTAATAAGATGGCCGCTAAACCGGATACCTATGAAAATCAGGATGAAGATCTAAAAGTTATTGATGTGTCCCCTATTAAATCTTTGTTTTGCAATATGAATCTTGATGAGACTGAATATGATCCACCTTTACCTAGAAGGCGTTCCAAAAATTCGGAGTTTTTAGATCTTGATTATGAAACTGATAAAAGTGGGATTGAAAAGAATAAAACCCTAGATGGTGCTAAACCCACTATATTCGATTTCAAGGAATTTAATTATGAAAGTTGCTCTTTAATTGATTGTATTTCCTTGTTGCAATCCGTGCTAAATTCTCCTCATGCTTATAGTCAAAATAAAGCGTTTACTAAACATATCATTGATGCCTTGATGCAATCTTATGAAGAAAAACTTGAGTTGGAAGTTTCTATCCCTAGAAAACTTTATGATGAGTGGGAACCAACTATTAAAATTAAGATTAAGGATCATGAATTTTATGATTTATGTGATTTGGGTGCTAGTGTCTCCACTATTCCCAAAACTTCGTGCGATTTGCTAGATTTTTGCAATTTTGATGATTGCTCTCTAAACTTGCACCTTGGGGATTCCACTCTTAAGAAAACCATGGGAAGAATTAATGATGTTCTTATTGTTGCAAATAGGAATTATGTGCCCATAGATTTTATCGTTCTTGATATAGATTGCAATCCTTCTTGCCCTATTATTCTTGGTAGACCTTTCCTTAGAACGATTGGTGCAATTATTGATATGAAGGAAGGGAATATTAGATTCCAATTTCCATTAAAGAAAGGCATGGAACACTTCCCAAGAAAGAAAATAAAACTACCTTATGAATCTATCATGAGAGCTACTTATGGATTGCCTACCAAAGATGGCAATCCCTAGATCTATCCTTGCTTTTATGCCCAGCTAGGGGCGTTAAACGATAGCGCTTGTTGGGAGGCAAACCAATTTTATTTTAATTTTTTGCTTTTGTTTCTGTTTATGAATAAATAATCCATCTACCTTCTGTTTAGATGTGGTTTTATGTTTTAATTAGTGTTTGTGCCAAGTTAAACCTATAGGATCTTCTTGGATGATAGTTATTTGATCTTGCTGTAATTTCCAGAAACTTTCTGTTCACGAAAACAATTGTTAAAAATCACCAGAACGTGATAAAATAGTGATTCCAATTGCTTCTAATCAATAAACAAATTGCCTAGGTCGTCCTTTTTTGGTTAATGTTTTGGAGTTCCAGGAGTTTGCGTTAGTTACAGATTACTAAAGACTGTTCTGTTTTTGACAGATTCTGTTTTTCGTGTGTTGTCTGCTTATTTTGATGAGTATATGGCTAGTAAAATAGTTTATAAACCATAGAGAAGTTGGAATACAGTAGGTTTAACACCAATATAAATAAAGAATGAGTTAATTACAGTACCTTCAAGTGGTCTTTTGTTTTCTTTCGCTAACAGAGCTTACGAGATTTCTGTTGAGTTTTGTGTTGTGAGGTTTTCAAGTTTTGGGTGAAATATTTTGATGTATTATGGAACAAGGAGTGGCAAGAGTCTAAGTGTAACACCCCGGATATAACTTTCCCT
Organism: Triticum urartu; assembly: GCF_056163025.1. NCBI lineage: Eukaryota > Viridiplantae > Streptophyta > Magnoliopsida > Poales > Poaceae > Triticum > Triticum urartu. Next base: position 521,766,285 of record NC_141873.1, on the reverse strand, counting down.
ATTTGTACTCCAACTCTTGCCGTTTCCGGCGTTAAGTTATATTTATTTGTCGGGTTCGGGTTTTGTCTTCGTGTGTTGTTGTCTTTGTCATGCATCTCATATCATGTCATCATGTGCATTGCATTTGCATACGTGTTCGTCTCATGCATTCGAGCTTTTTCTCCGTTGTCCATTTTGCATTCTGGCGCTTCGTTCTCCTCCGGTGGTCATTTCTAGCCTTCTTTCATGTGTGGGGATTAAACATTTCCGGATTGGACCGAGACTTGCCAAGCGGCCTTGGTTTACTACCGGTAGACCGCCTGTCAAGTTTCATATCAATTGGACTTCGTTTGATACTCCAACGGTTAACCGAGGGACCGAAAAGGCCTCGTGTGTGTTGCAGCCTAACACCCCTCCAATTTGGCCCAAAACCCACCAAACTCTGCTCCATGTCCTAGAGCGTTCGATCACGATCGCGTGGCCGAAAACCGCACCTCATTTGGACTCTCCTAGCTCCACTTATGCCTATAAATACACCCCCTCCATTTTCGGATCTCCTCCCCCACGAAACCCTAAAAACCCTCTCCGCCACCGCCGGACGTGTCCGGATGAGCCGGACAACGTCCGGATTCCGCCGCCGCTAATCCCGCTTCGCCACTTGGCAGGCGCCACCCACCACCGCCGCCGGCCCGCCCGAGCCCGCGGGAGGCCCCCGCGGCCCAGGTCAGCGTCGCCGCCGCCCGACTTCTTCCTCCTCCCGCGCCCCCGAGCCACCGCCGCCTCCTTCGCCGGCTCCGGCCACCGGGAGCCGCGCCGCCGCCTCACCCGGCCACCGCCTCGGGTCACCGCCGCCGCCACGCCACCGCGGGCCGCCGCCGCCGCGCGGGTCGCCGCCCCCGCCGCCCCTCCCTCCTCCGGCGACGAGCTCCGGCCACCGCGACCCCTCTCTCCGGCGAGCTCCCTCCGACTCTGGCGTAAATAGGAAATCCGGCGACCTCGATTTCCGTGCCACTACAGTAAACCCTAGATCCAAATCTGGGGTAGTTTTTTTTCACTAAGTCCCAGAATTTTTACTTCATATGCTCCTGTTCAAGGCCTCGTAACTTTGCATCCGTAGCTCCGATTCATGCATATAGCATATCAAAATGTTCATCTCAGAGAGTACATCATTTCATTCCATTGAATCATTTTCATTTGAGCTCATCTTGATGCCCGAAATGCTGTTATAAGAGGGCTTTGGTGAGTTAATTGTCAGATCTGCTAGTTCATCTTAGACTTTTGTCATTTTTGCCATGATTATTGTGTGCATGATATGCCTGTGAGTCCTTCATATGTTTTGTTAAGTATTTTGTCTTCTTTCCAGAGGTGAAACCCATGCATTTTTAGGATGTGTGTGGTGACTTGTGCAAGCTTGCAAAGTGAGGCACCCGGGAAATCTGTTTTCAGGGACTTAGTAGTTTTCACTAAGTCTGGGATTATTTAGTTCATGATGCCATATGTTCAGCTTGTTTTCTAGTGATCCGTGCCTCTTTTGAGGATGATCAGTAAAGGAGTTTTGTTAATCATGTTATGCTCTATCCATCCATGTCTTTGTTTGCAATTATGGAGCACCCTAGCTTGAGTCAATCGAGCTCTACTTTTGCTTCGTTGTGAATCTGGGCAGATCGTCAACTCGTTTGCGATTTTGCCGATGTTATTGTAGTTGATCCGTGCATGCTATGCCATTGTTCTTGCCATGTCTAGCTTGAATTTTATGCCTTCTTAATGGATGTATGCTTGCCTTGCCATGAATTGCACCGTGGTGAGTGCATCGAGCTCGTTTACGTGCCTTCATGAGTTATATTTCAGCATGTCTCAGTTTTCACTAAGTCTGAAACTGATTGTGTTTTAGCTATGTTCGTGTGCCCGTTAGTATATTTTGTGAACCCTTTTGGCCCCAGGTCACTTTGGGTCTTTTGTTAAGCTTGTTGAGTAGCTCCATGCTATGTTCTTATTTATTATAATCAGGTCATGTTTCATGTTGTTTTGCTGCTCCGAAGAGGGCTTCATGATCTGAAATTTCAGACAAGTGTTGATTTCACTAAGTCTAGAATCTGTTTTGCTTTTGCGTTATTGCCATGCTTGTTTGAACCTCATAGTGGATGATTCGGACGTGGCTCAGTGCTAGTCTTTTATTAAGCATCTTGTGTGCATCCCTTCCATGTATTTTCTTGTCATGTTTGGTTGCTGTAGCATGTTCATTTCATTCATTTAGATGCCTACTTGCTGTAAATCGCAGACCCGTGTCATTTTTGAAACACTTGCCATTTCCAAACCGTAACTCCGATTCCGGCGTTCTTTATATCATTTTCAAGTGGCACCCTTGGAATTCCAAGTTGAGGCCAGCTTCATGTATTTCCTGTCATATCTTGCATTTTGCCTCCCGCATCGCATCCCGCATAGCATATCATCATTGCATCATAACGCTTGATCCTTGCACGTGGTTGATTGTGTCCTTGTTGCTTGTTTGTCTTGTTTGGGTAGAGCCGGGAGACGAGTTCGCTACCGAGGAGCCCGTTGAATTTGCTTGTGAGGATCCAGTCAACTCTGACAACTGTGCAGGCAAGATGATCATACCCTCGAAATCACTACTATCTTTGCTATGCTAGTTTGCTCGCTCTTTTGCTACGCCAATGCTTCGATGCCTACCTTTTGCTTGTCAGCCTCCCAATTGCCATGTCAAACCTATAACCCACCATTGTCCTAGCAAACCGTTGATTGGCTATGTTACCGCTTTGCTCAGCCCCTCTTATAGCGTTGCTAGTTGCATGTGAAGTTTGGAGGCTGTTCCTTGTTGGAACATTTATTTACTTGTTGGGATATCATTATATTGCTATGTTATCTTAATGCATCTATATACTTGGTAAAGGGTGGAAGGCTCGGCCTCTCGCCTAGTGTTTTGTTCCACTCTTGCCGCCCTAGTTTCTGTCATATCGGTGTTATGTTCCCGGATTTTGCGTTCCTTACGCGGTTGGGTTATAATGGGAACCCCTTGATAGTTCGCCTTGTTTAAAGCTTTTCCAGCAATGCCCAACATTGGTCTTACCATTCGCCACCTAGCCTTTTCTTTCCCTTGGGTTCTGCAGACTCAAGGGTTATCTTATTTTACCCCCCGGGCCAGTGCTCCTCTGAGTGTTGGTCCAACCGAGCGATGTCCGGGGTTACCAGGGGCAACTCTGGGCTGGCCTACCCGACATCTTGCTCATCTGAGTGTGCCCTGAGAAAGAGATATGTGCAGCTCCTATCGGGATTTGTCGGCACATTCGGGCGGTGTTGCTGGTCTTGTTTTAACCTGTCGAAGTGTCTTGAGTTACCGAGATACCGAGCCTGATCGGAACGTCTTGGGAGGAGGTCTATTCCTTCGTTGACCGTGAGAGCTTGTCATGGGCTAAGTTGGGACTCCCCTGCAGGGTTTGAACTTTCGAAAGCCGTGCCCGCGGTTATGGGCAGATGGGAATTTGTTAATGTCTGGTTGTAGATAACTTGAACCTTAATTAATTAAAATGAATCAACTGAGTGTGTTATCGTGATGGCCTCTTCTCGGCGGAGTCCGTGAAGTGGACACGGTGTTGGAGTAATGTTTGCGTAGGTTGCTCTCTAGTTTCTCGCTCGCGCTTTGCCTCCTCTTCTCGCTCTCCTTTGCGAATAAGTTAGCCACCATATATGCTAGTCGCTTGCTGCAGCTCCACATATATATTGCCTTACCCTTCCTATAAGCTTAAATAGTCTTGATTGCGAGGGTGCAAGATTGCTGAGTCCCTGTGGCTCACAGATACTATAACTCCAGATGCAGGTCCAGGTGATTCCGCTCCAGGTGACGAGTACGAGCTCAAGTGGGAGTTCGACGAAGACTCTCAACGATACTACGTTTCCTTTCCCGATGATCAGTAGTGGTGCCCAGTTGGGGGTGATTGGGACCGTGTCACATGTTGGGTTCTCTTTTATTTTGGCGCCGTAGTCGGGCCATGAGTGTTTGGATGATGTAATGTTATTTATGTTCTTGATTGACGTGGCGAGTGTAAGCCAACTATGTATCTCCCCCTTTTATTATACATTACATGGGATGTTGTGATGATTGCCTAACTTGCGACATTGCTTTCAATGCGGTTATGTCTCTAAGTCGTGCCTCGACACGTGGGAGCTATAGCCGCATCGAGGGCGTTACAAGTTGGTAATCAGAGCCTTCCCCGACCTTAGGAGCCCCATTGCTTGATCGTTTTTAGCAGCCGAGTTGTGTCTAGAAAAATGTTTTGAGTCTTTAGGAATTATATATCGGAGAGTTTAGGAATTCTTTTTACTTCCCAGTATCCTCATCGCTTTGGTAAGGCATCCTGACGTAGAGTTTTGACTCTTCTCTTCTCAAATTTAACCAAATTTTTTTTAGGATCACGCGAGTATCTTGGAATCGTTCCGATGGCTTATGATGAGAACATTGTCTTGGTGCCTCCTGTCAGGGGTTTAGTGGAAGTGTCCCGGGGAGTTGAGCTCTGAGGTGTTGTCATCATAATTTTATCATTGCAATTCTGGAATACTTGAGATATGTTCGCCGACATCGAAAATCTCTTTTATGCAGTTCGTTGGTGAGATAACCTCGACGCCACCCAGTACTGGGGCGGGAGTTCGGGAGTATTGCCATAACTTGTATAACGGATGCTTTTCGAAGGTTGAGGTAGATGGTTTCCGAAGTTTTCTTGGTTATGTGTTGAAGGATGGATACAGCTGGATGTAGGATTTGCTAGTTTGGGTGAGATATTATGCTTCCCCTGTATCCCCAACACCTGATTGCATAACCGGAAAGGTTCGGGAGTTTCATAGGTGGGAATTCTAGTAGCTCTAGTTCTTCTTCCACGGATATTGGTTTGAGATTGGGATTTCTTACCGATTATTCATTCTCATTCCGTACCTTGTTGGTTTATTTCTTTACCTTAATTCTACGTGGCTTCTCAATTTATGGATATGTGACCATTTCAAGAGGAATGCATTCGTTCATTTTGTTCGGATGTGAAGACTATATGTTGCAATTTTCATTCCGTTGGATTCAGCTTCAATATTTATCTGTCAATGTGCTAATGGTGGTCAACCTCTTCAGGATGGCTCCTCCAACGCGCACGACTCCGAATCCTGATCCGCCACCACCTCCACCTCCTCCGGAGGCATGGCAAGCTGTGATGGCCGCAACCAATGCAAACACACAGCTGATCATGCAAATTCTTCAAGAGCGCAATCAAGGCAGTCAAGGGAACCAAGGCAGCAATCAGAGTCACTTTGCTACACTCAACCAGTTCCTTTCTAACGGGCCAAAGACTTTCAGTAATTGTGTTGAGGCAACTGATGCTGACGATTGCCTTGTGGATCTGTGTAAGCATTTCGAGTGCAGTAACGTCAGGCCTGAGGACTTTGTGAAGTTCGCTTCCTTCCAACTCAAAGATCAAGCTGCAGAATGGTTCCAGCAGTACAAGGATTCCAGAGGTGGACGTGTTATCACTTGGGATCATTTCCGTCGAGATTTCCGAGCTCATCATATTCCGCAGAGCGTGGTTGAAAGCAAGCGTGAGGAATTCTGCAATCTGAAGCAAGGCTCTTTGTCTGTCTATGACTACAACAAGTTGTTCCAGAAGCTTGCCCGCTTTGCCAAGCAGGACGTGCCTGATGAGAAGAGCATGATATACCAGTTCAGGGGTGGTCTCAGAGAAGATATTCAGCTCGCTCTTGTTCTCTTCGAGCCCTTGAGATATGATGAGTTCTACAACATGGCACTGAAGCAAGAGGCTGCTCAGTTGAGGTGTGATGCTTCCAGGAAGCGAGTCAGAGATGCTACTCCTTCTTCCTCTACTCAAGTGGCCAAGCAGCAGAAGTTTTGGCTTCCTCCTCCTCCGTTCCGTCAGCCGTATCAGCAGAAGAGCAAAGGTGGCAGTGGTTCTTCCCACCCACCCAACCCTGGCTTTCAGAACAAGGCTTTGTCTCAAGCTCCAAGATCGAGTGCTCCGTATCACCGTCCGCTTTCAGAGGTCACGTGCAACAAGTGCCAATAGAAGGGTCACTATGCCAACAAGTGTTTCAACCAGAGGCGTCTTCCTCCTCCTCCTCCTGTCAGATCGGCAAGTACAGCTGTGGTCAAGCATAACCCCAAGTCCGCCAAGGTCAACTTGCTGAATGCAGCTCAGGCAGAGGAATCACCAGATGTGATCATGGGTAACCTTCCTGTTAATGACATTCCCGCAAGAGTTCTTTTTTACACTGGTGCATCTTTATCATTTTTGTCGAAGCCTTTTGCATCCATGCATGATGTGCATACTATTGATTTGCCTAAGCTGATAGCGGTTTCTTCTCCGGGTTTGTTCATGAACACCAAAATGATGGCTCCGGATGTTACTATCACATTGGGCGACTACAAGTTCCTTTCTTCTCCTATGGTGCTTGGTAACTCAGATATTGATCTTATTCTCGGGATGGATTGGCTTTCTAAGCACAAGGCTCAGCTTGATTGTGCAGCCAGGCAGATTCAATTGACTCATTCGTCTGAGGATGTAATTGTCTTTGCCGCTCGTGATGATACTATCCGTCTGTTTTGTCTCAATGAGAAGGGTGAATTGGATGCTATCGCTCAAATTCCAGTCGTTTGCGAATATCAAGACGTCTTTCCAGAAGAGCTCCCAAGAATGCCTCCGCACCGGCCAGTTGAATTCGTTATTGAACTTGAGCCTGGTACGGAACCTGTGTGCAAACGTCCTTACAAGCTCGGACCTGAAGAGTTGAAGGAGCTGAAGAAGCAACTCGATGAGCAAGAAAGAATGGGTCTCATCCGGCCTAGTTCTTCTCCGTGGGGTTGTGGTGTTCTTTTTGTGAAGAAGAAGCATGGAACGGACCGACTTTGTGTTGATTACCGTCCAGTGAACAAGAAGACCATCAAGAACAAATACCCACTTCCCAACATCAATGAGCTGTTCGAACAACTCAAAGGTGCCCAAGTATTCTCCAAGCTTGATCTCCGTATGGGTTATCACCAGATTCGCATTCGTGAAGAAGATATTCCCAAGACAGCATTCGGAACAAGCTTTGGTTCATATGAATACACTGTCATGTCTTTTGGCCTCGCCAACGCTCCTCCGACGTTCTCTCGCATGATGAATTTCATCTTCAATGCCTACACCAATGACTTCGTTTTGGTCTATCTTGATGACATTCTAGTTTTCTCCAAGAACAAGGAAGATCACGCCAAACACTTGCGTTTGGTGCTTGATAAGCTCAGGGAACATCAGTTCTACGCCAAGTTCTCCAAGTGTGAATTTTGGCTCGATGAGGTTCTTTATCTTGGTCATATCATCTCTGCCAAGGGCATTTCCATGAATCCTGAGAAGGTGTCTGCAATTGTGAATTGGGAACCTCCTCAGAACGTGAAGCAACTCCGCAGTTTTCTCGGTCTCGCAAGCTATTGCCGAAGATTCGTTGAAAACTTTTCCAAGATCGCGAAGCCTCTCTCAAATCTTCTTTAGAAGCATGTCAAGTACGTTTGGTCTCCGGAGTGTGATATTGCTTTCAACACTTTGAAAGAGAAATTGATCACTGCTCCAGTTTTGACTCCACCTGATGAATCCAAGCCGTACGAGGTCTTTCGTGATGCCTCTCTCCAAGGTCTTGGCGCAGTATTGGTGCAAGAGAAGAAAGTTGTTGCTTATACATCTCGCCAGTTGAAGCCTAATGAGAAGAACTACCCCACTCATGATCTCGAGTTGGCGGCAGTTGTGCATGCTCTTTTGACTTGGAGACATCTTCTATTGGGAAGAAAAGTGGACATTTTCACTGATCACAAGAGTCTCAAGTACATCTTCACTCAGCCTAATCTCAACCTCAGGCAAACTCGATGGGTCAAAATGATTCAAGAGTATAATCCGAGTATTGAGTATACTCCAGGCAAGGCCAATGTGATTGCTGACGCTTTGAGCAGAAAAGCGTATTGCAACAGTCTGATTTTTAAGCCTTATCAACCCGAGCTTTGTGAAGCTTTCCGCAAACTTAATCTACAAGTTGTTCCTCAAGGTTTCCTCGCCAACCTTCAAGTCTCTCCTACCTTAGAAGACCAGATTCGCCAAGCCCAGCTTCTTGATGCTATGGTGAAAAAGGTGAAGATTGGGATTGCCAAGAGTCAGTCCAAGTACAAGTGCTACCGCCTGGATGACAAGGACACTGTTTTCTTCGAGGATCGTATTGTTGTGCCCAAAGGTGAACTTCGTAAAGTGATCATGAACGAGGCTCACAATTCTCTCCTCTCCATCCACCCTGGGAGCACGAAGATGTATCAGGACCTTAAGCAAGCTTATTGGTGGACTCGAATGAAGCGCGAGATCGCTCAATTCGTGAATGAATGTGATGTCTGCAGAAGAGTGAAGGCAGAACACCAAAGGCCAGCAGGTCTCCTCCAACCTCTTGCCATTCCAGAATGGAAGTTTGACCACATTGAAATGGACTTCGTGACTGGGTTTCCAAAGTCCAAGCATGGCAATGATGCTATATTCGTTGTCATCGACAAGCTCACCAAAGTGGCTCACTTTCTGCCTATCAAAGAGTCGATCACTGCAGCTCAATTGGCGGAACTCTATACCTCTCGCATTGTCTCTCTGCACGGTATTCCTCAAGTGATCTCTTCAGACCGTGGTAGCATCTTTACCTTGAAGTTTTGGGATTCTTTTCAGAAGGCCATGGGCACCAACATCCGCTTCAGCACAGCTTTCCATCCTCAAACAAGCGGTCAAGTCGAGCGTGTCAACCAGATTCTTGAAGATATGCTCAGGGCTTGTGTGATCTCCTTCGGCATGAAGTGGGAGGATTGTCTTCCTTATGCTGAATTCTCCTACAACAATAGTTTTCAAGCAAGTTCGGGCAAGGCCCCTTTTGAAATTCTGTATGGCAGGAAGTGCCGTACCCCTCTCAATTGGTCTGAAACCGGTGAACGTCAGCTGCTGGGTAATGACTTAATCACAGAAGCAGAAGAAATGTGCAAAGTCATTCGTGATAACCTCAAAGCAGCCCAATCCCGCCAGAAGAGCTACTATGATAGTAAGCACCGTGATTTGGTTTTTGAGATCGGAGATCATGTTTACCTCCGTGTCTCTCCTATGAAAGGTACTCGTCGCTTCGGTATCAAAGGGAAGCTTGCCCTAGATACGTGGGACCTTTCAAGATTGTCAGCAAGAGAGGCGACCTCGCCTATCAACTCGAGCTTCCTTCAAACTTTGCAAATGTTCATGACGTGTTCCATGTCTCTCAGCTTCGAAAGTGCTTCAAGACTCCTGACCGCACCGTCAACTTCGAGGACGTTGAGCTCCAAGAAGATCTCTCTTATCGTGAGCACCCAGTTGCTATTCTTGAAGAGACTGAACGCGAGACTCGCAACAAGTCAATCAAATTTCTCAAAGTCAAGTGGTCACACCATTCCGACCGTGAACCTACCTGGGAACGCGAGGATCACCTCCGTTTTGAGTACCCGGAGTTCTTTCAGTCCTAGATCTCGGGACGAGATCTTTTCGTAGTGGTGGAGTGTTGTAACACCCCGGATATAACTTTCCCTATTTGTACTCCAACTCTTGCCGTTTCCGGCGTTAAGCTATATTTATTTCTCGGGTTCAGGTTTTGTCTTCGTGTGTTGTTGTCTTTGTCATGCATCTCATATCATGTCATCATGTGCATTGCATTTGCATACGTGTTCGTCTCATGCATTCGAGCTTTTTCTCCGTTGTCCGTTTTGCATTCCGGCGCTTCGTTCTCCTCCGGTGGTCATTTCTAGCCTTCTTTCATGTGTGGGGATTAAACATTTCCGGATTGGACCGAGACTTGCCAAGCAGCCTTTGTTTACTACCGGTAGACCGCCTGTCAAGTTTCGTATCAATTGGACTTTGTTTGATACTCCAACGGTTAACCGAGGGACCGAAAAGGCCTCGTGTGTGTTGCAGCCCAACACCCCTCCAATTTTGCCCAAAACCCACCAAACTCTGCTCCATGTCCTAGAGCGTTCGATCACGATCGCGTGGACGAAAACCGCACCTCATTTGGACTCTCCTAGCTCCACTTATGCCTATAAATACACCCCCTCTGTTTTCGGATCTCCTCCCCCACGAAACCCTAAAAACCCTCTCCGCCGCCGCCGGACGTGTCCGGACGAGCCGGAAAACGTCCGGATTCCGCCGCCGCCAATCCCGCTTCGCCACGTGGCAGGCGCCACCCACCGCCGCCGCCGGCCCGCCCGAGCCCGCGGGAGGCCCCCGCGGCCCAGGTCGGCGTCGCCGCCACCCGACTTCTTCCTCCTCCCGCGCTCCCGAGCCACCGCCGCCTCCTTCGCCGGCTCCGGCCACCGGGAGCCGCGCCGCCACCTCGCCCGGCCGCCACCTCGGGTCACCGCCGCCGCCACGCCACCGCGGGCCGCCGCCGCCGCGCGGGTCGCCGCCCCCGCCGCCCGCTCCCTCCTCCGGCGACGAGCTCTGGCCACCGCGACCCCTCTCTCCGGCGAGCTCCCTCCGACTCCGGCGTAAACAAGAAATCCGGCGACCTCCATTTCCGTGCCGCTACAGTAAACCCTAGATCCAGATCTGGGGTAGTTTTTTTTCACTAAGTACCAGAATTTTTACTTCATATGCTCCTGTTTGAGGCCCCGTAACTTTGCATCCGTAGCTTCGATTCATGCATATAGCATATCAAAATTTTCATCTCAGAGAGTACATCATTTCATTCCATTGCATCATTTTCATTTGAGCTCATCTTGATGCCCGAAATGCTGTTATAAGAGGGCTTCGTGAGTTAATTGTCAGATCTGCTAGTTCATCTTAGACTTTTGTCATTTTTGCCATGATTATTGTGTGCATGATATGCCTGTGATTCCTTCATATGTTTTGTTAAGTATTTTGTCTTCTTTCCAGAGGTGCAACCCATGCATTTTTAGGATGTGTGTGGTAACTTGTGCAAGCTTGCAAAGTGAGGCACCCGGGAAATCTGTTTTCAGGGACTTCGTAGTTTTCACCAAGTCTGGGATTATTTAGTTCATGATGCCATATGTTCAGCTTGTTTCCTAGTGATCCGTGCCTCTTTTGAGGATGATCATTAAAGGAGTTTTGTTAATCATGTTATGCTCTATCCATCCATGTCTTTGTTTGCAATTATGGAGCACCCTAGCTTGAGTCAATCGAGCTCTACTTTTGCTTCGTTGTGAATCTGGGCAGATCGTCAACTCGTTTGCGATTTTGCCGATGTTATTGTAGTTGATCCGTGCACACTATGCCATTGTTCTTGCCATGTCTAGCTTGAATTTTATGCCTTCTTAATGGATGTATGCTTGCCTTGCCATGAATTGCAACGTGGTGAGTGCATCGAGCTCGTTTACGTGCCTTCGTGAGTTATATTTCAGCATGTCTCAGTTTTCACTAAGTCTGAAACTGATTGTGTTTTAGCTATGTTCGTGTGCCCGTTAGTATATTTTGTGAACCCTTTTGGCCCCAGGTCAATTTGGGTCTTTTGTTAAGCTTGTTGAGTAGCTCCATGCTATGTTCTTATTTATTATAATCAGGTCATGTTTCATGTTGTTTTGCTGCTCCGAAGAGGGCTTCATGATCTGAAATTTCAGACAAGTGTTGATTTCACTAAGTCTGGAATCTGTTTTGCTTTTGCGTTTTTGCCATGCTTATTTGAACCTCATAGTGGATGATTTGGTCGTGGCTCAGTGCTAGTCTTTTATTAAGCATCTTGTGTGCATCCCTGCCATGTATTTTGTTGTCATGTTTGGTTGCTGTAGCATGTTCATTTCATTCATTTAGATGCCTACTTGCTGTAAATCGCAGACCGGTGTCATTTTTGAAACGCTTGCCATTTCCAAACCGTAACTCCGATTCCGGCGTTCTTTATATCGTTTTCAAGCGATTTCATCTCATCTTTCCAGTGGCACCCTTGGAATTCCAAGTTGAGGCCAGCTTCATGTATTTCCTGTCATATCTTGCATTTTGCCTCCCGCATCGCATCCCGCATAGCATATCAACATTGCATCATAACGCTTGATCCTTGCACGTGGTTGATTGTGTCCTTACTGCTTGTTTGTCTTTTTTGGGTAGAGCCAGGAGACGAGTTCGCTACCGAGGAGCCCATTGAGTTTGCTTGTGAGGATCCAGTCAACTCTGACAACTGTGCAGGCAAGATGATCATACCCTCGAAATCACTACTATCTTTGCTATGCTAGTTTGCTCGCTCTTTTGCTATGCCAATGCTTCGATGCCTACCTTTTGCTTGTCAGCCTCCCAATTGCCATGTCAAACCTATAACCCACCATTGTCCTAGCAAACCGTTGATTGGCTATGTTACCGCTTTGCTCAGCCCCTCTTATAGCGTTGCTAGTTGCATGTGAAGAGCAAAGGTGGATCTGTGTAAGCATTTCGAGTGCAGTAACGTCAGGCCTGAGGACTTTGTGAAGTTCGCTTCCTTCCAACTCAAAGATCAAGCTACAGAATGGTTCCAGCAGTACAAGGATTCCAGAGGTGGACGTGTTATCACTTGGGATCATTTCCGTCGAGATTTCCGAGCTCATCATATTCCGCAGAGCGTGGTTGAAAGCAAGCGTGAGGAATTCCGCAATCTGAAACAAGGCTCTTTGTCTGTCTATGACTACAACAAGTTGTTCCAGAAGCTTGCCCGCTTTGCCAAGCAGGACGTGCCTGATGAGAAGAGCATGATATACCAGTTCAGGGGTGGTCTCAGAGAAGATATTCAGCTCGCTCTTGTTCTCTTCGAGCCCTTGAGATATGATGAGTTCTACAACATGGCACTGAAGCAAGAGGCTGCTCAGTTGAGGTGTGATGCTTCCAGGAAGCGAGTCAGAGAAGCTACTCCTTCTTCCTCTACTCAAGTGGCCAAGCAGCAGAAGTTTTGGCTTCCTCCTCCTCCGTTCCGTCAGCCGTATTAGCAGAAGAGCAAAGGTGGCAGTGGTTCTTCCCACCCACCCAACCCTGGCTTTTAGAACAAGGCTTTGTCTCAAGCTCCAAGATCGAGTGCTCCGTATCACCGTCCGCTTTCAGAGGTCACGTGCAACAAGTGCCAACAGAAGGGTCACTATGCCAACAAGTGTTTCAACCAGAGGCGTCTTCCTCCTCCTCCTCCTGTCAGATCGGCAAGTACAGCTGTGGTCAAGCATAACCCCAAGTCCGCCAAGGTCAACTTGCTGAATGCAGCTCAGGCAGAGGAATCACCAGATGTGATCATGGGTAACCTTCCTGTTAATGACATTCCCGCAAGAGTTCTTTTTTACACTGGTGCATCTTTATCATTTTTGTCGAAGCCTTTTGCATCCATGCATGATGTGCATACTATTGATTTGCCTAAGCTGATAGCGGTTTCTTCTCCGGGTTTGTTCATGAACACCAAAATGATGGCTCCGGATGTTACTATCACATTGGGCGACTACAAGTTCCTTTCTTCTCCTATGGTGCTTGGTAACTCAGATATTGATCTTATTCTCGGGATGGATTGGCTTTCTAAGCACAAGGCTCAGCTTGATTGTGCAGCCAGGCAGATTCAATTGACTCATTCGTCTGAGGATGTAATTGTCTTTGCCGCTCGTGATGATACTATCCGTCTGTTTTGTCTCAATGAGAAGGGTGAATTGGATGCTATCGCTCAAATTCCAGTCGTTTGCGAATATCAAGACGTCTTTCCAGAAGAGCTCCCAGGAATGCCTCCGCACCGGCCAGTTGAATTCGTTATTGAACTTGAGCCTGGTACGGAACCTGTGTGCAAACGTCCTTACAAGCTCGGACCTGAAGAGTTGAAGGAGCTGAAGAAGCAACTCGATGAGCAAGAAAGAATGGGTCTCATCCGGCCTAGTTCTTCTCCGTGGGGTTGTGGTGTTCTTTTTGTGAAGAAGAAGCATGGAACGGACCGACTTTGTGTTGATTACCGTCCAGTGAACAAGAAGACCATCAAGAACAAATACCCACTTCCCAACATCAATGAGCTGTTCGAACAACTCAAAGGTGCCCAAGTATTCTCCAAGCTTGATCTCCGTATGGGTTATCACCAGATTCGCATTCGTGAAGAAGATATTCCCAAGACAGCATTCAGAACAAGCTTTGGTTCATATGAATACACTGTCATGTCTTTTGGCCTCGCCAACGCTCCTCCGACGTTCTCTCGCATGATGAATTTCATCTTCAATGCCTACACCAATGACTTCGTTTTGGTCTATCTCGACGACATTCTAGTTTTCTCCAAGAACAAGGAAGATCACGCCAAACACTTGCGTTTGGTGCTTGATAAGCTCAGGGAACATCAGTTCTGCGCCAAGTTCTCCAAGTGTGAATTTTGGCTCGATGAGGTTCTTTATCTTGGTCATATCATCTCTGCCAAGGGCATTTCCATGAATCCTGAGAAGGTGTCTGCAATTGTGAATTGGGAACCTCCTCAGAACGTGAAGCAACTCCGCAGTTTTCTCGGTCTCGCAAGCTATTGCCGAAGATTCGTTGAAAACTTTTCCAAGATCGCGAAGCCTCTCTCAAATCTTCTTTAGAAGCATGTCAAGTACGTTTGGTCTCCGGAGTGTGATATTGCTTTCAACACTTTGAAAGAGAAATTGATCACTGCTCCAGTTTTGACTCCACCTGATGAATCCAAGTCGTACGAGGTCTTTTGTGATGCCTCTCTCCAAGGTCTTGGCGCAGTATTGATGCAAGAGAAGAAAGTTGTTGCTTATACATCTCGCCAGTTGAAGCCTAATGAGAAGAACTAACCCACTCATGATCTCGAGTTGGCGGCAGTTGTGCATGCTCTTTTGACTTGGAGACATCTTCTATTGGGAAGAAAAGTGGACATTTTCACTGATCACAAGAGTCTCAAGTACATCTTCACTCAGCCTAATCTCAACCTCAGGCAAACTCGATGGGTCAAAATGATTCAAGAGTATAATTCGAGTATTGAGTATACTCCAGGCAAGGCCAATGTGATTGCTGACGCTTTGAGCAGAAAAGCGTATTGCAACAGTCTGATTCTTAAGCCTTATCAATCCGAGCTTTGTGAAGCTTTCCGCAAACTTAATCTACAAGTTGTTCCTCAAGGTTTCCTCGCCAACCTTCAAGTCTCTCCTACCTTAGAAGACCAGATTCGCCAAGCCCAGCTTCTTGATGCTATGGTGAAAAAGGTGAAGATTGGGATTGCCAAGAGTCAGTCCAAGTACAAGTGCTACCGCCTGGATGACAAGGACACTGTTTTCTTCGAGGATTGTATTGTTGTGCCCAAAGGTGAACTTCGTAAAGTGATCATGAACGAGGCTCACAATTCTCTCCTCTCCATCCACCCTGGGAGCACGAAGATGTATCAGGACCTTAAGCAAGCTTATTGGTGGACTCGAATGAAGCGCGAGATCGCTCAATTCGTGAATGAATGTGATGTCTGCAGAAGAGTGAAGGCAGAACACCAAAGGCCAGCAGGTCTCCTCCAACCTCTTGCCATTCCAGAATGGAAGTTTGACCACATTGAAATGGACTTCGTGACTGGGTTTCCAAAGTCCAAGCGTGGCAATGATGCTATATTCGTTGTCATCGACAAGCTCACCAAAGTGGCTCACTTTCTGCCTATCAAAGAGTCGATCACTGCAGCTCAATTGGTGGAACTCTATACCTCTCGCATTGTCTCTCTGCACAGTATTCCTCAAGTGATCTCTTCAGACCATGGCAGCATCTTTACCTCGAAGTTTTGGGATTCTTTTCAGAAGGCCATGGGCACCAACATCCGCTTCAGCACAGCTTTCCATCCTCAAACAAGCGGTCAAGTCGAGCGTGTCAACCAGATTCTTGAAGATATGCTCAGGGCTTGTGTGATCTCCTTCGGCATGAAGTGGGAGGATTGTCTTCCTTATGCTGAATTCTCCTACAAAAATAGTTTTCAAGCAAGTTTGGGCAAGGCCCCTTTTGAAATTCTGTATGGCAGGAAGTGTCGTACCCCTCTCAACTGGTCTGAAACCGGTGAACGTCAGCTGCTGGGTAATGACTTAATCACAGAAGCAGAAGAAATGTGCAAAGTCATTCGTGATAACCTCAAAGCAGCCCAATCCCGCCAGAAGAGCTACTATGATAGTAAGCACCGTGATTTGGTTTTTGAGATCGGAGATCATGTTTACCTCCGTGTCTCTCCTATGAAAGGTACTCGTCGGTTCGGTATCAAAGGGAAGCTTGCCCTAGATACGTGGGACCTTTCAAGATTGTCAGCAAGAGAGGCGACCTCGCCTATCAACTCGAGCTTCCTTCAAACTTTGCAAATGTTCATGACGTGTTCCATGTCTCTCAGCTTCGAAAGTGCTTCAAGACTCCTGACCGCACCGTCAACTTCGAGGACATTGCGCTCCAAGAAGATCTCTCTTATCGTGAGCACCCAGTTGCTATTCTTGAAGAGACTGAACGCGAGACTCGCAAAAAGTCAATCAAATTTCTCAAAGTCAAGTGGTCACACCATTCCGACCGTGAACCTACCTGGGAACGCGAGGATCACCTCCGTTTTGAGTACCCGGAGTTCTTTCAGTCCTAGATCTCGGGACGAGATCTTTTCATAGTGGTGGAGTGTTGTAACACCCCGGATATAACTTTCCCTATTTGTACTCCAACTCTTGCCGTTTCCGGCGTTAAGTTATATTTATTTCTCGGGTTCGGGTTTTGTCTTCGTGTGTTGTTGTCTTTGTCATGCATCTCATATCATGTCATCATGCGCATTGCATTTCCATACGTGTTCGTCTCATGCATTCGAGCTTTTTCTCCGTTGTCCGTTTTGCATTCCGGCGCTTCGTTCTCCTCCGGTGGTCATTTCTAGCCTTCTTTCGTGTGTGGGGATTAAACATTTCCGGATTGGACCGAGACTTGCCAAGCGGCCTTGGTTTACTACCGGTAGACCGCCTGTCAAGTTTCGTATCAATTGGACTTTGTTTGATACTCCAACGGTTAACCGAGGGACCGAAAAGGCCTCGTGTGTGTTGCAGCCCAACACCCCTCCAATTTGGCCCAAAACCCACCAAACTCTGCTCCATGTCCTAGAGCGTTCGATCACGATCGCGTGGCCGAAAACCGCACCTCATTTGGACTCTCCTAGCTCCACTTATGCCTATAAATACACCCCCTCCGTTTTCGGATCTCCTCCCCCACGAAACACTAAAAACCCTCTCCGCCGCCGCCGGACGTGTCCGGACGAGCCGGACAACGTCCGGATTCCGCCGCCGCCAATCCCGCTTCGCCACGTGGCAGGCGCCACCCACCGCCGCTGCCGGCCCGCCCGAGCCCGCGGGAGGCCCCCGTGGCCCAGGTCGGCGTCGCCGCCACCCGACTTCTTCCTCCTCCCGCGCTCCCGAGCCACCGCCGCCTCCTTCGCCGGCTCCGGCCACCGGGAGCCGCGCCGCCGCCTCGCCCGGCCGCCGCCTCGGGTCACCGCCGCCGCCACGCCACCGCGGGCCGCCGCCGCCGCGCGGGTCGCCGCCCCCGCCGCCCGCTCCCTCCTCCGGCGACGAGCTCTGGCCACCGCGACCCCTCTCTCCGGCGAGCTCCCTCCGACCCCGGCGTAAACAAGAAATCCGGCGACCTCGATTTCCGTGCCGCTACAGTAAACCCTAGATCCAGATCTGGGGTAGTTTTTTTTCACTAAGTCCCAGAATTTTTACTTCATATGCTCCTGTTTGAGGCCCCGTAACTTTGCATCCGTAGCTCCGATTCATGCATATAGCATATCAAAATGTTCACCTCAGAGATTACATCATTTCATTCCATTGCATCATTTTCATTTGAGCTCATCTTGATGCCCGAAATGCTGTTATAAGAGGGCTTCGTGAGTTAATTGTCAGATCTGCTAGTTCATCTTAGACTTTTGTC
This sequence comes from Triticum urartu, assembly GCF_056163025.1. Lineage (NCBI taxonomy): Eukaryota > Viridiplantae > Streptophyta > Magnoliopsida > Poales > Poaceae > Triticum > Triticum urartu. The sequence continues at coordinate 521,748,400 of NC_141873.1, read as the reverse complement.
ATTTTTGCCATGATTATTGTGTGCATGATATGCCTGTGAGTCCTTCATATGTTTTGTTAAGTATTTTGTCTTCTTTCCAGAGGTGCAACCCACGAATTTTTAGGATGTGTGTGGTGACTTGTGCAAGCTTGCAAAGTGAGGCACCCGGGAAATCTGTTTTCAGGGACTTAGTAGTTTTCTCTAAGTCTGGGATTATTTAGTTCATGATGCCATATGTTCAGCTTGTTTCCTAGTGATCCGTGCCTCTTTTGAGGATGATCAGTAAAGGAGTTTTGTTAATCATGTTATTCTCTATCCATCCATGTCTTTGTTTGCAATTATGGAGCACCCTAGCTTGAGTCAATCGAGCTCTACTTTTTCTTCGTTGTGAATCTGGGCAGATCGTCAACTCGTTTGCGATTTTGCCGATGTTATTGTAGTTGATCCGTGCATGCTATGCCATTGTTCTTGCCATGTCTAGATTGAATTTTATGCCTTCTTAATGGATGTATGCTTGCCTTGCCATGAATTGCACCGTGGTGAGTGCATCGAGCTCGTTTACGTGCCTTCGTGAGTTATATTTCAGCATGTCTCAGTTTTCACTAAGTCTGAAACTGATTGTGTTTTAGCTATGTTCGTGTGCCCGTTAGTATATTTTGTGAACCCTTTTGGCCCCAGGTCACTTTGGGTATTTTGTTAAGCTTGTTGAGTAGCTCCATGATATGTTCTTATTTATTATAATCAGGTCCTTTTTCATGTTGTTTTGCTGCTCCGAAGAGGGCTTCATGATCTGAAATTTCAGACAAGTGTTGATTTCACTAAGTCTGGAATCTGTTTTGCTTTTGCGTTTTTGCCAGGCTTGTTTGAACCTCATAGTGGATGATTTGGCCGTGGCTCAGTGCTAGTCTTTTATTAAGCATCTTGTGTGCATCCCTGCCATGTATTTTTTTGTCATGTTTGGTTGCTGTAGCATGTTCATTTCATTCATTTAGATGCCTACTTGCTGTAAATCGCAGACCGGTGTCATTTTTGAAATGCTTGCCATTTCCAAACCGTAACTCCGATTCCGGCGTTCTTTATATCGTTTTCAAGCGATTTCATCTCATCTTTCCAGTGGCACCCTTGGAATTCCAAGTTGAGGCCAGCTTCATGTATTTCCTGTCATATCTTGCATTTTGCCTCCCGCATCGCATCCCGCATAGCATATCATCATTGCATCATAACGCTTGATCCTTGCACGTGGTTGATTGTGTCCTTGTTGCTTGTTTGTCTTGTTTGGGTAGAGCCGGGAGACGAGTTCGCTACCGAGGAGCCCGTTGAGTTTGCTTGTGAGGATCCAGTCAACTCTGACAACTGTGCAGGCAAGATGATCATACCCTCGAAATCACTACTATCTTTGCTATGCTAGTTTGCTCGCTCTTTTGCTATGCCAATGCTTCGATGCCTACCTTTTGCTTGTCAGCCTCCCAATTGCCATGTCAAACCTATAACCCACCATTGTCCTAGCAAACCGTTGATTGGCTATGTTACCGCTTTGCTCAGCCCCTCTTATAGCGTTGCTAGTTGCATGTGAAGTTTGGAGGCTGTTCCTTGTTGGAACATTTATTTACTTGTTGGGATATCATTATATTGCTATGTTATCTTAATGCATCTATATACTTGGTAAAGGGTGGAAGGCTCGGCCTCTCGCCTAGTGTTTTGTTCCACTCTTGCCGCCCTAGTTTCCGTCATATCGGTGTTATGTTCCCGGATTTTGCGTTCCTTACGCGGTTGGGTTATAATGGGAACCCCTTGATAGTTCGCCTTGTTTAAAGCTTTTCCAGCAATGCCCAACATTGGTCTTACCATTCGCCACCTAGCCTTTTCTTTCCCTTGGGTTCTGCAGACTCAAGGGTCATCTTATTTTACCCCCCCCCCCCCGGGCCAGTGCTCCTCTGAGTGTTGGTCCAACCGAGCGATGTCTGGGGCTACCAGGGGCAACTCTGGGCTGGCCTACCCGACGTCTTGCTCATCTGAGTGTGCCCTGAGAAAGAGATATGTGCAGCTCCTATCGGGATTTGTCGGCACATTCGGGCGGTGTTGCTGGTCTTGTTTTAACCTCTCGAAGTGTCTTGAGTTACCGAGATACCGAGCCTGATCGGAACGTCTTGGGAGGAGGTCTATTCCTTCATTGACCGTGAGAGCTTGTCATGGGCTAAGTTGGGACTCCCCTGCAGGGTTTGAACTTTCGAAAGCCGTGCCCGCGGTTGTGGGCAGATGGGAATTTGTTAATGTCCGGTTGTAGATAACTTGAACCTTAATTAATTAAAATGAATCAACTGAGTGTGTTACCGTGATGGCCTCTTCTCGGCGGAGTCCGGGAAGTGGACACGGTGTTGGAGTAATGTTTGCGTAGGTTTCTCTCTAGTTTCTCGCTCGCGCTTTGCCTCCTCTTCTCGCTCTCCTTTGCGAATAAGTTAGCCACCATATATGCTAGTCGCTTGCTGCAGCTCCACATATATATTGCCTTACCCTTCCTGTAAGCTTAAATAGTCTTGATCGCGAGGGTGCAAGATTGCTGAGTCCCTGTGGCTCACAGATACTATAACTCCAGATGCAGGTCCAGGTGATTCCGCTCCAGGTGACGAGTACGAGCTCAAGTGGGAGTTCGACGAAGACTCTCAACGATACTACGTTTCCTTTCCCGATGATCAGTAGTGGTGCCCAGTTGGGGGTGATTGGGACCGTGTCGCATGTTGGGTTCTCTTTTATTTTGGTGCCGTAGTCGGGCCATGAGTGTTTGGATGATGTAATGTTATTTATGTTCTTGATTGACGTGGCGAGTGTAAGCCAACTATGTATCTCCCCCTTTTATTATACATTACATGGGATGTTGTGATGATTGCCTAACTTGCGACATTGCTTTCAATGCGGTTATGTCTCTAAGTCGTGCCTCGACATGTGGGAGCTATAGCCGCATCGAGGGCATTACACTAAGCTTGGGGATGCCCATGGCACCCCCAAGATAATCTAAGGACACCAAAAAGTCAAATCTTGGGGATGCCCCGGAAGGCATCCCCTCTCTCGTCTACTTCCATCGGTAACTTTACTTGGAGTTATATTTTTATTCACCACATGATATGTGTTTTGCTTGGAGCATCTTGTATGATTTGAGTCTTTGTTTTTTTAGTCTACCACAATCATCCTTGCTGTACACATCTTTTGAGAGAGCCATACATTAATTGGAATTTGATAGAATACTCTATGTGCTTCACTTATATCTTTTGAGCTTTATAGTTTTGCTCTAGTGCTTCACTTATATCTTTTAGAGCACGGTGGTGGATTTGTTTTATAGAAACTATTGATCTCTCATGCTTCGCTTAGATTATTTTGAGAGTCTTAAATAGCATGGTAATTTGTTTAAATATCTTAATATGCTAGGTATATGAAAATAGTAAAAACCTTCTTTTGAGTGCATTGAATACTAAGAAAAGTTTGATGCTTGATAATTGTTTTGAGATATGGAGGTGATAATATCAAATTCGTGCTAGTTGAGTAGTTGTGAATTTGAGAAATGCTTGTGTTGAAGTTTGCAAGTCCCGTAGCATGCACGTATGGTAAACGTTATGTAACAAATTTGAAACATGAAGTGTTATTTGATTGTCCTCCTTATGAGTGGCGGTCGGGGACAAGCGATGGTCTTTTCCTACCAATCTATCCCCCTAGGAGCATGCACGTAGTGCTTTGGTTTTTGATGGCTTGTAGATTTTTGCAATAAGTATGTGAGTTCTTTATGACTAATGTTGAGTCCATGGATTATACGCACTCTCACCCTTCCATCATTGGTAGCCTCTTCGGTACCGTGCATTGCCCTTTCTCACATTGAGAGTTGGTGCAAACTTCGCCGGTGCATCCAAATCCCGTGATATGATACGCTCTTTCACACATAGACTTCCTTATATCTTCCTCAAAACAGCCACCATACCTACCTATTATGGCATTTCCATAGCCATTCCGAGATATATTGCCATGCAAATTTCCACCATTCCGTTCATCATGACACATTCATTATTGTCATATTGCTTAGCATGGTCATGTAGTTGACATAGTATTTGTGGCAAAGCCACCGTTCATAATTCTTTCATACATGTCACTCTTGGTTCATTGCATATCCCGGTACACCGCCGGAGGCATTCATATAGAGTCATACTTTGTTCTAGTATCGAGTTGTAATCATTGAGTTGTAAATAAATAGAAGTGTGATGATCATCATTTTCTAGAGCATTGTCCCAACTGAGGAATATAAAAAAAGAGAAAGGCCATAAAAAATGAAGGCCCAAAAAAATGATGAGAGAAAAAGAGAGAAGGGACAACTACTATCCTTTGCCACACTTATGCTTCAAAGTAGCACCATAATCTTCATGATAGAGAGTCTCTTGTTTTGTCACTTTCATATACTAGTGGGAATTTTTCATTATAGAACTTGGCTTGTATATTCCAACAATGGGCCTCCTCAAGTGCCCTAGGTCTTCATGAGCAAGCAAGTTGGATGCACACCCACTTAGTTTCTTTTGTTGAGCTTTCATACATTTATAGCTCTAGTGCATCCGTTGCATGGCAATCCCTACTCCTTGTATTAACATCAATCGATGGGCATCTCCATAGCCCATTGATTAGCCTCATTGATGTGAGATCTTCTCCTTTTTTATCTTCTCCACATAACCCCCATCATCATATTCTATTCCACCTATAGTGCTATGTCCATGGCTCGCGCTCATACATTGCGTGAAAGTTTATAAGTTTGAGATTACTAAAGTATGAAACAATTGCTTGGCTTGTCATCGGGGTTGTGCATGATGAGAGCATTCTTGTGTGACGAAAATGGAGCATGACTAAACTATATGATTTTGTAGGGATGAACTTTCTTTGGCCATGTTATTTTGAGAAGACATAATTGCTTAGTTAGTATGCTTGAAGTATTATTATTTTTATGTCAATATGAACTTTTGTCTTGAATATTTCGGATCTGAATATTCATGCCACAACTAAGAAGAATTACATTGAAATTATGCCAAGTAGCACTCCGCATCAAAAATTCTTTTTTTATCATTTACCTACTCGAGGACGAGCAGGAATTAAGCTTGGGGATGCCTGATACGTCTCCAACATATCTATAATTTTTGATTGCTCCATGCTATATTATCTACTGTTTTGGACCATATTGGGCTTTATTTTCCACTTTTATATTACTTTTGGGACTAACCTATTAACCGGAGGCCCAGCCTAGAATTGCTGTTTTTTGCCTATTTCAGTGTTTCGAAGAAACGGAATATCAAACGGAGTCCAAACGGAATGAAACCTTCGGGAACGTGATTTTCTCAACAAATATGATCCAGGAGACTTGGACCCTCCGTCAAGAAAGGAGGGAGGTGGCCACGAGGGTGGAGGGCGCCCCCCTCCTAGGGCGCGCCCCCTACCTCGTGGGCCCCCCTTTGCTCCACCGACGTACTCCTTCCTCCTATATATACCTATGTACCCTCAAACGATCAGATACGGAGCCAAAAACCTAATTCCACCGCCGCAACCTTCTGTACTCACGAGATCCCATCTTGGGGCCTGTTCCGGAGCTCCGCCAGAAGGGGAATCCACCATGGAGGGCTTCTACATCATCACCATAGCCCCTCCGATGAAGTGTGAGTAGTTTACCTCAGACCTTCGGGTCCATAGTTAGTAGCTAGATGGCTTCTCTCTTTTTGGATCTCAATACAATGTTCTCCCCCTCTCTCGTGGAGATCTATTCGATGTAATCTTCTTTTTGCGGTGTGTTTGTTGAGACCGATGAATTGTGGGTTTATGATCAAGTTTATCTATGAACAATATTTGAATCTTCTCTGAATTCTTGTATGTATGATTGGTTATCTTTGCAAGTCTCTTCGAATTATCAGTTTGGTTTGGCCTACTAGATTGGTTTTTCTTGCAATGGGAGAAGTGCTTAGCTTTGGGTTCAATCTTGCGGTGTCCTTTCCCAGTGACAGTAGGGGTAGCAAGGCACGTATTGTATTGTTGCCATCGAGGATAACAAGATGGTTTTTTTTTCATATTTCATGAATTTATCTCTCTACATCATGTCATCTTGCTTAAGGCGTTACTCTGTTTTCTTGAACTTAATACTCTAGATGCATGCTGGATAGCGGTTGATGAGTGGAGTAATAGTAGTAGATGCAGGCAGGAGTCGGTCTACTTGTCTCAGACGTGATGCCTATATACATGATCATACCTAGATATTCTCATAACTATGCTCAATTATGTCAATTGCTCAACAGTAATTTGTTCACCCACCGTAGAATACTTATGCTCTTGAGAGAAGCCACTGGTGAAATCTATGGCCCCTGGGTCTATTCTCATCATATCAATCTTCAATCACTTTATTATTGCTTTGCTTTTTTACTTTGCCTTTTATTTTACCTTGCATCTTTATATCAAAAATACCAAAAATATTATCTATCATCTCTATCAGATCTCACTCTCGTAAGTGACCATGAAGGGATTGACAACCCCTAATCGCGTTGGTTGAGTTGAGCTATTTGTTTTGTGTAGGTACGAGGGACTTGCATGTAGCCTCCTACTGGATTGATACCTTGGTTCTCAAAAACTGAGGGAAATACTTACTCTACTCTGCTGCATCACCATTTCCTCTTCAAGGAAATCCAATGCAGTGCTCAAGAGGTAGCAGCATTTCTTAACGCTTACCGATATTACCTATTCTTTGACATTCATCACAAGATAAGACGAACTTACGGGCATCCTTGAAGTGAGTAGGCCAATAAAATCCAGATTGCAATACCTTGTGAGCAGTTGTATCTCCAGCATGATGCCCTCCATAAGCTTCGGAGTGACATTTCCGTAGGATTTGTCCCTGTTTATGCTCAGGTACACAAAGTCTAATAATACCATCTACTCCTTCTTTATAAAGATGTGGGTCATCCCAAAAGTAATGTCTTAAATCATAAAAGAATTTTTTATTTTGTTGGTATGTAAATCTAGGTGGTAGATATTTAGCAACAATATAATTAGCATAGTCAACATACCAAGGAGTATTATGAGCAACATTTATTGCAGCTAACTGCTCATCAGGAAAACTATCATCAATAGGTAGTGGGTCATCAGGCACATTTTCAAGCCTAGACAAATTATCAGCTACGGGGTTCTCAGCTCCTTTTCTATCAATGATATGTAAATCAAACTCTTCTAACAAGAGGACCCATTGAATAAGTCTAGGTTTAGCATCTTTCTTTTCCATAAGATATTTAATAGCAGCATGATCGGTGCGAACAACTACTTTGGAATCAACAATATAAGGTCTAAATTTATCACAAGAAAACACCACTGCTAAGAATTCTTTTTCAGTAGTAGCATAGTTTCGTTGAGCGTTGTCTAGAGTTTTACTAGCATAATGAATAACATTCAGTTTCTTATCAACACTTTGTCCTAGAACAGCACCAACAACATAATCACTAGCATTACACATAATTTCAAAAGGCAAGTTCCAATCAGGTAGTTGGACAATAGGTGCAGAAATTAAGGCTTTCTTGAGTGTTTCAAAGGCTTCTAAACAATCATCATCAAAAACAAAAGGATTATCCTTTTGCAAAAGACTCGTAAGAGGCCTAAATTTTTTAGAAAAGTATTTGATAAGTCTCCTATAGAAACCAGCATGACCTAGGAAACTACGAATACCTTTGATATCTTTAGGACATGGCATTTTCTCAATTGCATCAACCTTAGCTTTGTCCACTTCAATACCTCTTTCAGAAATTTTATGACCCAAGACAATGCCTTCATTAACCATAAAGTGGCACTTCTCCCAATTCAAGATGATATTTGTTTGTTCACATCTCTGCAAAACTCGATCAAGATTGCTTAAACAATCATCAAAAGACTTCCCATAAACAGAGAAGTCATCCATGAAAACCTCAACAATCTTTTCACAAAAATCGGAGAATATAGCAGTCATACATCTTTGAAAGGTAGTAGGTGCGTTACATAAACCAAAAGGCATATGTCTATAAGCATAGGTTCCAAAGGACAAGTAAAAGCGGTTTTTTCTTGATCAGGTTGGGAAACAGGTATTTGTGAAAAGCCAGAATATCCATCAAGGAAGCAAAAGTGTGTGTGCTTAGATAATCTCTCTAACATTTGATCAATAAAAGGCAGAGGGTAATGATATTTTCTAGTTGCTTTGTTTAATTTTCTAAAATCAATTACCATTCTATGGCCTGTAACAATTCTTTGTGGGATAAGTTCGTTCTTATCATTAGGAACAACAGTTATATCTCCTTTCTTAGGGACACAATGAACATGACTTACCCATCTACTATCAGCTATAGGGTAGATTATACATGCTTCCAGAAGTTTTAGTATTTCCGTCCTTACCACTTCTTTCATCTTCAAATTTAACCTACGTTGGTGATCAACAACGGGTTTAGCATCTTTCTCCATATTGATTTTGAGCTGACATAGAGTGGGACTAATGCCTTTTAAATCATCAAGAGTATATCCAATAGCAACTCGGTGCTTCCTTAGAACTTTCAATAATCTTTCTTCTTCATGTTCTAAAAGGTTAGCACTAATAATAACATGATATATCTTCTTTTCATCAAGATAAGCATATTTCAAAGTGTTCGACAATTGTTTTAATTCAAACACAGGATCACCTTTAGGTGGAGGAGGACCTCCTAGAGTTTCAATAGCCAAATTGTGTTTAAGCAGAGGACGTTGTTCAAACAAAATATCATCTATTTTATTTCTTTCATGCATATGTAAATCATTTTCATGGTCTAGCAAATATTGTTCTAGTGGATCAGTAGGAGGCACGACAATAGAAGCAAGACCAATTATTTCATCCTTACTAGCCAATTTTTTTCATGAAGTTTTCTACTAAACTTGGAAAATTTAAACTCATGAGACTCATCACCGAAACTAACACCGACAGTTTGTTTCTTGCAATCTATTTTAGCATTAACGGTGTTCAAGAAAGGTCTTCCAAAGATAATGGGACAGAAGTCATCTTGTGGGGAACCAAGAACAAGAAAATCAGTAGGGTATTTTATTTTCCCACACAAGACTTCAACATCTCTAACAATCCCAATTGGTGATATCGTGTCTCTATTAGCAAGTTTAATAGTAACATCTATGTCTTCTATTTCTGCGGGTGCTATGTCTTTCATAATTTCTTGGTATAAGGTGTAAGGAATAGCACTCACACTAGCACCTATGTCACATAAACCATGATAACAGTGATCTCCTATTTTAACTGAGACAACGGGCATGCCCTCAACAGGTCTATGTTTATCCTTTTTATTAGGTTTGGCAATTCTAGCAGCTTCTTCACAGAAGTAAATAGCATGCCCATCTACATATTCTTCTAAGAGATCTTTAACCATAGCAATACTAGGTTCTTCTTTAATTTGTTTATCTGGTTTGGGTGCTCTAATATAACTTTTGTTAACCACAGTTGAAACTTTAGCATGTTCCTTTATTCTAACAGGGAAAGGTGGTTTCTCAATATAAGCAGAAGGAACAACTGGATCAACATTGTAAAGTATAGTTTCTTCCTTAGCTGGTACCGGTTCTTTATTTTCTTCTTTAATTGGTGGGTGATATTTATACCACTTCTCTTTAGGGAGATTAACATGAGTAGCAAAAGATTCAAAAAAGGAGTCTACTATCTCAGAGTCAAGTCCGAATTTAGTGCTAAACTTTTGAAAAGCATCGGTATTCATAAAAGATTTAACACAATCATACTTAAGCTTAATACCTGACTCTTTACCTTCATCGAGTTGCCAATCTTCAGAGTTGCATTTAATTCTTTCCAAAAGATCCCACCGGAATTCAATAGTCTTCTTCATAAAAGAACAAGCACAGGAAGTATCGAGCATGGTTTGATCATTATGAGAAAGCCGAGCATAAAAGTTCTGGATAATAATTTCTTTTGAGAGATCATGATTGGGGCATGAATATAACACTGACTTAAGCCTCCCCCAAGCTAGAGCGATACTTTCTCCTTCACGAGGCCAAAAATTATATATATAATTCCGATCACGATGAACTAGACGCATAGGATAATTTTTTTGGTGGAACTCCAATTTCAACCGATTCCAATTCCAAGATCCAATATCGTCGCATAGCCTATACCATGCCAATGCTTTTCCCTTCAAAGATAAAGGGAAAACATTTTTCATAACTTCATCTCTGGGTAAACCTGCAAGCTTAAACAATCCACAAATTGGTTCCACATATATCAAGTGCATATCAGGATGTTCGGTTCCGTCTCCTGCATAAGGATTAGCTAGTTGTTGTTCTATCATACCCGAAGGAATTTCATATTCAATATTTTCAGTAGGTGCAGTAGGTTGAGGGTAGCCAATTGTGGTTTTGGACGAGGTGAAGATACCCCGAACAAACCCCTCAAAGGATTGTTTTCCATAGTAACAAGTGACAATAAATTTCAGCACATTATATAAATGTTTCCTTACCAAATTCCACTTACCAAAGGCGCTTCACTCCCCGGCAACGGCGCCAAAAAATAGCCTTGATGACCCACAAGTATAGGGGATCGATTGTAGCTCTTTTCGATAAGTAAGAGTGTCAAACCCAACGAGGAGCAGAAGGAAATGACAAGTGGTTTTCAGTAAGATAGTGTCTGCAAGTGCTGAAATTGTAAGTAGCAGAGTAGTTTGATAGCAAGGTAACTACTCAAGAATAATAATAATGCTCAAGATCAGAGGGATATTAAATAGCATATTGGATCTGAACATATAATCTTCCACCAAATAAACCATATAGTAATCAACTACAAGATGTAATTGACACTACTAGTCACCCACAAGCACCAATCTATAGTTCCGGTAACAAAATTGAACACAAGAGATGAACTAGGGTTAGAGATGAGATGGTTCTGTTGAAGATGTTGATGGAGATTGCCCTCCCCAAGACGGGAGAGTTGTTGGTGATGATGATGACGATGATTTCCCACTCTGGGAGGGAAGTTCCCCCAGCGGAATCGCTCCGCCGGAGAGCAAAAGTGCTCCTGCCCAACTTCCGCCTCGAGACGGCGCACTCCGTCCCAAAAGTCCTCTCCTTTTTTTCTAGGTCAAAATGACCTATATACCAGAAGATGGGCACCGGAGGTGGGCCTGGGTGAGCACAACCCACCAGGGCGCGCCTGGGCTCCCTGGCGCGCTCAGGTGGGTTGTGCCCACCTGGTGGGCCCCCTCTGGTAGTTATTTGCTCCAATATTTCTCAAATATTCCATAAAAAATCTCCGTGAAGTTTTATCTTGTTTGGAGTTGTGCAGAATAGGTGGCCTGACGTAGCTTTTTTAGGTCCAGATTTCTAGCTGCCGGAACTCCCTCTTGGTGTGTACCTTGCAAATTATGAGAGAAAAGGCATTAGAATTAATCCAAAAAGCATTATTATGTATAAAAACATCATAAATAACAGTAAAAAAACATGATGCAAAATGGATGTATCAAAGAGTAACGTGTGAACGCAGTCATTAAGACTGCGGAGGATGCGTTCAGCGCGGCCATTCTATTGTGAGGTGTAAGGGCAAGTCAGACGGAAGGTTGTGCCGTGAGAGGCAAGAAGTGTGCGAAGAATGATGTTGTCAAACTCTTTCCGTTATTGGTTTGAAGTGCAAGTATGGGGCGACCGAACTGGGTGGTGACATAGGAATAAAAGGCAGTGAGTGTGGCTAAAGCATCGGATTTACAACGAAGAGGAAAAGTCCACACATAATGAGAATAATCATCTAAAATCACCAAGTAGTATAGGTAGCCCGTGTTACTCGCAACGGGAGACGTCCAAACATCACTATGAAGTAATTGAAACGGAAAAGTGGAAACTGTAGTAGATGCACTAAAGGGAAGACGAGCGTGCTTGCCCAAACGACAAGCCTCACAAGTATGCTCGTCGAGCTTATTACATGAGAAAGAAAAACTCCTAAGAATCTGACGCAAAACGGCGGGGTTGGGGTGGCCCAAGCGAGCATGCCAAAGGTCGACGCCGCAGCGAGGGCGACGGGTGTGGAGGTGGAGGCGCCGGTGTGCACGGGATATAGCTCATCAGGGCTACCACATCGGTGAAGCACCATTCGGGTACGTGCGCCCTTCACAGAAAAAACAACACCGTCAAATTCAATAGTAAGTGGATTCTCACGAGTAAGACGACGAACGGAAACTAAGGTAGTGACTAAGTCAGGTGATACAAAGACATTAGACATAGTGATAGGTGTGGAACTAGAAGGAAAAATAGTACTACCGACATGAGTGATAGGTAAAGAAGAACCGTTGCCAGCGGTGATACGAGTGGGTGTGTTAACTGGAGTGGAAGAGGATAGGTTACTGGGATGAGCTATCATGTGCGTAGTAGCACCTGAGTCCATGTACCATTCGCCTCCACCGCCATAGTTACTCGATGACGGCGCAGAGTGTAGGGTGGCCAGGAGAGCAGGGTCCCACGGTGAAGACACCGGCGGCGGTGGCTGGCCTCCATAGGGTGGCGCCTGAGTGGGCGCTCCATAGCCACCGAGGGGTGGTAGCGCGAGGGGAGCACCGTAGGGCTGGCAGGGGGCGCCAAAGAACGCCTGATGGCCCGCGGGGCAGGGACCAAGAAGACCGGGTGCAGGGGCCCGCGGGACGGGCATGTGATAGGCGTGGATGACGCCCGTCCAGGGTTCTGCCCGGCGGCCCATGGCAGAGGCGGCTGCTGGTAGCGCCCCACCCCCCCCCCCCACGCGCCATGTGCCTGCTGCTACGACTGCTGTTGGCGCCGGCCCCCGCGGCCCCGCCTATTGCGTCGCGATACGTCTCCAATGTATCTATAATTTTTTATTGTTCCATGCTATTATATTATCTATTTTGGATGTTTAATATGCATTCATATGCTATTTTATATTATTTTTGGGACTAACCTATTAACCAAGGGCCCACTGCCAGTTTCTGTTTTTTCCTTGTTTTTGAGTTTCGCCGAAAAGGAATAAAAAACGGAGTCCAAACGGAATGAAACCTTTGCGATGATTTTTCTTGGACCAGAAGACACCCAGGAGACTTGGAGATGAAGTCGGAGGAGCCACGAGGTGGCCACAAGGAAGGAGGTCGCGCCCAGGAGGGTAGGGCGCGCCCCCCACCCTTGTGGGCCCCTCATGCCTCTCCTAAACTAATTCTTTCACCTATATATACCATATATCCCCTAACCACTAAAGGCATCCACGAAAACACTTTTCAACCGCCGCAACCTTCTGTACCCATGAGATCCCATCTAGGGACCTTTTCCGGCACCTTGCCAGAGGGGGATTAGATCACGGAGGACTTCTACATCAACTCTATTGCCCTTCCGATGAAGCGTGAGTAGTTTACCACAGACCTACGGGTCCATAGCTAGTAGCTAGATGGCTTCTTCTCTCTCTTTGATTCTCAATACCATGTTCTCCTCGATGTAATACTTTTTTTGCGGTGTGTTTGCCGAGATCCGATGAATTGTGGATTTGTGATCAGCTTATCAATGAATATTATTTGAATCTTCTCTGAATTCTTATATGCATGATTTGATATCTTTGTAACTCTCGTCAAACTAGCGGTTTGGTTTGGCCAACTAGATTGGTTTTTTTTGCAATGGGAGAAGTGCTTAGCTTTGGGTTCCATCTTGCGGTGTCCTTTCCCAGTGACAGTAGGGGCAGCAACGCACGTATTGTATTGTTGCCATCGAGGATAAAAAGATGGGGTTTTGTCATATTGCTTGAGTTAATTACTCTACATCATGTCATCCTACTTAATGCGTTACTCTGTTCTTTATGAACTTAATACTCTAGATGCAGGCAGGAGTCGGTCGATGTGTGGAGTAGTAGTAGTAGTAGTAGTAGTAGATGCAGAATTGTTTCGGTCTACTTGACACGGACGTGATGCCTCTATTCATGATCATTGCCTTAGATATCATCATAATTATGCACTTTTCTATCAATTGTTCGACAGTAATTTGTTCACCCACCGTATTATTTGCTATCTTGAGAGAAGCCTGTAGTGAAACCTATGGCCCCGGGTCTATTTCCATCATATAAGTTTCTACTTTCCATCATGTTAGTTTCCGATCTACTATTTTGCAATCTTTTACTTTCTATTCCATAAACCAAAAATACCAAAAAAATTACTTTATCGTTTATCTATCTCTATCAGATCTCACTTTTGCAAGTAGCCATGAAGGGATTGATAACCCCTTTATCGCGTTGGGTGCAAGTTATTTGATTGTTTGTGCAGGTATTTGGTGATTTGTGTGTTTTCTCCTACTGGATTGATACCTTGGTTCTCAAACTGAGGAAAATAATTATCTCTACTTTGCTGCATCACCCTTTCCTCTTCAAGGGAACAACCAACGCAATCTCAAGAAGTAGCAGGAAGAATTTCTCGCGCCGTTGTCGGGGAGATCTACACCAAGTCAAGACATACCAAGTACCCATCATAAACTCTCATATCTTGCATTACATTATTCGCCATTCGCCTCTCGTTTTCCTGTCCCCCACTTCTAAAATGATTTTCAAAAAGATTTGCTTTTTCTTCTCCCCTCTTCCGTTCGTGTTCTTCGAATTGCTCGTTTGCTAGATTGGTTTGTTGCCACCATGTCTGAATCTGGGGAGGTTATCGCTGAAAATCTTGAGGAAAAACTTGGATCTTGTTCTTTGGATCATGAAACTGAAAATCTCCTAATTACAAAGTAAAAAAATCGTGTGGGAGATGGTAATATTATCGGAAAAAGTGTTATTCAAGAATTCTTTGATTGTACGTGATCTATGCCTATTAGTAAAAGATCTATTCTTCCTGATACAAATTGTTGTGCGGATGCCATTGTTATGCTTGTTGAGAAACTAGAAAGAAAATTTGTGCACATTCATCCTGCTTTGCAAAAGGTGTTTTATGAGATTCCCAACATCAATCATCCTATAGCTAAAAAGATTGCCACTATTATTCTTATGCATGAATTTGATTTTATAATACAAGAAGCTAGGGATATTTTTGCTTTCTATAAAAAAATATGTTGAACACCCTCCCATTGAGATATCCTCCATGATAAAGAAACTATGCATTATTTGGAATCTATGGATTATCAATCATATAGCGAAATTCTTAGGAGGAGGGTTCCCTATTCAGAAATCTCTCAATCTTTGTACCTTGAGGCCTATGAGGAATTTGATTGGATTACGAGAGGTATTCATGTAGGATTCAATAGGGATTGTTAAATAAGATGATGAAGGAACCCGTTAGAAACGAGATTTGTGTTCTTTATGATGATATTTATGGTGATGATCCCGACTACGGGTTTATGAATGTCAAAATAACTAATCAAAGTCCTTTTCATGATTTGAGTTCATCTACTAGAATGGAAATAAAGGAAAGGATAGATTTGTTAAGACAAGTTTTGGAGAATTTAATGAGAAAAGAATTGCATACCCAAGATGACAATACCTAGATCTATTCTTGTGTTTTATGCCTAGCTAGGGGCGTTAAACAATAGCACTTGTTGGGAGGCAACCCAATTTTATTTTTGTACTTTTTGTTTTGCTACTGTTCTTGAATAAATTACACATTATTTCCTCTGCAGTAATTGTCTTTTGGTGTTTTAATTAGTGTTTGTGCCAAGTAAGACAGAAACTTTTGCGCCCAGTCATAGAATTGTTTAAAATCACAGAAGTGCCATAAAATACTGATTCTATTTTCAAAAGATTAATATACAAATGTCCCCTGTTGTCCTAAGTTTTCAAAATTTTTGGAGTTACATAAGTATTCGAGAGTTGCAGATTACTACAGACTGTTCTGTTTTTGACAGATTCTGTTTTCTTTGTGTTGTTTGCTTATTTTGATGATTCTATGGCTAGTATCGGGGGGTATGAACCATGGATAAGTTGGAGTGCAGTAGATATTACACCAATATAAATAAAGAATGAGTTCACAACAGTACCAAAAGTGGTGATTTATTTTCTTATACTAACGGAGCTTATGAGATTTTCTGTTGAGTTTTGTGTTGTGAAGTTTTCATGTTTTGGGTAAGGATTTGATGGACTATGGAATAAGGAGTGGCAAGAGCCTAAGCTTGGGGATGCCCAAGGCACCCCAAGGTAATATTCAAGGACAACCAAGAGCCTAAGCTTGGGGATGCCCCGGAAGGCATCCCCTCTTTCGTCTTCGTCTATCGATAACTTTACTTGAGGCTATATTTTTATTCACCACATGATATGTGTTTTGCTTGGAGCGTCTTGTATATGATTTGAGTCTTTGCTTCTTAGTTTGCCACAATCATCCTTGTTGTACACATCTTTTGAGAGGGACACGCATGAATCGTGATTTATTAGAATACTCTATGTGCTTCACTTATATCTTTTGAGCTAGGCAATTTTGCTCTAGTGCTTCACTTATATCTTTTTAGAGCACGGCAGTGGCTTTATTTTATAGAAATTGAAATATCATGCTTCACTTATATTATTTTGATAGTCTATTAGAACAGCATGGTAATTTGATTTGGTTATAAATTTAGTCCTAATATGATAGGCATCCAAGAGGGATATAATAAAAACTTTCATATAAAGTGCATTGAATACTATGAGAAGTTTGGTTCCTTATGATTGTTTTGAGATATAAAGATGGTGATATTAGAGTCATGCTAGTGAGTAATTGTGAATTTGAGAAATACTTGTGCTAAAGTTTGTGATTCCCCTAGCATGCACGTATGGTAAACCATTATGTGATGAAGTCAGAGCATGATTTATTTATTGATTGTCTTCCTTATGAGTGGTGGTCGGGGACGAGTGATGGTGTTTTCCTACCAATCTATCCCCCTAGGAGCATGCGCGTAGTACGTCCTTTCGATAACTAATAGATTTTTGCAATAATTATGTGCGTTCTTCATGACTAATGTTGAGTCCATGGATTATACGCACTCTCACCCTTCCACCATTGCTAGCCTCTCTAGTGCCGCGCAAATTTCGCCGGTACCAGAAACCCACCATATACCTTCCTCAAAACAGCCACCATACCTACATATTATGTCATTTCCATAGTGTCGGTGTCAAAACCGGCGGATCTCGGGTAGGGGGTCCCGAACTGTGCGTCAAGGCCGGATGGTAACACGATGTTTTTACCCAGGTTCGGGCCCTCTCGATGGAGGTAATACCCTACTCCTGCTTGATTAATATTGATGATATGGGTAGTACAAGAGTAGATCTACCACGAGATCAAGGAGGCTAAACCCTAGAAGCTAGCCTATGGTATGATTGTTGTGTATGGAGTTGATGATGTCCTACGGACTACAACCCTCCGGTTTATATAGACACCGGATAGGGTTAGGGTTACACAGAGTCGGTTACAAGGGTAGGAGATCTTGAATATCCGCATCGCCAAGCTTGCCTTCCACGCCAAGGAAAGTCCCATCCGGACACGGGACGAAGTCTTCAATCTTGTATCTTCATAGTCCAGGAGTCCGGCGAAGGTATAGTGCGGCTACCCGAACACCCCCTAATCCAGGACTCCCTCAGTAGCCCCTGAACCAGGCTTCAATGACGACGAGTCCAGCGTGCAGATTGTCTTCGGCATTGCAAGGCGGGTTCCTCCTCCAAGTTCTTCATAGAAGATTGTAAACACCAAAAATAGTGTCCGGCTTTGCAAAACAAATTTCCACATACTGCCATAGAGAGAATAATATTAACACAAATCAAATCTGCTGACGTATTCCGCAGTGCGTCATCACACTACGGCCAAGTCCTTTACTCGAATCGTTTTTACTTTTCCACCTCAGCACGTTTTGCGAGGTGGTTTCCTTGGCACGTCTTGTCAAAGCAGAGATCGTGTGCCCTTTTTACGGGATTCTCATCAATACGGACGTGGGTAACCCAATCGTGCCCGTTGGCACATTTCCTCGATTAAAGGCGAGTCCCAAACAGTTACGGGGAGGGCTCTTGGTATTCGACCTCTTATAAAGAGACCAAGGCCTTACTCCTTTTTCAATCTCAAGCGAGTTCGCCCGTCGCCTCGAGTTCCAGCACCCTAGGCTCCAGATTCCAGGCGCTTCGGACCTTCGACAATGTCCGGTTCTGACCTTCAAGGCCGATGGATGCCCTCCTCCGTCACAGAGGAGGACGTACTAAAGTTGAGGGAGGCTATGTTTCTGACCGGCGAAATTTCGGATAGGTTGCCTGCTCAAGGGCAGGTCATTCCTAGTCCCCAGCCCGGTGAGAGCGTGGTGTTCATGTCTCACTTCCTTCAGGGGTTGGGCTTCCCAATGGATCCCTTTGTGAGGGGACTGTTGTTTTATTACGGGCTGGAATTCCATGATTTAGCTCCGGAGTCCATCCTCCATATCTCCTCATTTATCGTCGCGTGTGAAGCGTTCCTCCGTGTTACCCCTCACTTCGGATTATGGCTCAAGACCTTTTAAAGTGGAGCCGAAGATGATCGAGGGACGGCACGCAGAGTGCGGAGGCGCTGTTATAAGCAGGAATGCTGATGCTCCATGGCCTGAGGGCTCTTTTCAAGAGGAGCTAGGCTTGTGGCAACGAGAGTGGTTCTATATCACCGCTCCCAGGGGCGCCAAGTGGGTGGCGCCTCCTGCCTTTCGCTTGGGTTCTCCACCACGGCTAGCGTCATGGATCAGCAAAGGGTTAGATTGGGGGTTACCCAAATACATGCCCTTGTTGCAAGGCCGCATTAGGGATCTCTTAGAAGGAGACCTCAGCCTGGTCAAGGTGACGCCGGTCATGCTGATTCCCCGAATTTTGCCCGGCAAACGTCGCTCCCTTCGCCTGTGGGAGTTTAATCCAGAGGGACCACGAGCTCTCCGGAATTTCATGGGCGCAACACCCGCGGAGATGTATAAACTGTTATTCGGATCACAAGAGATGTGTCTGGATTTAACTGAGGACGCAGGCCTAAGCTGCAATCGCCCGGATACTCAAGTAAGTAACCTTGTGCTCGGACCTTCTATCCGTATAATTGTCATAAACTCGCCCCTAAAAGAGTTGTCCTTTTAAACAGGAGTGGATAGCGAAGGCAAAGCTGATCAGGTGTCCGGCTCCCCTCCCAGAAACCAGGCCGAATCCCGTGCTGGTCAGGATGCTAGAGATAATGCCTTTGGAGGGAAGCAAGGGGGAGGACAAGGAAACTATGGCCTCCTCGAAGGAGGCCGCTCTGAAGGGAGGAACCGACAATTCCTCTCCTAAGGGGAAGAAGAGAGCCGCCTCTGACGACCCGGAGACCATGGCCTCGAAGCGGGGGAAAAATCCTCGTCAGAGGGTCCTACGCCGGGGAGTTCCTCGGCCGGACTACGCCCTCAAGGGGATCAGCCCTCCAGCGAGCCATAAGTAGAGAAAGATTTTCCTTTTGAGGGATGAGAGAAATCCTTGATTTATATCTGAGAAGATTAACCAAATTTTTACCTTGTAGCTCGGACCTCAACCCTTCTCAGCAGAGCTTGTCTTCGAGGGATCTCCTTCCGGAGATGATGGAGAGCGGGACTCCTCCCCCTGCCGTGCCGCCTAGCGAGGCAGGCGACCCTGAGGTGTCGTCGCGGAGGGTTTCTTCGAATCCGGCAGGGGCGGAAGATAGCTATGTGGCCCCCGAGGCTCTCTGCGTCCGGCCTTCGAAAGAGGTCATGGGACAAGTCCGGCACCGTCTGGTGCTCGGCCGGAGGAGCTAAAGATTCTGCTGGGGCGAGCTCCTGTTTCGGAGGAGCACCGTGCATTGATGGGTACGGTGATTGAAAGGATCTCATCCGCAGAGAGCGGCTTGCGTGAGGCCGTCAAAAGTTTACTGACGGGTTTTGAGGTACATTAGATAACGTACACTTTTGTCAGTTGCGCATAAATAAGATGCGCCCTGTGTAGATAGTAGCCCCTGAGACTCTGCGTGTCGTCAAGGAATGACGGCACGCGGAGGATCATAATCCCAGGTCTAAGATGTCGCCTTTGAATGTAGGCGGCAGGGTGTCCAGAATCCGGCCGGACTGATGATTTTGCCGAACTAAAGCGGCAACTGGACGTGGCAGATGCCGACATCGCGCTTGTCAACAAGCGGCTTGATGAGGCTCAAGGTATGTAATTCCTCGGGCGGCATTAGGTAAGAAGAGCTTTATGCCAGTGTCTTACGATGTGTGTGCTTAACGCAGATGGTGCGGCCGCCGTGGAGAGTCTTAGGGCAGAACTTGCCCGAGCTAAAGAACAAGCCAGAAAAAGTGATGCGGCTGCCAAGAAAGCCCTTGAAGAGCTGAGAGCCGAACAGGCTGCTCATTGCCGAAGCAAGGAAGAGATGGCCGAGATGGCCGAAAAGTTAAAGAGCGTTGCAGACCGTTGCAGACTTCTTGAGAAAGAAGACCAGGCGAAACAGACGGACCTAGAGAAGGCCGTTGCCGATGCCAAGGACGTGTGCTCTGCGATGAGAGCTGCGAAGGAGGAGCTGCGTCAGGCCGAACAGATTGCGGCTGGTAAGCCCTTTATGCTGCGAAGGAAATTTTGCGATCCGAAGTTTGCTCCGTTGGACCGGATGTGGAGTGTGGAGGATACCTATCTGGATTTGGCAGCGAGTGCTGCTGATGCGACCGAACACTTTTGGGATCAAAAAGATCACGAAGTGGAAAAGCTTTTCTGGTCGCAATTTCACAATCCAGAGCGTCCACTTATAGTGGACGATCGTTTGGCTCAATGGGCCGAACTGAATAGGTTGTCCGGACTCGCCATGAAGTACGTCATGGGTCATCTGTGGCCGGGGAGATCGGAGCCGAAGAGTTATTTCAGCTTGGTGCAGCAATTCCTTGACGCGGTGCCTTGTATTAATGCAATGAAGAGGTCAGCATGCATAGAGGGCGCAAGGATGGCTCTTGCCCGTGTCAAGACATACTGGGCAGAGATGGAGACCACCGTTGTTGCGTCCCAAGATTCGGACAAAAGCCGAGTACCCTCCGAGCACTATTTTCAGGAAGTCCTTGAAGGCGCTCGTGTAATAGAGACGCAGTGCTCGAAAGATGCTATGTTATGATAGCATATGTAATTATAAAGTAATATTTTGATAAACTATAGTGGCCTTTTTATACTTGTGCCTTCAAGTATTGGGAGCACCTCCTGCGTGGCCGTTTTAAAATATATATATATATACAAAATCTGAAAGATGGAAGTCGTTGGCTTCAGCCCCCACGCACGTAGTGCGGGGGTGCTCGCAGAAGATGCATGTTCACACTTAACCCAACGTCTTGGTCCTACAAAGGAGGTGATAGCGTAGCGGGCCAGGCAACCGGACTATAATGCTTTAACACTTTCACTTAGCCATAGGAGCTTGACAGTGGGACTATTTAGGTACCCCCTTGGTGGCGACTGCGCTCGCCCGAGTTCGGGGCGCGTATGTGCCTGGCCGGGAAGCGGCCCTTCGTTAAAGCGGAGGAATCCGATAGATTCCGATAGGTCATCGAGTGGCTGACCAGTCTCACGCTACATCATGACAGTCAGTTTTCGGCTTTCTCTACTGAGGTGCTCACCCGGCCGAACCGGGGCACAATCGCAGTAGTTCTCCTGGTGCTACCTTAGCCGATAGAGCGAAACGTAAGGTAACCGAACTCAGGAGCCGGGCAACCCAACATTTGACCAAAGACATGACTCGGAGCTGATGCATATAATGCCAAAACTCGCGACGCCGAACACTCCCTAAGGTGTTCGGTTTTTATGAGTGCGAGCGAAACAACACTCTTTGTTAAAAAAGCCCCTAGTGTCCAGGCACATGCAAGAATTCTGACGTGGCCACATGCCAAGACGCCAGCCTCCTCCTTGGTTATATCAGAAAAAACCAGGGGATGTATAGCAACGAGAGACAGTAAAAAAGGTTTACGCAGGGTCTTAATCTAAAAAGAATCCTTTAGGACGGGTCCCTACTGCACGTCTGCGCCTGTGTCTCCGTTGTGCCGTATCCTGGACGGGCGTCGCATGACGTTCATTTGTAAAAGAGAGGAACTGAGTTGAAAACGGGTCGTGCCGAACAAAAGTTTAGAATGGACAAAGTGTAAAGTAAATTATATAAAATTGAGCTTTATTGTCTCTGCCTGTAGCCCCTAGTGCGGGGGTATATGGCCACTAAGCCTGCATCAATGATGATTTTGTACCGAACTTGTCTATCCGCGTTCGTGGTCTTTAATGACCTATTTCGAAGTTTTTTTGGCCGGTGAGGCCATTTTATTGTGGGGCTGTTAAAGCGGCCGCACAATCCTCCGCTTAGGGGGCGCACTTTAGTGCTTCCCCTTCAAAGAGATGATGCCTCGTGGACCGGGCATCTTAAGCGTGAGGGATGCATAATGCGGTATCGCGTTAAAGCGAGCGAAAGCTTCGCGTCCCAGTAGTGCTTGATAGCGACTTGAGAACGGGACGATATGGAAGGTCAGCTTTTCGCAGTGGAAGTTATCGGCAGAGCCGAATATAACTTCGAGCCGGAGAAAACCCGTACAATGGGTGTCCGGACCAGGTGTTACCCCTTGAAAGGAGGTTTTGCTGCGGCGGATTCTTGCTGGGTTTATCCCTATGTGATGGATTGTATCCTGATATATCAGGTTTAGTCCACTGCCGCCATCCATAAGGACATTTGAAAACTGGAGTCCGTCGATTATTGGATCGAGTATCAAGGCAGTCCGGCCTGCATTCTTGACATTTCTAGAATAATCTAGCTGATCGAAGGTGATTGGTTTTGACAACCAGTGGCGGGACCCTTTGGGGATAGGTCGTGTGGTGCGTGCCTTTATGGGCGCCGCACGTTTTGTTATGTGAAGTAAGTTCACTATTTTTACTTCTTGTGGGAAGTTCTTTTGTTTCCTGGTGCTCTGCTTTTGGGGTTCGTCCTCGTCTTCGCTTGGTGTGTCGAGCCCCTTGTGTTCGGCATTGAGTCTGCCGGATTGTTTGAAAACCCAACAATCTCTGTGGGTATGGTTAGCAGGCTTCCCGGGAGTACTGTGTATCTGACATATCCTGTCTAGGATTTTATTTAAGTTGGATGGATCATCCCTGTTATCCTGGAGGGGTGGTTTTGTCTGATTTTTTCATGAGCCTTTGAATCCGGCATTAACTGCCGTGCTCTTCGGACTTTTTTCCTTAGTCCGGCGATGATCCTTGTTGCGTCGCGGTTTTCCGTTTCCATCCCTAGTTTCGGATGTACTTGGGTCGCTGGGGTTGCACCTTGCCAACCAGCTATCCTCTCCTGCACAAAAGCGGGTCATGAGGCTTGTTAGTGCGGCCATTGTTCTTGGCTTTTCTTGGCCGAGGTGTCTGGCGAGCCATTCGTCTCGGACGTTATGCCTGAAAGCTGCTAAGGCTTCGGCGTCCGGACAGTCGACTATCTGATTATTTTTAGTGAGGAATCTATTCCAGAACTGCCGAGCTGATTCTCCGGGCTGTTGAGTTATGTGACTAAGATCGTCTGCATCCGGAGGGCGGACATAGGTCCCTTGAAAATTTGCTCGGAAAGCATCCTCGAGCTCTTCCCAACTTCCAATTGTGTTTTCAGGAAGGCTTTTAAGCCAATGCTGGGCTGGCCCTTTAAGCTTAAGGGGTAAATATTTGATGGCGTGGAGATCGTCTCCTCTGGCCATATGTATGTGGAGGATATAGTCATCGATCCAGACTCCAGGGTCTGTTGTTTCATCATATGCCTCTATGTTGACGGGTTTGAACCCCTCTGGAAATTCATAGTCCAGAACCTCATCGGTGAAACATAGGGGGTGTGCGGCGCCCCTGTATTTGGGTGTGCCGGATTCTGATGATGGCTTTATTGCATTGCTTACGAGAGCTTGCTTTCTTGGCCCATAAATGGACCTAACTGGGCCATGATGCGAATCCTTAGGTGGGTCGCATGCCGTTTGAAGTGCGGCGCCGCTTGCCGCTTTATGGGGTCGTCTATCCAACCGTGTGGCTTTCTTATTTTTTGAATGCGAGGGCTCTAGGGCCTCTTCGTCGAATTCAGGCAGTAGCCTTCTTTTCGGATAGCTTTTAGTGCGGCGACCGTCGCCGTATTTATCTGCGGTATTGATTACTTTACTCCATCTAATCCGGAGTGCATCTTCCGCTGTTTTTAGCTTCCGCTTCTGCTTTTTCAGGCTGCGTGCAGTTGCAACGAGCCTCTTGTGGAGCCTCTTCTGCTCCATGGGTTTATCCGGCGTAAGGTCGTCCGGAATGCCGTTTTCGCCGGGGGAGGGATGTTCGGCTTCTCTATCCGTGTTGCCCTGTTCGGACGGCTGCTCTGAGGCCTGCTCGTCGTCTACCGGCTCATCCTGCTCTATGGCTGGGTTTTTATCGAGGCGGGGCTTGGGTCGGTGTTTATGCCAACGCTTTGATTGCTTTCCGGGGGTCGATCTTCCGTTCCATCCTCTTTTTTCTCGTTGTCGCTTCCTTTAGGGGTATCCACCATATACACATCGTGAGATGGGGTGGCTGTCCAATGCCCTATGGGCGTTGGTTCATCGGTATCTCCTGCATCGTCATCCATGTTGTCGATGTCTGCGGAGTCGAAGTTGAGCACGTCGTTTAAATTGTCGACAATGGCTACAAAGTGGGTGGTGGGTGGGCTTTGAATTTCTTCATCGTCCGTATCCCGTCCTTGCTGACCGTAATCCGGCCAGGGCTCTCCTAATAACGAGAGAGACTTGAGTGAATTCAGGATGTCGCCAAAAGGCGAGTGCTGAAAGATGTCCGCAGCGGTGAACTCCATTATCGGCGCCCAATCGGATTCGACTGGCAGGGGCGCGGGGGGTTCGGAGTCCGGAGAGGAGTCCGGATCCTCGGAGTCACGGGTCATGCAGAGTGCGGAGCTGGCGTTCGGCTCGATCGCCTTTGAGATTGCAGCCCCCGAGGTGACGTCCAACCGCTTATCCTCGATTGTTGCAATAGGCTCCGAGTTAAGGGTCGGAACCGGTGCGTGTGCGGCCTCCAGGACACTGTTCGGAGGTAGAGCTAGGTCATTCCCCTCGAGATAGTGCGGCGCGCTTGGCTGTGGCTCGAATCCGTTGAAGATCAAATCTCCACGGATGTCTGCCGTGTAGTTTAGGCTTCCAAACCTGACCTGATGGCCAGGGGCGTAGCTTTCGATCTGCTCTAGGTGGCCAAGCGAATTGGCCCTCAGAGTGAAGCCTCTGAAGACGAAGATTTGTCCGGGGAGAAAAGTCTCGCCCTGGATCTCATCGTTGCTGATGATCAAAGGAGCCATCGGGCCTAAAGGCGACAACACAGAGGAACTCTCAATGAAAGCACCAATGTCGGTGTCAAAACCGGCGGATCTCGGGTAGGGGGTCCCGAACTGTGCGTCAAGGCCGGATGGTAACAGGAGACAAGGGACACGATGTTTTTACCCAGGTTCGGGCCCTCTCGATGGAGGTAATACCCTACTCCTGCTTGATTAATATTGATGATATGGGTAGTACAAGAGTAGATCTACCACGAGATCAAGGAGGCTAAACCCTAGAAGCTAGCCTATGGTATGATTGTTGTGTATGGAGTTGATGATGTCCTACGGACTACAACCCTCCGGTTTATATAGACACCAATTAGGGTTAGGGTTACACAAAGTCGGTTACAAGGGTAGGAGATCTTGAATATCCGCATCGCCAAGCTTGCCTTCCACGCCAAGGAAAGTCCCATCCGGACACGGGACGAAGTCTTCAATCTTGTATCTTCATAGTCCAGGAGTCCGGTGAAGGTATAGTCCGGCTACCCGAACACCCCCTAATCCAGGACTCCCTCACATAGCCATTTCGAGATATACTGCCATGCAACTTTCCCCCGTTCCGTTTATTATGACACACATCATCATTGTCATATTGCTTTGTATGATCATGTAGTTGACATCATATTTGTGGCAAAGCCACCATTCGTAATTCTTTCATACATGTCACTCTTGATTCATTGCACATCCCGGTACATCGCCGGAGGCATTCATATAGAGTAATATTTTTGTACAAAGTATCTAGTTGTAAGTAAATAAAAGTGTGATGATCTTCATTATTAGAGCATTGTCCCATGTGAGGAAAGGATGATGGAGACTATGATTCCCCCACAAGTCGGGATGAGACTCCGGACGAAAAAAAAGTGACCAAAAAAATGAGAAGGCCCAAATAAAAAAATAAAAAAATGAGAGAAAAGTGAGAAGGGGCAATGTTACTATCCTTTTACGACACTTGTGCTTCAAAGTAGCACCATGATATTCATGATAGAGAGTCTCCTATATTGTCACTTTCATATACTAGTGGTAATTTTTCATTATAGAACTTGGCTTGTATATTCCAATGATGGGCTTCCTAAAATTGCCCTAGGTCTTCGTGAGTAAGCGAGTTGGATGCACACCCACTTAGTTTTCTTTTGATCTTTCATAAACTCATAGCTCTAGTGCATCCGTTGCATGGCAATCCCTACTCACTCACATTGATATCTATTGATGGGCATCTCCATAGCCCGTTGATGTCTACTACGCAACTTTATTCTTGTAGACACGTGTTGGGCCTCCAAGCGCAGAGTTTTGTAGGACAGTAGCAATTTTCCCTCAAGTGCATGACCTAAGGTTTATCAATCTGTGGGAGGTGTAGGATGAAGATGGTTTCTCTCAAACAACCCTGCAACCAAATAATACAAAGTCTCTTGTGTCCCCAACACACCCAATACAATGGCAAATTGTATAGGTGCACTAGTTCGGCGAAGAGATGGTGATAAAAGTGTAATATGGATGGTACAAATATATTTTTATAATCTGAATAAATAAAAACAGCAAGGTAGCAATTGATAAAACGGAGCTCAAACGCTATTGCAATGCTTGAAAACAAGGCCTAGGGTCCGTACTTTCGCTAGTGCAATCTCCCAACAATGCTAACATAATTGGATCACATAACCACCCCTCAACGTGCAACGAAGAATCACTCCAAAGTTATTATCTAGTGGAGAACATAAGAAGAAACCGTTTGTAGGGTACGAAACCACCTCGAAGCTATTCTTTCCGATTGATCTATCCAAGAGTTCATACTAAAATAACACCAAATAATTTCAGATTCATAATACTCAATCCAACACAAAGAACCTCAAAGAGTGCCCCAAGATTTCTACCGGAGAAACAAAGACAAGAACGTGCATCAACCCCTATGCATAGTTTATCCCAATGTCACCTCGGGAATCCGTGAGTTGAGTGCCAAAACATACATCAAGTGAATCAATATGATACCCCCATTGTCACCACGAGTATTCATTTGCAAGACATATATCAAGTGCTCTCAAATCCATAAAAGTATTCAATCCGATAAAACGAAATCTCAAAGGGAAAGATCAATTCATCACAACAAGATAGAGAGGAGAAAATACCATATGATCCAACTATATTAACAAAGCCCGCGATACATCAAGATCGTGACATATCAAGAACACGAGAGAGACAGAGAGAGATTAAACACATAGCTACTGGTACAAACCCTCAGCCCCCAGGGTGGACTACTCCCTCCTCATCATGGTGGCCGCCGGGATGATGAAGATGGCCACCAGTGATGATTCCCCCCTCCGGCAGGGTGCCGGAACGGGGTCTAGATTGGTTTCTTGTGGCTAGAGAGCTTTGCGGCGGCGGAACTTCTGATCTAGGTTAACCCCGAGGGTTTTTGGAATATTTGGGGATTTGTAGGGTGAAGAGGGGGTGCCGGAGGCCACTGAGGTGCCCCCCCCCCCGGGCACCCCCCAGGTGCTGCTCTGGCCCATTGGTGGTCTTCTGGTCCATAAAAAATCCACAAAAAGTTTCGCGGTGTTTGGACTCCGTTTGATATTGATTTCCTGCGATGTAAAAACAAGCAAAAAACAGCAACTGGCACTGGGCACTGGGTCAATAGGTTAGTCCCAAAAAATGATATAAAGTTGCTATAAAATGATTGTAGAACATCCAAGAATGATAATATAACAACATGGAACAATCAAAAAATATAAATACGTTGGAGACGTATCACCCGTTGATACGCCTAGTTGATGTGAGACTATCTCCTTTTTGTCTTCTCCAAAACCACCATATTCTATTCCACCTATAGTGCTATGTCCATGGCTCACGCTCATGTATTGCGTGAAAGTTGAAAAAGTTTGAGAACATCAAAAGTATGAAACAATTGATTGGCTTGTCATCGGGGTTGTGCATGATTTGAATATTTTGTGTGATGAAGATGGAGCATAGCTAGACTATATGATTTTGTAGGGATAAGCTTTCTTTGGCCATGTTATTTTGAGAAGACATAATTTCCTTGTTAGTATGCTTGAAGTATTATTGTTTTTATGTCAATATTAAACTTTTTTCTTGAATCTTATGGATCTGAACATTCATGCCACAATAAAGAGAATTACATGGATAAATATGTTAGGTAGCATTCCACATCAAAATTTTTGTTTTTATCATTTACCTACTTGAGGACGAGCAGGAATTAAGCTTGGGGATGCTTGATATGTCTCCAACGTATCTATAATTTTTTGTTGTTCCATGCTATTATATTATCTGTTTTGGATGTTTTATATGCATTAATATGCTATTTTATATTATTTTTGGGACTAACCTATTAACCTAGGGCCCAGTGCCAGTTTATGTTTCTTCCTTGTTTTTGAGTTTCGCAGAAAAGGAATACCAAACGGAGTCCGAACGGAATGAAATCTTTGCAAAGATTTTTCTTGGACCAGAAGAAACCCAAGAGACTTGGAGATGAAGTCAGAGGAGCCACGAGGCGGCCACAAGGACGGAGGGCGCGCCCAGGGGGTAGGGCGCCCCCCTGTGGGCCCCTCATGCCTCTCCTGACCTAATTCTTTCGCCTATATATACCCATATATCCCCAAACCACCAGAGGCATCCACGAAAACAATTATCCACCACCGCACCCTCCTGTACCCGTGAGATCCCATCTAGGGACCTTTTCTGGCACCCTGCTGGAGGGGGATTTGATCACGGAGGGCTTCTACATCAACTTTATTTCCCTTCCGATTAAGCCTGAGTAGTTTACCACAGACCTGCGGGTCCATAGCTAGTAGCTAGATGGCTTTTTCTCTCTCTCTTTGATTCTCAATACCATGTTCTCCTCGATGTTCTTGGAGATCTATTCGATGTAATACTTTTTTGCGGTGTGTTTGCTGAGATCCGATGAATTGTGGATTTATGATCAGCTTATCTATGAATATTATTTGAATCTTCTCTGAATTCTTATATGCATGATTTGATATCTTTGTAATTCTCTTCGAACTATCGGTTTGGTTTGGCCAACTAGATTGGTTTTTCTTGCAACGGGAGAAGTGCTTAGCTTTGGGTTCAATCTTGCGGTGTCCTTTCCCAGTGACAGTAGGGGTAGCAGGGCACGTATTGTATTGTTGCCATCGAGGATAAAAAGATGGGGTTTTCGTCATATTGCTTGAGTTAATTCCTCTACATCATGTCATCTTACTTAATGTGTTACTCTGTTCTTTATGAACTTAATACTCTAGATGCAGGCAGGAGTCGGTCGATGTGTGGAGTAATAGTAGTAGATGCAGAATCGTTTCGGTCTACTTGACACGGACGTGATGCCTATATTCATGATCATTGCCTTAGATATCGTCATAATTATGAGCTTTTCTATCAATTGCTCGGCAGTAATTTGTTCACCCACGGTATTATTTGCTATCTTGAGAGAAGCCTCTAGTGAAACCTATGGCCCCCGGGTCTATTTTCCATCATATAAGTTTCTACTTTCCATCATATTAGTTTCCGATCTACTATTTTGCAATTTTTTACTTTCCGTTCCATAAACCAAAAATATTGACTTTATCGCTTATCTATCTCTATCAGATATCACTTTTGCAGGTAACCGTGAAGGGATTGACAACCCCTTTATCGCGTTGGGTGCAAGTTTTTTTATTGTTTGTGCAGATATTCGGTGATTTGTGCGTTATCTCCTACTGGATTGATACCTTGGTTCTCAAACTGAGGGAAATACTTATCTCTACTTTGCTGCATCACCCTTTCCTCTTCAAGGGAAAAACCAACACAAGCTCAAGAAGTAGCACGCCGGCCCCCACCACCTTGCGGCTGCTGGGGAGGCATGGGGAGCACGGGCGGTGCGGGCGGCAATGGGAAGTAGCCGGCGGGCGCGGGGGCCGCTGGCGGACGAGGCGCGGCCGGTGGGGCAGGGCCACCGAGGGTGGAGCCGACGGCGAGGGCGGTGTGCTGGACCCGCTGCTTCAACTTTGTCATCCGGCACTCCTCAAGTTTGAGGTACGCGACGACGCGTTGAATGTGGGCTGCGGCAGCAGGGTGAGGTTGGACGCCGCGTTGCCGGAGTCCTCGTTGAGGCCGGCAGTGAGGGTGCTCAGTATGAGGTCATCAGAGACCTTGGCGACAATGTCGCAAAGCTCGTTGGCAAGCATCTTGAGCCTCATGCAGTACTCATCGATGGTGGAGTTATCCTGGTGACAGCCGAAGAACTCCTACTGCAAGAAAACAAGGCACTGAAGTTTGTTGTCGATGAAGAGCGCGTTGATCTTGGCCCACATGACGCAGGCGTCGTCATCCTCGGCGACAACCGTGTGGAAAATGTCCTTCGAGATGGTCTGGTAGAATCATCGGATGATCGTGGCCTCAATGGCGGACCACTCCGGATCGCCCCGATGTACTCACTGTCCACGAAACCGTCAATGTGCTCGATGAGATAGTACTCGCGGAAGATGAGGTTGAAGTAGGTCTTTCACGCATAATATGGCGTGCTGGAGCTGTCGAGGCGGATAGGGACCCGGGCCTCAATGTTGAGGTAACGGATGGCGGCGGCGGAGGGCTCGGGGCCGGCGAAGGGGTTCAACGAGCGGGTCGTGGAGGAGCCCGGGGAAGACATGGCGGCGCGGCTAGGGTTAGGGTTTTTTGTGGGGAGAGGAGGAGGAGAACAGCGGCGACAGAGGGTGCGGGGCTGTGGAGGGGAAGCACGGCTGCGGGAGAGGAAGGGGCAGCGGCGTCGGGTAGTGAGGCTGGAGGCAGCGAGCGGCGGCGCGGTGAAGAGAGGCACGACAGCGGCGGCGCGGTGAAGAGAGGCAGGGCAGCGGCTGCGGGTGACGCGCGAGGCGGGCGGAAGCGGGCTGCACGGGCGGCGGCGGCGCGGGGTAGGGGAGGGAGGAGCACGGCGGCGGTGAGGTGCAGCGATGGTGGGTGTGGCGGCGGCGGCGGCACGAGGAGGCGCGGCGGCGGCGGCGAACCTAAGGATTGGACCGAGAAAGATGATACCATGTAGACGAATAGTTGGTAATACGATAGTTGTTGTATTGATGGGGTGCTGGTGCACGTATATATAAGTACAGGGTAGGCCTCAACCTCAACTATACACAACTAGGAGGTGGGCCACAACGCATAATACATGTAACACAAATATATACTCAACACCATGTATTAGGGCGACCAGTCGTACGAGGGTTGGTTCAACACATTGTAGTTCTGATCCTTGTACCAACTCTCCTCTTCAATGATGGCACGCGGTGAAGACCATTCAAGCTTTACCGATGCTTACTAGTGTAGTGATGCATTGTTGCTCTATCAATGTAGTGATGCAATGTGGTAGTGTGTCGAGCTTCATGATCTTCATTGTAGTGCTCTTCCGGCAAGCTAATCCTAGGTGATTCTCCTCACGGCAACTGCTCTAAGGATGCAGGAGAAAGCAGTGTCTCCAAGAGGTGCGGGGGAGGCCGACAAAGTTTGTATTCCATGAGGAAGTTTCTCCAACCCACTAATGCAAGGTGCTCTTAGCACCAGGTTGGATTTACTTCCCATCCTTGATACCGTCCATCAGTACCTAGGCACCACCCCAAGGGAGACCACTTTGAAGACAAACACCAGAAGCAAATGTATGGTAAGGCTTAAGGATGTCAACGCAAGGGTTACCATGGATCAAGGGTGTCCAAGCTTTGCGATTACTCACCACCTACAGACTATCTAGCTACTTTGTGACCTTCAAGATGTTGAACCAAGATGTTTTTAGGGTCACCATCTTCGACCGTTCCTGTGGAGGTGGTCATCAAGTGTGTCGACCGCGATCTAGCCCTTGAAATGATCGATGTGTGAGGGTTTACATATCTTTGTTTGTTAGTATGTGTGTGATGTGAACTATTATGACTATTGTTCAATGTTGTTGTTGCTAGTTTAGTGTTGCTGCTACTAATATGTCGTAGTGTAATCTATGTTGTTTAATATTTTGTTTGTTAGTGTTGCTGCCACACTTATGCCTATGACTTTGTGTGTCGGTAACCTCACCACTCGAAGAATAGGTAACTAGACTGCACGCCTAGAACGTAATCAACAACAACACGTTGCATCTGGGGAGCACAGACTTGCAACCACACATGGTGCTGGTGTTTTCTTCTCTCATGCAACCTAGGGCTTTGTGGGCAACCAAATATGACATGCAAAACATGGTCCAGAGGTTGCATTAGCTCAGTCAACCTCTATGGGTCACTCATGCAAGGGGTCCAACAGATGCAAGCAACCGAACATGTCCGATGTAATCGATACATACCTCATGGTTCACATGAACGTGATTGTGGCCTATGTTTGGACACCTTTTGCATATGATTCTACCTAGGGCTATGCAAACCATCTTCGCTTGTCTGTATTCGCTCGGAGTGGATTGGATTCAACCATTGCCTGGTATTTTAGGCCAAGTCAAATGAGGGCTAAGTTGAAAAGTTCAAACAATAATAACCTAGAGAAAACAAAAAAGTGGAAATTCCTAAAGGTAAGCAACACTTTTGTTGTTCTAGATAACCATGTCCTTGTTGATGGAGCGATAGCAGTTGGTACCATTTTAGGTAATGATATCTCTTAAATTGTTGAAACAATTGATGTATGAAAAATATTTAAATTGATAGATTGTCTAGATTTCGTGAAGATAAAACCCGAATACTTATGTTTCTCGTAGCAAACATTACATTTATGTTTTTTTGTTGCGAGAAATTCATGTTTGTGGTTAGAACAGGGGTAGTATCATGATGTACACAATGGGGGACTAAGCATCAAAATGTCTCTCATTTGAATGAAGGAGTGGCTCATCTTCGACCAAAGTGACCAGTAAAAGTCTAGTGCTAAAAGAAAAGCAATGTTTTCTAATGGTCACAAGTTCAGTTTGGAACATTAGATATCTAAACAGAACTGAAAAGCCTTAATCATGTAGAAATAACCACATACACCAAGTAATAGAAAGAAGTAATTAATATGACTCATTAGAAGCAGCCACTCGTAGAGATTATGTTTTAATATGCTCCCATGTGGAAAGTTAAAGCAGTCCAACGTAAATGAACGGTGACAATTCAACGTAAATAGATAACTTGTTTCAAGCAATACATTCTAGAGCTCACTATTGGATTCTACACTATTTGCTCTCAAGCAACTCTCTATCCAGCAAGGCGTGTATACACAGGATGACTGTATCCAATCATCGCCATCTACGGGTAAGCACCCCAAATCCTCAACCTTGGAGTTCTTAAGATGGTAGGCCACTACTCTCGTGAGGGACATGTGCAAAAAGATAATCTCCTTGTAAGGATGAAATCCAAATATCCTCGAAATGTATTTATGGAACTTTTTCTGAACACTAACTTCAGTGGCAGGAGCAGGAGTGGCATCATCGTTGTCTGAATCCCATTCCGGTTTCTTTCTGTCAAGTGTTTCATCATTGTTATCCCTCACACCTTGCACGAACCAAGACCCATGACTGTGTTCCCAAGGAAAATTTTCTAGCAACGGCTTGAGGCCAATCTCATGCTTCAACATCCATTCAGTGTGATCAATTGATTCATTGAGAAACCAAATCTGAAGTTTGCACCAACCACCGGCGAATACATAGTAAACGCCCTTCTCCGATTTTCCCAAATGAATATCTCCGCGTGCTTCATTAATCGGGGGGAGTTCAATTACTCGGTACTTATTATCCTCTAAATCCAATCTGCAAAAATAAATAAATTCGTTATTTACTGCACAACGTTAGCTAGCTAGTCACCGTGCATGGTATTGGGTGACTTTTTCTAAGAAAAAATAGGGAAACAAAACATACCTGATAATAAAAAATATGTTGAACACATAGAGACGTCCCCGCCAATACACAGAATCATGAGAGTACACGTCTCTCATGAGTAGTAGTAGGTTAGGGTCGATCGACCGTGGAGGCATCCCTTCCCTGGTAAAAGATCTCTCCTCCCACCGCCATGTCTTGGACGAGAATGTGCTCATGGTGTAGGGCGACGGGGGCCACTCCGAGTTTGGGTTCGCAGGGTGAACACACTCCATGAAGAACACCTCAAAGTGTGGCGAGACCATAGGATCATACGCGAGAAAGTCGTGTTTGATGAAGCCTTCGGTCAGGGTCCAATCAGGGTGACACGGTAGACACGCCCACTGCCGCGTGGCCGGATTGGCCACGCCTCCCCATAGGAGGAGCAGGCCGTTGCAGTGACCCATAATGTTGGACCAGTCATCGTGGACGTCGTCGAGGTAGCTGAGGTTACCTTGAATCTTGCCCGCGACAGAGGGGCGCGAGAGGAACGCCGGGGGAAGGTGATAGCCGTCAACGAAGTTGTAGACGGCGAAGATGCCGGCCAGGGAGAGCGGCAGGAGGTCCTTGCGCAGCAGGCCGTGGGCGTCGACGGCGGCGCACCACCCCTTGCAGACGGAGCGGCAGGCGGCGAGGCTGTGCGGCATCAAGCGCCGGAGGACGTCCGCGAGCACGTCGCCGGGTAGCAGACCCGCCGGATCCATGGTGTCTGGCGACTGCGCGCGCGGTGCAAAGGAACAGGCAGGCAGGTAGGTAGGGGTCTCGATAGTCTGATGCTTTGCTTCTACCTCGGCTATCAACAAGGGAAGATGTATATAGCGAGGGCCAATGGTGGGTGGGTAGTGGGTTAGAGTTCGTTTCAGTTTCACGCTCCGATTTGTTTTAATCCGAGCCCGACCCCGTGAAAGGCACCAAAGTGCCAAGGGTCTCCAACCGAAGTTGTAGCAGCAGAGCTATTCCGGACTTGATGATCGCGTCATTCCGGCCAAGAAGCTGAAGAAAGCAATCCAGGCTCCGGGCCACTCTGAACAAAAACTCTTCTTCAGCCGGCGACCTCCCCATTGCAGAACCTTAGAGCATCCCTACTCGACTACTTGCTTGCCGGCTGCCGGCAAAAATTTCGGGCGGGGGCCAGCGTGGGAGGCATGGGCGGCCCTCCGGCGACGGAGACGAGAGCCGGGCAAGCAGACGGCGGCGCGCGGCGGACCGGCGGGGGCCAGCGTGGGAGACAAGGAGTGGACGAGCGGGGGCGCGGGCTTCGTCCTGGGTACGCGAGGGCGCAGGCGGCGAGCTCCGCCCCGGCCATGCGCTGGAAGAGGAGAGGTCGAGCAGTCCATGGCCGGGCGCGCCGAAGACGGCGAGGTCGCAAGGCGCCCACGTGAGCTCCGCCCCGGCGCCCTCTGTGCCTTCCCAACGGCGGCGTCCGGACGAGGCCGGGTGCACGGCGGATGAATCTTCACCTGCGCCTCCCCGCGGGCGGCTTCTTCGCCGTTGCCAGTGGGAGAGCTCGACGGCGGCAAGCAGTGCTGCGAGGAGAAAGCGGACCGGGAGAGAGAAGATGGGGGAAGAGATATATATGTGGCTGATAGGTGGGCCACATTACGCAAAATATAGCGCCGGCCTCCCAGCTGCCCCTCAGGGCTAGATTTGGGATGGGTTCGCCGGAGCCAATTTTACACAAATTCCGTGAAAAACAAGATTTTGAAAACGCGAGTGGAGCGTTTTTCTATCACCGAGGCTAAAAAAGTGATCCTGAGGGTGCTCATGGAGGGACGGGTGGAGATGCTCTTATGGCGTTGGATCATATATCATATTTGGCCATGAGCTGAGCAATCCAACCGGAGTCCGGACTTGTTTTGGGGGAAGCAGTGGAGATCGGACAACTTTGATTCGATCTGAAAAATTATTTGTTGTGGTATTGTAATTGTTTACTTTCATCGACTGGATAAGTTTTCTTCCATGTTGATTCAAATTTGTTTCGCCCTAACAAAAAAAGTGTTCAATAAACTGCATATTATGAGCACGAAAGTGTTATCTGACCCACATTTTATGGGAGGCCAACCCCAGCGAACGCCCCTGTCGCCGTTGCATGGATCTCAACGCAGGAGGCAATGCCACGTCCGATGGATCGTGGCGTTCGCTGCCCTTTTGCCGTAAAAACTGATTTTTATAATACAACGTTGGCATTTTTCTAACCTTTTTTGTTTTTAATTCGTCCCAAAATCCTATTTCCTTTTTTACTTCTCACATGACCATTTTATTATAAGAGGATGATTTATTTTATTACAGGAGGATAGCATTTTATATTATTAGAGAGTGGCATTTTTATTGTAAGAGGATGATATTTTTGTTATGAGAGGATGGCAGTTTAATTTATAAAATCATGGCATTTTTATTATTGTGAACATGGTATTTTTGTTATTTAAGAGGATGTCATTTTTTATAAGAGCATGGCAGTTTTTTTTATAAGAGCATGACATTTTTTTGTTTTTATAATAGGATGGGAATTTTTATTATTACATGATGGCATTTTTATTGTAAGTGGATGGCATTTCTATTACGGGAGGATGGCAGATTTATTTATAAGATCATGGAATTTTTATTACCATGAGGATGACATTTTTATAATTTAAGAGGATGGCATTTTTGTTAATAGAGGATGGCAGTTTTTTTATCAGAGCATGTCATTTTTTTTATAATAGGATGGGCATTTTCATTATTGTGAGATGGCATTTTTTATTTGAGAGGTGGCATTTTTATTGTCTTTTTTGCACACCTAACTGCATTCCTTGATCTGATCCCTCTCGCCATCGCCAGGGAGCGCCGGCGGCGGCGGCAGGAAGGCTACTGCTCATTGAGAGCCAGCATGGAGGAGCTGGCGGGCTACTATGGGATGGTGATGGTGCTATGTGGTCGTCGGGTTGCGTCTCTCGATACGCGATGTTCGACGGCAGAGTTGGTGATCCAGCGCAACGATCTTCAACAGCGGCACGGCCTCACTAACAAGAGAAGAGGGAGTCGGTGCATGGTCCTGGATGGCGGCGAGCTCAACACTAGATCTGGACCTGTCATGCAACCAGATGGATTTTTTCCCAAGTTTGCTTTACTGGGTTTCGAGTATGATTTGGGGCAAATGAGGCGGCGATGTTGTCTCCATCTAAAAATAATGTTCTCCCGCTCTTTCCCCATTTCATTGGAGTGTTCATCACTGGTGGAGGGCATGTGAAGTCGTGTCTCCAACGGGTCTGCATCGACAACTTCTCGGGTGCTGCTTCTACAAGTTCTTGGGCTTAAAAGTTTTGCTCCACTGAGGTTGAGACCTAGAGGTGAGATCGAGTTTTGCTCATGACGCTTCGCCGGTGGATGCTGGAGGAAGAAAACTTCCACACCCAAAATATTTGAATGTATTCTTATCTCCTCGGACATGGAGTATCTACTCCCGAGCTCAAATGCTCCCTTATGAATAGTAAAATTGAAAAAATAGTAAAACATTTAAAAATTCTGACTTATTTTTTGTAAACTTTGACAAATATTTTGTATACTTGTGTAATTTCAGCACGAAATAATATTCGTGGAAGTCATGGCAAAAGAACAAAATTGATATCCCAAAAATGCTAGGTTTGAAAACATTTTGGAGTGCTGATTTTTTTTCCACGCCTTCCATGAATGTCATTTTGTGCTGAAATTTTGCAAGCATACAAAACATTTGTCAAAGTTTATCAGAAAAAAGTTCATGTTTTTTTGAATTTTTTGAATTTTTTATTTTATTGTTCATAGGGGATCATTTGAGCTCAAGAGCAGAATATGACTATCGCTTTGTATGGATGTATTTTTAAATACATGTTTTTAGGCAATGTATTTTTAAGGACATGTGATATTTAATACATGGCCTTGGGCCCTTTCGGAAAAGAAGTCACAAAGTCGAACCAAACTATTATGAAATCACGTTTCACACACCACCCCAGCGGCCCACCCAATAGAACCAAAACTTAGAAATATTTCCACACTATGTCACCTAACGTGACGACTATTTCTCGCCTTAAGCGAGTCGAGAGTAAAATCTCGCGTCGAAGTAAACTTATAAATATTTCCACACTATGTCATCAAACAGCGTTCGGCCGGCCCATATTAGCGCGCGCAGATTTAAAAAATGGGTAAGAAAAGGAGCGCTCCCAGGAATCAAACCCCGGCCGCGAGGGGGAACACCGGGATAGATAAACACTGGACCTACTCACACCTACTGGTTAGTAGTAGGATTACGAGCTACTAGAGGCGCTCGGAGCCTGTTTTCTCTGTTTTTTTGTTTTCTTTTCTCTTCTCCGTTTTCCAAATTTTTATTTTATTTTTTCATTCTAAATTCTTTTATACATGATCTAAATTTTTTCAAATACTTTTTCAATATTTTTCAAATACTTGTTCAACACTTTTGAAATACATGATCAAAATTTCTTCAAATAATCATTCAAGATTTTTCAAATACTTGTTCAACACTTTTATATGCATGTTCAACATTTTTTAAATACTTGTACAATTTTTTTAAAATACTTATTCAACATTTTTCAAATAGTTGCTGAACAATTTTATATACATGACCAACATTTTTATATACATGTTCAACATTTTTTTCAAATACTTGCTCAGCATTTTTAAATGTTTTTATGAGTGTTTCTTATAAAATATATTTAATTATTTTAAATTTTAAACGAAAAATACAAAACTAAAAGTAAAAAAGAAAACAGAAAACGTAAAGAAACAGGAAAAGAAGGTTTTGGCCTCCCCCGCCCGTGTGCCAGCCCAGCTCGCGCACTCTTCAACGAGAGAAACCTCTCGTCTTGTCTCGCGCATCCTATTCCCCGTGTATGTTTGGAGATAGTGACCAAAACATGTGCGAATCCTATTTGGCGCTGCAGGCGCCCGTTAACGTGCATTCGGCAAACGGGCGCCTGCAGCACCCCGCGCTGGGCCGGCCCATCTAGTATTTTACCAACGCATAAAAATACGGAAACACTAACACCTACATGTGTGACATTGCTGCAACTCGCCCACACGCGTGGATCACCGTCCAGTTAACTTCGCACGAATCTATCTTGACACTCTAAGGCAGTTTTCGAGTGTCACGTAGGACGAGAGTTTTGGCAGCTCGCCCGCATGCTGGTTTCTCGCACTGATCTTTTGGTTCATGTTTGGGCCGAACAACGCGCTACCGCACAAATCTTACATCCACTCCTCCCGCGGGTTCACTCTCTCCCCTTCCTCTCGAGCTCGTGCGGCGGAATTTTCAGAGACCCGGCGAGAGGAGCTCGTGCCGGTGGCTGCGTCGGTGGCCTACTCAGACCCCGCGACGGAGGAGCTGCTCATGGGCGCGCGCGGGGCTCTCCCAAGCACTCCTGCTCGGCGGCTCCGCCGACGCGCGCGCTGGCGGTGAGGAGCGGCAGGAAGGAGTTGGGGGCGATGCATTCGACGACGACGGCCACCCCTGCTACTGTCCTCGGTGTTGGCACTCGTTCCCTGCCTGCGACGACGGCGCCGCCAGGAACGGCGCCCTCCGCTCTTCCCCACCGTTCTCGCTTGATCTAGTGGCAAGGGTGCTCAGGAGTGATTCGTCGACGGCGGGGGAGGCGGAGCTCGACAAGGAGGTGAGAGAGGTCGTGCGTCTCGCGGCCGAGCTGCTTGTTGTCGGGGGGAACATTGTCGTCTTCATGCACTGCGCCGTCAGGGAGATGGTCACCGGGAGGCGTAGGGGTCCAAGGGAGAGGCCACGGAGGTGGGCAGAGGTTGACGACGAGCTGCCGTGCTTCACCATCGGCATGAGGCGCAGGTGGGCCAAGAGGTGGACGAGGCCCTGCTACTTGCAGCGGAGCTGCTCGTCGGCGTGGGCGCCGTCTTCTTCGTGTGTGTCGCCGATGGGGAACTGCTCGCCGGATTTCGTCACGAGCTCAGGTATTCCGCTGTTTCCCAGTAGCCATCTAATCTTTTCCTCATCTGCCATGGCCGCCAGCTCGAGTTCTTCTACGGGCCTGGGACGAGCACGATCCCGCTACATTTCATACTGCAATCTTAGAGCAACTCCAACAGAAGCCCAAAAAAACAGCGCGCTAAAATAATTTTACAGCGTCATTTTAGTAATTTTAGCGCGCCGTGGCCGATTCAATCCAGCAGAGGCACAAAAATACAGCGCGCAGCGGACAGTGCGTCGCAGTCCAGCAGACGCCCTAAAAGATAAAGTGCCATAAATATATATACAGCAAACAGGTCCCTAAACATTTACAAATAAGCCCATCTGACCAAAACAAAAACGCAATTGAGTCCCCAATCGTTGAGCAAGCTAGCTCCGCACACAATGCTCGCCTCTGGCCACCGCACGCGCTTCCGGGTGGCGAGCTCGAAGCGGCGAGCTGCAGGGAGATGGCGAGCAGAAGGGCAACGGCGGCTCCCGGCCGGCACGCGCTCCCGGCCGGCAAGCTCGAGGTGGCGAGCAGAAGGGCAGCGGGGGCTTCGCCCCGTGCCTGGACGAGAAGAGGACGAGCACGCATATGAGTGCGCGGCGGCGGGCTGCAAGGAATGGCTGCAGCGGCGAGCTCGAGACGAGACGAGCAGAGGGAGCGGAGCAGTTGGTCTTCGCGCGTCGTCTTCAAATTGTCCAGCGCGCTGTACGCCATGCACCAAATATCCCGCGTGCGATGCAGAAATTCCCAGCGCGCTGGATGAATTTTGCAACGTGCTGTCTTTTGCAGCGTTTGTTGGAGATGCTCCGCGCGCTAAATTGGCGTTTTTTTTCAGCGCGGGCTACTTTTAGCGCCTCTGTTGGAGATGCTCTTAGATATTGGTTTTACAATTTTTCCATGGATAATCTGTAGTTGCCACGCACATTCCCGGTATGCCATGATGAAAAGTTTGATATGCACACCTACTGCATTTCTTGCCATGTTTTTTGCTTAGAAAGAACATGGTTTAGGGAGGAAACAAGTGAACTACATTGGACATGGCAAAAAAACATGGCCATTTTTTAATATGAGTAGTTGCCAAGGATATGACATTCTTGCCATGGCAAAAAACATGGCAGTTTTTTGATACTAGTAGTTGCCATGGATAAATGCTTTGAGTTTTTTGCCATGGCAAAATTCTGGTTCAATTGACATGGCAGAATTTTTTGGAATTCATCCCATGAAAAATTGGTATGACATCATCTGACTAAGCTAATAGAGCATGGCAACTTAATTTCATGGACCAAGCCAATTTTTATTTTTTATTTGCAAATTCATTGTTTTTCTAGATAATATGCCAACTCTAGTGTTTACAACATGGCAATTTAACTTTTTTATTTTGGACCACGATTGCCATGGCAACATGAAAATTTTAATTAAAAATAACATGGAATTTTTTAATGAACTCGCCATGGCAATTCTTTGTTCATAATTTGTACCTTTTCTACATGCAGACATTGGTCATGAGATTTTTGCCATGGCAACTTTCTTAACCATGGCAAAGAAATCTTCATCGTCATGGCATATTTTTTTATTTGAACAATGTTAAATTCATACTTCATACATGGCAAATTTATTTATTACGGGGCATGGCAATTGTAGTTTATGGGGCATGGCAAATTCATGCTTCATAACATGGCAAATGTAGTAATGGCAAAAAAAAACTTGAAACCTTTTGTGATGAATCCAATATAGAAACTTGCCATGGCAAAAATCTTACAAGTTTTGCAATGCCATCAATTCAAAATTTGCCTTGGTTCCATCCTAAGTCCCCACGACCACTACAAAAACTTTTCATGGCAAAAATCTTATATTTTTTGCCATATCATCACTTCAAAATTTTCCATGGTGCCAACACAAAGTTTGCCATGTCAAAATCTTACAACTTCTTGCCATGGCAAAATCTTACAACGTTTGCCATGTCAAGTTCAAAAACATAAAACGCCATTGCAAAGCATGGCATTTTAAGAGAAAATACCATGGCAAATTTTTATATACAGTTGCCATGACAATTTTTTATATACATTCTACCATGGCAATGTATTAATTATACTTTGTTTTATACATGGCAAATTTCTTTTATATAAGCATGGCAATTTGAAATATGCATCTGCCATCATAATTTTGATCCTAATTTTGTTTTGGTGTATGACAAAATAACGTAACATGATTAAAATGACGTAATGATGTTTTCGGCCATGGCAAATTCGTGCTCCACTTTAGTTTTTTTCCAGCCAAGGCATTTTTTGCCGTGATTTGGATAGGTTTTCATACCAATTTTTGCCATGTATAATGGCAAATTATTCTTCTGTGTCTTCATAACATAGCAAATTCATTTTTTTTCATACGGCAAATTCCATTTTTCGTCATATGGCAAATTCATTTTTTCATATGGCAAATTCTATTATTGTCACATGTCACATTCTTGACATTTTCTGTTTTTATAGGCTTTTTTGTTCATAACATGGCAAATTAGTTTATGGTCATTTCGCAAATTCATTTAAGGTCTCATGGCAAATCCATACCATTTTTTTTCAGGTTACCCAGGCCAACAGGGGACGAGAAATTCGATCGGCAGCTGGCGTTTTATTTTCTCTCCAGCGGATCAGCAACCATGGCAATTTTTACATTGAACTCTATTTTTGATGGCAAAGAGTTCCTTTTTCTTCTTCATTTTTTTACTGTTTTTTTCCTCGTGCTTTTTATTTCACGTCTGGGAAGAGGCCAAGCAAAATGGGCTCTTAGGCCTTTTTAGATCGCTGGAGTCGCGTTCCGAAACTTCAGGGCGTTATCGTACCCGAAAGGACTCGTTCGATACGCTGGTCCTGCTGCCAGAGAACCCCTAGACGGCGCCTTCAGCGACGATTAAGTAACTTGGCGCCTGCACGTTCCTTCGTTGGGCCGGTTTCGAGCTGGCCCATTCCACTACAGGCAGGACAGCAAAAATTCATTAATAGCGCGAAAAACCAGCCCTCGCAAGGATTTGATCCCACGACCTCGACCTCCGGTGCTTCTTGCCCAACCACTAGGCCAAACAGACTTTAGTAATTTTTTGGTGCAAAATGTTTAAGAAGTACGTATAGCCACGCTATTTACTGCATATAGAAATAGAAAAAGAAATCAACAATTTCAAAAAAGAAATTTGAAAGTTCACAGATCTCAAAACAAACCAAGAATTCAAAGAATTTTCATGAATTAGAAAAAAGAAATCAACGATTTCAAAAAAGTTCACAAACTTGGGAAAAGTTCATCAATTTTGAAAAATAGTTCATTGAACTTTGAAAAAATTTCATCGTTTTTGAAAAATATATATTCAATTTAAAAAAATCATAAGTTTTGCAAAAAGTTCATTATTTTCAATAAACTTCATCAATTTTGAAAAGGTTCATAGATTTCGAAAAGAGTTCATCAATTTTCAAGAAAAGTTCACAAACTTGAAAAAAAGTTCATCAATTTTCAAACAAAAAGTTCATTGATTTAAAAAAAAGTTCATCAAAACTGGAAAAAGTTCATGGATTTTCAAAAAAAAATTCATCAAATTTGGAAAAAGTTCGTCGAATTTGAAGAATAAGTTCATGGATTTTTGAACAAAGTTTAAAAAAGTTCAAAAAAATTGAAAATAGTTCATGGATTTTTGAAAAAACGTTCATTGATTTTGAAGAGAAGTTCATCAAATTTGAAAAAAGTTCATTGATTCCGAAAAAATTCATCGATTTTGACAAAAGTTCATTGATTTTTCACAAAAGGTCATCGAAATAAAAAAAATAATAGAAATTGAAAAAAAAAAGTTCGTCCAATTTGAAAAAAGTTCATTAAACTCAAATATAGTTCGTCGAAATTCAAAAAAAGTTCATGGATTTTAAAAAAAGTTCATTGATTTTAAAAAAAGTTCTTGTATTTGCGAACAACACATTCAGCCAATGAAAAAATTAAGAAAAAGAAAAGAATAGAAACCAAAAAAGAAAAAAACGGAAAATGTATCGAATAAATGACGAATAAATTAGATGCTAACCACGACTTCGCTTGTTGGTGCGGTGGTTACACGAACTAGTCGTTGATGAGGGGATGTCGCAAGTTCGAATCCTATTCGGCGCAACCATTATTTCCCTTTTAACAGAAAAAGGAGCAGAGCAACTGGGCCGTGCCCAGCCAGCCGCGCCTGCAGGCGCCTGTTAGCAGACTTTCTTGATAGAAGTGTTTCGCCTTCTTTGGCGACTTGTTTAACTACCCAGCACGCGGTAAGGCTGTGCATTGGGTTGGTGTTGAGCAATACGGAGTGTATGGGACAAGGCTGATTTAGTATTCTATGAAGGACATTTTGCGAGCCCGTCATTTGCTTCCTTTTCTTACGGGAAGGCTCTTTCTACACGGGGCGCCTTGACGGCCTGCCCTGGCCTGTGTATTCTTTACGTTTTTGTTCCTCTGAGTCCATCAAATCCGATAGCTCTCTATGGGCTAGCCAGGAGTCCTCGATGGAAAAAACTTGGACATTAGCTCCGAAAACTAAGAAAGTTTCGACTCGGCGCCAAGTTAGGGGAGCAACTAGTTAACGAGCGCTCCTTCGGGAGCCCTGCAACGATCAGCGCCACTTGACGCGCTCTCAACTATTTGCCACATGTTGCGCTCTGGACGCTTCCTTCGGATTTTGTTTTTTCTATTTTCTCGCACGCGTTTTCGGTTTTTTAAACGTTTTTTCTGGGTTTTTTCGAT
Organism: Triticum urartu; assembly: GCF_056163025.1. Taxonomy (NCBI): domain Eukaryota; kingdom Viridiplantae; phylum Streptophyta; class Magnoliopsida; order Poales; family Poaceae; genus Triticum; species Triticum urartu. The sequence goes on along the minus strand of NC_141873.1, from coordinate 521,703,644 downwards.
GTTTTGGTTTTCCCCCGGTCTTCCTTAGCTTTTTGACCCAAAAAAATTTGCATGCAAAAACCCGTTTTTTTCTTTCACGAGAGTCACGGTTTTTCTTCCGTGAGAGGCACGGTTGTGCTTTCGCGAGAGTCACGGCCGTGCCTCTCGGAGAGAAAAAAATACGCATTTTCTGTTTTTTTTTCTTTCACGAGAGTCACGGTTTTGCTTCCGCGATAGGCACGACTGTGCTTTCACGAGAGTCACGGCTGTGCCTCTCGGAAAAGGAAAAACAAAACATGTTTTCTATTTTTTTCTTTCGCGAGAGTCACAGTTTTGCTTCCGTGAGAGGCACGGTTGTGCTTTCCAATTGTCACGGCCGTGCCACTCGAAAAGGGAAAAAAAATACGCGTTCGCTATTTTTTTTCTTTCACGAGAGTCACGGTTTTGCTTCCGTGAGAGGCACAGTTGTGCTTTCGCGGGATTCACGGCCGTGCCTCTCGGAAACGGAAAAAACGCGTTTTCTGTTTTTTTCCTTCCACGAGAGTCACGGTTTTGGTTCCACGAGAGGCACGGTTGTGATTTCGCGAGAGGCATAGGCGTGCCTCTTTTGAAAAGGGAAAAAACCCGTGGTCCCGATTTGGTTTTTTCGTCCGGTTTTTTTCGTTAAAAAAGTTCGTCAAAACCTATCAACATGGGATCTAGTTTTAAAGATCTCGACGCGACGAATCCAACGATGAAAACGGTTCAAGATTTGGACGCACGATTTAAGAGATAAAACATTTTGAATAAACGGATCTACAAAAAAAAGGAAAACTATGCGCCACTTGTCGTGATCTGAAAGGTGGAGTGCTCTTTGCAACGAGTACTTTTTAATTAGTGATTTCGTCAAACTAGGGCATTTAATACTTCTTCGTCCGTGCAGCTAAGCCGAAAAACTGCTAGACCTTGGGATTCGAACTCACACCCTCATGCTCATCTTCGAGGTTGGCCAACCGGTACACCTAATTGCTACTAGTCAACCATTTCAGCGTGAATTGATTTAAGAACCAACGTAGCAGCGCTACTTATTGTACAACCAATTGCTTAGATTTTGACTTATTTGAAAAAAATAATAAAAAATGTGAACAAATTTGGAAAGTTGACGAGCATGCATAAAAAAGTTGGCCAATGCAAAAGTGGTTCATATATTCAAAAAAGTTCACGAATTCAAAAATAAAAGTTCATTGAATGGAAAAAAAAGTGTACTAATTTTTAAAAAATAGTTCACAACAATGAAAAACGACCATGAGTTTGAAAACAGTTCACGGATTTGAAAAAAGTTCATCGAATTTGAAAAAGAGTTCACTGAATTTGGAAAAAAATTCATCAGATTTCAAAAAAGTTCATCAACTTTTCAAAAAAGTTCATCGGATTTGAAAAATAGTTCATCAAATTTTAAAAAAGTTCTTTGACTTTTCAAAAAAGTTCATCAGATTTGAAAAATAGTTCATCAAATTTTCTAAAAAGTTATAGAATTTGAAGAAAAAAATTCATCAAATTTTTAAAAGATTTTATTGGATTTGAAAAAGTTCATCGGATTTGAAAAAAAGTTTGTTAATTTAGGAAAAGTGTTCACAAATTTTTAAAAAAGCGTGCATTAAAGAAAAAACTAAGAAAAAAGGATAAGAAAAAAGAAAAAAAACGAATGGAACTAAAGAAGAGAAAAGAGAACAACGGTTCAACAACTGTAGTGTAGCCTGGTGGTTGGAACGAAGAGTCCGCCTTCGATAGGTTGTCAGTTTGAATCACCGTTACGTCATATTTTTAGGACGCCGATAACTGCCACACGTGTGGCACAATGGACACCCGCCCACACGAGTCGTGTGGTGTACCCAGAAAACAGCCCACACGACCCTGTGTGGGCAAACATTAAAATGCCCACACGTGTGGCAGCAGGGTGAATCCTATTTGGCGCTGCAGGCGCCCGTTAACGTGCATTCGGTAAACGGGCGCCTGCAGCGCCCCGTGCTGGGCCGGCCCATCTGTATTTTATGAATGCATAATAAAAATATGGCATAACGGTGATTCGAACCGACAACCTATTGGAGGCAGACTCTTCGTTCCAACCACCAAGCTACGCTACAGTTGTTGAACTGTTGTTCTCTTTTTCTCTTCTTCTTTAGTTCCATTCTTTTTCCTTTTTTCTTTTACTTTTTCCTTATCCTTTTTTCTTAGTTTTTTTCTTTAATACGTGCTTTTTAAAATTTGTGAACACTTTTCCTAAATTAACAAACCTTTTTTCAAATTTGATGAACTTTTTCAAATCCAATAAAATCTTTTTAAAATTTGATGAACTTTTTTTTTCAAATTCGATAACTTTTTAGAAAATTTGATGAACTATTCTTCAAATCTGATGAAATTTTTTGAAAAGTTGAAGAACTTTTTTGAAATTCGATGAACTATTTTTCAAATTTGATGAACTTTTTTGAAAAGTTGATGAACTTTTTTAAAATCCGATGATTTTTTCCAAATCCAGTGAACTCTTTTTCAAATCCGATGAACCTTTTCAAATCCGTGAACTTTTTTCAAACTCATGGTCGTTTTTCATTGTTGTGAACTGTTTTTCAAAAATTAGTGCACTTTTTTCCATTCCATGAACTTTTATTTTTGAATTCATGAACTTTTTTAATATATGAACCATTTTTACATTGGCCAACTTTTTTATGCATGCTCGTCAACTTTCCAAATTTGTTCACATTTTTTTATTAATTTTTGAATAGGCGCTCCCACTCCGGGCATCCAGATGTCTGGGATCTAGTCTATGTAAGACAACAAGCCGATGAATTGATCCGGCAGTTCTGGTCTCGATTTTTGTTGACTAGGAACAAAATTATTAATTGCTACGACCCCAAGGTCTAGCAGTTTTTCGGCTTAGCTGCACGGACGAAGAAGTATTGAATGCCCTAGCTTGGCACCGAGTCGAAACTTTCTCCGAGATCTCGGAGCTAATGTCCAACGCACAACCTTCGGGCGTGCTGGGTAGTTAAACAAGTCGCCAAAGAAGGCGAAACACTTCTATCAAGAAAGTTTGCTCTGGATGCCCCGATAGCCTTCTCGGACGATGTCGATGTCTTTATGATTTATCAGACGTACACATCCAGAGATCAAAGGAAAATGGCTCTTAACGAGCTAGGCCAACCCTAGCAGAAATCCAACTCGGGGGTGTGGTTTGACACACCAATCACGTTCGAGCGGATTGATCGGCCCAACATAGACATAAACCGATGTCCAACCGCCTTGGTCGTCGACCCTATAGTCGACGGATGCCGGTTGAATAAGGTAATAATGGATGGCGGTAGCAGCTTGAGCCTCATCTATGAGGATACGCTAGACAAAATGTAATTCGATAAAACTCACATCCAGCAAAGTCACATTACCTTTAAAGGTATCATCCCTGGGAAGGAAGCGCGATGCAAAGGGCGAATCACGCTAGACGTGGTCTTCAGCACTCCCGACAACCATCAGACCGAGGAGTTAACCTTCCATGTCGTGTCATTCCGAAGCGGCTATCACGCCCTCTTGGGGAGAGAAGCATTTGTGAAATTTCACGCAATACCTCATTACGGGTACATGAAGCTCAAGATGCCAGGGCCAAATGGAGTAATAACTGTCTCCAGTAGCCTAGAAGAAGCACACTGGGCTAAAAATAAAACAGTTGCCCTAGCACTCGAGTCCTTAGCCAAGGCACTCGCAGCCGAGGAGCTAACAATGCTTCAGGCCTCGGTCGACAATGATGACGTTATTCTGGACAAGAGGTCTAAATCCACCTCATTCGAACCAGCAGATGAAATCATCAAGTTTCAAGTGCACCCAACGGATGCGTCTAAAATGGCAACCATAGGTGTCGAGCTAGACCCAGAAATCGACGAAGTCTTGCATAATTTCTGCTGGTGCAATAATTTGCCTCCTTACGTTCTGAAGATTGTTAACGAAAATAGTAGGGGACTAATATGTTTGCTAGTGCGTACAGAGTTACAAGTCCCTCAAGTCATGAGGAGTTTGCTACAAATTTCGAAGAATATGCCCTACGTGGCAGTGAGCATATTCACGAAGACTATGCTGTGAAGAATTACCCCTAAAATTTCTGACGCAAAGCAATTGGTTAAATGGCATCTGAAGGAAGTGACTGCAGCAGAAGGAAGTCGAAGATGAAGTGAATACGTAGTATTCTTTTCGTTATTCTTCTTTTTTTCATTTAGTCATAGGACCATTGTACTATCAAGGGGGGTATAGTGTTCAAAGCTTAGGTTATTTGATGCTAAACTCAATCCTATGAAAGTTGTGAGAGAAATCTCTTCGTGGTCCGAGCAAATGCTTGCCAGCAAGAGACTGAGTTCTTCTTCGTTGTGATAGATTTGTCTCGGGCCGAGGAGTTAGTATTACTTGTTCCTCAAGTAATGTTACCGTTGCTCCAAAATCTGACCATTGGTAATGTGTCGGGTGGCCATTGGCTGGACCGTGTGTCCTAAATGGTCATTTCCCATCCGGGAAGGCTGCGGCTATAAATAGCCACCGCGCTACAACATTGTCCGTTGGCTGCTCCGCTTGAGATTATGAGAAGGTTGATTGAGCATCCCCTCTCAGAGAGATTTGAGTCTAAAATTCACTGAGAGAAAACCCTAGAGATGAAGAATTAGATAGTGGTTTAGCATCACTCAAATCTAAGTCCAATATGCTCCGCCTATTACTCTTGAGAGCTGCAAACTCTCTAGACAGTTTGGTGTCATTTCCTTCAGAGACCAATAGTCATTGTGGTTCTCGAAGAAGAAGTCTATAATGGTTCGGAGATCACCTCAATCATCTACCACGAGTTATCGACATTGGTTGACGAACCAATTGTCGAGGAGAATAAGGCGAAGAGAGTTTATCTTCTGTGTTAAATCATAACCCCTCCAACCAGACGTAGTCCTTATGAAGAAGGATGCACTGGTGCAATAAACCATCTGTCTCCATCGAGCCACCGGTTATTATTTCACTACTTTACTTTTGAATTGGTCTTTATGAATTTTTATCATCATGTGATTTCCCTTTATGGATGTGTTCTATTTTAGTTAGGTAGATTACTTCCACTCACTTATGTATGATACCTACCTTTCCGCTGATGTGTTGTGAGAGTTTTATAGTTTCCCAAAGTAATTTTAAAACTCCCATTCACCCCTACAATTGGTATTATAGCAAGATACTCCCTAACTCTGCTCATTTTGTTCTAACCACCTTGGAGTTTAAGTATGTATTCAGTGAGTTACAATTCGCACCTCAAGATCCCCATCTTCGATGGAACAGACCATCCCTTCTGGATGGAGAAGATGAAGATCCGTCTCCGAGCAATTGATGATGACATGTGGAATGTGATGCAGAATGGTTTCACTGTGGAAATCCCTCAAGTCCCGACTGACCACGAGAAGAAACTCATTCAGATGGATGCTCAAGCCAAAGATGAAGGGTCAGTTTGGATGGTGACCTGGCTCTCGTGCTTGGAAGTTTTCTGCTGCCTGGCGAGGACGTCAAACCAGGATTTTTTTTCTACCTAGCCAGGCTAGTGTGGAAACCAAGCGTTTGGTTTGGTCCCTCGCCTGGTAAAGCATCAACGTCCCATCATACAGTTTGCGAATCAATTTTTTAGTCCAAAGTGCCATCCAGGTTGCTATTTAGCTCATGGCCGTAGGCCCAGGCTTCTATTTAGCTCGTGGTTGCAGGCCCAGGCGTCCGAACGAGATCGCCTGGCCCAGGCTAATTAGAGTGCCTGGAGTTCTGCCTAGGCTAGAGTCCAGGCCAGGCAAGGTGTTGTAGGGTGAGGATATTTTCACACTTGGAGAGGGGAAAGAGCAAGAACACACAAAATCACAAGGAGGAAATCACTCTAACAAACCCAAATAACACATCCACTAGAGTAGCCTACAAAAGATCCACAAGCATACATGAACAATTCAAGGAAAGTAGCACTAGGGTAAAGTTCTTCCCACTCCTAGGAGATGAGGTCTTGATGCTGATCTTCTCCAAGAGGAGGCTTTGACAATCCAAAGGATTCTTCCCAAGGTGGGGGCTTGATCTCCAAGAGGAGGGGATACAAGGAGCAAAGCTCTCTAGTGTCTATCAAATACTTTGCTATCCTCTCAAATGAGCTAGGGAAGGAGTTTATATAGCCTAGGGACGAAATAGAAGGGGGAGAGGGATACAAGGGTAAAAAAAACCAATTGCACGCATGCTATCTCGGAGGGGTCCGGGCACCTGGGGTAAAGTGGCTCGGGCACCCGGACCGGTCAGGGAACCGGCTGAAGAAGGACCGGGCACCCGGGGTGGCCGCTGGTGGCTGTAGGGAGGGGGTCGGGCACTCGGGGGTCCAAGGCCAGGGCACCCGGGGTGGCTCCAGGCGGGCGGTGATGGGGGGCCGGGCACCCGGGGTTGGTGGCCCGGGCACCCGGGCGGGGCGGGGCTGCACCCATCAGCTAGGCCGAGGACCCGGGGCCATTTGGCCGGGCACCCGGGCGGCCACCACCAGCGCCAGCAAGGGTCCGGGCACCCGGGGCCTTCCAGGCCGGGCACCCGGGGTGCTCAGGGGCTGCTCCCAGCCGGCCGGCCGGGCACCCGGGGGGTCTAGTGCCTCCGCGTCTTCGTTCCCTTCTCCTTCCTTCTTCTCCTTGGTTGCTTGGGTCTCCATCCTTGCTTCCTTGCGATGATCTCCGAAGTAATTAAGAATGCATAACGTTTCTCTTTGAGGTAGAATCCCATTCTCATGTGAATCCGAATGAAACTCGAAGAGGAAAGAATTGACCTTGTTCTCGATGGCGCGTGCACGTGCTCTTGTCATTGGTCCTCTCGGTGCTTGCGGTGGGGATGGAGTGTCCATGTGTATGGACGAGGGATGCTCCACATCATCTCCCCCCCTTGGGAGAGATCCGTCCAGGGATCGTGATCATCATCACCATAGTACTTGGCCAAGTCTTTGACATTGAAGATGTCGCTTACGTTGTACTTGTCACATGGAATGTCGATCTTGTAGGCGTTGTCGTTGTAGCGTGCGAGCACCTTGAATGGTCCATCGGCTCTCAGAAGTAGTTTGGACTTGCGCTCCTTGGGGAAGCGGTCCTTGCAGAGATGTAACCATACAAGATCGCCCGGTTGGAACATCATCGGTGACTTGTTGGTGTTGAGCTTGGAGGCGAGGCAGTGTACTTGACGCTCGATCATGGAACGTGTTTCTTCATGCATCTTCTTGAGGTAGGTGGCTCTTGCTCTAGCATCCATGTTCCCTCATTCTTGTAGCAGTAGGGGAAGGATGTCCAACAAAGACAAAGGGTTGAAGCCGTAGACAACCTCGACAGGGGACTTGCCGGTGGTAGAGTGTCTTGCACGGTTGTAGGCGTACTCGACAATGGGTAAGCACTCCTCTCACTCCTTGATGTTCTTCTTGATCAACACGCGTAGGAGAGTGGCGAGCATCAGGTTGGTGACTTCCGTTTGGGGATGATACGCCGTGGAGAAGAGTAGCTTGATTCCGAGCTTGGCGCATAACGTCTTCCAAAAGTAGCTTAAGAACTTGGCGTCCCGGTCCGACACAATTGTCTTTGGCACTCCGTGTAACCTCAAGATTTCCCTACAAAAAAGATTTGCAACATGTGAAGCATCGTCTATCTTATTGCATGGGATAAAATGAGCCATTTTAGAGAATCGGTCGACGACAACAAATACGGAGTCCTTGCCATTTTGAGTCCTAGGTAATCCAAGCACAAAATCCATGCTAATATCTTCCCATGGTTGATGTGGAATAGGTAGTGGCATATGTAAACCATGGGATTGAGATTGCAACTTAGCTTTGCGGCATGGAGAGCACCGGTTGGTGAAGCGTGAGACATCACGGAACATCTTGGGCCAAAAGTAGTTCTTGGAGAGTATGGCAAAAGTCTTGTCGCGTCCAAAGTATCCCATGAGTCCGCCTCCATGAGCCTCTTGCAAAAGTAACAAACGAAGAGAAGACTCGGGAATGCATAGTTTGTTAGCTTTCATTAGATAACCATCTTTGATATAATATCATTCCCAAGATGTATGCGTCACACAGTTAGCAAAAGGAGTAGCAAAAGTCAAATCGTGCTCATACAAATCTTTGATATATTCAAATCCAACAACATTCAATTCAAGTTGAGTAATTAACATGCATTTGCGGGAAAGAGCATCTGCCACAACATTCTCTTTGCCCTTAATGTACTTGATCACATAGGGGAAAGATTCAATAAATTCACTCCATTTAGCATGTCGTTTATTCAACTTGGTTTGGCCTTTAAGGTACTTAAGTGTTCCATGATCGGTATGTATGAAAAACTCATGTGGACTAAGATAATGCTCCCAAACATGCAACACACGCACTAAGGCATACAATTCTTTGTCATAGATGGGATAGTTAAGTTGGGCACCAGAGATTTTTTCACTAAAGTATGCAATGGCTCGCTTTTCTTGCATCAAAACTCCACCAATTCCGTTACCACTAGCATCACAATGAACTTCAAAAGTTTTGTAAAAGTTAGGCAAAGCAAGAATTGGAGCATGAGTAAGCAAAGGTTTGAGCTCATCAAATGCGGTAGATTGCAAAGGTCCCCAAACAAAGGGTGCATTTTTCTTACTCAAGGCATGCAATGGTGTGGCAATAGTGCTAAGTCTTTCACAAAGCAACGATAGAAACTCGCAAGGCCAAGAAAACTACGTACTTGTTGCAAATTCGTGGGTTGTGGCCAAGTTTTAATTGCTTCAATTTTAGACTCATCAACATGGACGCCCTTTGAGGAAACAACGAAACCCAAGAAAACAAGCTTGTCCACGCCAAAAGTGCATTTTTTTCATGTTGGCATAAAGACGTTCCTTTCGAAGAGTTTTCAAAATGGCCCTAACATGATTTACATGATCTTTGATGGATTTGCTAAAAACAAGTATGTCGTCAAAGTAGACCACAACAAACACTCCAATGTATGGACGAAGCACGAAATGCATAACACGCATGAAAGTACCGGGAGCTTCCGATAAACCCATAGGCATAATTAAGCACTCATACAAGCCAAATTTAGTTTTGAAAGCGGTTTTCCATTCATCACCTTCTTGAATGCGTATTTGGTAATAGCCACTTTTAAGATCAATTTTTGAGAAAATGGTGGCACCGCTAAGCTCATCTAGCATATCATCAAGGCGAGGAATGGGATGCCTATAACGAACGGTGATAGCATTGATGGGTCTACAATCGGAGCACATGCGAAAACTACCTTCTTGCTTAGGCACAAGGATAATCGAAACGACACAAGGGCTTAAGCTTTCACGTACATGACCGTTTTCGATGAGTTTTTGTACTTGCCGTTGGATCTCCTTAGTTTCTTCAGGGTTGACGCGATATGGAGCCTTGTTCGGAAGAGGTGCGTCGGGGATGAGGTCGATCCTATGTTCAATGCCACGTAGAGGAGGAAGACCGGGAGGTAGCTCTTCGGGGAAGACATCCTCGAATTCCTGCAACAAGTTAGAGAACACTAGAGCAAGAGGATTAGGAGTGTTAGTTTTTTCCACCTCATCTTTGCATAGGAGGACATAGTGGATGACACTCGATGGGTTCTAACACACTTCTCTCATCTCTCTTTTTGTGGCTAGGAGGACTAAGTTTTTCTCTCTTGGCGAAGAGTCGCTCAATTTGGGCTTGTGGCGCTCACTTTCTTTGTGGTGGTTCACTCTCTCACTAGTATCTCCATGATGTGTGGATGCTTGCTTGTCCGCGATCACTTGGCCGGGTGACGTTGTTCGTAGTACGTACTCCTTGCCCTTCATATTGAAGCTATAGTGGTTAGTTCTTCTGTTGTGGATGACGCCGCGGTCGAATTGCCAAGGTCTTCCCAAAAGAAGATGGCACACGGACATAGGAACCACGTCGCACTCCAAGGTGTCCTCTTAAGCGCCGATCTTGAAGGAAACATGCACTGTATGCTCCACTTGAATAGTGCCGGAGTCGCTTAGCCATTACACCTTGTAGGGACGAGGATGCTTCTTCTTGACCAATTGAAGCTTGGAGCATATCTCTTCACTTGCCAAGTTGTGACAACTTCCTCCGTCGATGATGACTTTCACGGAACGCCCGTTGATGCCGGCCTTGGTGTGGAAGATGTGGCACCGTTGGTCTTCGTCTTGGTGGTGTTGGAGCGTCAAGACCTTGGAGACCACGAGAGAGGGACTTGAATCGTTGTCACAAAACACTTGATCATCTTCATCTTCGTTCACGTGCCGGTGCATGGCCACGTGCTCAAGGTCTTCCATTTCTTCTTCACTCATTGAGTCGTATGTGCCATCATCGTTGAAGATCATGGTTCACTTGTTGGTGCATCCGAAGGACTTGTGTCCTCGGCCACCAAATGTGAAGCACTTGAAAGAACTTGTTTTGATGGGGTCATTCGGTGGCGCCGAAGACGAGGGAGTCTTGGATTTGTAGGTGCCTGCTGGAGGACGAGTCGAGAAAGGCGTAGCTTACTTGGAACTTGACTTGTCGCCGGTACTTGGTGATGCTCTAGTTGAGGTAGGATGTGCCGAAGTCGCGGGATTGATAATAGGAGCCGTAAGTCTTGGACGAGTACTTGGCATATTTGAAGCCATCTTGCACTTGTCGCTCAGCCTTGTTCGCTTGATGAACTAGCTCGAGAAGGTTGGAATATGGTTGGAAGTCGGCAATTCGCTTGATTGGGTGGTTGAGGCCATTCAAGAAGCGTGCCATGGTATGTTCATCGTCTTCCTTGACATTGGCTCGTATCATGGCAACCTCCATTTCTTGGTAGTATTCTTCCACCGTTGAGGGAGTCCTGGATTAGGGGGTGTCTGGGTAGCCGGACTATACCTTCAGCCGGACTCCAGGACTATGAAGATACAAGATTGAAGACTTCGTCCCGTGTCCAGAAGGGACTTTCCTTGGCGTGGAAGGCAAGCTTGGCGATGCGGATATTCAAGATCTCCTACCATTGTAACCGACTCTGTGTAACCCTAACCCTATCCGGTGTCTATATAAACCGGAGGGTTCTAGTCCGTAGGACAACTCCATCATACAACTATCATACCGTAGGCTAGCTTCTAGGGTTTAGCCTCCTTGATCTCGTGGTAGATCTACTCTTGTACTACCCATATCATCAATATCAATCAAGCAGGAGTAGGGTTTTACCTCCATCGAGAGGGCCCGAACCTGGGTAAAAACATCGTGTCCCTTGTCTCCTGTTACCATCCGGCCTAGACGCACAGTTCGGTACCCCCTACCCGAGATCCGCCGGTTTTGACACCGACATTGGTGCTTTCATTGAGAGTTCCTCTGTGTCGTCGCAACCAGGAAGGATGCCTCTTCCCATCTTTAAAGACGGCGCCGTTGCTAAGGGAGCCTTGGCTGTCGGCCAAACCCTCCGGCTAGGTGGTTTTCTCATGACCGCCTGTTCGGCCGTTGCGCCGACGGTGACCTCTCGGGTCATTAAAAGCAATCTTCACGTCAGCTTGGAACTCGTCGAGCAGCTAGATCCAATGGAGCTCTCTTCCGTAAACGAGCTCTTGGATCGCATCGCCGCCCTGGGGGTCGCTACGGATTACGACCAGGTTGGGCTTAAACCCGATCTAAGAGAAATTAACTCTCCCCAAGTCACCCACCACGTTGCCGTGGTAGAGGCGCAGTGCGGTGACACTTCATCTATTTTAAGGACTAGCTACGTACGAATTCCCGACCCCTCCAAGCCGGATACCCGCGGAGGGGAGGATGTAACTCAAGACCTGAGCTTAGGATCAGGCAACGGGCTAGATTCATTGGACAACATCCAAGAATCCGAACTTCAGAGTTCGGAAGCTCTTCGGCCTCCGAATCTTAGATTGGGTGAGGTTTCAGATTCAACGCCACCCGCCCGCCCGAACATAAGCGATCTTTCCCAAATCAAGCAAAAGCCCGAGGAAACAGTACATCATTACTGGGCCAGATTCCTCTTGGTTATGAACGGGATAAAGGATTGCCGCGAGGGAGACGCAATCTCAATTTTCTGCAGTAATTGCACGAACGAGGGAATCCTTAACGCCATAAGTTGTCGTGATATTACACGCTTTGCTGACTTGGCGTCCATAGTACAAAAGTACTGTGCGATGGAAAGTGCCTGGAAAACCAAAATAAAATTTTGGGATAATCCGGCCTTGAATAGCAATCCCGTCCGAACTAAGAGGGTGCATCATCGTAAGACACCCGGGTTAAACACCAAAAAGCCAAAACCCTCTACAGGGCATGGAACCGTACTGGAAAGATGGCTTGATGGACCCTGTAAAATTCACAATACAGAGGACGCCACACCAACTCACAGCCTTAGAGCATGTTAGATACTCCAGCAGGTGGCCAAAATTGGCGAGGACCTCTTAATTTTGGAGGCCGCAGAAAGCCACCCCGAGGACACCAGTACCGTTCTCACAGTCTTCGAGACTTTCGCATCAAACAATATGCGAAAAAGAACACTCCGCAGCCTTGCCGAAGTCTATCAAGTAGCAACAATAAACCCATGGAGCAACACAGCTATTACCTTCAATGCAAGTGATGAACCTAAATTCCGAACAGCCCGAGCACCAGCCGCATTGGTCCTCAGTCCAATAGTGGACGGCTTTCGCCTCACCAAGGTACTCATGGATGGAGGCAGCGGATTGAACCTCATTTATGAGGAAACCCTTCAAAAAATGGGAATAGACTGGAACCGCATCGAGCGAAGCAGCACAACCTTTAGAGGAATAATCCCTAGTCGGGAAGCGCGCTGCACAGGAAAAATCACACTAGATGTGGTGTTCGGCATGCCGGATAATTACAGGTCCGAAGAGGTCATGTTTTAGGTGGCCCTGTTCAACATCGGATATCACGCTTTACTAGGGCGGGAAGCATTTACAATCTTCCAAGCAATACCCCATTACGGGTACATGAAGCTTAAGATGCCCGGGCCGAACGGAATTATCACCCTCACTAGTGATCCGGACATAGCGCTCCGCGCCGAAAACAAGACGGCCGCATTGGCCCTTGAGGCACTATCCAAAGTCTTAGCGGCTGAGGAACTGACTGCGCTGCGCTCCACGGTTAACAGGGATGATGTGATACTCGACAAGAGATCCAAGTCCACATCCTTCAAGCCAGCAGACGAAATAGTCAAATTCCAGGTCCATCCAACGGACCCCAATAAAACAGCTTCCATCGGGGCACGACTGAACCCTGATGTAGATGCCGCACTGCGAGAGTTCCTATGAGAGAACTGGGACATTTTCGCCTGGCACCCTTCAGACATGCCAGGAATCCCACGTAGGCTGGCCGAACACAGCTTAAATATCCTAAAAGGATTCAAACCTATCAAACAAGCCCTTCGGCGTTTTTCCGAACCCAAGAGACAGGCTATGGGAGAGGAGCTAGCCAAGCTATTGGAGGCCGGATTCATTAGAGACATAAAACATCTGGACTGGCTAGCAAACTTGGTGATGGTACCAAAGAAGGACAAATCCTGGCGCCTGTGTGTCGATTTTAAAGACCTTAACAAGGCCTGCCCAAAGGATCCCTTCCCCCTCCCCCGTATCGATCAAATTATCGATGCCACCGCAGGACACGATTCGTTATGTTTCCTCGACGCATACTCCGGTTACCATCAAATCAAGATGGCAGAATCAGACCAAGCCGCAACAGCATTCATCACACCATACGGCCCATTCTGCTTCAACACAATGCCCTTCGGGCTGAAAAACGCCGGCGCAACATATCAGCGCATGATCCAGACATGTCTGGCAAACCAGATCGGCAAAACAGTGGAGGCGTATGTGGATGATGTGGTCATCAAATCAAGACATGTCGAATCTCTAGTAGACGACTTGAGGCTTACATTCGATAACCTCCGAAAATATGACATCAAGCTCAACCCAGAAAAATGCGTTTTCGGCGTTCCAGCCGGAAAGCTCTTGGGCTTCATTGTATCCGGTACAGGAATTGAAGAAAATCCAGCCAAGATCCGAGCCTTGTCACAATTAGATATCCCAAAGGACCTCAAACAAATACAAAAATTAACCGGATGCGTGGCGGCTCTAAGCCGCTTCATCTCCCGCTTGGGAGAAAAGGCACTGCCCCTCTATCACCTCCTACGGCGCACCGAACACTTCGAGTGGACGGATGCCGCCACGGCCGGACTCGATGAAATAAAGGCCATATTGGCAACAAACCCAGTCCTGGCCGCGCCAAACACCGGCGAACCAATGCTATTGTACATTGCAGCAACCCATCAAGTTGTCAGCGCAGTACTCATCGTCGAGCGGGAAACGGACGGACACAAATTTCCCCTTCAAAGGCCAGTTTACTACGTGTCCACTGTCCTCACTCCATGCAAATCACGGTACCCACATTATCAAAAAATTGCATACGCGGTATTCATGGCATCCCGGAAGCTACGCCACTACTTTCAAGAGTGTTCGATAACAGTAGCATCGGAGGTACCACTTATTATCAACAACTGTGACGCAACGGGACGGATCGCAAAATGGGCCATTGAGCTCCTCCCGTTCGATATAACCTATAAGCCATGGCGAGCTATTAAATCGCAAGTTTTGGCCGACTTCGTCGCAGAATGGACGGAGGCCGAGCTCCCTAAAGAGTACGGCACATATTCAAACTGGATTATGCATTTCGACGGCTCCAAAATGTTGGCCGGACTGGGGGCTGGCGTCGTCCTGACGTCCCCCACAGGAGACACAGTCCAATATGTGCTCCAGATCATGTACACGGACTCCAACAATGCAGCCGAATATGAGGCCCTCCTACATGGTCTCCGGATGGCAGTATCCATGGGCATCCAGCGCCTAGAGGTACGCGGGGATTCGAACCTCACGATATCCCAAATAAATGGAGACTTCAACGCCAAGGATCCAAAAATGGCAGCTTACCGCAACGCCGTCCTAAAAATGTCAGCTCGGTTCGAAGGGCTGGAGTTTCACCATATAGCCCGAGAAAACAATCAGGCAGCGGACGTCCTGGCACGCATCGGAGCAAAACGTGATGCAGTCCCCCCAACATCTTTTTGGAAAGACTGTTCAAGCCATCCGTAGCATGGGAGGAGGAATCCGCAAATAACAGCCCGGACTCAGCCGCACCACTCGACGCCGAACAATCTGACATAATTGGAGGCTCTGCCAATGAAATTACACCTTCAGCCCACGTAATAATGGCGGTTATCGCCCCGTGGACAGAACCATTCCTAGCCTACCTTACTAGGCAGGAACTCCCAGAGGACCAAAACGAGGCCCGCTGCATAGTGCGGCGATCTAAAGCCTATAAAGTCCATGAGGGAGAGCTTTATAAGAAAAGCACTACCGGAGTCCTTCAAAGGTGCATCTCCGAAGAGGAAGGGCGGAACCTTCTGGCTGAAATTCATGCTGGACTCAGTGGTCACCACGCCGCTGCCCGGTCCCTTGTTAGCAAGGCTTTCCGTACAGGCTTTTATTGGCCGACGGCCCGGGCAGACGCTCAGGACCTAGTCCAACGATGCGTTGGTTGCCAACTTTTTGCCAACCAAAGCCATATGCCACCCACCGCACTCCAAACTATCCCCATCACCTGGCCTTTTGCGGTCTGGGGGCTTGACATGGTCGGACCCCTTAAAGGTGGGACCCATAAGAAAAAATACTTACTGGTCATGGTGGATAAGTTCACCAAATGGATAGAAGCCAAGCCTGTTAAAACGGCCGAATCTGGACCTGTGATAGACTTCATATCCGGGGTTGTACACCGTTATGGCGTCCCCCACAGCATCATAACCGATAACGGTACAAACTTTACCGCCGACGAGGTAAAACTATGGTGCAAAAACATGGGCATCAAGCTCGACTATGCTTCCATCTATCACCCACAAACTAACGGCCAGGTCGAACGTGCAAATGGTCTTATCATGAGCGGCATCAAACCCAGATTAGTGCGGTCCCTCAAGGAATCTAACACGCACTGGGTAGAGGAGCTCGACTCCGTACTCTGGGGGCTGCGGACCACGCCGAATCGCACCACCGGATACACACCATTTTTTATGGTGTACGGCGCGGAGGCAGTTCTGCCTTGCGACATAATTCATGACTCACCTCAAGTGCGCATGTACGAAGAAAGAGAAGCCGAGCTCGATCGGCAGGACAGTCTGGACGCCTTGGAGGAGGAGCGCGACGTGGCAAAAGCTCGTTCCGCATTCTATCAACAGCAGGCTCGAAGATATCAAAGCAGAGAAGTGCGGGCAAAAAATTACAACATTGGTGAATTAGTTCTACGCCTGCCGGACAAGAAAAAGGACAAGCTCAAGCCCAAATGGGAAGGTCCCTTCATAATCGACCAAGTCCTTACTGGTGGAGCGTACCGCCTGCGAGATGCCTCGGATAACCGACTCGAGCTGAACCCATGGAACGCAGCCCGTCTCCGAAGATTCTACGCCTAACGCCGGACTCTGTGTTCTTCTCCCTCCTCTATCCATTTTTTATTTTTTCTGTCTTACATTCCTCTCCTTCCCCTCTTTTCTTTTATAGCCCTTAAAGGCTCATCAAGTGACGCGCTACACGCGCTCATTAAACCTGGGGGCTTCCTTAACAGAAGCTTATTTATACGGGCTTCACGCCCAACACATGTGTCAAACTTCCGCATGTACCTTTTTTCACCATTATATGCATCGATATGACTTAAGTTTTGGCCAAGCTGGGTTGCCTGGCTCCTGTGCTTACCCCTACGTTCCCGATTGTTCGGCTAGGCGGTAAAGGGAGCACCTCTGCGATTGTTACTGCCGGGTCAGCCGGATGTGTACCTCAGACTGGGTGAAGCCGAAAGCTAGCGTTCTTAAGGGAATATTCGGTCGGTGAATTAAAGATGATCTTTCTACTTATCTTATGCGCCCCAGATGCCTTTTTTCTGCGTTTTTTCACGCAGTCCGGACATGCACTTTAGGGCATGCCTCCCAGCGAAAGGAACCCCTAACGGAACTATTCTCTCTGGAAGATGTTTCTTACTAACCATGTAATATAACATAACTAGTTGGCACTTGTCTGATAAAGCACTAATGACCCCTACGCCTGGTCTCCATGCATACCCCGGTTCTTATATAACCGCTATGGTATTCGGACACACTCCGGACCGTCAGGTCCCGAGGTTGAAGCGAAAAGGTCGGCAACGACAAACGATCTACAATCCGGCTAGAAGGCATTACACATGTCAATTGAAATTACACAGTCACTATGACTGATTGTATTCCTCTTCAATACCATCTAACAGGCTGTCTAATTTACAGTCCTTCTGGGAATACTTCGCGGCCAATTCTACTTGGCCGTACACTAAGCTTACAGGGATCTCCTTCCCATCAGGGCCCATAGGTCCGACCTCGGCCATGTGGTTTGGGTCAGACTTCGTGTACCGCGTCTTCACCATGGCCCAGGCCTCCCTAGCACCTTGACGGCAGGCTGACATCTTCCACAACCGGAAGCGCCGCCGAGCTCCCTTTAGCTTCTCTGCAAGCTCTCCAAGACCCTCGGGCATGGAATGGAAGGGCCATAGGGCTTGGGCAATGCCTCGCATCGCCTGCCGAGCTCGCTCGTGTAGTTGCGAAAGCTCGGGAAGAAGGTCACCCGTAGAACCGGGCATCTCCTCTGCAGGACGACCTGTTAGCATACCTATAGACATAACTCTGTTAGCCGGCTCCTTCGCCGAATTCCCTTTTCAAGAGTTTGTTTAAAGCACTTACTGAATATGCCGCGTCACAGCCATTGATTCTCCTTAGTGGAGTCCGACAACTGGGCACGAACATCTTTTAGTTCGACGTCCAGCTTTGTGTTGGCATCCTGAAGATCATTCTTCTCCCGCCTCACTTTTGCAAGAACGCTCTCGCCAGCCTCTAACTGGCGTAGGAGTTGCTGCTTCTCCGGATTTAATCCGGCGTCATCTGCAATTTTATTTGTCAGATTTGCATGTATACCGAATAATACTTATCTTTTTTAAGCATGTATTACCAGTGGGAGTCTTCTTGGGCTCCCCCGCTGCGGCTAGTGCGGCCTCCAGTTGGGCTTTGCACTCTTCCAGTTCCTGAGACAGTAGGGTATTCTTTTCTGAAGAACCTGCATAACACATGATCCTTAAATCAGTTATTCTAACTGTTTCAAGTCTCGGGGGCTACTGATATATATATAACCGTTAGAAATTCTCACCCGTATGTCTTTCACATATTGCTCCGTGGCTCTGGCTAGACCATTTTGAGCGGCACGGAGATATGCATCTCCCGCATTAAAGGCATCTAACACCTCTTGGGAGAAACAAGCATCGCGGAGAACTGTGCGGCGGCGCCGGTGATTCATGGCGCTCTCCACCTCGGACTGGGTGCCAGACAGCCTGTCCGCATCCTCTGTTGGAGGAGCATCCATCGCGTGCCTCGTGCTTGCCTCTGCCTCCGGACCAGGCGGTGGAGCCTGGCTGGTGGACGCACGATTGGCAACCTCTCCGGATATAGTCCGGCGAGGTCTCTTTGTCCTGCACAAGAACATGAGTGTTAACACGCCTTACGTGAACAACACCTCGGAATAGGAAGGCGCTTTATACCTTTGCGCTGGCGCCTCAGTCCAGACTACGTTTCTTTTCACCCCACGGGTCCCTGCAGCCCCTCGTTGGCTAGTTGCCGTAGGCGCGGCCTCCCGCCTTGGGAACCTCCCCTGCAGAACACGGTCGTCAGGATACTGACAACGCGTGAGGATGGATCCCTTTTCAAGGTATTGGGGTTTCGGTCACAATCACCTAGGAGGCCGGGATTAACCCTGGGTAATCGGCCGTAATGGCCACCAAGGTATTGTCCTTGCTTAGCTGATGAAACACCCCGTCAATCAACTCCACCGATATGTCCGGATCCTCTTCGGAGTCCGGATCGAGGGATCATTCTGGATCCTCGGGCTGTGGAGGACGGCTGTTTATATCCTTTATTTCCTGGCGCAGTTCCTGCGTTGAAGTCGTCAGACTATATATTTAATAATGGGAGTATAAAACGGATGGGCGAGCAAAATTGTCCACTTACCCAACTTGGAGGGTTGTACATGGTGAACCCGCCCTGCGGGTTGACGCGGAGGAATTCCTCCTCTTCTCCCTTGTATAAAGAGGACAAGATCTTTACTAGAGCAGCCACTGAAGCTGGCCCCTTGCGACCGTAACGGGTGGCGTCATCCTCTCCGTTGAAATCCCACATGGGGTGGCCTCTATACTGAAGCGGCTGCACCCCGCCGCATAATCCATTCGGCCATGACTCCAATCATGGTTAGTCCGGAATGAGCCAATAATCTTATCCGGCCCATCAGGTAAAGGATGTCCCTGTCACTTTCTCTCTGAGAGCTCCGTGGACGCCAGCTTAAGCGTTTCTTCAAGGGAGCACTGTTGAATTCGGGGAGACCGACCCAGATAGGGTCCGGTAGCGGGACATCGTCTATATAAAACCATTCCGAAGGCCAGTCCTCAGACGCCTTCTTTGGGGTTCCGGATAGATATCCGGTCCCGGCGATGCGCCATACCTCGGCTCCGCCCACTTGATATATGGACCCCTCTTGAGAACGGGGTACCAGGCAGAATATCCTCTTCCACAACGCGAAATGAGCCTCCACACCCAAGAATAGCTCGCAAAGGGCAATGAAGCCCGCGATATGTAATATAGAGGCGGGCGTAAGATTGTGCAGCTGGAGGCCATAGAACTCCAGAAGCCCACGGAGAAATGGATGAATTGGAAATCCAAGTCCCCTTATTAGATAAGGGACGAAGCACACCGCTCTCCTTTCACTAGTGCAGAACCGGGCAATAGCACCGGTTCGTAAGGCCCTTTAGTGCCGGTTCCATAACCGGCACTAAAGTGTGGTCACTAAAGGCCCCCCCCTTTAGTACCGGTTCAGCACGAACCGGTGCTAAAGGGCAACCACGTGGCACAAGCCAGCTCTGGGGGCCGAGAGCCCTTTAGTACCGGTTGGTAACACCAACCGGTACTAAAATGTTTGGGGGGTTTTTGGTTCTATGATTTCTTTTTCATTTAATTTTGTGTTTTCCATTTTAATTCTTTTTCATTTGCTGGTATTTTACGATACTACACATTGTACACGTTATGCATATATATATATAAATAGAATTTCTAGTAGAACCAATCATATATATATCATCAATGTCTCACAAACCACCATATTAATTCACACATACACACATGTATAGCTATATACAATTTCTCCTACATATGCATGTTGCCTTCGGAGCCAGTGGCATTAGCCTAATTGGTGCCTTCGGAGCACGATGACAATTGGAAGTGGTTCATGACCTGGTCGATGGGGGCGGTAGCGGGTAATAGTATTCTCCCTTCGGATTTATGACCTGGTCGAGCAAAAATCCCGCTATTTCCTCTTGAAGTGCTTCTATGCGCTCCGTTTCTAGGAGCTTGTCTCGCACCTCTTTGAACTATTAAGAAGGAGATCAATATGCATGTGTATTAGTTTTGTGACTAGATATCGATAATGGTGTAAAAATTGTGAATAGTGTTCTGACAAGCGTACCCATTCCTGTCTTTGAGATCTGCTCCTTTCGGACGCCATCATGCGAATGTTCTCGCAAACGCAGAATGCACACAGATTAGTCCCCTGCGCCCGCTTCAGGGCCTTTATTACGAGAATGGAATTTAATTTGATCAGATAATAATTAATCAAGCATGATAATTAAAGAGATGGCTGCTAGCTAGCTAGCTAGTACTACTTAATTACTTACCTTGGGTCGAAACCATTTCAGCTGTCGTTTCCATTCGCCTTTCGTGACGCTGATGAACCTTGCCCAAGCCCTGCCCGCCGACAAAGAAAATGAATAAAGGGGTTATTAAATAGTTCATATCATGAAATGACGAACTAAATAGGCCGAGATATATAGTTAATAATGATTGAAATTACCTATTGACTATCCCAAACAAGATGTTATAGTCACTATTTGCTTTGAGTAGTGAGTCCAGTATTTGAACTGTTCCGGCGTCAAATTTAATGATACACAAGATCCAGTGAAATCTGCATGCACACACGTTTGCATGTCTTAATTAAGTGGGCATATGTAAGCAAAAACATGTAGCTAGCTAGTAGGCAAAAACAAAGAATTTGTACAAGAAAATGTGACTCACTGGAAGTTGTAAGGAAGTAGTATATCTTCATTGTATTTGAGGCGCTTCAAGAACTCTAGCATGCTGTCCTCTACCTGCTTTTCATGATGCTTGTTTATTATCCATGTGTATTCATTAACGGTGTTTGGGTCAATGAACCCAATGCCATAGCGTCCACCTTTTCTCATTTCATACATCTTCATCCTGCATAATACCACAGAAAAGAATATAGTGAGGATAATTACAGGTAATGATTGATTAAAAGGATCACTACAGCTAGCTTGAGACTTAAATTACAGAAAGAAATCACTTACAGACAATAGCAACTGATGATAGATTTGTTGAGTGCGTCTTGATTGTATAACTGAAACAGTTCAGAATACTCAACGGTCACAGGTTTCTCATGGTAGTAATGATCCTTCTTGACTTGCACCATGAGGGACTCTCGATCGGATCTCTTGGTAATGTTCATGTACCATCGATGTAATTCATACATTCTCGTTGGGAGCTTCTTGACCTCTTCCGGCTTGACCAAAGGTTGGCCCCGGGCATATTTCCGTTTTATTTCCCCCTCTATAAGCACAGGCATGTCCTCGATCTCGAGAAGTTGTCCAACAGTGATTTTGAGAGTTTCAGCCTGCATTATATGCTCCTGGGTTATTACCACATCACCCACCTCGGGAACGTAAACTGTTTGGCCACAATAATATTGGGCGCGCGTACTGTCACGTGTTGTTGGCGGCACAACAAGCGGGGGGATCGATTGTGCCGCCTGTTCTCCCAGCTGGACAACGGTTTTCCCGCATTTTTTGATAGCTGCTTGTTGTTTGCTCGAGCTCGAGCTCGCCTCCTTCTGTAGACGTTGTCGATGTAACTTCCTGATGTGGCGCTCATGGTCTGTGTCAACAGGCTTAGGAGCTGGTGGTTGAGCCATACGAATGAAGTGGTCAACTACTTCCACAGGCACTTTCTCCCTTGGCGGCGGTGGCAGTTTCGGTCCAAAATGGGCGTCGACTTCTGCCCGCACTATGGCATTGGTTTGCTCCTCGGTCCTATCGTAAGCCCTCTCAGGAAGAGGAGTAGTGAGGTTTGGACCATATTTATATCGCTTGCCTCCGCCTGTACTTCCTGTACTATGACCTCGACTCGTACCGCTACGCACCATAGCTGCGGGGTGTCTCTTCTGCGATTGCTGAGGCGGCGGAGACGGCTGACGGGGCTGAGTTGGACGAGGAGGAGTGGCCTGAAGCTGTGCCGGACTTGCAGTGGCCTGAGGTTGTGCTGGACTTGGAGGAGGAGTGGACGTCTGACGCTGTGTCGGACTTGGAGGAGGAGTGGCCTGACACTTTGCCGGACTTGGAGGAGGAGGAGTGGCCTCACGCGTTGGTGGACTTGGAGGAGCGGGAGTCTGCTGACTCGGTGGCGGACTTCGACGAGGAGTCGGGTGACGCGGTGTCGGTGGCCTTCGAAAGATGATGCAATCCTTTCTCCATAGGATGATACGATGTTTGGCATCTCCGAGTGTGTGCTCCTCGTCACCTCCATGAATGTCAAGCTCTAGCCCCGAATATTGGTCCACCACCTCATCAACCACGACACGAGCATAGCCTGCTAGAATCGGGTTGCAATGGAAGGTTGCATCGGGGGAATTTGTATAAGCAACACCGTCCGCCACCTTCAAGGATATGTTCTTAATTTTGAAGTGTAGCTCGCAGTTAGTGTTCTCCGCGATATCATCCACGGGGTATCTATCCAGCATTGTGTCAAATGGGGCGGAACCCACGCTGCTTCTCGGCATGGATGGGGCGGTGGTATCCAATGCTGGATCATCCGCTAGCTGCTGCAGCTGCTGAGACCCCCTTTGCTGGCTAAGTGAGTCGATCTGCTCCTGCTGCCGCTGGAATTTGATTGCCAAGTCCGCGTGCGCTGATTCTAGGCCTTGAAGGCATTCATAGTCGAGCTTCCTCTGCTCCTCCTCCATCTTCCTCTTCTTCTCCTCCGCAATCTTCTTTCTCGCACGGGTTCTGTAGTCGGCATTCCAGTCCGAAAACCCCTCATACCACGGAATAGCGCCCATGCCTCATGTTCTTCCCGGGTGTTCAGGATTTCCCAGGGCACATGTAAGCTCGTCGTTCTCTCTGTTGGGCTCGAACAACCCGGATCGAGCCTCTTCTATTGCAACAAGTAGCTTATCTTCGGTTCCGTCCAGACATGCCTTCTTGGAAACTTTGTCTGTCTTCGGGTCCAACTCCCCCCCATGTGCATAGAACCAAGTCCTGCACCTGGGGGGCCAGCTCAATGTTTCTGGAGTGACACTTGCATCCAGCATCTCTTTCTCAGACTTATCCCACTTAGGCATTCCCACCGCATAGCCACCTGGCCCCAGCTTATGGAACTTATCCTTTTTTGCAGCATTAGCCTTGTTTATTCTTGACCGTTCCTTAGATAATTCTGAATCCTTGAATTTCACGAAATCGTCCCAATGAGCACTTTGATTCTCTAGTGTTCCCTCGAATACTGGAGTCTTCCTTCCTCCCTTGACGTACTTGTCCCATTCATGATTCTTGTGGTTCTTGAATGCAACCGCCATCTTCCTAAGAGCAGCGTCCTTGACTTTCTACACATCTGCTTCTGTGAAAGGATCTGGTAGGGTGAAATGTTCCATGAGAGTATCCCAAAGCAGACTTTTTTGTCTGTCGTCGACAAAAGTAAGATCTGGACGTGGCTTTGCTGGCTTTCTCCATTCTTGAAGGGAGATCGGGAGTTGGTCCTTCACAAGAACTGCGCACTGACGAACGAACTTGTCCGCAATCTTCTTAGGCGCTAATGGTTCGCCATTACGTTTGATTGACTCGATATTATACTTTACGCCCTCCTTCAACTTTTTGTTCGGGCCTCGTTTCGTCCTTTTGCCTGAAGATTTGCTCGATCCGGATGGCTGAAAGAAGAAAGATCGATTCGTTAATATATCTTCAGCTCATTTAAAACATGTGATGATCACCAGATGCCTGCTTATATAAATATATATACCTCTCCGGTGTTGTCATAATCGTAGTTCATGACTTCATCAATTCGGTCGTCGCGATTGAATATCATATCACCCTCTCCGGTGTTGTTTAGAAATTCGGAGCCGTCATAATCTTCTTCATTCTGATCATCATTTGGCCCGCGTATTATATCGAACATGGTCTGTTCTCCCTCTCTGTTGGTATTGTCCGCCATAGCTTTTATTTAACTATGCCAAAAGAAATATAAAACAATTTAGTATTCAAATTACATCGTCTCGAATAATAGATATAATCTCGAATACATCGTCTCGAATAATAGATATAATCTCGAATACATCGTCTCGAATATAGATATAATCTCGAATACATCGTCTCGAATAATAGATATAATCTCGAATACATCATCTCGAATAATATATAATCTCGAATACATCGTCTTGAATATTATATATCGAGTACATCACTGGCTAGGTAGCTAATAAAGATCGAATACTACAGAAGAATCTAGGACACTCGCGGTTCCTGCGGCGCGGGCGGTGGACACCCAAAGAGAAGGAACCCTCACAGGATCATAGCTGAAGTGAGATCCCTGAAGAAACTGCCAGGTATT
Organism: Triticum urartu; assembly: GCF_056163025.1. Lineage (NCBI taxonomy): Eukaryota > Viridiplantae > Streptophyta > Magnoliopsida > Poales > Poaceae > Triticum > Triticum urartu. The sequence goes on along the minus strand of NC_141873.1, from coordinate 521,678,868 downwards.
GGAGAACCTGCCGCCCTCTAACGCAACCATGTAGCGATGGACGTGCTCGTCCTCCTCCCTGACACGGCGACGTACCACCTCCGGCGGGGCCGGCTCCCTCCGCACCGAAACTGGCCCACGCGAACGCCACCAAATGAGATCAGGGTCGACGACGGGACCCGGGGCCGGGTTCCTCATCAAGCGGCGTGCCCCTCCAGGCAGCAGCTCCCAGTGCCAGCCCGGCGGAGCCCAGTACCGGACATGGGTCAGTCGGACATCGTCGCGGACGGGTCGACGGCGAGGATGCGGGCCGGGCTACGTCGAGAACAAATACTAGCTATATGCCCGCAAAAAGTAACATTTTTTTATTGATTGGATTTTGATAACTAAAATTTCTAACATTTCTATATAACTAACATTTTTATAACATTTCTAATATTTCTAGAACTAAAAAAAAGAAAAATTTCTAACTTTTTTATAACTATTTCTATAACAAGAAAAATTTCTAACAATTCTAACTTTTTTATAACTATTTCTATAACTAAAAACAGAAAAATTTCTAACAATTCTAACATTTCTAACTATTCTAACAATTCTAACATTTCTAACTATTTCTAAAAAACAGAAAAATTTCTAACAATTCTAACTTTTTTATAACTATTTCTATAACTAAAAAACAGAAAAATTTCTAACAATTCTAACATTTCTAACTATTCTAACAATTCTAACATGTCTAAATATTCTAACAATTCTAACATTTCTAACTATTTCTAAAAAACAGAAAAATTTCTAACAATTTCTAAAAAACAGAAAAATTTCTAACTATTTGTATAACTAAAAAACAAAAAATGTATGTGTGTGTGTGCGTGCTCACCGGCGAGGCGAGAGGCGATGGGGGGCGGCGACGGGGACGGCGACGTGCGCGACGACGACGGGGATGACGACGACGGGGACAGGGACGGGGCGGCGTTGACGGGGACGGGGACGTACGGGCCGGGGCGGCGACGACGACGAGGACGTACGGGGCAGCGACGACGGGGACGGGGACGACGCGGGACGGGCCGGGACGGGGCGGCGGTGACGATGGGGACGACGGGGACGGGGATGACGGGGCGGCGACGACGGGGACGGGGCAGCGACGGGGGCGGCGACGAGGGATGGAGACGTACCGGGGGCGCAGCGGGCGACGGTGCAGAGGAGAAGAAGCAAATGAGAAACTGAAATTTTCGTAAGTGTTGTTTATATAGGAGGGGCCTTTAGTACCGGTTGGAGCCACCAACCGGTACTAAAGGCCTGTTTTGGCCAGGCCAAGCGGCGGGAAGTGACCCCCTTTATTACCGGGTGGTGGCTCCAACCGGTACTAAAGGCCCCCCATTTAGTACCGGTTGGTGCCACGACCCGGTACTAAAGGGGGTGCGCTGGCGCAGGTGCGGTGCGGCAAGTTTAGTCCCACCTCGCTAGCCGAGGGGCGATCGCACTGGTTTATAAACCCCCGTGCGGTAGCTCTCTCGAGCTCCTCTCCAAAGCAGGCCTACTGGGCTTACATGTTCTGTGCTGCCCTGTAGGCCTACTGGGCCTTTGCGGGCCTGCATCCTGGCCCAACAACAGGTTGGGTTTCTAGTCGTATGCCGGCCGCTTTGGCCTAGTAGGCGGGCTTTTTTTTATTTTTTTTGCTTTATTTATTTTTGAGTTGTTTTTTGTGTATTTAGAGTTTCTTTGTGAATATTTTTGCTTTAGGTACAAAAAATTACAAACTTTCTGGTAGTGCCCATAGTTTTCAAATTTGAATAGTTTAAATTTTGAATTATTTGAAATTAGTGTGAATCACTAGTTTGTGAATAACTTAACTTTAAAAATCAGTAAAGGCATGAAAGAATTTGTTTGCACATAAAATTTCTTCGCGTTTCAAATGCCAAAACACATAATTAACTACCCTAACTATTACAGAGATTCCCTTCTGGGTGTGAAACACAGAAGAAAGTGATGATAGTGAAGCCGATCACATCCCAGATCTTTGGGTGTGAAACTTTTTCTTCGCGTGTGTCCCTTTGCGCCGTAACCATGGAAAATCTTCATCATTTAACGGGATGCTCGGGTCAATATTCACTGTGAGTGGAGCAATTTCATCAAACTTTTCATAATCTTCTGACTTGTCTGTCTTGTCATCCACTCCCACGATGTTTCTCTTCCCAGAAAGAACTATGTGCCGCTTTGGCTCATCGTACGATGCATTGGCTTCCTTATCTTTTCTTTTTCTTGGCTTGGTGGACATGTCCTTCACATAGAAAACCTATGCCACATCATTGTCTAGGACGAATGGTTCGTCTGCATACGCAAGATTGTTGAGATCCACTGTTGTCATTCCGTACTGCGGGTCTTCCGTTACCCCGCCTCGTGTCATATTGACCCATTTGCACCAAAACAAAGGGACCTTCAAACCACGCCGATAGTCAAGTTCCCATATGTCCTGTTTATAACCATAATATGTTTCCTTTCCCGTCTTGGTTTCTGCATCAAAGCGGACACCACTGTTTTGGTTGGTGCTCTTCTTATCTTGGGCAATCGTGTACAATGTATTACCATTTATCTCGTACCCTTTGAAAGTCATTATATTCGAAGATGGTAACTGGGACAACAAGTACAGGTCATCTTCAATAGAGGTGTCATGCATGGTACGTGTCTGCAACCAGCTGGCGAAACTCCTGGTTTGTTCACGTGTAATCCAGTCATCAGACCACTCCGGGTGTTTGGAGCGTAGCAAATTCTTGTGTTCATCCATATACGGAGCCACCAAGGCGGAATTCTGTAGAACTGTGTAGTGTGCTTCAGTGAGAGAATGTCCGTCCATACATATTATTTGTTCCCCTCCTAGCGTGCCTTTTCCATCCAGTCTGCCCTTATGCCACGATTCAGGAACACCAATCGGCTTAAGGTCAGGAATAAAGTCAATACAAAACTCAATGACCTCCTCATTTTGACGGCCCTTGGAGATGCTTCCTTCTGGCCTAGCACGGTTATGAACATATTTCTTTAAGACTCCCATGAACCTCTCAAAGGGGAACATATTGTGTAGAAATACAGGACCCAAAACGTTAATCTCTTCGCATAGGTGAACTAGGACGTGCGTCATGATGTTGAAGAAGGATGGTGGGAACACCAACTCGAAACTGACAATACATTGCACCAAATCATTCTCTAACCTTGGTATGATTTCTGGATCGATTACCTTCTGAGAGATTGCATTGAGAAATGCACATAGCTTCACAATGGCTAATCCAACGTTTTCCGGTAGAAGCCCCCTCAATGCAACCGGAAGCAGTTGCGTCATAATCACGTGGCAGTCATGAGACTTTAGGTTCTGGAATTTTTTCTCTGCCATGTTTATTATTCCCTTTATATTCGACGAGAAGCCAGAAGGTACCTTAATACTGAGCAGGCATTCAAAGAAGATTTCCTTCTCTTCTTTGGTAAGAGCGTAGCTTGCATGACCCTGATGTATGCCGTCTTTTCCGTGCATACGTTGCTGGTCCTCTCGTGCCTCAGGTGTATCTTTTGTCTTCCCATACATGCCCAAGAAGCCAAGCAGGGTCACACAAAGATTCTTCGTCACGTGCATCACGTCGATTGCGGAGCGGACCTCTAGGTCTTTCCAATAGGGCAGGTCCCAAAATATAGATTTCTTCTTCCACATGGGTGCGCGTCCGTCAGCGTCATTCGGAACAGGTTGTCCACCAGGACCCTTTCCAAAGACCACCTTCAAATCCTTGACCATATCATGTACATCAGCACCAGTATAGTGGCGAGGCTTCGTCCGGTGATCCGCCTCACCTTTGAAATGCTTGCCTTTCTTTCTTACGGGATGCCTGCTCGGAAGAAATCGATGATGTCCCAGGTACACATTCTTCTTACAATTAGCCAAATATATACTGTCGGTATCGTCCAAACAGTGCGTGCATGCGCGGTATCCCTTGTTTGTCTGTCCTGAAAGGTTACTGAGAGCAGGCCAATCATTGATGGTCACGAACAGCAACGCCTTTAGGTCAAATTCTTCCCCCATGTGCTCATCCCACGCACGTACACCTGTTCCATTCCACAGTTGTAAGATTTCTTCAACTAATGGCCTTAGGTACACATCAATGTCGTTGCCGGGTTGCTTAGGGCCTTGGATGAGCACTGGCATCATAATGAACTTCCGCTTCATGCACAACCAAGGAGGAAGGTTATACAAACATAGAGTCACAGGCCAGGCGCTATGGTTGCTGCTCTGCTCCCCAAAAGGATTAATGCCATCTGCGCTTAGACCAAACCATACGCTCCTTGCATCATCTGCAAACTCCTTCCCGTACTTTCTTTCGATTTTTCTCCACTGCGACCCGTGAGCGGGTGCTCTCAACTTTCCGTCTTTCTTACGGTCTTCTCTGTGCCATCGCATCGCCTTGGCATGCTCTTTGTTTTGGAACAAAAGTTTCAACCGTGGTATTATAGGAGCATACCACATCACCTTGGTAGGAGTCTTCTTCCTGGGGCGCTCGCCCTCGACATCACCAGGTCATCGCGGCTGATCTTATAGCGCAATGCACCACATACCGGGCAAGCGTTCAAATCCTCGTACTCACCGCGGTAGAGGATGCAATCATTAGGGCATGCATGTATCTTCTGCACCTCTAACCCTAGAGGGCAGACAGCCTTCTTTGCTTCATACGTACTCTCGGGCAATTCATTGTCCTTTGGAAGCATATCCTTTATCATTACCAGCAACTTTCCAAATCCCTTGTCAGATACACCATTCTCTGCCTTCCATTGCAGCAATTCCTGTGTGGTGCCCAGCTTTTTCTTGTCACCTACGCAATTCGGGTACAACAATTTTTTGTGATCCTCTAACATGCGCTGCAACTTCTTCTTCTCCAAATCACCTGCGCAGTTTCTCTTTGCATCGGCAATGGCCCGACCTAGATCATCAATGGGCTCATCTGATGCCTCTTCTTCAGCTTCTTCCCGCATTGCCGGCTCAGCTTCTTCCCGCATTACCGGCTCAGCTTCTTCCCCCATTGTTGTATCATCGTATTCAGGGAACCCATGGCCAGGATAGCTGTCGTCGTCCTCTTCTTCTTGATTGTCTTCCATCATAACCCCTCTTTCTCCGTGCTTGGTCCAAACATTATAGTGGGGCATGAAACCAGACTTAAACAGGTGGACGTGAATGGTTCTTGACGTAGAGTAATTGTGACCATTCTTACAGCGAGCACATGGACAAGGCATAAAACCATCCGCCCGCTTGTTTGCCTCAGCCGCAAGCAGAAAAGTATGCACGCCCTCAACGAACTGGGGAGAGCATCGGTCATCGTACATCCATTGCCGGCTCATCTTCATTACACAACACCGAATAGACCAAATTAATACAAGTTCATACATAAAGTTCCTACAACACTTAAATGCAACAAACAAATAACTCTCTAGCTAAAGCATTTAAATGCAACAACAAATACGATCAAGATCGCAACTAAGGTAACAATGGATCCAACAGCATAATGATACCAAGCCTCACTATCGACGGCATATTTTCTAATCTTTCTAATCTTCAAGCGCATTTTCTCCATCTTGATCTTGTGATCATCGACGACATCGGCAACATGCAACTCCAATTCCATCTTCTCCCCCTCAATTCTTTTCAATTTTTCTTTCAAGTACTCGTTTTCTCTTTCAACTAAATTTAACCTCTCGACAATAGGGTCGGTTGGAATTTCCGGTTCACATACCTCCTAGAAAAAATTTCTATGTCAACTTGATGGGCATAATTTGTCATAAACACGAAATGCAACTAGTTTTAAAAGAGAATATATATACCACATCCGAATCATAACAAGGACGAGGGCCGACGGGGACGGATATCAAAACCATGGCACTATATGTATAGCAAACAACGTACGGGTAAGATAATTATACGAGTAACTATATATCCAAATCACACAAACATCAATTTTTATATAAAATTTCATGAACAAGAGGCTCACCACAAGGTGGTGCCGGCGACGGGACGGTGCGGGCGATCAACGATGGTTACGACGGAGATTTAGAAGGCACTAAGTAAACCACACCTACATATGCAAAGTAAGTGTTATTTTTGACCTCAAATTGCATATAAATCAAATACTAGAACATATATATATATCCTCCCAAATTACTAAACTCACAAATTAATCACTATATAAAGCATTGCAAGAGCTAATCTAGCAATGAGAGATGAAAGGACAAAGTTGCTAACCTTTGTGATCATTTGAATGGATGGGGGCCTTCAAATCTTGACAAATTTTGGGCAAAATGTGTGATGAGCTCGAGAGGAAGAGGGGAAGAACAGAGAGGAGAGGGGAAAGGGGAAGAACAGAGCGAGCTCGGGTGTGAAGGGTTTATGTAGGACGACCTTTAGTACCGGTTCGTGCCACGAATGGGTACTAAAGGGGCTGGAGGGGCCCCAGTCTAACAACATCTTGCCACCACTCTCATTAGTACCGGTTCGTGGCACGAACCGGTGCTAAAGGTTCACCACGAACCGGTACTAATGAAAGCGGCCCGGCTAGCCGTTGGAACCGGCACTAATGTATACATTAGTGCCGGCTCAAATACAAACCGGCACTAATGTGCTTCACGTTTGACCCTTTTTCTACTAGTGTTTGGAGGGATTCGGGGTGCTCTCCGCTTGCTCTCCACCATTGTAGGTGGAGAGTCCGGCTCGGACCGGGACCATATAAGCCTGAGGAAGAAATCCCTTGGCCTGAAGCAACACTAACTCGCTGTGCAGGATGGAACACTTCTCCCAGTCTCCAGGTTTAGGACTGGAAGGGTGAGAGGAGGAGCTGCGATGGCTGGCCATGGACCTTGGCTGGAGGCGCTCGGATGATTACTCGCGGAGAGGAGAAGGCGTGGTTTGGATCTGAATCCCCATCCCATTAAATAGGCGGCTCGTTTATGTGGCTAGGGGTGCGAGTGTAAAAACGCCCCAACTTTTCGCATTCGTTCGACACGTGGAAGACAGTCATTATTGGGCGTAGAAGCCAAGGGGCGCTACAGGAGAAGAAAAAAAGGGACATTATTCAATAGGTGCACAGGATTGGGAGGAGAACCCGCCTTGCAATGCCGAAGACCATCTGCGCGCCGGACTCGTCGTCATTGAAGCCTGGTTCGGGGGCTACTGAGGGAGTCCTGGATTAGGGGGTGTCCGGGTAGCCGGACTATACCTTCAGCCGTACTCCAGGACTATGAAGATACAAGATTGAAGACTTCATCCCGTGTCCGGAGGGGACTTTCCTTGGCGTGGAAGGCAAGCTTGGCGATGCGGATATTCAAGATCTCCTACCATTGTAACCGACTTTGTGTAACCCTAACCCTATCCGGTGTCTATATAAACTGGAGGGTTCTAGTCCATAGGACAACTCCATCATACAACTATCATACCATAGGCTAGCTTCTAGGGTTTAGCCTCCTTGATCTCGTGGTAGATCTACTCTTGTACTACCCACATCATCAATATCAATCAAGCAAGAGTAGGGTTTTACCTCCATCGAGAGGGCCCGAACCTGGGTAAAAACATCGTGTCCCTTGTCTCCTATTACCATCCGGCCTAGACGCACAGTTCGGGACCCCCTACCCGAGATCCGCCGATTTTGACACCGACAACCGTCTTCGTGCCTTGCTTGAGGAGCTGCAACTTCTTGAAGAGATCACGGGTGTAGTGTGTAGGCACGAAGCAAGCTCTCATCACATCCTTCATTTCCGTCCAAGTTGTGATTGGTGGTTCTCCTCTTGTTTGTCATTGCTCGATCACTTGTTCCCACCAAATGAGGACGTAGTCTTGAAACTCGAGGGAGGCCATGGCGATCTTCTTTTCCTCGCCGTAGTTGTGAAGGCGGAATATCTTTTCCACCTTCAAAGCCCATGAGAGATATTCTTTGGGATCATTGCTTCCGGAGAACTTTGGCATGGTGAACTTGAGCTTGCCATAGCGGAGTTCTTCATTGTAGTGGCAGTTTTGATGTCGCTCTTGTCATGGAGGAAGGTCCTCAAATGCTCATTCCTCAAGACGTCTCTCTTGGCGTGGAGGAGGGTCTTGAAGCACTTGTTCCACTTGGTGTCGTTCTTGTTGTGGAGGGGGACGAGGAATATGCGCTTGGTTTCGCCTTTCTTGTTGCTCTTCGCGTCGGGCAGCTTCTTCTTGTCGTGCTTGACAAAGTGCTTCCTCTTGTTCACGCACTTGATGGTTGCGCTCCTCGACAGCTCTAGTGGCCTCGCGAAGTGCGTGTTGTGCTTCGAGTGCTTGAGCTTCATGGTGTTCTTGAGCTTGTCAGATTGCATCACCGGCTTGAGGTTCTTGATGTTGCACTTGTGGAGGTATTTGCTCTTGCTCCATTGCTTCTTGCGCTTGTTGTCACGCCCTATCACATGCTCGGACTCGGTCTTGTAAGCCATTGCCTTGGAAAAGATTTTATTGAGCTTGGCGATCTTGAGGATCATCACGTCGAGGAAAGCGAGCTCGTGGAGGATTTGCATCATAAGAGGAGTAGTCCGAAGATTGCCAACTTGAGTGGCGGCTTGAGTGGCGCCGTCTTGACGAAGATGTCGAGGAAGATGAGCGTCTCACGATCATGTTGCAGCATTCTTCCATTTGTGTGGTGAACTTGGCGTCGATGTAGTCGTGGTTCCTTGCTTCCGATTGCCGAAGGTCGGTGGCGAGTTGTTCCATGCATTCACCCAAGGCTTCACTTTCTTTATGGAGAGCTCGTTGCGCGATGAAGAAGTGGCTCTTGGTGACGTAGTCGTGATCATCACCTTGCTCCTCGAAAAGTGGGTTCGCCGAAGAACTTGGCCTATCCATCATAACCAAGTGGGTAGTAGGAAAATGCGACAACAATACCAAAGTTACCTTTTCCGAGGATTGTGGATGTATCAAGTATCGCTCAATGTAATGCCACAATAGGAGAATTGGTACCGGGTTTGTTTCTCACACCTAGACAAGTAAAGCTTATGGAGTAGCTCGGTTAGGATGGTGGCAAAAATTTCAAGCAAATGTTAGTTAAGATATCGATAAGGTTGAGAAGGTTCACAAAATTTCAAGTAAAGCAAATAGATCAAAGCCAAGAATATTGTCGGATGTGGGGTTCCGGTAAACCCTTAAGGTTCGAACACTGGGGTGCGCGCGAAGTCTTTCCCTCCTACCGATCTACGCCCTAGCTCACTAAGATCTCGCGGACGAACTCGACGAACTCGCAACACAGAGAGACACAAGGTTTATACTGGTTCGGGCCACCGTTGTGGTGTAATACCCTACTCTAGTGTGGTGGTGGTGGATTACCTCTTGGGCTGATGATGAACAGTACAAGGGGAGAACGGCCTCCTGAGGTTGAGGTGTTCTTGTGCCTGGCTAACTTGTGTGGGTGAGAGCTGAGTGAACTGCTCGATGCCCCTACTGTGGTGTCTAGCTCTACTTATATAGGCCCTGGTCCTCTTCCCAAATATCGAGCGGGGAGGGAGCCAACAACGGCAGGCAAATTTGAAGGGGGACAACTAGTACAAGCTATCCTGACAAAAGTGGTCTTCGCCTGCGCAAAGCTTCTGGTGGTGATGCCGTCTTGGGCTCCACGATGACCTCCGTCTTGCCGTCCTCCTGGTCTTGGTCTCGTTGCACCAATATAGCAACCTTTGCCTGATGCCTCGGTACTCTTCCTCTGCGCTGGCCTCCTTAGAACCAAAGAGGAAATAAGGACGCTGCCCGCGCTGGCGCCCGCCTAGCGCCCGCCTGGTGCCGTTCGTCATGGCTCACGCCACGAGAGCCTCGTGAGGTTTGCCCCGCCTTGATGTCTCCGCTCCTCGTGAGCTTGCCTGGTTAGGCTACTCCAGAGGAGGCCTTGCGTCATCCGCCTCGCGAGGCTTGGACTCTCGCGAGGGTCTTGGATGCCTTGTTGATGAAGATGGGCCGTACGGCCCGCTTGCTTAGCCATGTCGTGGGCTGCAGGCAGGCAAGTCTGGTGACCCCCGTTCCCAGAACGCCGATAGTAGCCCCCGGGCCCAAGGTGTGCTCGGGCTTGGCTTTGCGGCGAATCCAAGGGTCAAGTTCGAAGCACCGCGGGCCCCTAAAGCCTGCGGCCTTGGTTGACGCGTGGTGGTTGATTGGATGTGGGCGCCTCCGCTTCCCCACGCTGCCTCGGCTACTGCACGACTTGACAAGTCCTTGCGACATGCAAGGAAAACCATCATTACCTGCGATCATGGGAGACGCCGGTTGGCCTTCTTTTGCTATAAATGGGGAGGGGGCGGAGCCCCCGTCGCCCATCTCTTCCTCGCTTGCTTGCTTCTTCCTCCTTGCTCCACTGCTGACAACAATGGCGCCCATCAGAAGGTTTTCTACTGAAGAGAAAGGAAAGGCTCCCTGTGATGACCCGGGGCCACTTCCGCCGAAGAAGAGGTCGATCCATCGCCGTGGTGAAGCGGCGATGCAGGTGGTGACGAGTCCTTAGTGCGAGCGGCCTCCTCCGGGGTACCCGCTACCCTTGTACGCCCGAGCCGAGGGCTCAGGAGGATGAAGTGACGAGCAGCGCCGCCCATGCTGCATCCGGGGTCGCCGCGCCACGGCGACGCGTGCCGTTGCCCCTGGGGTCCATGCCGCGGACTCCTCGCGTGAGTTGGTGTTGTGGGCGCTGATGCCTCCAAGCTCTTGGATCCTCTTCCTGCGGTTCTTCTGCGACGTGATGCCGCCGAGGGGGCCTCTCGAGCTTTGGTTGCAGCACGCCGACTGCAGCGCTCCGGCGACCGGAGCGGAGATCAAAGTGGTCCCCACCGGCAAGATCTTCATGACTCGCGGCTGGGGCGAAATCGCGCGGGTCTGCCATGCGAGGGGTGCCCTCGCGATCCACTTTGAGTATGACGGCGTCTCCACGCTCTTCTTCAAGGTCTTCGATGCTGAGGGCCGCCACCTAGAGTGCTGCTCCGGAGAGGAGCGCCAAACTGATGCGCGCTCCGCTCACGGCTACTCCAGCAGCAGCAGCCCTTGGGAGTCCAGCAGCTCTCCCGAGCCTTACGAGACTCCGGAGACGAGCAATGACAACTACGTGCCCCCGATCTCTCGCCGCGCTCGGAGCAGAGCCGTAGCGTCCGGCCGTCGCCGCCGCTGATCTGGATGGGGTTGGCGCCGGCCTCCCGTGGCCCACTGTTGATGATGGTGTCCGCCACGGAAGGATGTAGATAGGATTCCCCTTAGTATCAGCTTTTTTTTCCCGCGGAGAATCATGAATTACCCCGTGGGGGCATGTAAGGGTCTGTAATGTCTTTTGTGCTTATCCTCCTTGTTATGAGAATTTGGTGAACACATGCCCCGTTAAGGCTCGGTCCCCTTTTATTTCCTCGGGATAGCTTGTTGCTCTACACTGACGGGTCCCGGTCCCAAGGCGGCTACAGCCGTCGCTGGTATGCCAGGTCGCGATGCCGTGGTCAAGGCCAGGAGGTGTGCGGCCCGAGGTCCAGTAAGAGCCCATGAGGCGCGATGCTCAGGAGGTCCCCCTTAGCGCTCAAGCAGCCATGGTAAGGCGAGAAAGGGAGTCGACGTGGCTGCAACGGGGTTGCGGCAAAGCGTGAGTGACCATTAGGCCCGAACATTTAGCTGATCCGAGTGCGGGACTTATCTTGTTGATTTCGTGACGCCTCCTGACATTGCACTAGGGCTGCGCGCCTACTCGTGCAGCATAGCTAGGCCGGCCCATACGAGTTTCCCTCCCCCCATGCTCTCCTTGGTGCTCTACGTCCTCAGGTCCCGGCCCTCGAGCGAGCTCAGCCGCCGCTGGTATGCCAGGTCGCGATGCCGTGGTCAAGGCCAGGGGGTGAGGGCTGGAGAGCCAGTAAGAGCTCCTGAGTCGCGATGCTCAGGAGCCCCCCTTTTAATGCGCAAGTGAATTGCACGAGAGAAAAGGAGACTCATGGTGCCGCCTGCTATCCTTCCCTCGGGATCCCTGTGAACAGGCACAAGAAGAGACACGGTTTGCCGCTACAGCTGTCAGCCTGCCGCTGGTTGCTCTGGATGAGGAGAAGGCACTGAGGGCCTGGTGAGGTGATGTGCGCGGGGCGTGCCGCGAGCCAGAGCTCGACCGCTCAGATTTGTCGGTGTGGCAGGGAAGGACCCATGCACCAGCGTCGTGCCTGTGTGATGGCCCCAAGGGAAGCGATGATTAGGTAGGTGGTAGCAGTTGGTAGGTTAAGCATGGAGAGCCGATCAGCTTAAGTAAATGCAGGAAGATACATGCCGCCGGGTCCGGCCCGAGCGGCTTGGGGATGATGTAGCCTGAGGTGCGCCCCAACAAGGTAAGCTAAAGACATAAGCAAAAGGGATACATGCCACAAGGACGGACCCACGAGGCCTGGGAATAATGCAGCCCGAGGGGCGCTCCCAGCTAAACGAGCTTGGAAGGTGTCACCTGGTTCTTTACACGAAGTAGAGTTGGTGCAGCTGGAGGCGTGCGTTGAAGAAACGACTCCTCATGAGCCACCGGGACCCTGAGCCTCGGGAGGCTCTGGGGGCTCAGGAGGTTCCTTGAAGACCGTCTCCATCTCCTCCAGGACGGCGTGGTACCTGGCCTCTTGAGCTGCCAAGACACACCGCAGGTCGCGTTGATAGGCTGACGCCACGCTCGGCAAGCCCAAGGGCATGCAAACGTAGCTGTGTGGCGGGCCCTCGCAGCAGCCCACACGCGATGGCCAGAAGCGCTCCTGAGATGCGGCCCTGTTGATTGATAACCCACAAGTATAGGGGATCGCAACAGTTTTCGAGGGTAGAGTATTCAACCCAAATTTATTGATTCGACATATGGGGAGCCAAAGAATATTCTCAAGTATTAGCAGCTGAGTTGTCAATTCAACCACACCTAGAAACTTAGTATCTGCAGCAAAGTGTTTAATAGCAAAGTAATATGATAGTGGTGGTAACGGTAACAAAAGAGTAGTGCGAGCAATAGTAAATATTTTTGGTATTTTGTAGTGATTGTAACAATAGCAACGTGAAAGTAAATAAGGGGAAACTAGTATATGGAAAACTCGTAGGCACCGGATCAGTGATGGATAATTATGCCGGATGCGGTTCATCATGTAACAGTCATAACATAGAGTGATATAGAACTAGCTCCAATTCATCAATGTAATGTAGGCATGTATTCTGAATATAGTCATACGTGCTTATGGAAAAGAAATTGCATGACATCTTTTGTCCTACCCTCCCGTGGCAGCGGGGTCCTAATGGAAACTAAGGTATTAAGGCCTCCTTTTAATAGAGAACCGGAACAAAGCATTAGCACATAGTGAATACATGAACTCCTCAAACTATGGTCATCACCGGGAGTGGTCCCGATTATTGTCACTTCGGGGTTGCCGGATCATAATACATAGTAGGTGACTATAGACTTGCAAGATAGGATCAAGAACTCACATATATTCATGAAAACATAATAGGTTCAGATCTGAAATCATGGCACTCGGGCCCTAGTGACAAGCATTAAGCATAGCAAAGTCATAGAAACATCAATCTCAGAACATAGTGGATACTAGGGATCAAACCCTAGCAAAACTAAATCGATTACATGATAAATCTCATCCAACACATCACCGTCCAGCAAGCCTACGATGGAATTACTCACGCACGGCGATGAGCATCATGAAATTGGTGATGGGGGATGGTTGATGATGACGACGACGATGAATCCCCCTCTCCGGAGCCCCGAACGGACTCCAGATCAGCCCTCCCAAGAGGTTTTAGGGCTTGGCGGCGGCTCCGTATCGTAAAACGCGATGATTTCTTCTCTCCTATTTTTTCTCTCTGAAAGCAAATATATAGAGTTGGAGTTGGCGTCGGAAAGTCTCCAGGGGGCCCACGAGGTAGGGGGCGCGCCCTAGCCTAGGGCGCGCCCCCACCCTCATGGACAGGGTGTGGCCCCCCTGGACTTCATCTTTGGCGAGGATTTTTTATTATTTATTGTAAGGTATTCCGTGGAGTTTCAGATCATTCCGAGAACTTTTGTTTTCTGCACATAAAACAACATCATGGCAATTCTGCTGAAAACAGCATCAGTCTGGGTTAGTTCCATTCAAATCATACATGTTAGAGTCCAAAACAAGGGCAAAAGTGTTTGGAAAAGTAGATACGACGGAGCCGTATCAACTCCCCCAAGCTTAAACCCTTGCTTGTCCTCAAGCAATTCAGTTGACAAACTGAAAGAGAAAGAAAAACTTGTACAAACTCTGTTTGCTCTTGTTGTTGTAAATATGTCAAGACAGCATTCAGGTTTTCAGCAAAGATTATAACTAACCACATTTGCAATAATTCTCAGGTCTCATAATTACTCATATCAATAGCATAATCAACTAGCGAGCCATAATAATAAATCTCGGATGACAACACTTTCTCAAAACAATCATAATATGATATAACAAGATGGTATCTCGCTAGCCCTTTCTGAGACCGCAAAACATAAATGCAGAGCACCTTTAAAGATCAAGGACTGACTAGACATTGTAATTCATGGTAAAAGAGATCCAATCATAGTCACACCCAATATAAATTAATAATGATGAATGCAAATAACAGTTGTGCTCTCCAGCTAGAGCTTTTTAATAAGAGGGTGATGACTCAACATAAAAGTAAATAGATAGGCCCTTCGCAAAGGGAAGCAGGGATTTGTAGAGGTGCCAGAGCTCGGTTTTGAAATAGAGATAAATAATATTTTGAGCGGTATACTTTCATTGTCAACATAACAACTAAGAGATGGCGATATCTCCCATGTCACACACATTATAGGCGGTTCCCAAACAGAATGGTAAAGTTTATACTCCCCCTCCACCAACAAGCATCAATCCATGGCTTGCTCGAAACAACGAGTGCCTCCAACATACATCAGGTCCCAGGGGGAGTTTTGTTTGCAATTAATTTTGATTTAGTTTGCATAAAGCATGGGACTGGGCATCCCGGTGACCAGCCATTTTCTCGTGAGTGAGGAGCGGAGTCCACTCCTCTTGAGAATAACCCGCCTAACATGGAAGATAAGGGCAGCCTTGGTTGATACATGAGCTATTCGAGCATACAAAACAGAATGTTTATTTGAAGGTTTAGAGTTTGGTACATACAAATTTACTTGGAACGGCAGGTAGATACCGCATATAGGAAGGTATAGTGGACTCATCTGGAATAACTTTGGGGTTTAAGGGATTGGATGCACAAGCAGTATTCCCTCTTAGTACAAGTGAAGGCTAGCAAAAGACTGGGAAGCGACCAACTAGAGAGCGACAATAGCCATGTACATGCATTAAAATTAATAAACATTGGATGCAAGAATGAGTAGGATATAATCCACCATGAACATAAATATCATGAAGGCTATGTTGATTTGTTTCAACTACATGTGTGAACATGTGCCAAGTCAAGTCACTCAAATCATTCAAAGGAGGATACCACCCCATCATACCACATCATAACCATCTTAATAGCATGTTGGCACACAAGGTAAATCATTATAACTCATAGCTAATCAAGCATGGCGCAAGTAACTACGATCTCTAATTATCATTGCGAACATGTTTACTCATAATAAGCTGAATCAAGAACGATGAACTCATCATATTTACAAAAACAAAAGAGGTCGAGTTCATACCAGCTTTTCTCATCTCACTCAGTCCATCATATATCATCATAATTGCCTTTCACTTGCACGACCGAACGATGTGAACAATAATAACAGTGCACGTGCATTGGACTAAGCTGGAATCTGCGAGCATTCAATGAACAGGAGAAGACAAGGCAATATGGGCTCTTGGTTAAATCAACAATAATGCATATAAGAGCCACTTCAACAATTTAATCATGGTCTTCTCCTATCGACCCCCAAAGAAATAAAAACTATTTACACGGGAAAGCTCCCAACAGGAAAAATAATAATGGGAAATATTTTTGGGTTTTCTTTTTAACTACTACTATAGCAGAAAAGTAAACTACTACTAATTTTTTTGGTTTTTCTTAAGGTTTATCAAACACACAAGAAGAAAGCAGGAAAGTGAATAAACTAGCAATGGATATTACAGTGAAAGAGTATGAGCACCGACATCTAGCAATGAGTGTGTGTGAACATAAATGTAATGTCGGTGAGAAATACGTACTTCCCAAGCTTAGGCTTTTGGCCTAAGTTGGTCTATTGCCAGGGACAGCCTGGCGGATACCCGTAGGTGTAGCTGGGGTCGTACTGCGACGAAGAATAGCCGGGATCATACTGTGATGAAGAAGACTCTGACTGCCATTGGCTAACAGCCATCTCTGGATCCCAAGAATAAACTGATTGTCGTGGAGGCTCATCTTGTGGTTCCAGTTCCGAGGCTGGTGCAGGATTCTTGTAAGCTTGGACGGCAGCCCACGTAACGAGATAGGGTCCTACAAAATTAAACAAAGAAGGAGCAGGCAAGGTAATAGTTTCAGGGTGATGTTTATGAAAGAATAATTTATATTTGAGCTCTGCATTCCTGCCCTTGACAATAAAATCATGCGCTAGCATACTCTTATAATCTAGATAAGCACTAGGCAGCAATTTTTCTTCTTTCTCATGAAGCCTAATAGCTATGTTAAAATGTGCAGCGAGACGTGAAGCATAAATGCCTCCAAAGATGGGACCCTTAGTATGGTTCATACTTAACCGCCTAGCAATAATTCCGCCCATGCTAACAGTGTTATCGCGGTATAAACCATGGAACAAAATAATAATATCAGGAACATTAAGGTTCCCACAGTTCCTGCAACCAATCAAGCAACGACTAGCAAATAAGGAAAAATAACGTAATACATGAAAATGTATGCTAGTGATTCTTGCATCAGAAACCTTCCTAGTTTCTCCCACAGAGATAGTGTTAATGAACTTCTCCACCTCATTACGGTGTGGTTCATCTAAGGTACCCTCAGAGGGTATATTGCAAATCTTGCAAAATTCAGCTAATGGTATCTTCTTAACAATGTCATATAAATGAAACTCTACTGAAGGAGGTGATTCCTTAGGGAAAAAGTAGAAGTTTTGCACAAAAGTATTTGTGAGTAAGAGATACTGAGGACGTTGGTCACGGACGAAGTTGGTGAGGCCAGCATTCTCAATCAATGAATAGAAATCCTCATAAATCCTAGCCTCTCTCAAGAAATTATCAGAAGGCCATTCACACGGCCGGATCTCCGCGGTACGATGCAAATTATATTTGGGCCTCTTTGCTTCCTCATTTTGTTTCTCCTTCGAGCTTCGGCTCGATGAGCCCCTCAAAAGTCTCTTCATTATTTTCTGAAATAATCTGAAATTTTTAGTAACTTCAAACAAAAGTGAACCAACTTCAATAAAACTGATAGCAACTACTCCTACAAGTACCTAGAGCCTATATCAAGCATTAGAACTACTTGGAACCATATAAATTTGACATGCAAGCTCAAGAACATGGTCACCTATGCAGCACAAATTTGCAATGAATAAAGCACTAGAACAAAAACTAATTGGACCAATGGAGGAGTCACATACCAAGGAACAATCTCCCCAAGCAGTTTTGCGAGAGGTGCTTTGAGCAAGGAGATCGAAAATCACAGCAAAGTGGGCTGGAACTCGTGCTTGAGTTGGTTTTTCGGGTTTGTGTGAGGAAGAAGAAGAAGATGGGTGCAGGAATAAGTGGAGGAGGGCCACCGTGGGCCAACGAGGCAGGGGCGCGCCCAGGGGGTAGGGCGCGCCCTCCACCCTTGTGACCAGGTGGAAGCTCCCCCCGCGGTGATTTTTGCACTATAAATCCTCAAATATTCCCGAAAAAATCATATTAAATTGGCATGGCATTTTGAGGACTTTTATTTTCGGGATACTTTTATATTGCACGGAAAAGTCAGGAAACAGACAGAAAAATACTATTTTTACTTTATTTCAACTAAATAACAGAAAGTATAAAGAGGGTGCAGAAGGTTGTGCTTCTAGTTTAATCTTTCTCATGCTTATCAAAAGGAATCCACTAACAAGGTTGATCAAGTCTTGTTAACAAACTCATTCCGATTAACATGAAACCGGAGAAATTTCGAATAACACTAGGTTACCTCAACGGGGATATGCACATCCCCAATAATAAGTATATCATATTTCTTCTTGACAGTAGGAAGAGGAAATTCAAAACCTCCAAATATAATCGATGGAATTTTTCCAATAGAGTTGATACTATGAACTTGAGGTTGTTTCCTCAGAAAGTCTACCGTATGCTCATTACCATTAACATGAAAAGTGACATTGCCTTTGTTGCAATCAATAACAGCCCCTGCAGTATTCAAAAAAGGTCTTCCAAGAATAATAGACATACTATCATCCTCGGGAATATCAAGAATAACAAAGTCCGTTAAAATAGTAATGTTCGCAACCACAACAGGCACATCCTCACAAATGCCGACAGGTATAGCAGTTGATTTATCAGCCATTTGCAAAGATATTTCAGTAGGTGTCAACTTATTCAAGTCAAGTCTACGATATAAAGAGAGAGGCATAACACTAACATCGGCTCCAAGATCACATAAAGCAGTTTTAACATAGTTTCTTTTAATGGAGCATGGTATAGTAGGTACTCCTGGATCTCCAAGTTTATTTGGTATTCCACCCTTAAAAGTATAATTAGCAAGCATGGTGGAAATTTTAGCTTCCGGTATCTTTCTTTTATTTGTAATGATATCCTTCATATATTTAGCATAAGGATTAGTTTTGAGCACATCAATCAATCGCATACGCAAAAAGATAGGTCTAATCATTTCAGCAAAGCGCTCAAAATCCTCATCATCCTTTTTCTTGGATGGTTTGGGAGGAAAAGGCATGGGTTTCTGAACCCATGGTTCTCTTTCTTTACCATGTTTCCTAGCAACAAAGTCTCTCTTATCATAACGTTGATTCTTTGATTGTGGGTTATCAAGATCAACAACAGGTTCAACTTCTACATCATTATCGTTACTAGGTTGAGCATCATCATGAACATCATCATTAACATTTTCACTCTGTTCGTGTTCATTACCAGATTGTGTTTCGGCATCAGACATAGAGATATCATTTGGATTATCAGGTGGTTCAGCAATAGGTTCACTAGAAGTTTGCACAATTCTATCATTTTTCTTTTTCTTCTTTTTAGAAGAACTAGGTGCATCAATATTATTTCTCTAAGAATCTTGCTCAATTCTCTTAGGGTGGCCTTCAGGATACAAAGGTTCCTGAGTCATTCTACCAGTTCTCGTAGCCACTCTAACAGCATAATCATTTTTCTTACATTTCATCAAGCAATTCTTTTTGAGCCTTAAGTACTTGTTCTACTTGAGTGGTAACCATAGAAGCATGTTTGCTAACAAGTTTAAGTTCACCTCTAATATTAGCCATATAATCACCCAAGTGTTTAATCATATTGGAATCATATTTCAATTGTCTACCAAAATAAGCATTGAAGTTTTCTTGTTTGACAATAAAATTATCAAACTCATCAAGGCATTGTCTAGCAGACTTATAATGAGGAATATCACCTTCATCAAATCTATAGAGAGAATTTACCTTTACTACCTGTGTCGGGATATCGAGGTCTAGAGGTTCTTCAATGAATAAAGGATTGAGATCATATGTTTATTCAACAGGCGGTAAATTAAGACCATGTATTTCTTCAATAGGAGGTAAATTCTTAACATCTTCAGCTTTAATACCTTTTTCTTTCATAGATTTCTTTGCCTCTTGCATATCTTCGGGACTGAGAAATAGAACACCTCTCTTTTTCGGACTTGGTTTAGGAATAGGTTCAGTAATTGGAGCAGGAGCTGGCTCAGGGGCTGGCTCAGGAGGTGCCCAATTATTTTCATTTGTCAACATATTATTCAATAGAATTTCAGCTTCATCCGGTGTTCTTTCCCTGAAAAGAGAACCAGCACAACTATCCAGGTAATCCCTGGAAGCATCGGTTAGTCCATTATAAAAGATATCAAGTATTTCATTTTTTAAGAGGATGATCAGGCAAAGCATTATGTAACTTGAGAAGCCTCCCCCAAGCTTGTGGGAGACTCTCTTCTTTAATTTGCACAAAGTTGTATATTTCCTTTAAAGCAGCTTGTTTCTTATGAGCAAGGAAATATTTAGCAGGAAGTAATAAATCATATCCTGGGGACTACGCACACAACCAGGATCAAGAGAATTAAACCATATCTTAGCATCACCCTTTAATGAGAATGGAAATATTTTAAGTATATAAAAGTAGCGAGATCTCTCATCATTAGTAAACAGGGTGGCTATATCATTTAATTTAGTAAGATGTGCCACAACAGTTTCAGATTCATAGCCATGAAAAGGATCGGATTCAACCAAAGTAATTATATCTGGATCAACAGAGAATTCATAATCCTTATCGGGAACACAAATAGGTGAAGTAGAAAAAGCAAGGTCAGGTTTCATTTTATCTTTAAGAGATTCTTTATTCCATTTAGCTAATAACCTCTCGAGCTCATATCTATCTTTGCAAGCTAAAATAGCGGCAGAAGATTCCTTATCAAAAACATAACCCTCAGGAATAATAGGCATATCTTCATCATCACTTTCATCATTATAATCAGATTCAATAATTTCTTTCTCTCTAGCCCTAGCAATTTGTTCATCAAGAAATTCACTAAGGGGCACAGTAGTATCAGGCATAGAAGCAGATTCATCATAAGTATCATGCATAGCAGAAGTGGCATCATCAATAACATGCGACATATCGGAACTAATAGCAGAAGCAGGTTTAGGTGTCGCAAGCTTACTCATAACAGAAGGTGAATCAAGTGCAGATCTAGATGGCAGTTCCTTACCTCCCCTCGTAGTTGAGGGATAAATTTTTGTTTTCTCGTCTTTCAAGTTCTTCATAGTGTCCAGCAGATATAAATCCCAAGTGACTCAAAGAATAGAGCTATGCTCCCCGGCAACGGCGCCAGAAAAAGGTCTTGATAACCCACAAGTATAGGGGATCGCAACAGTTTTCGAGGGTAGAGTATTCAACCCAAATTTATTGATTCGACACAAGGGGAGCCAAAGAATATTCTCAAGTATTAGCAGCTGAGTTGTCAATTCAACCACACCTGGAAACTTAGTATTTGCAGCAAAGTGTTTAGTAGCAAAGTAATATGATAGTGGTGGTAACGGTAACAAAAGAGTAGTGCGAGCAATAGTAAATATTTTTGGTATTTTGTAGTGATTGTAAGAATACCAACGGGAAAGTAAATAAGCGGAAACCAGTATATGGAAAACTCGTAGGCACCGGATCAGTGATGGATAATTATGCCGGATGCGGTTCATCATGTAACAGTCATAACATAGAGTGATATAGAACTAGCTCCAATTCATCAATGTAGGCATGTATTCCGAATATAGTCATACGTGCTTATGGAGAAGAAATTGCATGACATCTTTTGTCCTACCCTCCCGTGGCAGTGGAGTCCTAATGGAAACTAAGGGATATTAAGGCCTCCTTTTAATAGAGAACTGGAACAAAGCATTAGCACATAGTGAATACATGAACTCCTCAAACTATGGTCATCACCGGGAGTGGTCCCGATTATTGTCACTTCAGGGTTGCCGGATCATAACACATAGTAGGTGACTATAGACTTGCAAGATAGGATCAAGAACTCACATATATTCATGAAAACATAATAGGTTCAGATCTGAAATCATGGCACTCGGGCCCTAGTGACAAGCATTAAGCATAGCAAAGTCATAGCAACATCAATCTCAGAACATAGTGGATACTAGGGATCAAACCCTAACAAAACTAACTCGATTACATGATAAATCTCATCCAACCCATCACCGTCCAGCAAGCCTACGATGGAATTACTCACGCACGGCGGTGAGCATCATGAAATTGGTGATGGGGGATGGTTGATGATGACGACGACGATGAATCCCCCTCTCCGGAGCCCCGAACGGACTCCAAATCAGCCCTCCCGAGAGGTTTTAGGGCTTGGCGGCGGCTCCGTATCGTAAAACGTGATGATTTCTTCTCTCCTATTTTTTTCTCTCTGAAAGCAAATATATAGAGTTGGAGTTGGCGTCGGTAAGTCTCCAGGGGGCCCACGAGGTAGGGGGCGCGCCCTAGGGGGGCACACCCCCCACCCTCGTGGACAGGGTGTGGGCCCCCTGGACTTCATGTTTGGCGAGGATTATTTATTATTTATTGTAAGGTATTCCGTGGAGTTTCAGATCATTCCGAGAACTTTTGTTTTTTGCACATAAAACAACATCATGGCAATTCTGCTGAAAACAGCGCCAGTCCGGGTTAGTTCCATTCAAATCATACAAGTTAGAGTCCAAAACAAGGGAAAAAGTGTTTGGAAAAGTAGATACGACGGACACGTATCATTGAGCCCTGGGACGTCGACGCAGACACGCAGCCCGACATCCTCGCCTGGATGGGGAGCTGCGCCTTGTGAGCGGCTGTTGCCATGCATGGCCCTTGCATCTTGCAGTTCCTGAATGGTCTTGGTGATGAACTCCTGAGTGGTGGGCACTCCTTGCCCTGTGCTCTCCTGAGGGTCACGTGCCGCGAAGCACGCCCCCAAGTGGTGCCCAAGCGCCTCCCTCGTGAGGTTGGCAAGGTCTGAGGCCCTCCAGAAGAGAGCCCCCGAGCCCTGCTTGAGGAGGGCACCAGGCGCGCCTTCCTATGCGATGGAGGGAGGCGCCCCTGGAGCGGGCGCTGATCCTGATGAGGCTCCTGTCGCGACGCCATCCTCCTGAGGTCCTGCGTGGCGCAACTGCTTCTTCTTGGGGATGGCCTCCGGAGGGCCCTCGCTTCTGCTGTCGGGGTCATCGATTGCTGCAGCTTGAAAGGCGTGCTTGAGGGAGCACACCGCATCCATCTCCTCACACGGGACCGTGATGATTCCTTCGCTTCCTGGCATCTTGAGAATGTTGTAGCCGTGATGAGTGAGTGCCATGAACTTGGCCAGGGCCGGATACCCGAGGATGGCATTGTACGGCAGGCGGATGTGCACGACGTCGAAGTCGATGAGCTCAGTGCGGTAGTTCTTGCGTTCCCCGAAGGTGACAGGCAGGCGGACCTGCCCTATCGGTGTGGTGGAGCCGTCAGTCACTCTTGAGAAAGGCTTGGTGGGCTGGAGTTGTTCATATGGCACTTGGAGGTTGTTGAACGTGTCGACGGATAGGACGTTGAGCCCTGCGCCACCGTCGATGAGGGTCTTGGTGACCTGCACATTACTGATGACTGGGGAACACAGCATTGGGAGGGCGCCAGCAGTGGCTGCGCACTTGAGCTGATCTGCTGAGTTGAAAGTGATGGCACATTGGGACCACATGAGCGGGTGCGTGGCCTCAAGCTTGGGGAGCACCGCGTTCACCTCGCGAGTGAACTGCTTGAAGATGCGCTGAGAGGCTGGGGCCTGGGCGCCGCCCAACATGCAGGCGATCGCACGCGGCTCCTGGAAGCCCCCAGCCCCCTCATCCTGGTGGTGGTCGTCGTTCCTTCTTGGTGGCGGCAGCGGGGGAAGACCGGCATTGCCCTGGGGGCGATCCTCACGAGGCGGGTCCCTCCAGGCACCCTCGCGAGGTTGGTCCTGCCAGCGGTCCTCACAAGGCCGGTCGCGCCACTCCTGGCATGGGCCACGGTCGTCCCAGCATCCGCCTCCACGTCCTCCTCCGTGGTCGTAGCCCCGGTCATTGCGCTCGGGGCGTCGACCGTAGCGTCCTTCCCGTATAGCTCTGAGCTCTTGACAGTCGCTGGTGTTGTGGGTGTTCAGGTTGTGGAAGGCGCAGAATGGCCGGCTGTTCTTGGATGACTCAGGATGATCTCTGCCCCGCTTGGTGTCGGGCTCCGCTGCGAGCACCACCGCCTCCTTGCGTTTCACGTCCTTAGCCTTGGCCTTCTTCTCCTCCGCTCCTGCGGCTGGCCGCTCGAGGAGAGAGAGACGCCCCTCCTCAGCTCTTGCGCACTTGGTCGCCAGGTTGAACAACTCCTGAGATGTGCAGAGCTCCTCGTGGATGGCGAGCTCTTCCTTAATCTTGACATCACGGACGCTGTCAGAGAACGCGGAGCTGATGGCTTCGTCCATGACCTTGGGGATCTTGAGGCGGGTGTTGTTGAAGCGCTGGATGTACTTCTGGAGGGTCTCTCCTGGTTGTTGCTTGATGCGGCGCAGGTCACCCGCGGCCGGCCGGCGGTCGCGAGTGCCCTGGAAGTTGGCGACAAAGCGGTCGCGCATCTCGTCCCAGGAGGAGATCGAGCCGTGCTGCAGGTTCAGGAGCCAGAAGCGAGCTCCATCCTTGAGAGCCATGGGAAACCACTTCGCCATGACTTTTTCGTCGCCGTTGGCCGCTTCGATGCTCATCTCATAGAGCTGCAGGAATTCCGCGGGGTCGCCGGTGCCGTCGTAGCGAGGAGGCAGATCCGGCTTGAACTTGCCTGGCCAGGCGACGCTACGCAGCTCGGGGGTGAAGGCGTGGCAGCCGGCAGTGGTTGCCGGGGCTCGCTTCGGAGGTGGAGCTTGGTCTTGGCGAGGTTCGCGCTGCGCCGCTGCGGGCGGCGCGCGGTCTTGACGAGGTGGCGCGGGGAGTGCAAGTGCAGCTTCTCGCGGCCGCGGGATTTCTTGGCAGCTTCTCTCTTCGCGCGCGGGCGTCGGGCGCGCGGATCACATCGCGGAGCCGCGCGCCTTGGTGCCTAGGCGCCGTCTTGGGGCTGAGGTGGTGGAGGCACGCCATGAGCCTCGTCGCCCGCGGCTGGTTGAGGGGGAGGTAGAGAGAGGGATAGCGCCGGAGAGCCCCCTGCAGCGCGGACGAGCTCAGCAACGCGGTCGAGCCACTCCTCGTAGATGTCGTCGATGGGGCGGTAGCGCAGGAGTTCGTTCGCCGCGAGGAGCGCGGCCCGTGCCTCCAAGGGAGCGCGGCGCGTGTGAGACGAAGAACCAGCAGGGGTCAGTGATGGAGTAGCGGTGAGGCCGTCCTGCCGCACCGAAGGATGCAGCGAGGACGCCTGCTGCTCGTTCCCTGCCGGGCCGGTGGCAGCGTTGGTGGCAGGAGACGGAGAACAATGAGGTGGCCCGCCAACGGGAGCCATCTGAGCGACGCGGGCGGTGAGGGCATCCCAACGCTCAGCTCGAGCACGGCGAGCGTCCGCCATGGAGACAACGGAGCGATGGAGCGACGAACTGATGGACGGAAAGCTACGGCGCACCCCTACCTGGCGCGCCAAATGTTGGATGTGGGGTTCCGGCAAACCCTTAAGGTTCGAACACTGGGGTGCGCCAAAAGTCTTTCCCTCCTATCGATCTACGCCCTAGCTCACTAAGATCCCGCGGACGATAGATGGGCGATAGATGGGATCCGCACAACCAAGGAGTGAGCTCAAAAAGTGTACCCACAGAAAATGCTCTTGTTGTGCGAATGCTAGAGAGACGCTAGCTCGATTGCTCAAATGGGCAAGATACACATGTGCACCAACCCATGAGAGAAACGTGTCGTCCTCAATCCCAACTATGCTATGTGTGGTGACCAAGATGATATGTCGATGCAAAATGGCTCAATGCTATTGCTTACAAGCTATTTGTTTCTCCTCTTTTTGCTTCAAAACTTTGCTTTATTTCTCTTTTTTCCACTATGCTTGATGCTCGAGCCAAATATGATATGAGAAAAGTATGTAAGATATGCACGGGAGAGACTTATGGCACAAAGATGATAGCAAGATCACTATCGTGCACAATAGCGTGGCCCGGCAATTCTCAACTCGCTAGTCCCGATGGGTAAGTGATGCAAAATAGCTCGGGTTATCAATGAAAAAGCAAGGAAATGAACTAGGTGTCATCGAGGTTACTGTCCTTTCATACGGTTAGCGGTGTCAATGGTGAAGATCGTTGGCGAATATTACTCCGAGGTGATGATGAATGGCGGTGATGTCGATGTCACATGTTCCTAAGTAGCCGAAACACCTTAGGAAACGGAAATCACAACTCAAAATCGGTCAAATGCGGAAGGTGGGTGCTTTTATGATGAATTTTTTTATGGAGACTAACGGTGGTGGTAAAGATATATGTGGATGGGGGATGTCAAGAGCTTCCAAACAAGCTAAAGAACACGAAAAACGGACTTGGGAGTTGGAACTTATGGCCAAAACGAAGTTGTAGTTGGGCTGATTCGGGGGGTGCGGGCACCCGGGGGTGGGAGGTGCGGGTGCCCGGGGTGGACCGGGGCAAATAGCCCGGGGCTGTGGGTGCCCGGGGGTTCGAGGTGCGGGCACCCGGGGGTGTCGGATTTGGGCAAAAAAATTTGAGAGATGCCAAAATTCCATGGATTTCGTGGTGCGAAGGGTGGGGATTGATGGGTAGGGGCTAGATCCACTTGCCAAACAACAAATCCATGGAACAAAACAACCAAATCCCACAAGATCCAACAAATTGCAAGAAAAAATTTTGGGGCTATTTTTGTGGGGATTTTTTAATTTAGACGAAAAACAACAAAATCAAGCTAGCAAATGGGGGGATGGGACTCCAAGATGTGAATTAACCTTGCTCATGATACCAAGATGTTGTAGGGTGAAACCCTAGAGGGGATCTTTTCACACTTGGAGGGGGGAGAGCAAGAAAACACAAAATCACAAGGAGGAAATCACTCTAACAAACCCAAATAACACATCCACTAGAGTAGCATACAAGAGATCCACAAGCATACATGAACAATTCAAGGAAAGTAACACTAGGGTGAAGTTCTTCCCAGTCCTAGGAGATGAGGTCTTGATGTTGATCTTCTCCAAGAGGAGGCCTTGACAATCCAAAGGATTCTTCCCAAGGTGGGGGCTTGATCTCCAAGAGGAGGGGATACAAGGAGCAAAGATCTCTAGTGTCTATCAAATACTTTGCTATCCTCTCAAATGAGCTAGGGATGGAGTTTATATAGCATAGGGACGAAATGGAAGGGGGGGAGAGGGATACAAGGGTAAAAACCCCAATTGCACACATGCTATCTCCAAGGGGTCCGGGCACCCAGGGTAAAGTGGCATGCACTCCTGGACCGGTCAGGGAACCGGCTGAAGAAGGACAGGGCACCCGGGGGTCCTAGGCCCGGGCACCCGGGGTGGCCGCTGGTGGCTTTAGGGAGGGGGCCGGGCACCTAGGGGTCCAAGGCTCGGGCACCCGGGGTGGCGCCAGGCGGGCGGCAATGGGGGGCCGGGCACCCGGCGTTGGTGGCCCGGGCACCCGGGCGGGGGCTGGCTGCACCCTGCAGCTGGGCCGGGCACCCGGGCAGCCACCACTAGCGCCAGCAAGGGGCCAGGAACCCAAGGCCTTCCAGGCCGGGCACCCAGGGTGCTCAGGGGCTGCTCCCAGTCGGCCGGCCGGGCACCCGGGGCCAGAGGAGGTCGGGCACCCGGGGGGTCCAGTGCCTCCGCGTCTTCATTCCCTTCTCCTTCCTTCTTATCCTTGGGTACTTGGGTCTCCATCCTTGCTTCCTTGCGATGATCTCCGAAGTACCTAAGAATGCATAACGTTTCTCTTTGAGGTAGAATCCTATTCTCATGTGAATCCGAACAAAACTTGAAGAGGAAAGAATTGACGTCGTTCTCGATGGCGCGTGAACGTGCTCTTATCATTGGTCCTCTCGGTGCTTGCCGTGGTGATGGAGTGTCCATGTGGATGGATGAGGGATGCTCCACATCACAAGTTCTCTTTTTCACAAGGCAGCAACCAAACAACCACTAGTAGAATCTAGGGACAATTCTCGGCCAGGGAATACATGACGAGGATGCCAACCAAACTGACCCGAAATTGGTGCTCATCTCTCTCGTGCTCAGTTCCTTCAGTATCAGCAATGCGAAACTTCAAAGGAATTATGAGACATTCTCGAGGAAATCAATGAAGGTGTTTCAACTCAAAAAGAAGCTCACATTGACACTCTACGAGCCAAGTTCAACCGCTTCAAGAGAATTGGCAGTGAAAGTTGTCAGCAAACTTTTGATCGCCTCAGTGACAATGCGAATGAACTGCAAGGAATCAGTGCCAAAGATACCACTGACCATGAAGTTGTGAAGAAGTTGCTTCAATCTCTTGATAGTTCATTCGACACCCTTGTTCTAATGATTCAGGAACGAGGAGATTTCAAGACACTTGATTCTGCTGATATCATAGAAAGATTGAACACTCATGAGGAAAAGGAAGAAGAAAAGAAAAATCTGTATGGTTTTAGTCACTGAAAGAATCATGATCTTGAGGCCATAGCAAATTCTTCATCTGAAGACAGTGTCGAAGAAGATTCTGATGACCCTGAACGAATCAACAAAGATCTTGCACTGATCACTAAAAGATTCCAGCGCTGCGGAAAAAAACACTAGTTTCAAGGAAAAGGATCCCAAGTCAAAATCCTCACCAAAGCCTACAGGAGAGTACACCTATTTGAAGTGCAAGAAACCAGGGCATTTCATCTCGGATTGTCCACTCTGGGAGGCTAAAATTCGAGCCAATGGAAGATTTGATTCGGGAAACAGCAACCATGGTAAAAGCAAGAGCAAGAACTACGACTCACATGACGAGAATAAATCAAAGAAATTCTCCAAGAAGAAGGACAACTCCTACAAGTCTTTGTCATGGAACCCCTCCAAGTCCTCGTCAAGCCGCAAGAACACCTCTTGCAAGGCCAAGGCGTACATCGGCAAGGAGATGAATTCTGACGAAGAAAAATCATCTTACTCTGAAGGAGCTGCTGAATCTGACGATGATTCTGACTCGGGAATGGCCAGCATAACTTGCGCATCTACTCCAACCACAAACTTCTTCAAGGATCAGTCAAGCGATGATGAGTCACCAGCCTTCTGCTTCATGGCAAAAACCTCGAAGGAAAAGGTATCCTCCAAGCACAATCATTTTTCCTCGGATGAAGATGACCATGCTAAACTAATCAAAATTGCTAAGAAGCAACAAATCTCTCTTGAAATAATTCAAAAAACTCTCAGGAAATCCGAAGGGTTTTTGGTTGAGGAGATGGAGAAAATCAGTCTCAGACAAAGGAGCATTCTGCTCTGTCATCATGAATGGAAGACCTGAGTTATCGTCATGATTTTCTTCAGCAGACCATGAGAGATTAACCTATGATTGCCTGAAAAGGAAACATGAGCTCTAGCATTGAGAGAGGCTCATGAGGATTTAATCAAGGAAAATTCTCGTCTCACCCAACAACTCAAGGAGAAAACTGAAGTTTTTATACCACCTTGTCTATCTTGCCTTGAAAGAAATAGTGCTGAATCAAATGTTGAATCTTCAGCAAATGCTAATCCCTCGGTTGAGGAATATGTTTCTGTGTCTGACGAAAATGTTAGGTTGAAGGATTTTCTTCAGACAGGAATGTTCAAAAGCCTCAAAGTACATCAAACACTATGTGATGTTCTAAATAAGTCCATTCTTCAGAAAAATCCCAGGAAGGAGGGTTTAGGTTTTGAAAGGAAACTTAATGAAAATGGTTCATATTGGAAACCTGATCAGTACCCTCTTATTGTCTGGGTACCAGCAAAGAGCAAAACTCTTGACCTGGATTTACTTTCGGGATATGATTATCCTATTCCTGATTATTCTTATGATGACTCTCTGGACAACTATAAGTTGTTCAAAAACCAACAAGGTGAGGCAGCTTCTTGCTATGTTGGACCTAATAGCAGGAATGGCCCCCAAAGGAAGCAATTTGGGTCCCAAGGAAAACTATCGAGGCTCTATCTGTTGTTAGACTACTAACCATGCAGGAAGAAAATGCCCGATACATCTTTGAAATGGATCGACAATGTGCATATAAGCATAAATCCTCAAACCATTATGCTCACATGTCTAGAAAGAATTTCAATATATACTCGTTTGATTATGCTCATACACCCAATTCAGCCCCTCGAATGAAATCACATCCTTATCGCTCATATGTTTCGAAGCCACCTGCAAAAATGTGGGTGGTTAAGAAAGCCTAATTCTCTTGCAGGACTATGTTTCCAGGTGCACAAAACGGATCGTGGATAGTGGTTGCACTAGTCATATGACCGGAAACAAGTCATTGTTTGTCAACCCCAACTTAACTGCTTCTTCTCAGAAGTACATTACTTTCGGCAAAACAACAAAGGAAAGGTAATTTGGTTAGGTAAAATTGCTATCTCCAAGAACATTGATGACGTTTTACTTGTGAAGTCCCTTGGATTTAATCTCGTGTCAGTTGGCAAGCTTTGTGATCTAGGAATGCCAGTTCTATTTTCCATCACCAAATGCATTGTCTTTATGGCTGTCGGTGTCAAAACCGGCGGATCTCGGGTAGGGGGTCCCGAACTGTGCATATAGGCGGATGGTAACAGGAGACAAGGGACACGATGTTTTTACCCAGGTTCGGGCCCTCTCGATGGAGGTAAAACCCTACTCCTGCTTGATTAATATTGATGATATGGGTAGTACAAGAGTAGATCTACCACGAGATCAGAGAGGCTAAACCCTATAAGCTAGCCTATGGTATGATTGTTGTTGTTGTGTCCTATAGACTAAACCCTCCGGTTTATATAGACACCGGAGGGGGATAGGGTTACACAGAGTCGGTTACAAGGAAGGAGATCTACATATCCGTATTGCCAAGCTTGCCTTCCACGTCAAGGAAAGTCCCATCCGAACACGGGACGAAGTCTTCAATCTTGTATCTTCATAGTCCAACAGTCCGGCCAAAGGTTATAGTCCGGCTGTCCGGATACCCCCTAATCCAGGACTCCCTCAGTAGCCCCTGAACCAGGCTTCAATGACGACGAGTCCAGCACGCAGATTGTCTTCGGCATTGCAAGGCGGGTTCCTCCTCTGAATACTTCATAGAAGATTTTGGACACGAGGATCGTGTCCAGCTCTGCAAAACAACTTCCACATACCACCGTGGAGAGAATTATATTTCCACAGATCTATCCTGCTGACGTATTCCGTGGCGTGACGTCACACCACAGCCAAGCCTTTATTCGAATCGTTTTTTACCCCCCACCTCAGCGCGTTTCGCGAGGCGGTTTCTTTGGCACGTCTTGTTGAAGCAGAGATCATGTCCCCTTTATTTACGGGATTCTCATCAACACGGACGTGGGTAACCCAATCGTGCCCGTTGGTATGTCCCCCTGATCAAAGGTAAGTCCCAAACGGCCACAGGGAGGGCTCTTGGTATTCAACCTCTTATAAAGAGACCAAGGCCTTACTCCTTTCTTTCGATCTCAATCGAATCCGCCTCCCGCCTCGAGTTCAAACACCCGAAGCTTCAGATTCAGGCACTTCGGACCTTCGAATATGTCCGGATCCAACCTTCAAGGCCGATGGATGCCTTCCTCCGTCATGGAGGAAGACGTAATAAAGCTATGGGAGGCCAGGTACTTGACCGGCAAAATCCCGCATAGGCTGCCTGCTCAAGGGCAGGTTATTCCCGCTCCTAAGCCTGGTGACAGTGTCGTGTTCGTATCCCACTTCCTCCGAGGGCTAGGCTTTACGCCGGACCCCTTCGTGAGGGGGCTCATGTTCTATTATGGGCTGGACTTCCATGACTTAGCTCCAGAGTCCATCCTCCACATCTCATCGTTCATCGTCGTGTGCGAAGCCTTCCTCCGCATTACCCCACACTACGGACTGTGGCTCAAGACCTTCAAAGTGGAGCCGAAGATGGTCGAGGGACAGCACGCAGAATGCGGAGGCGCTGTAATAAGCAAAAATGCTAATGCCCCATGGCCCGAGGGCTCTTTCCAAGAGGAGTCCAACTTATGGCAACAAGAGTGGTTCTATATCACAGCTCCCAGGGGTACCAAGTGGGTGGCTCCACCCGCTTTTCGCTCGGGTCCCCCACCACGACTAACGTCGTGGGTCAACAAGGGGCTAGACTGGGGGCCAGTAAAGGATGTGCCCATATTGCAGAGCCGCATCCGAGATCTCCTGGAGAGAGATGTCAGTCTGGTCATGGTGACGCAGGTCATGTTAATTCACCGAGTTCTGCCCTGCAAACGTCGCCCCCTCCGCCTATGGGAGTTCAATCCGGAGGGATCGCGAGCTCTTCAACATTTCCTTGGCATGATGCCCGTGGAGATGTACAAATTGTTCTTCGGACCACAAGTAATGTGTCCGGATTCTAGTGAGGACGCAGGTCTGAGCTGCAATCGTCCAGATACCCAAGTAAGTAGCCCTGTGCCCGGACATGCTTTCTGTTCCTTTATCGCAACATCGCCTTTAAAAGAGCTGTTCTTGAACCAGGAGTGGATAGCGAAGGCGAAGTTAATCAGGTGTCCGGCCCCCCTTCCTGAGACCTCACCAGGTCCTATGTTAACCAGGATGCTGGAGGTCGCGCCGTCAGAAGAAAATGAAGGGGGGAACAAGGAAGCTACTGCCTCCGTAGAGGAGGTGGTCCGGAAGGGAGGAATCGAAAATTCCTCTCCTCAGGGGAAGAAAAGGACCGCCTCTGAAGACCCGGAGACAATGATCTCAAAGCGGGGGAAGAAGTCTTCGCCAGAGGGTCCTGTGCTAGGGGATACCCCAGCCGTACTATGCCCTCAAGGGGATCATCCCTCCACCAAGCCGTAAGTAAAAGGGTGTTTAATAATGAGAGAAATCCTTGCTTCACTTCTGAGGAAAGTAACCAAAAATTTACCTTGTAGTTCGGATCTTAGCCCCTCTTAGCAGAGCTCGTCTTCGGGGGATCTTCTTCCAGAGATGATGGAGAGCGGAACGCCTCCCCCTGCCATACCGCCTCATAAGGCGGGCGACGCCGAGGTGTCGCCGCGGAGGGTTTCTCCTGATCCGGCAAGGCCGGAAGGTAGTCGTATGGCCACCCGAAGCCCTCCGCGTCCGGCTTTTGAAAGAAGCAATTGAACGAGTCCGGCATCGCCTGGTGCACGGTCGGGGGTACTGAAGGATCTGCTAGGGCGGGCGTCTATCTTAGAAGAGCACCGTGCGTTGATGGGTACGGTAATTGAAAGGATTTCGTCCGCGGAGAGCGGGTTGCATGAAGCTGTTGTGAGTTTATTGACAGGTTTTGAGGTACGTGAAATGATGTACCTTTTGACAGTACCGCATACTTTAAGATGCGCCCTGTGTAGATAGTAGCCCCTGAGACTGTAGGTGCTGTCGAAGATGACGGCACGTAGAGGATCATAGTCCCAGGTATAACTTTGCCGCCTTCATATGTAGGTGGCGAAATGTCCGGCGACCAGCCGGACTGATGAATTTGCCGAGCTAAAGCGGTAACTTGACTTGGCAGATGCCGACATCGCGCTTGTCAACAAGCGGCTTGACGAGGCACAAGGTATGTAATTTCTCCGGAGACACCTGGTAAGAGGAGCTTGATGCCAGTATCTTATAACGTGTGTGCTTAATGCATATGGGGCTGCCGCCATGGAGAACCTTCGGGCAGAGCTTTCCCGAGCCAAAGAACAAGCCAGGAAAAGTGATGCGGCTTCCCTAAAGGCGGTTGAGGAGCTAAAAGCCGATCAGGCTGCTCACTGCCGAAGCAAGGAGGAAATGGCCGAGATGGCTGTGAAGTTGAAGAATGCTGCTGACCGCTGCAAGCTTCTTGAAAAGGAAGACCGGGCGGAGCGGACAGACCTGGAGAAGGCCACGACGGCGGCCAAGGATACTCGTTCTGCGATGAGAGCGATGAAGGAGGAGCTGCGTCAAGCCAGAGATATCGTGGCTGGGAAGCCCTTTATGCTGCGGATGAAGTTCGGAGATCCTAAATATGCTCCGTTGGACCGGATGTGGAGTTCTGCGGACGCATATCTGGATTTAGCGGCGAGTGCTGCTGATGCGGCCGAACACTTCCGAGATCAAAAGGATCGCAAAGTGGAAAAGCTATTCTGGTCACAATTCAACAATCCAGAGCGTCCGCTTCCATTGACCGATCGGTTGTCCGAATGGGCCGAGCTGAATAGGTTGTCCGGACTTGCCATGAGGTATGTCGTGGCTCATCTGTGGCCGGAAAGGCCAAAGCCGAACAGTTATTTTAGCTTGGTGCAGTAGTTCCTTGGTGCGGTGCCGTATATCAACGCGGTGAAGAGGTCAGCATGCGTGGAGGGTGCGCGGATGGTCCTTTCCCGTGTCAAGACATACTGGGCAGAGATGGAGGCCACCGCCATTGCAGCCCGAGATTCGGACGAAAGCCGAGTACCTGCCGAGCACTACTTTCAAGAAGTTCTGGAGGGCGCTCGTTCAATAGAGACGCAGTGCTCGAAGGATATTATGTTCGAATAACATGTATTCTCATTGAAAACAATATTTTGCTGAAACGCAGAAGCTTTTTATACTTGTGCCTGCAAGAATTATAATACCTCCTGTGCGGCCGTTTACGTATATGTATATATAACCTGAAAGATGGCAGTCGTCGGCTTCAGCCCCCACGCATATAATGCGGGGGTGTTCGCGAAAGGCGCATTCTCACACTTGATCCAACGTCTTGGTCCATTAAGGAGGTGGTAGCGCAGCGAACTAGGCAATCGGACTATAATGCTTTATCACTTTCACTTAGCCATAGGAGTTTGACAGTCGGGCTACTATATAGCCCCTGGTGGCTCCGCGCTCACCCGAATTCGGGGCACGTGTGTGCCTGGCCGGGAAATGGCCCTTCGTTTAGGCGGAGGAATCCCGAAGATTCTGCTATGTCATTGAGTGGTTGACCAGTCTCACGCTATATCATGACAGTCAGTTTTCGGCTTTCTCTACTGAGGTGCTCGCCTGGCTGAACCGGGGCACAATCGCAGTAGTTCTCCTGGTGCCGCCTTAGCCGATAGAGCGGAACGTAAGGCAGCAAAACACAGGAGCCGGGCAAACCCAACATTTGACCAAAGACATGATTCGGAGCTGATGCATATAAGGCCAAACTCACGACGCCGAACACTCCCTAAGGTATTCGGTCTTTGTGATTTTAAACGGGCTAAAGCGCCCTTTGTAATAAGCCCCTGGTGTCCAGGTACATGCAATACTCTGACGTGGCCACATGCCAAGACGCCAGCCTCCCTCGCGGTTATTCCGAGAATCCGGGGGATGTGTATCAACAAGAGACAGTAAAAAAGGTTTACGCAGGGTCTTAATCTAAAAACAATCCTTGGAACGGGTCCCTGATGCACGTCTGCGCCTGTGTCTCCGTTGTGCCATATCCTGGACGGGTGTAGCACGATGTTCATCTGTAAAAGAGAGGAACTTAGTTGAAAAAGTAGCCATGCGAAATGTATGTTATACTAAGTAAACAAAGTATGATTCAAGGTCGGAAGAATTGAGTTTTATTGTTGTTTGTTTACATGCGCGGAGCCCCTTGTATAGGGGTGTATGACCATCAAACCTTTAATAATTATACAGTTGCGCCAGACTCGTCCAGCCGTGCCCGAGGTCTTAACGACCTATTAGGCACTCTGGTTGGTGAGGCAGTTTAGTGTGTGGCTGCCAAGGCAGCCGCACAGTCTTCCGCGCGCAAGGAGCGCCCAATGTTTCCCTTTATTGAAATGATGCCTTGTGGACCGGGCATCTTAAGCGTGAGAGATGCATAGTGCGGTATTGCGTTAAAGCGAGCGAAAGTGTCGCGTCCCAGTAGTGCTTGATAGCCACTTTTAAACGGAGCGATGTGGAAGGTTAGCTTTTCGCTACGGAAGTTATAGGGAGAGCCGAATATAACTTCTAGTAGGAGGGAGCCCGTGCAATGAGCCCCTCGGCCTGGTGTTAGTCCTTTAAAGGAAATATTGATATGGCTAATTTTTGTTGGGTCTATCCCCATTTTGCGGACCGTATCCTGATATATCAGGTTCAAACTACTGCCGCCATCCATCAGGACTCGTGTGAAGTAGTATCCGTTGATTATCGGGTCTAACACCAGGGGAGCCCATCCTGCATGCAGGATACTTGCGGAGTAATCCCGATTGTCGAAGGTGATCGGTTTGGATGACCAGTGACGGGACTTCGTTGTGATAGGCCCTAGGGCACCTGTCTCTACGGACGCCACTTTGTTTCTCCCCTTTGTCACGTGTAACACGTTTACTATTTTTACTTCTGATGGGAATTTCTTATGTTCCCCAGTGCTTTGTTTGCGGGGTTCGTCATCGTCTTCACTTGGTGTATCCAGCCCCTTGTGTTCAGCGTTGAGTTTGCCGGATTGCTTGAAGACCCAACATTCTCTGTGGGTATGATTTGCAGGCTTACTAGGGGTGCTGTGGATTTGACATATCTTGTCCAGGATTTTGTTTAGGCTGGACAGTTTGTCCCTGTTATCTTTGAGAGGCAGCTTTTGCTGACCCTGCCGAGAGCTTTTGAATCTGGCGTTTACCGATGTGCTCTTTGGGTTGTTTTCCTTATTCCGGCGCTGGTTTTTGCTGATCGTGGCTTCCCGTTCCCGTCCCTGACTTCGGATGTACTTGGGTCACTGGCGCTGCATCTTGCCAACCAGCTGTCCTCGCCTGCACAGAAGCGGGTCATGAGGCTTGTTAATGTGGCCATTGTTCTTGGCTTTTCTTGGCCGAGGTGTCTGGCGAGCCATTCGTCTCGAACGCTGTGTTTAAAAGCTGCTAAGGCTTCGGCGTCCGGACAGTCGACTATTTGGTTCTTTTTAGTAAGGAACCTATTCCAAAGCTTGTAGGCTGACTCTCCAGGCTGCTGAGTTATATGACTTAAATCGTCTGCATCTGGTGGTCGGACATAGGTCCCTTGAAAATTTGCCCGAAAGGCGTCCTCGAGCTCTTCCCAACTTCCAATAGTGTTTTCGGGGAGGCTTTTGAGCCAATGCCTGGCTGGCCCTTTGAGCTTGAGGGGTAGGTACTTGATGGCGTGGAGATCATCTCCTTGAGCCATGTGGATATGGAGGATGTAGTCCTCAATCCAGACCCCAGGGTCTGTCATTCCGTCATATGCCTCTATGTTTACGGGTTTGAATCCCGCTGGAAATTCATGGTCCAGCACCTCATCGGTGAAACATAGGGGGTGTGCGGCACCCCTGTACTTGGGTGTGCCATGGTATTCGGATATTTGTTGTGTTGCATTGCTTGCTAGAGCGTGCTTTCTTGGCCCGTAGATAGATCTGGCTGGGCCGTCTTTTTGATGCGAATCCTCGTGTGGATCGCGTGCTGGCTTGTGTGCGTCGTCGTTTGCCGCTCTATGTTGGCCGTGAGGTCGTCTATCCGATCGGATGGCTGCTTTGTTTTTTGATTGCGGGGGCTCTAAGGCCTCCTCATCAAATTCGGGA
This sequence comes from Triticum urartu, assembly GCF_056163025.1. Lineage (NCBI taxonomy): Eukaryota > Viridiplantae > Streptophyta > Magnoliopsida > Poales > Poaceae > Triticum > Triticum urartu. Next base: position 521,641,654 of record NC_141873.1, on the reverse strand, counting down.
AGTAGCTTTCACTTCGGGTAGCTCTTTTTGTGGCGACTACCGCCATATTTGTCTGCGGTGTTGAGTACTTTGCTCCATCTGGTTCTGAGTGCATCTTCCGCAGTCTTGAGCTTCTGCTTCTGCTTTTTCAGGCTACGCGCAGTGGCGACGAGCCTTTTATGGAGGTTCTTCTGCTCCAGGAGTTTGTCCGGCGTGGTATCTTCACCGGAGACGGGTTGTTCGGTTCGATTCTCCGTGTTGCCATCGTCGGACGGTTGTTCAATGCCGTTTTCATCATCCGCTGGCTCACCCTGCTCTGCTGCTGGGTCCGTATGACCACTGCTTCTGTCGAGGCGGTGTTTGGAGCGGCGCTTACGCCGCTGCTTTGTCTGCTTTTCGAGGGAACGATCCTTCGCTACGTCCCTTTGTTCCTCGTCGTCGTTTCCTTTGGGTGTGTCCACCATGTATACATCATGGGATGAGGTGGCTGTCCAGTGCCCTGTAGGTGCTGGTTCCTGTTCGTCTCCTACATCGTCGTCCATACTGTCGATGTCTTCGGAGTCGAAGTCGAGCATGTCGGTCAAATTATCGACAGTGGCTATGAAGTGGGTGGTGGGTGGGCGTCGAATTTCTTCGTCGTCCGCATCCCAATCTTGCCGGTCATAATCCGGCCAGGACTCTCCTGACAAGGAGAGAGACCTTAGTGAATTCAGTATGTCGCCGAAGGGCGAGTGCTGAAAGATATCCGCGGCAGTGAACTCCATGATCGGCGCCCAATCGGATTCGATTGGTAGGGGCGCGGATGGTTCAGAGTTCGGAGAAAAGTACGGCAAGGTGGAGTCACGGACCTCGCGGAGGGTAAGGCTGGTGTTCGGCTCAATCGCCGTTGAGGTTGCAGCCTCCGCGGCAGGGTCTAACCACCCGCCCTCGGACGGCGCAGTTGGCTCCGAATTAAAGGTCAGAGCGGATGCGGGTGCGGCCTCCAGGACACTGTTCAGCGGCAGAGCTAGATCATGCCCATCGTGACAGTGCGACGCACTTGGCCAGGGCTCGAATCCGTCAAAGATTAAGTCTCCGCGGATGTCGGCCGTGTAGTTCAAGCTTCCAAACCTGACCTGACGGCCAGGGGCGTAACTTTCAATCTGCTCCAGATGGCCAAGCGAATTGGCCCGCAGTGCAAAGCCGCCGAATACAAAAATCTGTCCGGGGAGAAAAGTCTCACCCTGGATTGCATCGCTAACGATGATCGAAGGAGCCATCAATCCTGACAATGACGACACAGAGGAACTCTCAATGAAAGCACCAATGTCGGTGTCAAAACCGGCGGATCTCGGGTAGGGGGTCCCGAACTGTGCATGTAGGCGGATGGTAACAGGAGACAAGGGACACGATGTTTTTACCCAGGTTCGGGCCCTCTAGATGGAGGTAAAACCCTACTCCTGCTTGATTAATATTGATGATATGGGTAGTACAAGAGTAGATCTACCACGAGATCAGAGAGGCTAAACCCTATAAGTTAGCCTATGGTATGATTGTTGTTGTTGTGTCCTACGGACTAAACCCTCCGGTTTATATAGACACCGGAGGGGGCTAGGGTTACACAGAGTTGGTTACAAGGAAGGAGATCTACATATCCGCATTGCCAAGCTTGCCTTCCACGTCAAGGAAAGTCCCATCCGGACACAGGACAAAGTCTTCAATCTTGTATCTTCATAGTCCAACAGTCCGGCCAAAGGTTATAGTCCGGCTGTCCGGATACCCCCTAATCCAGGACTCCCTCAATGGCCACTAACAATTCCTTTGCCTTTGAGGGACATAGAAAAGGTGATCTTTGTATTGTGGATTTCTCTAAGGGTCCCTCAGTCCAAACTTGTTTACTTGCAAAAGCAACCGAAGGTTGGCTGTGGTACCGAAGACTTGGTCATGTGAGAACGAGGAACTTGCAGACACTTGTGAAGACAAATCATCTTCATGGTATTCCTGATGTGATATTTGATAAGGATCATCTCTGTGCTGCTTGTGAGGCCAGAATATTGGCCAAGAAACATCATTCTTGCAAAATCGTCATGACCACAACAAGACCTCTTGAAATTCTTCATATGTACTTAATCGAGCCTCACAATTATGCCAGCTTCGGTGGAAGCCATTATGGTCTAGTTATTGTGGATGATTTCACTCGCTACACCTAGGTATTCTCTCTTGAAGACAAGACCTACACCCAAGATATTTTCAAAATATTCGCAAAGAAAGCTCAGAATACTCAAAATGAATATGATGTGTGAATTAAGCATGTCAGAAGTGACAACGGTACTGAGTTCAAAAATACCAACATTGAAGACTTTCTGGATGAAAATGGAATCACTCATGCATTCTCTGCTGCATACACTCTCCAATAGAATGGAGTGGTCGAACAAAAGAATAGAACTCTCATTGAAATAGCAAGAAGTATGCTTAGTGAGTACAAAACTCATATTCGTTTCTGGGCTGATGCTATTAACACTGCTTGCCATGTTGTGAATCGTGTTTATGTTCACAAATTCCTTAAGAAAACTTCATATGAGCTAATCACTGGCAAGAAACTGAATGTTTCTTATCTACGTGTTTTCGGTGCACCATGCTATATTCGTGACATGAATCATAATTCCAAGTTTGCACCCAAAGCACATGAAGGTTTTTTTCTTGGTTATAGCTCGAACTCGCATACTTATCGCGTCTATAACTCTCATCACGGGAAAGTTATGGAAATGGTAAATGTGTGATTTGATGAATCTAACGGCTCCCAAAAGGAGCACCTGCCAAATGTGATAGATGAACCTTGAATCTCGGAAGCCATTCGGCAATGGCCATTGGATATGTCAGGCCTGTTGAAGGAAATTTACCGGACTCCTCTGATGATGATACTCCACCTGTTCGAAGAAGAACACGTTAGGCTACTGCCAAAAATGATTCTCCCATTACAAATAGCAATCAAGCTACTAATGCCGAGAAAAATGGCAATCATGAGAAAATGGCAATGCTGATGCTGATGCTGATTCTGATACTAATGGAAATGATCATTTTGAAGGAAATCATCTTCCACGACTCGCAAATCGAGTTGATCCATCATTAATTCTCATAGAATTTAAGGATCCAGGTCATCGACCAACAACTCGTTCACACACTCGTTTGGCTAACTACTGTGGCAGTTTCTCTTTTGTCTCATTAGCAGAACCTACCAAGTATGAAGAGGCCATGAATGATCTGAAGGAAATATGCCCTAGAGGCAATAATAAAGTTGTTATTTTATATTTCCTTATATCATGATAAATGTTTATTATTCATGCTAGAATTGTATTAACCGGAAACTTGATACATGTGTGGATACATAGACAAAACACTGTGTCCCTAGTAAGCCTCTACTAGACTAGCTCGTTAATCAAAGATGTTTAAGTTTCCTAACCATAGACATGTGTTGTCATCTGATGAACGGGATCACATCATTAGGAGAATAATATCATGGACAAGACCCATCTGTTAGTTTAGCATATTGATCATTCAGTTTTATTGCTATTGCTTTCTTCATGTCAAATACATATTCCTTCGACTATGAGATTATGCAACTCCCGGATATTGGAGGAATTCCTTGTGTGCTATCAAACGTCACAACATAACTGGGTGATTATAAAGATGCTCTACAGGTATCTCCAAAGGTGTTTGTTGGGTTGGCATAGATCAAGATTAGGATTTTTCACTCCGAGTTTCAGAGAGGTATCTCTGGGCCCTCTCGATAATGCACATCATAAGAAGCCTTGCAAGCAAAGTGATTAATGAGTTAGTTGCAAGATGATGTATTACGGAACGAGTAAAGAGACTTGACGGTAACGAGATTGAACTAGGTATGCAGATACGTACGATCGAATCTTGGGCAAGTAACATACTGATAGACAAAGGGAATAACGTATGTTTTCATAACGGTTCGACCGATAAAGATCTTCATAGAATATGTAGGAGCCAATATGAGCATCCAGGTTCCGCTATTGGTTATTGACCGGAGAGGCGTCTCGGTCATGTCTACATAGTTCTCGAACCCGTAGGGTCCGCACGCTTAACGTTCGATGACGATTTTGTATTATATGAGTTATGTGATTGGTGACTGAATGTTGTTCGGAATCCCGGATGAGATCATGGACACGACGAGGAGTCTTGAAATGTTTGAGAGGTAAATATTGATATATAGGACGATAGTATTCGGACAACGTAAGTGTTCCGGAGGGTACTGGGTACATATCGGGTCACCGAAAGGGGTTCCGGCACCCCCGGCAAAAGATATGGGCCTAATGGGCCAAGAGGGGAAGCACAACAGTCAGCAGGGGCTGCTGCCCCCCCCATATGGGCCAAAGGAGATGAGAAGGAAAGAGGGGAAGAGAGAAGAAAGGGGAGGGATTCGGCCTCTCCCTTCCTTCCCTCCTCCCTCCTCGTTCCTTCCCCCTTCGGAACTTATGGAAGGGGGCCGAATTGGGGAGGCACCCAAGTAGGATTCCTCCTACTTGGGGTGCCCCTTGCTGATCCCCTCCCTCTCCCACCTATATATACATGGGGAGGGGGCGCCTAGAACACACAACAACATTTGTTAGCCGTGTGCGGCGCCTCCCTCCACAGATTACACCCTCGGTCATATTTTCGCAGTGCTTAGGCGAAGTCCTGCGTGGATCACTTCACCATCATTGTCACCATGCCGTCGTGCTGACGAAACTCATCTATTTCCTGGACACTTTGCTGGATCAAGAGTTCGAGGGACGTCATCGAGCTGAACATGTGCAGAACTCAGAGGTGCCGTATGTCCGGTGCTTGATCAGTCAGAACAAGAAGAAGTTCGACTACATCAACCGCGTTGTCATATGCTTCCGCTTATGGTCTATGAGGGTACATAGACACACTCTCCCCTCTCGTTGCTATGCATCTCCTAGATAGATCTTGCGTGAGCGTAGGATTGTTTTTTTTGAAATTGCATGCTATGTTTCCCAAAAGTGACATCCGAGCCAGGTCTATGCGTAGAGGATATGCACGAGTAGAACACAAAGAGTTGTGGGCAGTGATCGTCATACTGCTTACCATCAATGTCTTATTTTGATTCGGCGGTATTGTTGGATGAAGCGGCCCGGACCAACCTTTTTTTTGACAGAAAGACTGTAAGGGAACCCCCTACAGTATAATTGGTGCAATAACCCCAAATTGCAAGTACCATGCCTTGAACCTGGGTGGGTGGGAAGGCATCAGCCCCTTCCCACCACTAGGCTATGCCTTAGTCTGCCCCGGACCAACCTTAGATGACCACGTTCATGAGACCGGTTCCACCGACTGACATGCAACTAGTTTTGCATAAAGGTGGCTGGCGGGTGTCTGTTTCTCCTACTTTAGTTGAATCAAATTTGACGACGGCCAGTCCTTGTTGAAGGTTAAAACAGCAAACTTGATAAATCACCGTTGTGGTTTTGATGCGTAGGTAAGAACGGTTCTTGCTAGAAGCACGTAGCAGCCACGTAAAACTTGCAACAACAAAGTAGAGGACGTCTAACTTGTTTTTGCAGGGCATGTTGTGATGTGATATGGTCAAGACATGATGTGATATACGTTATTGTATGAGATGATCATGTTTTGTAAAAGTTATCGGCAACCGGCAGGAGCCTTATGGTTGTCTCTTTATTGTATGAAATGCAAATGCCATGTAATTGCTTTACTTTATCACTATGCGTTAGCGATAGTTGTAGAAGCAATAGTTGGCGAGACGACCACGACGCAACGATGGAGATCAAGGTGTCAAGCTGGTGACTATGGAGATCATGACGATGCTTTGGCGATGGAGATCAAAAGCACAAAATGATGATGGCCATATCATATCACATATTTTGATTGCATGTGATGTTTATCTTTTATGCATCTTATTTTGCTTTGTACGGCAGTAGCATTATAAGATGATCCCTTAACTAAAATTTCAAGGTATAAGTGTTCTCCCCGAGTATGCACCGTTGCGACAGTTCGTCGTGTTGAGACACCACGTGATGATCGGGTGTGATAGACTCTACGTTCAAATACAACGGGTGCAAGACAGTTTTGCACATGAAGAATATTCAGGTTAAACTTGACGAGCCTGGCATGTACAGACATGGCCTCGGAACACTGGATACCAAAAGGTCGAACGTGAATCATATAGTAGATATGATCAACATAGCGATGTTCACCATTGATGACTACTCCATCTCACGTGATGATCGAACATGTTTTAGTTGATTTGGATCACATATCATTTAGATGACTTGAGGGATGTCTATCTAAGTGGGACTTCTTAAGTAATTTGATTAATTGAACTTAATTTGTCATGAACTTAGTCCTGATAGTATTTGCATATCTATGTTGTAGATCAATAGCTCATGTTGTAGCTCCCCGTTTATTTTTGATATGTTCCTAGAGAAAAATAAGTTGAAAGATGATAGTAGCATTGATGCGGACTGGGTCCGTGATCTGAGAATTATCCTCGTTGCTGCAGAGAAGAACTATGTTCTTGATGCACCGCTAGGTGACAGGCCTATTACAGGAGCATGTGTAGACGTTATGAATGTTTGACAAGCTCAATATCATGACTTCTTAACAGTTTAGTGTGCCATTCTTTATAGCTTAGAACCCGGACTTCAAAAATGTTTTGAACACCACATAGCATATGAGATGTTCCAAGAGATGAAATTGGTATTTCAGACTCATGCTCATGTCGAGAGGTATGAGACCTCTGACAAATACTTTGCCTACAAGATGGAGGAGAATAGCTCAACCAATGAGCATGTGCTCAGAATGTCAGAGTACTACAATCACTTGAATCAAGTGGGAGTTAATCGTCCAGATAAGATAGTGATTGACAGAGTTCTCTAGTCACTGTCACCAAGTTAGTGGAACTTCGTGATGAACTATAATATGCAAGGGATGACGAAAACGGTTCCTGAGCTCTTCGTGATGCTGGAATCTACGAAGGTAGAAATCAAGAAAGAGCATCAAGTGTTGATGGTTAACAAAACCACTAGTTTCATTAAAAAGGGCAAGGGAAAGAAGGGGAACTTCAAGAAGAATGGCAAGCAAGTTGCCACTCCCGTGAAGAAGCCCAAAGCTAGACCCAAGCTTGAAATTGAGTGCTCCTACTGCAAAGCAAATGGCCACAGGAAGCAGAACTGCCCCAAACACTTGGCGGATAAGAAGGATGACAAAGTGAACAAAGGTATATTTGATATGCATGTTATTGATGTGTACTTTACAAGTGTTCATAGTAGCCCCTGGGTATTTGATACCGGTTCTGTTGCTAAGATTAGTAACTCGAAACAGGAGTTGCAAAATGAACAAAGACTAGTTAAGGGCAAGGTGACGATGTGTGTTGGAAGTGATTCCAAGGTTGATAAGATCACCATCACACACTCCCTTTACCTTTGGTATTAGTGTTGAACCTAAATAAATAAATGTTCTTTGGTGTTTGCATTGAGAATGAATATGATTGGATCATGTTTATTGCGATACGGTCATTCATTTAAGTCAGAGAATAATTGTTGTTCTATTTACATGAATAAAACCTTCTATGGTCATACACCCAATGTAAATGGTTTATTGAATCTCGATCGTAGTGATACACATATTCATAATATTGATGCCAAAAGATGCAAAGTTGATAATGATAGTGTAACATATTTGTGGCACTGCCGTTTAGGTCATATTGATTTAAAACGCATGAAGAAACTCCATGCAGATGGGCTTTTGGAATCACTTGATTATGAATCATTTGATACATGCGAACCATGCCTCATGGGCAAGATGACTAAAACTCTGTTCTCCGGAACAAAGGAGCGAGCCAATGACTTATTGGAAATAATACATACCGATGTATGCGGTCCGATGAGTGTTGAGGCTCACGGTGGGTATCGTTATTTTTTGACCTTCACAGATGATTTGAGCAGATATGGGTATATCTACTTGATGAAACACAAGTCTAAAACATTTGAAAAGTTCAAAGAATTTCAGAGTGAAGTGAAGAATCATTGTAACAAGAAAATAAAGTTTCTACGATCTGATCACGGAGGCAAATATTTGAGTTACGAGTTTGGCCTTCATTTAAAACAATGTGGAATAGTTTCACAACTCACGCCACCTGGAACACCACAGTGTAATGGTGTGTCCGAACATCGTAACCGTACTTTATTAGAGACAACTGCATTCACGTTAAATAGGACACCGTCTAAATCCGTTGAGACAACACTCTATGAATTGTGGTTAGGCAAGAAACCTAAGCTGTCATTTCTTAAAGTTTGGGGTTGCGACGCTTATCTCATAAGGCTTCAGGCTAATAAGCTCGAACCTAAATCGGAGAAGTGCGTCTTCATAGGATACCCTAAGGAAACAATTGGGTACACCTTCTACCACAGATCCGAAGGAAGATCTTTGTTGCCAAGAATGGAACCTTTCTAGAGAAGGAGTTTCTCTCGAAAGAAGTCAGTGGGAGGAGAGTGGAACTTGATGAGGTAATCATACCTTCTCTCAAATTGGAAAGTAACACATCAGAGAAATCCGTTCCCATGATGCCTACACCAACTAGAGAGGAAGCTAATGATGATGATCATGAAACTTCAGATCAAGTTACTATTAACCTCATAGGTCAACCAGAACACGTTCCGCACTAGAGTGGTATGGCAATCCTGTCCTGGAAGTCATGTTACTAGACCATGGTGAATCTACGAACTATGAATAAGCTATGATGAGCCCAGATTCCGACAGATGGCTTGAGGCCATGAAATCTGAGATAGGATCCATGCATGAGAACAAAGTATGGACTTTGGTGGATTTGCCCGATGATCGGCAAGCCATTGAGAATAAATGGATCTTCAAGAGGAAGACGGACGCTGATGGTAGTATTACTATCTACAAAAGCTCAACTTATCGCAAAAGGTTTTCGACAAGTTCAAGGTGTTGACTACGATGAGATTTTTCTCACTCGTAGTGATGCTTAAGTCTGTCCGAATCATGTTAGCAATTGATACGTCCATTTTACATCATGCTTTTATATTGATATTTATTGCATTATGGGTTGTTATTATGCATTATGTCACAATACTTATGCCTATTCTCTCTTATTTTACAAGGTTTACATAAGGAGGGAGAATGCCGGCAGCTGGAATTCTGGACCGGAAAAGGAGCAAATATTAGAGACCTATTCTGCACAAGTCCAAAAGTCCTGAAACTCCACGAAAGTTATTTTTGGAAATAATAAAAAATATTGAGCGGAAGAAGTACACCAGAGGGGGACCCACCTAGCCACGAGGGTGGGGGCGCGCCCCCTGCCTCGTGGGCCCCCTGTTGGCTCTCCGGTGGCCATATTCTGCTATATGAAGTCTTTCGTCAAGGAAAAAATCATAAGCAACCTTTCGGGACGAGACTCCGCCGCCACGAGGCGGAACCTTGGTGGAACCAATCTAGGGCTCCGACAGAGCTGTTCTGCCGGGGACACTTCCCTCCGGGAGGGGGAAATCATCGCCATTGTCATCACCAACGCTCCTCTCATTGGGAGAGGGCAATGTCCATCAACATCTTCACCAGCACCATCTCCTCTCAAAACCCTAGTTCATCTCTTGTATCCAATTCTTGTCTCCAAGTCCAGGATTGGTACTAGTAGGTTGCTAGTAGAGTTGATTACTCCTTGTAGTTGATGCTAGTTGGTTTATTTGGTGGAAGATCATATGTTCAGATCCTTTATGAATATTAATACCCCTCTGATTATGAACATGAATATGCTTTGTGAGTAGTTACGTTTGTTCCTGAGGACATGGGAGAAGTCTTGCTATTAGTAGTCATGTGAATTTGGTATTCATTCGATATTTTGATGAGATGTATGTTGTCTAGCCTCTAGTGGTGTTATGTGAACGTCGACTACATAACACTTCACCATTATTTGGGCCTAGAGGAAGGCATTGGGAAGTAATAAGTAGATGATGGGTTGCTAGAGTGACAGAAGCTTAAACCCTAGTTTATGCGTTGCTTCGTAAGGGGCTGATTTGGATCCATATGTGTCATGCTATGGTTAGGTTTACCTTAATACCTTTGTTGTAGTTGAGGATGCTTGCAATAGAGGTTAATCATAAGTGGGATGCTTGTTCAAGTAAGAACAGCACCCAAGCACCGGTCCACCCACATATCAAATTATCAAAGTACCGAACGTGAATCATATGAACGTGATGAAAACTAGCTTGACAATAATTCCCATGTGTCCTCGGGAGCACTTTTCTCCATATAAGAGTTTGTCCAGGCTTTTCCTTTGCTATAAAAAGGATTGGGCCACCTTGCTGCACTTTATTTACTTTTGTTACTTGTTGCTCGTTACAAATTATCCTATCACAAAACTATCTGTTACCACTTATTTCAGTACTTGCAGAGAATACGTTGCTGAAAACCGCTTATCATTTCCTTCTGCTCCTCGTTGGGTTCGACACTCTTACTTATCGAAAGGGCTATGATAGATCGCATATACTTGTGGGTCATCAGGACTATTTTCTGGCGCCGTTGCCGGGGAGTGAAGCGCCTTTGGTAGGTGGAATTTGGTAAGGAAAAATTTATATAGTGTGCTGAAATTTACTGCCACTTGTTACTATGGAAAGTAATCCTCTGAGGGGCTTGTTTGGGGTATCTTCACCCCGACCTGTAGAGCAAAGAGTTGCTCCTCAACCTACTGAAAATGAAAATGTTCCCTTTGAAGTTCCTTCGGGTATGTTAGAAAAACTGCTAGCTAATCCTTTTGCAGGAGATGGAACAAAGCATCCTGATGAGCACCTAATCTATGTGGATGAAGTTTTGTGGATTATTTAAGCTTGCAGGTACACCCGATGATGTTGTTAAGAAGAAGGTCTTCCCTTTATCTTTGGAGGGAGATGCATCGACATGGAATAGGCTATGTGATGACGGGGGGTCATGGAACTACAAACGATTGAAATTGGAATTTCGTCAGAAGTTTTATCCTATGCATCTTGTTCATCGTGATCGCAATTATATATATAATTTTTGGCCTCGCGAAGGAAAAAGAATCACTGAAGCTTGGGGGAGGCTTAAATCAATGTTATATTCATGCCCCAATCATGAGCTCGCAAGAGAAATAATTATTCAAAGTTTTTATGCTTGGCTTTTTGATAACAATCGCACCATGCTCGATACTTCTTGTGATGGCTCTTTTATGATGAAGACTATTGAATTCTAATGGAATTTATTGGATGGAATTAAATGCAACTCTTAAGATTGGGATCTCGACGAAGGTAAGGAGTCAGGTATGACACCTAAGTTTGATTGTGTTAAATCTTTATGGATACCGATGTTTTTCGTAAATTTAGCACTAAATATGGACTTGACTCTGAGATAGTAGCTTCTTTCTATGAATCTTTTGCTACTTATGTTGATCTCCCCAAGGAGAAGTGGTTTAAATATTATCCTCCTATAGAAGTAAAAGTAGCTGCACCTATTAAAGTTGAAGAAAAGACTGTCACTTATAATGATCCTGCTGTTCCTACTTCTTATGTTGAGAAACCACCTTTCCCTGTTAGGATAAAGGATAATGCTAAAGCTTCAACAGTGGTTCGTAAAAGCAATATTAGAACTTATACACCTCCTGAGCAGATTAAAGTTGAACCTAATATTGCTATTGTTAAAGATCTCTTGGCTGATAATATTGATGGGCATGTTATTTATTTTTGCAGTGAAACTGCTAGAATTGCCAAACCTTGTGCTAAAGATAAACATAGACCTATGGTAGGCATGCCTATTATTTCTGTTAAAATAGGAGATCATTGTTATATCATGGCTTATGTGATATGGGTGCTAGTGCTAGTGCTATACCTCATGACCTATACAAAGAAATTATGCATGAAATTGCACCTGCTGAGATAGAAGGTATTGATGTTACCATCAAACTTGCTAATAGAGATACAATATCACCCATTGGAATTGTTAGAGATGTTGAAGTCTTGTGTGGTAAAACTAAATATCCTACTGATTTTCTTGTTCTTGGTTCCCCACAAGATAGCTTTTGTCCCATTATTTTTGGTAGACCCTTCTTGAACACTGTCAATGCTAGAATAGACTGCGAAAAGAGTGTTGTTACTATTGGCTTGGGTGATATGTCCCATGAGTTTAATTTCTCTAAATTAGTAGACAACACCGTGAAGAAGAATTGCCTAGTAAGGATGAAATTAGTGGTCTTGCTTCTATTTCCGTACCTCCTAGTGATCCTTTAGAACAATATTTGCTAGACCATGAAAATGATATGTTTATGAATGAAAGAAGGGAAATAGATGAAGTGTTCTTTAAATAGGAACCTATTCTGAAACACAATTTGCCTGTTGAAATCCTAGGGGATCCTCCTCCACCCAAGGGTGATCCCGTGTTTGAGCTTAAACCGTTGCCTGATACTCTTAAATATGCTTATCTTGATGAAAAGAAGATATATCCTGTTATTACTAGTGCTAACCTTTCAGGGCATGAAGAAGAGAGATTACTAAAAACTCTGAAGAAGCACCGTGCTGCCATTGGATATACTCTTGATGATCTTAAGGGCATTAGTCCCACTCTATGTTAACATAAAATAAATTTGGAAGAAGATGCCAAACTAGTTGTTGATCATCAACGAAGGCTGAATCCTAAGATGAAAGAAGTGGTAAGAAAAGAAATACTAAAGCTTCTAGAGGCAGGTATAATTTATCACGTTCTTGATAGTCAGTGGGTAAGTCCTGTCCATTGTGTCCCTAAGAAGGGAGGTATTACTGTTGTTCCTAATGATAAAGATGAATTGATTCCGCAAAGAATTATTACAGGTTATAGGATGGTAATTGATTTCCACAAATTAAATAAAGCTACTAAAAAGGATCATTACCCCTTACCTTTTATCGATCAAATGCTAGAAAGATTATCCAAACATACACATTTTTGCTTTCTAGATGGTTATTCTGGTTTCTCTCAAATACCTGTGTCAGCCAATGATCAATTAAAGACTACTTTTACTTGCCCTTTTGGTAGTTTTGCTTATAGACGTATGCCTTTTGGTTTATGTAATGCACCTGCTACCTTTCAAAGATGCATGATAGCTATATTCTCTGACTTTTGTGAAAAGATTTGTGAGGTTTTCACGGACGACTTTTCCGTCTATGGATCCTCTTTTGACGATTGCTTGAGCAACCTTGATTGAGTTTTGCAGAGATGTGAAGAAACTAATCTTGTCTTGAATTGGGAAAAGTGCCACTTTATGGTTAATGAAGGTATTGTCTTGGGGCATAAAGTTTCTGAAAGAGGTATTGAGGTTGATAAAGCCAAGGTTGATGCTATTGAAAAGATGCCATGTCCCAAGGACATCAAAGGTATAAGAAGTTTCCTTGGTCACGCCGGATTTTATAGGAGGTTCATTAAGGACTTCCCAAAAATTTCTCGGCCTCTGACTAATTTATTACAAAAATATATACCATTTGTCTTTGATGATGATTGTGTAGAAGCATTTGAAATACTTAAGAAAGCATTGATCTCCGCACCTATTGTTCAGCCACCTGATTGGAATTTACCCTTTGAAATTATGTGTGATGCTAGTGATTATGTTGTAGGTGTTGTTCTAGGGTAAAGAGTGGATAAGAAATTAAATGTTATTCAATATGCTAGTAAAACTCTAGACAATGCTCAGAGAAATTATGCTACTACTGAAAAGGAATTCTTAGCAGTCGTATTTGCTTGTGATAAGTTCAGACCTTATATTGTTGATTCTAAAGTAACTATTCACACCGATCATGCTGCTATTAAATATCTTATGGAAAAGAAAGATGCTAAACCTAGACTTATTAGATGGGTTCTCTTGCTACAAGACTTTGATTTGCATATTGTTGATAGAAAAGGAGCTGAGAACCCCGTTGTAGCCAACTTGTCTAGGTTAGAAAATGTTCTTGATGACCCACTACCTATTGATGATAGCTTTCCTGATGAGCAATTGAATGTCATAAATACTTCTCGTACTGCTCCGTGGTATGCTGATTATGCTAATTATATTGTTGCTAAATTCATACCACCTAGTTTCACATACCAACAAAAGAAAAAGTTCTTCTATGATTTGAGACATTACTTTTGGGATGACCCACATCTTTATAAAGAAGGAGTAGATGGCGTTATTAGACGTTGTGTACCTGAGAATGAACAGGAATAGATCCTATGCAAGTGTCACTCCGAAGCTTATGGAGGACACCACGCTGGAGATAGAACTGCACATAAGGTATTGCAATCTGGTTTCTATTGGCCTACTCTCTTGAAGGATGCCCATAAGTTTGTCTTATCTTGTGATGGATGTCAAAGAATTGGTAATATTAGTAGACGTCAAGAAATGCCTATGAATTATTCACTTGTTATTGAACAATTTGATGTTTGGGGCTTTGATTATATGGGACCTTTTCCTGCCTCTAATGGATATACACATATTTTAGTTGTTGTTGATTACGTTACTAAGTGGGTAGAAGCTATTCCAACTAGTAGTGCTGATCATAACACCTCTATTAAGATGCTTAAAGAAGTTATTTTTCCGAGGTTTGGAGTCCCTAGATGCTTAATGACTGATGGTGGTTCACATTTTATTCATGGTGCTTTCCGTAAAATGCTTGCTAAGTATGCTGTTAATCATAGAATTGCATCTCCTTATCACCCACAGTCTAGTGGTCAAGTAGAATTGAGTAATAGAGAGCTCAAATTAATTTTGCAAAAGACTGTCAATAGGTCTAGAAAGAATTGGTCCAAGAAACTTGATGATGCATTATGGGCCTATAGAACTGCATATAAATATCCTATGGGTATGTCTCCGTATAAAATGGTTTATGGAAAAGCATGTCACTTACCTCTCGAACTAGAACATAAGGCATATTGGGCTATTAAAGAGCTCAACTATGATTTCAAACTTGCCGGTGAGAAGTGGTTATTTGATATTAGCTCACTTGATGAATGGAGAACCCAAGCTTATGAAAATGCCAAGTTGTTTAAAGAAAAGGTTAAAAGATGGCATGACAAAAGGATACAAAAGCGTGAGTTTAATGTAGGTGATTATATATTGCTATACAACTCTCGTTTAAGATTTTTTGCAGGAAAACTTCTCTCTAAATGGGAAGGCCCCTACGTTATCGAGGAGGTCTATCGTTCCGGTGCCATAAAAATCAACAACTTCGAAGGCACACATCCGAAGGTGGTGAACGGTCAAAGAATTAAACATTATATCTCAGGTAATCCCATAAATGTTGAAACCAATGTTATTGAAACCGTACCCCCGGAGGAATACATAAGGGGCAGTTTCCGGAACGTTTCAGACTCCGAAAAGGAATAGGTATGTGGTACGGTAAGTAAACCGACTCCAAAACAGTTTTTAAGGCAACATTTCTCCGTTTTGGAATATTTAGAAAAATATAAAAATAAGAAGCAGTCCGGGAAGGACACGAGGCCTCCACGAGGGTGGAGGGCGCGCCCTACCCTACTGGGCGTGCCCCCCTACCTCGTGGGCACCTCGTGTGCTCTCCGGACTCCGTTTTCTTGCACAATACGTATTTTGGTCGGTAAAAATTCATTATATAATCTCCCGAAGGTTTTGGCTCCTGTATCACGCAAATATCCTCTGTTCTTGTTTCGAGCTGTTCTCTGTCAGGGTTGTCAAGGCCACGCGTCATGTTGTCCCCCTCCTCCAACAATGGTGACAATGATGCTTGGCTAATGAATATAGAGATGAAGAGGGAAGAATCCATGGAGATCAACAAGGATGAAGGGATCAAGAAGGCCACGAAGGATCAAGATCCGGCAGCAGAAGACATCCTTCAACTTGATCACAATCTTCTTACCCCAACTGAGATCGAAGCTTTCAAGATTATTGAGTTAGCTCGTATACAGAACAAGTATCTCACACGTGAAAATATTTTGTTGAAGGAGCATATCGTTGCACTCAAGGACATTATCCGCAAGCTGGAGGACACCTTACGTTCGATGTGCGACTATCCATCATCACCTTCACCTTTCCCACCAACAAAGAAGGAGACATAATCACATGGGTATGGGCACTCCCCTTGGCAACTGCCAAGCTTGGGGGAGGTACCCCGGTATCGTATCACCATCACACTCCTATTTTTACCGTTTTTCTTAGTTCGATCATATTAGTAGTATCTTTATCTAGTAGAATGAAGTTTATGGTATGATCTAGTTTTGAGTTTTTGCTTTATGATCCCTCTATGTAATCGAGTCCGTGAGCTATATAATAAAGATTAGTGTTGAGTCAAGGGCTTGATTATTTTGCCATGATCTTGAGTGAATAAAAGACAAGAGAAAAGAACAAAAAGAAACAAAGAGATCATATTGATCTTATTGAGAGTAATGACTTCACATAGAAAGAGTATGACGATTAAAAATTGTTGAGAGTTGGCAAACATAGCTTTGGTCATCGTTGCAATTAATAGGAAGTAATAAAGAAAGAGAGGTTTCACATATAGATATACTATCTTGGACATCTTTTATGATTGGGAGCACTCATTAAAATACGACATGCTACAGAGTTGATGTTGGACAAGGAAGACAATGTAATGGGTTATGTTTTTTCTTATATCTGAGATAAAGTATATTGTCATGGATCATCCAACATGGTGAGCTTGCCTTTCCCCCTCATGCTAGCCAAATTCTTAGCACCAAGTAGAGATACTACTTGCGCTTCCAAAAACCCTTAAACCAGTTTTGCCATGAGAGTCCACCATATCTACCTATGGATTGAGTAAGATCCTTCAAGTAAGTTGTCATCAGTGCAAGCAATAAAAATTGCTCCCTAAATAGGTATGATTGATTGGTGTGGAGGAAATAAGCTTTATACGATCTTGTGATGTGGAAGAAATAAAAGCGACGGACTGCATAATAAAGGTTCATATCACAAGGGGCAATATAAAGTGACGTTCTTTCGCATTAAGATTTTATGCATCCAACCATAAAAGCGCATGGCAACCTCTGCTTCCCTCTGCGAAGGGCCTATCTTTTATTATTATCTTCTACCTTATGCAAGAGTCATGGTGATCTTCACCTTTCCTTTTTATACTTTATCCTTTGGCAAGCACAGTATGTTGGAAAGATCCTGATAGATATATCTAATTGGATGAAAGTCAGCATGAGTTATTATTGTTGACATTACCCTTGAGGTAAAAGGTTGGGAGGCGAAACAATAAGCCCCTATCTTTCTCTGTGTCCGGTTAAAACTCTGTAACCACAAGTATTGCGTGAGTGTTAGCAATTATAAAAGACTAAATGATAGTTGAGTATGTGGACTTGCTAGAAAGCTCTAACATAGACTCTTTCTGATGTTATGATAAATTGCAATTGCTTCAATGACTAAGATTATAGTTTTTTAGTTCTCAATAAAGTTTCTGATTCATACTTTGCATTGTGAGTATATTATTACTTGAGCATAAGAAATCATATGACAATATCTATATATGTTGCTGTTATGAGAATAATCATGATGCCCTCATGTCCGTATTTTATTTTTATCGACACTTCTACCTCTAAACATGTGGACATATTTATCGTTATAGGCTTCCGCTTGAGGACAAGCGAGGTCTAAGCTTGGGGGAGTTGATACGTCCATTTTGCATCATGCTTTTATATCGATATTTATTGCATTATGGGCTGTTATTATGCATTATGTCACAATACTTATTGAAGGAAATATGCCCTAGAGGCAATAATAAAGCTATTATTTATTTCCTTATATCATGATAAATGTTTATTATTCATGCTAGAATTGTATTAACCGGAAACATAATACATGTGTGAATACATAGACAAACAGAGTGTCACTAGTATGCCTCTACTTGACTAGCTCATTAATCAAAGATGGTTATGTTTCCTAACCATGAACAAGGAGTTGTTATTTGATTAACGGGATCACATCATTAGGTGAATGATCTGATTGACATGACCCATTCCATTAGCTTAGCACCCGATCGTTTAGTATGTTGCTATTGCTTTCTTCATGACTTATACATGTTCCAATGACTATGAGATTATGCAACTCCCGTTTGCTGGAGGAACACTTTGTGTGCTACCAAACGTCACAACGTAAATGGGTGATTATAAAGGTGCTCTACAGGTGTCTCCAAAGGTACATGTTGGGTTGGCGCATTTCGAGATTAGGATTTGTCACTCCGATTGTCGGAGAGGTATCTCTGGGCCCTCTCGGTAATGCACATCACATAAGCCTTGCAAGCATTGCAACTAATAAGTTAGTTGCGAGATGATGTATTACGGAACGAGTAAAGAGACTTGCCGGTAACGAGATTGAACTAGGTATTGAGATACCGACGATCGAATCTCGGGCAAGTAACATACCGATGACAAAGGGAACAACGCATGTTGTTATGCGGTCTGACCGATAAAGATCTTCGTAGAATATGTAGGAGCCAATATGAGCATCCAGGTTCCGCTATTGGTTATTGACCGGAGACGTGTCTCGGTCATGTCTACATTGTTCTCGAACCCGTAGGGTCCGCACGCTTAAGGTTTCGATGACAGTTATATTATGAGTTTATGAGTTTTGATGTACCGAAGTTAGTTCGGAGTCCCGGATGTGATCACGAACCTGACGAGGAGTCTCGAAATGGTCGAGACATAAAGATTGATATATTGGACGGCTATATTCGGACACCGGAAGTGTTCCGGGTGATTTTGGAGAAAATCGGAGAGCCGGAGGGTTACCGGAACCCCCCCGGGAGAAGTAATGGGCCATATGGGCCTTAGTGGAGAGAGAGAGGGGCAGCCAAAGGTGGGCCGCGCGCCTCCTTCCCCTGGTCCGAATTGGACTAGGAGAGGGGGGGCAGCGCCCCCCTTTCCCTCTCCCTCCCCACTTCTTTCCCCCTCCTAGTAGGAGTACTACTCCTACTAGGAGGAGGACTCCTCCTTGGCGCGCCATAGAGGCCGGCCGGCCTCCTCCCCTTGATCCTTTATATACGGGGGCAGGGGGCACCCCTTGACACACAAGTTGATCCACGTGATCATATTCTTAGCCGTGTGCGGTGCCCCCTTCCACCATAGTCCTCGATAATATTGTAGCGGTGCTTAGGCGAAGCCCTGCGATGGTAGTGCATCAAGATCGTCACCACGCCGTCGTGCTGACGGAACTCTTCCCCGACACTTTGCTGGATCGGAGTCCGGGGATCTTCATCGAGCTGAACGTGTGCTAGAACTCGGAGGTGCCGTAGTTTCGGTGCTTGATCGGTCGGGCCATGGAGACGTATGACTACATCAACCAAACGCTTCCGTTGTCGATCTACAAGGGTACGTATATCACACTCTCCCCTCTCATTGCTATGCATCACCATGATCTTGCGTGTGCATAGGAAAATTTTGAAATTACTACGAAACCCAACAGTGGCATCCGAGCCTAGGTTTTATATGTTGATGTTATATGCACGAGTAGAACACAAGTGAGTTGTGGGCGATATAAGTCATACTGCTTACCAGCATGTCATACTTTGGTTCGGCGGTATTGTTGGACGAAGCGGCCCGGACCGACATTACGCGTACGCTTACGCGAGACCGGTTCTCCCGACGTGCTTTGCACATAGGTGGCTTGCGGGTGACAGTTTCTCCAACTTTAGTTGAACCGAGTGTGGCTATGCCCGGTCCTTGCAAAGGTTAAAACAGCACCAACTTGACAAACTATCATTGTGGTTTTGATGCGTAGGTAAGATTGGTTCTTTCTTAAGCCCGTAGCAGCCACGTAAAACTTGCAACAACAAAGTAGAGGACGTCTAACTTGTTTTTGCAGGGCATGTTGTGATGTGATATGGTCAAGACATGATGCTATATTTTATTGTATGAGATGATCATGTTTTGTAACCGAGTTATCGGCAACTGGCAGGAGCCATATGGTTGTCGCTTTATTGTATGCAATGCAATCGCGCTGTAATGCTTTACTTTATCACTAAGCGGTAGCGATAGTCGTGGAAGCATAAGATTGGCAAGACGACAACGATGCTACGATGGAGATCAAGGTGTCGCGCCGGTGACGATGGTGATCACGACGGTGCTTCGAAGATGGAGATCACAAGCACAAGATGATGATGGCCATATCATATCACTTATATTGATTGCATGTGATGTTTATCTTTTATGCATCTTATCTTCCTTTGATTGACGGTAGCATTATAAGATGATCTCTCACTAATTATCAAGAAGTGTTCTCCCTGAGTATGCACCGTTGCGAAAGTTCTTCGTGTTGAGACACCACGTGATGATCGGGTGTGATAGGCTCTACGTTCAAATACAACGGGTGCAAAACAGTTGCACACGCGGAATACTCAGGTTATACTTGACGAGCCAAGCATATACAGATATGGCCTCGGAACACGGAGACCGAAAGGTCGAGCATGAATCATATAGTAGATATGATCAACATAGTGATGTTCACCAATGAAACTACTCCATCTCACGTGATGATCGGACATGGTTTAGTTGATTTGGATCACGTAATCACTTAGAGGATTAGAGGGATGTCTATCCAAGTGTGAGTTCTTTAAGTTAATTAATTGAACCTAAATTTATCATGAAACTTAGTACCTGATAGTATCTTGCTTGTTTATGCTTGATTGTAGATAGATGGCTCGTGCTGTTGTTCTGTTGAATTTTAATGTGTTCCTTGAGAAAGCAAAGTTGAAAGATGATGGTAGCAATTACACGGACTGGGTCCGTAACTTGAGGATTATCCCCATTGCTGCATAGAAGAATTACGTCCTGGAAGCACCGCTAGGTGCCAGGCCTGCTGCTGGAGCAACACCAGATGTTATGAACGTCTGGCAGAGCAAAGCTGATGACTACTCGATAGTTCAGTGTGCCATGCTTTACGGCTTAGAATCAGGACTTCAACGACGTTTTGAACGTCATGGAGCATATGAGATGTTCCAGGAGTTGAAGTTAATATTTCAAGCAAATGCCCGGATTGAGAGATATGAAGTCTCCAATAGGTTCTATAGCTGCAAGATGGAGGAGAACAGTTCTGTCAGTGAGCATATACTCAAAATGTCTAGGTATAATAATCACTTGATTCAATTGGGAGTTAATCTTCCAGATGATTGCGTCATTGACAGAATTCTCCAATCACTGCCACCAAGCTACAAGAGCTTCGTGATGAACTATAATATGCAAGGGATGAATAAGACTATTCCCGAGCTCTTCGCAATGCTGAAAGCTGCGGAGGTAGAAATTAAGAAGGAGCATCAAGTGTTGATGGTCAACAAGACCACTAGTTTCAAGAAAAAGGGCAAAGGGAAGAAGAAGGGGAACTTCAAAAAGAATGGCAAGCAAGTTGCTACTCAAGAGAAGAAACCCAAACCCGGACCTAAGCCTGAAACTGAGTGCTTCTACTGCAAGTAGACTGGTCACTGGAAGCGGAACTGCCCCAAGTATTTGGCGGATAAGAAGGATGGCAAGGTGAACAAAGGTATATGTGATATACATGTTATTGATGTGTACCTTACTAATGCTCGCAGTAGCACCTGGGTATTTGATACTAGTTCTGTTGCTAATATTTGCAACTCGAAACAGGGACTACGGATTAAGCGAAGATTGGCTAAGGACGAGGTGACGATGGGCGTGGGAAACGGTTCCAAAGTCGATGTGATCGCAGTCGGCACACTACCTCTACACCTACCTTCGGGATTAATATTAGACCTAAATAATTGTTATTTGGTGCCAGCATTAAGCATGAACATTATATCTGGATCTTGTTTGATGTGAGACGGTTATTCATTTAAATCTGAGAATAATGGTTGTTCTATTTATATGAGTAATATCTTTTATGGTCATGCACCCTTAAAGAGTGGTCTATTTTTGTTGAATCTCAATAGTAGTGACACACATATTCATAGTGTTGAAGCCAAAAGATGCAGAGTTGATAATGATAGTGCAACTTATTTGTGGCACTACCGTTTAGGTCATATCGGTGTAAAGCGCATGAAGAAACTCCATATTGATGGACTTTTGAAACCACTTGATTATGAATCACTTGGTACTTGCGAACCGTGCCTCATGGGCAAGATGACTAAAACACCGTTCTCCGGTACTATGAAGAGAGCAACAGATTTGTTGGAAATCATACATACAGATGTATGTGGTCTGATGAATATTGAGGCTCGTGGCGGATATCGTTATTTTCTCACCTTCACAGATGACTTAAGCAGATATGGGTATATCTACTTAATGAAACATAAGTCTGAAACGTTTGAAAAGTTCAAAGAATTTCAGAGTGAAGTTGAAAATCATCGTAACAAGAAAATAAAGTTTCTACGATCTGATCGTGGAGGAGAATATTTGAGTTACGAGTTTGGTGTACATTTGAAAAATTGTGGAATAGTTTCGCAACTCACGCCACCCGGAACACCACAGCGTAATGGTGTGTCCGAACGTCGTAATCGTACTTTACTAGATATGGTGCGATCTATGATGTCTCTTACTGATTTACCGCTATCGTTTTGGGGTTATGCTTTGGAGACGGCCGCATTCACGTTAAATAGGGCACCATCAAAATCCGTTGAGATGACACCTTATGAACTATGGTTTAGCAAGAAACCAAAGTTGTCGTTTCTAAAAGTTTGGGGCTGCGATGCTTATGTGAAAAAGCTTGAACCTGATAAGCTCGAACCCAAATCGGAGAAATGTGTCTTCATAGGATATCCAAAGGAGACTATTGGATACACCTTCTATCACAGATCCGAAGGCAAGACTTTTGTTGCTAAGTTCGGAAACTTTCTGGAGAAGGAGTTTCTCTCGAAAGAAGTGAGTGGGAGGAAAGTAGAACTTGACGAGGTAACTGTACCTACTCCCTTATTGGAAAGTAGTAAATCACAGAAACCTGTTTCTGTGACACCTACACCAGTTAGTGAGGAAGCTAATGATGATGATCATGAAACTTCAGAACAAGATACTACTGAACCTCGTAGATCAACCAGAGTGAGATCCACGCCAGAGTGGTATGGTAATCCTGTTCTGGAAGTCATGCTACTAGATCATGATGAACCTACGAACTATGAAGAAGCGATGGTGAGCCCAGATTCCGCAAAATTGCTTGAAGCCATGAAATCTGAGATGGGATCCATGTATGAGAACAAAGTATGGACTTTGGTTGACTTGCCCGATGATCGGCAAGCAATTGAGAATAAATGGATCTTCAAGAAGAAGACTGACGCTGACGGTAATATTACTGTCTACAAAGCTCGACTTGTCGCAAAAGGTTTTCGGCAAGTTCAAGGGATTGACTACGATGAGACCTTCTCACCCGTAGCGATGCTTAAGTCTGTCCGAATCATGTTAGCAATTGCCGCATTTTATGATTATGAAATTTGGCAGATGGATGTCAAAACTGCATTCCTGAATGGATTTCTGGAAGAAGAGTTGTATATGATGCAACCAGAAGGTTTTGTCGATCCAAAGGGAGCTAACAAAGTGTGCAAGCTCCAGCAATCCATTTATGGACTGGTGCAAGCCTCTCGGAGTTGGAATAAACGTTTTGATAGTGTGATCAAAGCATTTGGTTTTATATAGACTTTTGGAGAAGCCTGTATTTACAAGAAAGTGAGTGGGAGCTCTGTAGCATTTCTGATATTATATGTGGATGACATATTACTAATTGGAAATGATATAGAATTTCTGGATAGCATAAAGGGATACTTGAATAAGAGTTTTTCAATGAAAGACCTCAGTGAAGCTGCTTACATATTAGGCATTAAGATCTATAGAGATAGATCAAGACGCTTAATTGGACTTTCACAAAGCACATACCTTGACAAAGTTTTGAAGAAGTTCAAAATGGATCAAGCAAAGAAAGGGTTCTTGCCTGTGTTACAAGGTGTGAAGTTGAGTAAGACTTAATGCCCGACCACTGCAGAAGATAGAGAGAAAATGAAAGATGTTCCCTATGCTTTAGCCATAGGCTCTATCATGTATGCAATGCTGTGTACCAGACCTGATGTGTGCCTTGCTATAAGTCTAGCGAGGAGGTACCAAAGTGATCCAGGAGTGGATCACTGGACAGCGGTCAAGAACATCCTGAAATACCTGAAAAGGACTAAGGATATGTTTCTCATATATGGAGGTGACAAAGAGCTCATCGTAAAAGGTTACGTTGATGCAAGCTTTGACACTAATCCGGACGATTCTAAATCGCAAATCGGATGCGTGTTTACATTAAACGGTGGAGCTGTCAGTTGGTGCGGTTCTAAACAAAGCATTGTAGCGGGATCTACATGTGAAGCGGAGTACATAGCTGCTTCAGAAGCAGCAAATGAAGGAGTCTGGATGAAGGAGTTCATATCCGATCTAGGTGTCATACCTAGTGCATCGGGTCCAATGAAAATCTTTTGTGACAATACTGGTGCAATTGCCTTGGCAAAGGAATCCAAATTTCACAAGAGAACCGAGCACATCAAGAGACGCTTCAATTCCATCCGGGATCTAGTCCAGGTGGGATACATAGAGATTTGCAAGATACATACGGATCTGAATGTTGCAGACCCGTTGACTAAGCCTCTTCCACGAGTAAAACATGATCAGCACCAAGGCTCCATGGGTGTTAGAATCATTACTGTGTAATCTAGATTATTGACTCTAGTGCAAGTGGGAGAATGAAGGAAATATGCCCTAGAGGCAATAATAAAGGTATTATTTATTTCCTTATATCATGATAAATGTTTATTATTCATGCTAGAATTGTATTAACCGGAAACATAATACATGTGCGAATACATAGACAAACAGAGTGTCACTAGTATGCCTCTACTTGACTAGCTCGTTAATCAAAGATGGTTATGTTTCCTAACCATGAACAAGGAGTTGTTATTTGATTAACGGGATCACATCATTAGGTGAATGATCTGATTGACATGACCCATTCCATTAGCTTAGCACCCGATCGTTTAGTATGTTGCTATTGCTTTCTTCATGACTTATACATGTTCCTATGACTATGAGATTATGCAACTCCCGTTTGCCGGAGGAACACTTTGTGTGCTACCAAACGTCACAACGTAAATGGGTGATTATAAAGGTGCTCTACAGGTGTCTCCAAAGGTACATGTTGGGTTGGCATATTTCGAGATTAGGATTTGTCACTCCGATTGTCGGAGAGGTATCTCTGGGCCCTCTCGGTAATGCACATCACATAAGCCTTGCAAGCATTGCAACTAATAAGTTAGTTGCGAGATGATGTATTACGGAACGAGTAAAGAGACTTGCCGGTAATGAGATTGAACTAGGTATTGAGATACCGACGATCGAATCTCAGGCAAGTAACATACCGATGACAAAGGGAACAACGTATGTTGTTATGCGGTCTGACCGATAAAGATCTTCGTAGAATATGTAGGAGCCAATATGAGCATCCAGGTTCCGCTATTGGTTATTGACCGGAGACGTGTCTCAGTCATGTCTACATTGTTCTCGAACCCGTAGGGTCCGCACGCTTAAGGTTTCGATGACAGTTATATTATGAGTTTATGAGTTTTGATGTACCGAAGTTAGTTCGGAGTCCCGATGTGATCACGGACCTGACGAGGAGTCTCGAAATGGTCGAGACATAAAGATTGATATATTGGACGGCTATATTCGGACACCGGAAGTGTTTCGGGTGATTTCGGAGAAAACCGAAGAGCCGGAGGGTTACCGGAACCCCCCCCCCCCGGGAGAAGTAATGGGCCATATGGGCCTTAGTGGAGAGAGAGAGGGGCAGCCAAAGGTGGGCCGCGCGCCTCCTCCCCCCTGGTCCGAATTGGACTAGGAGAGGGGGGGCGGCGCCCCCCTTTCCCTCTCCCTCCCCACTTCTTTCCCCCTCCTAGTAGGAGTCCTACTCCTACTAGGAGGAGGACTCCTCCTTGGAGCGCCATAGAGGCCGGCCGGCCTCCTCCCCTTGATCCTTTATATACGGGGGCAGGGGGCACCCCTTGACACACAAGTTGATCCACGTGATCATATTCTTAGCCGTGTGCGGTGCCCCCTTCCACCATAGTCCTCGATAATATTGTAGCGGTGCTTAGGCGAAGCCCTGCGATGGTAGTGCATCAAGATCGTCACCATGCCGTCGTGCTGACGGAACTCTTCCCAGACACTTTGCTGGATCGGAGTCCGGGGATCGTCATCGAGCTGAACGTGTGCTAGAACTCGGAGGTGCCGTAGTTTCGGTGCTTGATCGGTCGGGCCGTGGAGACGTACGACTACATCAACCAAACGCTTCCGTTGTCGATCTACAAGGGTACGTAGATCACACTCTCCCCTCTCGTTGCTATGCATCACCATGATCTTGCGTGTGCGTAGGAAAATTTTTAAATTACTACGAAACCCAACACTTATGCCTATTCTCTCTTATTTTACAAGGTTTAGATAAGGAGGGAGAATGCCGGCAGCTGGAATTCTGGGCTGGAAAAGGAGCAAATATTAGAGACCTATTTTGCACAACTCCAAAAGTCCTGAAACTCCACGAAAGTTATTTTTGGAAATAATAAAAAATATTGAGCGGAAGAATTACACCAGAGGGGGACCCACCTAGCCACGAGGGTGGGGGCGCGCCCCCTGCCTCGTGGGCCCCCTGTTGGCTCTCCGGTGGCCATATTCTTCTATATGAAGTCTTTTGTCAAGGAAAAAATCATAAGCAACCTTTCAGGACGAGACTCCGCCGCCACGAGGCGGAACCTTGGCGGAACCAATCTAGGGCTCCGGTAGAGCTGTTCTACCGGGGACACTTCCCTCCGGGAGGGGGAAATCATCGCCATCATCATCACCAATGCTCCTCTCATCGGGAGAGGGCAATCTCCATCAAAATCTTCACCAGCACCATCTCCTCTCAAAACCCTAGTTCATCTCTTGTATCCAATTCTTGTCTCCAAGTCCGGGATTGGTACTAGTAGGTTGCTAGTAGTGTTGATTACTCCTTGTAGATGATGCTAGTTGGTTTATTTGGTGGAAGATCATATGTTCAGATCCTTTATGAATATTAATACCCCTCTGATTATGAACATGAATATGCTTTGTGAGTAGATACGTTTATTCCTGAGGACAAGGGAGAAGTCTTGCTATTAATAGTCATGTGAATTTGGTATTCGTTTGATATTTTGATGAGATGTATGTTGTCTAGCCTCTAGTGGTGTTATGTGAACGTCGACTACATAACACTTCACCATTATTTGGGCCTAGAGGAAGGCATTGGGAAGTAATAAGTAGATGATGGGTTGCTAGAGTGACAGAAGCTTAAACCCTAGTTTATGCGTTGCTTCGTAAGGGGCTGATTTGGATCCATATGTTTGATGCTATGGTTAGGTTTACCTTAATACTTTTGTTGTAGTTGCGGATGCTTGCAATAGAGGTTAATCATAAGTGGGATGCTTGTTCAAGTAAGAACAACACCCAAGCACCGGTCCACCCACATATCAAATTATCAAAGTACCGAATGCGAATCATATGAACATGATGAAAACTAGCTTGATGATAATTCCCATGTGTCCTCGGGGGCCCTTTTCTCCATATAAGAGTTTGTCCAGGCTTGTCCTTTGCTATAAAAAGGATTGGGCCACCTTGCTGCACTTTATTTACTTTTTTTACTTGTTGCTCGTTACAAATTATCCTATCACAAAACTATCTGTTACCACTTATTTCAGTACTTGCAGAGAATACCTTGCTAAAAACCGCTTATCATTTCCTTCTGCTCCTCGTTGGGTTCGACACTCTTACTTATCGAAAGGACAACGATAGATCCCATATACTTGTGGATCATCAGCAATTGCCACATTTTATGAAATCTGGCAAATGGATGTCAAAACTGCATTCATTAATGGATTTCTTAAAGAAGAGGTGTATATGATGCAATCAAAAGGTTTTGTCCATCCTAAAGATGCTAACAAAGTGTGCAAACTCCAGCGATCTGTCTATGGACTGGTGCAAGCATCTCGGAGTTGGAATATATGCTTTGATAAGGTGATCAAAGCATATGGTTTTATACAGACTTATGGTGAAGCTGTATTTACAAGAAAGTGAGTGGGAGCACTACAACCTTTCTGATAAGTATATGTGAATGCCATAGTGTTGATCGGAAATGATATAGAATTTTCTGGAAAGCATAAAGGAGTGTTTGAAAGGAGTTTTTGAAACAAAGGAGTTTTGACTCCACCTGATGAATCCAAGCCGTACGAGGTCTTTTGTGATGCCTCTCTCCAAGGTCTTGGCGCAGTATTGATGCAAGAGAAGAAAGTTGTTGCTTATACATCTCGCCAGTTGAAGCCTAATGAGAAGAACTACCCCACTCATGATCTCGAGTTGGCGGCAGTTGTGCATGCTCTTTTGACTTGGAGACATCTTCTATTGGGAAGAAAAGTGGACATTTTCACTGATCACAAG
Source organism: Triticum urartu (assembly GCF_056163025.1). Lineage (NCBI taxonomy): Eukaryota > Viridiplantae > Streptophyta > Magnoliopsida > Poales > Poaceae > Triticum > Triticum urartu. Next base: position 521,613,226 of record NC_141873.1, on the reverse strand, counting down.
AGTCTCAAGTACATCTTCACTCAGCCTAATCTCAACCTCAGGCAAACTCGATGGGTCAAAATGATTCAAGAGTATAATCCGAGTATTGAGTATACTCCAGGCAAGGCCAATGTGATTGCTGACACTTTGAGCAGAAAAGCGTATTGCAACAGTCTGATTCTTAAGCCTTATCAACCCGAGCTTTGTGAAGCTTTCCGCAAACTTAATCTGCAAGTTGTTCCTCAAGGTTTCCTCGCCAACCTTCAAGTCTCTCCTACCTTAGAAGACCAGATTCGCCAAGCCCAGCTTCTTGATGCTATGGTGAAAAAGGTGAAGATTGGGATTGCCAAGAGTCAGTCCAAGTACAAGTGCTACCTCCTGGATGACAAGGACACTCTTTTCTTCGAGGATCGTATTGTTGTGCCCAAAGGTGAACTTCGTAAAGTGATCATGAACGAGGCTCACAATTCTCTCCTCTCCATCCACCCTGGGAGCACGAAGATGTATCAGGACCTTAAGCAAGCTTATTGGTGGACTCGAATGAAGCGCGAGATCGCTCAATTCGTGAATGAATGTGATGTCTGCAGAAGAGTGAAGGCAGAACACCAAAGGCCAGCAGGTCTCCTCCAACCTCTTGCCATTCCAGAATGGAAGTTTGACCACATTGAAATGGACTTCGTGACTGGGTTTCCAAAGTCCAAGCGTGGCAATGATGCTATATTCGTTGTCATCGACAAGCTCACCAAAGTGGCTCACTTTCTGCCTATCAAAGAGTCGATCACTGCAGCTCAATTGGCGGAACTCTATACCTCTCGCATTGTCTCTCTGCACGGTATTCCTCAAGTGATCTCTTCAGACCGTGGCAGCATCTTTACCTCGAAGTTTTGGGATTCTTTTCAGAAGGCCATGGGCACCAACATCCACTTCAGCACAGCTTTCCATCCTCAAACAAGCGGTCAAGTCGAGCGTGTCAACCAGATTCTTGAAGATATGCTCAGGGCTTGTGTGATCTCCTTCGGCATGAAGTGGGAGGATTGTCTTCCTTATGCTGAATTATCCTACAACAATAGTTTTCAAGAAAGTTCGGGCAAGGCCCCTTTTGAAATTCTGTATGGCAGGAAGTGCCGTACCCCTCTCAACTGGTCTGAAACCGGTGAACGTCAGCTGCTGGGTAATGACTTAATCACAGAAGCAGAAGAAATGTGCAAAGTCATTCGTGATAACCTCAAAGCAGCCCAATCCCGCCAGAAGAGCTACTATGATAGTAAGCACCGTGATTTGGTTTTTGAGATCGGAGATCATGTTTACCTCCGTGTCTCTCCTATGAAAGGTACTCGTCGCTTCGGTATCAAAGGGAAGCTTGCCCCTAGATACGTGGGACCTTTCAAGATTGTCAGCAAGAGAGGCGACCTCGCCTATCAACTCGAGTTTCCTTCAAACTTTGCAAATGTTCATGACATGTTCCATGTCTCTCAGCTTCGAAAGTGCTTCAAGACTCCTGACCGCACCGTCAACTTCGAGGACATTGAGCTCCAAGAAGATCTCTCTTATCGTGAGCACCCAGTTGCTATTCTTGAAGAGACTGAACGCGAGACTCGCAACAAGTCAATCAAATTTCTCAAAGTCAAGTGGTCACACCATTCCGACCGTGAAGCTACCTGGGAACGCGAGGATCACCTCCGTTTTGAGTACCCGGAGTTCTTTCAGTCCTAGATCTCGGGACGAGATCTTTTCGTAGTGGTGGAGTGTTGTAACACCCCGGATATAACTTTCCCTATTTGTACTCCAACTCTTGCCGTTTCCGGCGTTAAGTTATATTTATTTCTCGGGTTCGGGTTTTGTCTTCGTGTGTTGTTGTCTTTGTCATGCATCTCATATCATGTCATCATGTGCATTGCATTTGCATACATGTTCGTCTCATGCATTCGAGCTTTTTCTCCGTTGTCCGTTTTGCATTCCGGCGCTTCGTTCTCCTTCGGTGGTCATTTCTAGCCTTCTTTTGTGTGTGGGGATTAAACATTTCCGGATTGGACCGAGACTTGCCAAGCGGCCTTGGTTTACTACCGGTAGACCGCCTGTCAAGTTTCGTATCAATTGGACTTCGTTTGATACTCCAACGGTTAACCGAGGGACCGAAAAGGCCTCGTGTGTGTTGCAGCCCAACACTCCTCCAATTTGGCCCAAAACCAACCAAACTCTGCTCCATGTCCTAGAGCGTTCGATCACGATCGCGTGGCCGAAAACCGCACCTCATTTGGACTCTCCTAGCTCCACTTATGCCTATAAATACACCCCCTCCGTTTTCGGATCTCCTCCCCCACGAAACCCTAAAAACCCTCTTCGCCGCCGCCGGATGTGTCCGGACGAGCCGGACAACGTCCGGATTCCGCCGCCGCCAATCCCGCTTCGCCACGTGGCAGGCGCCACCCACCGCCGCCGCCGGCCCGCCCGAGCCCGCGGGAGGCCCCCGCGGCCCAAGTCGGCGTCGCCGCCGCCCGACTTCTTCCTCCTCCCGCGCTCCCGAGCCACCGCCGCCTCCTTCGCCGGCTCCGGCCACCGGGAGCCGCGCCGTCGCCTCGCCCGGCCGCCGCCTCGGGTCACCGCCGCCGCCACGCCACCGCGGGCCGCCACCGCCGCACGGGTCGCCGCCCCCGCCGCCCGCTCCCTCCTCCGGCGATGAGCTCCGACCACCGCGACCCCTCTCTCCGGCGAGCTCCCTCCGACTCTGGCGTAAACAGGAAATCCGGCTACCTCGATTTCCGTGCCGCTACAGTAAACCCTAGATCCAGATCTGGGGTAGTTTTTTTCACTAAGTCCCAGAATTTTTACTTCATATGCTCCTGTTCGAGGCCCCGTAACTTTCCATTTCTCAGAGAGTACATCATTTCATTCCATTGCATCATAAGTCTGGAATCTGTTTTGCTTTTGCGTTTTTGCCATGCTTGTTTGAACCTCATAGTGGATGATTTGGCCGTGGCTCAGTGCTAGTCTTTTGTTAAGCATCTTGTGTGCATCCCTGCCATGTATTTTGTTGTCATGTTTGGTTGCTGTAGCATGTTCATTTCATTCATTTAGATGCCTACTTGCTGTAAATCGCAGACCGGTGTCATTTTTGAAACGCTTGCCATTTCCAAACCGTAACTCCGATTCCGGCGTTCTTTATATCGTTTTCAAGCGATTTCATCTCATCTTTCCAGTGGCACCCTTGGAATTCCAGGTTGAGGCCAGCTTCATGTATTTCCTGTCATATCTTGCATTTTGCCTCCCGCATCGCATCCCGCATAGCATATCATCATTGCATCATAACGCTTGATCCTTGCACGTGGTTGATTGTGTCCTTGTTGCTTGTTTGTCTTGTTTGGGTAGAGCCGGGAGACGAGTTCGCTACCGAGGAGCCCGTTGAGTTTGCTTGTGAGGATCCAGTCAACTCTGACAACTGTGCAGGCAAGATGATCATACCCTCGAAATCACTATTATCTTTGCTATGCTAGTTTGCTCGCTCTTTTGCTATGCCAATGCTTCGATGCATACCTTTTGCTTGTCAGCCTCCCAATTGCCATGGCAAACCTATAACCCACCATTGTCCTAGCAAACCGTTGATTGGCTATGTTACCGCTTTGCTCAGCCCCTCTTATAGCGTTGCTAGTTGTAGGTGAAGTTTGGAGGCTGTTCCTTGTTGGAACATTTATTTACTTGTTGGGATATCATTATATTGCTATGTTATCTTAATGCATCTATATACTTGGTAAAGGGTGGAAGGCTCGGCCTCTCGCCTAGTGTTTTGTTCCACTCTTGCGCCCTAGTTTCCGTCATATCGGTGTTATGTTCCCGGATTTTGCGTTCCTTACGCGGTTGGGTTATAATGGGAACCCCTTGATAGTTCGCCTTGTTTAAAGCTTTTCCAGCAATGCCCAACATTGGTCTTACCATTCGCCACCTAGCCTTTTCTTTCCCTTGGGTTCTGCAGACTCAAGGGTCATCTTATTTTACCCCCCCCCCCCCGGGCCAGTGCTCCTCTGAGTGTTGGTCCAACCGAGCGTTGTCCGGTTGTCCGGGGCTACCAGGGGCAACTTTGGGCTGGCCTACCCGACGTCTTGCTCATCTGAGTGTGCCCTGAGAAAGAGATATGTGCAGCTCCTATCGGGATTTGTCGGCATATTCGGGCAGTGTTGCTGGTCTTGTTTTAACCTGTCGAAGTGTCTTGAGTTACCGAGATACCGAGCCTGATCAGAACGTCTTGGGAGGAGGTCTATTCCTTCGTTGACCGTGAGAGCTTGTCATGGGCTAAGTTGGGACTCCCTGCAGGGTTTGAACTTTCGAAAGCCGTGCCCGCGGTTATGGGCAGATGGGAATTTGTTAATGTCCGGTTGTAGATAACTTGAACCTTAATTAATTAAAATGAATCAACTGAGTGTGTTACCGTGATGGCCTCTTCTCGGCGGAGTCCGGGAAGTGGACACGGTGTTGGAGTAATGTTTGCGTAGGTTGCTCTCTAGTTTCTCGCTCGTGCTTTGCCTCCTCTTCTCGCTCTCCTTTGCGAATAAGTTAGCCACCATATATGCTAGTCGCTTGTTGCAGCTCCACATATATATTGCCTTACCCTTCCTATAAGCTTAAATAGTCTTGATCGCGAGGGTGCGAGATTGCTGAGTCCCTGTGGCTCACAGATACTATAACTCCAGATGCAGGTCCAGGTGATTCCGCTCCAGGTGACGAGTACGAGCTCAAGTGGGAGTTCGATGAAGACTCTCAACGATACTACGTTTCCTTTCCCGATGATCAGTAGTGGTGCCCAGTTGGGGGTGATTGGGACCGTGTCGCATGTTGGGTTCTCTTTTATTTTGGCGTCGTAGTCGTGCCATGAGTGTTTGGATGATGTAATGTTATTTATGTTCTTGATTGACATGGCGAGTGTAAGCCAACTATGTATCTCCCCCTTTTATTATACATTACATGGGATGTGGTGATGATTGCCTAACTTGCGACATTGCTTTCAATGCGGTTATGTCTCTAAGTCGTGCCTCGACACGTGGGAGCTATAGCCGCATCGAGGGCGTTACACTGGCTTTCGACCGGAGCGGCTCAGCAACACACACCCTTCTCCACAAAGATTGACTGCACAGGAGAGAAGTAAATATGCTCCTCGGCTATCAAAGCTCAGAGCTTTTATGGCCAACGGTTTAACAGGGGTTGATCTTGCTCGCTGTTGGATATCATGGAGCATACTGCCTCTTAGTCTGTGCTCCGGTTTGATGTGCCAGTATACTGATCGTGTTGATGACCCACTGCGACACTCAAGACTCCATCTCTCTAGTGAAGAAATCACAGAGGCTGTGGGTAAGATACTAAATGAACCGGAACACATCTGCGCCAGAACCGGCCTGCTTCCCTTCTGTGCCACCAACAAACCGCCAGCTGTAAGACCTTGACTTTTCGCTTTACTAAATCTGTTATTGATATGTCTGGTCATTGTTTTTAATATCAGTGTCTGCATAATCAGGGCGATGATCCGTTTTGGAGCAAAAAACTGCCGCAGGAGAAGCCAGAAAAACCGGAAAGAGCAGCCCGGCAAAAGACTAAAGCTGTGAAGAAGACTGCCCATAGGAAAAGAACCACCGCCTCTTCTAATCCGGCTCCTGACGATGAGGTTGATAATCCGGATTTTGAGGTAGAGCTTGACTCACTTGGTTTATTTTTCATGCGTCTTATTGATGATGATATTTGTCAGGATGATGTCGAAGCCAGCCATGTGGATGTTGCTGAGGTAATTATTCTCTCTTCCGATTCAGAAACCTTGCCTTCACAAAAAATCCGTCAGGCAAACCGGAAAGTTAAATTTTCTCATCCTCTTGCTTATTTGGATCCTAAACTTCTTATGAAGACCCAACAACACGAAGCTCGCCGCACCACCCGGCACAGCGGCCAGGTAGTTACCTCCGCCGGTTTACCGAACAGTCCGGTTCGGAAACGCCATCCCGAGGTCTCTAATTTGCTTGTCAGTGCTTGTCCTAAAGCGGGCTGCTTTCATCAACCTCTTACTCCGTCTGACTCCAATTATCAGGTTACTTCCCACTCATCTTCTGGCGAGTCATCGGCTACTCAGCTCCCACCGCTCAAAACGGTGTTTGGGTAAGCTATATTTATTGCAATGTTTGCAGTACATTGCCTTAGAACATATTCTGTATTTGATTTTGTTATCCTTCTCAGGGCCAAACCTAGGCCAAGCAAGAAGGCCCGCCTGGACAAAGCGGCCGAAGAGGATGTCGTTCTTGAAGCGGACAAGACACCCAACGCTGAAGCGGCTATTCCTGAGGATATTCCCAACAATCCACCGCAACAAGATGATGATCTTATTGCAGAAGAGAGACCCACTGACACCTCAGATCCTACCCATCAGCCTACAGGTTCCATCTGGATTGAAAGCTCCACCGGTCCAGCAAAGCCTACTGACAAGCCAACAGCTCCAGTGCAAACCGGCGGTACCAAAGATGATGAGGTTGTCATTACTGGTACTGGCCATACTGAGCCAAACAATCCTGTCGCTTTATCCAAACATTCTGCCAAGGAAGAACTTGCTGCCTTTGGTAAAGGCAAGTGGAACGCTGATCTGACGACTTACGCTGCTCTGAACGCCCAAGATATCCATTCCGGCTATCTGAACCGGCTGTATACCAGCCGTGACTATGAAGCCGGTCTGGTCAACATGATGAAAGACAAATATGAGGTAATTTCCATATGCTCCTTCTTGCTTGTATGCTTCCATTCCTGACTCTCCTAGCCCCCAAGGGCCGGTTTAGAATATTCTTTCAAACCGGGACTTAAATAATATAAATCTTGTTGCTTTGAAATTTGCTGATGTAGCCCCCAAGGGTCGGTTCAACTTTAGCGTAGTTAAACCGGTACTTTAAGTAATTGAAACTGCCGTATCAGAATATATATGATCAAATAGCCATTAGCCCCCAAGTGCCAAGTTGAATACTTGTATTGATCTTGGGACTTTGTAAACAATCGAAAGATGAAGGGGTAAATCGGGGGCCGCTTTAGATCAAATATGCATTAGCCCCCAAGTACTAAGCACATAACTTGTTATGTGGTTGGTACTTGAATCCTTCTACCAGTTTGCTGAAGCATATATCTGTATGCATGCAGGTGGAGCTGAAGACGAAAGAGAACCAAGTCATCGATCTTCAAGAAGCCCTGAAAACCCAGCAAGCTGAAACCTCCAAAGCAAAAGAGGAATTGGTCAGTGCTTTAAGTGCCATGGAACAACTTAAGGAAAACTTCAAAAAGAAATGGGCGGACTGGGCCACTGAGAAATCCGCTTTGATCAAACGAGCAGAGGATGCTGAGGCTGCACTAAAACCAGTGGCAGATGAACTGACCAGCATAAAGCGGCACGTGCATGCCATGACTGCTGCTATCTTTGGTAAGCCAGTTTTCCTACTGAATTGGCTCTGCCTTCTAACAAAGTCGCCGGCTTATTAACCCTTTATGGTATTTCAGGGACACGTATTGGTCACTTGGGGTCAGATGTACGGAAGAAGCTAAAAGCCGCCTATACATTGGTTGAACAATTGTATACTGGTGCCCAGCGGATCATCTGTACTGCCTCTCATAACAAACCGGCGCCTACTTTGATTCAAGATACTCTGATGAAACTGTCGGTGCTTCCTGCCCGGATTAAAGAGCTAAAGAAATCTGCTGCTCGAACCGGCGCAATCAATGCTTTAATCTAGGCAAAAGCCTGGGTGCCGGATTTTGATCCTGTTGAAGCGGCTCAGGTCTATCCCAACTTGAAGGAAGACGGATCAGAATTCGGTGAAGCGGATCTGCGAGCGATAAACCGGGAGGTGCGTCCACTAGCTTGTCAGTTGGCTGAGGAAGCAGACTTGTCTCATTATCAAGCGCAATATGACAGTCAGAACAAGCGAATAGCTGCGCCAATCCATGAATCGGAAAATTTGATTCCTCCAATCCGTAAGCATACTTACGCTCCCGATATTGACCCGTCCTTGCTGATCCATGATGAAGCTTTTTTTCAAGCATTAATGGGAATCGACTGGACAACTGTGGATTTCCAGCCACTGGGTAGGGATACAGAGGCTGAAGCGGCGCAGGACGACCCACAACCATCAGGCCAGGCTGGTGACCAAGCTTGAACTGGACGCCGGTTTAAAACTGCCTCTTCTTCGCGAAAAACAATTATATTATTATGGGCACCATGTTGCCTTGTAATAGGCTAGCTGATACCTTTGATGTTGATATGCCTTCGTGCATAATTTGTTCTTCCTGTGGCAATGAACTTTCCAAAACACTTTCTGAAATGAAAAATTCGTCAAGTGCCACCGCGGTTGTACCGTCAGGCGGAATATGATGTCTGCATATATGAAATCAAAACAAAATTTTAAGTATGACCAAATTTTGAGATACATAATACCTACTGTCATTGAACGTGAAGTTGGCTTGGCCAATCTTGAAGCGGAGTTTTGCAAACCCATACTGTTGGAGGAGATAACAGCTCCTGTATATATATATGACGCTGGTTTACCATGTAAACTGTGCCGGGTTACGATAAATACCGTGTTACTCCATAAGAGGATGTTAACAACGCGGATTAAACCGGTCAAATAGCCTCTGGATTGACGTGAACTGTGTTCCGTCAATTGAAAAAAAATTGTTGGTTTAAGAAACACAATAAAAAGCAACCCCCCCCCCCTTCAAAGAAAAGTATGAAGCAAAAGCAACGAAAAAAACGTTTGCCAAAAAAGACTTATTTAAGCTGATCAAATGGCATAACCATGGCCAAACACGACCAAGCTCCCGTTAGGTGTAACTATGGTTCTAGTTAGCCAGGTCCCCAAGTGATTCTTGTGGCATTTTATGCCGACCAAATGGCGTGGTCATGGTTCGGGTTCGACCAAGCCCCCAAGTGATTCTGTGGCCTTAGGCCGATCAAGAGGCATGACTGGTTCAGACATGACCAAGTCCCCAAGTGATCTAGTGGCTTTCGCCTATCAAGAGGCATGGTATTGGTTCGGACACGACCAATCCTCCAAGTGATATAACACGATGCTTTTAGCAAAGCGAACTCAAGGGGTAAACCGGAGGCCGCTTTAGAGCAACTCCGTGTAACCTCACATGATGTAAAAGAACAGATACCCCGCTTTAGCTGAGGTTCCGGTTTATTTTACTTAATCATAATATATACATTGTATGTACATAAGTATAGCCAATGGCTCAGGTATAGTAAGGCCGAAGATGAGCTATATTCCACGGCCTGTTAGTCTCCTCCTCTGATGTACGTGAGTCCTTATGCTCTCGAATATCGATCAGATAGTACGACCCGTTGTGCAGATTCTTGCTGACCACGAAAGGCCCCTCCCAAGGTGGGGATAGCTTATGCATATTAGTCTGATCTTGGATGAGCCGAAGCACCAAATCTCCTTCCTGGAAGGCTCTGGTTCTGACTCGGCGACTATGATAACGACGAAGATCCTGCTGGTAAATCGTCGACCGGGCGGCTGCGATGTCACGCTCTTCATCCAACTGGTCCAAAGCATCTTGTCGTGCTGTCTCGTTGTCCGCTTCAACATAAGCCGTGACACGAGGTGAGTCATGACGGATATCGCTGGGGAGAACCGCCTCCGCTCCATAAACCATGAAGAACGGTGTGTATCCTGTTGATCTGTTGGGTGTTGTATTGATGCTCCATAACACAGATGGTAATTCTTCTACCCAACAACCCGGCGTTCTCTGCAAAGGAACCATGAGCCGGGGCTTGATGCCTCTCAAGATCTCTTGATTAGCTCTTTCTGCTTGACCATTGGACTGTGGATGTGCTACTGATGAAACGTCGAGCCGGATGTGCTCCCATTCGCAGAACTCCTTCATAGCACCTTTGGATAAATTGGTACCATTATCTGTGATAATACTGTGCGGAAAGCCAAACCGGAAAATCACCTTTTTGATGAACTGAACCGTCGTGGCCGCATCACACTTGCTAACAGGTTCTGCCTCCACCCACTTTGTAAACTTGTCCACCGCCACCAGGAGGTGGGTCTTCTTATCTTTGGACCTTTTGAAAGGCCCAACCATATCTAGCCCCCAAGTCGCAAACGGCCAAGTAATTGGAATCATCCTCAATTCTTGAGCCGGTACATGAGCATGTCTTGAAAACCTTTGGCAACCATCACATCGTCTGACCAGATCCTTCGCATCAGCATGAGCAGTTAACCAATAGAAACCATGGCGAAACGCTTTAGCCACCAGAGATTTTGAACCGGCGTGGTGACCACAATCTCCTTCGTGGATCTCCCGCAAAATTTCACGGCCTTCTTCAGGAGACACGCAACGTTGAAAACCTCCTGATACACTGCAATGATGCAATTCACTGTTGATGACAGCCATGGACTTGGATCGCCGGATTATCTACCGGGCCAGAATCTCATCTTCTGGCAACTCCCCCCGGTTCTTGTACGCCAGATAAGGAAGCGTCCAATCCGGAATAACATGAAGAACTGCCACCAATTGAGCCTCCGGATCAGGAATGGCCAAATCCTCTTCACCAGGGATCTTCACCGACGGGTTGTGCAGCACATCCAGAAAAACATTGGGTGGGACCGGTTTGCGCTGAGAGCCCAACCGGCTTAAAGCGTCCGCCGCTTCATTTTTCTGCCAGTCCACGTGGTCCACCTGATAGCCTCTGAAATAACCTGCAACAATATCCACCTCACGACGATATGCTGCCATGAGTGGGTCCTTGGAGTCCCAAGTGCCAGACACTTGCTGAGCCACAAGATCCGAATCACCGAAGCACTTAACTCGACTTAGATTCATCTCCTTAGCCATCCGAAGACCATGGAGCAAGGCTTCATACTCAGCTGCATTGTTAGTACAAGGGAACATTAAACGGAGAACATAACAAAACTTATCACCTCGTGGGGAACTTAATACGACTCCAGCCCCCGAGCCTTCCAACTGCCTGGATCCGTCAAAATGGATGGTCCAATACGTATGATCCGGCTTTTCTTCCGGTGCTTGCATTTCCGTCCAATCATTGATGAAATCAACAAGTGCTTGAGACTTAATCGCTGTCCAAGGCACATATTTCAAACCGTACGGCCCCAGCTCTATAGCCCACTTTGCAATCCGGCCAGTTGCTTCCCGGTTCTGAATGATATCTCCCAAAGGAGCAGAACTGACCACCGTAATTGGGTGCCCTTGGAAGTATTGCTTAAGCTTCCGGCTTGCCATAAAAACTTCGTACACCAGCTTCTGCCAATGCGGATACCTTTTCTTGGACTCAATGAGTACCTCGCTGATATAATAAACTGGACGTTGAACCGAATGCTCCTTACCTGCCTCCTTTCGTTCCACCACAACAGCCACGCTGATCGCACGAGCATTAGCAGCAACATATAGTAGTAACGGCTCCTTGTCAATGGGAGCGGCGAGCACAGGCGGATTGGCCAATTGCCGCTTTAAGTCCTCAAACGCTTCATTAGCAGCAGAACTCCAGACGAACTGATCCGTCTTCTTCAACATCTGTTACAAAGGGATCGCCTTCTCACCAAGGCGGCTGATAAACCGGCTTAACGCGGCAATCCGGCCTGCCAGGCGTTGAACATCATTGATACACTTTGGTTTAGCCAGGGAGGTGATGGTTGTGATCTTCTCCGGATTAGCCTCAATTCCCCTGTTGGACACCAGAAAACCCAATAACTTGCCCGCCGGTACACCAAAGACACACTTGTCCGGATTAAGCATCATCTTGTACGTCCTTAGGTTATCAAAGGTTTCCTTCAAATCATCAAATAGAGTCTCCTTCTCCCTGGATTTAACCACGATATCATCCACGTAAGCATGTACATTACGGCCAATCTGCTTGTGAAGACAATTTTGTACACACCGTTGATAAGTTGCCTGGGCACTTTTGAGCCCAAAGGGCATAGACACATAGCAGAAGGCTCCAAAGGGAGTTATGAATGTCGTCTTCTCCTGGTCCTTAACTGCCATTTTGATCTGATGGTAGCCAGAATATGCATCCAAAAAACTTAAACGCTCACAACCCGCCGTAGCATCAATGATTTGATCAATACGGGGAGGGCAAAAGGATCTGCTGGACAAGCTTTATTAAGATCTGTGTAATCCACACACATACGCCAGGTGCCATTTTTTTGAAGGACTAGCACCGGATTGGCAAGCCACTCAGGGTGAAAAACTTCAACAATAAAACCAGTTGCTAAGAGCCTGGCTACCTCTTCTCCAATCGCCTTGCGTCTTTCTTCGTTAAACCGGCGGAGGAACTGTTTCACCGGTTTGTATTTAGGATCCACATTAAGTGTGTGCTCAGCGAGTTGCCTCAGTACACCTGGCATGTCAGAGGGCTTCCATGCAAAAATGTCCTGATTCTCACGGATGAACTCGATGAGCGCGCTTTCCTATTTCGGATCCAAGTTGGCACTAATGCTGAACTGCTTGGACGAATCACCAGGTACGAAGTCAACAAGCTTAGTTTCTGTTGCCGATTTGAACTTCAGGGCCGGATCATGCTCCGTAGTTGGCTTCTTCAACGGAGTCATGTCCGCCGGATCAACATTGTCTTTATAGTACTTCAACTCCTCGGTGGCACAAACCGACTCTGCATAAGCCGCATCTCCTTCCTCGCATTCCAAAGCGATTTTGCGGCTTCCGTGAACCGTTATTGTCCCCTTGTGACCCGGCATCTTGAGCTGCAAATACACATAACAGGGCCGAGCCATAAACTTGGCGTATGCCGGACGCCCAAACAGGGCATGATATGGACTTTGGATTTTCACCACTTCAAACGTTAATGTCTCCGACCTGGAATCATGATCATCCCCAAAGGCCACTTCAAGAGCTATCTTACCAACGGGATATGTTGATCTGCCAGGCACTACACCGTGGAATACTGTATTGGACGGTTTGAGATTCTTATCTGTAAGTCCCATACGACGGAAGGTCTCATAGTATAGGATGTTAATGCTGCTCCCTCCATCCATGAGCACCTTGGTGAACTTATAACCTCCCACCTGAGGTGCCACCACCAGAGCCAGCTGACCCGGATTATCGACCTGGAGTGGGTGATCCTCTCTGCTCCATATGATTGGCTGTTCAGACCAACGTAGATAACGGGGTGTGGCCGGTTCAACAGAGTTGACTGCCCGCCTCTGAACCTTCCGGTCTCGCTTGTCCAAGCTAGTGGTAAAGACATGGTACTGCCCACTACTCAACTGCTTTGGGTTGCTTTGGTAACCTAACTGTTGCTGCTATTGGTTGTAACCACCCTGGTTGTTCTGACTATTTTGACCATTATGTCCGCCCGGATTACCATTAAATCCTGAACCGAAACTTCCTCCACCGTAACCCGGCCCGGACCCTGAGCCACCGCCAGATCCGTGATCATACCAGAAATTATTAGAATTTTTGAACTCCTGCATAATAAAGCAATCCTTCCAAAGGTGGTTTGCTGGCTCCTCCTTCGTCCCATGTCTTGGACAAGGCTGGCTTAGCAGATAGTTCAGGCGGTTTGGGTTGGGGTTGGGCGCTCCACTACGATTTTTCAGCCTACCCTTGCGCCGCTGGCCATTGTCCTGTACATTGGTATTAGCCACAAAATCCATGTTGCTATCCGCTTTACGCTTGCCTCCTCCACCATTGCCTACCCAGTGATGCTGCTGACCTTTGGAGCTGTTGTTCTTCTTCCCCTTCCCTGTCTTGTCATCATCAGATTCGGGATCCTTGGTACTATCAAAATCAGCATATTTTACCAAAGCGGCCATGAGGGTCCCCATGTCGGTGCAATGACGCTTCATCCGTCCCAATTTCAACTTCAGGGGCCCAAACCGGCAGTTGCCTTCTAGGGTTAATACTGCGGTGTCAGCGTTGATGCGGTCTGAGGAGTGCAACACTTGTGAAACCTGGCGCACCCAATGAGTCATTGACTCTCCTTCCTCCTGGACGCATGCAGCTAAGTCCACTATCGACATAGGCTGTTTACAGGTATCCTTGAAATTGTTGATAAACCGGGCTCATAATTGGGCCCATGAGCTGATAGAATTAGCGGGCAAGCTTTTCAACCAAGTACGGGCCGTTCCTTCAAGCATCATGGTGAAGTATTTCGCACACGCCGTGTCATCCACATCAAGCATCTCCATGGCCATCTCATAGCTCTCTACCCATGTCTCTGGTGGTTGATCCACCGTATAATTTGGTACCTTGCGTGGGCCTTTGAAATCCTTGGGCAAGCGCATGTTGCGTAAAGCGGGGACGAGGCAAGGCACCCCCAAAGAACTAGAAGTAACACCAGGTTCGATCAAAATGGTTGGACGAACCGGCGTGAGCTGCCGAGCCTGATGCTGTGCGGCTAACTCAGCCTCCCTACGCGCTCGGGCCCGGTTCACCACTTCCTAAGCGTCATCAGCACCACCCGTCGGGTTGTTGTCCCGGGGTGCCCCATGTCGTTCATTACTCGACACTGCCGGTTCATCCATATGTCTGCTATAGCTTCGGCTTGGATGAGGGGTCGAGTGGATCCGGTCGCGGCTGTACGAGTGTGCTTCCTGTTGGGCCAAAGCGGTCCTCAGAAATTCCTTGACCTGCCGTGTCTCTACTGCCTGTGGCGAGTCACCTTCAATTGGAATGGCCTCCAGCCGTGCAGCAGCGGCAACAAGATTGTCCATTGGGCTGGAGTAGTGACCCGGGGGTGTTAAAGCAGCCTGAGGTACAACGGTGTTTTGACGAGGCGGGTCGATCTGACGAGGCTGAACCGGTGCACCGGTCCCAGGGGCTTCTGCCCGGTTCCCCTCTAGTGGATTGCCGGCTCTTGGCCCTGGAGTGTTAAAAAGGTCTCTGGCCTCGAAAACCAGAGGTAAGCGGGACCGGTGCTTCCTCCTCAAGACTTCATGTGATGCGCTCTGGTCTAACATAAGCATGTAGGCCTGTGCGTCTAAAGCAGCCCGCTCTGCGGCCATCCTGGTGTCCTCAGCCGCCAGATCCGCCTTGGCCTGGGTGATCTATTCCTTTACCTTTGCAATCTCCGTATTGTGAACGTCCTGATCTGGCGGATTAACTTCGGCCATAAGCACAGCCAGCGCATCAAATAGCTCTGATAGAACCTGAGCCGGCGGGCGCACGGGGCCTCCTGCCCCGGCGGCCGTTGCTGCTGCTGAACCGGAAATCGTTGCCACAGCTGTCAAAGA
Organism: Triticum urartu; assembly: GCF_056163025.1. NCBI lineage: Eukaryota > Viridiplantae > Streptophyta > Magnoliopsida > Poales > Poaceae > Triticum > Triticum urartu. Next base: position 521,598,026 of record NC_141873.1, on the reverse strand, counting down.
ATGAAGCGCTGCTTGTCTTCCGGCCATGAATACTCCAACCCGGTTGGGCAGATCAGAGGGGTCCGGAACACTGTCGCCATCGGAATAGCTCCCAATCCAGCCATCTTGTAGCTAATAAAGAGATTCAGTTTCTCCGGTCGAAGATTCGTCACCGGAACAAATGACAGTCGCCCCGTGAAATCCCGATCCATCCTCATGACTTCCTCCATGGATGACTCCCACGAAGGCACGCTTCATGGCTGGTTCAACCCGGGCGGATTGCGCACGCTGAGCCGTCTCGACGAGGTCGGTGCAGATGTCCGGCTCAGGGCCCGGTTCACCGATCTTCCCAATGAAAACATGAATGCTACCAAAGGGGACCCGGTACCCGTACTCAACTGAGCCGGCCTCGGGGCCCCAGCCTGCATCGTCGATGTAGAGCCTGCCGCGACGACTCTTAGTCATCTGGCCTACAGCATAGCCCTCGAGTCCTTCAAAGCGGCCCTCCAAGAACCGGAAACCATCGTGCGATAGCCCCACGGTGGGCGCCAACTATCGTGGTTTTGTCACGGCAGATGTCCTAGAGAAAGGACTTAGTCGTGGAGCCATCGCTACGGGTTAGCTTGAAAGGGTTAAAGCGGACACAAGGACGCAAGAGAGTTTATACTAGTTCGGCCCCTTCAATAAGGTAAAAGCCTACTTCTAGTTGTGATGGAATTGATAGGTGTTTTGATGAATAGGGAGCGAATAAGCTTCACCTATGTCTCGAGTCGTTGTCTATCGTCCTTGAACCGCCGCCGGGTCGTCCCCTTATATACATGGGTGACGCCTGCCGGTTCAGAGAGTCCCAACACCGGTTCATACTCGTATCCGGGTTGGTCTCTCCTTGTTCCTAACTCATATTACAAGTATGTGCACAAAGCTGATGTACGGCTACAGGTTGTAAACCGACTACGGGCCCTGGGCCTTTATCTGCCTCTTTGGGCTTTAACACCTTTGAACTACTGATGGAGTTAATCCAGCCCAGGTAGGCCGGTTTATGCCCAATAGTAATATCCCCAACAGGTACAATAGTGATCCAGGAGTAGATCACTGGACAACGGTCAAAATTATCCTTAGGTACCTAAAGAGGACTAAGGAAATGTTTCTCGGTTATGGAGGTGACAAAAAGCTCATCATAAAGGGTTACGTAGATGCAAGATTTGACACTGATCCGGATGACTCTGAATCTCAATATGGATACATATTGAAAGTGGGAGCAATTAGCTAGAGTAGCTCCGTATAGAGCATTGTAGACATAGAAATTTGCAAAAATACATACGGATCTGAACGTGGCAGACCCGTTGACTAAACCTCTCTCACAAGCAAAACTTGATCACACCTTAGTACTCTTTGGGTGTTAATCACATAGCGATATGAACTAGATTATTCTAGTAAACTTTGGGTATTGGTCACATGGAGATGTGAACTATTGGTGTTAAATCACATGGCGATGTGAACTAGATTATTGACTCTAGTGCAGATGGGAGACTGAAGGAAATATTCCCTAGAGGCAATAATAAAGTTGTTATTTTATATTTCCTTATATCATGATAAATGTTTATTATTCATGCTAGAATTGTATTAACCGGAAACTTGATACATGTGTGGATACATAGACAAAACACCGTGTCCCTAGTAAGCCACTACTAGACTAGCTCATTAATCAAAGATGGTTAAGTTTCCTAACCATAGACATGTGTTGTCATCTGATGAACAGGATCACATCATTAGGAGAATAATGTGATGGACAAGACCCATCCGTTAGTTTAGCATATTGATCATTCAGTTTTATTGCTATTGCTTTCTTCATGTCAAATACATATTCCTTCGACTATGAGATTATGCAACTCCCGGATACTGGAGGAATGCCTTGTGTGCTATCAAACGTCACAACATAACTGGGTGATTATAAAGATGCTCTATAGGTATCTCCAAAGGTGTTTGTTGGGTTGGCATAGATCAAGATTAGGATTTGTCACTCCGAGTTTCAGAGAGGTATCTCTGGGCCCTCTCGATAATGCACATCATAAGAAACCTTGCAAGCAAAGTGACTAATGAGTTAGTTGTAGGATGATGTATTACGGAACGAGTAAAGATACTTGCCGGTAATGAGATTGAACTAGGTATGCAGATACCGACGATCGAATCTCGGGCAAGTAACATACCGATAGACAAAGGGAATAACATATGTTGTCATAACGGTTCGACCGATAAAGATCTTCGTAGAATATGTAGGAGCCAATATGAGCATCAAGGTTCCGCTAGTGGTTATTGATCGGAAAGGCATCTCGGTCATGTCTACGTACTTCTCGAACCCGTAGGGTCCGCACGCTTAACGTCTGATGACCGAATGTTATTCGGAGTCCCGGATGAGATCACGGACATGACGAAGAGTCCGAAATGGTCGAGAGGTAAATATTGATATATAGGACGATAGTATTTGGACACCAGAAATGTTCCGGAGGGTACTGGGTACATATCGAGTCACCGGAAGGGGTTCCGGGCACCCCCGGCAAAAGATATGGGCCTAATGGGCCAAGAGGGGAAATGCAGCAGCCAGCAGGGGCTGCTGCCCCCCCCCCCCCATATGGGCCGAAGGAGAGGATAAGGAAAGAGGGGAAGAGAGAAGGAAGGGGAGGGATTTAGCCTCCCCTTCCTTCCCTCCTCCCTCCTCCTTCCTTCCCCCTCCGGAACTTATGGAAGGAGGGAGGCCGCTAGAGCAAACAACAAACTACTCCGAAAATCCACCGTTCATTTCTCTGCTTTGCAAGAACTGAGTTGGGATGGCTCTCTCCCCCTCGTCCTCCTCTCCCACCACGCTCCCCTCTCCCACCACCCATGGCGTCCTCTGATCTTGATCATCATGGAAGGTCTTCTGCATTGGGATTTTGCTCCTGGACTGGCCCTTGCAGATCAGGTGAGGAAAAGGTTTGGATCCACCGTTCATTTCTCTCCTTCGCGAGACTCCAAGGAGTTCTTTCTAGTGGTCTCCTTCTCTTCGGCATCGTTCAATCTCTCTGTGGATTTTGTTGGAGTGGCTCTTCAATGCTGTATTGGTGGTATCAGCTCTGGATTACGAGTTACTAAGCTCAATGCTCGATCTTTTCGCTTCTCTGTGGCCAATAACAAGGTTGGGCATTTCATCTATCGTCTCAAGGATCGTGTCTGGCCTGATTTTGTATGCCATTTCCATTTATTTAATGGTCGTTTCGCATGAGCCCCTATTTTGAACTCGGCTTGGCATGCTGATGAGGAACTCTTGGATATTGCTACCCGTCGGCCGGTTGTGCTCAAATCCTCTTTGAAGTTCCTTCACCGTGATTCAGCTTTGGATGATAATTCTAAGGAGGTTTTATGCAAATTTGGGCTAGTTCCTATTGATCATATGGAATTCTCTAATGCAAATGATGTTGAAGCATCTTCCTCATCAGCATCCAGGAATCTTTCTGTTTCTCAATCATTACGAGACCATGTTACGGATTTGGATCATGTTCATGCTCAACCCATGCAGCTTTCCGACATTCAAAATTTTGGGCATTCATCACCGGCAACGGCGCCCACTGATCATGCGTCATTAATTGAGCATTTCTTGCACCAGGCGGAGCTTGAGGACCGACATGATTTACTTTGCATTAAATTGGGACAATTTAATTGCCCTTTATCGGTGCCTTACCCCCCACTGCCACAATGCTTCCTATCGTCGGCCTTCAAATATGCCCCGATACATGTTTCGTGGCCCACGAGGTTATCGGCCCGGCATAAAGCTGACCTGGCCCAAGACCAGTACTCTCTCAAGGAAATTCAAGTTTTATCGCCAAATTGGGCGGCCCTGTGCTCTCGATGTCTACAGTGGGGTCACCAAAAATCATCTTGCCATGCTAGATTAATTTGTATTAACTGCTCCGCTCCAGGACACAAATCAGCTAATTGCCCATCAAAAGGAAACAATCTTCATGCCCATCCTAATGATGTTGATTCTGGCAACTCCATTTTGGTTCCCGCTATCCCAGCTCCTTCCATTTTATTTGCTTCCAAGCCTAAGCCAAAGCAGGCCATCCGATGTGATATCTGTGGATTCTATGGACACGTGGCGAAATCATGTCGCAGGCTTCGTTTTAGCAAACAATGGGTGTGGAGACCCAAGGCTATTCACTCGCCCATCCCTACCCCTCACGGTCCAACTTCTGCCTCGGTTTTCCCAGCACCACCACAGCGCCCAGTCCCATCAACGCTCCAGACTCCACCGCCCACCTCCATCACCTCCGCCATGGAGAACTACCCCCTGAACTCGGTGCTGTTCTTGCCGCCGGGCTTCACCGTTGAACCTGGCCCTGTTGATCAGCTGGTTCGTAGCGGGATGGTCGTCGGCCCGATCCCTCCGCTCAACCACGACTTCCTTGCCGTGGCATAGGCCAGTGCCTACGTTCCTCTACATTGCCGCGCGGCCATCCGCGCAATGGTCGAAGGTCTGCTTCATGAGGCCCAGCTCTTCACCACCGAATCAAGTGACCATCCGCTTGGGATTGGCCTCTTCGGCTTCGTCGACTTGTTCATGTGGGACACTGCTGTCAACATGCCTCTGGAGCTGGAAGAAGAGGATTTTCTCATCACGTTCGTGCCCCACAATGAGGCGCTCAATCGCCGCACCACCTCCTTCGGCCCTGAGGTTTGGCTCATGTTCTTTGGTTTTCCCTACGATTATCAGACTGATTACTACATTACCAAGGCTCTGGGTGGATATGGATCTCTTGTTTCTTGGTATAATCCGTGGCAAGACAGACATTTTATCTTATTGAAGGCATGTGTTATCAGATTACGCCTAATTCCTAAAAGTTTTGTGGTGTGGCAACTGGGTGGAGCTAGGGATTGCTGGACTGTGCAAGTCACGATCCTTCGCAGTAATGACTGGAACAGCCTGTTGCCTGAAGTTCCCCTGGCTGGTGAAGAACCACCACCACCAGATGGCAACCCTCACCCGCAATTTGGGCCTGAACTAACCGCTGAACAGCTCTACCAGCAGCAAGTACACAATTGGTTAGTCCAGAACGCTGCGCCAGCTACTGGAGAGGCCAATATTGGAAATGCTTAACCTGCTCAGAATAATGCAGGATGGGGAGAGTGGCCTGCACCTCCTGCCCCACCTCTACCCCCCATGCTGCCCCATCTTGTCAACTACCAGGCCTAGCTTGCAGCACAAGGACTTACTGTCCAGCATGGTGTGGTTCCGGATAACAACATCATTAATAATGCTATGGAGGCATGGAATGATACATTTTCCTCTTCTGATGTTAGTTCTGATGACAGTCCTGTTCTGCTATTGGTGCCTTCTGCTGCAACTCACTCTGCTCTGAATGATGAAGTTCAATCTGCTGTTACTGTCACAGTGGCTATGCACAATCAGGGCCTCCACTTTGGTCTGTCTACCCAAGGTAATGACTTGATAAACCTCCTGCTAGCAGACCCTATTCCAAGGCAGCAGCTCAACTCCATGATCTTCCATGCTTTACGCCCTACGCTTGCTACTATTGGCCCTTGGCGCTCCGGTTTTGGGTTCAGAGATTCTGTCACCCAGGTGTCCATCACTGTGTCTATTGATGCCCGCGGGCTCCACTTCACACAACCTGCTCTGCCTTCCTCCTCAGTGGTGCTTGAAGAACTTGAGGATAGCCCTCCATCTTCTGATGCAGTTCAGAGCTTGGTCTCCTCTAACATGCCCACTGACATCGAGCCTGTGTTACCACTGCAAATCTTGGAGCCTCACAACTCTGATGACAACCTGCTGCACGGTTCTACTACTTTACCATCTGATGCACCCTTACCCAGGCTGGTGAGAGACAACCTCGGTCTAGCTGCTGTTAATGACACTGAGAACTCTTCGGGCCCGATTCTTACTCATGCTCGCCGTGCTCGTGCTCCTGCTCTGGTTTCTACTACTGAAGTTCGCCACAGTAACCGCTCTACCAGGTATAATGGTTTCAGAGTGCCCCCGGTATCTGATGCTCGTCCTGCCACTTCCAGGGTTAAACCAAGAATGATCCCCTCCATTCGCACATCTTCATCTGCTAACGCAACTGGGCATCAGTCTGAGGTGATTCCTCCAACTCCTATCAGCATCATACAAGACATTGCTATTAACAGATGTGCTGTTCCCGTGGAAGAGGTCAATGATGCACTCCTGCTTGCTGAAGATATTGCTGCACCATCCATGGACGCAGGCACTCCACCACCTGAAGATCTTGTGGGCGCCCCAGCTTCGCCCGCTGCTTAATTCTTCTGCTCTTCATGGCTCTTTTGCGTAGTTGGAATGTTCTCTGTTGGAACATTCGGGGGCTTAATTCCGAAGACAAACAACTTGCCCTTAATAACGCTATTTGCTCTAGTGGTTGCTCCATTGTCTGTCTGCAGGAGATGAAAAAGACTTCCTTTGATTTGCATTTCATTAGGTCTTGCTGTCCTAGACAATTCGATAAGTTTGCTTTTGTTCCCTCGAATGGTGCGTCTGGTGGCTTAATTGCCATTTGGAAAAGCTCTGTTTTCTCTGGCTCTGTGGTGTCTTCTGATCCATACGTTCTGGTTATTGATTTCACTAGCACGCAATCTGCCCAGAAATGGACGTTAGCCAATATTTATGGTCCTTGCTCCGGCGATGCACGTACTGAATTCACTAATTGGTTATATGCTCTTCACATCCCAAGCGATCAAAATTGGCTCTTACTTGGGGATTTTAACTATATTCGTGCCCCTGATAATCGTAACAAACCTGGGGGTTGCCCTAATGATATGATCACCTTCAACGATATTATCCGATCTCAAAATCTCATTGAGCTCCCCAGTAAAGGACGTTCGTTCACGTGGAGCAACATGCAACAGGAACCCCTTTTGGAACAGCTCGACTGGTTCTTTACTTCACTTCACTGGACTAATGTTTACCCTAATACTGTTGTCAAACCCTTGGGTAAACATGTTTCAGATCATGTGCCATGCTCGGTATCCATCCAAACCTCTATTCCTAGATGCAAGTTGTTCCGTTTTGAATCATACTGGATTTTACACCCCGGTTTTTTCGATCTTGTTCAAGGGATTTGGAATAGACCTGTTCGATCCAACAATGCTGCCACCGTCCTCTGCCATAAATTCAAAATGCTCAGACATGCCCTCAAAATTTGGAGTAAGAACATCTCTCGTCTCTCTATGGCAATTGCTAACTGTAATAAAACCCTAGCAGACTTGGATGAACTTGAAAACAGTAGATTCCTCACCACACCAGAGGCAAACTTCAGAAAGATACTGAAAAAGCATGTCCTACGGTTACTTAACTATCAGAAGCAGTATTGGAAAAAGCGTTGCACCATCCACTGGATCAAGTTCGGGGATGAAAATAGCAAAAAATTTCAAGAAGTGGCCACGGAGCGTTATAGAAAAAACAATATTGCCAATTTCCGCACTGATGATGGCACGCTCGTGGAAGATCATCCAAGCAAGGAAGCCCTTCTGTTCCAAACTTATAAAGATTTCCTGGGTACTTCTACCCCGTCTGAAATTAAGTTCAATCTTCATGAAATAATCAACCGCAATGACAACCTTGATCACATGACCGCACCCTTCACTCACGCTGAGATTGACGCCATTGTCAAAGAGATGCCGGCCAATCACGCACCAGGTCCGGATGGTTTTAGTGGGGCCTTCTTAAAAGCATGTTGGCCTATCATTAAAAATGAGTTTTATGCCCTTTGTGACCAGTTTCATACTCGAGACCTTGATCTCACAAGTATAAATGATGGCCTCATTACCATCATCCCCAAGACTAACTCTCCGGAGCCAGTCAATGATTATAGGCCGATCACATTGCTGAATTGCTGCCTCAAACTAATTATCAAACTACTTGCTAATCGCCTTCAACGGGTCATTCTCAAGCTTATTCACAGTAATCAATATGGTTTCATCAAGGGGCGCACGATCCAAGATTGCCTCGCCTGGGCATTCCAATACATCCACCAATGCCAAGTTTCCAAACGACCAATCATTATCTTGAAACTTGATTTCGAGAAGGCCTTTGATACCATCGAGCATGCTCCTATGCTCACTATCATGAAGCACATGGGGTTTAATGAAAAATGGATCTCCTGGATCAAGTCCATCTTCTCCACTGGCCTCTCTTCGATTCTCCTTAATGGTGTACCCGGCCGACAATTTCACTGTCGTACTGGCGTTCGGCAAGGCGACCCTCTATCGCCTCTTATATTTGTACTTGCCACTGATCTCCTCCAAGCTGCTGTTAATGAGGCGTTCCGACAGGGCCGAATCCATTTACCCTTTCCATGTGCTGGGAAGACAGATTATCCGGTTATCCAGTACGCCGATGACACTATCTTAGTCTTACCTGCCTGTCCTCAGTAGGCTGCCACTATCAAAGGGATCCTGACGGATTACGCGTCGTCCATCGATTTGAAAATCAATTTTCATAAGTCTACTCTCATACCGATCAACACATCCCCTGGCGTGACTTCGGACTTGGCGCGTGTTCTGGGCTGTTCTGTGGGCCACATGCCGTTCACATACCTCGGCCTGCCTCTTGGCACGTCTAAGCCAACAATTCTGGATCTTATGCCGCTGGTGTGCTCTGTTGAAAGGCGCCTCACTCCGACGATAGCCATGATGTCTTATGGAGGCAAACTTTCCTGGCTAAATTCCACGGTCACTTCCCTCCTCATATATGCCATGTGCACATTGAAATTCCCTCCAAAATTGATCGAGATGCTCGACAGGATAAGAAGAAGATGTCTTTGGACTAAAAAGACTGAACAAGGTGACAAGTGCAGCTCTTTGGCTGCGTGGGAGATGGTTTGCAAGCCTAAAAAATACGATGGTCTTGGGGTGATCAACATTAAACTCCAGAATGAGGCGCTCCTTTTGAAATTCTTACACAAGTTCTATAATAGGATGGACGTCCCCTGGGTAAGCCTACTTTGGGACAACTATTACACGGACAAGATCCCACGCGCAGTTGAACCACTGGGCTCATTTTGGTGGCGTGACATACTCAAACTCACGCCCATTTATAGAGGAGTTTCACGTGTCTAGATAGTCAATGGCTCCACGACACTCTTTTGGAAAGACCTATGGAATGATAATGTCCTTGAGATCACCCATCCCCGGGCCTTCTCCTTTGTCACCAAGGAAGACATATCAGTTGAAGATTTCTTGGGCAGCACGACGCTAGATGAAAACTTCTATCTACCCTTATCTACACAAGCGCTGGACGAAGTCCACGAGCTCCAGGAAATATCCATGCATTTGCAACCCTCCACCTCCCTGAATGACGTCTGGTCGTATGTATGTGGCAAATCCGAGTTCAAGGCATCAGACTACTATAAATTCTGCTTCAGGGAGGCTGATGCACACCCTACCTTCTCGCACTTGTGGAAGTCACATTGCATTATGCGTATCAAAGTCTTCGGGTGGCTTCTCATTCATGACCGGCTAAACACTAGGAATATGTTGAAAAGAAGGCATTTCAACATTGGTGATGATCACACGTGCCTGCTTTGTGGGTTGCAAGTTGAGGAGACGGTTGATCACATGATCTTCTCGTGTTCGTTCAGCCAAGCCTGTTGGAACAAACTGGGTGTTAGTTGGCCCTCATATTCATGCAGACTACAACTCCTTCATGAGATGCACCAAACCTGGAGCGGACCATTATTCTTCTTCGATATTTTTTTGACCACTGCTTGGAGCTTATGGAAAGAAAGGAACAATAAACACTTCAGAGGCACCATACCCAGTATTGACGCTTGGCTCGATAGGTTCATTCAAGACTTTAGCTTGCTGCAACACAGAACCAAAGAGTCCCTTGGCGCCTCCATCACATCCTTTGTACACTCCCTAGCCTAGCTTTTTTTTCTACCCTTTTCTTGCTTGTTCACCCCACACTAGGGGTTGGAGGTTGGAAACCTCCCCACTTGTACATGACTTGTACCAATGTAACACCCCCCCCATTTATATATATGAAAAAAATAGTAGGAGCCTCTCCTACTGTCCAGTTCCTCAAAAAAAGGGGGGGAGGCCGAATTGGGGAGGCGCCCAAGTAGGATTCCTCCTACTTGGGGCGCCCCCTTGCTGCTCCTCTCCCTCTCGCACCTATATATACATGGGGAGGGGGTGCCTAGAACACACAACAACATCTGTTAGCCGTGTGCGGCACCTCCCTACACAGATTACACCCTCGGTCATATTCTCGCGGTGCTTAGGCGAAGCCCTGTGCGGATCACTTCACCATCATCGACACCACGCCGTCGTGCTGACAAAACTCATCTACTTTCTCGACACTTTGCTGGACCAAGAGTTCGAGGGACGTCATTGAGCTGAACGTGTGCAGAACTCGGAGGTGTTGTACGTTCGGTGCTTGATCGGTCGGAACAAGAAGAAGTTCGACTACATCAACCGCGTTGTCATACGCTTCCGCTTACGGTCTATGAGGGTACATAGACACACTCTCCCCTCTCATTGCTATGCGTCTCCTAGATAGATCTTGCGTGAGCGTAGGATTTTTTTTTAAAATTGCATGCTACATTTCCCAACATGATGTAGATTGCATGAATGCTATGCAAGAAGAGTTGGTGTAATGCGAGCTTAATGATGTGTGGGAACTGGTCGAACGACCGAATCCTAACAAGCACAATATCATTGGTACCAAATGGATCCCAAAATAAGCAAGATGAAGATGGCATTTTGGTAAGAAATAAAGCTCGACTAGTTGCCCAAGGATACACACAGGTAGAAGGTATAGATTTTGGTGAAACTTATGCTCTTGTTGCATGTCTTGAGTCCATTTGCATACTTCTTGCATATGCAAATTTCAATAACATCTCGCTTTATCAAATGGATGTTAAAAGTTCCTTCCTCAATGGTGAGATTGATGAGGAAGTTTATGTTAGACAGCCATGTGTCTTTAAACATCCTCAATTCCCTAACAAAGTTTTTAGTTGAAAAGGCTCTTTATGGGCACAAACAAGCTCCTCGAGCTTGGTATGACACTCTAAAGAAGTATCTGCTCAAAAGGGGATTTAAGCTAGGATCCACTGATTCCACTCTATTCACACGAGTTGTTGATGGAAATCTATTCATGTGTGAAATATATGTGGATGATATTATATTCGACTGTACTAATAATACTTGCAGCTTGGAGTTCGGACAAATGATGTCTAAACAATATCAAATGTCCATGATGGGTGAACTTAAGTTCTTTCTCGGGTTGCAAATTTGTCAACAACACAATGGTACTTTCATCTCTCAGGAGAAATATCACGGAGATTGTCTGAAGAAGTTCAAGATGCAAGATTGCAACCACAAGGTCTACAAAACTCCCATGCCAATAAATGGTCAGCTCGATGCTGATGTGTACGAAGATTATGATCAGAAAGCATATCGTTCGATGATTGGCTCTTTACTTTACCTATGTGCATCCAGGCCTGACATTATGTTGAGTGTTTGTATGTGTGCTCGTTTTCAAGTTGCACCGAAAGAATCGCATCATCAAGCGGTCAAGCGTATTCTGAGATGTTTGGCTCACACCCCCACCTTAGGTTTATGGTATCCTAAGGGAGTGCAGTTTGACCTCATCGGTTATTCTGACTGAGACTATGCAGGTGACCGTGTTGACAGGAAATCTACCTCGGGGACATGCCATTTCCTCGGTAGATCTTAGGTCTGTTGGTCGTCCAGGAAGCAGAACTGTGTTTCACTATCTATGATTGAAGCCGAATATATTGCTGCTGGCGCTATGGATGAAGCAAACCCTGAAGGATTATGGCATCAAGGTCAAGAAGGTTCCATTATTGTGCGACAATGAGAGTGCGATCAAAATTTCACACAATCCAGTGCAACACTCTCGCACCAAGCATATTGAGATCAGACATCATTTCCTCCGTGATCATGTTGCTCGAGAGGATATTGCAATCATTCACGTTAACACCGAAGAAAATCTTGCTGATATCTTCACCAAGCCTCTCGATGAGAAAATATTATGTGCGTTATAGTGTGAGCTAAATATGTTAGGTTCCGCAAACATGCAGTAAGCTGGACTCGGCACCCGTACCAACATTTCCACACTTTAAAAGGAAAGGGTGCACAACACTCGAGGAGTTCGAAAATTTTGACAAAGTGAAATTTTCTTTCTAAGAGTGAATACATTAACGAAGAACTAGACTAACCACGTGACACGACCAGTTGTGCGACGCTTGGGGTCATGCAGTCCTTATACGGTGGGTCACGCCACCACATTCTTTCGTCTCGTTGTGCCATCGTGCCTGTTTTATGGTTTCAATCTGAATGCATATCACACTGATGAGTGACGAGGATGGTTCTTCATATGGAGTGCTAAGGACCAGGACTATCTATAACATAGGCCCAAATTGAAGTATCTGGAGCACTTTTTTATCTTCGTAGTGTAGCTTCCTTTGTATTAAGACTCCTTATGCATGGGATTTTCATTATGCACAAGCGGCAATCCCTGATATACCGAAAAATGGTTTCCTTTACATTATTACTATGTGTTACCCAACATTATATAACATTTTCTCTATAAAATATGTATTTACGTATTACCGCAACAATGCACGGGGTATCATCTAGTTAATCCAACAAAGCATCTCTCTTCTAAGCTATATCTGCTCAATCTTTCAAACAAAAACAACCACCAAATAAATTAACAACGGGCTTAAGCACGGGCACGGTGGCGTCGCGCCTTCTACCTGCTAGTATTTAGTATGGCACACAAGAACAAGATGTACCATGCATCTACCAAGTATGGACCTCTAAGAGCAACTCCAACGCGCTGACCCATTTCATCTGCTTTTCTTCCGCATGTCGACCCATTCTTGGCCCAATTTTGAGCCTCATTTTCGTCGGCGCGGACACAAGACGGAAGCGCGCACCGCGCGCCTACTACTCCCCCTAGCCCGCCAGTAGGTGGCACATTGGCCACCCTCTCCCACCCCTTAACAGCAAACCCTCGCCCACACCCGGCCCCCATCCCATCGTCGTCGTCGTCACTGCCCATTTCCGGTGCCTCTGCCATCAGCCGGTGCCGACACACCTCCCCCAACGCCGCCACCTCCCATGTCACCAGCACTACCGCCTTGCCCCCGGGGCAACAAAGCTTCTCCACCCCACCCCCCGATGTTGTCGCGAGCAGGAAGCCGCTTCTCCTACCCCAGCCAGCTCCTTCATCTGACAATGCCCATTGTCCTGATGCTGGCATGCTCATCGGACGCCGCCAGGTCCAAGGGAAGCGCGCGTCTCTTCGCCAGCCAGCTTCTTCGTCAACACCCGCAAGCTGTTCGACAGTTTGCCAAGGTAGAAAATGGACTCCGCCGACGAGTTCTTCTTCCACAATTTCCTTTGCGACTCTGACGATTCCTCGTCCGATGTGGAGGAGGGGATCTTGGCTACCGTGTGATGTCTACTACGCAACTTTATGTTGGGGAACGCGGTAATTTCAAAAAAAATCCTATGATCACACAAGATCTATCTAGGAGAAGCATAGCAACGAGCGGGAAGAGTGTGTCCACGTACCCTCGTAGACCGAAAGCGGAAGCGTTTTATCAACGCGGTTGATGTAGTCGTACGTCTTCACGATCCGACCGATCCTAGTACCGAACGTATGGCACCTCCGTGTTCAGCACACGTTCAGCTCGATGACGTCCCTCGTACTCTTGATCCAGTTGAGGCCATGGGAGAGTTTCGTCAGCACGATGGCATGGCAACGGTGATGATGAAGTTACCGGCGCAGGGCTTCGCCTAAGCACTACGACGATATGACCGAGGTGTAACTATGGAGTGGGGCCCCGCACACGGCTAAAAGATCAACTTGTGTGTTCTAGGGTCCCCCCTGCCCCTGTATATAAAGGAGGGAGGAGGAGGACGCCGACCTAGGAGGGGCGCGCCTATATGGGGAGTCCAACTAGGATTCGCAATCCTAGTTGGAGTCCTCTTCCTTTTCCAAGAGGTGGAGAGAGGGAAGGAGGAGGAGAGGGAGAAGAAAAGAGGGGGGCGCTGCCTCCCCTTGTGGCCCTTCTCTCCTTTCCACTAAAGCCCAATAAGGCCCAATACTTCCCCCGGTGAATTCCCGTAACTCCCCGGTACTACAAAAAATACCCAAATCACTCGGAACTATTCCGATGTCCGAATATAGCCTTCCGATATATGAATATTTACCTCTCGACCATTTCGAGACTCCTCGTCATGTCCGTGATCTCATCCGGGACTCCGAACAAACTTCGGGCATCAAATCACATAACTCATAATACAAATCATCATCGAACGTTAAGCGTGCGGACCCTACGGGTTCGAGAACTATGTAGACATGACCGAGACACATCTCCGGTCAATAACCAATAGCGGAACCTGGATGCTCATATTGGCTCCTACATATTCTACGAAGATCTTTATCGGTCAAACCGCATAACAACATACGTTGTTCCCTTTGTCATCCGTATGTTACTTGCCCGAGATTCGATCGTCGGTATCCTCATACCTAGTTCAATCTCATTACCGGCAAGTCTTTACTCGTTCCGTAATGCATCATCCCGCAACTAACTCATTAGTCATATTGCTTGCAAGGCTTATACTGATGTGCATTACCGAGAGGGCCTAGAGATACCTCTCCGATACACAGAGTGACAAATCCTAATCTCGATCTATGTCAACTCAACAAACACCTTTGGAGACACCTGTAAAGCATCTTTATAATCACCCAGTTACGTTGTGACGTTTGATAGCACACAAGGTGTTCCTCTGGTATTTGGGAGTTGCATAATCTCATAGTTAGAGGAACATGTATGAGTCATGATGAAAGCAATAGCAATAAAACTAAACGATCATACTGCTAAGCTAACGAATGGGTCTTGTCCATCACATCATTCTCTAATGATGTGACCCCGTTCATCAAATGACAACACATGTCTATGGCTAGGAAACTTAACCATCTTTGATTAACGAGCTAGTCAAGTAGAGGCATACTAGGGATACTCTGTTTGTCTATGTATTCACACATGTACTAAGTTTCCGGTTAATACAATTCTAGCATGAATAATAAACATTGATACAATTCAAGAACACGAGAGAGAGAGAGATTAAACACATAGCTACTGGTACAAACCCTCAGCCCCGAGGGTGGACTGCTCCCTCCTCATCATGGTGGCCGCCGGGATGATGAAGATGGCCATCGGAGATTACCCCCCCCCCCCCTCCGGCAGGGTGCCAGGAAGGGTCTAGATTGGTTTTTGGTGGCTACAGAGCCTTGCGGCGGCGGAACTTCTGATCTAGGTTAACCCCGAAGGGTTTTGGAATATTTGGGAATTTATAGGGCGAAGAGGGGGTGTGGGAGGCCACCTAGGTGGGTTGTGCCCCCCTCGGGGCACTCCCCAGGTGCAGCTCTGGCCCATTGGAAGTGTTCTGGTCCATAAAAAATCCTCAAAAAGTTTCGCGGTGTTTGGACTCCGTTTGATATTGATTTCCTGCGATGTAAAAAACAAGCAAAAAACAGCAACTGACAATGGGCACTATGTCAATAGGTTAGTCCCAAAAAATGATATAAAGTTGCTACAAAATGATTGTAAAACATCCAAGAATGATAATATAACAGCATGAATACTTCATAAATTATAGATACGTTGGAGACGTATCACCGTGTTGGTCCATGACCACCTTAATAGGCAACAGCCGTTGTTTCGTGGCTCGGTCCCGGGGCACCTTTTGACGTTGAACCACAACCGAGAGAGTGGCCATTTCCTTCTTTGGAAGGACTACTTTGACACAACCAACCCGTTGTTCAAACATCAGAAATTCCGGCGGTTTTTCCATACGGGTAGGCATCTTTTCAACCGTATTAGAGAGGGGGTGGTCGGATACGATAACTATTTCGAGTGCAAAGAGGATGCTCTTGGAAAGATTGGCTTCTCATCTTATCAGAAATGCACTACAGGCATCCGGATGCTTGCATAATGAGTACCCGGTGATCCCACTGATGAGTGTGTCTGTATTAGCGAGTCTACATGCCTAGACTCCATGTAGAAGTTCTGCAAGGTTGTGATTGTTGTGTTTGGCCCTGAGTATTTGAGAGATCCGACTGCTCAAGATACAGCCCGCTTGTTGGTAATGAATGCCAGCAAGAGCTTCCCAGGGATGCTTGGTAGCATAGACTGCATGCACTGGAAGTGGAAGAATTGCCCTTTTGCTCGGCAAGGGCAGTATAAGGGCCATTTTAGGGCTTGCACTGTCATACTTGAGGCCGTGGACTCACAAGATCTATGGATCTGGCACTCTTTCTTCGGCATGGTCGGATTGCACAATGATATCGATGTGCTTCGACGCTCGCCGGTGTTTGCAAGGCTTGGCGAAGGCAACAGTCCGCCGGTGAATGTTACCATCAACGGCCACAACTACGACAAAGGATACAACCTAGGTGACGGTATCTATCCTCAGTGGACCACTATTGTGAAGACAATCCCCAACCCTGTCGGGGAGAAGAGGAAAATATTTGCCCAAGAACAAGAGAGTGCTAGGAATGACGTCGAGCGTGCCTTTGGTGTTTTGCAATCTCGATGGTGCATCGTTCGATATCCTGCCAGGACTTGGAGCACCAAGAAGTTGTGGGAGGTGATGACTGCTTGTGTGATCATGCACAATATGATCGTAGAGGATGGGCACCCGAAACGTATCTACGATCAAGGGTTTCAGTTTCAGGGTGAGAATGTTGTGCCTGAGCATGGAGGAGCGGCAACGTTTGAAGAGCTCACCCAATTTCATCATGAAATCATGAAATGCATGATTGGGAAACTCACATGCAGCTGCAAAATGATTTGGTTAAGCATATGTGGGCGCATGTTGGCAACCAATAGATGTATCTTTCATTCACATTTATTTGAGACAATTTAATTTTTATTCGGCTTGTAAAACTATGCTTAATTTATTTGGTTGAAACTATGCTTTATTTGGTTGTAAAACTATGTTATTTTTTATATGTTTGCTTGTGAAATAATGCAAAATATGTGCATATTTGTTAAAAATGGTGGTCAACCGGCCACGCCCACAAATATGAGTCGGCCGAGCGGGCGGCCGACCCAAATGAACAAAAAGCTTACGTTGGACGCACTGCCGACCCAAATGATAAACAGGGCGGACACCGAGTTGGCGGCCGGCCCAAATGGACAAAAAGTGGATAAAAGCGTCGTCTGTTTGGGTCGACGCGTTGGAGTTGCTCTAAATGCCTGGCTAGACTATACCAGACCTACTGTATGTATGAAGATCACCACGCTCGAATGTTGTGTGCTAAACTTTCTTTTGGCTTTTCTTCGAGGTTAAGCCAAGATCCTGATGTGCATGTTAGAAGGGAGAGAGAGGATTGGTGGAATAGTTTGTGTATCGCTTGAGCCTCATGGGCATATATATAGGAGTACATGGTCATCTTGGAGTACAAGTCAAGGTAGAATAATATCCTACGCTATCCTAGTTTTCCTAATAATCACCATACTCAACATCCCCCCGCAGTCACAACGGTAGCGACGCAGACGATGAGACTGGAGAATAAACCGAAGGTAAGCTGACGGACACCCCCAAAGTCGTAACGATCGATGCATAGCGGAAGTCGTGGCTGGAGTGGAAACCGACGAGTTTGCTCAAACAAGGTGGTAGCCCTATGTGCCGATATCAATGTAGCCGATAGCGTAGGATGGTGTAGCCGTTGTTGAGGTAGCCGTGCGAGGGACGCCGTGGTCGATGTCGAGTCGGGGTGGCTGGTGTCGAGGTAGTCGCCGTGGACCGGGAAGAAGAGCGGCGGCGGCCTGAGGAGGCGGCGATGGCGGCTAGGTTAGAAGCACGACGACGGTGCACGAAGTAGGCGAGGAAGAACCCGACAGCTTGACGAGGACCGGCGCGGACGGTGGCGCTCCCGCGCCTAGCGAGGCGACGCGACGCATACCACGTAGAGGTCGACGTGCGGGGACGGCGGAGTGGACCGCGCGCCGCGATGCAATGGCCCAAAAAGGGGCGACGCAGCGGCAGCGCGTGGGTCGGGGCGATGGCGGAGAAGACCTCAGGGCGGTTGCAGGGACCGCGTGCCACGCTCGCTACGGCCCGACGGGGCGACGCAGCGGCAGCACGAGGGTCGGTACAGCCTCGGGGACGGCCTGGAGCGGACGGCCTCAGGGCTGCGGTTGACCGCGGGCCACGCCACTACGGTCCGAAGGGGCGACGCAGCGGCAGCACGCGGTACGGTGCAACCACGGGAACGGCCTCAGGGCGACGGCGGGAACCACGTGCCGTGGTGCTATGGCCCGAAGGAGGACACAGCGGCGACACGGATCGGTGCAGCCACTGGAAGAACCATGGAGCGAGGACACTACGGCCGACGAGGCGACGCAACTGTAGCCCGTTGCTCAATCAATGTAGCGCGCTGTTCTTAGAGACGACCTTCACAAATCAAAGAGACGCGTGTATGCGGTTTATCAGACCAAAGACAAAAATCGAGATGATGCGGCGGACGACGAGATACCTGCGAGTTGCATCGCGCGGCCGTACGCACGTGAGCACGCAACCAAGCGGGACACACATGCATCAGCAAGACCTGCATGCATATGCATCGTGTAGCAGCATGCTTGGTGGCCTAGCGCGAGCGGGCGAGCAACCAGCCACGCACGGGGCGCTGCAGCCAGCAGGTGCAATGGGACGCAGGCGACGGCGCGACGCGGTGCGTGCCGGCCCAGCGCAGAAGCGCGAGCGGCGGCAGGTGTAATCGAAGCCAGCGTTGGAGTAGAGCTATGCGAAGATAACGGACGATGTGGGCGACGCAAACCGATTTTAAATCGGAAAACCGAAAAAGAACACCGATCAAATGACCGGCGAGAATAAAAATCCGGATCAATTGATCGAAAAAAAGGCTCTCTAAGGCAGCCGATTAACGCGATCGGCGGACGAACCCTAGGTACGGGCGGCGCGGCCCCGGCGACGATCATGAAGATCGACCGCCCTGGGGGCAGCGCGGAGCGGAAGCAGCGGGCGGTGGCTAGGGTTGGATCGATTAGGCTGATACCATGTTAAAAGGGAGAGAGAGGATTGGTGGAATAGTTTGTGTATTGCTTGAACCTCGTGGGCATATACATAAAAGTACATGATCATCTTGGAGTACTAGTCAAGGTATAATAATATCCTACGTTATCCTAGTTTTCCTAATAATCACGATACTCAATAGTGCATGGTGGGGGCACTGGTTCCATTGAATCGATAAATGCATAGCTACACGTGCATCAAATTTGTTTTTCGTTATGTAGTTGTGGGGGAGTAACTTGAAATGAGATTTGAAATTTTGGCATGGCCACACTAGTGAGGTCAAGTTTTAAAAAAACTATGGAGTCTTTTGAAAGAATAGTATAAAGACACTTGTACGTTTTCATGTAGTAAGCGCCTTTTGAAAACAGAATCTGAAATTTTCCTTAAAAGAAGAAAACAGAATCTGAAAACAGATTTTTCGGATTTTATGATCAGTTATTCAGATCTGTATGTTTTCATGTACTAACGGAACATGCATACGGGGTACCATCATCGTGTCGTCTCTCACACGGCTCCGTAACCGTACACCACTGTTTGGACGTTGCATATATGCCTCTCGAGTTAATTGCATGAAAGTACCATAATTGCATGAGTACAACGTCCCCACATGCGGATTGGTACCAACTTAGAATGATCTAAATTCTGTGTAAACACGTATTGACGCTGAAATTGACAGCTGGGTCCCGGAAGCCAGGCGTTGGCGTGGCATGTAAATTCACAGAAAAACCCCTTGCTTTATATGGAATCACGCAGATACCCTTGCTTGCAAAAAAATGATAACATTTTTTCCCGGAAAAACAAACCCGTGCATGCGGATTGGTACCAACTTAGAACGATCTAAACTCTGCATAAACACGTATTAACGCTGAAACTGACAGCTGGGTCCTGGAAGTCAGGCGCCGGTGTGGCATGTTCTTTCATAGAAAACCCTTTTGCTTTATATGGAATCACGCAGACGCCCTTGTTTGCAAATAAATGATAAAAAAATTCCCGGAAAAACAAACCCGTGCATGCGGATTGGTACCAACATAGAATGATCTAAACATAAACACGTATTGACGCTGAAACTGACAGCTGGGTCCCGGAAGTCAAGCGCCGGCGTGGCATGTTCTTTCACAGAAAAAACCCTTGCTTTATATGGAATAACGCAGACGCCCTTGTATGCAAAAAATTGATAACGTTTTTTCCCGGAAAAACAAACCCATGCACCCGCGAACATGGGTAGCGCCACAATTCTCGCGCGCGAGAGGAGCCCCAGACCACTTCGCCCATCGACTGCTTGTGACAATCTATAGTCTGGTATTGTTTTATAACTGAACCTTTAGACACGCCCGGGCCTTTGTAGCTGTGGACCGTTTGTTTTTTATGTGTTTTTTTCCAGATTTCTTTTATCCTCCATTATGTAATATTTATTCAGATCATTGTATATTGATTTTTTAAATATTTCTAACAAAAATGTTAATTGTATATTTATACAATAATGTTCAGCCTGTATTTACAAACAATGTCACATAATATAAAAAATAATATATATATATATATATATAAACTTTACCGTATTTAAAAAAAATCATGGCATAATTAAAAAAGGTCATTGTATATTAGAAAAATGTTCAGTGTATATAACAAAACTGTTCATCATATATTATACAATAATGTTTGGTGTGTATTTCAAATATATATCGCATAATATAAAAGGTTCGATATATATTAGAAACACTTCATTGTATATTTTTAAGAACTTAATTGTATAATTAAAAAAGATCATTGTGTATTAAGAAATGTTCAATGTATATCAGAAAATTGTTCATCATATACTCCCTCCGTTCCTAAATATAAGGTGTATTAGTTTTTTCAAAAAGTCAACTATTGTCTATGTTTGACCAACTTTATAGCAAAATATATAAAGATTTATAATACTAAATATATAAAATGTAAAAATATAGTTCATGACGAATCTAGTGATAATGATTTGGTATTCTAGATATTGATATTTTTGTCTATAAACTTGGTCAAACTTAGAGAAGTTTGACTTTTTGGAAAAATAATACATCTTATATTGAGGAACGGAGGGAGTATTATATAGTAATGTTTAGTGTGTATGCATACAGTAATATTCAGTGCATAATTATACAGTAATGTTCAGTGTGTATTTTCAAAAATAACACATAATATAAGAAAAGTTCAGTATATATTTGAAAACCTTCATCGTATATTAAGAAATTTTTACTGTATATAACAAAACATTTCATCATATATTATACAAAAATAATGCCCAGTTCGTATTTACAAAAAATCTTACATCATTTTTTTCTAAATTAAACAAGAAAAACCCAAGAATACCCAAGAGCTGAAAAAACGTACACAGTTATTACAAAACCTATATAAAAAACTTTTTATGTAAAAACATATACCTTTATAAAAAACGTAGACAGTTTATTTAAAAAAACGAAGAATACCCAACAGTTTCAGTGCAAATTAAAAATCTTGTATTGGAAAAACGTACATCGTTTATTACAAAACCTATATAGAAACGTATACCTATATAAAATACGTACACCGTTTATTTAAAAAACCCGAAGAATACTCAACAGTTTCAGTGCAAATATTTGAAAAATGTACACCGTTTATTACAAAACCTATATAAAAAATGAGCAAGGATTAAAAGAAGAAAAACCCGAGGAATACCCAAGATTTGGAAAAAGACAAAGAAAATCCGGCAAAAAAACACATACATACAAAAAATGAAACAGTCAACAAAGGCCCGGACGTGCCTAAAAATTTCATTATAAAAAGATGCCAGCCTGCTCTTGCACGCAAGCTTTTAAGTGGAGCTGTGGTCTGCCCGTTTTAGCCGAACCTCGCGCGACCCAGGTTCGAATCCTGGCGGGGCTGGGCGCCCGCGTTTATTTTTCGCAGGAGGTAAAAAAACACCAGCCTAATTTTTTGCATACAAGGGCTTATGCGTAATTCCATACAAAGCTAGGGCTTTTTTGCAAAAGGACATGGCATGTCATGCGGGTCCCAGTTGTCAGTTTCGGCATCAGTACGTGTTTAAGCAGAGTTTAGACCATTCTGCAACGGCTAGCCCTAGACTTGTACTAACATGCCAAAATTACCAAATTTAGTATCAATCCGCATGTAATGCCCCAATTATGGTACTTCTATACATAATTTTTTGCATACAAGGGCTTATGCGTGATTCCATACAAAGCTAGGGCTTTTTTGCAAAAGAACATGCCATGTCAGCACCTGACTTGCGGGTCCCAGCTGTCAGTTTCAGCATCAGTACGTGTTTAAGCAGAGTTTAGACCATTCTGCAACGGCTAGCCCTAGACTTGTACTAACATGCCAAAATTACCAAATTTAGTATCAATCCGCATGTAATGCCCCAATTATGGTACTTCTATACATAATTTTTTGCATACAAGGGCTTATGCGTGATTCCATACAAAGCTAGGGCTTTTTTGCAAAAGAACATGCCATGTCAGCACCTGACTTGCGGGTCCCAGCTGTCAGTTTCAGCATCAGTACGTGTTTAAGCGGAGTTTAGACCATTCTGCAACGGCTAGCCCTAGACTTGTACTAACATGCCAAAATTACCAAATTTGGTATCAATCCGCATGTAATGCCCCAATTATGGTACTTCTATACAATTAACTCGTGCCCCTACCATATAGAATCACATTCAATACATGTCCCCATAAGCTGGTGTCCCATTCATACACGTAGTGGGAGTAGGCTAACTCGTGCACCTGACTTGCGGGTCCCAGCTGTCAGTTTCAGCGTCAGTACGTGTTTAAGCGGAGTTTAGACCATTCTGCAACGGCTAGCCCTAGACTTGGTACTAACATGCCAAAATTATCAAACTTGGTATCAATCCGCATGTAATGCCCCAATTGTGGTACTTCTATACAATTAACTCGTGCCCCTACCATATAGAATCACATTCAATACACGTCCCCACAAGCTGGTGTCCCATTCATACACGTAGTGGGAGTAGGCTAACTCGTGCACCTGACTTGCGGGTCCCAGCTGTCAGTTTCAGCGTCACTACGTGTTTAAGCGGAGTTTAGACCATTCTGCAACGGCTAGCCCTAGACTTAGTACTAACATGTCAAAATTACCAAACTTGGTATCAATCCACATGTAATGCCCCAATTGTGGTACTTCTATACAATTAATTCGTGCCCCTACCATATAGAATTACATTCAATACACGTCCCCACAAGCTGGTGTCCCATTCATACACGTAGTGGGAGTAGGCTAGCTCGTCTGCTCTATCACTGCTCTCCGCTATGCTACGAGTACATGTGAATACGTTCTAATATATATGTCGGTGTACATCGTCCATACTGCTATATTCTTCCCTGTTGAACTATGGATGGAACTTATATTTATACCTTTTTGCTTCATGTTCATCTCCTTCCTCTTGTATCTTCATTATTAGGCCCGATTCGTTTCAAAGGATTTTCATAGGAAATCTACAGGAAGTGCTGTTCTAGAGGAATTTAGGCAAGATGGTCATTCGGATCAAAGGGAATGCTGATTTTATTTACTCTGGAATGCTGCTCTAACGACATGATTCCTCAGGAAATGAAAAATCCATCTTGGGCTCGAGGCAGATAGATGGCTTTCCAAATAAACAATTCAGTAGGTACGTGCTTTACATGAGAGAAGCACCATGCAATAGAATAAAATATTCAAAATCTTGCTTTCTTAGGCCCTGTTTGGTTCAGTTTTTATCGACAGATTCCGCTGCCGCGCAGCAGAATCTGAATCAAAGGGCGAACCCAGCAGAATCCGATTCCAGAAATCCGCTGCCAAATTCTGAATCAAAAGCGGAAGTAGCCTAGGACGTGCTTTTCAAAATCTGATTCCGCTGCGGGCCAAAATCTAAAAAAGTTGTATCAGCTGGATTTCCAAATGACCTACATCCTTTTCACATCAGATTTTCCACAATAGATATTTCGCAGCTACTTTTAGAAATCCACAGCCGAACCAAACAGAGCAGCATCTAATGATGGAGTCTTCCTCCGTTTTTCCTATGCTGTGCCGAACGCCCATTGATAGATGGCTTTCTAAATAAACAATTCAGTAGTGTCGGTGTGGAACGACACCTATGGGATCACAAGAATCCCTACTACAGTTGCCGGGGCGCAGGGTTGCTAGGAGAGCAGGGCTAGTAGACAGCACAAGGATCGTTTACCCAGATTCGGGCCGCGAGGATGCGTAAAACCCTAGTCCTGCTTTGGTGGGTGTATTTCTGAGAGTTCTTGAGCTCTCGAACTAGCTGTGGTCAGCGCGTGGTTCAAAAGAGCCGAATCCTTCTCCAGTATGCCATGGGCCTCCTTTTATAGGAAAAAGGGGTAGCCACAGTGGCACACATGAGGTGGAAAGGCATACAGTGCCCTGAGCTTATCGCTTGTATTACAGGACAAGACGCATTTAATGCGTAGCTTAGGTATCCCTTTGCTTTATCGGGGATGGGGCAAGGCCCGTCCCGTCCGTCGCCGCTCCTCCTCGCTTCGACACGCACCTCGGCCAGGGATACGTGCGGCGCCATGTAGGCAGGCAGGCAGCTGAGTTGGCGCGGTGGTGGAGCCTTCACGAAGATCTGCATGCCGCCATGCAGGCGCTCGATAAGTTGGCCTGGGAGCTGCATGTTGCCACGCAGGTGCCTGCCCAGCTGGTTGGGCTGGCAGCTGCATGTGAACGGCGGTGGAAGCTTGGTTGACGTGGGCTTGGCGGTGGTCCCGCTGGCGTCCTTGGCGAGGGCCTTGCCGGGTGGCCCGGCAAGGGTCTTGCCATGGCGTGTTGTCGTCCTCGGCAAGGATCTTGCCGGGGGTCTGGTGGCCTTCCTCGGCAAGGATCTTGCCAAGAATCGTCGTCTTCTAATCCTCATCTGATCTTGAATATGTCTTCACAAAGATCTGCATACCACCACAGAGGTGCCTTTCTAAGCCCTGGCCCCACGCTGATGGTGGCGCTGGGGGCCGTGGGCTCAAGGGTAGCTCGCTCTGTTGGTGTGGGGCGAGCTGTCCCGGCAAGGGTCTTGTCGGGGCCGCTGAGGGCGCCCGGCAAGGGTCTTGCCGGGGGAACCTGCTTCGTCCCTCTGCTCTTTGTGGTCTTGGCTTTGGCGTTGCTTTGATTGTCTTGGGCTTTGATCTTACCTTGGCTCACCTCCCTTGTTCTGCTTGGTGTGGCCGTGGGCGCGGCTCTGACTACCCGTGCACAGGAAAAGGGGTACAAAAATGTGCCCCTATTGTTGTACACCGACGGGAGAACCCGGGCCCGGGCCACACATAAGCGCGACACGTTGTTGGGCCAGGCCCAAAACGGTGCATGGGCAGGTGGGGCGGTTTTTACCGTGGTAAGATTTTTTGCGCGCTCCTCCCATGACCCGCGCGCATGGCGCGGCGTGGGAGGGTGTGCGTGACGTGGGCGGCATGCGTGGAGCGGTTTCCACACGCGTGCGTCACATCGTAGTAAATGGGCAGCGCGCCCCGCGGCTTCCCCATAAAAAGGGATAACCGCGGGCGCACTATTCCTTTTACCCTACGCACAACCCCAATCTCGGAGACCTCCGCCTGCTTCCCTCTTCTTCTCCAAGCTTCGTCCCCGCTTGCCGCCATTGTGCCTCCGCCGCCCTCCGTCCTGCCCTCCTCCCCCAGCCGTCATGGCGCCAAAATCCACCAAGGGCAAGGGAGTGGCCAAGGATGCCGGAGCCGCGGAGCCGCCGGAAAGTGCGATGGCGGTGCAGCAGATGCAGTCTGCCTTCTTCCCCTCGACGATCGACGTGTTCGAGCTTCGGGACTCCTTCAGGCCCTTGTGGGGAGTATAGACGGGGGAGAGAATTCGGGGCATCCGGCCACGCGTGTCATCCCCGCCAACTACGCCGAGGCTGCCCCAAATCGGTACCCCTTCTTTGTTGATTATTTTTCTTGCGGGCTCTGTCCTCCCTTTCCCGACTTCTTCAGCAACATCATGCACACCTTCGGCTTTCGCCTCCTGGATTTTACTCCGAATGTGGTGGCGTGCATGGCCCTTTTCACTCACCTCTGTGAAGGCTTTGCCGGGGTGCACCCCAACATGGTGCTCTTCCGCCATTACTTCTTCCCTCGGATCCAGACGGGAGGCACCATCTCGGGGTGCATCGCCTGGATCCCAAAATCCAAGGGAGCGTACCCAGACGGCGCCATGAAGGAGAGGTGGGAAGAATGGCGGGGCCGGTGGTGCTGGATCGAAGAGAAGGACCCGCCGGCGTTCTACAGAGTTCGCCGGGCGCCACCGGTTCGCGGAAGCGATTGGAGCGATGTCGAGCCGACGACGGAAAGCTCACGGTTGCCACCACCAGGATTCTCCGGCTTACCCAGGTCGGGCTCACCCTTGAGATGATCGGGGCGGACTTCATCCGTCGCCGGATCGCTCATCTGCATAACAAGGGGAGGCTGGCCTGGCTCTTCACGAACCCTGCCGACATCATGCGGCTCCGCCCCGGCCTCGACCACAACTTCACAGTGATGGCGCACGCCCATTTCTACCAGCGGATCTTCCAGCTCGATGTGGGCCGCGACGGCGAGGTCGAGCGGACCGGCAAGGTTGCGAGGGCCGCCGCGAAGGCCGGCAAGGTCCTCAAGGGGCCTCTATTCAAGCTGCCGATGGGGGTGGTGCCGTTGTGCAACAACTCACGTCAGTCCGAGATCATCGCCATGATGCCGGACTCCAACGCGCACGGCCCCGTTCCGAGCTGGAAGTAGCCGGAGGACACCGAAGTGCAACAGTTCTTCGACACCCTGCATGAGGTGTATGTCAACGTCGACGCCGAGCGGCTGCTTGTCCAGGACACCACCCAGGCGGAGCTGGACTACATCGCCACCAGGGCGAGGGAGGCGCAACTTGCCAGGGAGGCCGGCAACGCCGGTGATGTGGAGGACAAGGCCGCGACGGTCGCGGAGGAGGAGGAGCTCGCCCGGTGGGCGGTGGCCGCCGGGGGAGCCAGCAACGCCGGCACCGAGGCTCCTTTGGTTGAAGATGTGACCGGCGAGTCGTCGGAGGAGGAGGACGAGACCGCAGACCCGACGCCGCCTACGGGGAGGGCGCGAGTCTTGCGGCGGGCTAGTTCCAGCGAGCCGGTCCGGCCCGGCAGGGCTGCGCAGCCACAGCTGACCTTGGAGGGGCCCGGGCGCCACACGAGGGCCGCGGCGGCAAAGAAGCCGGCGAAGGCCGCGGTGAAGAAGAAGACAGCCGCCCCTTCTTCGTCCGCGTGTGTCCAGAAACCACCTCCTTCTCCTCCTCCGGCGAATGTTGATACGGAGGTTACTTTTGATTATGGATCCCTCAGCCCGAAGAGGAAGAGGAAGACAGCAGAGGAGGAGGCGGACGACGAGTAAGTATCTGGTTCCTTTTCGTTATCTCTGCCTCCTCAATCTGCGTTGCTTGTCTTGACTTGTTTTTTTCTTTGCAGGGACGCGGAGACGCTAGCCCAGAGAGCGAAAAGGGCCAAGGTCTCGGCGGGTGGCCAGCCCCCGGCTGGTACTTCGAGGGTGCCGTTGGTGGTGTTGAGCAGCCCAAACAGCAGCCCTCGGCACAGCCCCCAGCGTAAGTTCATCACTCTTCCCTCATCGACATGTGTTAGGGGCACGACACCTTGGCGCTGACCCTGCCAGGCATGCAGGAGGAGAGCAGCAGCAGCAGGAGCCACAGAGGGCCGCTCCCAACACGCCGCCCCCATCGACCACGCCGCCCCGAGGGGCGTCCCCGGCAAGGGCGCCGGGCACCGGGCCCACGCACATGGAGGAGGAGGAGGAGAACTTGGGCGCCGGCGGCTTTGCCTCGACACCAAATGTTGGCGGGGAGGGAACTTCCGTTTCCCAGCCGGATACTGGCACGGGTAAGTCATCCGCCGTTCGTCCCTGTTCTTTTCCTTTCTGGCTTTTGGTCTTGGCCTTGCCTCATCCCCTTCTTCGGCGCCTAGATTCCTCCTCGGTGAACCCAGAGGACGCGGACGCCGTCATCGAGGGCGTCGCCAAGGCCTCCGAGGCGGACGCCGAGAAGATCGCTGCCGAGGAGGCCGCCAAGGACGCTGTCGAGGACACCGCTGAGGGGCCTAACGGGGAGGTCGGCAAGGCTGCCGCTGAGGAGGCCGGCAAGGGGCCTACCGAGGAGGACGGTGGGGCTGCTGCCGAGGAAGAGGAGGTGGAGGTTGGCGACCAGCCTTCCTCCTCTGCTGCTTCCGGCTCTGGCAAGTACTTGAGGGTGAGTGACGACTTGTTCGTCCACCTTCCAGGCGCGTCGAGCACCAGGACACCCGTTGAGGGAGAGGTGTTCGACGATGAAGTGCTCGCCACTGCCGGGCCTGAAGTCGTCGACGAGCCGATCGTCGGTGGCGACGGCTCGCAGGAGGAGCGGCTCCTCCATGCCATGGGCGCCAGCTTCCGGAAGCTCCAGGCACTCCACCGCACCCGCCTGGGCAAGGTTAAGTCCAGGACGGCGGTGGTGGAGAAGGCGGAGGCGGACCTCCAGAAGCGTGTTGCCGAGGCGCAGGACTGGTTCCGCGAGGCCCACAAGGAGCTCAAGGCTGCCCAGGGCGAGCAGGCCAAGCGCGACGTGGAGTTCACCATGAAGCTCGCCGACGTCGAGAAAGCTCAGGAGACGGCGAAGAACTTGGCTGCGGCCGCCGAAGCCGCTCGGACCCAGCGCAAGGCCGCGCTAAACTCCCAGGAGGAGGACCTCGCTGCACGCGAGGAGAAGCTTGCCGCCATGCTTCGCGGCAAGGATGCAGAGGTGGAGAAGCTTGTCTTGCAGTGGACCGGTGAGCTGGAGCAGAGGCACGAAGAGGCACTCAATGCCCAGGCCCAGGTTCACGCCGGCAAGGTGGAGGAGCTGGAGGCAGAGCGCGACCGGCTGAAGGAGCAGGCCCTGAAGCTGTCCCAGGAAAAGGACATGCTCAACAGTGCCCTGACAGAGGCGCAGGGCGCGGTCGTCAGCAAGGCTAGGGAGCTCTCCGAGGCCAACAACTCCATCAAAGACCTCAAGCTGAAGCTGGAGGGTCTCGAGAAGGTGCTGTCGGAGGCCACAACCCGAGAGGGGACCCTGGCCAAGGAGTTGGAGGCCGAGAAGCTGTTGCGGAAGAACGAGGGCCTCAACTTCGTGGATCACCTGGCGGGCGAGAACCGTTGGCTCGATCGCCTCGCCACCGTCGCCAACCAGGCCGCCGCACAGCTGGCCATCATGGGGATGCCGGACGTAAGGTATCTCCCGGAGCGGAGCGTGAGCGTCAATTGCAGCCTGACCATGTTCTTTGAGAAGGTCGTCGGCGCTCTGGAGCGGCTCCACGCCAACCGGGCGGCCTCACTGGCCGACGAGTCCCGGAGGTTTTGCCAGGGTGCCATGACCAAGGTTCTCACCAAGGTGACACACTGGTACCCCGACCTCGACTTCGACGCCGCACTGGAGAGCTTGCCGGAGGGAACCGACCTTGCGCCGCTCAGGGAGCGCATCGAGCCCATCATCAGCCGAGTCGGCGGAATTCAGAGGGTGGAGGGCCAGCGCCGGGATTAGGCATCCCGTTTTCTTATCGCCGCTGCAGGTTCACAACCAAGACAATTGCTATCTCTAGTTAGAACCGCAGCAACAATTTGATGTAACATAACTCTAGAGCACTTTTTAGTATCATGCATGTTATTTTCCTGTTTGATTTTTCCTTGTATGTCCACCCTACGTAATCGGGTAGGCTTGCCGGCACGTAAACCCAGGGCGACGTCGTGGGGACGGTCCCCATTGGCCTGCCGGGTGTGCTTGCTGCCGGGCGAACCACCTTACCGCCCTTAGCGCGACCACCCGATTTGTCGAGTTTGACTCAAGTCAGAGTCAGGAGCGTTGCCAGGTGTGGAAGGCTACCCCGCCACTCTCGACGCGGCCGCTTTGAGCTGTTGAGCGGACTCGAAACGGAACATGGGCGTTGCCAATTGCGGGGGGGCCCTTTGCGTGCAGGTTTCCCATACATAGGCAAGATCCTCGAGGATGATAACCTTAAATGTAAAAGGAAATAACCCAAGGCTCTGAATGACTTAGCTTTTCTGTTGTCGAGCCGGCGTCGTTCCTCCAGCCGCCTTCTTCTTAGAAACCGAAAGCGACGAAGAACTGCTAGGCTAACTACCAGACCAGATTCTCATAATTGCGCCCCCTACCTGGCGCGCCAAAGATGTCGGTGTGGAACGACACCTATGAGATCACAAGAATCCCTACTACGGTTGCCGGGGCGCAGGGTTGCGAGGAGAGCAGGGCTAGTAGACAGCACAAGGATCGTTTACCCAGGTTCGGGCCGCGAGGATGTGTAAAACCCTAGTCCTGCTTTGGTGGGTGTATTTCTGAGAGTTTTTGAGCTCTCGAACTAGCTGTGGTCAGCGCGTGGTTCGAAAGAGCCGAATCCTTCTCCAGTATGCCATGGGCCTCCTTTTATAGGAAAAAGGGGTTGCCACGGTGACACACAGGAGGTGGAAAGGCGTACAGTGCCCTGAGCTTATCGCTTGTATTACAGGACAAGACGCATTTAATGCGTAGCTTAGGTGTCCCTCTGCTTTATCGGGGACGGGGGCGAGGCCCGTCCCGTCCGTCGCCGCTCCTCCTCGCTTCGACACGCGCCTCGGCCAGGGATGCATGCGGCGCCATGTAGGCAGGCAGGCAGCTGAGTTGGCGCGATGGTGGAGCCTTCACGAAGATCTGCATGCCGCCACGCAGGCGCTTGGTGAGTTGGCCTGGGAGCTGCATGTTGCCACGCAGGTGCCCGCCCAGCTGGTTGGGCTGGCAGCTGCATGTGAATGGCGGTGGAAACTTGGTTGACGTGGGCTTGGCGGTGGTCCCGCTGGCGTCCTTGGCGAGGGCCTTGCCGGGTGGCCCGGCAAGGGTCTTGCCATGGCGTGCTGTCGTCCTCGGCAAGGATCTTGTCGGGGGTCTGGTGGCCTTCCTTGGCAAGGATCTTGCCGAGAATCATCGTCTTCTAATCCTCATCTGATCTTGAATATGTCTTCACAAAGATCTGCATACCACCACAGAGGTGCCTTTTCGAGCCCTGGCCCCACGCTGATGGTGGAGCTGGGGGTCATGGGCTCAAGGGTGGCTCGCTCTGTTGGTGTGGGGCGAGCTGTCCCGGCAAGGGTCTTGCCGGGGCAGCTGAGGCCGCCCGGCAAGGGTCTTGCCGGGGGAACCTGCTTCGTCCCTCTGCTCTTTGTGGTCTTGGCTTTGGCGTTACTTTGATTGTCTTGGGCTTTGATCTTACCTTGGCTCACCTCCCTCGTTCTGCTTGGTGTGGCCGTGGGCGCGGCTCTGACTGCCCATGCACAAGAAAAGGGGTACAAAAATGCGCCCCTATTTTTGTACACCGACAAGTAGGTACGTGCTTTACATGAGAGAAGCACCATGCAATAGAATAAAATATTCAGAATCTTGCTTTCTTAGGCCCTGTTTGGTTCAGTTTTTATCGACGGATTCCGCTGCCGCGCAACAGAATCTGAATCAAAGGGCAAACCCAGCAGAATCAGACTCCAGAAATCCGCTGTCAAAATCTGAATCAAAAGCGGAAGCAGCCCAGGACGTGCTTTTCAAAATCTGATTCCGCTGTGGGCTAAAATCTGAAAAAGTTGTATCAGCTGGTTTTCCAAATGACCTACATCTTTTTCACAGCAGATTTTTCATAGCTACTTTTAGAAATCCACAACCGAACCAAACAGGGAAGCATCTAATGATGGAGTCTTCCTCCGTTTTTCCTATGATGTGTCGAACACCCATTGATTTCTTTTTCCTCTGGTTTTGAATCCTTAGTTTTGCACTTCTATTCCTTTGTCATTCCTATGGTTCCCTCGATTCCTACGTTTTCCATTCATTTGAACCAAAAAAGGCCTTACTCTGGACGAACTCTTGTTTCTTCTCTACATCCACACCACTCTTCAATATTCTCTTTGATCCTGTATATTCCCTTCAGATTCACATAATTTCTTTCTTTCACTGCTGGAGCTAGTGTGGGTAGCTTGTAAAGGTCCGGACCATGGGTCCGGACACTTTTTAACATCCAAAGCAGTCATCTAAATGTCTGTGGACCAGTTCGCATGTTCTTTTTTTTACAAACCAGAAGTAGACTTGAAGGAACTTTGTGGGAGTCCAGACATCATGTGGGAGCCCGCCTGGCCCACTGTCAGTTGGATCATATGTCCTCACAATCCATGTGCTTTGTCCTCTAGGTGTGCCCGGCCCACCTTTGTTGTTAATTTGATGCCTATTTAAGAGATAGAGTTGGATGGCAGGCTCCCCTATAGTGTCCGGGCACGTGGTCCGCGAACACACAGTTTGTCATTTTTAGGAGATGGCATTGGAGATGAACTAAGGCCAACTCCAATGCGCAATCCCAAACGGACAACTGTTTTGTCTTGATTATGTCTGTTTGTGTCAGGCAAAGGGGCGGTGTCCGACCTCTTGTGGTTGCGTAGCCAGTGTGCCCAACGCGGCCGACGCATTTAGTCCACCCGGCCGGCCGACGGCCAAATGTAAAAAAATAACTAAGAAACATTGCATATAGTTTATACAACCAAATAAATCACATGGTACCATAACAATAAATAGTTTCACAACCGAATAAAATCACAAACTTTAGAGCCAAATTTGAATTGTCATGAATACATCAAAAGAAAATGAACCAATACATCTATTGATTGTCAATGTGAGTCCACATGTGTTCAACCAAGTCATTGGATTTGCATATGAGTTTGCCAATCATGCATTTCATGATGAAATTTGGTGAGCTGTTCATACATTATCGGTTCATGGTGCTCAGGCACAATATTTTCAGCCTAAAATTGGAACTCTTGGTCGTAGATGTTGTCATCATGCTCATCATCCATGATCATATTGTGCATTATCACACAGGCAGTCATCACCCCCCAAAGCTTCTCGGTGCTCCATGTTAGTGTAGGGTGTCGAGCGATAGTTCATCGAGATTGAAGCACACCAAAAGAACACTCCACATCCTTCCTAGCACTCTCTTGTGCCTAGGAAAATATCTGTTTCTTCTCTCCTTCGGATTGGATATTGTCTTCACAGGAGTTGACCACTAAGGCTAAATACAATCAACTAGGTAGTATCACTTGTTGTACTGGTGGTCATTGATCTCAAAGTTGACCTCTGAGCAGTGGCCTTCCGCAAGCATTGCAAACAATGGAGAACGCTGAAGCACGTTGATGTCATTGTGAGAACCAGCCATGCCAAAAAAAAGAGTGCCAAATTCAAAGATCATGTGAAGCCACTGCTTCTAGTATGACAGTGCAACCTTTCACATGCCCCTTGTACTACCCCTGCCAAGCAAATGGACAGTTCTCGGAAAGTCCTTTCTCAGCCCGAGGTCAAATGAGCATCAAATGAGCTCAAAAGTAGCATTTTCAGAGCATCGATTTTGTTTTTTTTTTGTCACGCCTTCCACGAACGTGATCTGAAGGTGAAATTATTCAAGCGGTTAGAACATTTGTCAAAGTTTACCACAAAAAAAATCAGAATTTTTTGAACATTTTTAAAATGTTTTTCGATTTTACTGTTCACTCGAGCTCATTTGAGCTCGAGTGTAGATACTACCAAGCATTCCTGGAAAGCCTCCATCTGCATTGATCGCCAACAACCGGGTTGTATCTGTGGCACTTGACTCTCTCAGATACTCAGGGCCAAACACTACCGCCTCGGCCTTGCAGAACATGTATATTGATGCGAGACATGATGCAAGCATACACTTTCGATAAGAGGAGAAGTCAACCATACCAAGGGCATTCTCCTTGCACTTAAAGTAATTATCATATGCTATCACTCCCTCCCGAATACGAGTGAACACATGCCTCGCCATTCGGAAGCGGTGCCGAAAAAGATGGGGTTTGAAGAGGGGGTTGCTCTCAAAGTAATCGGCGAAGAGCATGCAATGACCGCTCTCTCTATTGCGGTTCAACGCTGGAGCATGACCCAAGATTGATCCCCTGAACCTCGGTCACTGCCTAGCAATGTGGTCATTGACGACCAATGCAGCAACCACAAGCTCCTCATCATCCGACGACAAACCATCCGAATGAACAAATGAAGTTGTTGAAAAAGTACTCGCCCCCACTATCCATGGTACCTTGCGAGCAAAGTGTCGAACACCTTGTGGTCATGGTGGAGAAGCGGTCGGAGAAGAGCACCACGACCTCCCCGCACAGGCAACAGGCCTGTAGAAGTGGAGACGAGGGCGACTGGCGACCAGGAAGACGGTGTTGGTGCCGATGGGCGGCGCCGGCGGCCGTGGTTTCTCTAGTACCGGCAGCGGCGAAAAAGGCCACAAGCGCCGGCAAGAACTCCTTCGAAAAAGTGGCGGGCGGGTGCGGGGCCGGGGGGATTGTGTCGATGCTGGGGGTTGGTGGGTGGCAGGCCTGGGCAGCAAGGAAGCGGCCAGGAAATGGGTGGCAGCGGCTACGGCGGGCGGGAGAGGTGTAGGGGGAGGCGTATGTTTCACCGACAGACAGGGCAGGGGAGGACAAAGAGAGCGCCCTAGTGTGCCAGCTTTGTGTCCCACGGACTCAAAACGTACCCAAGTTTGGGCCTGAAATGGATCGCGGACACAGAAAACAGACGACCATTCTTTTGAGTCGCTGCGTTGTGCCGCGACTTGTGTCCGTTTTGACCCACACGAACAGGGACGGACGAAATGCGTTGGAGTTGGCCTAAGTAGCTAGTGCACAAAATTAGTAAAAGGAGCATTTGTTAGAACAAAGCTATTAAGTTTGCCCTTTGTAAAAAGTGAAGAAAATGAAATAAACTTGGGAGGAATTTTCGAAAACCATTATTGGCTCTTATCAAGAAAGATTAGTGGGTGAGGTGTGGTTACGTTCCGAAGATTCACCACTTCTGTGTGCGGATCACGCGTGAATGAACGAGGTATACAAAGGAAGTAGTAGACAAAGTTTCTTTAAAAAAGAAAAAGCCAAGGGCATGCAGACCCGAGCGCCAAAGGCCGTGGCTCTTGAGCAGAAAGAGCGTGTTCTCTTTTAATAGCAATCCATATATAAGGTGAGCCTAAAGACTGTTAACCCACGAACAATCGCAGTGAGCAGCACTTCACCCTTCAGTATGCCTGGAGTAAACTGTGCACGCGGCACCAAGGAAGAAGGAGCATTTGAAGGCGCAACGAGAAGTAAGCATCTACGAAAACCGTACTTTTTTCATGTTTCCAGTTAACCTGAATCTGACAGGTTCGTCCTTCCATTTGCGCAGGGGCTGCCGGCCGATGGCCCAAAATTTTTGTCACCTTGGCAATGATTGTCTTATTTGTCAGGGCTGTGCATGGAGCGGAGATCGCATGGGAGCACGATGCGGTCCGTTCACATCACACGGGGTTTCTGGGTACCACCCACACGCAGCTGATCGAAAGTGTCGAAGAGGACTACCGCAGGAAAATCGGCGACGTCAGCGACCTCATGGCTCCGCAGAGGGGGTATCACGACAAAAAAACAGTTCAACCGGCGACGTGGCTCAAACCCACATTGAAGGGCCGGGGGGACGACAAGGTGACCTTATGGCTCTGTAATGACGATTTGTATCTTCTCGCCTTCAACACTACCAGCAACCTGCACACGGCAAAAGGGTACGACGCCTTATTCACAGAGCCTTTCCTCCCTCTCCCCTTTGGTTCATCGTACAAAGAGCTAATGGGACACACTGCGCCCAATGGAGATCAAAAGAATGCCCATCTGCTTCTTGTTAGTGTTCCACTTGGTAGGGAATCACTGCTAGATGCCATCCATGTACTTAGCAACTACGACCCTGTTAACACTCCCAAGCATGAAGTTCAGCTAGCAATGGCCAAGATTACACTAATGGGACCGGAATCCTTAAGATTCCATCCCGTACGCAATGCGTACATTTTGGAGTGGGAAAGCGAAGAATCATACCTGACCTTGGAGCAGGCAAAATATTTGGTCAACTGGTCTTCGCTTAGTACATTACTGGTGCAATGGGAAGATAGTGGCAGAAAAACATGGCCAAGCTCCAAGGTCGCTAAAAGCTTGGGCGCTGAATTTGGTATAAAATCTGGGGAGAGCGCGCTCGGAGTGATTGACCTGGTGCTGCGACCACGTTAAGAAGATTATGTATGGTCCTCGCTGTACTTTAAATGATAGTAGTAGTATGTTTGCTGATGTAATAGAAAGTGGGACAATTATGTAATGGGAATTGTAATTTGTAAGAGAGATCGAATATATTTATGCAGAGTTTGGCGTCCTTATACTAGGTTCTTCTTTTTTTGCTTTTCTACTCCCTCTATTTCTAAATATAAGTCTTTTTAGTGATTTCAATATAGACTACATACGAAGCAAAATGAGTGAACCTACACTCTAAACTACATCTATATACATCCGTATGTAGTTCATGTTGAAATCTCTAAAAAGAAAACTTGTATTTAGGAGCGGAGGGAGAATTTTGGATAGAATGGACTTACTTGTCGCTGTGACCAAACTAAATTATCACCTCCAAAACACACTTTAACCTTTCGCTTTTCTCCTTCCCTTTTCCTTTTGCCGTTGTTTCATCTTTCTCTTGCCATTTTTGAAAAATATATAGTAGTAATGACAAGTCCTAGACACGACACACAATATGAGATGATTGCGCAATTGCCAACTCAAGCAAATCAAGCATGATGCATGAAATAAATTCACGCCCAGATTGAAGCTGTTTCGAATTCCTTCACTCCTAATCCATCACCACTCTGGATAAAGCATTACCGAAAAAGCTGGAGAAAGCATTAAACATGCTCCCCAGCAAACATCAACGACACAACAAACTAACACAGCTGAGGAATCTCAAGTTTGAATGGTGTAATCAACACAACCTTGCGTCTCAAACAACTCCAATACAAAACGAGCACCCAACAAAGCATCATTGCTACGGCATACAAGACCTCAATGCATCCCAAACAAATAAACATAGGAAGAAGAGATATGTAGCTTCTTTTCACAGGGATACATACAGCATAAGTGACATAACAGAACAGGGGAGAGCAGGGGCTGCTAGTTGGTGTCGTTAAAGCCATCGCCAAAGCCGTACCCATTGTAGTCGCCATTGCCTTCGGAAGGTCACCGGAGCTCGTCGTCGCTCCAAGCCATGCGAGGCCGAGGCGGCCGTCCTGCTGCATCAAGCACAGCTGCCTGTTTCAGCTTCTTCCTGGCAGAGCATGCAAACATGGCAGAATATGAAGAATCGAATACTCTATGCATGACAGAGGAAATACTCTCAACAAACAGTGTAAACAATCATCATATGGACCAAACCAGAATATGGAAAAACAAGAGCTATGTTCTCCCCTTGTCATCTAGTAGGTTCTCCACAATGATTTTCTTGATATTGAGCATTTGACAAACATTTATATAACATGAAAACAAGGGCAGAATGGCACTGTTGAGACATCTAAGATTATTTAGCAAAACCTAAGCAAACAGTTGCAATTCCCACATTCTGGCATTGAACATAGATGATATAACCATGACACCCAGTTTAACATAGCCTAACCATTCACAAACCAAAGCCATGATCATGATTACTAACAGAGAGCAAACTGAACGTGTCAACGGTAACAACATCACACCAACAACTAGCAAGTAAACTACCCCTGTTCCTAAATATAAGACGTAACTGCAAAAACATCCTATATTTAGGAACAGAGGGAGTAGCATTCACCGTGCAGTCAGATTCGCACATGGAGGAGCAATTTAGAGAACAAGATCGTCACAGTAACAAGACAGGATCATTGTACTTTATCCAAACAAAATTGCAAACTAATCGTCTTAGTCCGCTGCCAAGTAACTGAAGATACTTGTAATTGAATACCCAGCCAAATCACTGGATGAGCAAAGCATCGCACATGCATCTACTCACAATTGGTGACTCACCTGAACCAAGGACGAGGCGGCCACCACTGCCGCGGTTACACATGCATAGGACTGCTGGATAAGAGCTTGGTACATGTGGCGTGTATCAACCTCCTTCCTTCCCAGCCTGTAACTTCCCAGGTTTTTTCCACCTTTAGCTATCATCCCCAAAAAACGCACTCAGGTCTCTCTCTAATCAACACAGACACAAACACAAATCAGAGAGGCGCATGCTGACAAAATATACAAGCGAGAAAGGTCCTTGGCCCTGACCATCTGTTCACGGTAGATAAACACTACACACCACTTGGTAGTTTGAGCTACGACAATATTGACCAAACCAAATTTAAAAGCAAGAGCTATGTTCTGGACTATCATAACTTAGAAGTCATCGTGTCATCATGAGTATGAGTATGAACCACACTAAACCTATACATTAGCGTCTCCAAAGGGACAAGCATACGAACACATAGTCAGCCTTCACACAAACTGAGAACAACCATAGGAACATCAGCGGACTAAATCTACAAGTCTACACCCTAGACCCTAGACAGTAGCATGCCAATATCCTAAATGATTATCAAACCGCAACAAACAAGATCACAACATTGCGGTGCCCAGAATACCACAACCACAGACAACATGACCACACAACCAAACCATAAATCATTGGCTTGGCCAGCACCACAATCGGACACGACTGAATGGCCAGACCATCTCAGGGCAGGGGTAGAGGGAGAGGAGACCAGGGACTCACAAAAAACAAGGAAGGGGGCGACAACCACCGCCGAACGGCTGTCATCGCGCTGAGAGGAAAGCCAAGCCAGTGGGCCAGTTGGAGGTAGTCCGTCGAGCCATCGTAGACGGACATGGATGTTTGCATGCCTATAACAAAGAAAGAAATGTCATTTAGAACGGTATGGTTGGTTTTAACATGCTGTGCAGCAGGCTATAATTAACATAATGTGCTCTGAAAAAAACCTTGCTAATGGTACAAAAGAAGCGTTCATGTTTTCGTTGGCAAAATCCTGGTAATGTATAATGAGAACTTGAAGGTTGTCTGCAACTCAAACAGTCTCAGTTCATTTGCTAACGCTATTTTGCTTTGTATAAAGTAATTTTAATATTTTGTTGTCTGCCACAACAACACAGCTGAGTAGCTACCAGAGAGCTCCCTTTGGTTGGGTCTCTTTACATGGTAAACCTACTGACCTCACGTCTGTGTTGAGATCTTGTATAGTATCATGTGCAAAGCAAACAAAATTATAGAGCTAAACACAATGATACAGTGTGGAATGAGATGCATCACAGTGCATTTTTCCATCAAATGTTATACATGGCCATCAAGGCATCATTGTTCCAAAACCTAAATAGCCGTGCCTCGATGACCACGTGCCCAGAGAAAGGGTAAGAAGGAGAGAGGTCTCACCTTTGATGTTTGTAGCCATCGGTGACAGTGGTGAGCTGGACGAATACAGCAAGACTGAGCCGAACCTACATGGCCGGCGGCCACACGCGCCTTTGAGATGAAAACACAGTAGACGAAGCAGATGCTTGATAACAAGTAGGGTGATGATGCCAACTAAGTCATGCCAATCAAGCGACTTCCCCTGATGAAAAAATTACACAAGATGTAAAAAATACTACATTAGACAATCTCAAACTGTATGTTTGTAAGCAACAAAAACTACTCAAAATTGTTCAGAAGCTAAGGAACTTGTCCTCAACTTGAATCTTGAAGTTCAGAAGGTTTAAACTAAACAAACATCACTAGATACACACAAGTAAACTAAACAGTGCAACATCGGTCATCCATACAGAGAGAATAGGCATCCCAATCGCCTTGGCGTAGAATTTAGCATGGCTCGATGTTACATTACCCAATCTCGAGTTCAGAAGTATGCAAGCAACAGAAACTGCTCAAAAATGTTCAGCTGAGGAACTTGTCCTCAACTTGAATCTTGAAGTTCAGAAGTTTTTAACTAGATTAAATTGAGGATCAAAAACTACTCAAATCTGTTGAGATGTCCGTGGTGGCGTGGTGTGACTCAGTGGCTTACCCCCTCCGTTTGCTAGCGCAATGGCCATGATGGCGGCCGACGCCATGACCCATGAGAGAGCGATTCCACATGAACCCCAAGAAATTGAGGAACTAGCTCTCCTGCCACGCACACATCAGAAAGAAAGAAAGGTCAACCCCAGCTTCAGTTCAGAAAGAGAGGAATTTGAGGAGCTCGCAGGAACACTTTGAAGATCTTATTATGGTAATAAATCAATTTCAGTTGCATGATAACACACATATGAATGAACATCTATCAGTTTCAAATCCTGAACAGTCACATTCACTAATAAACTTCTACAACAAATTCCTTCAATTGGCACAACAATTTTGCAGGAGCCTAGTATATATGCACAGTGAACAGTCATCAGATGCATGGGAAAAAAAATCCTAGATAGAACATTACTACCCTAGTACATGTAAATAATTGGGTTACCAATTTAACAAGAGCAGTTCCAATGGATAAACTCAAAAAAGCAATGCCCTTATTACCGGTGAAGAGCTTGAAGCCTGTTGGCACGCTCCGGCACTGTGGTATCTAGAGCACGTCCACCTTCTCCATGTAGAGCCCCGGATCGATGATGACCGGCTTCGCCCTCTGAAACCTACACCCACAGATTCACAATGACATAAGTGTCCATTAAGCCACGGCGCACGAAAAATTGGAGTTCAGGCCTAGGAAACACCTACTCCTTCCATCGGATGTTGCTGGTGTGGTCAATGAAGTTGAGATCACGCGGCAGCTTGGAGAAGACATGGATCAGATCTGCGGCAAGCAAGATCACAAGGTCAAAATAACCGGTACCAGCGGACGAGATACTGGGTCTGTGCCTGGGCCCCAAGTCTACGTGTCCCACAAATATAGTAAGCACTTCATGTGAACGATCAACATCTGTAATCAGTTGGGAGCCATGGCAAGTGAAACTAAGCGATGGTGTGTAAGATGCACTGATATGTTGTTTGTGAAGTATGAACTTCCTGGCATGTCCAAATTAGAGTGCCATCCCAATTATCAAGAAGGATCACTGTCCAGGAGAATATAAATCAACTTCTTTAGCAAAGTTCCAAATGTTTTTATTTTTGGTTCAGAACATGAATGACTCACTGGCTTACCCCTCCGTTGAGAAGGAAGTTGCTCTCCTGCCACCCACACATGATGCATGCATTCAAAATGAAACAAAGAGAAAGCCCAGGTCCAGGTTGAGGTTCAGTTAAGCGTCCATGAGTGGCAGGAACGCAAAGTTCAGGTAACAGAAATATAGCTAGCTAGAGTAGGAGCAAAACCAAGCCTGTATCTCCTGGAGCTTGCTTGCTGGGGCGACCGAAGATTTGGAGGCGGAGGAAGCAGGATCTCAAAATCCCCTCCACCTCCGTGTTCTAGTCCACAATCTCATACAGACGCTCCTCCCCAGTCACCGTGTTCAGCTGCACAAAAGCAAAAGCAAAACCAAGGTTCAGACTTCAGACAATGGATTCGTCAGATTGCTTTAGAGACTCCTTTTGAGAGGAGCAAGTTCAGTACTGCTAGTGCTAGTGCTTACTCAGTGGATGATGCTGCTGCCCTTGTTGCTGTTCCAGCAAAAGCACTCCAAAGCTGTAGTGTACACATATGATTTATCAGTTGAATGCCCGTTTTGCAGGCACTCTGAACAGAAAAGTTATAACGACTCTTCTTATTAGATTACAAGAAAAGGTAAGCTACTTATTTATTGTTCAGAACTAGTCAAATTTCTCAACAATAAGCTACACAGCAATTCTCTGGTGTGGAAGGAAGGAATTTACAGGAATTAACAAGACATCTTTCCCTCAAAAAAATGCATACACATTTGAACAAGAAATGCATTGTGATGCAGGCTAGCATCGAGAGAGAGAGAGAGAGACAAAGAACGAGTACCTGGTGCTAGGTACCCGCCATGACAGTGGGCACATGGGTCTCATTGTCCACCACCAGCCTTGCGAGGCCAGAACCAGACACGCACGACTCCAAGCATCTGTCCAGTAGGGATGTTGCTGGCTTTGATGTCCTGGTGGAGGGCGATCCCCGGTGAGCAATCATGGTGCAAATATGCTGGCCCTAGAGCAGAGCAACCAAAGTCCTGCCAATTTATGAGCCAATTTATAACACAAGTCGACAACTCCATCCTCAACTGTAATTGCATATGCAGCAAACAAGATTGGTATTTTGTTGTTGTTGTTGTTGTTCAGAACTATAGATGCCCGTTGAGAAGGAAGTTGCTCTCCTGCCACCCACACATGGCACATGCATCAATCAAAAGGATTGAGGTTCAGTTAAGTGTCCATGAGGAGGTTGCAGTTGCAGGTAACAGCAATGTAGCTAGCTACAGGAGGAGCAAAAGCAAACATGTTTCTCCTGCAGCATAGCAGAGAGGGTATGTTTGTGTTGTTCTCCTGCAAGAAGTTGGGAGCAACACCAAACTGAAGGACACGGAAAGAATGCAAGGACGAGCTCGGATGCTACAATTTCTAGACCAACACGTGGGAACAGAACTGAACCGAAACTGGAGGGATGAGAGGACAGGAGAAGAGAAGAGATCCGAGGAGGTGGCGGTGCTTACCCCTGCAATGGCGATGAGGACCCCAGGAACTTGTCCTCCTCCTCGGGCTTGCTTCATGGGGCTGAGGATTTGAAGGCGCCTGGTCGGCGGTCCTCGTCGTAGCTGCACCGCATCGTCACCCGAGCAGAACCGCGCGGAGGAAGGCGGCAAGGCTGGGGAGGAGCCGCCCTCTGCCGTGCGCGTCGAGCTGCACGACGGTGCCGCGGCGGATGATTCATCACCGGAGAGCGCGAGGTCGCAGAGCTGCCCGGCGAACATCCGTCGGTCCGGTGCCCGTCGACATTGATTGAGGTTCGTGTCCCCCATTCGCCGACGGCATCGCCGGAGTGGTGGTGCGGATCTGACCTCGCCGGCGCCATCGCCTGTAGGTTGGAGTGCTGGTGCGGCTCTGCGGCGATAGGATGGATGGAGCGGAGAAGCGAGGTTGGGGGAGCGAAGGGGGAGGGGCTGATCCTCCGGCCAAGGGAGAGAAGGTGGGTGGGTGAGACGGCGGTGGCCGGTGGTGGGGCGGCAGCGATGTGCAGAGGAATCGGGAGAGGCAGGAGAAGAAACAGAGTGGGTCTGGGCCGGGTTCGGGTTGGGGTTGGGGGGTCTAAGAGCAACTCCAGCACACCCTGTAAAACAAGCAGACCCGCAAAATTCCGGTGAGTATGCGAACTCGGTCCAATTTTTCGGTCAGAACAGAGCCCGCACATTCGCCGGCCCGCAAAATTTTTTGCCGCAGCCCGGAAACCGCACGCCCCGACCGCTATAACTGCGGTTTCGCGACTCGTTTGCGGGTCCAAACCCTATCCCTCGCCACCGCCGAGCCACGCGATTCCCCTTCCCCTTTCCACATTTCTCGCCGCCGGTGACCACCCGCCCCGCCTCCAGCCGCTATGTGGGGCCGAATGTGGAGCTCCGGACGCGGCTCCGGCAGCAGATCCACCGGCGGAAGGGACCCGGAGCGCGAGCGGCGCGTCTGGTCCGACGGCGCGAGGAAGCGCGGGGCCCGGAAGTGGACCAACCGCAGCCTGTCGCCGCCGGCGAGCTTCCAGCAAAGCGAGACGGAGGAGTACGACTGCCGGCGTGCGTCCTTCTCCTCCGCGAGGTCCTCGTACGCCGGGAGCTCCTCCTCCGGCGCGGGCCTTCTCCCCGTGAAGAGGGAGTGGTCCGAGGACGAGGAGGAGTCGGAGGAGCCGAACGCATTCGCCTTTGTCCCCGTGAAGAAGGAGCCCGCTCCGCTCGGCCGCCGCGGAGTCATCGGGCCGGAAGACTACATCGCCGACGTCGACGCCGTTGCGGCCGCCATCGCCGAGCGGAGCGTGCGCGAGGAGGTGGAGCGCCGGTGCCCCGCCGAGGAGCTCGAAGATCTCTAGTGCCGGCAGGCGGTCGCCGCCAACCTCGCCGCCAAGGAGAAGGCCGAGGAGTGGCGCCGCATCCGCGCGGAGCAGGCGGCGAAGTACATCGACATGTGCAGCTCCGCACGAGGAGGATTGAGCGTCCTTCTCCTCCACGGCGTCGTCCATTTGCTGCGACCTCGCCGCCAAAAGATCCGAACCCCCTCTAGTTAGTAACGTAGTATGTAGTATAACTATGCTTGTAGTTTGTTGACCATGTGATGACCTATGTTTGTGCAATTTCACCCGCGAAAAATGTTTTTTTTCAAATTATGCAGGTTTATATACGGTTTTTGTTCGGCCGCGCTAGTTTTCAACCCGCAAACGCGATCTTCGTGGAACCGCAAACGCGTTTTGCGGGTCAAATTTTTGCGGGGTCTGCTAGAGTTGCTCTTAGCACACCCCGTAAAACGCCGCCCCGCATAAGGCTTTTGCAGTTCGCGGAAAAATGCCTTTGCGGGCTGGCGCAGGTGAGGTCAAACTTAGACCCCACAAAATGGACCCGTAAAAAAGGATATTCGGTGAATATGCTCTTTTATGGGTCGGCTACACGGGGTCTGCTCGGACGCCGTCGCGTCGATCGCAAACCGAAGATGCCCAATTATCGAATTTGACATTGATTTCGACAAATGAGTTCAAATTCAAACAATATAACACAGTTCACACGCAAAATAAAAGCTTAGTTTTGTAGGACAAACGCAAAAGGGCGTCTTGCAAAAGTGACGACCACGTCCGGCATCATCTTCGATCTTCACTCCGCACCGTCGAGTCCATCGAGGTCATCACAACCACCGAGTCCACCTCCGGCACCGAAATCATCGGTTGGTGCACTGAACGCATCGACGACATTGGTTCCAAACCCCATTGAGAAAACATCTATGCCTTC
The DNA here is from genome assembly GCF_056163025.1 of Triticum urartu. Taxonomy (NCBI): domain Eukaryota; kingdom Viridiplantae; phylum Streptophyta; class Magnoliopsida; order Poales; family Poaceae; genus Triticum; species Triticum urartu. The sequence continues at coordinate 521,553,075 of NC_141873.1, read as the reverse complement.
TTTCCTTGCGCTTGCTCATACGCACCCTCATCTATCTTCTCCAATTCTTCTTCACCACCGTGATCATCCACGCCGCCCTCTGTTTCATTGCAATCGAATGCAGAGAACGGGGCTTGATTGATGGCAACGGCATTGGTGTCCAACAAGTTCACGAATTCGGCAATGGCATTATTCGAACCACACTATAATGAGCGACAACAAGTCACGAGTTACCGTAATGGCGAAAAGCAAAGAAAATGAAGGGACCGATGTCGGTGTCAAAACCGGCGGATCTCGGGTAGGGGGTCCTGAACTGTGCATCTAGGATCGATTATAACAGGAGACGGGGGACACGATGTTTACCCAGGTTCGGGCCCTCTCTATGGAGGTAATACCCTACTTCTTGCTTGTTTGATCTTGATGAATATGAGTGTTACAAGAGTTGATCTACCACGAGATCGTAATGGATAAAACCCTAGAGGCCTAGCCTGTATGACTATGGTCATGAGTATCCGCCTATCCGGACTACGCCCTCCGGTTTATATAGACACCGGGGGGATCTAGGGTTTACATAGAGTCGGTTACATAAGAAGGAATCTTCATAATTGGTCGCCAAGCTTGCCTTCCACGTGAAGTAGAGTCCAATCTGGACACAGGTACAGTCTTCGGCCTTCATGTCTTCACAGCCCATCAGTCCGGCCCAATGGATAATAGGCCGGACGCCCGAGGACCCCTTAGCCCGGGACTCCCTCGGTAGCCCCTAAACCTGGCTTCAATGGCGAGGAGTCCGGCGTGCAGATATGTCTTCGACATTGCAAGGCGGGTTCCCTTTTTTTGAACTCCAAGATAGTCTTCGGATGCGATGATTGTATCTGGACCTGTAACGCATACCACACACAACCGCAGAGAGAATATAATATTTGCACGAGTCTAATCTGCTGCAGCTTTTTACAACATGACATCACGTCTGTCCGTCATTATTTCGAACCGTTTTTCATCTGCCACCCCACATTTCGAGACGCAGTTGTTATTGGCACGTCCTGTCGAAGCAGAGATCGTGTCTCCTTATTGCGGGATCCTCATCAATGCGGGCATGGGTAACCCAACCGTGCCGTTTACACAGCCCCTGGGAATAGGCGAGCTTTTAGGGCGAGTGGGGAGGCGCTTGATATTCGCCGCCTTCATAAGGGGGTAAGGATCCCCTTTTTTCACCTACGCCCTTTCTCTCTCCTCTACCCATCCATTCTCAAGCTCTAGCGCCTAAGCTCTAGCTTTCTCCGTCAAAAAAGCACTCCAGCCATGTCCGGATCTGGAGCTGGAGGCAAGTGGATGGCCTCTTCCGTCAAGAAGAAGGACATCAAGGAGCTCTGGGAGGCAGGATACCTGGCCAAGGAGATTGCTCATCGGCTCCCGGCCAAGGGACAGATCGTCCCTACCCTAGAGCCCTGTGAGAGGGTTGTGTTTCTCACACACTTCATCCGCGGACTGGGATTCCCTCTACACCCGTTCGTCCGTGGGCTGATGTTTTACTACGGGCTGGACTTCCATGATCTAGCCCCCAACTCTATCGTCAACATCTCGGCATTTATTGTCGTGTGCGAGGCTTTTCTCCGCATCCCACCTCACTTTGGCCTATGGCTGAAGACCTTCAATGTGAAGCCGAAGGTAGTGAGCAGCCAACAAGCAGAGTGCGGAGGCGCCATGGTGGGCAAGATGCCCAATGTCGTCTGGCTCGAAGGCTCCTTCATGGAGACGGTGAAGGGGTGGCAATCGGGGTGGTTCTACATCACCGAGCCATGCGACACCAACTGGGCGGCGGCCCCCGAATTCCGATCCAGAGCTCCGATGCGGCTCACCTCCTGGTAGGAGAAGGGCCTGACCTGAGGTTCTTCGGACGAGCTGACTGGGCTCCAGACATGCGTCTGGAACATGATGACCAAGAAAATCAAGCTCGTCGACGTGATCCAGGTTATGCTTTTTCGCCGGATCCTACTGTGCCAACACCGGACTTGGCATTTGTGGGAGTTTGATCCGGCCAAACACCAGATGCTACTAGAGTTCTTCGACACGATGAACGAAGACATCTGGAAAGTGCTCTTCAAGGCCGGTGAGACACCACCGCCCACGACAAAGGATCGCGGGCTTAGCTTAAAACGCCAGGATAATTCGGTAGGTTCTTTCATGTTTTCAAGGTGTACCCTTTACTGGCATATTTTGAAGGAAAGGTCTAAGAATTCCTATTAATGTTTCCAGGCCTGGATAGAGACAGCGGAGCGGATTAACTGTCCGGCTCCGCTACCCGAAGACCAAGAATTCCCACTTCTGACGAAGATGTTGTTTCCGGCACCTTATGAGGTGCCGGAGAAGACGGCCAAGAAAGCAGCCAAAGGGGCCAAGAAGGGCCCTCTCCAAAAAGGCGCCCCGGACATGACGTCCGAAGAAGAAACTTCTTCTTCGTCCGCCGATGATGATGATGAAGAGGAGGAAGAAAACGACTCCCCACCTGAAGTGGGGAAGAAGAAGAGAGCGGCCCCCACAAATATGGAGGCGAAAGCGCCTAAGAGGGTTAAAGGCTCCCTCGCGGATAACTCCGCGTGGGGTGTTGATAGCAGTCCAGAGCGACCTCGCCGGACTAAGCCTCAGGCCGCTTCGTAAGTACCAGAATCCGCAAACGGCTGGCCTTCCTGGTTTGTAATATTGACATATTTTAAACTTTGTCACTACAGTCCGGCATGCGACAGCTCCCCACAATCCTCGACAGAGGATTCGCTGGACTCGAAGGAGATGGCTAGCATGTCTCCGCCACCTGCTCATTCCGTCTCACCCAAGGGTGATGACGAGGTGGTGTCCCAAAAGACCTTCCCAGACCGGGGGAAGTTTCCGGAGATCATCGAGGTGACACCCCAGGATGACTCCTTGGCCACCGGATACATGGGGGAAAAAGTCCCCATGGGGACTGGTGACGGGGCCCAAATTCCCTTAGGACCTCAGCCGGACACCGTTCCGGAGATCTACACGTCTCCGGGGTCTAGCGAACGGCATTCCCCACAAGGAGGGAATGTTCCTGTTTCGCAGGTGACCTCTGTCCAACCAGAGGCACCGGATAATCTGCTGGAGGCGCTACGAGGCGCCTCTATCGTGGATGAACATCGTGTCATTATGGGCACGGTAAGAGAGAAGGTTTAGTTCGTCAAAAGCGGACTGACCAAAGCCTGCACTAGCCTTCTAACGGGCTTTGAGGTAAGTAATGTGATTGTAGAAAAAATGTCACAGTATAGACAGTAGCCCCTGATGCTCTGCTCGGTGTTTAGAAAGAAAAAGCCGAACAGAGGATCGAGAAGAATTATCGCAGGAGTCTAATGTAAGTTGTCTATGTGAATAACCAGGTATCGCTGCAGGCTGCCACCACTCATGCTGCGGAGGTCTCCGGACTGAAGCGGAAATTGGAGCGGGCCGAGGAGGAGCTCGGCCTTGTGAAGAAGCAGCTGGAGGATAGTCAAGGTATGCAGTAACCTGCGGGTACATTTCAAGAAAAAATGAATAGTCCGTCCGGACTAAACTGCCATAAACTTTATTAGGGGCCGCAACCAAGGTGGCATCCCTCAAGAAGGCGTTAGCCGAGGCCGAGGACAACGCGGCCAACGAACGCGTTGCGCGCGAGAAGCACGAGGCTCGGGTTAGCGAGGCGCAACAAGAGCTCTAGGACGCGGTCAAGAAGTTTGAGTCCTTGGAGCGCGATTGTAAGGCGCAAGAGTCCGAATTGGCGAAGGCCTGCCAGAGCGTATAGGATGCACGAGCCAAAGCCCAGAACGCCCTCCAGGAAATTCAGGTGGCCAAGGAGATTGTAGTAGGTAAGTCTTTCACCATGCAAAGCAAGTATATAGAAGAAACAGTCCTTGTACTTATCCGAATTTGGGTTTTCCAGGGGTGTTTACGGATCTGCCGCGCAACATATCAGATGCTGCCGAGCATTTTAGAGCCGAAGAAGGGATGTCTATGGAGAAGCTGTTCTGGTCTCAATATCTTGGACCCAAACATCCGGTGCCCTTTAGCGACCAGCTGAAGTAGTTGGTCGAGCTGCACAGGTCAGCGGATCTAGCCATGAAGGACTTGATAGTCCGGCTGTGGCCTGCTGAGCCTGTACCTAGCAGCTACTTCGGACTTGTTAAGTGGCTTGTGAGTGCCTGTCCGCGGCTCGAAGCCGTGAAGCGGTCGGTCTGTATTGAAGGTGCGCGTATGGCATTTGCCCACGTCAAGACGCATTGGGCAAAGCTGGATGCCAAGAAGCTGATGACCGATGGGCCGCCGGAGGGCAAGGAGCATCGTCGACCCAAGCTCTATTTTGATGGTGTCCTGGAGGGGTCCCGCCTTGTGGAGGAGCAATGTTCGAAGGATGTTATATTCCCATGAGAACATTTGTATTATCCTGTCCTGTAATATGGAGCAATTATGTTATGTAATATAATGCTTGTGATTTTAAATTTTACCTCCTGTGCAGCCGTTTATGAAATCTGAGGGTTGACCAGTCGTCGGCTTCTGCCCCCACGTAGAGAGTACGGGGGTGTTCGGGATGAATCTAAACACTCTTTACTCCATATTCTGGTCCTTAAAGGAGGTGTTTAGCGCAACGAACAAGGCAATCAGACTATGAGGCCTTTACCGCCCTCACTTAGCCATAGGAGTTTGACAATTAAGAAAGTTGGAGAAGCCCCTGGTATTCGGAAGACCGAACTAGGGGCACTATACACGCCTAATCAGAGGGACCGATTCTTCGCAAGAAGCGGAAAAAATCTCTAACGATTTGGAACCTCTCGAATAGCTGACCGGCTCTCGCCGCATCATGACAGTCAGTTTTCGGCTTTCTCTACTGAGGTGCTCGTCCGGAAGAACCGGGACATAGTCGCAGTAGTTCTCCCTTTACTACCCTAGCCGATATAGCGGAACGTAAGGTAGTAAGCACAGGAGCCGGGCAACCCAACTATTGACCAAAGACATGATTCGGAGCCGATGCATATAATGCTATAAGTTCGGGGTGCCGAACTATATTATAAAAGTGTTCGGACTTTTATTGCCGTAGTGCGGGGTGTGATGAAGCCCCTGGCGTAGTAATACGTACCATGGTGTACGTGTGCAATGAGTGATAAATACCAAGGTGAGGAAACGGGAAAATGAAATAATAAGCTGACGCTACCGTGTATTCACCATTGTGATGTAACTAGTACGTCTAGGCGTACTTCGTACAAGTAATGCGATAAGCAATTAAGGCTATTTAACGCGCCGCAACCAAGGGCGAGATCCGTGTGGGTATGTAAAACAAGTATGGCAATCGTTTAGTAGAGACCACCTGGATGTTCCCTTGAAGCCGGAGCTCCTTGCCTCCTTGGTGTGTTCTGCAAGCGGGTCGTCCGTATAAACCTCGAAAAGAGAAAAAACCCATAATAAAAAGAAAAAGTAAAAGTGTGCGAAACCAGGGTTGGTCGAGCCGCACTGTGGATCGCGAACGAGTTATGCCTCCGTCGGTACCCATAGGGTTTTGAGTGCATAGATATGTACGCGCGGTACCAATGCCCTGTTGCAGTGTAGTTCGGACCTTTTTAACAGTGTGCAGGGGCTCGGCGGCCAGATTATGGTGCCGCTTGAGAGGGCCGCTCTATACCTCTGCTGCTTGGGTGGCGGTGTGCTCCTCTGTTCGGAGGGAGCATTCCGTATTGCCATTGACCGTTATGACACCGCGTGGACCAGGCATCTTGAGCTTGAGATAAGCATAGTGTGGCACTGCGTTGAATCTAGCAAACGCGGTTCGTCCGAGCAGTGTGTGGTAGCCGCTGCGAAAGGGGACGATATCGAAGATTAACTCTTCACTTCGGAAGTTGTCCGGGGAGCCGAAGACCACCTCCAGCGTGATTCAGCCTGTGCAACGGGCCTCTACGCCTGGTATGACTCCTTTAAAGGTAGTCTTTGTGGGTTTGATGCATGAGGGATTAATGCCCATCTTCCGTACTGTATTCTGATAGAGCAGGTTTAGGCTGCTTCCACCGTCCATTAGGACTCGTGTTAGGTGGAATCCGTCGATGACTGGGTCGAGGACCAGTGCGGCTGAACCACCATGGCAGATGCTAGTTGGATGATCTCGGCGGTCGAAGGTGATCGGGAATGACGACCACGGATTGAATTTTGGGGCGACTGACTCTACCGCATAGACGTTCCTGAGTGCGCGCTTGCGCTCCCTTTTGGGGATGTGTGTAGCGTATATCATGTTCATCGCTTTGACTTGAGGGGGAAATTTCTTTTGCCCCCCAGTGTTCGGCTGCCGGGGCTCCTCGCCATCGTCCTCGCTCTGTGATTCCCCTTCCTTGTTTCTGCTATTGACCTTGATGGCTTGTTTAAAGACCTGGCAATCTCTTTTAGTATGGTTGGCCAGTTTGTCTGGGGTGCCTATTGGAAATATGCTCTAGAGGCAATAACAAATTAGTTATTATTATATTTCCTTGTTCATGATAATCGTTTATTATCCATGCTATAATTGTATTGATAGGAAACTCAGATACATGTGTGGATACATACACAACACCATGTCCCTAGTAAGCCTCTAGTTGACTAGCTCGTTGATCAATAGATGGTTACGGTTTCCTGACCATGGACATTGGATGTCGTTGATAACGGGATCACATCATTAGGAGAATGATCTGATGGACAAGGCCCAATCCTAAGCCTAGCACAAAGATCGTGTAGTTCGTATGCTAAAGCTTTTCTAATGTCAAGTATCATTTCCTTAGACCATGAGATTATGCAACTCCTGGATACCGTAGGAATGCTTTGGGAGTACCAAACGTCACAACGTAACTGGGTGGCTATAAAGGTGCACTACGGGTATCTCCGAAGGTTTCTGTTGGGTTGGCACGAATCGAGACTGGGATTTGTCACTCCGTGTGACGGAGAGGTATCTCTGGGCCCACTCGGTAGGACATCATCATAATGTGCACAATGTGACCAAGGGGTTGATCACGGGATGATGTGTTACGGAACGAGTAAAGAGACTTGCCGGTAATGAGATTGAACAAGGTATCAAGATACCGACGATCGAATCTCGGGCAAGTACAATACCGCTAGACAAAGGGAATTGCATACAGGATTGATCGAATCCTCGACATCGTGGTTCACCCGATGAGATCATCGTGGAACATGTGGGAACCAACATGGGTATCCAGATCCCGCTGTTGGTTATTGACCTGAGAACATCTCGGTCATGTCTGCATGGTTCCCGAACCCGTAGGGTCTACACACTTAAGGTTCGATGATGCTAGGGTTATAAAGGAAGTTTGTATGTGGTTACCGAATGTTGTTCGGAGTCCCGGATGAGATCCCGGATGTCACGAGGAGTTCCGGAATGGTCCGGAGGTAAAGAATTATATATGGGAAGTCCTGTTTTGGTCGCCGGAAAAGTTTCGGGTTTTATCGGTAATGTACCGGGACCACCGGGAGGGTCCCGGTGGTCCACCAAGTGGGGCCACCAGCCCCGGAGGGCTGCATGGGCCAAGTGTGGGAGGGGACCAGCCCCAGGTGGGCTGGTGCGCCCCCCCACAAGGGCCCAAGGCGCCTAGGGTTTGGGGAGGGGGCGCCTCCACCTAGCTTGGGGGGCAAGTTTCCCCTCTCCCCCCTTGGCCGCCACCCTAGATGGGTTTGGGGCTGCTGCACCCCTTGGGGTGGAAACCCTAAAGGGGGCGCACCCCCTCCCTCTCCCCTATATATACTTGAGGACTTTGGGGCTGCCAACACATGAGTTTTGACCTCTCCATGGCGCAGCCCTGCCTCTCTCCCTCCTCCTCTCCCGCGGTGCTTGGCGAAGCCCTGCAGGATTGCCACGCTCCTCCACCACCACCACGCTGTCGTGCTGCTGCTGGATGGAGTCTTCCCCAACCTCTCCCTCTCCCCTTGCTGGATCAAGGCATGGGAGACGTCACCGGGCTGCACGTGTGTTGAACGCAGAGGTGCCGTCCGTTCGGCACTAGGATCTCCGGTGATTTGAATCACGATGAGTATGACTCCATCAACCCCGTTCACTTGAACGCTTCCGCTTAGCGATCTACAAGGGTATGTAGATGCACTCCCCTTTCCTCGTTGCTAGATTACTCCATAGATTGTTGTTGGTGTTGCGTAGAAAATTTTGAATTTCTGCTACGTTCCCCAATAGTGGTATCAGAGCTAGGTCTATGCGTAGTTTCTATGCACGAGTAGAACACAAGTTGTTGTGGGCGTTGATTTTGTTCAATATACTTACCGTTACTAGTCCAATCTTGTTTCGACGGTATTGTGGGATGAAGTGGCCCGGACCGACCTTACACGTACACTTACGTGAGACAGATTCCACCGATTGACATGCACTTGTTGCATAAGGTGGCTAGCGGGTGCCAGTCTCTCCCACTTTAGTCGGATCGGATTCGATGAAAAGGGTCCTTATGAAGGGTAAATAGCAATTGACATATCACGTTGTGGTTTTTGCGTAGGTAAGAAACGTTCTTGCTAGAAACCCATAGCAGCCACGTAAAACATGCAAACAACAATTAGAGGACGTCTAACTTGTTTTTGCAGGGTATGTTATGTGATGTGATATGGCCAAAAGAATGTGATGAATGATACGTGATGTATGAGATTGATCATGTTCTTGTAATAGGAATCACGACTTGCATGTCGATGAGTATGACAACCGGCAGGAGCCATAGGAGTTGTCTTAATTTATTGTATGACCTGCGTGTCAATGAACAATGCCATGTAATTACTTTACTTTAGTGCTAAACCGTTAGCCATAGTAGTAGAAGTAATAGTTGGCGAGACAACTTCATGGAGACACGATGATGGAGATCATGATGATGGAGATCATGGTGTCATGCCGGTGACGATGATGATCATGGAGCCCCGAAGATGGAGATCAAAAGGAGCAAAATGATATTGGCCATATCATGTCACTTTTTGATTGCATGTGATGTTTATCATGTTTTTGCATCTTATTTGCTTAGAACGATGGTAGTAAATAAGATGACCCCTCATTAAAATTTCAAGAAAGTGTTCCCCCTAACTGTGCACCGTTACGAAAGTTCGTCGTTTTGAAGCACCACGTGATGATCAGGTGTGATAGATTCTAACGTTCACATACAACGGGTGTAAGACAGATTTACACATGCGAAACACTTAGGTTGACTTGACGAGCCTAGCATGTACAGACATGGCCTCGGAACACGGAGGACCGAAAGGTCGAACATGAGTCGTATAGAAGATGCAATCAACATGAGATGTTCACCGATGATGACTAGTCCGTCTCACGTGATGATCGGACACGGCCTAGTTGATTCAGATCATGTATCACTTAGATGACTAGAGGGATGTCTATCTAAGTGGGAGTTCATGAAATAATTAGATGAACTCAATTATCATGAACATAGTCAAAAGGACTTTGCAAATTATGTCATAGCTTACGCTTTAGTTCTACTATTTTAGATGCGTTCCTAGAGAAAATTTAGTTGAAAGTTAATAGTAGCAATTATGCAGACTGGGTCCGTATACTGAGGATTGTCCTCATTGCTGCGTAGAAGGATTATGTCCTTAATGCACCACTCAGTGAGCTGAACCTCGAACGTCAGTTGTAGATGTTGCGAACATCTGACATACACGTTTTGATGACTACATGATAGTTCAGTGCGTAATGCTAAATGGTTTAGAATCGAGGCACCAAAGACGTTTTTTGAAACATCATAGAACATATGAGATGTTCCAAGGACTGAAATTATGATTTCAGGCTAGTGCCCACGTCAAGAGGTATGAGACCTTTGACAAGTTTCTTAAGCCTGCAAACTAAGGAGAAAAGCTCAATCGTTGAGCATGTGCTCAAATTGTATGAGTACAACAATCGCTTGAATCGAGTGGGAGTTGATCTTCCAGATGAGATAGTGATGGTTCTCCAAAGTCACTGCCACCAAGCTACTAGAGCTTCGTGATGAACTATAACATATCAGGGATAGATATGATCCTTGAGATATTCGCGACACCGCGAAAGTAGAAATCAAAAGGGAGCATCAATTGTTGATGGTTAGTAAAATCACTAGTTTCAAGAAAGGCAAGGGCAAGAAAGGGATACTTCATGGAACGACAAATCAGTTGCTGTTCTAGTGAAGAAACCCAAAGTTGAACCCAAGCCCGAGACTAAGTGCTTCTGTAATAAGGGGAACGGTCACTGAAGCAGAACCACCCTAGATACTTGGTAGATGAGAAGGCTGGCAAGGTTGACAGAAGTATGTATTGGACATACATTATATTAAATGTGTACGTTACTAGTACTCCTAGTAGCAGCAGGGTATCAGATATCGGTTCGGTTGCTAAGTGTTTGTAACTCGAAATAAAAGGCTACAAAATAAACGGAGACTAGCCAAAGGTGAGACAACGATAGGTGTTGGAAGAATTTCCAAGGTTGATGTGATCAAACATCGCACGCTCCGTCTACCATCGGGATTGGTGTTAAACCTAAATAATTGTTATTTGGTGTTTGCGTTGAGCATGGACATGATTAGATTATGTTCATCGCAACACGGTTATTCCTTTAAGGAGAATAATGGTTACTTTGTTTATTTGAATAATACCTTCAATGGTCTTGCACCTAAAATGAATGGTTTACTGAATCCCGATCGTAGTGATACACATGTTCATGCCAAAAGATATAAGATAGTAATGATATTACCACATACTTGTGGGACTGCAATTTGAGTCATATTGGTATAAAACGCATGAAAAAGCTCCATGTTGATGGATCTTTGGACTCAGTTGATTTTGAATCACTTGAGACATGCAAATCATACCACATGGGCAAGATGACTGAAAGGCCTCGTTTTTCAGTAAGATGGAACAAGAAAGCAACTTGTTGGAAGTAATACATCTTGATGTGTGCAGTCCAATGAGTGCTGAGGCATGTAGTGGATATCGTTGTGTTCTTACTTCACAGATGATTTGAGTAGATGCTGAGTATATTTACTTGATGAATCACGAGTCTGAATTATTGAAAGGTTCAAGTAATTTCAGGGTGAAGTTGAAAGATCGTCGTGACAAGAGGATAAAATATATATGATATGATCATAGAGATGAATATCTGAATTACGAGTTTGGCATAGAATTAAGACATTGTGGGAATGGTTTCACAACTAATACAGCCTGGAACACCATAGTGTGATGGTGTGTCCGAACATCATAACTGCACCCTATTGGATATGATGCATACCATGATGTCTCTTATCAAATTACCACGATAGTTTATGGGTTAGGCATTAGAGACAACCACATTCACTTTAAATAGGGCACCACGTAATTCCGATGAGATGACACCGTATGAACTATGGTTTAGAGAAACCTAAGCTGTCATTTCTTAAAAGTTTGGGGCTGCGACGCTTATGTGAAAAAGTTTTAGGCTGATAAGCTCGAACCCAAAGCGGATAAATGCATCTTCATAGGACACCCAAAACAGTTGGGTATACCTCCTGTCTCAGATCCGAAAGCAATAGGGATTGTTTCTAGAATCGGGTCCTTTCGCGAGGAAAAGTTTCTCTCGAAAGAATTGAGTGGGAGGAAAATAGAACTTGATAAGGTTGTTGAACGTTTACTTCAACCAGAGAGTAGCGTAGCATAGGAAAAACGTTTCTGTGGCACCTGCCTCAGTTGAAGAGAAAGCTAATGATGATGATCATGGAGCTTCAGATCAAGTTACTCTCGAACCTCATAGGTTCACAAGGGTGTGTACAACTTCTAAGTGGTAACCCTGTCTTAAAAGGTCACATTGTTGGACAACGATGAACCTATGAGCTATGGAGAAGCGATGGTGGGCCCGGATTCCGAAAATTGGCTCGAGGCCATAAAATCTAAGAGAGGATCCATGTATGAAAACAAAGTGTAGACTTTGGAAGAACTGCTTGATGGTCATAAGGCTGTTAGGTACATATGGATTTTAAAAGAAAGACGGACAATGGTGGTAAGTATCACCATTAAGAAAGCTCGACTTGTCGTTAAGATGTTTTCCGACAAGTTCAAGGAGTTGACTACGATGAGACTTTCTCACTCGTAGCGATGCTAAGAGTCTGTTGGAATTATGTTAGCAGTTACTGCATTGTTTATGAAATCTTGCAGATACGATGTCAAAATATTGTTTCCTTGACGATTTTTTTGAGGAAAGGTTGTATGTGATACAACCAGAAGGTTTTGTCAGTCCCGAAAAATGCTAACAAGTATGCAAAGCTCCAGCAATCCTTCTAAGGACTGGAGTAAGCATCTCAGAGTTGGAATGTACGCTTTGATGAGATGATCAAAGCTTTTGGGTTTATACAAAGTTTATGAGAAACTTGTATTTCCAAAGAAGTGAGTGGGAGCACTATAGAATTTCTGATGAGTATATGTTGTTGACATATTGTTGATCAGAAATGATGTAGAATTTCTGGAAAGCATATAGGGTTATTTGAAAAGTGTTTTTCAATGGAAAACCTGGATTAAGCTACTTGAACATTGAGCATCAAGATCTATAAGGATAGATCAAAACGCTTAATGGTACTTTCAAATGAGCACATACCTTGACATGATCTTGAAGGTGTTCAAGATGGATCGGCCAAAGAAGGAGTTCTTGCCTGAGTTGTAAGGTATGAAGTTAAGACTTAAAGCTCGACCACGGCAGGAGAAAGAGGAAGGATGAAGGTCGTCCCCTATGCTTTTGTCACAGACTCTATACGGTATGCCATGCTGAGTACCACACCTGATGTGTGCCTTGCCACATGTCTGGAAAGAGGGTACAAAGGTGATCTAGGAGTAGATCACCAAATAGCGGTCAAAATTATCCTTAGAGGAATAAGGATATGTTTCTTGGTTATGGAGGTGATAAAGAGTTCGACGTAAAGAGTTACGTCGATGCAGGCTTAACACCTATCCGGATAGCTCTGAGTAGAGATATCGGATACGTATAATGGAGCAACAATTTAGAATAGCTCCAAGTAGAATAGTTATTTAAAATGGCTCCAAATATAGCGTAGAGATTTACGAAGTACATACGTATCTGAATGTTGCAGACCTGTTGACTAAAACCTCTCTCACAAGCAACATGATCAAACCCAGAACTCATTGAGTGTTAATCACATAGTGATGTGAACTAGATTATTGACTCTAGTGAACTCTTTGGATGTTGGTCACATGGCGATGTGACCTGTGAGTGTTAATCACATGGCGATGTGAACTAGATTATTGACTCTAGTGCAAGTGGGAGACTGTTGGAAATATGCTCTAGAGGCAATAACAAATTAGTTATTATTATATTTCCTTGTTCATGATAATCGTTTATTATCCATGCTATAATTGTATTGATAGGAAACTCAGATACATGTGTGGATACATAGACAACACCATGTCCCTAGTAAGCCTCTAGTTGACTAGCTCGTTAATCAATAGATGGTTACGGTTTCCTGACCATGGACATTGGATGTCGTTGATAACGGGCCCCCACGGCCTGAATATGACTAGAAACCCATCCAAGGGCCAGGATTCAGGCCCGCAGGAGGCCCAGTAGGCCCACAGGCATAGCAGTGACAATTAGGCCCGTAAGCCTGCAATGGAGAGGAGCTCGAGAGGGGTGCAGCAGTGGGGCTTATAAACCACTGCGCACCCCTATCAACTAGCGAGGTGGGACTAAACTTTCAACGCAACAGCTGCACAAGGCCTTTGGTCTCGGTTGGTGGCACCAACCGGGACTAAAGGGGGGCATTGGTCACGGTTTGTGCCACAAACCGTGACCAATGCCCCCCTTTAGTCCCGGTTGGTGCCACCAACCGAGACCAAAGGCCGCCACTTCCTGCCCTTTGGGCTGCTGAAAAGAGGCCTTTGGTCTCGGTTGGTGGCACCAACCAGGACTAATGCCCACCTTTGGTCCCGGTTGCTGCCACGAACCGGGACTAAAGGCTCTGCTATATAAGCCCACACTTTGGAAATTTTTGCCAACTGCTCCATTCCCCATCACCGACGCCGCCAGGCTGCTCGTCCTCCTCGTTGCCGTCGCCGCGCCCTGCCCCATCGCCATCGCTGCGCCCTGCCCCGTTGCCGTCGCCGCGCCCTGTCGCTGTCGTCATCGTCGCGCCCTCCTGCCCGTCGCCGGCCGCCCTGCCCCGAGCTCGCTGCCGTCCGCCCTGCCCCGAGCCCCGCCTCCTCGTCCCCGTCGCCGTGTGCCGCCCCGAGCCTGCGGCCGTTCCTGTCGCTGTGTGCCACCCCGAGCCCGTCGTCCCCGTGACCGCGTGCCGCCCCGCGCACGCCGTCCCCATCGCCGGCATCCCCGAGCCCGCCGTCCTCCTTCCCGTCGCTGGCCTCCTCTCCCCGTCGCCGCCCGCCCCCAGTGAGCTCCCCCCTTTCCCATCCCCGTTGCCGACGACGCCACCCATTGCCGCCGCTGCTCTCTGTTCATATATGCAAAAGTTACATTTTTAGAAAATCATCTATATATGTTCAGAAAAGTTCTATATGAATTTGGTTATATATATGTTCAGAAAAGTTCTATATGTATGTGGCTATGTATGTGTATGTGGCTATGTGAATATGCAAAGAAGAGGAGATGAAGAAGATGATATATTTTCTTATTCGTGGGTGTGTCGAGAGGGTCATCGATAACTTTAGTGAATTTTAGGTTATTTTCATTTTAGGTCATTTTAGGTCGTGGGTGTGTCGAGAGGGCGGCCAAGGGGTCGAGGGTCGTCGAACATGAGAGGGGGGATGATAGATGATGATGAGGGGGGGGGAGGGGGGACGTCGGACATTCATGAGAGAGGCGGGGAAGAAGGGGAAGAAGAGGGAGAAGAAGAGGGGGTCGAGAGGGGGTCTAGGGTCGCCGAGGGGTCGAGGGTCGTCGAACATGAGAGGAAGAAGAGGATAAAAAAAGAAGAGGAATAAGAAAAAAAAGAGGAGAAGAAAGAATAGAGGAGAAGATCTCCTCTATTCTTTCTTCTCCTCTTTTTTTTCTTCTTCTTCCTCTTTTTTTTATCGGGAACGAGGGTCGTCGAGGGTCGCCGAGCGGTAGAGGAAGAAGAGGATAAAAAAGAAGAGGAAGAAAAAAAAGAGAGGGGTCGACGGTCGCCTAGGGGTCGAGGGTGAGAGGGGGTCTAGGGTCGCCGAGAGGGGAGAGGAAGACGGGGAGAAATAAATAAGAAGAAGAAAAAAGAAGAAAAAGAAGAGGAGAAGAAGAAAGGAATAGAGGAGAAGAAGAGAAAAATAGAATATATATTCTATTTTCTCTTTTCTCCTCTATTCCTTTCTTCTTCTCCTATTTTTTTTCTTCTTTTTTTTTCTTCGACACGTGGGGGGGGGGTCGAGAACGTCGGACATTCATGAGAGAGGCGAGGAAGAAGGGGAAGAAGAGGGAGAAGAAGAGGAGTGGAAGAAGAGGAAGTCTTCTCCTCTATTCTTTCTTCTCTTCTTTTTTCTTCTTCTTCCTAGTGTCAAAGTATTGAAGAAATCCATGGCTTCATCATTAGCCGGAAGTAACCAGGGCATGACGAAGTCCTCCAAAGTTATTTTGGAATGGTGCCCCGGATAGGATAATTTGCCTTTTTGTATGAATTTCAGCAAAGGCCTTCCAAATAACGATATTTGGAAGGTTCTTGCTAAACTTTGTACCAAAAAGCGAATTATCCTATCTAGGACTCCGTTCCAAAATAACTTTGGAGAGCTTCGTACCATCATGCACCTGTTACTTTCGCCTAATGATGAAGACATGGTTTTGTTCAATCCTTTTACACTAGGCAACCTCCCGACCCCTTGGCGATCCTCTCGAACATGAGAGGAAGAAGAGGATCGCCGAGGGGTCGAGGGTTCCAGGGTCGTCGAGGGTTCGAGGGGTTGAGGATCGCCGGGGGTCGAGAGAGGTTTCCTAGTGTCAAAGTATTGAAGAAATCCATGGCTTCATCATTAGCCGGAAGTAACCAGGGCATGATGGAGTCCTCCAAAGTTATTTTGGAATGGTGTCCCGGATAGGATAATTTGCCTTTTTGTATGAATTTCAGCAAAGGCCTTCCAAATAACGATATTTGGAAGGTTCTTGCTGAACTTTGTACCAAAAAGCGAATTATCCTATCTAGGACTCCATTCCAAAATAACTTTGGAGAGCTTCATACCATCATGCACCTGTTACATTCGCCTAATGATGAATACATGGTTTTGTTCAATCCTTTTACACTAGGCAACCTCCCGACCCCTCGGCGATCCTCTCGAACATGAGAAGAAGAAGAGGATAAAAAAAGAAGAGGAAGAAGAAAAAAAAGAGGAGAAGAAATAATAGAGGAGTTCTTCTCCTCTATTCTTTCTTCTCTTCTTTTTTTCTTCTTCTTCCTCTTTTTTTATCGGGAACGAGGGTCATCGAGGGACATAGATGTAGTGTCGTCGTTGTCGATATACCCCCTCCCGATAGCTTCAACACGTGGTGGGGGGGTCGATATTACCCCCTCCTTGAAGCGTTCTCGAGGCCACCCCAAACCCTTGAAGCGTTGTCGAGGCCACCCCAAACCCTAGAGAAGCAGCGTCGAGGCCACCCGAAACCCTAGAGAAGCAGCGTCGAGGCCACCCGAAACCCTAGAGAAGCAGCGTCGAGGCCACTAATTAATATATATGATTCCTTACTATGATTAGGTAGCTAGTTCTACGTTTGCCACTAATATATCCATCTGTCATGTTTGAATAATAAT
The DNA here is from genome assembly GCF_056163025.1 of Triticum urartu. Classification (NCBI taxonomy): domain Eukaryota; kingdom Viridiplantae; phylum Streptophyta; class Magnoliopsida; order Poales; family Poaceae; genus Triticum; species Triticum urartu. The sequence goes on along the minus strand of NC_141873.1, from coordinate 521,536,363 downwards.
TTCCATGTTGTAAATATTTGTAGAAACTATGGACACCGCCCGAGACGAAGCAAAAGAAGCGTTGTTGAGGGACATAATCGCAGAAGGAAGTGATGCCGTCTCGTTCTTTCTCAATGACACCGATGGTCTGGAAGGAGAGCATGAAGAAGCTGGCTACGGTGACCTAATGCCGGTGCAAGAAGAAGAACATGAGGACGGCTCCGGTGACCCAATGCCGGTGCAAGAAGGAGACCGTGATGATGGCTCCGATGACCGAACCGAGTCTGGCTAGGTATATATATATATTAGTTAAGCCTGTGCTGACTAGCTAATTGATGCATTCATTGTTTTGGTATGTACACATATTAATTAAGTCTTTGTTCTTTTTTCTAGCCCTCCAGATCGAGCACAACTTCGGTAAAGAGACGAGGCCCGAAGAAAAAGTTGAGCTCGGATGAAAGGTTTGAGATCATAGCAATCGCGCCCGACGGCCAACCGATTGAACCCATCCGAACAAAGAACGCATTTGTTGCTCAGTGCGGGGTTCTGGTTAGGGACAAGATCCCGATTAGCATCCAGCAATGGTTTAAGCCGGCTACAGAAGACCCTGAGGTGTCTTATGTCAATGATATGCAGAAAAATGATCTTTGTACTGAGCTGAAGTCAAATTTCACCCTACCGCCAGAGGATAATCCAGAGAAGCCAGTTAAATAGAAATTAATCAAGTCTTTTGCTCTTAAGAGGATGGCAGAACTATTCAGGAGGTGGAAGAAAGAGCTGAATAAGTTTGTCGAAAATAATGAGACACCAGAATTCAAGGGCAGATATGAGAAGATCAGAGATCACTGACCCGCATTTGTGGCCCACAAGACATCGGAAAAGAGTAAGAAGATGTCAGCGACAAACAAGCAAAATGCTGCGAAGAAGAAGCATCACCATCGCACGGGGTCAGGTGGCTACCTCGTAGCCCGGCCTAAGTGGGCCAAGACTGAGAATGATTTGGTTGATAAAGGGATCGAACCAGAGACAATTAACTGGCCAGACCGTTGCCGGATTTGGTTCTTCGGGGCTGGCGGAACCTTGGACCCTGTAACAGGGAAGTGAATTTGGACGAACGATCAAATGGACATACCAGTCAGGAAGCTTAAGTAGTATATCGAAGCAGCGCAGCAAGGGACGTTCTTTCGAGACAGAGAGAACGACGAGCGCACAATGGCCCTCGGGAATCCTGAGCACCCAGGACGGACACGAGGCACGCCAGGTTCCATTCCGTGGAAGGTTGGGTTTTCGGACGCAGGCGGTTACAAATCCCATGAGAGGAGGAAAAAAGTGCAGCAGGCGCTGCAAGCAAGGGGACAAGCGATAGAGGAACGAGAAGAAAATCGCAGCAAACGTACTACCGAAGCTTCCCCCGAAGCTTCCCCGCCATCTCAGCGGAGAAGCAGCATGGCTTCCACCGAGCTGCTTCAGCCGGAGCATGCCTTGATGGCTCCTGCCAGCTATCCCATGGATGCTATCATGGAGTCTCAAAATTTCCACCTTATGATGCAATGGATGAATTTGAAGGTCAAGGCGGCTGTTGGCTCTGTTTATCCTACTGAACCTGGCGCAACTTTTCACTGCCGGCCGATTCCAGAAGGATATGCTAGGGTGATGGTGGATGAAATAACGGAGGGATTTGAGGACCTCCAGCTTGACCACCCTATCGGTGAAGGGGAGACTAGGCTGGGGTCTGCTCTGAAGACTCCATGCCTATGGCGGAAGGAGCTCATCAACCTTCCGAACTGGACGCCTCCGCCTCCTCCTCCTCCAGCAAGTCAGGGCACTCCGCCTCCTCCACCGCCTCCTCCTCCGGCGAGTCAGGGCACTTTGCCTCCTCCACCGCCTCCTCCTCCGGCGAGTGATAATCAGGGCACTCGACCGGCTCCTTCTCCAGCGCGTGGCGGCACTCCGCCTCCTTCTCCGCCTGCACCGACGCGCCCGAGCAGCCAGCCTCCTCCTTCTCCGCCTCGTCAGCAAGGGCGGAAGAGACCTGTTGCCGCTCCGGCTGCTCCGGCGCGTCGTAGTCCTTCTCCTCCGCCTCGTAAGCAAGTAAAGAAGACAACCGCTCCGTCTGCTCGGCAGGCGTCTAACAGTACAACCAGAGGCGGGAGGACATACAGATTCGGTCCTTCTCTGAAGACTCCAGAGAAGTTACCATACGAGAGGACCCCGGAGGAGAACGCCGAGATCGCGCGAACCGAAGTGGATGACTGGTTTCAAGGGTTGAAAGAAAAGAGACATCCACCTCCGGAGGAGAAGGTAGATCTGGTGAAACCGAAGCGCACTCTGGCTGCCCTGACAAAACCACCCAAGTCTCCGCCGAAAGGAAACTATGAGCGCGTTATTGGAAAGGAATTTGCCGAAGCGGAGCGGTCGGGAAGTACTGTCAGTGATCAAAGGCTGAAAGAACGACGAGCTGGGAAACAAATTGCCCAGCTTAGCGAACAAGCGAAGCAATCGTGCCCCCCGCTCAAGGTGCCTAGCGACAACGTCGCTAATGATTACCCCTTGTAATCCTTGTACATGATTTCCTTTGCTTTGAATAAAGTTAAATGCTGTGGGGGTATCCCCTACAGTTCCCACTCAAAAAAACGTCGCTAATGATCCGAGGATGGTGCCCGGTTATAGCAATCTTGGCGATTACCTGCCCAACGATGTACATTATGAACCCATGGAGGTGCAGATGCGAAGATACTAGTACGGGAAGCCTCTCGTCAAAGATGAAAGATCTCTATCAACGATGATGCGAAGATTGCATGATTGGTACTTGAAAATCTGCAGAGACTCTGGGGGGAGGAGTACTTTGTATGTGAAAGTTAAAAAGGAGCATGACCTCATTGGAATTGAACTGTTGCCTATTCCATTTGAGGAGTTCTTTAAGTTTTTCGATCAATTGGCCCTCGATAAAACAACGGTCGCCTGCTACTGTCTGTAAGTAGTACTACTTCTATCATTAAGTCTCTCTATATAGCTCAGCTCTTTCATTGCATGTATTTATAATCATCCTCACTATATTATGCAGATTGAAGATCGCCGAATTGAAGAAAAGAAAAGTCGGTGATATTGGGTTCATTAACACATATCTCATAGATGCAACTCAGGTTAAATTTCATGCCACAGCTACCGAGGCCAACTTGCTACGATCGTTGGTATTAAATGAAAACAAAGATATAATACTCTTTCCTTACAACTTCAAGTGAGTGTTACTGTCTTGTGCGTATTCGGTTTCCCTTATATATTAGTCAAGGTTATAGTAATGTAATTGATGAGTTATGCATGCGTGTGCAGTTTCCACTATATTCTCCTAGAGATTAAGCTTGAGCAGGGACTAGTAACCGTCTTAGACTCAAGACGAAAAGATCCCCAGGACTATGCAGACATGACTCAAATACTCGAGAAGTAAGTTAAATCGATCATTATCCACCATATCAGCAACTTTGTTCATTTCCTGATATATCAAGTAATTGTTTTCTTTGTCCGACAGGGTTTGGAGAAAATTCACCAGAAAAGCTCCGGGACTGCCGAAGGAGCTGCAATTTAGACACCCGAAATTAAGTACTATAGTAGCATGTTCCGCCCATCTACTAGTGATTCAAGCGCTAGTTTCATCAATACCATTTGGCATTCTTGCTTATCAGTTTGATTGACCTCTATTTCTTGTAAAGTGGTTGTGGTAGGAACAAGGGAATGATTTCTGTGGATACTACGTTTGCGAGTCCATCCGCCACACGACCTATGAGCGGGGCTACACTGACGAACAATATGAAGTACGTAAATAACAACATTCACAATTTTATTTTATTACCATCATTTGTGTTGAGTTTCATTCATTCATATATATATATATATGTATTGACCCCCTTCTTTAAATTAGATGTTTCGGAAGCGGGATGAACTCCTAGCACCAGCTCGCATGCGAGCAATTCAAGAGGAATTGGCGGCATTCTTTCTTGACCACGTGATCGCTGAAGATGGAGAATACTATGTGGACCCTGAGTCTGTATGATTATATTTGTAGGAGATAATTATTATATATTTGTAGCTGGTAGTGTCGGATAGATTTACGAGAACTTGTTGTTCGACCAATCTGTCGGAGAAGGAGAGGTGGTCGATATCACTTCTCTCTGTATGCATATATGTTCATGACGATCTTCTGTTTCCTTCGTTTGCTTACTAGCTAGCTAGCGTGTCTAGTCCTCTCTATACGTATGTATAGTACGTAGCGTCGACCAAGAACGGACATAAGAGAGGACACTTCTCTCTATTAATTATAGCTAGCTAACACAATATATGAAACACCTAAATTAACCCCCCAAAACCCCCAAACCCCCCCTTAAAAAAAACTAAAACCCCAGCCACAGAAATGCTGACGCGTGGATGCCTATTGGTCCCGGTTGGTGCCACCAACCGGGACCAAAGGGTCTCCTGCCTGGGCTCCGCGCACTGCCCATGTGGAGGCCCATCTGTCCCGGTTCTGGATTGAACCGGGACTAAAGGGACATGGCATTAGTACCGACCCTTTAGTCCCGGTTCCAGAACCGGGACAAAAGGCCCTTATGAACCGGGACAACAGGCCCTTTTTCTACCAGTGTATGTGATGTGATATGGCCAAAAGAATGTGATGAATGATATGTGATGTATGAGATTGATCATGTTCTTGTAATAGGAATCACGACTTGCATGTCGATGAGTATGACAACCGGCAGGAGCCATAGGAGTTGTCTTAATTTATTGTATGACCTGCGTGTCAATGAACAACACCATGTAATTACTTTACTTTAGTGCTAAACCATTAGCCATAGTAGTAGAAGTAATAGTTGGCGAGACAACTTCATGGAGACACGATGATGGAGATCATGATGATGGAGATCATGGTGTCATGCCGGTGACGATGATGATCATGGAGTCCCGAAGATGGAGATCAAAAGGAGCAAAATAATTTTGGCCATATCATGTCACTTTTTGATTTCATGTGATGTTTATCATGTTTTTGCATCTTATTTGCTTAGAACGACGGTAGTAAATAAGATGATCCCTCATTAAAATTTCAAGAAAGTGTTCCCCCTAACTATGCACCATTGCGAAAGTTCGTCGTTTCGAAGCACCACGTGATGATCGGGTGTGATAGATTCTAACGTTCACATACAACGGGTGTAAGACAGATTTACACATGCGAAACACTTAGGTTGACTTGATGAGCCTAGCATGTACAGACATGGCCTCGGAACACGGAGGACCGAAAGGTAGAACATGAGTCGTATAGAAGATGCGATCAACATGAGATGTTCACCGATGATGACTAGTCCATCTCACGTGATGATCGGACACGGCCTAGTTGATTCGGATCATGTATCACTTAGATGACTAGAGGGATGTCTATAGTGGGAGTTCATGAAATAATCAGATGAACTCAATTATCATGAACATAGTCAAAAGGACTTTGCAAATTATGTCATAGCTTACGCTTTAGTTCTACTCTTTTAGATGCGTTCCTAGAGAAAATTTAGTTGAAAGTTAATAGTAGCAATTATGCGGACTGGGTCCGTATACTGAGGATTGTCCTCATTGCTGCGCAGAAGGATTATGTCCTTAATGCACCACTCAGTGAGCTGAACCTCGAACGTCAGTTGTAGATGTTGCGAACATCTGACATACACGTTTTGATGACTACATGATAGTTCAGTGCGTAATGCTAAATGGTTTAGAATTGAGGCACCAAAGACGTTTTTTGAAACATCACAGAACATATGAGATGTTCCAAGGACTGAAATTAGGATTTCAGGCTAGTGCCCACGTCAAGAGGTATGAGACCTTTGACAAGTTTCTTAAGCCTGCAAACTAAGGAGAAAATCTCAATCGTTGAGCATGTGCTCAAATTGTATGAGTACAACAATCGCTTGAATCGAGTGGGAGTTGATCTTCCAGATGAGATAGTGATGGTTCTCCAAAGTCACTGCCACCAAGCTACTAGAGCTTCGTGATGAACTATAACATATCAGGGATAGATATGATCCTTGAGATATTCGCGACACCGCGAAAGTAGAAATCAAAAGGGAGCATCAATTGTTGATGGTTAGTAAAATCACTAGTTTCAAGAAAGGCAAGGGCAAGAAAGGGATACTTCATGGAACGACAAATCAGTTGCTGTTCTAGTGAAGAAACCCAAAGTTGAACCCAAGCCCGAGACTAAGTGCTTCTGTAATAAGGGGAACGGTCACTGAAGCAGAACCACCCTAGATACTTGGTAGATGAGAAGGCTGGCAAGGTTGACAGAAGTATGTTTTGGACATACATTATATTAAATGTGTACGTTACTAGTACTCCTAGTAGCAGCAGGGTATCAGATATCGGTTCGGTTGCTAAGTGTTTGTAACTCGAAATAAAAAGGCTACAAAATAAACGGAGACTAGCCAAAGGTGAGACGACGATAGGTGTTGGAAGAGTTTCCAAGGTTGATGTGATCAAACATCGCACGCTCCGTCTACCATCGGGATTGGTGTTAAACCTAAATAATTGTTATTTGGTGTTTGCGTTGAGCATGGACATGATTAGATTATGTTCATCGCAACACGGTTATTCATTTAAGTAGAATAATGGTTACTCTATTTATTTGAATAATACCTTCAATGGTCTTGCACCTAAAATGAATGGTTTACTGAATCCCGATCGTAGTGATACACATGTTCATGCCAAAAGATATTAGATAGTAATGATATTACCACATACTTGTGGGACTGCAATTTGAGTCATATTGGTATAAAACGCATGAAAAAGCTCCATGTTGATGGACCTTTGGACTCAGTTGATTTTGAATCACTTGAGACATGCAAATCATACCACATGGGCAAGATGACTGAAAGGCCTCGTTTTTCAGTAAGATGGAACAAGAAAGCAACTTGTTGGAAGTAATACATCTTGATGTGTGCAGTCCAATGAGTGCTGAGGCATGTAGTGGATATCGTTGTGTTCTTACTTCACAGATGATTTGAGTAGATGCTGAGTATATTTACTTGATGAATCACGAGTCTGAATTATTGAAAGGTTCAAGTAATTTCAGGGTGAAGTTGAAAGATCGTCGTGACAAGAGGATAAAATATATATGATATGATCGTAGAGATGAATATTTGAATTACGAGTTTGGCACAGAATTAAGACATTGTGGAAATGGTTTCACAACTAATACTGCCTGGAAACCATAGTGTGATGGTGTGTCCAAACATCATAACTGCACCCTATTGGATATGATGCATACCATGATGTCTCTTATCGAATTACCACGATAGTTTATGGGTTAGGCATTATAGACAACCACATTCACTTTAAATAGGGCACCACGTAATTCCGATGAGATGACATCGTATGAACTATGGTTTAGAGAAACCTAAGCTGTCATTTCTTAAAAGTTTGGGGCTGCGACGCTTATGTGAAAAAGTTTCAGGTTGATAAGCTCGAACCCAAAGCGGATAAATGCATCTTCATAGGACACCCAAAACAGTTGGGTATACCTCCTGTCTCAGATCCTAAAGCAATAGGGATTGTTTCTAGAATCGGGTCCTTTCGCGAAGAAAAGTTTCTCTCGAAAAAATTGAGTGGGAGGAAGATAGAACTTCATAAGGTTGTTGAATGTTTACTTCAACCAGAGAGTAGCGCATCACAGGAAAAACGTTTCTGTGGCACCTGCCTCAGTTGAAGAGAAAGCTAATGATGATGATCATGGAGCTTCAGATCAAGTTACTCTCGAACCTCATAGGTTGACAAGGGTGTGTACAACTTCTAAGTGGTAACCCTGTCTTAAAAGGTCACGTTGTTGGACAACGATGAACCTATGAGCTATGGAGAAGCGATGGTGGGCCCGGATTCCGAAAATTGGCTCGAGGCCATAAAATCCAAGAGAGGATCCATGTATGAAAACAAAGTGTAGACTTTGGAAGAACTGCTTGATGGTCATAAGGCTGTTAGGTACATATGGATTTTAAAAGAAAGACGGACAATGGTGGTAAGTATCACCATTAAGAAAGCTCGACTTGTCGTTAAGATGTTTTCCGACAAGTTCAAGGAGTTGACTACGATGAGACTTTCTCACTCGTAGCGATGCTAAGAGTCTGTTGGAATTATGTTAGCAGTTACTGCATCGTTTATGAAATCTTGCAGATACGATGTCAAAATATTGTTTCCTTGACGATTTTCTTGAGGAAAGGTTGTATGTGATACAACCAGAAGGTTTTGTCAGTCCTGAAAAATGCTAACAAGTATGCAAAGCTCCAGCAATCCTTCTAAGGACTTGAGTAAGCATCTCGGAGTTGGAATGTACGCTTTGATGAGATGATCAAAGCTTTTGGGTTTATACAAAGTTTATGAGAAACTTGTATTTCCAAAGAAGTGAGTGGGAGCACTATAGAATTTTTGATGAGTATATGTTGTTGACATATTGTTGATCAGAAATGATGTAGAATTTCTGGAAAGCATATAGGGTTATTTGAAAAGTGTTTTTCAATGGAAAACCTGGATTAAGCTACTTGAACATTGAGCATCAAGATCTATAAGGATAGATCAAAACGCTTAATGGTACTTTCAAATGAGCACATACCTTAACATGATCTTGAAGGTGTTCAAGATGGATCAGCCAAAGAAGGAGTTCTTGCCTGAGTTGTAAGGTATGAAGTTAAGACTTAAAGCTCGACCACGGCAGGAGAAAGAGGAAGGATGAAGGTCGTCCCCTATGCTTTTGTCACAGGCTCTATACGGTATGCCATGCTGAGTACCGCACCTGATGTGTGCCTTGCCACATGTCTGGCAAGAGGGTACAAAGGTGATCTAGGAGTAGATCACCAGATAGCGGTCAAAATTATCCTTAGAGGAATAAGGATATGTTTCTCGGTTATGGAGGTGATAAAGAGTTTGACGTAAAGAGTTACGTCGATGCAAGCTTAACACCTATCCGGATAGCTCTGAGTAGAGATACCGGATATGTATAATGGAGCAACAATTTAGAATAGCTCCAAGTAGAATAGTTATTTAAAATGGCTCCAAATATAGCGTAGAGATTTGCGAAGTACATACGGATCTGAATGTTGCAGACCTGTTGACTAAAACCTCTCTCACAAGCAACATGATCAAACCCAGAACTCATTGAGTGTTAATCACATAGTGATGTGAACTAGATTATTGACTCTAGTAAACTCTTTGGATGTTGGTCACATGGCGATGTGACCTGTGAGTGTTAATCACATGGCAATGTGAACTAGATTATTGACTCTAGTGCAAGTGGGAGACTGTTGGAAATATGCTCTAGAGACAATAAAAAATTAGTTATTATTATATTTCCTTGTTCATGATAATCGTTTATTATCCATGCTATAATTATATTGATAGGAAACTCAGATACATGTGTGGACACATAGAAACACCATGTACCTAGTAAGCCTCTAGTTGACTAGCTCGTTAATCAATAGATGGTTATGGTTTCCTGACCATGGACATTGGATGTCGTTGATAACGGGATCACATCATTAGGAGAATGATGTGATGGACAAGACCCAATCGTAAGCCTAGCACAAAGATCGTGTAGTTCGTATGCTAAAGCTTTTCTAATGTCAAGTATCATTTCCTTAGACCATGAGATTGTGCAACTCCCGGATACTGTAGGAATGCTTTGGGAGTACCAAACGTCACAACGTAACTAGGTGGCTATAAAGGTGCACTACGGATATCTCCGAAGGTGTTTGTTGGGGTGGCACGAATCGAGACTGGGATTTGTCACTCCGTGTGACGGAGAGGTATCTCTGGGCCCACTCGGCAGGACATCATCATAATGTGCACAATGTGACCAAGGGGTTGATCATGGGATGATGTGTTACGAAACGAGTAAAGAGACTTGCCGGTAACGAGATTGAACAAGGTATCGGGATACCGACGATCGAATCTCGGGCAAGTACAATACCGCTAGACAAAGGGAATTGCATACGGGATTGATCGAATCCTCGACATCGTGGTTCATCCGATGAGATCATCGTGGAACATGTGGGAACCGACATGGGTATCCAGATCCCGCTGTTGGTTATTGACCGGAGAACGTCTCAGTCATGTGTGCATGGTTCCCGAACCCGTAGGGTCTACACACTTAAGGTTCGATGACGCTAGGGTTATAAAGGAAGTTTGTATGTGGTTACCGAGTGTTGTTCGGAGTCCCGGATGAGATCCCGGATGTCACGAGGAGTTCCGGAATGGTGTGAAGGTAAAGAATTATATATGGGAAGTCCTGTTTTGGTCGCCGGAAAAGTTTCGGGTTTTATCGCTAATGTACCGGGACCACCGGGAGGGTCTCGGTGGTCCACCAAGTGGGGCCACCAGCCCCGGAGGGCTGCATGGGCCAAGTGTGGGAGGGGACCAGCCCCAGGTGGGCTGGTGCGCCCCCCCCCACAAGGGCCCAAGGCGCCTAGGGTTTGGGGAGGGGGCGCCTCCACCTAGCTTGGGGGGCAAGTTTCCCCTCTCCCCCCTTGGCCGCCACCCTAGATGGGTTTGGGGCTGCCGCACCCCTTGGGGTGGAAACCCTAAAGGGGGCGCACCCCCTCCCTCTCCCCTATATATACTTGAGGACTTTGGGGCTTCCAACACATGAGTTTTGACCTCTCCATGGCGCAGCCCTGCCTCTCTCCCTCCTCTCCCGCGGTGCTTGGCGAAGCCCTGCAGGATTGCCACGCTCCTCCACCACCACCACGCCATCGTGTTGCTACTGGACGGAGTCTTCCCCAACCTCTCCCTCTCCCCTTGCTGGATCAAGGCATGGGAGACGTCACCGGGCTGCACGTGTGTTGAACGCGGAGGTGCCATCCATTCGGCACTAGGATCTCCGGTGATTTGAATCACGACGAGTACGACTCCATCAACCCCGTTCACTTGAACGCTTCCGCTTAGCGATCTACAAGGGTATGTAGATGCACTCCCCTTTCCTCGTTGCTAGATTACTCCATAGATTGATCTTGGTGTTGCGTAGAAAATTTTGAATTTCTGCTACGTTCCCCAACAGTGCCATGTATCTGGCAAGGACGATCGAGTATGCGGTCCAAGATGGATGGTCCTCCGTCGCTCCTTTTATAGGGCATCTTTCGCTGGCTGGACTTGGAGCCACTGAATCCGACGTGAACTATAGTGTCATCGGTGTTATCGCCATTGCTTCGGCGTTTGTGTCTGTTGCGCCGGAGCTTGCCGGTGCTGTTCTTGGCCTCGGAGGGGCCTGCTTCGATGGTTGTGTTCTTGCTGTGAGCCAGCCAGCTGTCCTCACCCGCGCAAAAGTGGGTCATGAGTGCCGTAAGGGCTGCCATAGACTTCGGCTTTTCTTGGCCGAGGTGGCATGCTAGCCATTCGTCATGGATGCTGTGTTTGAAGGCTGCTAGGGCCTCGGCATCCGGAAAGTCAACGATCTGGTTCTTTTTGGTTAGGAACCTAGTCCAGAATTTTTTGGCTGATTCTCCAGGTTGTTGAACTATGTGGCTTAAGTCATCGGTGTCTGGTAGCCGGACATAAGTTCCTTGGAAGTTGTCCAAGAAGGCTTCTTCCAAGTCCTCCCAGCTGCCGATAGAATTTTCAGGCAGGCTGTTAAGCCAGTGCCGAGCTGGCCCTTTGAGTTTTAGTGGGAGGTATTTAATGGCGTGGAGGTCATCTCCTCGAGCCATATGGATATGGAGAATAAAATCCTCGATCCATACTGCAGGATCGGTTGTGCCGTCATATGATTCAATATTGATGGGCTTGAACCCCTCGGGGAATTCGTGATCCAGTACTTCATCTGTGAAGCAGAGAGGGTGTGCGGCACCTCTGTATCGGGCCACATCGAGGCGTAGCTCTGATGGAGTCCGTTTGCGGCATTCGCCCCGGGCGTGGTTAGGTTTGTCACACCCGAATAGGTAGCCGTCGTCGTGCCTTGAGGTACGTTGATGCGATCCGTAGATCGATCTTGTATGTCCTGCTCTAGTGTCTAGGATCTGCCGGAGGTCGTACGTGTGACCCCGAACTCTCCCGTCTCTATTTTTACGGAGCGGTGGGGCAGGCTGATGTTCGGCCTGAGTTGCCGCTTTATCCCGACCGTGGGTTGGCCAGTCGGCCGCCCTGTCTCGACCACGTGGTGGTCGTTCCGCATTACGTGAGGGAGATATGTGCTCTGGTGCCTCCTCATCTAATTGAGGTAGCAGTCTGCGTTTTGGGTAGCTCTTGGCTGGGCACTTGAGGTCGTATTCTTCGGCTGTCAGGACATCAGTCCATCTGTCGACGAGCAGATCTTGTTCAGCTTGAAGCTGTTGCTGTTTCTTTTTCAGGCTCCTTGCAGTGGCTATGAGCTGAAGCTTAAAATGCTCCTGTTCCAGAGGATCCCCAGGCACGATGAAGTCTTCGTTGCCGAGGCTTGTCTCCTCCTCGGAGGGTGGATGGTAACTATCGTCCTCCGAGTCATCTTCTATGGCATGTTCATCAGGGTTGTCTTGCCTGTTGTCATGTTCCTCCTGTTCGGATGCAGCTCCGACAGGGTCTTCATTGTTTTCGGCGTCGCTCGGAGTACTATTTTCTCCGGTGCCAGTGTTGCCGTCTTTTGAGTGATGAGGCTTTGAACGGCGTTTGGGGCGCCGGCGCTTGGACTGCGTCTCAGAGGGTTTATTCGCGTCTGGCTCTTCTTTGTCGTCACCAGATCCTTTAGGTGTATCAACCATGTACACGTCGTACGAAGAGGTAGCCGTCCAACGTCTAGTGAATGGCGGGTCTTGGCCTTGCTCCTTGTCGGCATCGTCATCCATACCGTTGATGTCTTCGGAGCCATAGTCAAGCACATCGGTTAAGTCATCGACAGTGACTATGAAGTGGGTGGCGGGTGGGAAGCAAAATTCCTCGTCATCCGCCTCCAGCTCGAACCGAACATAGTTCGGCCATGAGTCCTTCTCCAAGGACAAATTCTTTAAAGAGTTTAGCACGTCACCCAGGGGTGAATGCTGGAAGACGTCTGCGGCGCTAAATTTGGAAATTGATAACCGATCCAGCTCGGTGTCCGCAGGCGTACGTGGTCCGGAACTTACAGCGGGAGACGATTCAGGAGTTCTATTGACGCAAATATTGTGAGATGTAGAGTCCGTGTGTGGCTCCAATGCCGCGGACTTTGTGGCCTCGGATGGCACGATCTGCTTCGGTTCTGAGGCCGTTGCAGCAACAGGAATCATCTCCTGGGTGTAATCCGATGACAGATTTAAATCATGTTCATCGGGGTGAGGGGGAGCTATCGCTGCGGTCTCAAACTCATTGAAGGTCAAGTCTCCACGGGTATCCGTGACGTAGTTCAAGCTTCCAAATTTGACCTGATGGCCAGGGGCGTAGCTATCGACCTGCTCCAGATGGCCAAGCAAGTTGGCCCGCAGTACGAAGCCGCCTGACATGAAGATTTGCCCGGGGAGGAAGGTTTCTCCTCGGACGGTGTCACTATCGACGATTGAAGGGGCCATCAAACCTCTTGTCGATGTCACAGTGGAACTCTCAATGAAAGCACCAATGTCGGTGTCAAAACCGGTGGATCTCGGGTAGGGGGTCCCTAACTATGCGTCTAGGATCGATGGTAACAGGAGATGGGGGACACGATGTTTACCCAGGTTCGGGCCCTCTCTATGGAGGTAATACCCTACTTCCTGCTTGATTGATCTTGATGAATATGAGTGTTACAAGAGTTGATCTACCACGAGATCATAATGGCTAAAACCCTAGAGGCCTAGCCTATATGACTATGGTCATGAGTATCCGCCTATCCGGACTACGCCCTCCGGTTTATATAGACACCGGGGGGATCTAGGGTTTACATAGAGTTGGTTACATAAGAAGGAATCTTCATAATTGGTCACCAAGCTTGCCTTCCACGCCAAGTAGAATCCAATCCAGACATAGGTACAGTCTTCGGCATTCATTTCTTCACAGCCCATCAGTCCGGCCCAATGGATAATAGGTCGGACGCCCGAGGACCCCTTAGTCCAGGACTCCCTCAACCGAAGAGGCATACCTTCCTGCCATTTCGTGAAACACCTCGCTAGCGGTGGAAGCAGTGCCGTTGAGCGGCATCGCCGGGGACCCTCTTGCCGGGTCGGAGGGAGTGGATGAAGGAGCCGGCCTCTTTGTAGCCGGAATCCTCTTCGGCTTTACGCCCGAGACCTTGCCGACCTTCTCCGCCGCCGGCCGGGATCGCGCAGCGGCGTTGGCGCCCGGAGCATGGGCCTTCTCGGCGGGGCTAGCCGGATTCCCACCCTGCACGACCACGTTGCCTTGCTGATACGTCTCCAATGTATCTATAATTTTTTTATTGTTCCATGCTATTATATTATCTGTTTTGGATGTTTAATGGGCTTTAATATACTCTTTTATATTATTTTGGGGACTAACCTATTAACCGAAGGCCTAGTGCAAATTGATGTTTTTTGCCTATTTCAGTGTTTCGCAGAAAAGGAATATCAAACGGAACCCAAATGGAATGAAACCTTCACGAGGATCTTTCTTGGAACAAATGCACTACAGGAGACTTGGAGTGGAAGTCAGAGATGCAACGAGGTGACCACGAGGCAGGAGGGTGCGCCCAGGGGGGTAGGCGCGCCCCCAACCTCGTGGGCCCCTCGTAGCTCCACCGACCTACTTCTTTCACCTATATATACTCTTATAGCCTAAAAACATCCAGGAGAGCCACGAAACCACTTTTCCACCGCCGCAACCTTCAGTACCCATGAGATCCCATCTTGCGGCCTTTTCCGGCAATCTGCCGGAGGGGGATTCGATCACGGAGGGCTTCTACATCAACACCGTAGCCTCTCCGATGATGTGTGAGTAGTTTACCATAGACCTTCGGGTCCATAGTTATTAGCTACATGGCTTCTTCTCTCTCTTTGATTCTCAATACAAAGTTCTCCTCGATGTTCTTGGAGATCTATTCGATGTAATATTCTTTTGTGGTGTGTTTGTCGAGATCCGATGAATTGTGGGTTTATGATCAAGTTTATCTATGAACAATATTTGATTCTTCTCTGAATTCTTATATGCATGATTTGATATCTTTGCAAGTCTCTTGGAATTATCAGTTTAGTTTGGCCTACTAGATTGATCTTTCTTGCAATGGGAGAAGTGCTTAGCTTTGGGTTCAATCTTGCGGTGTCCTTTCCCAGTGACAGTAGGGGCAGCAAGGCACGCATTGTATTGTTGCCATCGAGGATAAAAAGATGGGGTTTATATCATATTGTTTGAGTTTATCCTTCTACATCATGTCATCTTACCTAATGTGTTACTCTGTTCTTATGAACTTAATACTCTAGATGCATGCTGGATAGCGGTCGATGTGTGGAGTAATAGTAGTAGATGCAGAATCGTTTTGGTTTACTTGATACGAACGTGATGCCTATGTTCATGATCATGCCTAGATATTCTCATAACTATGCGCTTTTCTATCAATTGCTCGGCAGTAATTAATTTGTTCACCCACCGTAATATTTTCTATCATGAGAGAAGCCACTAGTGAAACCTATGGCCCCCGGGTCTATTTTACATCATATTAGTTTATCGTCAACTTGCCAATTTCTATTGCTGTTTATTTTGCAATCTTTACTTTCCAATCTATACACCAAAAATACCAAAAATATTTATCTTATTATCTTTATCAGATCTCACTTTTGCAAGTGGCCGTGAAGGGGTTGACAACCCCTTTATTGCGTTGGCTGCAAGGTTCTTGATTGTTTGTGCAGGTACTAGGCGATTTGAGTGTAGTCTCCTACTAGATTGATACCTTGGTTCTCAAAAATTGAGGGAAATACTTATGCTACTTTGCTGCATCACCCTTTCCTCTTCAAGGGAAAAACAACGCATGCTCAAGAGGTAGCAAGAAGGATTTTTGGCGCCGTTGCCGGGGAGATCTACGCACAAGTCAAGACATACCAAGTACCCATCACAAACTCTTATCCCTCGCATTACATTATTTGCCATTCGCCTCTCGTTTTCCTCTCCCCCACTTCTAAAACGATTTCCGAAAACCTTTCCCTTTTCTTCACCCTTCTTCCGTTCGTCTTTTTGTTTGTGATGTCTTACTTGGCTCGTTTGCTCATTTGGTTGGAATAATTGTGTATTTATTACTAAACAGAGAACCTAAGATCTATGGATCCTCATCCGCTTGCTAATCTTTTTAAGAGATCCAATTATGATGAACTAGTTTCTATTGATTTGAGTGCACTAGATTATCTTTACGAGGTTTTGCTTGAAATTCATGAATGTGAAAGTTGTGATGAAGAAATTTATGAAGTGATTCACGATAGCTCCTTGAATAAAAAGCATGATTGCAATGATTTTACTATAAATTCTATTGATGTCAATTGTGCTAATAATATGCAAAACCCTAAGCTTGGGGATGATAGTTTTGCTATGTCCACTACTTGTTGCAATGATCATGATTGGGGTGATTCTTCTTATGATCTTGAAAATTTATTTAAGCCCCATGATGAATATGAGATTTATAATAATGTTTGCAATAATATTGAAAGTGGGTTTGGAAGAGTGTCAACTTTAGATCCCACATATTTGGAGAATTTTCAATCTTATGAAATTTTTGATAAAAGTGGGTTTGGAGAGGTCATGACTTTAGTTAATGTTAATCCCACTATTTTGG
The DNA here is from genome assembly GCF_056163025.1 of Triticum urartu. Lineage (NCBI taxonomy): Eukaryota > Viridiplantae > Streptophyta > Magnoliopsida > Poales > Poaceae > Triticum > Triticum urartu. The sequence continues at coordinate 521,519,685 of NC_141873.1, read as the reverse complement.
AAGAGTGTCAACTTTGCATACATGTGGATCGTGTTAAGAATATGTTTTGTGATAGCTATATTGTTGAATTTGCTTATGTTCCTACATGTAATTATTATGAGAGAGGAAAATATGGTTGTAGAAATTTTCATGTTACTAAATTACCTCTCGTTATGTTGAGATTGCTATTGTTTCTTTCCGTTTCCTTGCATATGCTAGTTTTTGCTTGCCTTGATAATTTGTTTTCCTATAAGATGCCTATGCATAGGAAGTATGTTAGACTTAGATGTGTTTGCCATGTGTTTTATGATTCTCTCTTTGTGCTTCAATTCTTGTCTTTCATGTGAGCATCATTGAAATCTCAATGCCTAGCTAAAAAGGCTTTAAAGAAAAGCGCTTGTCGGGAGACAACCAAATATTTTTCCTTTTTTTACAATAAATAATTCATCTAGCCTCTGTTTAGATACGGTTTTATGTTTTAATTAGTGCTTGTGCCAAGTAAAACCTTTGGGATAACCTACGGTGATAGTTAATTTGATCTTGCTGAAACACAGAAACTTTTGCGCGTAGGAAAATAATTTTCATAAATCACAGGAAGGTGATTTTCAGTTGATTATTTTTGTATAATATTAATAAACAAATTTCTTAGGACTTCGTAATTTCTTAGAATTTTTGGAGCTACAAAAGTATTTGAAACTATCATATTTCTACAGACTGTTCTGTTTTTAACAAATTCTGTTTTTCGTGTGTTGTTTGCTTATTTTGATGAATCTATGGCTAGTATAGGAGGGTATGAACCATAGAGAAGTTGGAATACAGTAGATTTAACACCAATATAAATAAAGAATGAGTTCATTACAATACCTTAAAGTGGTGGTTTGTTTTCTCACACTAACGGAGCTCATGAGATTTTCTGTTGAAGTTTTGTGTTGTGAAGTTTTCAAGTTTTTGGGTAAAGATTTGATGGATTTTGGAATAAGGAGTGGCAAGAGCCTAAGCTTGGGGATGCCCAAGGAACCCCAAGGTAAAATTCAAGGACAACCAAAAGCCTAAGCTTGGGGATGCCCCGGAAGGCATCCCCTCTTTCGTCTTTGTCTATCGGTAACTTTACTTGAGGCTATATTTTTATTCACCACGTGATATGTGTTTTGCTTGGAGCGTCTTGTATGATTCGAGTCTTTGCTTTTTAGTTTAGCACAATCGTCCTTGCTGTACACACCTTTTGGGAGAGACACACATGAATTAGAATTTGTTAGAATACTCTATGTGCTTCACTTATATCTTTTGAGCTAGATAATTTTGCTCTGGTGCTTCGCTTATATCTTTTTAGAGCACGGTGGTGGTTTTATTTTATAGAAATTATTGATCTCTCATGCTTCACTTATACTATTTTGGGAGTCTTTTAGAACATCATGGTAATTTGCTTTGGTTATAAATTTAGTCCTAATATGATAGGCATCCAAGATAGGTATAATAAAAACTTTCATATAAAGTGCATTGAATACTATGAGAAGTTTGATTCCTTATAATTGTTTTGAGATATGAAGATGGTGATATTAGAGTTATGCTAGTTGAGTAATTGTGAATTTGAGAAATACTTGTGTTAAAGTTTGCAAGTCCCGTAGCATGCACGTATGATGAACCGTTATGTGATGAAGTCAGAGCATGATTTATTTATTGATTGTCTTCCTTATGAGTGGCGGTCGGGGACGAGCGATGGTCTTTTCCTACCAATGTACCCCCTAGGAGCATGCACGTAGTACTTTATTTCGATAACTAATAAATTTTTGCAATAAGTATGTGAGTTCTTTATGACTAAGGTTGAGTCCATGGATTATACGCACTCTCATCCTTCCACCACTGCTAGCCTCTCTAGTACCACGCAACTTTCGCCGGTACCATATGACGGTGTCCTGGATTAGGGGGTACTCACCACGTCATCTCCCGACCAGCTGGATCGGGCCGAGGACCCCCATGGCGGTTCACTCATGGGCCAGTTCGGACAGCCCATGCCGCATACAAGAAGGACTCCACAAGACTTGGCGCCCAAGACAAGGACTCCTCTAAACCCTAGGCCTACGGTGCATATATAAACCAAGGCCAGGCTAGTCGTGGTAGATACATGTACTCTGTACTACACCCATATGAATACAATCAAAAGCAGCATGTAGGATATTATCTCATCAAGAGAGCCCGAAGCTGGGTAAAACCCCGTGTCCATGTTACCATCGCTCCCAGACGCCTAGCTTAGGACCCCTACTACGAGATACGCCAGATATTGAACCGACATTGGTGCTTTCATTGAGAGCCTGCTGGCGGTCGCCACGGGGCGATGGGAATTCGGATCGTCTCCGGCGTGATCTACGCATCGGAGCCGAGCTTTATGGTCGATGTCGGCATCTTTTGTCGCCGGCTCGACTGGTCACCTTGGCTTAACCAAGGATTGTGCCCTACCTCCAATCATCATGTTCGGACGAGGGCCTTCGTCAACATCAACTCCGATCTCTATCATGATCATGGAAGAATCATCCATGGAGCTCGGGGGCTCAACGTCAACATTGCCCTCGGGCGACCGTGCTGTTTTTTAGACAACAAACTTGTATCATCTGCCACCACCACCTCGAGCATCAGTTTGACAATTCCTTCAGTAAAATTGTGTGGAATTAAGTGTAGAACAACCATGCCAAATTTCGTCGAGTTCCGATGGAGGAATCACTGGCAATCTACGATATACCGGAGCCCTATCAAATCTGGATGGGAATCTGGACGAGTTTAGGGTGTGGTCTCCAGAGCCCAGATCGGAGGTCCTTTGGAAGATCCAACCGTTCAGCTGCTGCGGAATTCCCATATCTACCACCCCTCCAAATTTCAGCTCGATCCGACGGTTCAAACTCCGGGAACCTTTCGATGAGTGGACCAATTTTCGGATCTGTTTTCTGCGCGAATACGAATCCGGCCCGAGTTCATGTTTCTTCATGAACGAAATATTGGACACCCCTTTTGAAGGAATTTTTTTCTAGGGCATTGTGCGTTGTTTTTAAACACGTACCCATAAAATTTTAAGCCTCCTCCGAGGTAATCTTCACCATCACGCTGGTGTCAAACAAGTCCGACAATATTGCTCCACGGCTGCCGACCTGCGCTAGACACGTCGCCGCTTTGTTGAGCCGAGCTCAACTTCTTCGATCATCATCTCGGCAAGCCGAACAAGAGTTCGTCATCGCGAAGGATAAATCATCACCAGCATCGCGGCCCCATGGATTACATAGAGCGGGCACACCGGCATCGTCGCATGGTCACTTCATCAAGCCGGCATTGACCGCCACTACTAGGAAAAGGCCTACTAATGGTGCACCAGTTTTTCCTACTAATGGCGCATCACTGGTGCGCCATTAGTATCACGGCTCTAGTATTTATTACTAATGGCGCACCACTGGTGCGCCATTAGTATCTGGTATACTAATGGCGCACCACACAGTGTGCTTCACCATTAGTATATAACACCATGCGCCATTAGTATGCCTCCCAGGGGCCATATTTAACCATGTGCTTTGGCACACTAATGGCGCACTGCGGATGAATGTGCCATTAGTATACTTGGCATACTAATGGCGCACTGTTTCGTGATGCGCCATTAGTATGAATATTAGGTTTTTTTACTTTTCTGATTTTTGCACAGGTTACAAAATATATTATTTGACAGAATATAGATAGTAGCACACAGCAACAGCACATTCATCGAATACAATAGAAGATTAGTCTCCGAATACAATTCATCATATTAGTCTCCGAATTCAAAAGACCGAACAGAGATAAAACATTACAAGTCTCGAGACCGCGAGTATCGAGTTTGTCGGAAGTAATACTAATCCTAACAAGTCCTACTAATCATCATAATACAACTTCTACTCGTTATTCATAACAAGTCATACGATCATCATCTTGATAGTCATCGAACCAACCCTACTTAATTGTGCTTAGCACATGATCATCAGTATTAGGCAGGACCTAAATACCCTATTTAAGCTAAAATAGCATAAAACAATATAGACCCCGACTCTCCATTATGGAGAATGGAGAACATCCTGTCTCCAATTCTTGCGCTTCGCTTCCTTTTGCTTCCAAGAAGCTCCTTACGACTGTCCATACATTTTTTCCATCCTTTGATTTTCATGTCTCCACTTCTTTTAGAAATCTCGTATGGACAGTTGAGATTCGTAGGACGACCTGGCTGTATGTTCAAAACATTAAGACTACCTTTCTGATACATCATATGAGGCACACAATTCTCTGGGATTATCTGTTGAAAAACATAGTAATAACTTCATAGTTAGCAATGATGTACTAGTTTTAGAAGTATGCAAAAGATGCACGGATGTCGTAATAGTAAAAATCTTACCAGGGTATCTCCATGGTAGTTACCGTAGTTGAACACATGCACTAGTGGCATGTATTTACCATAATTTTGAGGAGTTTGATTGTGGATATTGTAATTCTCAATGTTAGTACAAAATCCGACCAGATGATTTTTCTCCTTGTAAGTTGTTAATTCGGAGCCATCGGTGTAGTGGGTTTTGTCTACCATCTCCCGCACATTCTTTGAACAATAAAAATAAGCTGTCAATGGAAATAAGCTGTCAACTATTTTGAAATAAACAATATAAATTAGCTAATAACTATGTTTGAGAAACTCACATAGCGGTAGAACTGGAGGCGTATCAACAAGGACCCAAATGTTCATATTGTCTTGGTTGATGTCAGGATTACCAAGATCCATGGTGATAAGCATACCCTCATCAAAACCATACATCTTGCAAAATGCTTCCCAATTTTTGCAACCAAAATGGGTTACGCTCTCAGAATTATATAGATTTACTTCAAAGTCCACATCGTGATGAGTCCTTAGGTGAATTTTCTTTGTTTCAGAAATTTCATGGTCTTCAAAATCCATCCTCTCCAAGACATAGCGTCTTGCATGGCATGGGATAAGCTATACTCGAATTGTAAAAGATGAAAATTACACGTTGAAATAGTTGAAGTCATGCTTAATTATGAAAATAACACTTGTCGTCGTTGTGTACCGTTTCAACTTCGAAGGTCTCCTCGAGCTTAATGCTGAAGCGCCGATCATCGTCCAGGTGAGGCATGTCGCACAGACCTCGATCGTCGTGGCACTCCCCCAGGAGACTTTCGTCGTCCGATGACGACATATCCTACGTTCATAATTCAAAACTACATCATTTAGGGTTTGTCGACACCGAGGCATCCTAAAAGCTAAGCTTTTATCATTTAGGGTTTGTCGACGCCGGGGCACCCTAAAAGCCTAAGGTTTCATCATTTAGGTTCTTATCGACACCGAGGCACCCTAAAAGCCAAGGTTTTATCATTTAGGGTTTGTCGACACCGAGGCACCCTAAAAGCCTAAGCTTTCATCATTTAGGTTCGTATCGACACCGAGGCACCCTAAAAGACAAGGTTTTATGATTTAGGGTTTGTCGACGCCGATGCACCCTAAAAGCCTAAGCTTTCATCATTTAGGTTCTTATCGACACCGAGGCACCCTAAAACCTATGGTTTAATGCAGCAAGAATAAAGGGGCAGTTGATCCTACTTAATTAAGTACTAAGATACCCCGGCCCATGCATTAGTCACAAGTACCCCATATGTCCTATTTTTAGCAAAGTCATGCTAAAATTCACGGAAAATTTCAGCATGACCTTTGCTGAAAATAGGACATATGGAGTACCCGAATTTGCCGGAACGGAAGTTAATCGACATTCCGGCAAACTCAAGGGCCTCTCGGGGTACAGCAGCAGCATCACAAGTTGACAAAATTCCCAAGTAGTACAGCAGCAGCATCACAAGTAGTACCAATGAACATATAGTCCAGCAAGTTGAAAAAGCTGAAGTTCTCAGTATGAAGAATCACACAACATAGAACCTACATTATGATGATACATTTGGAGATTGCACATACAGTTTTAACATAAGCATAATTGTTCTGGAGATTGCACATACAGTTTTTGACAGCACAGCACCTATGACAGCATATACAGTTTTCGTTATTGCTCCCAAATGAAATGACACTTTGACATGGCTGCAATTTTTAGTGTCTACTTATCTGCAATTTTTCAGTGTCTGCTTAGGAGAAATAGGTTTCAAACTTCAGCTTGCTTTGTATAAGGAGACTAAAAAACTATCTAAGGAGACTGTATGTGCCCCCCTCCTCCTCCGCCCGTCCTCCTCCGCCCGTAAGCCCCCTCCACTCCAAACCCCTGACCCCTTCTTGTCTCGTCTCTACAGGTAGACCGCGCCGGCAAGCGACCAGGACGACACCCGGAGAGGAGAGGAGGGCCTTCTCCTCACCATGTAGCCGCCGACCTTGTCCTGCTCGAGGAGGAGGAGCAGGAGGGGCGCACCCAGCCACCACAGTCGCCGTCGTTCAGCCACCCAAGGTGAAGGTGCCCCCAACTCCCCTCCGTCCCCTCTCCCCTCCTTGTTTCATTCGATCTAGCAGCCATGGATTTGGGTTCCTCAAGGCTGCCTAATTACTCTACCATGTGTTCCTACTACTAGCTCTAGCCATGGATTAGGGGCTAGTGTAGATGCAAAATAAGGTCAAATCCCTCTCGAATTTAGGTCAAATTAGGTTCAAATCCCTCTGAAATTAGTATGTAAAGCTCACTGTTCTGAAGTTCTGATCAGTTCAGTACCTTAGTAAGCAATAACACAAGCTTGCTGCTAGTTCAGTACCTTTTGCTGCTTGTTCCTCAAGGAGTTCTGCTCAAAATTAGCTCAACAAGTTGCATCTGGCTTTTAGAAAGCTATTTTGGCTTAAGAGGATAAGTTGTTGTATATACTGTCATAAAGTTCAGCAAGAACATGGCATCAACAGTGCTACTCTAGTATCTAGTCGGGGAGGGACAAAATGGACAGGGCATCATTGTAGCTGTACTGCACAACAAACTATTAGTCTTAGGATTAACACTCCTCATATGAGATGAGAGGATTTTTTTAAATGGCTTTTCCCTCTAGCTAGCTTTAAATGGCATCACTGTAGCTACTATCAGTTATTTTTGAACATCAAATTCAGTCTGTATCTTGCGTTCTTTTTTAGTTCAAAATTTCTCAAACTCTGAATAAATAAATTATTTGGAAAGAAGCACATGAGTATCAACAATAATTGTTTCTTTCTGCTTGAATCAATGGAGTACAATACAAGTTCAGGAACAAGGGACATTTTTTGCAATTGTGCACTCTCAATGCTCAAGTCTGGAAGTGTTTACAAATTCAAAGAGTTCACATGACTACTGGTCAAATACTCTAGTGTATTTAGTGTAAATCTAGTCTGAAACTAGTAGAGCTCTTGTTGATTTGCAAATTCAGTTTAAATAAAAATTTGGTACATGACTACTGATCATGTATGAAAGATGTTGCTACTGGATGAGCACAAGAACTAATTAGTAGATTTTGATTTTGAATGATTTTGAATTTTTATGACTAGTGATCAGGTTTCAAATGATTTTGAATTTTTATGATTTTTATGCACATAGGTGAAGCCACTAACTACACTTCAGGTTCTACTCCTGGAACACTTCAGGAATTTTACTTCATAACTGGAGTATTTTGATGATATTGGGGGGTTTTGTCTCCGACCATCGTGTCGTGATGATATTATGGGGTGTTGTGGGGTTGCAGCTGGGTGGGGTGGGGTAATGATTTTCTAGGTACCCCGAGAGGCCCTTGAGTTTGCCGGAATGTCGATTAACTTCCGTTCCGGCAAATTCGGGTACTCCATATGTCCTATTTTCAGCAAAGGTCATGCTGAAATTTTCCGTGAATTTTAGCATGACTTTGCTAAAAATAGGACATATGGGGTACTTGTGACTAATGCATGGGCCGGGTTATCTTAGTACTTAATTAAGTAGGATCAACTGCCCCTTTATTCTTGCTGCATTAAACCATAGGTTTTAGGGTGCCTCGGTGTCGATAAGAACCTAAATGATGAAAGCTTAGGCTTTTAGCATGCATCGGCGTCGACAAACCCTAAATGATAAAACCTTGTCTTTTAGGGTGCCTCGGTGTCGATAAGAACCTAAATGATGAAAGCTTAGGCTTTTAGGGTGCCTCGGTGTCGACAAACCCTAAATGATAAAACCTTGGCTTTTAGGGTGCCTCGGTGTCGATAAGAACCTAAATGATGAAACCTTAGGCTTTTAGGGTGCCCCGGCGTCAACAAACCCTAAATGATAAAAGCTTAGCTTTTAGGATGCCTCGGTGTCGACAAACCCTAAATGATGTAGTTTTGAATTATGAACGTAGGATATGTCGTCGTCGGACGACGAAAGTCTCCTGGGGGAGTGCCACGACGATCGAGGTCTGTGCGACATGCCTCACCTGGACGATGATCGGCGCTTCAGCATTAAGCTCGAGGAGACCTTCGAAGTTGAAACGGTACACAACGACGACAAGTGTTATTTTCATAATTAAGCATGACTTCAACTATTTCAACGTGTAATTTTCATCTTTTACAATTCGAGTATAGCTTATCCCATGCCATGCAAGACGCTATGTCTTGGAGAGGATGGATTTTGAAGACCATGAAATTTCTGAAACAAAGAAAATTCACCTAAGGACTCATCACGATGTGGACTTTGAAGTAAATCTATATAATTCTGAGAGCGTAACCCATTTTGGTTGCAAAAATTGGGAAGCATTTTGCAAGATGTATGGTTTTGATGAGGGTATGCTTATCACCATGGATCTTGGTAATCCTGACATCAACCAAGACAATATGAACATTTGGGTCCTTGTTGATACGCCTCCAGTTCTACCGCTATGTGAGTTTCTCAAACATAGTTATTAGCTAATTTATATTGTTTATTTCAAAATAGTTGACAGCTTATTTCCATTGACAGCTTATTTTTATTGTTCAAAGAATGTGCGGGAGATGGTAGACAAAACCCACTACACCGATGGCTCCGAATTAACAACTTACAAGGAGAAAAATCATCTGGTCGGATTTTGTACTAACATTGAGAATTACAATATCCACAATCAAACTCCTCAAAATTATGGTAAATACATGCCACTAGTGCATGTGTTCAACTACGGTAACTACCATGGAGATACCCTGGTAAGATTTTTACTATTACGACATCCGTGCATCTTTTGCATACTTCTAAAACTAGTACATCATTGCTAACTATGAAGTTATTACTATGTTTTTCAACAGATAATCCCAGAGAATTGTGTGCCTCATATGATGTATCAGAAAGGTAGTCTTAATGTTTTGAACATACAGCCAGGTCGTCCTACGAATCTCAACTGTCCATACGAGATTTCTAAAAGAAGTGGAGACATGAAAATCAAAGGATGGAAAAAATGTATGGACAGTCGTAAGGAGCTTCTTGGAAGCAAAAGGAAGCGAAGCGCAAGAATTGGAGACATGATGTTCTCCATTCTCCATAATGGAGAGTCAGGGTCTATATTGTTTTATGTTATTTTAGCTTAAATAGGGTATTTAGGTCCTGCCTAATACTGATGATCATGTGCTAAGAACAATTAAGTAGGGTTGGTTCGATGACTATCAAGATGATGATCGTATGACTTGTTATGAATAACGAGTAGAAGTTGTATGATGATGACTAGTAGGACTTGTTAGGATTAGTATTACTTCTGACAAACTCGATACTTGCGGTCTCGAGACTTGTAATGTTTTATCTTTGTTTGGTCTTTTGAATTCGGAGACTAATATGATGAATTGTATTCGGAGACTAATCTTCTATTGTATTCGATGAATGTGCTGTTGCTGTGTGCTACTGTCTATATTCTGTCAAATAATATATTTTGTAACATGTGCAAAAATCAGAAAAGTAAAAAAAATAAAACCTAATATTCATACTAATGGCGCATCACTACAGAGTGCGCCATTAGTATGCCAAGTATACTAATGGCGCATCTATCCGCAGTGCGCCATTAGTGTGCCAAAGCACATGGTTAAATATGGCCCCTGGGAGGCACACTAATGGCGCATGGTGTTATATACTAATGGCGCACTGGATGGTGCACCATTAGTATACCAGATACTAATGGCGCACTAGTGGTGCGCCATTAGTAAAAATTACTAGTGGCGTGCTACTAATGGCGCACCAGTGATGCGCCATTAGTAGGCAAAACTGGTGCACCATTAGTAGGCCTTTTCCTAGTAGTGAAGCCGATGTCCATCATGCCGACCTGCTTCAACACCTCGGCTGACATGGCAGCCGCAACGTCTCCTCACCGACCTGCTCCATCACCTCGGCTGGACCGGGGACTTGGTTATTTCTTCATCAACATACTCCGGTGACTTCGGCAGCCGACCAGCTTCGTCACGTTAGTTGGACCGAGGGCTTTGTCTCGGCAAGCCAACCTTTGCCAGCATCGCCATGCCGTCGCTTTATCGCCCATCAGGCAATGGGTGTGCGGATCGAGTCCCAATTTTGGGAGTCACATTTCTTCGGATTGCTACAACAAATAAACTAGGTGCTATTTATCCTAGTAATTTTTTGCTTGTTTGGGTTTATTTTTCCCAAGGAATTATTACTCTGGTTTGTTCCATCACATATACGCAGGTCTATCAAATGGTGGCCGCATTAACGACGGTCACATGGTGGTTCGGTAATGGACTTCGACTACGTCATGTGGTCTCTTTGGCAAGCCGAAGCCGTCGTCCCAATCGGCGTAAATCGGCTCGCGTGATCACCTTGTTGGTCGTGTTGCCATACCGACGTGTTCGGTTGCCTCAGGGACTTCGGCATCGTTGAGAGAGCTCTAGCTCATCGAGTGTTCAGTACACAGGCCATATGTATTTTATTAACTTCGCATAAATTATTAATTATGAAACATTTTTTTAAATTTATTATTATTCCTATTATCTCCAGCTTGCACTATTTTCTGTGCATAGATAAAGGATCCGGATCGGGCAGCGCTGTCACCTCTGCGTACCGACGTACCACGTCACCTCGGCTGGACCGAGGGCTTCGTCATTACTTCATTAACCCATGACGGGGACTTCGGCGTCACACTGTGGGCCTGCATTAGCCGTGCTATGTCGCCACTTCGAAGTACCGAGCTCTTTGCTCCGTCACCTCGGGACCGGCTTGGGGGCTGGGACCTTGTCCCGCCATAAGCTCGGGCCGTGCATTGATGACCCACAAGTATAGGGGATCTATCGTAGTCCTTTCGATAAGTAAGAGTGTCGAACCCAACGAGGAGCAGAAGGAAATGATAAGCGGTTTTCAGCAAGGTATTCTCTGCAAGCACTGAAATTATAGGTAACATATAGTTTTGTGATAAGATAATTTGTAACGAGCAACAAGTAACAAAAGTAAATAAACTGCAGCAAGATGGCCCAATCCTTTTTGTAGCAAAGGACAAGCCTAGACAAACTCTTATATAGAGAAAAGCGCTCTCGAGGACACGTGGGAATTATTGTCAAGCTAGTTTTCATCATGTTCATATGATTCGCGTTCGGTACTTTGATAATTTGATATGTGGGTGGACCGGTGCTTGGGTGCTGTCGTTACTTGGACAAGCATCCCACTTATGATTAACTCCTATTGCAAGCATCTGCAACTACAAAAAAAGTATTAAGGTAAACCTAACCATAGCATGAAATATATGGATCCAAATTAACCCCTTACGAAGCAACGCATAAACTAGGGTTTAAGCTTCTGTCACTCTAGCAACCCATCATCTACTTATTACTTCCCAATGCCTTCCTCTAGGCCCAAATAATGGTGAAGTGTCATGTAGTCGATGTTCACATAACACCACTAGAGGAAAGACAACATACATCTCATCAAAATATCGAAAGAATACCAAATTCACATGACTACTAATAGCAAGACTTCTCCCATGTCCTCAGGAACAAGCGTAACTACTCACAAAGCATATTCATGTTCATAATCAGAGGGGTATTAATATGCATAAAGGATCTGAACATATGATCTTCCACCAAATAAACCAACTAGCATCAACTACAAGGAGTAATCAACACTACTAGCAACCTACAAGTACCAATCCCAGACTTAGAGACAAGAATTGGATACAAGAGATGAACTAGGGTTTGAGAGGAGATGGTGCTGGTGAAGATGTTGATGGAGATTGGCCCTCTCCCGATGAGAGGAGCGTTGGTGATGACGATGGCGATGATTTCCCCCTCCCAGAGGGAAGTGTCCCCGGCAGAACAGCTCTGCCGGAGCCCTAGATTGGTTCCGCCAAGGTTCCGCCTCGTGGTGGCAGAGTCTCATCCCGAAAGCTTGCTTCTGATTTTTCTTTGGACAAAAGACTTCATATAGCAGAAGATGGGCACCGAAGGGCCAACAGGGGGCCCACGAGGCAGGGGGCGCACCCGGGGGGTAGGGCGCGCCCCCACCCTCGTGGCCAGGGTGTGGCCCCCCTCTGGTATTTCTTCCACTCAGTATTTTTTATTATTTCCAAAAATAACTTTCATGGAGTTTCAGGACTTTTGGAGTTGTGCAGAATAGGTCTCTAATATTTGCTCCTTTTCCAGCCCAGAATTCCAGCTGCCGGCATTCTCCCTCCTTATGTAAACCTTGTAAAATAAGAGAGAATATGCATAAGTATTGTGACATAATGTGTAATAATAGCCCATAATGCAATAAATATCGATATAAAAGCATGATGCAAAATGGACGTATCAACTCCCCCAAGCTTAGACCTTGCTTGTCCTCAAGCGGAAGCCGATAACGATAAATATGTCCACATGTTTAGAGGTAGAGGTGTCGATAAAATAAAATACGGACATGAGGGCATCATGATCATTGTTATAACACTAACATATATGGATAATGTCATATGATTTCTTATGCTCAAGTAGTAATCTATTCACAATGCAAAGTATGAAGCAGAAACTTCATTGAGAACTAACAAACTATAATCTCAGTCATTGAGGCAATTGCAATTTATCATAACATCAGAAAGAGTCTATGTCAGAGCCTTTTAGCAAGTCCACATACTCAACTGTCATTTAGTCTTTCACAATTGCTAACACTCACACAATACTTGTGGTTACGGAGTTTTAATCGCACACAGAGAAAGATAGGGGCTTATAGTTTCGCTTCCCAACCTTTTACCTCAAGGGTAATGTCAACAATAATAGTTCATGCTAACTTACATCCAATTAGATATATGTATCAGGATCTTTCCAACACACTATGCTTGCCAAAGGATAAAATGTAAAAAGGAAAGGTGAAAATCACCATGACTCTTGCATAAGGTAGAAGGTAATAATAAAAGATAGGCCCTTCGCAGAGGGAAGCAGAGGTTGCCATGCGCTTTCAGGGTTGGATGCAGAAAATCTTAATGCAAAAGAATGTCACTTTATATTGCCACTTGTGATATGGACCTTTATTATGCAGTCCCTCACTTTTATTTCTTCCACATCACAAGATCGTATAAAGATTATTTCCTCCACACTAATCAATCATACATATTTAGAGAGCAATTTTTATTGCTTGCACCGATGACAACTTACTTGAAGGATCTTACTCAATCCATAGGTAGATATGGTGGACTCTCATGGCAAAACTGGGTTTAAGCGTTTTTGGAAGCACAAGTAGTATCTCTACTTGGTGCAAAGAATTTAGCTAGCATGAGGGGGAAAGGCAAGCTCAACATGCTGGATGATCCATGACAATATACTTTATCTCAGATATAAGAAAACATGTTGGAGGTGCCCGATCTTCTTGTGAAGCTTGAAGATGGTCTCCCCAATGTTCTTGGCATCCAGCTTGTGGTTGTTGGTGAACTCCGTGTTCATCATGTGGTTGGAGTTGAGTCCACGTTCCACCATCCCCTGGCACTTGAAAACTTGTTGCTCCATTGCTTCGAGCCTCGTCTCCATGCTTCCGGTCCCCTTTGGTCCCTCAACATCGTGGATGTGCAGCAACCCATCATGCATCTCAATGGTTTGAGGGTGTCGCAGCACCTCCGTGAGGTAAGGGTTGATGACATTCTCGAAGAACTTGTCCTTGGGGGCGCTTGGAGACGTCATGATGATCTAGACCTGTCAGAAAAACATCTCGAAACGAAAACATAGGATATTTGCGTGAGACATGAGTCAAAACCTTCGGGAGATTATATAATGAATTTTTACCAAGCAAAATATGTAACATGTAAGAAAACAGAGTCCGGAGAGCGCACGAGGTGCCCACGAGGCAGGGGGGTGCGCCCAGAGGGGTAGGGCGCGCCCTCCACCCTCGTGGAGACCTCATGTCCTTCCCGCACTGCTTCTTATTTTTCTATTTTTCTAAATATTCCAAAACGGAGAAAAATTGCCATTAGAACTGTTTTGGAGTCGGTTTACGTACCGTACCACATACCTATTCCTTTTCGGAGTCTAAAACGTTCCGGAAAGTCTCCCTTATGTATTCCTTCGGGGTTACGGTTTCAATAACATTGGTTTCAACATTTATATGATTACCTGAGATATAATGTTTAATTGTTTGACCGTTCACCACCTTCGGATTTGGGCCCTCGAAGTTGTTGATTTTTATGGCACCAGAACGATAGACGTCCTCGATAACGTAAGGACCTTCCCATTTAGAGAGAAGTTTTCCTGCAAAAAATCTTAAACAAGAGTTGTAGCAATACATAATCACCTACATTAAACTCACGCTTTTGTAGTCTTTTGTCATGCCATCTTTTAACTTTTTCTTTAAACAACTTGGCATTTTCATAGGCTTGGGTTCTCCATTCATCAAGTGAGCTAATGTCAAATAACCTCTTCTCACTGGCAAGATTGAAATCATAGTTGAGCTCTTTAATGGCCCAATATGCCTTATGTTCTAGTTCGAGAGGTAAGTGACATGCTTTTCCATAAACCATTTTATACGGAGACATACCCATAGGATTTTTTTATATGCAGTTCTATAGGCACATAATGCATCATCAAGTTTCTTGGACCAATTCTTTCTAGATCTATTAACAGTCTTTTGCAAAATTAATTTGAGTTCTCTATTACTCAATTCTACTTGACCACTAGACTATGGGTGACATGGGGATGCAATTCTATGATTAACATCATACTTAGCAAGCATTTTACGGAAAGCACCATGAATAAAATGTGAACCACCATCAGTCATTAAATATCTAGGGACTCCAAACCTCGGAAAAATAACTTCTTTAAGCATCTTAATAGAGGTGTTATGATCAACACTACTAGTTGGAATAGCTTCTACCCACTTAGTAACGTAATCAACAGCAACTAAAATATGTGTATATCCATTGGAGGCAGGAAACGGTCCCATATAATCAAAGCCCCAAACATATAATGGATCAATAAGAAGTGAATAATTCATCGGCATTTCTTGACGTCTACTAATATTACCAATTCTTTGAAATTCATCACAGGATAAGAGAAACTTACGGGCATCCTTAAAGAGAGTAGGTCAATAAAAACTGGATTGCAATACCTTATGTGCACTTCTATCTCCAGCGTGGTGTCCTCCATAAGCCTCGGAGTGACACTTGTGTAGGATCTGTTCCTGTTCATGCTCAGGTACACAACGTCTAATAACACCATCTACTCCTTATTTATAGAGATGTGGGTCATCCCAAAAGTAATGTCTCAAATCATAGAAAAACTTTTTCTTTTGTTGGTATGTGAAATTAGGTGGTATAAATTTAGCAACAATGTAATTAGCATAATCAGCATACCATGGAGTAGTATGAGAAGCATTTATGACATTTAATTGTTCATCAGGAAAGCTATCATCAATAGGTAGTGGGTCATCAAGAACATTTTCTAACCTAGAAAAGTTGTCTACAACGGGGTTCTCAGCTCCCTTTCTATCAATAATATGCAAATCAAATTCTTGTAGCAAGAGAACCCATCTAATAAGTCTAGGTTTAGCATCTTTCTTTTCCATAAGATATTTAATAGCAGCATGATCAATGTGGATAGTTACTTTAGAATCAACAATATAAGGTCTAAACTTATCACATGCAAATACAACCGCTAAGAATTCTTTTTCAGTAGTAGCATAATTTCTCTGAGCATTGTCTAGAGTTTTACTAGCATATTGAATAACATTTAATTTCTTATCAACTCTTTGCCCTAGAACAACACCTACAGCATAATCACTAGCATCACACATAATTTCAAAGGGTAAATTCCAATCAGGTGGCTGAACGATAGGTGCAGAAATCAATGCTTTCTTAAGTATTTCAAATGCTTCTACACAATCATCATAAAAAACGAAAGGTATATCTTTTTGTAATAAATTAGTCAGAGGCCGAGAAATTTTTGAGAAGTCCTTAATGAACCTCCTATAAAATCCGGCGTGCCCAAGGAAACTTCTTATACCTTTGATGTCCTTGGGACATGACATCTTTTCAATAGCATCAACTTTAGCTTTATCAACTTCAATGCCCCTTTCAGAAATTTTATGCCCCAAGACAATACCTTCATTAACCATAAAGTGGCACTTCTCCCAGTTCAAGACAAGATTAGTTTCTTCACATCTCTGCAAAACTCGATTAAGGTTGCCTAAGCAATCATCAAAAGAGGATCCATAAACGGATAAATTGTCCATGAAAACCTCACAAATCTTTTCACAAAAGTCAGAGAATGTAACCATCATGCATCTTTGAAAGGTAGCAGGTGCACTACATAAACCAAAAGGCATACGTCTATAAGAGAAAGTACCGAAAGGGCAAGGAAAAGTGGTCTTAGCTTGATCATCAGCTGACACAGGTATTTGAGAGAAACCAGAATAACCATCTAGAAAGCAAAAATGTGTATGTTTGGATAATCTTTCTAGCATTTGATCAATGAATGGTAAGGGGTAATGATCTTTTTAGTAGCTTTATTTAATTTGCAGAAATCAATTACCATCCTATAACCTGTAATAATTCTTTGCAGAATCAATTCATCTTTATCATTAGGAACGGCAGTAATACCTCCCTTCTTAGGGACACAATGGACAGGACTTACCCACTAACTATCAGCAACGGGATAAATTATACCTACCTCAAGGAGCTTTAATATTTCCTTTCTTACCACTTCTTTCATTTTAGGGTTCAGTCGTCATTGATGATCAATAACTGGTTTGGCATCTTTTTCCAAATTTATTTTGTGTTGGCATAGAGTGGGACTAATGCCCTTAAGATCATCAAGAGTATAACCAATAGCAGCACGGTGCTTTTTCAGAGTTTTCAATAATTTTTCTTCCTCCTTCTCTGAAAGGTTAGCACTAATAATAATAGGATATATCTTCTTCTCATCAAGATAAGCATATTTAAGAGTATCAGGCAAAGGTTTAAGCTCAAACACGGGATCACCCTTGGGTGGAGGGGGATCCCCTAGGATTTCAACAGGCAAGTTGTGTTTCAGAATAGGTCCCTGTTTAAAGAACACTTCATCTATTTCCCTTCTTTCATTCATAAACATATCATTTTCGTGGTCTAGCAAATATTGTTCTAAAGGATCACTAGGAGGTACGGCAATAGAAGCAAGACCAATAATTTCATCTTTACTAGGCAATTCCTCTTCACGGTGTTGTCTATGAAATTTAGAGAAGTTGAACTCATGAGACATATCACCTAAACCAATAGTAAGAACATCCTTTTCGCAGTCTATCTTAGCATTAACAGTGTTTAAGAAGGGTTACCGAATATAATGGGACAAAAGCTATCTTGTGGGGAACCAAGAACAACAAAATCAGCAGGATATTTAGTTTTCCCACACAAGACTTCAACATCTCTAACAATCCCAATTGGTGAAATAGTATCTCTATTGGCAAGTTTAATTGTGACATCAATATCTTCTAACTCAGCAGGTGCAATGTCATGCATAATTTCTTTATATAAGTCAATAGGTATTGCACTAGCACTAGCACCCATATCACACAAGCCATGATAACAATGATCTCCTATTTTAACAGAAATAACAGGCATGCCTACCACAGGTCTATGTTTATCTTTAGCACAAGGTTTAGCAATTCTAGCAGTTTCATCACAGAAATAAATAACATGCCCATCAATATTATCAGACAAGAGATCTTTAACAATAGCAATATTAGGTTCAACTTTAACTTGCTCAGGAGGTGTATAAGTTCTAATATTGCTTTTACGAACCACAGTTGAAGCTTTAGCATGATCCTTTATCCTAACAGTAAAAGGTGGTTTCTCAACATAAGCAGTAGGAACAATAGGATCATTATAAGTGATAGTCTTTTCTTCAACCTTAATAGGTTCAACTACTTTTACTTCCATGGGAGGATGATATTTAAACCACTTTTCCTTAGGAAGATCAACATGAGTAGCAAAAGATTCACAAAAAGAAGCTACTATCTCAGAGTCAAGTCCATATTTAGTGCTAAATTTACGGAAAACATCGGTATCCATAAAAGATTTAACACAATCAAACTTAGGTGTCATACCTGACTTCTTACCTTCGTCGAGATCCCAATCTTCAGAATTGCGTTTAATTCTTTCCAATAAATCCCATTTGAATTCAATAGTCTTCATCATAAAAGAGCCAGCACAAGAAGTATCAAGCATGGTGCGATTGTTATCAGAAAGCCGAGCATAAATTTTTTGAATAATCATTTCTCTTGAGAGCTCATGATTGGGGCATGAATATAACATTGATTTAAGCCTACCCCAAGCTTGAGCGATGCTTTCTCCTTCGCGAGGCCAAAAATTATATATATAATTGCAATCACGATGAACAAGATGCATAGGATAAAACTTCTGATGAAATTCCAATTTCAATCGTTTGTAGTTGCATGACCCCATATCATCACATAGCCTATACCATGTCATTGCATCTCCCTTCAAAGATAAAGGGAAGACCTTCTTCTTGATAACATCATCGGGCATACCTGCAAGCTTAAATAATCCACAAACTTCATCCACATATATTAGGTGCTCATGACGTAATGTTCCATCTCCCGCAAAAGGATTAGCTAGCAGTTTTTCTACCATACCTGAAGGAATTTCAAAGTAGACATTTTCATTTTCAGTAGGTTCAGTAGGTTTAGGAGCAACTCGTTGCTCTACTGGTCGGGGTGAAGATTCCCCGAACAAGTCCCTCAGAGGATTACTTTCCATAGTAACAAGTGACAGTAAATTTCAGCACACTATATAAATTTTTCCTTACCAAATTCCACCTACCAAAGGCGCTTCACTCCCCGGCAACGGCGCCAGAAAAGAGTCTTGATGACCCACAAGTATAGGGGATCTATCATAGTCCTTTCAATAAGTAGGAGTGTCGAACCCATGAGGAGCAGAAGGAAATGATAAGTGGTTTCCAGCAAGGTATTCTCTGCAAGTACTGAAATAAGTTGTAACAGATAGTTTTGTGATAAGATAATTTGTAACGAGCAACAAGTGACAAAAGTAAATAAAGTGCAGCAAGGTGGCCCAATCCTTTTTGTAGCAAAGGACAAGCCTGGACAAACTCTTATATAAGGAAAAGCCCTCCCAAAGACACATGGGAATATCGTCAAGCTAGTTTTCATCACGTTCATATGATTCGTGTTCGGTACTTTGATAATTTGATATGTGGGTGGACCGGTGCTTGGGTGGTGTTCTTACTTGAACAAGCATCCCACTTATGATTAACCTCTATTGCAAGAATCCGCAACTACAACAAAAGTATTAAGGTAAACCTAACCATAGCATGAAACATATGGATCCAAATCAGCCCCTTACGAAGCAACGCATAAACTAGGGTTTAAGCTTTTGTCACTCTAGCAACCCATCATCTACTTATTACTTCCCAATGCCTTCCTCTAGGCCCAAATAATGGTGAAGTGTTATGTAGTCGACGTTCACATAACACCACTAGAGGCTAGACAACATACATCTCATAAAAATAT
Organism: Triticum urartu; assembly: GCF_056163025.1. Lineage (NCBI taxonomy): Eukaryota > Viridiplantae > Streptophyta > Magnoliopsida > Poales > Poaceae > Triticum > Triticum urartu. The sequence goes on along the minus strand of NC_141873.1, from coordinate 521,499,814 downwards.
CGAACGGATACCAAATTCACATGACTACTAATAGCAAGACTTCTCCCATGTCCTCAGGAACAAACATAACTACTCACAAAGCATATTCATGTTCATAATCAGAGGGGTAATAATGTGCATAAAGGATCTGAACATATGATCTTCCACCAAGTAAACCAACTAGCATCAACTACAAGGAGTAATCAACACTATTAGCAACCTACTAGTACCATTCCCGGACTTGGAGACAAGAATTGGATACAAGATATGAACTAGGGTTTTGAGATAAGATGGTGCTGGTGAAGATGTTGATTGAGATTGCCCTCTCCCGATGAGAGGAGCGTTGGTGATGACGATGGTGATGATTTCCCCCTCACGGAGGGAAGTGTCCCCGGCAGAACAGCTCTGCCGAAGCCCTAGATTGGTTCCGCCAAGGTTCCGCCTCGTGGCGGCGGAGTCTCGTCCCGAAAGGTTGCTTCTTATTTTTTCCTGGATGAAAGACCTCATATAGTAGAAGATTGGCATCGGAGAGCCACCAGGGGGCCCACGAGGTAGGGGGCGCGCCCTAGGGGGGGCGCACCCACCCTTGTGGACAGGGTGTGGGCCCCTGGTCTTCATCTTTAGCAAGGATTTTTCATTATTTTTAACTAAATGTTCCGTGCAGTTTCAGGACTTTTGGAGTTGTACATAATAGGTCTCTAATATTTGCTCCTTTTCCAGCCCTGAATTCCAGCTGTCTGCATTCTCCCTCCTTATGTAAACCTTGTAAAATAAGAGAGAATAGCCATAACTAATGTGACATAATGCATAACAACAGCCCATAATGCAATAAATATCGATATAAAAACATGATGCAAAATGTACGTATCACTCTTCAGAGTATCTCACACAAGGCTGCGGTGGCCTCTCTCTCTCACCGTTGGTCACTGATCCGGCTGCATCCCGTCCGCCGGGGGAAAGGGAGTGCGGTGGCCTCTCTCTCTCTCACCGTTGGTCACTGATCCGGCCGCATTTCGGGACCCCGATCCTAAGTCACACCGATCTAGCATGTAACACTTCATATCACTTTGCGGCCTCACGCACGGTATTCCCACGGGTGCCACCTTACTTGGCCCGGGACCGTTTGTGCCTTTTGGCTCACATATATGATAGTGTCGCTAGCATCCATATGACAGAGAACCCGGGCCGACATGACTAGTCGTGAACCCAAAGTAGCACTAACTTATAGGAGCAGGCATACATGAATCCACCTCGAGCATGTCGGTCAACAACGTATGAATCCGGGCTGTAGCACTGGACTAACAGGACTCCAGATGGCACCGCGTGACATTTCCCCGAAGGGACAGACACAGGAACGAAGTGAATCACATGCCGGCCAGTCAAGTGTTCCGGAGCAGTAGTGCTGGGCTAGCAAGACTCCGGTGAACCGGGCTGTAGCGGACTACTATGGCTCATGGAAGCACAAGACTACATTTCCCCATAAGAGATGGTACCATAGGTAAACAACTAGGTTGTCGGATCCCACACATAGCAATACACATTACACGTACGCATAACATGCAAGTATGTGCTGTACAACATGGCATCACAACATAACTCAAACTCATATAGACAAAGGCCCAGAAGAGCCACATAGCATTCAATACAAACAGGGGTCTCATGACCCATCATTCAGAGCACACAAGCAACGGAAGCATTACATGTCTGAGTACCGACAACTACAAAAGGAAAAGACTAAGAAGCCTGACTAAACACGACCCTCCCAAGGGTACAAGATCGTAGCTGGGATACAAGCTACTCATCGAAGTCAGTAGTGTAACCAACTGCAAAACATAAATAAGCAAACGTGAGTACGAAGGTACTCAACAAGTCTTACATCAGAACTATCTACATATGCAACATTATGAACAAAGGGGGTGGTGGAGTTTTAACAGCAGCAAGCCAGCTTTGACTCAGTGGCTACAAACGCCAGAAACTAGCTGCAACTCCTGGACAGAGATCAAGTGGATTAATAAGCCGAGAGGGGCCGGATAACCGGAACCCATTGTCTGGTAGTAACTGGACTTGGATAACATACACAGAACTCAGTGCTTAGGGACGGTTCCAATGAGACAACCCACCATGTACTCCTGCATGGCCTCTCATCGCTACCTTTACCAAAACGTGTTCACACACTAAGCCTTTGTCGGTAGGACATGTTCACCACTCCGATTCATTCCCGATGAATCAGACCTGACACAACTCTAAGCATAGCTGGCATAAAGAAAACAAGCGTGGATGAGCAGGCACATCAAGTCTCAAGCAACTCCTACTCATGCTAGTGGGTTTCAGCTATTTACTGTGGCAATGACAGCTCATGCACATGAATGGGTTCAACTACGGCAGCAGAAAGTAGCAGTTTGAATCGTTGTTGTCCTAATGCAGTATAAGGAGCAGGAGCGAGCGAGTGGGATTTATCGAAATGCTCAAGGGGGGTTGCTTGCCTGATAGATCCACAAAGAAGCACTGCTCCTCAGACAGGTACTCGGGACACCTTCCGGAGTAGAACCTATCGAGAAGGGACGGTGCCGACAATCAATAAACAACCATATGCAACAATATGATGCATGAAGATGACATTTCAAAGATGCTATGATTTGCCCTAATGCATCTAGCATCAATTTGGTTGAAGTCCATATGAACCAAGGGTTCATATGCAAACCCCAAATTAAGTATACATTATGCCATTATTACGTTTTCACTTATACAGCAAGTATAAGTTGGTTTTTCATGCATGAAACTGGCATAAATGGATACCTTGCATTTTTCTGATAATTTTTCATATATAAATTATTTCATTCTGAGCTACCGTTTAATTTCTAGGAATTTTAGAAGTTTTAAATATTTTCCAAAATTCTCTGAATTATTTAAAATCCAGAAAATCAATTACTGCGTCAGCGTGATGTCACAGAGGCATCAGCAGGGCTGACGGGGTCAAACCTGACGTGTGGGGGCCACACGTCTGTGACATTGGGGTTAAGCCCGGGTCAAACCTGCACTGACCAGGGTTTGACTTGGCCCTGGGGCCCACTGTCAGTCTCAGGGGGGGATTAGGCTGTGGGATTAGCGCTAATGACAGCCACGTCAGCGCCCGCCGGAGTTGGCTGGCGGCGACCAAACCACGTGGCGGTGCTTCGCCGGAACGCGCTACTGGTGGCGGAAGAGCGTGCGGGGACTACCAATCGGCAGCCCGCGCTCGACCGCATCCACCTGGGCATAGGGGAGGTCGCGGGGACGATGGAGCTCGCCGGAGCAGGGCTTGCGGCGGCGGCCGGAGCTCGGCTGATGCGGGTTAAGCACTGCAAGGCGCTAGGGGGGCTGTGGTTTGGCGCGTTGGACTTGTGGGGGCAACGGCGCCAGAAAAGAGTCTTGATGACCCACAAGTATAGGGTATCTATTGTAGTCCTTTTGATAAGTAAGAGTGTCGAACCCAACGAGGAGCAGAAGGAAATGATAAGCGGTTTTCAGCAAGGTATTCTCTGCTAGCACTGAAATTATAGGTAACAGATAGTTTTGTGATAAGATAATTTGTAACGAGCAACAAGTAACACAAGTAAATAAAGTGCAGCAAGATGGCCCAATCCTTTTTGTAGCAAAGGACAAGCCTGGGCAAACTCTTATATAGAGAAAAGCGCTCCCGAGGACACATGGGAATTATCGTCAAGCTAGTTTCATCACGTTCATATGATTCGCGTTCGGTACTTTGATAATTTGATATGTGGGTGGACCGGTGCTTGGGTACTATCCTTACTTGGACAAGCATCCCACTTATGATTAACTCCTATTGCAAGCATCCGCAACTACAAAAGAAGTATTAAGGTAAACCTAACCATAGCATGAAACATATGGATCCAAATCAGCCCCTTACGAAGCAACGCATAAACTAGGGTTTAAGATTCTGTCACTCTAGCAACCCATCATCTACTTATTACTTCCCAATGCCTTCCTCTAGGCCCAAATAATGGTGAAGTGTCATGTAGTCGACGTTCACATAACACCACTAGAGGAAAGACAACATACATCTCATCAAAATATCGAAAGAATACCAAATTCACATGACTACTAATAGCAAGACTTCTCCCATGTCCTCAGGAACAAGCGTAACTACTCACAAAGCATATTCATGTTCATAATCAGAGGGGTATTAATATGCATAAAGGATCTGAACATATGATCTTCCACCAAATAAACCAACTAGCATCAACTACAAGGAGTAATCAACACTACTAGCAACCTACAAGTACCAATCCCAGACTTAGAGACAAGAATTGGATACAAGAGATGAACTAGGGTTTGAGAGGAGATGGTGCTGGTGAAGATGTTGATGGAGATTGGCCCTCTCCCGATGAGAGGAGCATTGGTGATGACGATGGTGATGACTTCCCCCTCTCGGAGGGAAGTGTCCCCGGCAGAACAGCTCTGCCGGAGCCCTAGATTGGTTCCGCCAAGGTTCCGCCTCGTGGTGGCGGAGTCTCATCCTGAAAGCTTGGTTCTGATTTTTCTTCGACAGAAGGTGGGCACCGGAGGGCCAATAGGGGGCCCACGAGGCAGGGGGCGCGCCCAGGGGGTAGGGCGCGCCCCCACCCTCGTGGCCAGGGTGGGTCCCCTCTGGTATTTCTTCCGCTCAGTATTTTTTATTATTTCCAAAATAACTTTCGTGGAGTTTCAGGACTTTTGGAGTTGTGCAGAATAGGTCTCTAATATTTGCTCCTTTTCCAGCCTAGAATTCCAGCTGCCGGCATTCTCCCTCCTTATGTAAACCTTGTAAAATAAGAGAGAATAGGCATAAGTATTGTGACATAATGTGTAATAACAACCCATAATGCAATAAATATCGATATAAAAGCATGACGCAAAATGGACGTATCATGCATCAACACCGAGCACATTAACCAGCTAAGTCGCTTTTATGCTCAGAATTTTCAATTTTCAATTTTGTTTGGTTCGACCAAAGCATTATACTTTTTTGGCAAAAAGTTGTATGTGAAAATCTTCCTTGTCAAAACTTCATTTGTGACAACAAATTCAAATACCCCGTCTACTTGGGGGCTTCCTTTATGAAGCTTTTCCTTTTGCATATGATTATACTTGTACGACTTTGTTCCTTGTTCGTGTATTACGCCACAATATGCACCATATTGACTTAAGTGTTCCGCAAGCTGGGTTGCCTTGCTCCTGTGTTTACCCCTACGTTCCCGATTGTTCGGCTAGGGAGTAAAGGGAGCACCTCTGTGATTGTCACGATCGGGTCATCCGAGCTCGGACCTCAGACTGGGTGAAGCCGAAAGCTAGCGCTCTTATTGTTTTCAATCATGGTCGGCACACAACGGAACTCATGAGTACAAAAAATCTATTGCACAAGTCTCATAGTGATAATGAGCAACCGAAGAAAGGTATCGGTGGAGGTACTATTTTCTTCGAAGATGCTTCTTACACTTCGTTAGTAATATAGCATAAGTTCCCGGAGCGCGCTTTGTCTGTTACAGCCTTATGGCCTGATTGACTAGTTATCGGAAACACCGTTGATATTCTTGAAAGGTGGAGTACATAACACTTTTCGGTCCTTGATCGAAGAGGGAGAAGCCGACGGTCAGTTAAGACGCGTTTAAAGTTTGGGTGAACACAAATATGATATAAGTACTTCGGTACATATAATCATTATACATAAAATTCTTTTACCCAAGTCACTTGGGGGCTCTTAAATTTATATGAGTTGTTTTATAATAAGTGTTTTCTTCTTGGTCGTTGCAAAGTCTTTTTCTACCGCTCCTTTTTCGACTCGAGTGCATGGTCAATAGCCGGATAGCCTAGCTTCTCTCTACAGCCGCTCGAGTTTAGTTTGCTAAACTGGCCTCAGAGAAGCACTCAGCCTTTGGGATCAGGAGCTTGAAGTCGTAGGCTGACCTGCTTGAAGTTTTGAGATAGGATGTGTCATGTTAAAGCACGACAGAAGTATACTTTTTTCTCTCTAAAGACCAATTTTCGGATTGGCACCGAACACTTGATCTAGTTCGGACGTCAAGTTTTTACTGAAGTTTTTTGGTTTCTCCAAGCCTATAGCACTTTTAAACTATTTGTGTGTTTCCAGCATAAGTCTCGCAGTGCAACACCGGACACCTTTAGAGATTCAGCAAAAACATTCTCGGACATTGCTATATATGCATCGGTTTCGAATTGTGTCTTCGGTCAATAGTTGGGTTGCCCGGCTCCTGTGCTTGCCTCCTACGTTCTCTTTGTTTGGCTAGGTGTGCAAAGGGAGAACCACTGCGATTGTGCTTCTAGCTCGCATGGTCAAGTGCCTCAGTGGAGAAAGCCGAAAACTGACTGTCACAATAAGCGTAAATTGGTCAGCGATCTGATGACTGTATTAAACTTTAAAGATCGATAGAGGTCACCCCGTGTTAAATGACGGTTCGTTCATAACATTGGCCGAAGTGTTTACGGCTTGACCTCGACTGTCGCCGAACACTAACCGGGGCTAGTACCTGGCCTCCCAACTTTAAGCTCCTATGACTAAGTGAAAGTTATAAAGCCCGCATATCTGATTGCCTCGTTTCCGCTAACACAACCGCCTTCAGGCACCGAGACCGCTAAGGGTTGTTTTGTTATTGCGAGAACACCCTGCGTAGCATCTACAAGGGGGCGGAAGCCGATGATGGGCCACTTTCAACTGATAAACGGTTGCAATGGAGTCAAAATAAACATATCATTGGTGTTTGTATTTAATATACGAGGGCCGCCTTCCGTAATCATCGTTAGAAAGCCATACATATGCATCAATTTGACTTAAGATTTTGGCCAAGCTGGGTTGCCTGGCTCCTGTGCTTACCCCTACGTTCCCGATTGTTCGGCTAGGTGGTAAAGGGAGCACCTCTGTGATTGTTACTATCGGGTCATCTGAGTAAGTACCTCAGACTGGGTGAAGCCGAAAGCTAGCAATCTTAAAGGATCACATTGGTCAGCAACGATGGAAGTGGAAATTTTGGTTTATTAATACCACAGAGTTCGGGAACTTTCCCCGAACCAAATCCTTAATATTTTCTTCCCACATTGATCAGAGGTGAGGTTTCATGATCATGATAAACATAACGACCCAAAGAAAGGAACCGATAGCGGGACTAATTTCTTTGGAAGATGTTTCTTACGTTAAAAATGTAATATAATATATCTCTCCGTGTACCTTTGTTTATAAAACCGTATGGCCGGATTGCCTTGTTTTCCATAAATCTTTGCCCTCATAACAGCTTTATAAAGTAGGAAAACACTCCTCGGCTACTGGCCGAAGAGGTTGAAGCCGATGGTCGGTCAAAAAAGTTTTGTACAATGCGGATCCGAGCATTAATGATGAAAAGTACTTAGATACATAGAGTCATTACACATAATTTGTGATTTTACTATGGATATCGATCCTTAATTCGGCCACCCGTGCCCGCATTAAGGCTCGGGGGCTACTGGGCTTCGGTCTTATTATTGACAAATATTAAAGGGGCACATCGATCCCCAGATCTGGTGTTGCCACTCGACCAGTGTCTCCGGGGCTACTGCATTGACAATCCAGTGCAGAAAATTTAAGTGCAATATAGTTTTCGAGGAGATTATGATCCTCAGGTTGGTCGGCCGCACCCAGTCTGAGTCTCGAGGACTTTGCACACCGCTTTTTGCGTCCCGAAGTATTCTACCAAGCTAGGAGTTGATCCTCAGGCCGATTTTGAATCAACCTAAGTCTCAGGAGCTACTGGGATCAGCAGTCTTATGTCATCCTTCAGGTGCATCTCGGGTTTTAGACCGATACACACCTTGAGGGCTACTGGCTACATATCTCGGCAGAGAATAAATTGCACTAATAAAAAATATTGACAAAAATCGGCCCATAGTTGGGGTGGTGCACCACCTTGGAAGCAGTCCGACATAAAGCTCGGGCGCCAGTGGCTGGCTCCATATAGGGCATTTCCGGCATTAAGCTCGGCTAAACTCCTTCAACTTTTTGAACCAAGGTGATCTATGACACCTCGGACATAGTCCGACGTTGGAGCTTGGACATAGTTCGGCGTTGGAGCTCGACTATAGCAATACTCTTTGGATACAATCCGACGTTGGAGCTCGGATACATTCCGGCGTTGGAGCTCGGAAGCGGTCCGGCGTTGGTGCTCGGCTGCAAAAGATACCTCGAATGCAGCCCGACATTGGAGCTCGGATGCAAGACGACACTGCCGCCCAGGAACAACTTCAAACCCATGGTGTGGCGTAAAAATAACAGGGCATTGATAAAGGCCAGAAACTTAAAGGGGCTCCTCGGATACCTGACGTGTAAACTCTTCGGATGTACTTCGGCGATCCTCAAGATCGAATATGAGAAGATTTGTTGAACCAGTTTTCAAGACCGACGACCGAAGAGGAAGAACAGTTCGGAAGAATCAAGGAGCATCCCCAACTTGAAGACCGGTTCAGGGGGCTACTGACGGTGTCCTGGATTAGGGGGTACTCACCATGTCGTCTCCCGACCAGCTGGATCGGGCCGAGGACCCCCATGGCGGTTCACTCATGGGCCAGTTCGGACAGCCCATGCCGCATACAAGAAGGACTCCACAAGACTTGGCGCCCAAGACAAGGACTCCTCTAAACCCTAGGCCTATGGTGCATATATAAACCGAGGCCAGGTTAGTCAATAGACAATCTCGTATTCAGTACTACAATCTCGTGGTAGTTACATGTACTATGTACTACACCCATATGAATACAATCAAAAGCAGCATGTAGGGTATTATCTCATCAAGAGAGCCTGATGTTGGGTAAAACCCCATGTCTATGTTACCATCGCTCCCAGACACCTAGCTTAGGACCCCTACTACGAGATACGCCGGATATGAAACCGACACCATACACCCACCATTACCTTCCTCAAAATGGCCACCATACCTACCTATTATGGCATTTCCATAGCCATTCCGAGGTGTATTGCCATGCAACTTTCCACCATTCCGTTTATTATGACACGCTCCGTCATTGTCATATTGATATGCATGATCATGTAGTTGATATCATTTGTGGTAAAGCCACTATTCATAATTTTCATACATGTCACTCTTGATTCATTGCACATCCTCACTACAAAAAAATACACTTCCGTGATGATATGTGTTTGTCACAGTAGGTCGCTTTTTTTGTCATGCATGTACATCCATGACAAATTTATGACAGAATCAAGATAGTCATACCTGTGCTGTCGTAGAAGTATTCCATGACATTACCAAAATTATCATCATGGAAGTGTCCACTTCCAGGACGATAAATCGCGCGTCACAGAAGTGCTTTCGTCAAGGGTGACCGACACATGGCATCCACCATAACGGAACGCCGTTAAGCTATCGGGTCGGGTTTTGGATCCGATAACCCATTAACAGCCCCGACCAATGAGAAATTTCCACATGTAAAATTCTTATTGGCCGGACGAAACATGTGTCAGCTCATCAGTGGGTCAGATAGTCGCCTATGATACGTCGACATGTGGCACGGCCCAACAGAGGCCCATTCCCGTGAAAAGGCCGGCCCGTTTACTAGGTCAAAAGGTGGCGGGCCGGCCCATTTAACTTGGTAAAAAGGTGGCGGGCCGGCCCATGGAAAGCCTGTTAATGGCCTGTTCGCATATAGCCCATTTATAGCCCGCTAAGCCAAGGCCCGTTACACCCTATTCGAATTAGGCCCAGTACCGTCATCTGGGCCGTCCAATATGATTCCAGCCCGTTTTCACTTTTGGCCCATGTATAGCCCATGACGTCTTTCGGCCCATATGAGGCCCTTTGTAACTCTTGGCCCATTAGCGGCCCGTGCTGAAACTGGCCCGTAATGAACAATGTATTACTTTACACCCATTAACGGCCCGTGGTGAAATTGACTCGTAATGAACAGTGTATCACTTTATACCCATTAGCGGCCCGTTATTCCGTTGGGCCGTTTCCAGCCCAAGTTAACTTTCGGCCTTCTGAGGGCCCATTTATTCTTGGGCTCATTTGCAGCATTCGGTTACTTACGGCCCGTTACTGTCATTTTCTGCTTGTGGGCCAAATTCAGCCCGTTGTTACAGTCGGCCCGTTTGTGGACCGTTAGTCTGTTGGGCCAATTTCATAGCATCACCAAATATGGCCTATTAACAGCCCATTATTGTCAGCCCATACAACGTCTGATTTCCATTAAAGGCCCGCCTACAGCCCATTAAAGGGCCGTACAAGACCCATAAATGAGCCGGCGGCCCATGGATCCTATGAGACGACAAGGCCCATGGATCCTACGAGACGTAGAAGGCCCATGGATCCTACGAGACGTAGAAGGCCCATGGATCCTACGAGACGTAGAAGGCCCATAGATCCTACGAGACGTAGAAGGCCCATGGGTCCGACGACCCGTGAAGGGCCATGGTCAGGAGAATTGGCCCCCGTTTGAACGATATAGCATATTAAATAATTATCCTACTCAATACTATCACCTCTAAAAAGCCTACACTATTACAACAAAGAGATCAAGGCATAGAAAGGTAGAATAATCCTACACTATACAATAAAGAAATTACAGCCGATTCTACCCACTGGGCATTATGGTTCGACACAGGTGATAATAAAGCATACACAAACAACAAATTACATACACTAGGCAAATACAGCTCATACCTCATGGATGCGCATCAACTTAAATCCATCTGAACTATAATCTCTTCAGAAAATAGGATTGGCCGGTTTCAGATAGCACCAATTTCAGTCTGCAAAATCTCCAATTCCTTCATGGTTACCTCAGTGTCTTGTTTCATTTTTTTGACTCCTGCATCTAATACCTGCATGTCCAGTCTCAACTTGTTGATTCTACGTTGACAATCATGTACATGTTGTCTTGCCACCTCTAGTTGATGCTCGAGAACATCAGCACATTCCAATTCCAATCCATAATCATTCGGTAACGGCCATGCCGCACTGCTCGCAGATCTTTGTGTTCATGTCACTTCATCCTGAAATGTTTCTCTAAGTACACATGACTAGGGCAAAAATATAGTTACAACAGTGAAGTGAACAAGACACTATTTTGTACTACATGGCAAAACAGGACTAACAATAATGTTACATGTCACTTTAAAAAAATGTTACACGTCATGAAGCATAAGCAGGTGATATTTTAAAAATTATAAAAAGATAGTCTGTGCAGCCTGCATACAGAAATCCCTCTTAGCTCACCAGAGGAGCATGATGTTGGGGCCCAATCGAAAACACAGACAGGTTACAAATTTAGATAGCACGTTGCGTATAAGTAAGCAACCAGTTGGCCATTCTGTGCCTCAATTAAAGTCTTAGGGAGCATAATGAACAGCAGAGGGTTTCATACAAACATACTACAGCAGGCAAAACTATGCAATCATTAACGTAGTATAAACTAGATTGTGAGCCTCATGCAATAATAGTTGGTTAATAGACTTCAAAGCTTCAGGCACACTTCGACAGAGTAATTAAATGGTAAGGCCTTTAATTATGTCAACTAATAGTGATACAAGTACCGAACATCAGGCATGATTATTTGGGCATCTCATTAACTGAGGACAAATAAAGCAATTGAAAAGAGAAAATTTACTATGCCTGAAACAAACAAGGAATTGAACTGTTGAGTTGCATACAGTGACTTACCTTAGCAGGTTGAAGAGGCTCAGCGCAGCTCCTACTTCTCTTGCAAGGCTCCTTCCTAACATCTTGTACTTGGAAATCCTCAATCTTATCTTCATTGCACCCCCTCTACAAGGTGACACAAACTAGTTACTCGTCTCCTTGGAAGATAAATATGCATACTTTCCAGTCTGTGAACACAAAAGGATGAGATTATAACAAAACAACACCACATAATGAAACATGCCGCATCTCTTGCACTTGCACACAATGAAATGAGCATTTACTATGTCTGCACTATGTAAAAACTAGGCATACCTTCGAACTGGATCTCCAGGTACTCTTGGAGAGCCTAATGTAGTGTTCAGCCAAACCTTTATGTCACCTATGAGTTAGACAATGCCCCACTATAGCAGCCCTTAGTGTTTAAATCGTTGACAAGCTCTGTTAGAGTGTTAGGTCAAGAACAGCAAGTAATCAAAGCAAACAGTCCTAGTATGGCTGGCTGATGCAAACAAGCAATTGAACAGAAGTGTGAGCAAATCTTACATATGAAGAAAAGAAGCAAAGAAGGAAGCTTAAAGACCATCACTTGACTGGCCAGATTTAAGGGGCATTTAAACATCATGTGCAACGTATGAACTAACATAAACATTACATATTCCAGATTCTACAATGGAATGCACATGTATTAGGTTATGCCATGTATGATGATGCCTAAATGTACAGATAGCAGGCAGGAGTGATTCATCATTGCACGCACAATTGAATTGCAGGTTAAGGGCCGGTTCGATTCCGCCTTTTCAGGGCATATTGTCAAAATAAGCCATAAAAGATGTAAATAAGTCATTTTTGAGTCATGGGCTTGGGCTTAACTAATTTCGCTTTGGAGGGGTGGGTGTGTGTTTCGGGTAAAACCTCACTAAAAATTGAAGGGAAGAGGGATAGTGAAATGACTCTGTTGTCTGCCTATATTACACTCAAAATGCAACTGCCGACGCCCGTGTCACACCTGACCCTCAAGTAAAAACAAACACGCAAGCATTCATTGCCCTGCCCGCTTGCATCTCCTCTCCCCTTTCCCTCTACCTCGATCCCCTGCCTGCAGCACTAGGGTTCCTCCAGCGAGCCGTCGCCACTGGTCCCATCTGGCCTTGTCCTCGACGATGCTATGTCCAGCTAGGCTGCATGGCCGGCGGGTAGGGGCAAATCTCCCTGGCTTCTCCTCCCTCTGGCGCCGCCCCTCATTCTCATGGTCTCCAGCAGCCGCTCCATTGTGGTTCGTCCAACGCACTACTCCAGCGGGCGCTGCACAACTACGGCTGATGCCACACCACGGCAGAAGGCACCTTATTCCCCCTCCCCTCCTCCCAGGCCATGGCCTTGAGGTGCTGTTGAAGGATGAGCTCATCCAACAAGGTGAGGATCTCCTCTGATTTTTTGCCAAATTTTCATTCTGATCCACTATATGATGAATTGCTATGAGTTGCTTCTGCTGCTGCTATATGATGCATTGCTATGAGCTGCTCCTGCTGCTGCTATATGATGAATTGCTATGAGCTGCTGCTGCTGTATGATGAGTTGCTATGAGCTGCTGCTGCTATATGATGAATTGCTATGAGCTGCTGCTGCTATATGATGAGTTGCTACAAGCTGCTCCTGCTGCTGCTATATGATGAGTTGCTACAAGCTACTCCTGCTGCTGCTATATGATAATTGCTATGAGCTGCTCCTGCTGCTTCTATATGATCAATTGCTATGAGCTGCTGCTGGTATATGATGAATTGCAGACTGCTACTGCTGTATGATGAGTTGCTATGAGCTGCTGCTGCTATATGATGCTTTCAGGTGGTGCTGCTATACGATAATAATAACCAGCCACTTGGACCATCAAATTTCAATAAATAATTGTTCTTCATTTAAATGTGGGTAATGCGTTCTTTGTTTAAATTAGGCAATGGGATCTCTATGGAAAACATTGACCAAAGTAGATTGTGCCAAGTAGATGGTATCTTTGTATTTGCATTTTGAGCAAATAGTGATGGTCTGTTTTCCTATCATATTAATTACTGCAATGGGTTCAATTTGTGATGTTTGCAAGTCAAATTAATTTCCATATGGGCAGCAAAATGAAAAAAATATAATGCAATCTAGACTTTCCACTGATCATACCAAAGATAAGCTGAAAACGCAATGAAAAGAACTGGTTGGCTTATTACATGGAACTTATATTCACAGGTGCGTATTTTCTTAGGATAACTCATAATAACTGTCCCTAAGAAACTTGGCTAATAGAACTGGCATACAAATAACATGTCACGATGATTTCAATGGAGGAGTGACGTACCATAGCACACTGTATAGGCTCACCACGGCCTCTCCTTTTTTGCGATGTTCCATTAAATTGCCACATACATCTTGTACTTTTTCATTGTGTAACCCTATCTGCAAGTTGACACGGCTAATTTCAGACATCTCTACATGATACTACATTGCATATCCCTTGTGCATATTTAAACCACCAATTAACGATTGTGTGTGTACCAAAAACTAGCCATGATTCTGTATGCTGGACTAGCAGGCACTCTAAGGGAGCCTAATGTAGTGCACTGGAATTCCTACATGCCACCTACGATTTTGTGTAATGTACTGCCCCTGTTCCTAAATATATGTCTTTGTAGATATTCCAGTATGGACCACATACAGATGTATATAGATGCATTTTTGAGTGTAGATTCACTCATTTTGCTCCGTATCTAGCCTATAGTGGAATCTCTAGAAAGACTTATATTTAGGAACAGAGGTACGAGGTAGTATCATGTATGACATCTACATATCTAATTTAGCAGCCAGTAGTAGAAATCATTGTCTGCACAAAGGGATTACTGGTCGAAAATCCTAGCAAAGCACGCTGGCAGGCACAGAACAATACAAGAGAGAGACGCGCTTACAAGACCATAGCAATTCCTCGGTCCAGGATCTTGGTTGGCCAAGCTGTCAGATCCAGAAGAAACATCGTCCTTGTAGTTTTTGCCAGCTGCATAACAGGTAACAGCGACCGGTTAGTATATTTGAAGTACATCGGGCAGGTGATGCTGGACGGGTTTAAAGGTGACAAGTACCTAGGCCGTGGCGGGTGCTTGGCATCTCTCCAGACTGTGGGAATCAGGTTAGAAACGTCGAGGGTGATGACACTGCGCTGGCTGTCGGGGTCCGGTAAGGAGATCTAGAACCGTCGAGTAGGGTGTTTGTGGAGCGGCTCCGGTAGGGTGGACTACGGTGTGGGCGAAGTGGATCTATGGCCGTGGACGAGGGCATAAGTGAAGCTGCTTGGGTGGTTGGGTTAAGGATGGTGTCGATGATGCGGATCTGTGGCCGTGGACGGGGCGTCAAAAGCTGCTCTGGTGGTTGGGTTAAGGGTGGTGTCGACGATGCGGATCTGCGGCCGTGGATGGGGCGTCAAAAGTTGCTCCGGTAGGTTGGATGAGGGTGCAAGGAAGCGGATCTGAGGCCGTGGACTTGTGAGTTGGCAAAGCGGCCCCGGTACGGTTGAGAATGGTATAGGCGAGGCTACTCCGATAGGGTTGAGGAAGGTGTCGGCGAAGCGGCTCTGGTAGGGTTGAGGAAGGTGTCGGCGAAGAGGATCAGAGGCCGTCGATGGGGGCGTCGGTGGGGCGGCTCCGGGGGGTGTGGACGAAGCGTCTTCGGTGGGGAGTACGAATGAGCCGCTGCAAATACGCGGCGGTTGACGAGAGTACTGGCGAAGTAGATCCGGCGCCGAGGACAAGGCTGACACTGAATGGGCTGCGGTACAGTGGTGGATGAGCAGTCTACTTGTTTCTAGGGGTGGTGGGAGGGGTAGATGCGGCCACAGAAGCAGATCCGGCGAGGTGGACGCCGCTGGCAGTGAATGGGCTATGGTACACCGGTGGATGAGCAGTCTAGGGTTTCAGGAGGGGAGGGGAGAAAGGGCGATGAAGTACGGACGGCGTGCCGTGTAGTTAGTCATTTTTGTGGGAGGGGGAGAGGAAATGGGGGTGCCATGTAGTGGGGGAACCGGAAGTTACCAAAGTAGTCCCGACCTATCATGTAGATGAGGGCGGTATTGTAACTGTTGGTCTCCGTGCACCAAGGACAAAAGGGGGATTTCGCATGCTAAAGACTAAGGTGGCGGAAATTTTAGAAGGAGGCGGGAGATTTTGCCGCCCGCGGGATCGTTCGTATCCAGTTTCAACTAATTTTGGACCGTGCTAGCGGGAAGGTCATGCTAGACTGTGTACACGGGGCACGCGTCAGTAGTTAATAACTGGTGTGAAGTCCACCCCAGAAAAAAGACAATAACTCGGGATGATGCGCTGATAACTTGGACGTTCACACAGGGGCGGCCAATCGTACGGGTGTAGTGGCGCATTCACAAAAAAAGGATCAAACGCTCAGCCTATGTATTTCTCGTGTAAATAGATAATTTAGTGCCATTGGTTATTTACTTTAAACATAATGCATTGACGTGTTAGTGTAGAGGCACACAAAAAGAAATGGATATTGTAGTCAGCTACTTAAAAGTGTTACCTCATATGATTACATAGCCTCCATTTCATAAATTGTGTACCCGTTGAATTCATATATGAATATTACATATATTACTTCAAAATAGAAACTTAAATCATCCAAGACTAATGAATTTGAATGCAAGAGTAACAATGGTGCATGTTCATGATAGCTACATTGGTTGTTTGAAGAAACATCACTGTAACTTTGGCATGCACAACTAAAAAGGCTTATTTAAATAGAAAAAAATGTGATATGTGAGTGTCCAATCTTTATAGCGTTGAATCGATATTGTACCTTTGGCCATGATACGAAGTAGATATTGACTTATGTTCAAGCGATGCACGTCCACGATCGCTAGATAGTGATACGTCAATGAATTGTGCAATCTCTCTCACACGCATACATATCCCATTTCCCTGTGGGCATCGGAATCACACACGTGCACTTCGTATATTTCTCTCCCTCCGTCAGGGTTAAATTCGTCTTTCTACCCCGTCTTACAAGTCTCCCACACAGAAACACACACGCTCTCTATGTCTAACACGCCCACCCCTTTAATTCCACCCACCCACAACCACTAATGTCTCTCACACATATGCTATCTACCTATCCCTTAATATAGCTAGATATGTGTCACACAAACTCCTTCTCCCTACTAGCAAGATGCCCATGCGTTGCACGAAACATCAAGATGCATTTGTATGAGAAGTTTATCTTGTGGGAGAAAAGGATGAACGAGGGAATGCCTTATTTGCAAATGCGGAGAGGGGTGTGGGTATCTTTTTGCCAAATTGCCATAGTTTCCTTCCTATCCGTCGGATATAAATCGGATGGCCTATATTGCAGGATGGCAGTAACACCATCATCACCAACTCTGTTTTTTATAAGAGTAGAGATATGTGAGTGTCACTGCTCCCCCCCCCACACACCCACACTTCCCAACACCGAAGGAGTACGGTGACACCTCGATCTTGATACTAATCTATCGACTGGCTTCTCTCTCAAACATACACACACACACACTACCCGGCACCGAAGGAGTAGGGTGGCACATCGATCTTGATAATAATATATCTACTCCTCTTTCAAACACACACACACACTCGCTAGTTGTGCCTCTGTGTCTACCGCACACACTCTCAATACGTATTTCTCTCCCTCCCCCCAACAATGACAGCAGAAGGGTGACAACTCGATCTGATCATAATCTGTCAATTGGTTTCTCTCTCAAACATTGTGTCTCGGTGCCTCGCTCGGTAGCCCCCTCGATATGTAGACTTCTCGCGCGCGCACAACTGTAGTGACGATGACGCTGAACTCAGTGTTCCTTGTTTTTACCGGCCTCATGTGATAGTTTTCACCCTGTTTTCTGTTAATTAACAAGGCAACCTTTTCTTTGTTACTACTAGTGAATCTGAAGTCATTCAGGGCAGACATAAAATATATCACTTCAACCCAATTATCGCAGCAACTATTTTAAAAGAAATTAGCTAGCTGCCCGTGCGTTGCACGGAACATCAAGATGCATTTGTATGAGTAGTTTATCTTGTGAGAGAAAAGGTTGAATGAGGGAAGGCCTTATTTGCGAACGTGGAGAGACGTGTGGGTATATTTTTGCAAAATTGCCATAGTTTCTTTCCTATCTGTTAGATATAAATCCGACGGCCTATATTGCAGGATGGCACGCACACCATCATCATCAACTCTTTTTCTACTCCCTCCGTCCAAAAATACTAGTCATCAAAATGGATAAAAAGAGATGTATCTAAAACTAAAATACGTGTAGATACATTTCCTTTTATCCATTTTGATGACAAGTATTTCCGGACGGAGGGAGTATTTGTCTTTTTAGAGATTTCAACAAGTGACTATGACCGGACCTTACAAACATACTCAAAAAAGTAGTCCATAATTTTGATGTTACCCTCTTTTCTTGGCGGTGCAGTGCCATCTGGATACCTCATAAATAAATCAAGGACAAATCTGACCCCTTCCTGAAAAGACATATGGAGCAAAATGAGTGAATCTACACTCTAAAATATGTCTACATACACATCCGTATGTGGTAGTCCATTTGAAATCTAAAAAAGACAAATATTTAGGAACGAATGGAGTATATATAAGAGTAGACATGGAGATATATCTCCAGCATGGTCTACAACAAAAATGTGCTGGGCTGGTTAGCGCCGGATGCTCGCAACGCGATGACATGAGTTCGTATTCTGTCTTTTAGCTTTATATTTTTATATTATATATTACTCTACTTATTTGATATATACTTCTTTCGCCATTGTACTGACAGTGGAACCCACAAAGTACTTAGAATACAAGATTAAGGATGGACTTGTTTCTTTTTAACTTTCTGTATGAAGCTGTAGCCACCCTGCAAGTCACGTGTACACTGTGCATGCAATTAACTTTTTATAGAGGGACAATCATACATGCAATTAGCTCAAATGGATTGGATGTCACTCTATTATTTCCAGCATAAAGAGCATCTCCAGCGGCAGCCGGCAAATTTTCTCCCGCTTCCTTAAGCGGAGGACGACATCAAACGCCAGCGGCATACATTTTTACAACTCTAACCAGCTAGATGAAATTCATGCAAACACGGACTGATTTCATATAAGCATGAAGGATTTCATATAAAAAGCCGGATCTTCATATAAACATCATGGATTTCATTACATTTACATGAACTAAGAGGTGCCAATCCGGCTCTCTTGTATAATTAATACTCCCTCCGTCTGGAAATACTTGTCCTAGAAATGGATGTATCTAGACTTATTTTAGTTATAGATACATACAATTTATCCATTCTTAGAACAAAAATTCCCCGCCAGCTGGAGAGGGAGTACATAATCTAAATGGCCGCCCGCGGATCCCTTTGTCTTCCTCATGTCCGTCAGACACTTGCGGGGTCGACGAAGGTCCTCGGAAGAGACGAAGCAGCAAAGAAACCACCTGAATCCGCGGTCGTCGCCTCGGCGGTGGCCTTCATGGGTCCCAAGTGGCGGCGGCCTCCCGTGTTCTACTTCTCCTCGATGTTGGCGGTGGACACGGAGAAGCTGGCCACCGACTTGTCGCTCTCCACGCACCCGGCTTCTGTCTCTGCCTGCATGGCGCTGCCGCAGGCACGGGAGGCGCGCCCATAGACACGGGAGGCGCGGCCACCGCAGATACTGGTGGCGCGGTACGACGCGGCAGCGACAGCGCCCGTACCGGCGTGCTCGCCACCGTGCCGGCGTGGAGCAACTCACCACTCCTCATCGAGCTAAACTGGAGCGGCGAGTTGCTGAACCACGCACCTACTTGGGGCGGCAACTGGCTCCGTCGGGCCAAGCCAGGTTGGTGAAGCACCGAGAGGCCTCGCCCGTATCCGGAGGGCTCGGTGGGCCACCCAGCCAGGTAATATGCCGGAGAACGGCTCATCGAAAGCCATCGGAGGAGTGGAGAAAATGGTGAAGGAGGAGATGGGGGAGCGGCGGAGGGGTGCGAATCTTTCCCGTTGTTTGTCTGGCCTCGTGTAAATAGAGGGCAGACAGTAGGAGCTTGGCCGGCATCTGGCCTCGTTTAAACTGAGGGCGGACGGGAGGAGCTCGGCCGGTGTTGCATTTAATTCCGGCCCGCTCATGAACGGACGTGTGGCCAGAGTAGGATTCTCGGTTTGCATGCAGGTTTTACGGAGGGGTATAATGGAGGCGCCCGGCGTGCAGCGGGCGGCGTAGTACTATTTGATATGACAGCAGTAATGAGCCGTCAAATCACAAAGGCCCTCGCCTCTCGTGAAACCGACCGAGCTAGACTGCCCCGCCCTCTAGCCTTTAAAAAATGTATATACTCCACTTTTGTACAGTAGTAGTATCGATGGATTGCGCCATGGAGCAAAACTTGAAATTAAAAAAAAGGTGGTACATATAGAGAGCGCTCGTCGCCAAATTATGCATATAGTACTATTAAAAAGGCTTGTCACAATAATGGTGTCCAGCACAAGTGCACATCCCACCCCTCAAATAAAACTAAGCACCCTGGAATTCTTTGACAAAACTAAGCACCCTGAAATTCTTTGACAACTAAACTGCTGGCTATATGATGTTGGCCATATATATTGTACGTATATAATGTGCAGAAACGAGTGGTAGTACTGTACCAACTAAAAGATGAGATGTAAGAAATACTTGTATATACGTACTGAAGAGTTAAAGTAACAAGAAGAAACATAACATAGTTCTGCTGGGGGCTCAGCACAACACACCCCTCAAATTAAATTAAGCACACCTGAAATTAAACTTTGCAACTATTCCGGTAGACACTACATTAGAACCACCATGAGCAATGACACTGCCACCTTACTCGGAGTCCTCGTCCACGTCCTCGACTTCGTCGTTGTCCCTCTTCCTCTTGGCCGATACTTCTTTGCTTGAACCGCACACTTGGCTGTTGCTCTTCATCCAACCCTTGTAGATATTGAAGCAAAGGTAGCCATCCATTGCAGCGTACTGGATGTGGTCTATATCTAGTACATTCCTCTGCCATGCATGATGATGAAACGTGTATGGAGGTTTCACTAGTTTACCGTACGAAGGATGAACCATGGCTCCTGCCAGGGTCAGCATTGAAGGCTAACGAGAGGGCACCAGCCGATTCTTCTGGAGGTCGAAGGGGTTGCCTACAACGAGGCCTATCCGACCCAGGATTTCTTTGTCGTTACCAAAGTCTACAATAACAAATTTGACTAGGTTGCTCCCGAGGAAGTCCTTAAAATCCTGGCACTCAACGTCAGCATGGCATATGTGGTAGACCAAGCATAAGTCATGCACGCAAACCTGGATCACGGCGGGCTTCTTCCTCTCTTCGTCCTTTAGATCCTTCTCTAGTCCCAGGACTGTGGTGTACTCAACATCTAGCCCAGCAACCCACTCATCATCTGAGTTTTTGAACATGCGTCTGAAGCGAGAAAGGCATCCTTTCACCGTCGCGGAAGAACGGGTGTGGATGACGTCGAACTCATTGCCAGTGATGGTTCTAACCTTGTACTCACCGCCGATCCTGGAGATTTGGGACGCCATGGATTTGGGAGGAGGGTTAGGATTAGTGGAACTGCCTTAACGAGAATGGACGGGACGACTAGGAGCGAACTGCCGTAGTATTGAAGGACGTGCGGGGACGAGTAGGAGAGAACTGCCAGCGTGCGAACGGCAGGGTAGTGGCTTTCCATTCTCCCATGATACGAGCTTCCGAGAGCCCTTGGATCTGAGATTTAACGGTTGCATGGCATGATTCTAGACCTATGGGTGAATGTCCTGTCCTGGAGGGTTATTCTGCAAATTTTCAGCAACTTAGCATGCGACCGTTTGATCTCAGATCCAAGGGCTGCCAGCAGCCCGTATCATGGTCACGCCTACCACGACCGTCGCGTCGCTCGTGCGGTCGCGCCCTTGGAGATTTAACACGGTGCGTTAGGCTATCTGATGTTGGCATGTCATACATAGTCATCACTTAGTCACTCATACTACAACAAGGTTGGCTATAAGTGTATTTTTTGTTACTCCTCTCTATCTCTTTCTTCGTACTCAAGGAAGAAACGGTGCTAGTAAGCGTGTGTATTTATTGCATTTGCCAAGGAGTGACCTCTTCCAATGAAATGGTGTTGCTATGTTTGCTTCATTTAATTAGCTATAGACTCAAAATTGTCTTTTCACCTAGGTACACGTGCTTAGCACCGTTTCTTCCTTGGGTCACCACACTAGTCTCTCTCTTCTTGATTAACTTGCCACATCAGACTTTATGCCTATGTGGCAAGCTTAAGCACCTGTAGGAGCAAGTAAAAGTAAGTACAATAGTGTGCTTTACATGGCATTTTTGCATATGTGGAGGAAATAGAGGCAAGGAAAAAGTGGAGAAGTGGGCTCTCGTGCAAGAGCCAGCCTCTACTACATGGTGGAGCATTGGGAGAGGCACCTGTATGGAGGTGGTCAGGAATCTGGGAGACTCACGCCGGTCGTAGCGCCGCAGTTAAAATGATAATGGCAAGTCAAATCATGGGGCCCCACCTGTCCAGCAGTAACTCGCTGTCAAATCACATAGGCCTACGTTTGCAGCAGCCTACTCCCTCGTCTTCTCGCATCTCTGTCGAAGCGACTAAAGCGCTATGTTATAGTAACAAATTATGTTACCACAAGCACCTCTTTCCTCATTAAATAGTTGCCACATAAGCAAAATTGTCTTGGGATGTGTTAAGTTACTACCTAAGTTACTCCCACTATGGCTAGCCTAAGAAACAACGTGAGAGTTAATGCACCATGTTTATGTGTTTACTATTTGGTTTCCGTAAGATGACTTAATACTCACCTAGACGGAGGGAGTATTCGATTTGAAAGCGGGCGGCGCAGTTCCCGATACGGCTTCCATGCAGACGAGGGAGGGAGTAGCGGTTCCCGATATGTTGAACGACCAATGCATCCTCCTCAATTAATGCATGAGGGAAGTAATGGGAGGAGGTCTGGGAAAAGAGGCTGCACGATGTGAATGCAACGCAGTTTTCCCTCATTGCCCTCATATAAAGACGCCCCTCCATTCCAATGCATCTACCACATCGTACGCACATAAGCATTTGCCTAAGCACCTACACTAAGCGCAAAAGAGCTCACTCCAGACCCATGGTGGCGATGCGCATGAGCGGCCAGCGGCTGCGCCAGATGGTCCACGACGCTGGCCTGCGGCATGGTGCCGAGGATCGTCTCCAGACGGTGTTGGAGACCGGCTGGTGGATGGCCGCCGTCGACGCCAACTACGACTCTCAGCTGGACCAGATGATCATTGACACCAGCAACAAGTTCACTGTCATCAAGAAGCTCACGGACGACATCGCCGTACTCCTCCAGCCCGCGCACCACGGCTCCTCATTGCTTGCCACCCTAATCGGCCTCCATGACCGGAACCTCTTTCAAGCACTGGTGGCCCTGCGACTGCCCGCTGACGCCACGAAGAATGTCCACCTGGAGGTCGCGCTCGCCGCGAGGCGCCTCGCCCTGCAAGAATTCATCGACCTACACATCCACGTGTACGAGCAAATCGTGTACATAGGTATCTACAATGCCAGTGAGGACGCTACGAGGTTGGCCTTCCTCAACCGGCTGGAAGCCTTGGATGCCTTTTGCTGAGAAGCACCTCGACCTCGCCACAAAAGCCGCCGCTCCTTAGCCGCCGGTCGGTGGCCCGGCGCACTAAGTTGAGGAGGAGGAGGCCGTACGTTCGTGGATCCATCTTTCTTCTTGCCTTCTGTAACCACCACTGCGATCGCATCATCGTGGCCTTAATTCTTATTGTGCTGTTGCATTCTCGTTCCAGTCAATACCGACATGTGCGATCCCTTTGCTTAATTATATGCATCACTGTAACTAGTACTCGATCCGTCAATTTATAAGTTGTGCTTACCTTTTCCATCAACTTTGTGCAACACGCGGGCATCTTGCTAGAAACACTAGAATATGTCTATATAATCCGTATGTGATAGTCCATTTGAAATCTCAAAAAAGACAAATATTTAGGTACAGAGGGAGTAATATATTAGGAGTATATCATGCACACAAAGGCAGAGGAGCGGTGGGGCCGAGAGGGATGATGGGCACGTCAGAGGGATGAGGATCCCCTGACGCGAACAATCCTACCATTCTTTCACTAACATGTGGGACCCATAAGCGTGCGTCCCACCTATCAGCGAAGGAAAGGCAGGGCAAGGCAGTGATAGCCACGTCAGATGATCCATGTCCACATCGGGGGACGTCGTGCCATGGGTTGGAGCGGAGTCGTGGGAATCGCGTGTGGGTGTGGCAGTGGTAGAAACAAGAAACGTGGTGGTCGCCGTGGTTCAACTTCCATGGACAAGCTGTCATGTCTGCTGACACATGTATATCAAAACTAGAGTGTTTATATTTCAAGCACGTGAACAAGTATTATTCTACTACTTTGGATCCATTGCAACGCACGGGCTAGCACATTGGTAGTAGTAGTGTCCATGTCTATCTCTAGAGGCCTTCCCTCGTTCATCCTTTTCTCTCACAAGATAAACTACTCATACAAATGCATCTTGATGTTCCGTGGAACGCACGAGGATGTTTCCTTGGGGGTCTCTCCAGCACGGCGTGGCCGTAGTTGCAAGTTGACGCCCCTTGAGATGCCGACGTTGAGGGGCACTCGGATTTCCTACGATGAGCAGGTAAGATGAGTTTGATCACGTAGTAAATGCATTCTAAAGACTACTTCCATGTCCATTTCCTAATTCTCCCCCTGCACACTGTTTCACAGGTTAGGCTCGGTGCGCATGGAGATTGGCTTGCATATTTACGGGAGGGTACCAACATCAATTTGCACAACATTTACAACGGTGACACCGTTCCCGTAGAACCTTTTTCCAACATTGGGATCAACCATGCAATGGGCCACCGCACGAATTGGTACGATGGAACCACGGTGAGATTGAATAAGAAAGCACAAACCTTGCACATGGCGGTCAAAGGCGGACCATGCTGTCTACGGCCGATTTGTTGCCGTACGAGTAGGAAGACGCCGTGCTCCTTTCTAACCGCATCTTCGCGGTGACAAACCAGGGGACTTATTTTGTATGGGACACATCCTACGATATACTCCCTCTCTCCCAGTTTATTTGTTTTGAATCTTTTCGTTTTATAAGTTTCAAATTCAAATTTAGAGCTCCCCATCACATGTTGAGATTACAATGTCCATTAAATCGTTGCGTGCATGTACAGTAAAGAAACAAATCTCGAGTTTGGCACGAGTTCGTGCTGCGGGAGCACCACAAGCCCTGGCGCAGGAGTTACATTTCCCTCTCAGGGCCGTCGGGACTGAGCTTCAGCGCCTTACTACACCTACCTTTGAGTCAATAACATGTGGACCCGATAGGTGACTGGTCCACATGTAATGCTCCCGTAGGCAGAGGGGCAGTGGGGCCAAGAGGGGTGAGCCGCAGGTCGGGGGACGTGTGGTTTCATGGGTTCGAGCAGCATCATGGGAATCGCGGGTGGCTGTGGTAGAAACTTGATGCTCACCGCATTTTAGGTGGACCACATGTCATGCACACAAAGGCAGAGGGGCTGTGCGGCCGAGAGGGGTGAGGCGCACGTCGGGGGGCGTGGTGCCGTGGGTTGGAGAGGCGTCGTGGGAATCACAAGATGAAATGTGATGGTCGCCGTAGTTGAACTTCCATGGACAAGCTGTCATGTCTACGGACACATGCACTGCATACCGATCACTGGAAGGAGTAGCAGAGAAAGCTATATATGCGGATAAATAGTTCCTTATAGTCAAGCGGACCCACGCTACTACTCTGTTCCAAAGACATGCACACCATCAAAATAGTCCATCTATATCAATATACACCGAGAGGGAATAATTTTTTTACAAGAGAGGAAATAGTTCATCCATCCATAATGCCCTCCTGCTGGTGCAGCCTTTTCTTCTTCTTCTTCTTCTTCTTCTTCTTCTTCTTCTTCTTCTTGTTCTCATTCTCTGTGGGAGACGGCTTCGCAACAAGCTCTTTGGACCTTGAAGCTATCTCGAAACTCACAGGGCATCGAGGGCAGCATATTTTATCCGCTCGTACGTCAAGGGATAATTCTCCCATCCATACGACCTTAATGCCACCGTCTCGTCACCCTTCTGAAGATTTGTACCGAGCACAAAATTTGCTACGGCGAATAGGGATGGTGTCTGTTTATCACAAACTTCTATAGGAATTTTGAATCTGGTTTGTAGGTCGGCGATGCTTTTCAAATCAAGGTTGTACGGCTCCAGCTTCTGTTTGTCCCCTTTGATGGCTGCCCCACAGAAGTATACGTTCTCCCGAGACAAGAAATCATGAAGCTCACCTGGTATGGAGGGCGAGTGTATGATGTGGTACACCAAAACATCATCTTCGAGGCACAGCTGAAGGACGGCGGCGCGCTGGATCTTCCCAGGGGCACGCTCCGTGTACTCTGCGTCGAGACTGATGAACCTCGTCTCTACCTTTTCGAGGGAGTTGGATACATTGTTGATCCACTGCCGAACAACCCTTGGGTGGACGGTGACGGTGGCAACTATGCGCATTGAGCCTTCGACGAGGACATGTTGGATGATAAAAACCTGCATCTCGATCTCTTTCACCATTTGGAACCGCTGGAACGGAGGGCTATGGTTTGGAGAATTAGGATTAGATGGCTAGTCTAACTGAAGTAGTAGATGGTTATTTAAAGAGGTTAAAACAATGTGAACACAGTGGGGTTTGGTTGCAAATGAAGACGAAGGGGAGGTGAAGAAGCCGAGGAGAATCGGTTCCCGATGGAGAAGGAGTAAATGGGAGAAGTGGCGTGCAGGCAGTTGATTAGACGGCTAGGTAGACTAAACGAAAAGGCTATGCAAACTGTTCGTGTACGTGCCCATCCTTCTTGATAGGTGGGACCTATGCAAACAGATAAAAAATGTGTCGTAGTTTTTTTTTGAGCGCGTGAGTGGGAGACACAACATTCTCTGGTTAAGGAATACTCCCTCTGTTTAGGTGAGTATAAGTCACCTCATGAAAATCAGGTTTTCCCAAAACCTTTAGGCGTGGAGCATTAACTTCCTGCTCGATCCCATCCCAGCCTTGTTAGCCAGCGTTCTCTTCCTCTGCTGCCGCATTCTACCTTTCCATTTTCCTCTTCCCAAGTGTGGAACGATCTGCATGCCGTCCTTGATGCACCAGAACAACCACTGCATGCATCGCGGCAGAGCGTTGATTGGGCATGCATGAGAATTTGGTTCTACTCGCAATATGAATGATACCTGAACGATGAAGTGAACATGCATGCTAGCACGGGAGACCTATTTATGCTATACAATACTGGAGTACTCATGTACCTACTAGTAGTAGTAGTACAACCGTGGTACACTTGATGGTCAAAATACTATTCATCCGGTCCTCACAGTGAAGTGACAACACCCTGCGCCTGACACTAGTCCAGGCGGCGTGTTTGGGTTACCAAAGTCAGCCTCACCCTGTGCACAGTGCAGTTTGTCACCGCCGATGTACAACACATTGGCGCCTCGCCTCGTCTCCCTCTCCGCTCCCATAGCACCACTCCATCTCCATCTCCTTCTCCGTCTCCATCTCACTGTGCCCCCGTGTACCGTCGCCTCACTCACCTCCCCACTACCACTATTCCCTCGCTAGCCGCTCCAGCACCGACATCCTTCTCCCCCATAAATCAAGCCCCCTTCCAAACTCCACCATGGCCGAACGCGAACCGCGCAACATCCATATGAGCCACGATAGGAGCAATCTCCCCAGTGACATCCTCGACCTCTGTTGTTCGTGTATGGATATGTTGAGCGCCCTGCGGCTGGCTGCATGCTCGAGGGACATGCACACAGCCATCGTCGAAGCGAGGCCTAAGCTTTTCAAGACACCCTGCTTGCTACTATCTGGTCTTGCGAGATTCGCTCACCATGATACGGAGGCGTGCATGATGCCCCTCGACTTCAATCTGATCTCCATTAGCCGAAACTTCTTTGCAGGTATGTAGTGGGTTGCCCTATATCATTTCCCTCGACATTGATCCGATCACCATCGCCCAAAACTTCTTGGCAGGTATGTACTGGGTCGGCATGAACTCCCACTGGATGGCTGCCTTTAGAGAAGACGGTAAAAAGTTGATGTCTCAATTACGACAGGCAGTGATGTGGTTCTAGCCTTCAGGTTGATAGGTAATTGGGCTGTTGCATCGAAAGGGTGGAGTACTGGTGTCTCCGGATCATTGGTCGCTGAAGCGGGGCTGCAAATTATGATGGTGTTGGATCATCTCTTCGAATGACTTTGTTGTCTTTGCTGCTGGTTCTGGATGGGTAGTTCTTTCTTTTGTTATGCATATTCCTTGTCATTTGGTCATCCTCGTCTATGTCACTCTTACTATGTAATAGTTGCTTCTGTTTAGAATTTCATTCTCGTCTGGATCACGAGAGTCTGAGCGCTGCAGATGGGTGCATTATGGTGGTGTAGCAAGACTTCTTATGAACAATCATGTCTTGCTGTTTATGTCAGTAGTAGTCACTAGTCAGTGTTTGAATGTTGTATATATTGTTGTTTCGAACTGTTTATTGTCTCGAACTACTGGTGGGCTAAATGAGGGCATCACCATTCTCCAGTGTTCAGAGTATATCTCCTTTTTTCAAGTTATATAATTTGAGCTCAATGTCTTTTCGATGATGTACACTTGTTTGGGCCAGTGAGGTGTCATTGAATATGGGCCGAGTAGTAACGCAATGCCAAACAGGTCAATTATGACTCTCAGGCCGGGCTCTCAAAAGATCCTGAAAAGAAGGCCGGGCTCTCCAAAAAAGAAAGAATAAGGACTCTTAGGCCGACATGTGGGCGCCACCGGTGTTTTCGTGCGCTTGCGCGCCGAGAGCATATTAGCGCGTGCTCGAAATTCATGCTACCTTTTCATCCCCAGTCTCCCGCCCCTCCCCCACCTCTGGAATCTCGATTCCTACTCCAGTTCCCCAAAATCCCCCTCCTGTACTCCCTGTACTCAAGCGCACTATCATTTCGCCGGTCAACGCGGATCTCCGAGCCGGAGATCCTGAGGTCCGTCCTGCCTTCGGTCGCTGTGTGCTGTCACTCAACAGTGGCATGGCGGCGCTTGATGACCAGTTTGCCGGCAAAGTGCTGATGGTAACCATCAACGGCGACCGGCCTCCCGTCTCGCCGGATGACCTTGTCAAAGCTCTTGGCATTGTGCACGGCATCCAAATAAGTGACTTGCTCGTCGAAGTCTTTCCGCCACCGACTGATTTCTTCGTCAGGTTCCGGACAACTTTCGACTGCAGTCGTGTGTTCGAATCTTCCCGGCGTTTGTTCTGCGATGGCGCGCTGGTGAGCTTTGATCGGTGGCACCCAGGATGGGGCTCGGTGCCCTCTGAGCTTGAGTTTTTAACAAAGCTTACCTTCCATGGCATGCCTCGGCATGCTTGGAACAGCGAGTCCATGAACGAGCTTATCAATGACCTTGGAGGTGAGCTCGTAAGTATGTTTGTTCCTCCAGACAGCTGGGCTCTGACGGTTATGGCATGGATGAAGAAGCCGTCCACCATACCGAAGGTGATTGGTGTTGAGATACCGGTGCAGGAACCGGGGTTGTACTATTTGTCGCCACCAAGGCCGCCGCGGACCACGTTAGGGATGTATCTGTATCGAGTGTTCGTTCATGTCGAAGAAGTGGTCAATCCATCAATCGAAGTCCTGCCACCGCCGCTGGTGCCAGGGTCCGTCGATGACGTCCATGACAGGAGTCAACGTCAGACTTTCCCCATGTTGCTCGGAACGATGGATGGCACAGGGCCTACTCCATCGCGCGGCGGAGGCCACTGCTTCTTTGGGAGAAGAGGCAGGGCTGGCTGCCTGGATGTGCTCTAATTTGAGGTAACAACTGAATCTTGTCAGATACTAGTTAAATCCGAGCTATGGGTGTGAAGCACTGATATGCCAGTACATTTGATTGTGACCTGTTCTAATTTTGTACCTGAACTTTTTTTAGAAAGGGCTGTACGTCAACTTAATGTGCTAGCAGAACTTATTGTGTTGTCTGTCTGTTTTCTTTGCACAACATTCAAGATATTTCCCCGTCATTGATAAAGACGATGAACCGTTATGTACGACTTCGTTGGTTTCAACATAGCCCTTCCCGTAGCGATCCACTGCTTCCATCCTGATTGTGCCGCTTGCGTGAAACTTTTGTATGCAAGTTCAGTGTGCTATGATGTTCTATATGATTGTGTCAACTATATAAGTTTTTACTGAGCATCAGCAATGCATATGGCCGAAAGATGTATTTACGAGCATCGGCCGATGGGTCTCTCTCTCTCTCTCTCACACACACACACATGCACACGCACAAGAGGGACCCGTTGAATTATTTATTTGTTCATGACAGCTTTTAATTAGGTTCCACTTTAATCTAACTTTTTTCTTAAGTTATTAATTGAGCTCAGTGACTTCAAAAAGTTGTACAGAAGCCTTGTTTCGGCCTTTCCGGCGTTGCTGAATGTGGGCTGAGTAACCATGTTAGGTTGTACTGTACTACACAGGCCTTTTTTCGCTATTTTTTTAAAATAATACATTTTTTATTAATTTTCATAAATATTACGCTGGGTAATTTTTTTCAAAAATAATACACCGTCGGCCCGCTGCAGGCCGACTAGAGCTAATTGGCTCGCTGTGGGCTAATTGTTTTTGCAAAAGTGTTAATCATGTATTTAAAAAATATGTGTATTGTGACCTCCTCCGCTCGCTATGGGCCCACTGTTGACTAAAAAATATGTTTTAAAAAGTGTTAATCATGTATTAAAAAATATGTGTATTGTGACCTCCTCCGCTCGCTGTGGGGCCACTGTTGACTAAAAAATAAGTTTTAAAAAGTGTTAATCATGTATTTAAAATTGTTAAATGTGTCTATAAAAATGTTCCTTATCTATATTTTTTTTAAATGTGTGTATAAAAATAGCTTTTTTTTCAACATCAGCAATGCAACTGGGCCGACAGTTGTACACAATATCCGGGTCAACTTGTTATTCTCCGCCCCGCTGGGCTGCTGTCACAGCCCTAGAATTTGCTTGTCATTAGTTGCATTAAGGCATTCATGTCATCATGTTTAAATTTCTCAGAAAGTTGAAATGGGGATGACAAACCCTAGCACCAAAAATTAAATCAAATAGGGTCAGCCATAAGCCTTTTCAATAAGCCCAAAATGCCTTTAAAATGTTCATCATCTTTAGAAAAGGTTAAAACCTCTGACAAAAATGATGCACATGTTTCAAGGTCATTCATGGATTTTTGAATTAAATCATATCATATTTGAATTTGGGCATTTAAACACTATAAATAATTTAAATGCTCAAATAATGCTGAATTTAAATGTGGACCACTGGAATAATCCATAGAGTGTCCACAAATTATTGCAGCATTTTACAAAATGCTTTAGTATTTTTACGAAAGCCAAAACAACAGCAGAAAAATAGAAATCAGAAACAAATAAAAGAGGGAAGGCCACTGGGCCACTTACCTGGATCTACCTGGCCCAACTCCAGCTGGCGGCCCAGCCCATCAGGCAAAGCGACTGTCTTCAACCTCTGCCAGTAGGCAGACGCATGTCGACGCGTGTCGAATAGCCGCGTCCGCGATAAAGGACTTCTGGGTTGCCTATAACAGTTCATAGACAAGTGAAAGTGGATACTCTAAAATGCGCAAGATAAGCGTGAGTGCTATGGATGGCGTTCTCGTAGGGAGACGGGAGCGGATCCATAGTGGTGTATTGATATGGTGAATATGTGGACTCGTGTGCGCCACCTCAAAAGAGTTACTTGCAGTCGTAGTTTAAGATAGCCACCGAGTCAAAGCTAGCTTGCTGCAGTTAAACTCCACCACCCCCCTGTTGATACCGATGCATATGTAGCTAGTTCTGATGTAAGTCTTGCTGAGTACTTTTATACTCACGTTTGCTTAATTTCTGTTTTGTGGAGAGACTTCAGTCTCGCTAGTAGTTTCGTGTGGACTTCGACGTTTAGCTTGATACCTCAGCTACGATCTTGTGCCCTCGGCATGATCTGGTAGATAGTCAGACTTCTTAGCCTTTTTCATTTGTAGATGTCTGTACTCAGAAATGTTAAGCTTCTGCATGTGCTTTGATTTGTATGCTATGATTGTTGGGTCATGAGACCCATGTTTGTAATATCTCGCTCCTTGGAGCCTAATGAATAAATACTTGAGTTGTAGAGTTATGTTTTGATGCCATGTTGTATTTACACATATCGAGCATGTTGTGTGTATGATTGAAATGCTTGGTATGTGTGGTGTCTGACAATCTAGTTGTTTATCCTTGGCAGCCTCTCTTATGGGGAAATGTAGTCTAGTGCTTCCATGAGCCATAGTAGTCCGCTACAGCCCGGTTCACGGAGTCCTGTTTGCCCAGCACTACTGCTCAGGACACTTGACTGGCCGGCATGTGTTTCACTTCGTTCCTGTGTCTGTCCCTTCAGGGAAATGTCACGCGGTGACATCCGGAGTCCTGCCTAGCCTGCTACAGCCTGGTTCACTGGAGTCCTGTTAGCCCAGTGCTATAGCCCGGATTCACACGCTGCTGACCGACATGCTCAATGTGATTCATGTATGCCTGTCCCCATAGGTTGGTGCCACTTTGGGTTCATGACTAGCCATGTCGGCCCGGGTTCCCTGTCATATGGATGCTAGCGACACTATCATATATGTGAGCCAAAAGGCGCACACGGTCCCGGGCCATGGTAAGGCGACACCCGTGGGAATACCGTGCATGAGGCCGCAAAGTGATATGAAGTGTTACCGGCTAGATCGATGTGACTTGGAATCGGAGTCCTGACAGCTGCAAACTTTCCTAGGAGGTATGCATTAGGCTTAACAAGAAAATGGACTTTAAGAATAATAAATGGGATGTAATTATAATAACTGGACAATTACTATGCACCAAACATGTAAATAGTTTGAAAAATATATTATTTTTGGAATTTGAAAATTTTAATTTCATTACTTGTTGCGCGCGCAATATTTCGTTGGATTTTAATGTAATACAACTTTATTTTGAAATTATATTTAACCTGACTAGAAATTTTGGATAAAAATATTTCGGATCCCATCAAAATGTGGGAATTTTTTTTGAATTCTGTTTTGAGCGGTTGTTTGAAATTATTAATCGTTGTCCTAGCTAGAAGTTCGACTGTACTTTTAACAAACTGTAAATGGGCTGTAGTAAATTCCATTAGAATTAAAAAATGGGCTGTACATTCTTACAAATCAAAAATGGGCTCTATGTTCTCTGCCAAATCCGAGCTGTGGGCGTACTAAGTTGACGCGTACCAAGGGCTTTGTCAACTTAGTCAATATAAACGATTCTAGCTGCAGTGATCGTATGATGTCCATCCAATGGTCGTAGTGCTTCTTCAACGTCTGGTCTTCTTGCTCCAGCCGCCCAAAGTAGCGCCGGTCGTGTCGCGTGCTCCTGCCTCCCGTGGCCGGCTGTGCTGCTGCGGAGGCCTCACCGCCCCCTACTATTCCCACCGCTGGCCAGGCCCTGCGGCGACGGCAGCCTCATGCCGCAGCCGAACGAGTGAACCCTCATACTCCTCTCCGCGTGGGCATCCACTGCCGCGTCTTCACCGGCTCCGCGTCGTCCCCTTCCTAGGCCTCGCCGTCGTCCACCACCCTGGTGCTCTTGGCGCGGCGTGGTCAACGTGGTCAAGGAACGACTTCCATCGGACATGGACTGTACGTGGAGAGGCTGACAGCTGGGTCCACGGCGGCAGCAAGGAAGTGCCTCCTTATTACGCGGAAAATAATGATTCCTCCACCTGACAGTAGGGACCCACCGGACGGGCCACCGTATTTCGCGAAAAAAATGTTTCCCCCCTGACTGCTGGGACCCACCAGCTACACCTTCGCATGCAAGGAAGTTTGTCCGGGCAAAAAAAAAAACGATTCGCCCCCCTGACTGCTGGGACCCACCAGCTACATCTTCGCACGCAAGGAAGTGCGTCCGGGCAAAAAAAAGAAAACCAAAACGATTCGCCCCCCTGATAGCTGGGACCCACCGCCCCCCGACTTTTGGGACCCACCAGCTACATCTTCGCACGCAAGGAAGTGCGTCCGGGCAAAAAAACGATTCACCCCCTGACTGCTGGGACCCACCAGCTACATCTTCGCAGGCAAGGAGGTGCCTGACAGTCGGGATCCACCTGGTCGAAGCGTACGTAGCGTTGTCATTCTGGTCGCGAACATGTACATACATATATACTGGTGGATGTAGAGGCGCGCACGTGTCGTAGTAGAGGCGGCCAGGGTGCAAGAAAGAAAATACGGCCACGTATGTGTACATACGGGCGGGGTCTCGAACGCCTACTCGCGCATACGTATGGCGAGGGCTCATGTACACGGCTGGGTCGGAACAGAGAAACAGCATCGTCGTCGTGTTCATGGGGAGGCAACAGAATGCGTCATGTTCATGGGGAGGCAACGGAATGCGTCGTGTTCATCGGGAGGCAACGCGGCTAGGTCGGAACGGAATGCGTGGTCATGTTCATCGGGAGGGCTTGGAAGGAAGAGGCGATGGAAACGAGGCCTGGCGTACCGCACAACGGAGGAAATGGACCTCCTACGGTCGAAATGGGGGTCCTGTTGATCGGGAGGGGTGTGGCGTACCGCAAAACGGAGGAAACGGACCTCCTACGGTCGAAACGGGGGTCCTGTTGATCGGGAGGGGTGTGGCGTACCGCAAAACGGAGGAAACGGACTTGTGTTGGAGCGCTACGGTCGAAACGGGGATCCTGTTCATTGGGAGGGGTGTGGCGTACCGCAAAACGGGACTCCACGGGATACTGTTCATCTCCACCGTCGACCCCCTCCAGCCTCCACGAGCTACTGTTCATCCACCGTCGACCTCCTCCAGCCTCCACGGGCTCCTGTTCATCCAGCCTCCACCACGCGCTACTCCACCGGCTACTGTTCAACCACCCCTCTACCGTCTACTGTTCATCCAGCCCTCCACACCACGGGTTCCTGTTCAACCACCCCTCCATGGGCACCCCTCCAACGTCTACTGTTCATCCTGCCCTCCACACCACGGGGTCCTATTCATCCACCCCTCCACGGGCACCCCTCCACCGTCTACTGTTCATCCAGCCCTCCACCACACCACGGGGTCCTGTTCATCCAGAGGCAACACCACCGCTCACTGTTCATCCAACCCCCCGCAACGCTCACTGTTCATCCAGAGGCAGCATCGATCGGCTTCAGTTAGCAGCAGTAGCCAAGGAATCGCTCGATCGGGTTCAGTTAACAGCCATCGATCGATCGCTCGGGTTCAGTAACGCGTAGCCTGCAGTGCAATCGCTCGGGTTCAGTTAGAGCCCAACACCTCGCTCGGGTTCAGTTAGAGCCAACGCCTCGCACACATGCGCGTACATGTACGAGAGAAACGCGCATCACTCGGCCCCCCGACCTCCCACCGTAACCGGGAACTCCCCAAAAATTTCCTCCCCCTCGCTTCTACCACGGTTTTTTCCGTCATGGATGACCCAAAGAATGTCATGCAGCTGCGTCTCTGGCCCGCCCAGGACGAAAAGCCCATTTTTTGTCATGATTTTTTGTCATAGAAGTTGGAGTCCACCACATCTATGATGATACCGGGTTTTGTCACAATTATCGTCATAGAAGTGTCATATGTATGACAGAATTTTTTTCGTTCGGCCCAAAATGTCACGGATGTGTCTTTTTTTTGTAGTGCCTGGTACACCGCTGGAGGCATTTACATAGAGTCATATTTTGTTTTAAGTATTGAGTTGTAATTCTTGAGTTGTAAGTAAATAAAGTGTGATGATTTTCATTATTAGAGCATTGTCCCATGTGAGGAAAGGATGATGGAGACTATGATTCCCCCACAAGTCAGGATGAGACTCCGGACAAAAAATAAAAAAATAAAAATAAAAGAGGCCATAGAAGCCCAAACAAAAAAATGAGAGAAAAACAGAGAAGGGGCAATGCTACTATCCTTTTACCACACTTGTGCTTCAAAGTAGCACCATGATCTTCATGATAGAGAGTCTCTCATTTTGTCATTTTCATATACTAGTGGGAATTCTTCATTATAGAACTTGGATTGTATATTCCAATGATGGGCTTCCTCAAAGTACCCTAGGTCTTCGTGAGCAAGCGAGTTGGATGCACACCCACTTAGTTTCATTTTGAGCTTTTATACACTTATAGCTCTAGTGCATCCATTGCATAGCAATCCCTACTCACTCACATTGATATCTATTGATGGGCATCTCCATAGCCCATTGACACACCTAGCTGATGTGAGACCATCTTCTCCTTTTTGTCTTCTCCACAGCCACCATTCTATTCCACCTATAGTGCTATGTCCATGGCTCATGCTCATGTATTGCGTGAAGATTGAAAAAGTTTGCGAACATCAAAAGTATGAAACAATTGCTTGGATTGTCATCGGGGTTGTGCATGATTTAAATATTTTGTGTGATGAAGATAGAACATAACCAGACTATATGATTTTGTAGGGATAACTTTTCTTTGGCCATGTTATTTTGAGAAGACATAATTGATTTGTTAGTATGCTTGAAGTATTATTATTTTTCTGTCAATATTAAACTTTTGATTAGAATCTTGCGGATCTGAACATTCATGCCACAATAAAGAGAATTACATTGAAAATCATGTTAGGTAGCATTCCACATCAAAAATTCTGTTTTTATCATTTACCTACTCGAGGACGAGCAGGAATTAAGCTTGAGGATGCTTGATACATCTCCAACGTATCTATAATTTTTGATTGTTCCATGCTATTATATTATCTGTTTTGGATGTTTAATGGGCTTTAATATACTCTTTTATATTATTTTTGGGACTAACGTACTCCAAACAGAACGAAACCTTCGCAAGGATCTTTCTTGGAACAAACGCAATACAGGAGACTTGGAGTGGAAGTCAGAGACGCAACGAGGCGACCACAACGCAGGAGGGCGCGCCCAGGGGGTAGGCGCACACCCACCCTCGTGGGCCCCTCGTAGCTCCACCGACCTACTTCTTTCACCTATATATACTCTTATACCCTAAAAACATCCAGGAGATCCACGAAACCACTTTTCCACCACCGCAACCTTCTATACCCATGAGATCACATCTTGCGGCCTTTTCCGGCGATCTGCCGGAGGGGGATTCTATCATGGAGGGCTTCTACATCAACACCGTAGCCTCTCCGATAATGTGTGAGTAGTTTACCACAGACCTTCGGGTCCATAGTTATTAGCTAGATGGCTTCTTCTCTCTCTTTGATTCTCAATACAAAGTTCTCCTCGATGTTCTTGGAGATCTATTCGATGTAATATTCTTTTGCGGTGTGTTTGTCGAGATCTGATGAATTGTGGGTTTATGATCAAGTTTATCTATGAACAATATTCGATTCTTCTCTGAATTCTTATATGCATGATTTGATATCTTTGCAAGTCTCTTCGAATTATCGGTTTAGTTTGGCCTACTAGATTGATCTTTCTTGCAATGGGAGAAGAGCTTAGCTTTGGGTTCAATCTTGTGGTGTCCTTTCCTAGTGACAGTAGGGGCAGCAAGGTAGGTATTGTATTGTTTCCATCGAGGATAAAAAGATGGGGTTTATATCATATTGTTTGAGTTTATCCTTCTACATCATGTCATCTTGCCTAATGCGTTACTCTGTTCTTATAAACTTAATACTCTAGATGCATGCTGGATAGCGGTCGATGTGTGGAGTAATAGTAGTAGATGCAGAATCATTTCGGTCTACTTGATATGGACGTGATGCCTATGTTCATGATCATGCCTAGATATTCTCATAACTATGCGCTTTTCTATCAATTGCTTGACAGTAATTTTTTCACCCACCGTAATATTTGCTATCATGAGAGAAGCCACTAGTGAAACCTATGGCCCCCGGGTCTATTTTACATCATATTAGTTTATCGTCAACTTGCCAATTTCTATTGCCGCTTATTTTGCAATCTTTACTTTCCAATCTATACACCAAAAATACCAAAAATATTTATCTTATTATTTTTATCAGATCTCACTTTTGTAAGTGGCCGTGAAGGGATTGACAACCCCTTTTACCGCGTTGGTTGCAAGGTTCTTGATTGTTTGTGCAGGTACTAGGCGATTTGAGTGTAGTCTCCTACTGGATTGATACCTTGGTTCTCAAAAACTGAGGGAAATACTTACGCTACTTTGCTGCATCACCCTTTCCTCTCCAAGGGAAAACCAACGCATGCTCAAGAGGTAGCACCCGCCGCTTGCGTGCAGGCGCAGTGGTGCCTTGGGCGACGGCAGGGCCAACATGGCCGGCGATGAGATCCGCCGGAGGGGATTGAGCGTGCATGACCTCAACAGTGACGGGGGATAGAAGGGAGTCATCCATGGCGGCGAAGAACTGCCGGGGAAGATGCACCGGAGTGGGCGGTGGCAGGGGCAATGGTGGCGGAGAGGTGGGGGCGGGAACGTGTGGGGACCCCGACTCATAAGTCATGATCACCGAATGCACGTGTACAGTGAACCCAGAGATCAATGCTCACTGAACACACAGAAGCTGAATAACAAGAATCTTACATCCATACATACCTCTTACACAAGTAGGACCATTATGGTCAAGTCTTGAGCATATCATTGCAGCGGAAAACTTCGTCGACAACTTGGACCCATGCCATCTGCCTTAACCCTACATGCATTGTGACTGGGAAGCATCCTAGCTCGCATGTTCGTCACCGAAGTATTCTTCATCATATCATGTTCTTTCATGCCTGGCCAATAAAATAACCAGTGGCAAGCCAAGAGTACTTTGAATGTACTCGCAAGCAACCCAAGAGTGATGACAGAATAATTATGCAAGGCTCTACTGCTAATTTGGCATTTTTGCGGAAAGCTAGTTTTTCTCATGCAAATATGATCATCCTTTATCAAGGACATGAATGTGTCTGCAACAAGTATCAGGAGGTTACAGACATCAACATCGAGAAAGAGTTATGAACATCTCATTATCAAGCTCATTGTGACTTCCTCACGAATCATATCAACAAGATTACCAAACAGTGTTGTTTGTCAGAAACATAAGGACATAGTCTAAGCAGCACCACCCAACTGTCCTTGACCGTGGACACGGCTATTCGAATAGTTTTACACTCTGCAGAGGTTGCACACTTTACCCACAAGATCCGGGGAACTTCCGTGTCATCCACGACCCGCGGTACCTCAAGTACCAGGGGTAAGCACCCGATCACTATCTTTCCCTAGACGACACTAACATAGAGTCCACTCGATTGGTAGCAGCCCTCGTGCCCAACATTTCACATCTCAAAATTTGCGGAGCCACGCTCCCATATTCATCAGATACCACATGCACGGGTTACCAACGGTGTGTCTGGTGAAGGAAATATGCCCTAGAGGCAATAAAAAGTTATTATTTATTTCCTTATATCATGATAAATGTTTATTATTCATGCTAGAATTGTATTAACTGGAAACATAATACTTGTGTGAATGCATAGACAAAGTGTCACTAGTATGCCTCTACTTGACTAGCTCGTTGATCAAAGATGGTTATGTTTCCTAGCCATTGACATGAGTTGTCATTTGATCAATGGGATCACATCATTAGGAGAATGATGTGATTGACTTGACCCATTCTGTTAGCTTAGCACATGATCGTTTAGTATTCTGCTATTGCTTTCTTCATGACTTATACATGTTCCTATGACTATGAGATTATGCAACTCCCGTTAACCGGAGGAACACTTTGTGTGCTACCAAACGTCACAACATAAGTGGGTGATTATAATGGTGCTCTACAGGTGTCTCTAAAGGTACTTGTTGGGTTCGCATATTTCGAGATTAGGATTTGTCACTCCAATTGTCGGAGAGGTATCTCTGGGCCCACTCGGTAATGCACATCACTATGAGCCTTGCAAGCATTACAACTAATGAGTTAGTTGCGAAATGATGTATTACAGAACGAGTAAAGAGACTTGCCGGTAACGAGATTGAACTAGGTATTGAGATAGCGACGATCGAATCTCGGGCAAATAACACACCGACGACAAAGGGAACAACGTATGTTGTTATGCGGTTTGACCGATAAAGATATTCGTAGAATATGTAGGAGCCAATATGAGCATCCAGGTTCCGTTATTGGTTATTGATCGGAGATGTGTCTCGTTCATGTCTACATAGTTCTTGAACCCGTAGGGTCCGCATGCTTAACGTTCGGTGACGATTTGTATTATGAGTTATGTGATTTGATGTACCGAAGGTAGTTCGGAGTCCCGGATGAAATCGGGGACATGACGAGGAGTCTCGAAATGGTAGAGACGTAAAGATCGATATATTGGACGACTATATTCGGACATCGGAAAGGTTCCGAGTGATTCGGGTATTTTTCAGAGTATCGGAGAGTTACGGGAATTCGTATTGGGCCTTAATGGGCCATACGGGAAAGGAGAGAAAGGCCTCAAAAGGTGGCCGCACCCCTCCCCATGGTCTGGTCCGAATTGGACTAGGGAGGGGGGGCGCCCCCTTCCTTCCTTCTCCTTTTCCCTTCCCTTTTTCCTATTCCATCTGGGAGGAGGAATCCTACTAGGACTAGGGAGTCCTAGTAGGGCTCCACACTTCTGGCGCGCCCTAGGGGCTGGCCGGCCTCCCCTCCTCCATCCTTTATATACGGGGGCAGGGGGCACCCCATAGACACAACAATTGATCTCTTGATCTCTTAGCCGTGTGCGGTGCCCCCCTCCACCATATTCCACCTCGATCATATCGTAGCGGTACTTAGGCGAAGCCCTGCGTCGGCAGCAACATCATCACCGTCATCATGCTGTCGTGCTGACGGAACTCTCCCGTGAAGCTCTGCTGGATCGAAGTTCGCGGGACGTCATCGAGCTGAACGTGTGCTGAACTCGGAGGTGCCGTACGTTCGGTACTTGGATCAGTCGGATCGTGAAGACGTACGACTACATCAACTGCGTTGTGCTAACACTTCCTCTTTCGGTCTACGAGGGTAAGTGGATAACACTCTCCCCTCTCGTTGCTATGCATCACAATGATCTTGCGTGTGCGTAGCAATTTTTTTGAAATTTCTATGTTCCCCAACATTGGCATCCGAGCCTAGTTTTATGCGTAGATGTTGCACTACTAGGAAAAGGGCTATAGATAGGATTGATACTAATGGCGCACCACTGAAGCAGTGTGCCACTACTATATACTAATGGCGCACCGGTTGGTGATGCGCCATTAGTGTGGAAGACACTAATGGTGCACCAGAAACAGGGTGCGCCACTAGTATTAATTTTTTTTCCATTTTTCCATACATACTAATGGCGCATCAGGTCGAAGTGCGCCATTACTGTAAAAAAAATTATTCTTTTTTTGCAAAACTTCTAATGGCGCATCGTTTCACAGTACGCCATTACTAGTTTAAACTAGTAATGGCGCACTATTACCCGGTGCGCCATTAGTATATATATATATATCTATTTTTTTTTTACTTTTTTGGAAAACTACTAATGGCGCACCACCTGCAGGTGCACCATTAGTAACCAGGGTTACTAATGGCGCATTTGCTGGTGGTGCGCCATTAGTAACCTGGGACCCCAACAAGATATTTTGGACAGCCCCACACCTACCCACTCACTTTCCCCACTTCATTCCCTCCACCTCCTTCTCCAAGCTTTCAGCCATCTCCTCCTCCTCACCTCATTTCCACCATAGATTCATCAAAATTAAGTGGTGAAATTACCTTTTTTATAGGTAAGTAAGGGGAAAGCTATCTTCATGATGTAGATCTACTTTTTTTCTCCCTAGCTCACTCCAACAACGTGCACATGCACTTTTTGTGGCCTAGCTAGATCTATGTATGTTTGTGGTGTTGCATGTGTTTGTGGTGTTGCATATATGTTTGTGTTTGAAGGTACCGGTATTTGAAATGCGATAGTTGCCAATATTTTTCCGGAATGTTTTGATTCATTTCCATTTCG
Source organism: Triticum urartu (assembly GCF_056163025.1). Taxonomy (NCBI): domain Eukaryota; kingdom Viridiplantae; phylum Streptophyta; class Magnoliopsida; order Poales; family Poaceae; genus Triticum; species Triticum urartu. The sequence goes on along the minus strand of NC_141873.1, from coordinate 521,457,989 downwards.
GCGAGAATTTTGGCACTATGCATTCTTTTTGGTCCTATTTTTAGGGAAGGTCATGCCAAATTTTTTCTTGGTTCTAAAATATCGTTTTGCTCTACCCCACAGGCGACCATGGTCCGCACGATGACTGAAGGCATCGTGAATAGGTTTTTGATCTCCGCGAAGGCCAAGATGCTTCAAAAGAACGAGACGGAGATAAGATGTCCGTGTCGAACATGCAAGCTGAAGAGCCTTATTGCGGACCCGGATTCCGGGCAGGTGCGGGACCACCTGCTCTTGCGTGGTTTCATGGATGGCTATTGGTGGCAAGGTGATGAAGATGACTATGAAGTCATCCATGGGGGCCGGGCAAGAAATGAGGAAGGGCAACAAGACAAGTACCACCGCGGCGAGGGCGGGCGAGAAGACGAAGAATCTCCAGGACATGATCACGACGGTGATGCTGTACACAGTCATCATGTAGAAGATGTTGTACATGATGATGAGGAAGATCAAGACGAAGGGCATGATCATGAAGATGAAGATGCCAGAGTAGACGACGATGGAGGCTGGGTGCAGGACCCTCATATTCAAGAGCTGCTTCTCAAGCAGACGGATAACGCAAGAGCTGCCGCCCGAGAGAAAGCCAAGCTGGATCAACTGGAGATAGACGCGGTTACTCCATTGTATGAAGGATGCAGGCCCGAGGATACCTGTCTGAAAGTAACGCTCATGGCTCTGGAGATGAAGGTAAAACACAAAATGACCGACGCATGCTTCGACAAGAACATGTCATTCTGGCACGAACGTCTTCCCAAGGGGAACAAGTGCCCGACCAGTTTCGAGGAGGCGAAGAAAATCGTGTGTCCTCTGGATTTACCGCACGTGAAATACCATGTGTGCATGAACAATTGTATCATTTATCGGGACGAGCACGCGGAGTCTACCATATGTCCGGTGTGCGGCGTCACTCGATACAAGAAGAGGAAGAAAGCTCCTCGAAAATCGGTGTGGTACTTTCCGATCACTCCTCGTCTGCAGCGGTATTTTGCGGACCCTAAGGTAGCAAAGCTCCTGCGTTGGCACGCGGATAGGGAGGAGAAGAAGCGGGAAGACGACGGAAATGATCCGGAGATAAATAAAAAAGCAAGATGCTGAGTCACCCTAAGGATGCGAGCCAGTGGCAAGCATTGAACTTCGAATACCCAGAATTTGGGAAGGATCCAAGGAACATCGTGCTGGGCGCGAGCACCGATGGAGTCAATCCGTTTGGCAGCCAGAGAAGCACACATAGCACCTGGCCTGTGTTTGTGTGGATGTACAACCTTCCCCCTGGTTGTGCATGAAGAGGAAGTACATTCACATGAGTATGATAATTGAAGGGCCGAAACAACCAGGGAACGACATCAATCTGTATCTGGGGCTGTTGAAGGAGGAGCTAGACACGCTGTGGAAAATGCCAGCCAATACGTGGGACGCCGCAGATAAAGAATATTTCCCTATGAGAGCCGCACCGCTCACGACGGTGCATGACTATCTCGGTTACGGATATCTCGCGGGGCAGGTAGTCCACGCATTTTCTGGATGCGTAAGGTGCATGGATGACACAACGTATCGCCAGCTAGATAGAGATCCTGGGTCTTCGAAAACCGTGTTCATGGGACATCGAAGGTGGCTTCACGACGATGACCCGTGGAGGAAACGCAAGGATCTGTTCGATGGTGAAACCGAACCCCGAAAACGCCCGTGTACGAGGAGTGGCGAGGAAATAGACGAGCTGTTGAAAAATTGGAAAGACTGCCCACTGCCGGGAAAGAAGCAAAAGGCGCCAGAGCCGCTGCTGAAGGTATGGAAAACGAGGTCTATTTTCTGGGACTTGCCGTACTGGAAGATCCACCGTGTGCCTCACAGCCTTGATGTCATGCATATCACAAAGAACGTGTGCGAGAGTCTTCTTGGTACCCTGCTCAACATGCCAGAGAGGACCAAAGATGGGCCGAAAGCAAGGGCAGACTTGAAATCAATGGGCATCAGGCAGGAGCTTCACGCTAATGATGATGATGATGGGGCGAAGCAGGACACAGAAAGTCGTCGCAAAGGCAAAAAGGCCAAGAAGACCGGAATTGACTACCCTCCCACGTGCTTCACTCTAAGTCAGGAGGAGATCGAGTAGATTTTCACCTGCCTCCTAGGAGTAAAACTTCCTTACGGTTACGCGGGGAAGATAAGCAGATACCTAGACCCAGCGAAGCAGAAGTTCAGCGGGATGAAGTCTCACGACTGTCACGTGCTGATGACGCAGATACTTCCAGTTGCAATCCGTGGGATCATGGACGCGCACATCCGTGAAACGCTATTTGGCCTATGCAACTTTTTCGACGTCATCTCTCAGAAGTCGATTGGCGTGACGCAACTCAGAAGGCTGCAGGAAGAGATCGTGGTGATACTATGCGAGCTTGAGATATACTTCCCGCCCGCATTCTTCGACGTTATGGTGCATCTGCTGGTCCATATCGTGGAGGATATCATCCAACTCGGGCCGACGTTCCTGCACAACATGATGCCGTTCGAAAGGATGAGTGGTGTCATCAAAGGATACGTTTGCAACATGTCACGTCCAGAGGGAAGTATAGCCAGGGGCTTTCTGACCGAAGAGTGCATCTCCTACTGCACGAATTATCTAGGCATCGAGAACCCCGTTGGTCTGCCCGTCAACAGGCACCTCGGCAGGCTCGCTGGATGGGGTCACCGTGAGGGTCGCCGTGAAATGCATGTTGACTTCGAGGGTCAACTCGCCGACTTTAAAATAGCAAACCTAGTCGCGCTACAACACATAGACGTGGTCGATCCTTGGGTGGTAGAGCACAAAACCTTTATTGAGAAGACGTACAATGACCGAGGCCAACAGAGGACGGACAGAGATATACTCAAAGAGCACAACTCATGTTTCACGCGTTGGTTCAAGCAGAAGCTTCTGTCGTACCCTTTACATGAAGATTCTTCCGTGGAAGAACAACTCATATTCGCCTTGTCACAGGGCGCCGAGCACAACCTGATGACCTATGAGGCGTACGATCTCAACGGCTACACATTCTACACCGAGGACAAGGACATGAAGAGCGATGGTTATCAGAACTCCGGGGTAACGATGGAATCCTACACCGGGTAACGATAAGGACAAATACTACGGAAGGATTGAGGAGATCTGGGAGCTGAGCTACGCTGGAGAGAAGGTCCCGATGTTCTGTGTCAGATGGGCCAAGAGCGTCCTAAAAGAAGACCCATTTAAATCGTAGTCTTCATTTCTCGATTGTATTTCATCGGCACTTTTTGATATCATGAATATTTTTAAATTTCATGGGCACTTTTTGAATTCATGAGGACACTTGATCTCGATCCCCCTCCATCTCGATCTCGATTCCCCCTTCATCTCGATCTCGATCCCCCTCCATCTCGATCCCACCCGCACCCTCCCCTGCTAGCTCCACCGCCGCCGACGACCCACCGCAACCCTCCCCCGCTCCACCACCGCCGACGAGCACCCGGCCCCCCGCACCCTCCCCCGCTCCACCGCCGCCAACGGGCACCCCCCGCACCCTCCCCCGCTCCACCGCCGCCGCCGATGATATTTTCAAGTAACAAATTTGAACATATTTTTTAAAAAATTATTACTGTTTTTATAAAAAATATTACTGTTATGATTAAAACAAAATTCTAATGGCGCACCGAGGGGTGGTGCGCCATTAGCATAGTCGTACTTATGGCGCACGAGGGGGTGATGCGCCATTAGAAAGCTTCCCCCCACACTAAATTCTAATGGCGCACCACCCCTCGGTGCGCCATTAGAATAGTCGTACTTATGGCGCACGAGGGGGTGGTGCGCCATTAGAAAGCTTCCCCCCCACACTAAATACCCAATCTCTCTAATCTCTCCCCTGCCTCATCGATCTCACCCGCTGCCCCCCGGCCGTGTTCGCCGTCCCCCTCGCCGCCCCCTCACCTCCTTCGCCGTCCCCGAGCAGCGTGGCCAGTCCGGACCAGGGAGGAGTGCCCCACGCACCCACCCGACCGCGCCCCCACCTCGTCTCCTCCCACCTCTCGCCCCTCCGGCCGGATCAGCGGAACCCCCTCCCTCGCCTCCCGCCGCCTTCCCGCGCCGCCCACTCCAACCTCGCCATCCCCGAGCAACAGCAGCAGCAGCAGCGCTCCGCCCCCTCGCGCTAGCCTAGGGCTTCCGCTCAGGTATCACCCCCTGTGACCTTGGCCACTTCGTTGCCTCCTGGTAGAGCAAAGATTCTACTGCTTGTCTTGTGTTTTTCTGGGTTGCTGCGTGCGCGCGAGAGAGGAACTTACTCCCAGTGAACTTACTAGCATTTTATGTTACTGCTTGATTACTAGCATTGGGTAGCACCAGTAAACCTTATTTCGTGTATATTCACCTAGGTTACATCACCATAGCTCTATTTAAATCTCATTGCCGAAATTATATCTAGCAAATATCATCTCTGGCACTGCTTGTGCTTGTATGTGTTTGTAAATTGAAAACCTGGAGTAGAACAAGTCCATGCATCACAATCTATCACAATCTATTCCCCAAGCTATCACAATCTATCATAATTTATGTGTCAAGCTATCATAATTTGATTAGTTCCATAAATTTGTATGACCACAGATTTAGAAAATTTTCAGAGATTTGTATGACCAAAGATACAGTTCAGATTTGATTAGTTCCATAAATTTGTATGACCAAATATATATTTCAGATTTGTATAGTTTCAGAGATTTGTATGACCAAAGATACAGTTCAGATTTGAATTGTTTCAGAAATTGGTATGACCAAAGATGCTAATGTATATAAATGGGCTGCTGTAGAACTGTTCTTCATCTTTACAGTGCTGTTCTATAGAAATATGCTGAATTTTCTGCTCTGATTGTTGCTCAAAGAAATTTAGCAAAAAAATGGGGTCCTGGGAGACGCCGCTGCTGCTTGAGGCCCTTGAGAGGCCCTTCGTGTCGTGATGATTTTGCAGGTACCCCGAGAGGCCCTTGAGTTTGCCGGAATGTTGATTAACTTCCGTTCCGGCAAATTCGGGTACTCCATATGTCCTATTTTCAGCAAAGGTCATGCTGAAATTTTCTGTGAATTTTAGCATGACTTTGCTAAAAATCGGACATATGAGGTACTTGCTACTAATGCAGGGGCCGGGGTATCTTAGTACTTAATTAAGTAGGATCAACTGCCCCTTTATTCTTGGTGTATTAAACCATAGGTGGCAATAGAGCCAAGTGATTAGTGCCAGGTGATTAGGCCCAACCTAGGGTGCCTTGGCATCGATAAACCCTAAATGATGAAAACTTAACTTGGCTGCCCCAGATGCCTCGGTGTCGATGAGAACCTAAATGATGTACGCTTAGGCTTTTAGGGTGCCTCGGCGTCGACAAACCCTAAATGATGAAAGCTTAGGCTTTTAGGGTGCATCGGTGTCGACAAACCCTAAATGATGAGACCATGATCTTGTTCCTTGACAATAACCAACTTTTTGACCAAACTTTTTTCCTATTTAGAGCGAAACATGGCCCACAACGATGAGGCCGGTGGTTCGGGCGGCAAGCAATTCTGGGAGATGTCCCATGATATGTTGTCATCATCATCGGACGACGAAAGTCTCCCGGCGGAGTGCGACTGGTGCCACGACGATCGAGGTCTGTGCGACATGCCTCACCTGGACGATGATCGGCGCTTCAGCATTAAGCTCGAGGAGACCTTCAAAGTTGAAATGGTACACACCGACGACAAGTGTTATTTTCATAATTAAGCATGACTTCAACTATTTCAACGTGTAATTTTCATCTTTTACAATTTGAGTATAGCTTATCCCATGCCATGCAAGACGCTATGTCTTGGAGAGGATGGATTTTGAAGACCATGAAATTTCTGAAACAAAGAAAATTCACCTAAGGACTCATCACGATGTGGACTTTGAAGTAAATCTATATAATTCTGAGAGCGTAACCCATTTTGGTTGCAAAAATTGGGAAGCATTTTGCAAGATGTATGGTTTTGATGAGGGTATGCTTATCACCATGGATCTTGGTAATCCTGACATCAACCAAGACAATATGGACATTTGGGTCCTTGTTGATACGGCTCCAGTTCTACCGCTATGTGAGTTTCTCAAACATAGTTATTAGCTAATTTATATTGTTTATTTCAAAATAGTTAACAACTTATTTCCATTAACAGCTTATTTTTATTGTTCAAAGAATGTGTGGGAGATGGTAGACAAAACCCACTACACCGATGGCTCCGAATTAACAACTTACAAGGAGAAAAATCATTTGGTCAGATTTTGTACTGACATTGAGAATTACAATATCTACAATCAAACTCCTCAACATTATGGTAAATACGTGCCACTAGTGCATGTGTTCAACTACGGTAACTACCATGGAGATACCCTGGTAAGATTTTTACTATTACGACATTCGTGCATCTTTTGCATACTTCTAAAACTAGTACATCATTGCTAACTATGAAGTTATTACTATGTTTTTCAACAGATAATCCCAGAGAATTGTGTGCCTCATATGATGTATCTGAAAGGTAGTCTTAATGTTTTGAACATACAGCCAGGTCGTCCTACGAATCTCAACTGTCCATACGAGATTTCTAAAAGAAGTGGAGAGATGAAAAATCAAAGGATGGATAAAATGTATGGACAGTCGTAAGGAGCTTCTTGGAAGCAAAAGGAAGCGAAGCGCAAGAATTGGAGACAGGATGTTCTCCATTCTCCATAATGGAGAGTCAGGGTCTATATTGTTTTATTCTATTTTAGGTTAAATAGGGTATTTAGGTCCTGCCTAATACTGATGATCATGTGCTAAGAACAATTAAGTAGGGTTGGTTCAAAGACTATCAAGATGATGATCATATGACTTGTTATGAATAATGAGTAGAAGTTGTATGATGATGATTAGTAGGACTTGTTAGGATTTGTATTACTTCCGACAAACTCGATACTCGCGGTCTTGAGACTTGTAATGTTTTATCTTTGTTCGGTCTTTTGAATTCGGAGACTAATATGATGAATTGTATTCGGAGACTAATCTTCTATTGTATTCGATGAATCTGATGTTGTTGTGTGCTGCTGTCTATATTCTGTCCAATAATATATTTTGTAACCTGTGCAAAAACCAGAAAAGCAAAAAAAATAAAACCTAATATTCATACTAATGGCGCACCACACAAGACACTAATGGCGCACTGTGATCATCACACTAATGGCGCATTAACTGCTGGTGCACCATTAGAATGCCAAAGCACATGGGTACATATGGCCCCCTGGGAGGCATTCTAATGGCGCACTGCAGGCTATACTAATGGCGCACTACGTGGTGCGCCATTAGAACACCAGATACTAATGGCGCACCGGTGGTGCGCCATTAGAATTTAATTCTACCGGCGTGATGCCAGTGGCGCACCAGTAGTGCGCCATTAGAAGGCAAATTCGGTGCGCCACTAGCATGCCTTTTCCTACTAGTGTTGTATGCACGAGTAGAACACAAGTGAGTTGTGGGCGATATAAGTCATACTGCTTACCAGCATGTCACACTTTGGTTCGGCGGTATTGTTGGATGAAGCGGCCCGGACCGACATTACGCGTACGCTTATGCGAGACTGGTTTTACCGCCGTGCTTTGCACACAGGTGACTAGCGGGTGTCAGTTTCTCCAACTTTAGTTGAACCGAGTGTGGCTATGCCCGGTCCTTGTGAAGGTTAAAACAACACTAACTTGACGAACTATCATTGTGGTTTTGATGCGTAGGTAAGAACGGTTCTTGCTCAGCCCGTAGCAGCCACGTAAAACTTGCAACAACAAAGTAGAGGACGTCTAACTTGTTTTTGCAGGGCATGTTGTGATGTGATATGGTCAAGACGTGATGAGATATAAGTTGTTGTATGAGATGATCATGTTTTGTTGAAGTTATCGGCAACTGGCAGAAGCCTTATGGTTGTCTCTTTATTGCATAAGATGCAAGCGCCAAATAATTGCTTTACTTTATCGCTATGCGATAGCAATAGTTGCAAGAGCAATAGTTGGCGAGACGACCATGTGACGACACATTGATATAGATCAAGATGATGGAGATCATGGTGTCATGCCGGTGACGATGGAGATCATGATGATGCTTTGGAGATGGAGATCAAACGCACAAGATGATGATGGCCATATCATGTCACATATTTTGATTACATGTGATCTTTATCTTTTATGCATCTTATTTTTCTTATATCGACGGTAGCATTATAAGATGATCTCTCACTAAATTTCAAGGTATAAGTGTTCTCCCTGAGTATGCACCGTTGCGAAAGTTCTTCGTGCTGAGACACCACATGATGATCGGGTGTGATAAGCTCTACGTTCAAATACAATGGGTACAAAACAGTTGCACACGCGGAATACTCAGGTTAAACTTGATGAGCCTAGCATATGCAGATATGGCCTCGGAACACTGAGACCGAAAGGCCGAGCGTGAATCATATAGTAGATATGATCAACATAGTGATGTTCACCACTGAAACTACTCCATCTCACGTGATGATCGGACATGGTTTAGTTGATTTGGATCACGTGATCACTTAGATGATTAGAGGGATGTCTATCTAAGTGGGAGTTCTTAAGTAATATGATTAATTGAACTTTAATTTATCATGAACTTAGTCCTGGTAGTATTAGCATATCTATGTTGTAGATCAATAGCTCGCAATATTGCTCCCCGTTTATTATTTATATGTTCCTAGAGAAAACTAAGTTGAAAGATGTTAGTAGCAATGATGCGGACTTGGTCCGTGATCTAAGGATTATCCTCATTGCTGCACAGAAGAATTATGTCCTTAATGCACCGCTAGGTGACGAACCTATTTTAGGAGCATATGCAAACGTTATGAACATTTGGCAAAGCTCCGTATGATGACTACTTGATAGTTTAGTGCATCATGCTTTACGGCTAAGAATCGGGGCTTTAAAGACGTTTTGAAGGCCATGGAGCATATGAGATGTTCCAAGAGTTGAAATTAGTATTTCAGACTCATGCCCATGTCAAAAGATATGAGACCTTTGACAAGTACTTTTCCTACAAGATGGAGGAGAATTGCTCAGCTAGTGAGCATGTGCTCAGAATGTCTGAGTACTACAATCGCTTGAATCAAGTGGGAGTTAATCTTCCAGATAAGATAGTGATTAACGGAATTCTCTAGTCACCATCACCAAGTTAGTAGAACTTCGTGATGAACTATAATATGCAAGGGATAACAGAAACAATTCCCAAGCTCTTCATGATGCTGAAATCGACGAAGGTAGAAATCAAGAAAAACATCAAGTGTTGATGGTTGATGGGACCACTAGTTTCAAGAAAAGGGCAAAGGGAAGAAGGGGAACTTCAAGAAGAATGGCAAGCAAGTTGCTGCTCAAGTGAAGAAGCCCAAGTCTGGTCCTAAGCCTGAGACTAAGTGCTTCTACTGCAAAGGGACTGGTCACTAGAAGCGGAACTACCCCAAGTAATTGGCGGATAAGAAAGATGGCAAAGTGAACATAGGTATATTTGATATACATGTTATTGATGTGTACTTTACTAGTGTTTATAGCAACCCCTTAGTATTTGATACTAGTTCAGTTGCTAAGAGTAGTAACTCAAAACAGGAGTTGCAGAATGAACATAAACTAGTTAAGGGTGAAGTGACGATGTGTGTTGGAAGTAGTTCCAAGATTGATATTATCATCATCATGCACCCCCTATACTTTCGAGATTAGTGTTGTACCTAAATAAGTGTTCTTTGGTGTTTGCGTTGAGCATGAATATGATTTGATCATGTTTATTGCAATACGGTTATTCATTTAAGTTAGAGAATAATTGTTGTTCTGTTTACATGAATAAAACCTTATATGGTCATACACCCAATGAAAATGGTTTGTTGGATCTTGATTCTAGTGATACACATATTCATAATATTGAAACTAAAAGATGCAAAGTTAATAATGATAGTGCAACTTATTTGTGGCACTGCCGTTTAGGTCATATTGGTGTAAAGCGCATGAAGAAACTCCGTGCTGATGGGTTTTTGGAATCACTTAATTATGAATCACTTGATTCTTGCGAACCATGCCCTATGGGCAAGATGACTAAAACTCTGTTCTCCGGAACAATGGAACGAGCAACTGAGTTATTGGAAATAATACATACTAATGTATAAGATCCGGTGAGTGTTGAGGCTCACGGCGGGTATCATTATTTTCTAACCTTCACAGATGATTTGAGCAGATATGGGTATATCTACTTAATGAAACAGAAGTCTGAAACATTTGAAAAGTTCATATAATTTCAGAGTGAAGTGGAAAATCATCGTAACAAGAAAATAACATTTCTACGATCTGATCATGGAGAAGAATATTTGAGTTACGAGTTTGGTCTTCATTTGAAACAATGCGGAATAGTTTCGCAACTCATGCCACCTGGAACACCACAGCGTAATGGTATGTCCAAACATTGTAACTGTACTTTATTAGATATGGTGCAATCTATGATGTCTCTTACCGATTTACCACTATCGTTTTGGGGTTATGCATTAGAGACATATGCATTCACGTTAAATAGGGCACCATCTAAATCCGTTGAGATGACACCGTATGAACTATGGTTTGTCAAGAAACCTAAGCTGTCCTTTCTTAAAGTTTGAGGTTGCGATGCTTATGTGAAAAAGTTTCAACCTGATAAGCTCGAACCCAAATAGGAGAAGTGCGTCTTCATAGGATACCCAAAAGAAAATGTTGGGTACACCTTCTATCACAGATCCGAAGGCAAGATATTCGTTGCTGATAATGGATCCTTTCTAGAGAAGGAGTTTCTCTCGAAAGAAGTGGGTGGGAGGAAAGTAGAACTTGATGAGGTAACTGTACCCGCTCCCTTATTGCAAAGTAGTTCATCACAGAAGCCGGTTCATGTGGCACCTACACCAATTAGTGAGGAAGCTAATGATGATGATCATGAAACTTCAGATCAAGTTACTACCGAACCTCGTAGGTCAACCAGAGTAAGATCCGCACCAGAGTGGTACGGTAATCCTGTTCTGGAGATCATGTTACTTGATCATGACGAACCTATGAACTATGAGGAGGCGATGATAAGCCCAGATTCCGCAAAATGGCTTGAGGCCATGAAATCTGAGATGAGATCCATGTATGAGAACAAAGTATGGACTTTGATTGACTTGCAAAATGATCGGTGAGCCATTGAGTTTTAATGGATCTTCAAGAGGAAGATGGACGCTGATAGTAGTGTTACTATCTACAAAGCTAGAATTGTCGCAAAAGGTTTTCAACAAGTTCAAGGTGTTGACTACGATGAGAGTTTCTCACTCGTATCTATGCTTAAGTCTGTCCGAAACATGTTAGAAATGGCCGCATTTTATGAAATCTGGCAAATGGATAAACAAAACTAAATTCCTTAATGGATTTATTAAAGAAGAGTTGTATATAATGCAACCAGAAGGTTTTGCCAATCCTAAAGGTGCTAACAAAATATGCAAGCTCCAGTGATCCATCTATGGACTGGTTCAAGCATCTCGGAGTTGGAATATACGCTTTGATAAGTTGATCAAAGCATATAGTTTTATACAGACTTGCGGTGAAGCCTGTATTTACAAGAAAGTGAGTGGGAGCACTACAACATTTCTGATAAGTATATGTGATCACATATTGTTGATCGGAAATAATGTAGAATTATTCTACAAAGCATAAAGGAGTGTTTGAAAGGAGTTTTTCAAAGAAAGACCTCGGTAAAGCTGCTTACATATTGAGCATCAAGATTTATAGAGATACATCAAGAAGCTTGATAAGTTTTTTGAATGAGTACATACCTTGACAAGATTTTGAAGTAGTTCAAAATGGAACTGTCAAAGAAAGAGTTCTTACCTGCATTGCAAAGTATAAAGTTGAGTAAAGACTCAAAACCCGACCACAGCAGAAAATAGAAAAGAGAATGAAAGTCATTTCCTATGCCTCAGTCATAGGTTCTATAAAGTATGCTATGCTGTGTACTAGACCTATTGTGTACCTCACCATGATTTTGGCAAGAGGGTAAAATAGTGATCTAGGAGTAGATCACTAGACAGCGGTCAAAATTGTCCTTAGTGGAATAAGGAAATATTTCTCGGTTATGGAGGTGACAAAAGGTTCGTCGTAAAGAGTTACTTCAATGCAAGTTTTGACACAGATCTGGATGACTCTAAGTCTCGATCTAGATACATATTGAAAGTGGGAGCAATTAGCTAGAGTAGCTCCATGCAGAGCATTGTTGACATAGAAATTTGCAAAATACATACAGATCTGAATGTGCCAGACCCGTTGACTAAATTTCTCTCACAAGCAAAACATGATCACACCTTAGTACTCTTTGGGTGTTAATCACATAGAGATGTGAACTAGATTATTGACTCTAGTAAACCCTTTCGGTATTGGTCACATAACGATGTGAACTATGGGTGTTAATCACATGGTGATGTGAACTATTGGTGTTAAATCACATGGCGATGTGAACTAGATTATTGACTCTAGTGCAAGTGGGAGACTGAAGGAAATATGCCCTAGAGGCAATAATAAAGTTATTATTTATTTCCTTATATCATGATAAATGTTTATTATTCATGCTAGAATTGTATTAAACGGAAAGATAATACTTGTGTGAATACATAGACAAACGAAGTGTCACTAGTATGCCTCTACTTGACTAGCTCGTTGATCAAAGATGGTTATGTTTCCTAGCCATTGACAGCAGTTGTCATTTGATTAACGGGATCACATCATTAGGAGAATGATGTGATTGACTTGACCCATTCCGTTAGCTTAGCACACGATCGTTTAGTATTCTGCTATTGCTTTCTTCATGACTTATACATGTTCCTATGACTATGAGATTATGCAACTCCCGTTTACCGGAGGAACACTTTGTGTGCTACCAAACGTCACGACATAACTGGATGATTATAAAGGTGCTCTACAGGTGTCTCCAAAGGTACTTGTTGGGTTGGCATATTTCGAGATTAGGATTTGTCACTCCGATTGTCGGAGAGGTATCTCTGGGCCCACTCGGCAATGCACATCACTATAAGCCTTGCAAGCATTGCAACTAATGAGTTAGTTGCGGAATGATGTATTACAGAACGAGTAAAGAGACTTGCCGGTAACGAGATTGAACTAGGTATTGAGATACCGACGATCGAATCTCGGGCAAGTAACATACCGATGACAAAGGGAACAACGTATGTTGTTATGCGGTTTGACCGATAAAGATCTTCGTAGGATATGTAGGAGCCAATATGAGCTTCAAGGTTCCGCTATTGGTTATTGACCGGAGATGTGTCTTGGTCATGTCTACATAGTTCTCGAACCCGTAGGGTCCGCACGCTTAACATTCGGTGACGATTTGTATTATGAGTTATGTGATTTGATGTACCGAAGGTAGTTCGGAGTCCCGGATGAGATCGGGGACATGACGAGGAGTGCCGAATGGCCGAGACGTAAAGACCGATATATTGGATGACTATATTCAGACATCAGAAAGGTTCCGAGTGATTCGGGTATTTTTTGGAGTATTGGAGAGTTACGGGAATTCGTATTGGGCCTTAATGGGCCATACGGGAAATAAGAGAAAGGCCTCAAAAGGTGGCCACACCCCTCCCCATGGTCTGGTCTAGATTGGACTAGGGAGGGGGGGGGGCGCCCCCTTCCTTCCTTCTCCTTTTCCCTTCCCTTTTCCTATTCCATCTGGGAGGAGGAATCCTACTAGGACTAGGGAGTCCTAGTAGGGCTCCACACTTCTGGCGCGCCCTAGGGGCTGGCCGGCCTCCCCTCCTCCATCCTTTATATACGGGGGTAGGGGGCACCCCATAGACACAACAATTGATCTCTTGATCTCTTAGCCGTGTGCGGTGCCCCCTCCACCATATTCCACCTCGATCATATCATAGCGGTGCTTAGGCGAAGCCCTCTGTCGGTAGCAACATCATCACCGTCATCATGCTGTCGTGCTGATGGAACTCTCCCGTGAAGCTCTGCTGGACCGAAGTTCGCGGGACGTCATCGAGCTGAACGTGTGCTGAACTCGGAGGTGTCGTACGTTTGGTACTTGGATCGGTCGGATTGTGAAGACGTACAACTACATCAACCGCGTTGTGCTAATGCTTCCGCTTTCGGTCTACGAGGGTACGTGGACAACACTCTCCCCTCTCGTTGGTATGCATCACCATGATCTTGCGTGTGCGTAGGAATTTTTTTGAAATTACTACGTTCCCCAACATCCGGTGCCCTGTAAAAACAGTCATGGCCGCCCTACCGGGCACGACCCCGTCCCGAGAGTGACCTCATGTCACTCTCATCACTAGTAATGCGGGCACCATGCTAGTATCAGCCTAGGTAATCAATAATGCCCTTTCCCCTATAATGGTAGAGTGGTTGCGCATGTTTGGTTGGGACGGTTGACAAATCTTAAATCTAGTCCATCTCTGTAAACAACACTTTTATCAAGCCTCGGTACACTACCTCTCCACCAAGTAGTGACCTAGTTCATCATCATCTCCCAGGGGCATCAGTGGCACCCACTGGGCTGTTTGTAAGTATGTCAAACCACACTTGTTTCTTTCCATGCATAATCCTGACCCAATTTGCCTATCCATTTACTATAGCATATTTCTACAACCCACCAACACAACTCTAAGCAAGGGGAGAGTCATGAACAATGCAAGTACCAATGGAGTATGCAACGGAGGCAAGCCGAGCAAGGTTCAAGGTGTATCATGCACTCAGTGAAGCAACGAAAGGCTAGTATGATGTAAAATGGTTCATCTTGGTCAAAGGGCTGCTTGCCTGACTCCGCAAGGTCCTTAATTCTTCTGGTTCGTCTCCGAGTGTTCCGTCTACTTCGTCAACTAACGTCGGAAACAATCACAATAAGCAACACAACAAGGCAAAAATAAAAGTGCTCTAAAAATGTGAGTTAGACTTTTCTAGGATACCTTTGGTCATATGAGGAATGCCCAAAGTGGTTTCATTGGGATTTGATCAATGGATATCTCTAAACATTTCAATATGATTGAATCAAGGGATTTGTGGATTTGCAAGAAGTGCACAAAAATATTATTTTAAAAAATGAGCAAGGACACCCATTTAACAAGGAATAATTTGAGAAGCACCTAGGAGTGGGTTTTACTGGATTTGGAGTTCAAATGTTTTTTCTATGAATTTGCAGGGTTGGCTATACATGAAGAAATAGACCATTACTTGATGTGGCACATAAAGTGTTTGAAAAAACGTTCCAAAACTAAGTTATGAACATAGAAGTATCTAGGAATTTGAATCATGGCATTTGGATGAGAAATGGTCTCTCTGTGAATTTCTAAAGTCTAGGACAGATATAGGAAAATATGATTTATTGAATATGTGTGAATAGAAGTATTCTGGAAAAATGTTCATGATTTCCCATCAGGTAGAAAAAGGCTTAACCTTATCATATGGAGTCACTAGAAATTGGAATCACCAAATTTGGACTTTATTTGAATTATTTGTGGATTTTAGAAGCTTCTGGAAAAAGAAAAAGGAAAAAGGGCTTAACCTTATCATGCACGCAGGCGAGATATAGACGTGGGCCGGCCCAGTGGCATCATCCATGCGGGGTGCCCAGGCGACATCGATGGCGCACTCTTGGCAGTTCGCCTTCGGTTGGGGTAGACGCCTTCCTCGGAGGCCGTCTCCACTTAACCCGTGGGGCCCTGGGCCTTAGCCACTTACAGGAGGGTCCCGCTGGCAGGCCATCCTCCTACCTCCCGCTCAAAACAGAGGAGGAGCAGGGGAGGCCAGCCGAGAAAGGTGCTGCCGCCCTTCCCGCCGACTTCGGCCGTCCCCGGCGGCGGTCAGCATACCAACGGACTCGGGGGGTAGAGCCGCGCCCATCCATGTACCTCACGCAGGCTGGGGAGGACCGAGATGACAGCGGTCTTGACACCGGCGGACGGGGTTTCGGGCGAGGTTTGGGCACGGCAAGGCGAGCACAGGAAGGAGAAAATGGGGTGCGGGTAGAGTTGGCGGTGGTGCTAGTGCTGCTCTTGAACAAAGAGGTGGGGAGGAGGGGCTCTTAGTGGCGCGAATTTAGGCGGAGGCCAGCGGCATTGCTCCGGCCATGGAGATGCAAGGAGGGCACGAGAAGAGGGATGGCTTGGTCCAGAGGATGCTTGGGAGGGAGATAAGGCAAATTGAGCAGAGATGGGGCATGCTGGTGGCCTTATATGGGCGAGGCCGGGGGTGCCATAGGCGGGGCGCACAGCCATGGCCCCGAGGCATCGCCAGAGGCCAAACGGGCGCTCTGGTACGTGCCAAGGGTTCTAGTGGGCGTGGTCCAGGCCAAGGGGAGAGGAGAGGGTGAGCTCGAGAAGGGCCCCGAGCTCGCGCGCCCACTGACCGAGCTGGGCGGCGTCGGGCGAGCTCAGCAGGGGGAGAAGGAGGGCAAGGGAGGAAGGTGCCGACCACTAGCCGTGTCACTCACGCCGAGGTGGCCTCGGGGGACACGGATAGGGAGGCCCTAGGTGGTCGGAGCATTGGAATGGGGGCGGCTACAGTGCGGGAGCGCACTGTAGCATGCTCCAGAGCACGGTCATGCCTGAATATGGCATAAACTATGGGCACAAGCGTGTCCACTTGTGTCTTGGAGGTTTTGGAGATGCCCAAGAGTTCTTAGGAGCTAAGGTAGGAGTAGAGGTGAAGAAATGGGAAGGATAGAGGTAAAACCAACTCTGCCATGGTTGTATAGAGAGTAAAAAAAGGGGGGTTTACCCCTCAACCATGGAGCTCTGGTTGGGAGGGAGTCACTGGAGTTAGAGGGTGACTAGATGAAGCTCTGGTAAAAAGCTGAGCGCAAGGAGAATAATGTAAGTGGTGAAAATGGTGATTTTGGAAAAATGACAGAAGGTGTTTGATGCAAATTTGGGAAAGAAAATGACGTCCAATGTACATGTGAATTAACAGGGTCGAATGAAATATAGAATTAGGGTGTTTCACCAAGTTTGAGCTCATTTGGGCAAAGTTGCCAATGCAACTCTTGTATACCCTAGAAATCAATAGAAATGGGTTTTCCAAGATCTAGTCATGCAAAACTATTCCCCTTGATGCACCACTTGGTTTAGTGTCATAATTTGGGGTTTTGAGCATTGCCACAAAAAATCAGATCAAAAGGACACACTTGGCAATGTAGAGTTGTTCAAATTTGGTTCTGGATAGAAAGGGTTTTACAACACTTTGATCATGATATCCTTCTCTCCAACTTGTGGCATTTGGCCTAGATGCATTATTACACCATTTGAGAATGTGCACCAAGTTTGAGAGCATTTCACATGTTTGGCAGTGCAAAGTTGTTCAAACTTGGAATAGGACAGAAATGGTTTTGAGAGGGTTTGGTGGGGCTATTTGTTCTCCATGACATGAGACTTTGTAGGATCCATGTCATTTTTGAAATGCTAGAATTTTCCTGTATTTAATGGAGAATATTTCCTTTGTAAACATTTCAAAAACTTGAAATGTCCAGAAATAGTTTTTGAGGGATTTGACCAATAATTTGAACATGACCATGTGTTGAAACTCTTATATATGGACAACATATGTCCACTAAGCTTCCCTAAATTTCCTCAAATATTTTTGAAACATTAAAATAATTTTAACCTATTAAAGACCTTTTGTGGCCTTAAGAAAAAGCCTTTAAATAAAATAGTTAAATAACTTTTAAAATTATATTTTTGTGATTTCTGGGTGTCCTATATCTAATAGGAGTCAAATATAATTTTCGAAAGATTTTTCACACCTTTAATTAAGTACTTGTAGTTCAAGTCTCAATTAAGGGGTTTTTGGAAAACCTAATTTAGAAAATACCTTTTGGCCAAAATATTTTTGCAAGAATTTTTTTTATGTCCTACACACATGGCAGGATCATTGGGCAAGGTTTTGGATCAAGGAGAAGGAGTATAAGAGTTGGAGGATTTATTTGATTTTTTAGAGCACTTGCAAACAGCAGACAGAAATCAAATCAAGCAAAGACCAAACACTCAAAAGTTTTCGTCAAACCACAATTTATCATGATTTATTAGCTTATGTGTTGTGGCATGAAAATCAGGGTGTGACAGACCTACCCCCCTTAGATGTGGGGCAGTCTTCAGGTCCTCATACTGCTTCTACTTCCGTGTGGTGCTCCATTGAACCTTGAAGTACTTGATGGTGTGGCTTCGTGTACGACATTCTGCTTGATCCAGGTTGCTAAGGGGTTTCTTGCATAGGTCAGGTTGGGCCACGGGTCGATGGCTCGGTGACCGATGTCCTAGTCGAGGTCGGGCTAGTCAAGAAGTCGGAAACACTTCCGGACTTGTGTCATGTGGAAATCGTTGCGCAGAGTGGGTAACTCAGGTGGTGACTCTAGCTGATAGCCATCTACTCTTCGTCTTGCAGTGATCTCGGAGGGGGCTGGTAAATCTTGGTGTGAGCTTCCTTTTGATATGGAAATGCTTGGTTCCTCCAAGAGGAGTGGTTTGCAGATACGCACGGTCTTCGACGAGGAAGTTCACTTCTTGACAATGGTGGTTGGTATAGTTCTTCCTCCTTCACATGGCGGTCTTCAAATGTTCCTTAACCAACTGAATAGCTCGTCTTCTGTCTTCGGGTAGACAAGTGTGTCATCATATAATGAAGACACCCAAAATGTCCAAGTACTCCATGATGACTTTATTCACAAGGTACATAAGGTAGGCTGGGGCATTGGTGGTGGTCACGGTTGAGTGTTGGCCAAGGTCTTCTTGACCTAGAGCTAAAGCCCAAGGTCATGAGCCGACCATGTTGTGGCTTGGTAAGGCTTAAGAGTTTCAAGGATTCTAGGGTGCGAGTGAACGTTTGTCATCCTATCCTTGAGCTCAGTTTCTGAGATGCCAATAGTTCTACATAGTCCTTCAAACAAATCACCTTATACCACCGAAAGCATTATCTTATATAGGTCAACTCCAATCATTACTCATGCTATTCATATCCTCATGACTCCCAAGAGGAGGTCTAACAAAACTATACATGTCAACTATCCCCAAACTCATATCCATGCAAGAATAATCCATGGGCAGAACGTACAAGCTGCTAAGTTTGAATCAAACATCACAATCCAAGTGCTCAACCTACTCTTCCAAGGTCCAAGATAGTGCATCTCTATCCTAAGGAAACACATCGAAAGCCACTCCAAGATCTTGTTTCCTTCCTATGAATCAACTCCACAACCCATTAACTTCCATCAACCACTATGTGATCCATTAATTGTACAAACCCAAAATCTATGGAGTCCCACATGATCTTTTAATGTCCTATAATCCCCAAATACTTGAAAGGGCTATCTCTACTATAGTAAGTCCACCAATTTCCATTATCATTGTCAAGTAAACTCCAAGGTCAGGCTTTTATAGACCCCTAAATCAACTCCAACAATCAACCCAATCTCCTAGTTTATCGTCCACAGAGAAACATGGTATCATGATTGAGATCATTAGTCTAAATCCAATTTACTCCGAACCATGTAGACATACTCAGTATCTATACTCAACTAGAATCACCTACTTAAATCCAAATCTCATCTCCAGCGAGAATTTCTACACTTTCCCCCGAGTCATTATCGTAATATCAACTATCTCCTATCAATATCCCCTGGATAAGTCAAATCCTTATACTTCTAAGAATTACAGCTTGCGATCATAATCATCCTACTAAATCCAATTTACTCAGGGGTAATGAAAGTTACACTACTCCACTAACATGATCCCACCAAGTTCATCAACCAATATGAAAACCTCATAATCCACCAAAGTCCCAGATAATTCCTCAAGGTCACTGATATAAACTCATCAAGTCATTTTTCCTCTATTCCTATATACTCAAATTGGTCTTCCCTATGGCATCGTCAGTTCTTGTGCTATATTAGAATGACAATGTGCTCGTTCACTATGTCCACTAGTTCCATAATTAACCCAGTGTTGCGCAAGGTTATGGAGGCTTAACGGGTTCTCTTGCAATTCCGTGGGTTAAGCACATGGTGAAGTCTCGAAGGGTCTAGAGATGGGTTTCTAGTCTTGAGGGGTAAGCATAATTCTACAGGGTTGCACTTGGTCGAGGAGGCCGTAGCAAAAGTCTTCAGTGCTAGTTGGTTGCCGAAGTAGAACCCTTGGTACATCTTGTCCTGCCGGTCTTCAGTTGATGAGAGAGATGAGAGGGAAAAGTAGCATATATGGGGGGAATGCCTAAAGGGGTGGTATAGTATAAGTGCAATCAAACAAGTCCCGAAAGGGCCAAACAAAGCATTAAGATAAGGAGGGTGATATAGTCGCGTCCTTGTTGCCTAGGGCAAAAGTGCCATTTATATCAAGGCAAAAACAAATAAAACAAGCAAAACACAATCATGGTTCTATTCGAACCATCACACGGACTCGACTTCGCATAGGGGATACACGACTCATCCTACCCTAGGGGTTCTCGGACCCAGTAGTCATGCTTGCTTTGTGTCCCGTGCGGTCTTTTGGGTCTTCCTCAGGTGTCACTACGTCTCTTGTAGTTGTTCAATGAAACAATCCGGGTTGGGCCTGAAGAATCTTCAACAATCTTCTCGCATGATGAGGTGATGGGGTGAAGGTGTCTCCTCGTAGCTGGCATTGACTTGGTCTTCTGTTGTCTTCTTAATCATGACGATCCCTTTTGCCTTTTAAGGCGTCATGGGTTCCGGGTAAGGAATCATCTATGCAATGACATTAACAAGGCATAATAGAGGTCCAATATGTTGGACACATTGTTGACAATATCGTCACCAAGAGCGGGGGATGAAGAGAACCGTTTTCCTGCTCACTATGGTAAGGTGGACCAAATGGCTAGGTTCTCATCCACTAGTGGTTGCCGATGCAACAACGATAAGGACATGTTGCTCTATTAGCGATGTGTATCATGATCCTGCATTTCCTATGCCCTGATCACCATAGGCTAAGGTCGCATCATCTAGGGGCAGTGTCAAGGGTGTCACTATCTTATGGGTCTTCATGTCCTCATTCCTCGAGGATGTATCTTCTGTTGGTATCGTCTTGTTGTGGTGTCGCCAATCTTGTGTTCAGAAGATGTGGGTGAATGTCTGACAAGGCATCCTCCTTCTAGACTATCCACAAGGATTTCAGGAATCCTGTGGTCAGGGGCATAAGGGTTCTAGCGACCAAAAGTTTGGAAGGGGGAAGAGATGAATAAGGAATGTATACCTTAGCTTTCGAAAAACTGAGAAGGGAAGAGAAGTATAGATAGTTTTGAAAATTGGTAATAGTTTTGAGAATAGTTTTTTACCCTATCCAACGACCATGCTAACTAAGGCTTCCTACAGTCAGGATGGCTCTAATACCAGCTCTGTGGGGACCCCGACTCATAAGTCGTGATCACCGAATGCACGTGTACAATGATCCCAGAGATCAATGCTCACTAAACACACAGAAGCTGAATAATAAGAGTCTTACATCCATACATACCGTCTTACACAAGTAGGACCATTATGGTCATCTCTTGAGCATATCATCGCAGCGGAAAACTTCGTCGACAACTTGGACCCATGCCATCTGCCTTAACCCTACATGCATTGTGACTGGGAAGCGTCCTAGATCCCATGTTCATCACCGAAGTATTCTTCATCATATCCTGTTCTTTCATGCCTGGCAAATAAAATAACCAGTGGCAAGCCAATGAGTACTTTGAATGTACTTGCAAGCAACCCAAGAGTGATAACAAAATAATTATGCAAGGCTCTACTGCTAATTTGGCATTTTTGCGGAAAGCTAGTTTTTCTCATGCAAGTATGATCATCATTTATCAAGGACATGAATGTGTCTGCAACAAGTATCAGGAGGTTATAGACATCAACATCGAGAAAGAGTTATGAACATCTCATTATCGAGATCATCATGACTTCCTCACGAATCATATCAACAAGATTACCAAACCGTGTTGTTTGTCAGAAACATATGGACATAGTCTAAGCAGCACCACCCAACTGTCCTTGACCGTGGACACGGCTATTCAAATAGTTTTACACTCTGCAGAGGTTGCACACTTTACCCACAAGATCCGGGGAACTCCCGTGTCATCCACGACCCGCCGTATCTCAAGTACCCGGGGTAAGCACCCGATGACTATCTTTCCCTAGACGACACTAACATAGAGTCCACTCGATTGGTAGCAGCCCCCGTGCCCAACATTTCACATCTCAAAAATTGTGGAGCCATGCTCCCATATTCATCACATGTACCAACGGTGTGTCCGGCGCCCTGTAAAAACAGTCATGCCACTACAAAAAAATACACTTCCGTGATGATACGTGTCTGTCACAGTAGGTTGCTTTTTTGTCATGCATGTACATCCATGACAAATTTATGACAGAATCAAGATAGTCATACCTGTGCTGTCGTAGAAGTGTTCCATGACATTACCAAAATTATCATCACGGAAGTGTCCACTTCCATGATGATAAATCGCGCGTCACAGAAGTGCTTTCGTCAAGGGTGACTGACACGTGGCATCCACCGTCACGGAACACCGTTAAGCTATCGGGTCGGATTTTGGATCCAATAACCCGTTAACAGCCCCGACCAATGGGAAATTTCCACGTGTAAAATTCTTATTGGCCGAACGAAACACGTGTCAGCTCGTCAGTGGGTCAGATAGGCGCCTATGATATGTCGACACATGGCACGGCCCAACAGTGGCCCATTTATCTTACAAAGCCGGCCCGTTTGACTTGGTCAGAAGTTAACGGGCTGGCCCATGAAAAGCCTGTTAACGGTCTCTTCGCAAATAGCCCATTTTACGGCCCGTTAACTCATGGCCCGTTAGGCCCTAAAGGAAATCGGCCCAATAACGTCATGTGGGCCATCGAATATAATACCAGCCCATTTCCCTTTCGGCCCATGTATGGCCCACGACGTCTTTCGGCCCATATGAGGCCTTCGTATCTTTTGGCCCATTATAGGCCCACAGTGAGTCTAGCCCATAATGAACAGTAATTTTCTTTATACCCGTTAACGGCCCGTGATTTACATGGGCCATTTCCAGCCCGTGTTAGCTTTCGGCCTATTGACGGCCCATATGTTCTTGGGCTCCTTTTCGGCCCTCGATTACTTCCGGCCCGTTACTGGCCTGTTCCCCTAATGGGCCAAATTCAACCCATGGCAAGAGTCGGCTAGTTACTGGCCTGTTCCACTAATGGGCCAAATTCGGCCCATGGCATGAGTCGGCCTGTTACTGGCCTGTTACCCTAATGGGCCAAAATCGGCCCATGGCAAGAGTCGGCCCGTTTCTGGCCTGTTAACCCGTTGCGCCGTTTCCAGCCTGTCCTATATTCTGGCCCATTAACGACCCGTTATGCCTGTGACAGAATTAAGCCTTTGCTGTCCTACGGTCTATTAACGGCCTGTTACCGTGCTGGGCCGATACCAATTACGCCCGATTATGGCCCATGTAGACACATTTATCCGACGGCCCGAGGCCCATCGATTACAGGCACATTTATCGACGGCCCGTAGGAGACCCATGGATCCTACGGCCCGTATATGGCCCATGGTAGTTGCGGCCACTAGCAAACCAGGGAAAAAGAAGACTAGGAAATAAATGAGGTCAAAACTAACGCTAGGCTATTAAGGCGATTACACTGATTACATCCACTCGGCATCAAAGATCGCCACCAGTGCAAATATAGGGAACACCCTACACTATACAAAAATGGCTTGATGTTTTCTTTAGGCGGTGGCTGCACGTTAAGAATACATTTTGTATTGCACCAAAAGAAATTACAACTATATAACAAAAGGAAGGTTGGCATAAAACTTAACAGTCTAGCAGATAAATGCACCACCAGAAGTTCAGAAGCTCAGTTCATTTGACCTGACTATTACGTTTTCATGCTGTATTGTCCGATGGAGCACCATAACCCTTGCCTTCATTTCCCCTAGGCTCCTGAACAACATAGCAAATGTCTGATAGTCTGGTTTCAAAACCATGCATATCTTGACGACATTGAGCAATGTTTCTCCTTGTTTCACAAAGGGTCTCTGTTAGGGAATGGACTTGTGTCTGGAGCGCAGATACAACATTGCTTTGAGCTTGCATATCTTGATCATGAGGCAGTTTGGACGATATTGCCTTAACAACCAACCCAGTATTATGCAGGAACGTGCTTTTGGCACTGTCAGGTACTGACCCACTGCAGCAAGAGCTGACATTGCAGTTATAGTTGCCTCGCCACCTTCAGAAGGTGGCGGTTCCACCATTTTTTCCATAGCTCGCTGAAAAGTTGAGGTTTTACATTAGTAGTACCAGAACAGAAGATATTAAGGAGGCAGCAAAACCAAACAAAATAGCTTTGGTCTATATACAGAACTTATTCTGGTGAACCCATGTAAAATATTAGTTTTATTTTATTGCAAAGTACATAATAAAACCAGGTTCCAAACATATGACCATGTACCATTGCTAATTTATTGTCTATTTCTTCACATTGTATTGAGGGCTAAGGATGAAGAGACGAAGTTTATAATATGGTAAGCATAGTATGACATCATTCATATCACAAAACAACTGAGAACAGAGTAAGTAGTAGACATTGGCTGCAAACCATGCAGTTCAAGGCATAAGTCAGAGTAAGTAGTAGTTAAAAGGAATGAGGATTAAGGACTTACAACAGTGGCTTTGACTGGTGTAGTCATGCCCTTCTTCTTGCTGGTGTGACGGTCCTTGAAGATTTCCACAGCATTTGGTTTAGGTACATTTTGGTCCTTGCAGGCTTTCCTCTGCATTTGGAACAAGTTAATATAGATTGATAATATGGTACAATGAAAAGAGTGAAACAACAGCTAATTACAAGAGCCTCGCAGTGTGCAATATAGCTACGAGATCCTGTCGTCTGTTGGAATTTCACTTTCGTACGGTTGGCCTTGTTCTTTGAACAGTTCACCTACAAGAAGATAGATTTGTATGGCACATGCGTAAATAGTACTTCAACATGTGATCTGATGACATATATATATAATGTACCTGATACATCGGATCGGAACAGTGTTTAACGGGGCCTCTCCAGTCTTCATCAGATATATTTTCCACTGGAGATGTTTGGGCAAGTTCACTGTTAGCCTTGCCTTCAAAGTGAATTTTTCTCAAGTTATAACGATACTGTCGCAGAGCAGACTTGAAAACATGGGTGCAAGCTTGTCTGGTTGCATCATCTTGGCTATCCAACTTGAACCTCATATGTTGAAAATTATGGGAGTCTCATTATCAGCAACCTAGAAAGTATTGGACAGAGGAAGACGATATTACTAGTTTCCATACATAACCATACTTATAGATAAATGGTCGAGGAAGGTGTTGAACTGGGTTTCGTCTTTGTCATTCCTGTACTTAATCCATGTTGGGAGGGTACGTACATGACACCTAACAGCAACCGCTTCCTCTGATACTAACTTGGCTGACTCTGTAGCATCACGTGGCCTTTTTAAACCTACCTCAAAACGGATCTCCATTCTTCCTCCTCTAGATTTAGTTAACCTATCGAGCATTATCCCTGATGTTTGTTTCCTCTTGCGCCTAGGTGCTAGTCCAACAACAAACATAGGAAGTGTTAGTGTACATCAAACTGTGAGACTACATATAAAGAAGCATGCAACTGTAACTTGACTCCAGCAACTACCTTCTTGTTGTTGAAGCTCACAAGGTTCATCTGATATTGCCAACTCGTCTTGTGTCAAGAGTGCTTGGGAAGCAGCGTCAGGTGGCAAGGGAGCTTGGGAACGTGCTGCTAGATCAGTTGACGCATGAGTACGTCGTGTAGCTGGTAGTACTATGGTAGGTGTTGCAAGAACTAGGGCTGTCTCTGCTTGTTTGGTGGCAGCTATTTGTTTCTGTTTGTCTTTTTTTGCAACTCATGTAGCATGGGATGCCGTGTTTGTAGAACTTTCTGCTGGACTTTGACCTTCTATTGCACCATCAGTACCAGCAGAATTTGTAGGATTCATCCGCTTCTCATTCCCTGCCATTCTGTGTTTCTTCCTCTTTCTCTGTGCCATGTTAAGTCAAGCCAACAAGGAAAACGAATAACAATTTAGTTCTTCAGAACAAATTGATGTGTGATGCAGACGAACTGAACTCTGATGTTAGACAACCACATGATAGGAGGATGTAATATGTATGAAAAACAGGACGGAAGAGATAACTAGAACTATGATGTGTAAACTAAGAAGAAGACATTTCACCAAATTAGAAGCAATGCAATGGAAGGTAGACACCATATGAAAGATGCTACAAATATCGCTCTGCCAAGTTAACAGTGTCTCATCATAAATGGCGTTTAAACAAATGTGAAGCAGTACAAGAAATAAATCACATGCAAGATTCAAAAAACATCACACTACCATGTTAGAGGTCTCTCGTCATCAGTGCCATTGCATATTCACAGCATTGCATATTCACAGCTTATGATGTGTAAACTAAGGAGAAGGCATTTAAACAAATTAGAAGCAATGAAAGCTAGACACCATATGAAAGATGCAATGAATATCACTCTACCAAGTTAAAACTGTCTCGTCATAAGTGCCATTTCAACAAATTAGTAGTACAAGCTAGAAAAGAATGTGAGATGTAACCTATATCACACTCCAAAGTCAAACATGTCTTATGATAAGTGATTGTTGCAGGTTACACAACAGTAGTAATATGATGTAAGAACATGGTGTGATAGACAGATATTGTATGTTCTAGAAATAGGAACACGTGTCTTACTCAAGTATAATGTGTAAAGTAAGCAAATGGAATTCAACAAAATTAGAAGCAATACAAGCTAGACATCACACATAACATGCAACCACATATAACAGTGCCAAGTTAGAGGGAGCACCGGTGATGCTGCACTAGGGGAGACGTGCTCATCATAAACACAGCTTTATTGAGTGTCTATGCATGTGTTGTCTTGGAAATCATCTTGGGGGTGTGGAGGAGTAGAAACTGTAGAGGCCCTCCGTTCGGAAGGAGCACCTTTATCCGCTGCCTTGCTAACTTCCTTCCGCTTTATCGATTTTTAATTGTCAAGTAAAACCGACAAGAAAAAGCAATACAATTCTCTCTTCAGAACTCATTCATGCATGATACTGACAATCACTACTTTGATGTAAGGCAAACACATGATACCAAGATGGAATATGTACGAAAAACAGGACGGCATGGCATGTTCACAACTGTTTGTGTAAACTAAGCAGAAACCATTCCAGCAAATAAGAAGCAATGCAAGCTAGACACCACATGAAAGATGCAACCAATATGACTCTACCAAGTTAAAAGCGTCCCATCATAAATGGAATT
Source organism: Triticum urartu (assembly GCF_056163025.1). NCBI lineage: Eukaryota > Viridiplantae > Streptophyta > Magnoliopsida > Poales > Poaceae > Triticum > Triticum urartu. Next base: position 521,430,531 of record NC_141873.1, on the reverse strand, counting down.
TCAACAAATTAGAAGCAGCGCATGCTATAAATCATATGAAAGATGCAACTAATATCGCACTGCATATACTAAAGGTGTCTCATCATGTTGATTGATGCAGGATACAAAAAAACAATAGTTTTATGTAAGGACATGCTTAATAGACAGATGTACTATGTACTAAATACAGGAAGGCATGTCACATTAACAGGTATAATGTATAATCTAAGTAGACTAGCACATGCAGTTTAACCAAATTGGAAGAATTACAATCTAGACACCATATGCAACATGCAACCACATATCACGCTGCCAAGTTAGAGCAAGCACCTGCGATGCTAGTGTAGGGGAAATGTTGTAATCAACTATAGAGCTACGTTCACTATATTCATGTAGCATTTCTGTTTCTTGAGAATCATGTCGGGAGGCTGACGCTGCATTCTTTAAATGAGGAGTAGTCCCCTTGCCTGCCTGCCTCGTCATAAGTGATTGATGAGGGATACACAAGAACATTAGTTTGATGTAAGAACATGGTTAATACACAGATGTACTAGTATGTACCAAAAATAGAAAGGCATGTCATATTCAAAGGTATAATGTGTAAGCTAAGCAGATGCAATTTAACCAAATTGGAAGCAATACAAGCTAGACATCCGGCTGGAGTGGTGAGCATGATCATCTAGGACCTGAGAGCCTGGTGGGAGGCGGGCTGCTTCGCCACCAATGCAGCTTTTTAGTTGGCTTCCAGGTGATGCCTATCTTTGCTGGGCTTGTCACTGGCTCGGCCAGTGCCCTGACTAGCTATTTGTCTTCTGGTGCTCACGGGATGGTGGTTCATGTAAAAAAATATCTTTCCTTATCTTATCGACTTCGGGCTTTCGAATACAAGCTAGACACCATATGGAACATGCAACCACATATGACACCGCGAAGTTAAAGCAAGCACCTGGGATGGTGGTTCATTGCGAGCGAGGTCATCAACTCCAGAGCTACGTTTCCCGTCTCCATCTGCTGACACTGCACCCATTAAAGCATTGAAACGTGTCTTGCCTAGCCGCACAACAAGCTGGAGTGACTTATCTCTTTTCTTTTTGGCTTCTCTCATGGCAGCAGAGTCTGAAATACCCTTGCATAAAAACACAACAGTGAGAGTAAGGGTGAAGTGTGTGCAGAACTAGTGCACTGTAAAAGTAGCAGATAGTAGGTGGCTGAAAAATAAATGACAGGAGACATATGATAGCTCTACAACATTGCATGGAAAACAAAATTAGATTCTACTCCGTATGATTTTGTAATATATGAGCACAGGAAATGCAGGTACTCCTCCAGCACACCACCACATGTGGTCATATCTAAGATAACAGTCGACTGAAAATAAATAGGTCAGTCGATTTTTTTAATGAACCGTCCGATCTATAAGGAACGGGCAGATGGCCTTCATCTACCTCCCGCCAGTCACTGTTGACGATCTTTCTCGAACCGCCAGCGACCACCGGCCCAGACCCCTGCCTCCGCCGCCCCGCCCTCCCATCGACCTCACACCACCGCCATGCTTGGCACCGCCCCCAGGCCATCCCTTTAATCCCGGCCGACCTCCAGATCAGGAGCCAGTAGCTCTAGGCCGCACACGCCCCTAAGATAAACACCAAGGCGTTGCTTCCCCGACGTAATAGGCGTACTAGCGCCTGTTACGTCGGGGAATGCTTCCGTTAATTGGGAATCAACTGGCCAGAAATTGAAATTCAGGGGGGCAACGGACCTCTAGCTAAGGTGAAATAGTATATGAGGATAAACCTTGTGCATCGCGAGTTACTAGGAACATCTAGTATCAAGAAGAAGCGGTCAACTAGTGTCTTCTGTGGGATAAATACCGTGCAAGCAGAGACGTAAGATTTGCACGAATAAGGGAAGAGGAGTACCTTTTTTGGTGGCCGGTGTGGTCACCCCCACATGTCACGCCGATCTTCTTGTTTTTACCGGGGAAACCGATGTTCTGGAGGGTGCATGCTTGGATGAACCCATGGCCAAATTGTTGACTGTGTTGCCATGGCCGTATGTCGGCGGAGGGGAAGCAGATCCGAGGCGGCGAAGGACGGCGTAGTAGGAACAGTTTAGAGTACTCTTGAACTACCAAACATTGGTCTCACGCGGTTTCGGGCGAGTAGAGGCTCTTTTGGCGCTTCGTTTGAAATTTTGGAACACAAGCATTCACGTTTAGAGTACTCTTGAACTATGAGGATTGACCTAAATATACAATGTTATATTTGACCTTGTATGTTTGAAAACTACATTAAATTATCCGCTTCTTTTTGAAATTTTGACACTTGAAAATCCTATAACTACGATTATTTTGGAATGGAGGAGCTAAATTTGAATCTATTTTGTACATGACTACATATGCTATTATGTACAAAATCAGAGAAAAAATTGGTGCCCCCATAATTTAGGTATGGTTTACAAATGCCATGATATCAAATTCAAATAATTGAATGGACTTCATGTTGAATCCGATTTTTTTAAACCACCTTAAGTTGAATTCAAATGTATGCTAGTTCATAGGTAGTAGCTATTTATAATGTCCATTGTGTAACTTTCATATGTATAATGTGCTTTACACACACAACATGAACTATACTCACGTTTATATTCGATTGCTAAAGGATGCATTGTCTGGAGTTCAAAATACTAACTATGTGGATCAATTGTGTCGAATAATAACATAGACATGCTCAAATTCGATATAATGTAGATGTCTGATGGATCCATGACCGCTCCTTACGCGAATTGCAAATATCATGATCCCATCCTAATATTTGGATACAATTTATATCTTTAATCAATGTGTAGAGCAGTCTTTTACGTGTAGTTTCACTCTCCATCGGTGGTCTCTCACACATGCTCACACACTCTCTCCCGAGGTGTCTTTCTCGCACACATGCTCTAGATATAACCCTCCCTCTCTCTCGTAAGCCTTAACAACTGTTTTCACTAACCTTTATCACAAGCACTCTTCCTCTCGCAAACATACACACGCACAATCCTCATCGACCCTTTCTATATACATGGACCTGCCTACGTGTCTCATGTACGCACATTATCTTTACGCATGTCTCTCACGCATTGTCTCACACCTCTCTTCCTAATCGACGACTATGATTCTAGCAGAGCATTCTGTAGGATGCCCCTTAAAGTTAGGTTGGATGAATAGTAATATCAGAGATAAAGGGGTTACCTTAGTCCGAGAACCTAGTGTTACAAATCCTAGCCGGCTTTGTCAGTGGACACAGAGTCCTTCACAATTCTGCTATCTTTGTCTTGTACGACTAGTCATCCATGGGTCTTCCTAAATGCGTCATGGGCCGACCAATGTGGCGCAGGACGGAACAGAACGAAGGGCCTCACCTCGACCCACCGGACCTCACGCGGTGACACACCCTCTACCCCCACGTCTAATTATCTTCTCACACCCACACATACCAACACAAACACCGCACACACAGAAAATTTCTCCTGGTGCCTCTATTCCCTCCCCCCTTGCATATACACACTCAAGGGAATGGAATCTCTTGTCGTGACGTCATATTCGTCTCTCTCTCTCTCTAGACCACTCTCATTTCTCGTGCTATCTCTCCCACGCCCCCCGCCGGCCCTCTATCCATGCCTCTCTCGAATACGTAATACACACACATACCTCTCTAGGCCCCGCCAAATGCATCAACTACACATTCACACATGTTACATCACGTACCCCATTGATCTAAAAAGCCCTCTCTTCACGTTTTTTTCGCATACAACATTCCTTTTGAATAAAGTGTGGCCAAAAAAATATTTTAGAGTTTCTACATATATTCAACATTACAAAGTTATATGGAGGAGTACGAACGCTAATTTGCATTGCATGGCGCCCACAATGATATTTATTCCGCACTGTGAATTTGTATATTTTTATACTATATACAAAGTTAGTCATAATAAAGAGAAACGAAGAGCATCTCTCTCTCCATCGCATACCCCCCCGTACGCCCTTTCACGTATGCACACAAAACTATCTCCAAGTCCTCTAAAAGTAAGCCCCCAGAAAATTTAGGCATGTTTCATCTTTCTCTCGTGATATATGCAATGACGATCATTGTATTTAAAGCGAAAGCACGATACGTACATTGGACTTCAGAATCCACTCATTACGGTCACCATTTATGTTTAGTGGTTATTATGCAGTCACGGGCTCACCGTACAACTCTGTATTTGCTCATGACATGACTAGTTGACCAGTTAAACGCTCCACATGGCACCTCTAGTGTTGCATCACATTATTTCACTACCATCGTGCCCACCTGTCGACTTGTATCTACTCTACATCTACACTCTTATAAAATACATAAAATACACTCTTATGAAAACAGAGTTGGTGATGATGGTGTGCCTGCCATCCTGCAATATAGGCCGTCCGATTTATATCTGACGGATAGGAAAGAAACTATGACAATTTTGCAAAAAGGTACCCACACACCTCTCCACATTTGCAAATAAGGCCTTCCCTCGTTCATCCTTTTCTCTCACAAGATAAACAAGTCATACAAATGCATCTTGATGTTACGTGCAACGCACGGGCATCTTGCTAGTAAGAATGAAAACAAACGACAAAAAATATTTGGACGGTGGTTCGAAGACATGACCGCGGGCACAACGGACAAGGTGGCCTTGTATTGGTATGCTGAGCCGTCTATTTTAACACACAGGAGCTGGTGTGGTGATTATACACACACGCACGCATGCACACGAACTGCATCCACGCAACACTCACACAAACACATGCACCCACGCACGCACGCAACACTCACACGTACATACGCAGCCACGCACGCACGCAACACTCACACGCACGCACGCAACACTCACACGCACACACGCACGCATGCATCCACACACCAGTACACCACACGACCAACACACACTCTCACGCTCAAGTGCTCAACGTACACGTGCATGCGCACACATCAGGCCCTGACAGACACATACACAACCAGGTGATTCCCGCGCACGGGTTGGAGCCTTGTCGCGCCTGCGTAAATTTGTGTTTATCTGACCTTTTGCCTATGCGAATTGACAGGTGGGACCCACAACGAACATGGTCAATTTAACTAGTCAACATGGCGCCACGCAGACTATTTGGCCGGTCAACAGAGTGCAATCCGATGCTGAGCTGTGAGCAAGTGACCGTATAATCACCGCAAAACGTATATAGTGACCGTAATCAGCTTATTCTGAAGTTCGGTGACCGTATTACGCTTTTCTCTCTGTAGGCCCTCCAAAACTACATCTCTACACGTTCTCGCATGTTACATCTAACAACTATGCAATACAGCACTACTACTACACTCTAACACAATAAATCATATGTGTTTTTAGTTTTACTAGATATCACATTGTTACTTATAATTATTCAGTTTGCATACATTAAAATTGCCTTTATAATGTATGGCCAGTTTATCTACCGCGCGGGAAAAACCCCGCCCTTTCCTGTTTAGTCAGGTTTGTATCGATGGATCGTGCGAAACAGCAAAACTATACTAGTACTATACAGTACAAGTGACAGTTCACTGGGCCATCGTGTCGTCTACTCCTCCGTCGTAAGAGTGGAGCGCTCGCTTTCATAAATCTTCTAGTCCCTTTCACCGACATGTGGGACATCAAGCTACCAGGTCCACGTGCCATACTAGAATACAGTGCAGAGCAGCCGGGGTGAAGCATCCCAGTCATGGCGCCGGCGTAGTAATGAGCAATGAGGCGTCAAATCACAAAGCTGCACCTTTCCCGCAGTTAAGTTGGAGGGACGAAGCAACCATCATTTCACTCGTTGCTGAATCCGCTTCTCCCTCATCTTCTTCAACTTAACCAGGTGTTGCTTCTGCCGTTGTTCTGCCTCATGTGGGACGCGGATCGTCTTGGTAAAGCACTGACACGTGGGACCGCATGTTAGCAAACCGCCAGGACAACGTCCTCCAAAAATAAGAAGCCTAATCCTAGACTTACAAAGGGCTACATAGCTGCTACGTATACTTTCCATCTAATCTATATATGCCCCCCTGATTTTCAGGTGGGGTGGGCCTAATCCTCTCCTTTAATCCAATCAAATTGTCCCACATCACATCAGTTTGTAACTTTACGTAAACCATTACGTGGATGCAGCATTGCTCAAATAAGAAACCTCCCCCGCCATCTGCGTGGCAAAATCACCTCCTTTTTACTAATCTCGATTCTATAATTTTTTAGATCAATATAATTGAGATTTGTATAGATAGCACATAGGAGCAAAACCAAGTGGTACGGTTAAGGGCATCCACAATGTGTAGCCAAATGTGAAAATAGCTTTTGGCATCGTGGGAACCATTGTGAACGGTGTTGCCAAAGCAAAAAATATGGAACCGAAGCTCCGTGATTGATTGATTGAAGGAATAGAAAAATGCAACGTCTCTCCTCTTTCTCCCATGCTTGGACGCATGTAGTACTACATTATAGAGCACAGAGTCTACTCCCCTGTCCCTTCTATCACAAATCACAAAGCAGTGAGGCGTCAAATCACAAAAGCACGGACGAAGCAACCATCATTTCACTCTTCGCTGACTCCGCTTCTCCATCGTCTTCTTTGAGAAGCCATCTCACCGCATTAGTTACTCCTAGTAGTACTAGTAAAGGACTTCCTGTGTCACAGCCCTAGAATTTGGTTGCAGAAAGTGGCTTTGCATCCATGCATCATGTTTAAATTCAAGAAAACTTGAATTTAGGAAATTTGAAAGCCTCAAAAATTTTAATTAAAAGAAGGGCAAATAACCCTGGAAAATGCATCCAATGTTTCCAAAATGCTCTTCAATGATGTTTAATATTTTTGGCAAGGGTTTTGGTCCAAACCAAAAATATGGAACATTTTTGAGGAATTATTTTGGCCATTTGGATTTAAATCAATAAATATTTGAGTTGGATTTAATTCTTCTATAAAAGAATTGCAAGTCCAACAATTCTGAAAAAACCTATGAGTGGCTTTGAATATATTGCATCAAGCCACATAAATATTTTTAGAAGCTGCCTGCATGGCCTCCCCTGGCCAGCGCGGTGCCGCCCATGACACCCTGGGACCCCCTCTGCTTCTCCCTCGCTCTCTGGACCTCTCTTCCCCTCGTTCCTCTGCTTTCTTCCCCTAGCGGAGCTCGCCATCGCTGCTCGTCACCACCGCGGCCACCGAGCCCCCCTTGCCTATCCAGCTTGTCGCCGAGGTCCGCCATGCCCCGAAGCCCCTCTACGACGAAGATGAAGACCCCGGGAGCCCCGCAGCGTCGCCACCACCACCATCTCCGTCCCTTGCCTTGGCGGCCGCCATCGCACGATTCACCGCTTCCCGATCGTTCCCGAGCCCGCTGAAACCACCGCCGGCCCCGCTGTGAGCTCGTCTGCCTTTTTCCCTCGCTCCTGTGCTCAGCTTCTCTCCGTAGCCGCCATTTCACCGACGACCGAACTCCGGCCGCCGCTAACCTCGCCGCCGCCGTCGCAACAGGTCATCCCCGACGGCCTAGCGGCCTCCCCTAGACGCGCACGGGCCTGGGCTTCCTCCTGGTGCCCTCGCCCGCCATCCCCGTAGCATGCCGTGCGGGCTCCGCCGCGACTTGAGGTCGCCGGCAGTGCTGACGTGGCAAGTCATTAGCCACTAATGACGCCCTAACTAACCCTTAGCTTCCGACGAAGAGTTCGATGACACCAATGAAGAGCTATAATATCTTCGAAGTGCCAGGCAAGCAAAACCCCCTTGTTCATTCCGATACAATCCCACTCTCTCGCTCCTGCTCTCTTTTACTGCATTAGGAAAACAACGATTCAACTGTTACATGCTGCGGTAGTTGAACCCCTTTCCTCTGCATGACCTGTCATTGCCACAGTAAATAGATGAAACCCACTAGCATGAGTAGGAGTTGTTTGAGCCCTGATGTGCCTACTCATTCATGCTTGTTTTCATGCCTGCTATTGCTTAGAGTTGTGTCAGGTCTGATTCATCGGGGATGAATTGGAAAGTTGTGAACATGTCCTACTGTTGAGAGCTAAGTGTGTGAACACGATTTGGTAAAGGTAGCGGTGAGAGGCCATGTAGGAGTACATGGTGGGTTGTCTCATTGCAGCCGTCCTCAGGAACTGAGTCCTGTGTTTGTGATCCATGAACAATTACCACACATTGGGTTCCGGTAACTCGGCCCCTCTCGGCTTATTAATCAACTCGATCTCTGTCCAGGAGTTGCAACTAGTTTCTGGTGTTTGTAGGTAGTGTTAGTAGTCTACCAAGTGGCACCCGGTACAGGTGGGCTTGGGACAGTCTAGGCACCGTGGCACGGTGTACCAAGTGGCACCCGGATGGTGGGCTTGGGAACCCTGCTCACATCGTTTGGGGCCGTGAGCGACACCCCGGCCGGATCTCCTTGCGGATGGAACCCGAATAGGCGATAAACCTGGACTAGAGACTTGTTGGTTAGTCAGGTCATGGCCGACTCCCTCGCCCGGCTTCCGCTTGAAGGTTGCCGAGGTACATGACGTGTACAGGGTGATAAGTGGCGAGAGCGTGTGTGAAGAAGTACACCCCTGCAGGGTTATCATTATCTATTCGAATAGCCGGATTCCTCGGATATGGAAACTTGGACCCCTTGCATAGTTCATAGACAAGTGAAAGTGGATACTCTAAAATGTGCAAGATAAGCGTCAGTGCTATGGATGGCCTTCTCGTAGGGAGACGGGAGCGGATCCATAGTGGTGTATTTGTATGGTGAATTTGTGGACTCGTGTGCGCCACCCCAAAAGAGTTACTCGCAGTCGTAGTATAGGATAGCCACTGAGTCAAAGCTGGCTTGCTGCAGTCAAACTCCACCACCCACTTTATTGATACTGAAACATATGTAGATAGTTCTGATGTAAGTCTTGCTGGGTACATTTGTACTCACGTTTGCCTATTCTATGTTTTTGTAGAGAGACATCAGTCTCACTAGTAGTTCCGCGTGGACTTCGACGTTTAGCTTGTTACCTCAGCTACGATCTTGTGCCCTCGGCAGGATCTGGTAGATAGTCAGGCTTCTCAGCCTTTTTCATTTGTAGATGTCTGTACTCAGACATGTTAAGCTTCCACATGTGCTTTGACTTGTATGCTCTGAATGTTGGGTCATGAGACCCATGTTTGTAATATGTCGCTCCTCGGAGCCTAATGAATAAATACTTGAGTCGTAGAGTCTTGTTGTGATGCCATGTTGTATTTACACATGTCGAGCATATTGTGTGTATGATTGAAATGCTTGGTATGTGTGGGATCCGACAATCTAGTTGTTTATCCTTGGCAGCCTCTCTTATGGAGAAATGTAGTCTAGTGCGTCCTTGAGCCATAGTAGTCCGCTACAGCCCGGTTCACCGGAGTCCTGCTAGCCCAGCACTACTGCTTAGGACACTTGACTGGCCGGCATGTGTTTCACTTCATTCCTGTGTCTGTCCCTTCGGGGAAATGTCACGCGATGACATCCGGAGTCCTGCCTAGCCTGCTACAGCCAGGTTCCCGGAGTCCTGTTAGCCCGGGGCTACAACCCGGATTCACACGCTGCTGACCGACATGCTCGATGTGATTCATGTATGCCTGTCCCCATGGGTTAGTGCCGCTTTGGGTTCACAACTAGCCATGTCGGCCTGGGTTCTCTGTCATATGGATGCTAGCGACACTATCATATACGTGAGCCAAAAGGCACAAACGGTCCCGGGCCAGGTAAGGTGGCACCTGTGGGAATACCGTGCGTGAGGCCGCAAAGTGATATGATGTGTTACATGCTAGATCGATGTGGCTTAGGATCGGGGTCCTGACAGCTTTGGTATCAGAGCCTGACTGCCTGTAGGATTACCAAGCCAAGCTGGTCGAAGTTGTGTCTAGAAATGTTTTAGTTATATAAGGGAATTGATTGTGGAAGGGAACGTAGGGCTCTTTTTACTCCTTATCCTCATGACCTTCTGATCTGAGTCATCTTATCTTTTCTACGGGGTTAAGAACTAGGCTTCTCTTCTATCTCTCAGGATGACATGTTACTAAACCGTAGTTGCCTAGGATTGTTGAGTTCAAGCCTCAGTTCAGTTCCTACTACTTCCATATGTTCATAGCTGGCCCCAGAACCTTGATATTGTGATGTTCAGAGGTTATGCCACCATCTTTGCAGGTTGTCTCAAATCATTTTGAGCATTTACAGTCATTATGCTGTCCGAGTCATCCCAGGTTTCTAAAATAGTCTGATGCATTTGCAAATTCCTTCTTTTCGTTCCTGATGTCCCTTTAGGCCAGTTCAACCACACTAATCGGTGAGTTGAGGTACTTTATTGCCTCGACATATATGTTGGAGCCATTATTATGACCCTAGGCATCTTAGAGAACCACCCATAATCTAGCCATGCTTTATATTCCCAGTGTGATGATTTTGGCCACCATTCTCGAGAGCATCCCGTGATGCTACTTAGTAGTAGGTATTATACTCCTGGGTTTCTGATCCCGAGATTCACCCTACTTACTTCATGTTGATAGTTTTGCTCGTTCCTTTAGGATATTAGTAACCTTTGTGATAGTCCTCGAGGTTCATGGTATATCCTTCTTCCAAATATCATGAACTGCTTATGGCAGAAGTTCTGTTGAATCAAAAGATCACAACTAGAGTGATCTTGATGAGTTATCCATTCTGCATTGTGAATCTGCCAGTCCTACCTTTCTGCATGGATTACATGGAAGAAAAATGTTGAACTTGTTTGACATACCAAATCTATGCATCCGCAACTCATAAAACCATATGTTCCTTTGAGTTGTCTCTCTTTAGTTGTATTCTGACCTCTGTCTATCAATTGATAGTCAGGACTAGTTGTGCATTCGTGTTCATCGATGCCTACTATTCTTATGGTCCATCAAGCCATCCTATTCGGAATGACTAGGAGAAACAAACTCCAGCACCTTATCCATATCTAGGATTGGGTCAAAGCAGTTGTAATCCGCAAATCAAATGCCAATCCAGCTTTTGATTCTGTTCTACCTTGGAGTATTACCATCTTTATATCAAGATTGTCATGGAAATTGCACACCATCCTATGAACTCTTGATACAGTGATACTTCTTTCCATCATTGGTCATTCTCCGGTTCTCGTGTTTTTATAACCGGAATGCCGGCAAGTGAGCCATGATGTGTGAAACCAATACTCCTAGCAACTCCGTTGCTTGGTAGTTAATGGACAATATTCTCATTCTTAGCATGTTGGTTACTAAATCATCATCCTAAGATTGACCATGGTACCTAGTCCTTATTTCTGGTGCACTCTTCGATCAATGAGTTAGGATTGTGTCAATTCCTCACTCTTTTTGATCATATCATCTTGCCCTGAAAAGCAAGATTGTTCTCGAGCTTAATAACATATCGGTGGTTCGTGATTTTCCGAATATCTCTCGAAAGTATTACCAGGTTGTCACCTGACCACTATGTTGAGTTCGTGATCATGTTGGTTTTCCTCCAAACCACCCATTCTCCAAGAATCTGTGTTGGATACCCTGAGCTAGTTGGTTAAGCTAAACAACAACTTGGAGAGTTGGAAGATGAAAGCTTGGCCGACTTAGTTCATCACTAAGGGATATCCTTGTGTGTGCGTGTGTTGGAGAAAGATGATATCTTCATCGACTGATCCCCGTGATCAGATGTTGAATCTATTACCTTGTCCAAACCTTGATTTGAGTGTGGGCTATCGTCAAATCAAATCAGAGCCAACGATGTTCGTAATGTTGTCTTACTTGCGGTTGTCCCTCGAGCATACACCATTATATTTTTCGGGTCTGACCAATGCTATCACCTTGTTCATATGATTGTGGGATTCCATTTATATGGAAACCTAGATGAATTTTTGTTGAGCACATCGACAACATCCTTGTATTCTCCATGATTTTTTTGGATATCAAGATACTATTGGAAACTGTTGTAAGCATTATCTTCATGTCCCGTTCATGAAATACATGTTTGGTGTAAGAACTGACTTTCTCCAAGTTCATGTGCATTAGGTGCAAGTTGCCGCCATGAATTCGAGAAAGATTGTTTTTGTTTCCTCTGGTACCATCCCAAGTCAGTTATGCATGTGCGAATGTATTCTATGGTTTGGTAGATTAATTACCTCCACTCCATATGTATTCCCTAGCACACCAAGCCAATGATTGATTTGTTCAAGGATAACAAGTTCAACTGCTATTCCCGAAGGGCCCAGACGGACATGCACAAGACTTCGTTATCTTCAATGATGGTTCCCCACTTGAACTCGGTAGTGTTTTATTGTAAGATTACTATGTGGCCATGCTTGTCTGAGACAACGTGTTCACATATGTGTTAGCAGAACCAGCTCATGTTTTGGAGCTTACTACCATAGTCCATTTCCCGAGAATCTCGCAATGCCATCTCGTCGATTTGTGCTGCAAACTTTCATTTTCTTCTAGACTCGATGGGTCTGGAATATCCTGTTACCAACCAGATCTGAATCTCAGGCAGAAATGATGGTTGGAACTTTTCTAGGATCTATGATGTTGGTCCCGACAAGGTTGATGTTCTGGCCAACACACCTAGCCGAAAGATCTATCATTGTAGTATCTTTGACCATCTTTCCATGAGGATTTCATGCGACTTATTATAGAAGTTGTTCCTTAGAGATCCTTGTGCTCTCAGTTTCTTCAATGATTCTATATCCATTGAAATGTTGGAAACACTCTCGACTGTTGAGTTTTTCCCCAGTCACCAGAATCATTCCCAGCATTTGCATTTTTTTCCCAGCTTGCACCTTAGTAGTTGTTGTCCAGGATCATCTTCAAAAGTGGACTTACCATGGGTCCCATCCATCTCCGATGACAAGCAAATCATCCATTATGTTGTCTTCAACAAGGTAGTCCACATCATCCTTTCTAGTCCAAGTACGTCATTCTTTTCAACTCCTTCAAATGATTGATTGTGATTGCCTTAGGCTGGTATGAAGAGTTTGAATGATCTATGGATCAAAAGTAATTCTTTTTGCCACTTAAGGTAATAATTTTACGAGTCACCTCCCCCAAGGTGCCCCGTTGTGGAATCATGGCAATCAATCTCCTCGCTACTTTGAAACAATGCACCATCCTACTCCAGCGTGGCATTGTTGCCTACCAAGTTGAACCTCCGTCATCTGTTTCATCCATCCCTCCCGATGTGTGTCTTGTATCTCAGCTCAAGAAATGTGTCTACGTCTTATTCCGTGAGTCGATCTTGTGCTCTTTAAGATCGATGATCCATTCTTGTGAGGTTGTCTTGCTCTCTTGTCGCCTTATTAGATGATGTTCTCGAAGGAAAGGATGTCATAATCAATATGATGTAGCGGATCAACATCTCCGAGAAGGGCAGTTGGATCGAGAAGATCGTGTTAGCTTTGTGTCCCCGCTGTCTTCTTACCTCACGTCTTGAATCTCGGGACGAGATTCTCGTTTAGTGGGGGTGAGTGTCACAGCCCTAGAATTTGGTTGCAGAAAGTGGCTTTGCATCCATGCATCATGTTTAAATTCAAGAAAACTTGAATTGAGGAAATTTGAAAGCATCAAAAATTTTAATTAAAAGAAGGGAAACTAACCCTGGAAAATGCATCCAATGTTTCCAAAATGCTCTTCAATGATGTTTAATATTTTTGGCAAGGGTTTTGGTCCAAACCAAAAATATGGAACATTTTTGAGGAATTATTTTGGCCATTTGGATTTAAATCAATAAATATTTGAGTTGGATTTAATTCTTCTATAAAAGAATTGCAAGTCCAACAATTCTGAAAAAACCTATGAGTGGCTTTGAATATATTGCATCAAGCCACATAAATATTTTCAGAAGCTACAAAATGATTTGGGCTGTGAATCAAATCAAAAAAAAACAAAATAAATAGAAAACTGAAATAGATTGAGAGAGAGAAGGATTACCTGGCGCTTACCTATAGCCCAGAGGCCCACTACTGTGCGGCCCAGCCCACCAGGGGCATACCTGTCTTCAACCTCTGCCTACTGGCAGAGGCAAGCCGAGCACGGCACCCACGCGCGCCGGCACGCAGCTACCTGCCTGGCCTCCCCTGGCCAGCGCGGTGCCGCCCACAACACCCTGGGACCCCCTCTGCTTCTCCCTCGCTCTCTGGACCTCTCTTCCCCTCGCTCCTCTGCTTTCTTCCCCTAGCGGAGCTCGCCGTCGCTGCTCGTCACCACCGCGGCCACTGAGCCCCCCCTTGCCTATCCACCTTGTCTCCGAGGTCCGCCATGCCTCGAAGCCCCTCTACGACGAAGATGAAGACCCCGGGGCCCCGCAGCATCGCCACCACCACCATCTCCGTCCCCTGCCTTGGCGGCCGCCGTCGCACGATTCGCCGCTTGCCGGTCGTTCCCGAGCCCGCTGAAACCACCGCCGGCCCTGCTGTGAGCTCTTCTGCCTTTTTCCCTCGCTCCTGTGCTCAGCTTCTCTCCGTAGCCACCATTTCGCCGACGACCGAACTCCGGCCGCCGCTAACCTCGCCGCCGCCGTCGCAACAGGCCATCCCCGACGGCCCAGCGGCCTCCCCTAGACACGCACGGGCCTGGGCTTCCTCCTGGTGCCCTCGCCCGCCATCCCCGTGGCCTGCCGTGCGGGCTCTGCCGCGACTTGAGGTCGCTGGCGACTAATCGCCGGCAGTGCTGACGTGGCAAGTCATTAGCCACTAATGACGCCCTAACTAACCCTTAGAGTCACCGCCATGTGGGCCCCTGTACCTGTTTAGGTTAGTTTTATTTTCTGTTTAGATTAATTCATAAACAGTGGGACCCACGCTTCAGAATTGACCTGCTGACGTGGCCGTTGACCAGGCCCACATGTCAGCGACTCTAACCAGTCCTGTGTCACCGACCAGGGGGTCCACTGGTCAGGTTTGACCTGGATGGCACCTGTTGACCTGCTGAGGTCAGCATGACGTAATGCTGATGCAATAATGTAATTTCTGAATTTATTTTTATTCAGGAAATTCCAGAAAATGCCCAAAACTTCTAATAATCATAGAAAATTATCTATAACTCCAAATGAAATAATTTATATATGAAAAATTATCAGAAAAAGTCAAGGAATCCATCCGTACCATTTTCATGCATGTTTGAGAAAGTTAACCTCACTGTTTAGGATGAAACACGATTAGGGAAAATTTTCATAATAGATTTGGAGTTGGAATTTGATATAGTTTGAATTCCACTTCAATTAAGATGACTTTATGTTGCATTAGCCCAAATCACAGCATATTGCCATGTCATGATCATGCATCATATTGTTGCATTGCATTGATTGTGCTCTCCCTCTCTGTTGCCGGTATTCATCCCCTCTCGATAGACGTGCTTCCGACGATGAGTTCGATGACACCGATGAAGAGCTATAATATCTTTAGAAGTGCCAGGCAAGCAAAACCCCCTTGTTCATTCCGATACTATCCCACTCTCTCGCTCCTGCTCTCTTTTACTGCATTAGGACAACAACGATTCAACTATTACATGCTGCGGTAGTTGAACCCCTTTCCTCTGAATGACCTGTCATTGCCACAGTAAATAGATGAAACCCACTAGCATGAGTAGGAGTTGTTTGAGCCCTGATGTGCCTACTCATTCATGCTTGTTGTCATGCCTGCTATTGCTTAGAGTTGTGTCAGGTCTGATTCATCGGGGATGAATTGGAAAGTTGTGAACATGTCCTACTGTTGAGAGCTAAGTGTGTGAACACGATTTGGTAAAGGTAGCGGTGAGAGGCCATGTAGGAGTACATGGTGGGTTGTCTCATTGCAGCCGTCCTCAGGAACTGAGTCCTGTGTTTGTGATCCATGAACAGTTACTACCACACATTGGGTTCCGGTAACTCTGCCCCTCTCGGCTTATTAATCAACTCGATCTCTGTCCAGGAGTTGCAACTAGTTTCTGGTGTTTGTAGGTAGTGTTAGTAGTCTACCAAGTGGCACCCGGTACAGGTGGGCTTGAGACAAACTAGGCACCATGGCACAGTGTACCAAGTGGCACCCAGATGGTGGGCTTGGGAACCCTGCTCACATCGTTTGGGGCCGTGAGCGACACCCCGGCCGGATCTCCTTGCGGATGGAACCCGAATAGGCGATAAACCTGGACTAGAGACTTGTTGGTTAGTCAGGTCGTGGCCGAGGTACATGACGTGTACATGGCGATAAGTGGCGAGAGCGTGTGTGAAGAAGTACACCCCTGCAGGGTTATCATTATCTATTCGAATAGCCGGATTCCTCGGATATGGAAACTTGGACCCCTTGCATAGTTCATAGACAAGTGAAAGTGGATACTCTAAAATGCGCAAGATAAGCGTGAGTGCTATGGATGGCCTTTTCGTAGGGAGACGGGAGCGGATCCATAGTGGTGTATTGGTATGGTGAATTTGTGGACTCGTGTGCGCCACCCCAAAAGAGTTACTTGCAGTCGTAGTATAGGATAGCCACTGAGTCAAAGCTGGCTTGCTGCAGTCAAACTCCACCACCCCCTTTATTGATACTGAAACATATGTAGATAGTTCTGATGTAAGTCTTGCTGGGTACATTTGTACTCACGTTTGCCTATTCTATGTTTTTGTAGAGAGACGTCAGTCTCACTAGTAGTTCCGCGTGGACTTCGACGTTTAGCTTGTTACCTCAGCTACGATCTTGTGCCCTCGGCAGGATCTGGTAGATAGTCAGGCTTCTCAGCCTTTTTCATTTGTAGATGTCTGTACTCAGACATGTTAAGCTTCTGCATGTGCTTTGACTTGTATGCTCTGAATGTTGGGTCATGAGACCCATGTTTGTAATATCTCGCTCCTCGGAGCCTAATGAATAAATACTTGAGTCGTAGAATCTTATTGTGATGCCATGTTGTATTTACACATGTCGAGCATATTGTGTGTATGATTGAAATGCTTGGTATGTGTGGGATCCGACAATCTAGTTGTTTATCCTTGGCAGCCTCTCTTATGGGGAAATGTAGTCTAGTGCGTCCTTGAGCCATAGTAGTCCGCTACAACCCGGTTCACCGGAGTCCTGCTAGCCCAGCACTACTGCTCAGGACACTTGACTGGCCGGCATGTGTTTCACTTCATTCCTGTGTCTGTCCCTTCAGGGAAATGTCATGCGATGCCATCCGGAGTCCTGCCTAGCCTGCTACAGCCCGGTTCCCGGAGTCCTATTAGCCCGGGGCTACAGCCCGGATTCACACGCTGCTGACCGACATGCTCGATGTGATTCATGTATGCCTGTCCCCATGGGTTAGTGCCGCTTTGGGTTCACGACTAGCCATGTCGGCCCGGGTTCTCTGTCATATGGATGCTAGCGACACTATCATATACGTGAGCCAAAAGGCACAAACGGTCCCGGGCCAGGTAAGGTTGCACCCGTGGGAATAACGTGCGTGAGGCCGCAAAGTGATATGATGTGTTACATGCTAGATCGATGTGGCTTAGGATCGGGGTCCTGACATCCAGGATGAAAATAAGGCGGTTGTCTCGGCTTGCAGGCGGCACTTGTGAACAACTTACCGTGGTCTCTGTCAATGGTGTTCTCCGTCGAACGCACTTCGCCAAACCACCACACAAAAAAATATCGTCGACGTCACCGCAATGGGGAAGGATGTCAAATATAGTTACTACCTCCATTTTTTTGTACACAAGGCCAGTATATCAAAATTACAATTTGGAAAGGGCCACTAACACTAATCGAGGCAAAATTGATGGGGTTAGCAACCAAGGACATTAATATCCCCTACATGCATGCAGAAGTGAGAAGGTTGGTTTGCATGGAGCTGCATTAATCAACCGATGAGGAGTGAAATGGTTAGCTCTTTGGTCTTTGGAGAAGAAAATACACATTAATTGACACGTGAAACGAGGATTTGTATCGATTAAATCGCGCGAAGGAAAACCCAACCTTTCTTTTTTAACACTAGTACTCCTAGTACGTACATACTTACCATGTTTGGCTCTACGCCTTGCATTGCCAAACATCGCCACACAATTTTGCCAAGCTTGCCTAAAGTTTTCAAAATGAGAAGGAGGTACACTTGCGCATGGCTATCGCGGTCGCACCGCACCCTCACACGGTCGCTCCTGCACGCCGCGGTCGCACCGCACCCTCACACAGTCGCTCCTGCACGCCGCAAACCCAACCAAGGGAACGCACCCTCACTGACACGTGTTGTCGCATGTGAACACACCAAACTCAGCCATCCTATCACTGACACATAATTTTTGTTCATAGAGTATGTTTATCCAACCGCATGTTGGGGAGTATTCGTACGGCCCATGCGATGGTCTGTTGGGGAAGAAGAAGAGGTGAGGAAGAAGGAAAGAAGGGTTAGGAGACGCCGAAATTCCTAGGAGACGTAGGATATTCATCCAACCGCCTGAAATGGTAGACTGACCCAAGTCAGGCGACTAGCATAACAAATATATGTTTTTACACAGCAAAAGATCCATGAAAACAACAACATAAAGAAAAACTATCACTGCTCGCGAAAAGAGACGGCCTCGTCGTCTTTGGCTGCTGGCGCGAACCAGTCGTCGTTGCCGACGTGTGTCTGCACACCGTGGTTGTCCTCGGCCTCCAGCTACTCGTTCAAGCGAAGCTGCGGGCACTCTGCACAGACGAGAGCACAACCAGGTTCAAGTCGAGGACGTCTGGTTCCGCCTGCAGGAGGGCCTCCATGGCAGAGGCATCCGCGCGCTCTGCGTCGAGTCAAGCCTCCGCCGCCCGGTTCAAGTCCAGGACGTCCGGTTCCGCCTGCAGGAAGGTGTCGATGAGAGCGGCATCCGCGCGCTCTGCGTCGAGTCGAGCCTCTGCCGCCCGGTTCAAGTCCAGGACGTCCAGTTCCTCCTGAGGAGGGCCTTGATGGCAGCGGCATCCGTGCGCTCCGCCTCAAGTTGAGCCTCCGCCGCCCAGTTCACATCCACGACATCCGGTTCCACCTACAGGAGAGCCTCGATGGCAGCGGCATGCGCGCGCTCCGCGTCGAGTTGAGCTTCTGCCTCCCGGTCCTCCTTTAGTATTGCCATGTTGAACCGCTGGTCCGCCTGCACCATGCGGGACTCGGACGCCGGCACGAAGTCGACATCCATCGTCTCATACCCATCGGGGGCCTTCTGCGCCGCGACCTCTGACATGAATATTGGATCGGCTTCCTCCTCCTCGTAGCTTGGCTCCAGAGAACTCGGGATTGGCCCGCCGCAAAGCAAGCTTGGGAACGGAGGTCTGTGGCGCCGACCGCCACCGCGATTTCTACGTGGCACTCCGGCGTCAGCATCTTGTAGTAAGTGATCTTGCGGTGCACCATGGGTTTCCGGCAAACTAGGGGATGCTTGATGCGGGCTAGGGGATCGAAAGGTGGGGGAATGGGCTGGAGATTTGGTGTGGTTTTAGGGCAGTGGTTGGCGTAGGCCGAGCAGCGAAGGTTCTGGTGTGAATAGTGGTTCCGGCGATGACCGGTCAATCGGTTTTGACTGTACATCGCTCTTGTCATGTTCGCGTTGCAGCCCGGCACGCTGGACCCTCCACGTCGCTCACCGAATGGAACACGCTTCGTCTTGCGTTTTCGCTCGCTTGTGGGACCACAGTTGAGAGCAAACCGACGTCCCTCCCCCTCCCCCACTCGCGTCATTTATTATACCACGACTCCCTACGTTTTATGCGAAGTAAATAAAAACAGAGGGAGTATTACTACGGATGAGGATCCCCTGACGTGGCCAAACCCATTGAGTAACTGACATGCAGGGCCTAGCAAGCATGGGGTCCGCCAGTAAGTGACCGAAAGGGAGGGTAAGGCAGGGATACCTACGTCAGAGGATCCACTTCCACTATACTACTTTGACCAAATGTTAGAGTAATAATATATGACATGCAACTTACACAAATGTTAGAGTAATAATATATGACATGAAACTTACATAAAGCATACAGGGTCTAATGCGTTTTCCGAGGCTAACTTTGACCAATGTTAGAGTAATAATATATGACATGCAACTTACACAAAGCATACGGTCAAATTCGTATGTGAAAGGAGTTTCCAATGATATAATTTTCACAATATACATCTCATGTACTGTTAATCTTGTCAATAGACAAATTGGAAACCATCTCGAGTACAAATCTAGGAGTGCGTACGAATCTAACAATATTGATTGGGCGTTGTTGAATGTTGATACCTTTTTTTATCAAAGTAGATATACTTTGACTACACATAAAACTTATATGTAAACTACTCCCTCCTTCCATCTGTATAGGGCCTAATGCATTTTCGAGGCTAACTTTGACCAAAAGGTAGAGCAATATATATGACATGCAACTTAAATAAAGCATACCATCAAATTCGTATGTGAAAGGAGCTTCCAATGATATAATTTTCGCATTATACATGTCATGTACTATTAATCTTGTCAATAGTCAAAGGCGGTCTTGAAAAATGCATTAGGCCCAATATAGATGGAAGGAGGGAGTAGAAAGGATAGGAGGGAGTATATTGTACGTTCAAAAACGAAACGAACATTGAATACCCTTTATATATGATTTGCGGATGCTATGATCACCGGTACAAATTTTGAATCCGCCTTAGGTATCACGTGCCCCCACTCGTTCCCTCTCGATTTCATCTCGGGGTCTGGAGATCTATTGAAAGAGGACTAGGGTGGGTACATGCGACTGATAATCGGTGGAATGTTCAAATGAGGCATGCAGGAGGATGGACTCGACTGGAGGGCGACATGATCGATGGAGAAGAGGGTTGGAGAGGAATGAGAAATAAGCAAACGCCACATGATTATACTTGAACGGCTCAAATAAACAATAAGTTGCCTCGCTTGGCCTACATAGTGAATGGCCTAATGCACAACGCGGAGCACTGACGCTCGAATATGGCCGGTAAAACAGGGAAACAGACATGTGGGGCACACCCGTCGGGACGACATAGCGCAGACTAGTCCAATGGAGGAGTTGGCCCACGACCTCCTCGCCACCGACAACCGTTCATATGGGTCGTTGGGGCCAACAACGGGGCGCAGCTCCAGCACCTCCTCTGGACACGGCGACCGCGGTGAGCGACATGCTCATATCATCGCTAGACACGGTCGGTTTCAGTTTGCCGAGGGTGGCGTTAGTGCTGTGGCACGACCAACGGTATGTTTGGTTTGTGCCCAAGGTTGCCCCATCAAAGCATTGGGTAGCCAAAATTTTGGTTGAGGTATTGGTTTCCCATGATTTGGCCGACATTGGCAAGAAAAATGAACTTTAGTTGGCTAGAGTTCATTGGCATGCCAACGAAATGGCAACCATCCAAACAAAGACCAATCTTTGGGTCATGACCAAAATTTTGGTTGAGGTATTGGCTGCCCATGATTTGGCCGACATTCGCAAGAAAAATGAACTAGAGTTGGCTAGAGTTCATTGGCATGCCAAAAAATGGTAACCATCCAAACAAATACCAATCTTTTGGTCATGACCAAAATTTTGGCAAGGTGCACTTTGGCCACAATCCAAACACACCCCAACACCCGGCTCGTCGAGGATGCACGGGGCGCCGTGACGCGTCCGCGGAGTGGTGTAGCACGGCCAACTGCATCCTCTGGACCTGAGACCATGCCGGGTCGTCCTGCTTTTTCAATGACATGCGGGGATTGCATGTGAGCAAAGGGCATCTCCAACGTTGCCATGACCGCAGCTGACTACCTTGGCACACCAAAACCCTCGTCCCTCGCGCCATCGCGTGGTGCGTCCCCAGCCGGTGCCAGCTGACCGCATTCATGCCGTCCATTCGTATGTCGTCATTAAGAGGCTCGGTGCCCGAGGAACAACTCCGGCGACTTAATGACGCACCCGGACGCTTGGCCTCACCGGAATGCGCTACTTAAAGCGGCAACGCCCAGCTAACCTCCACACCATAGCGCAACGTCCTCCTACCTGGAACCACATTCGCCATGACCGCAAGCACGAACGCTCTACGGGAGAGATTGTCTTCGAGGATGGAGCTCGAGGTCGCCGCCCTTGCAGAAGTCGCCGAACAAGCGGTGGCCACACTGGCGGCCGACGGCGGGAGCACCGTTAGCCACGCGTCCTACTTGCCGCCGTCCAACGTCCGGCACCACCGAGGTCGGGGACTCCTCCGAGGATGAGTAAGGCATGGGAGGCGGCAGGGCATGGTGTGCCAACTGGCCGGTCCGTCTCCCGTGTTCTACTTTTCCTTGCCGGAGACCGCACCTTCACTTCACGGGTCTTGAACCCCGCCCCCGTACATGGAGATCATAGATGGAGGATGTCGGTCACCGCCGTAAAATAGGTTTAGGGTCGGGTTTCTTTTATATTTTTGTCCTATAAAAGTTCAAAATGTAATGAAAATCTGCCGTGTTTGCATTAATCTCGGCCGATGTATATGAACTTTCACAATAATATACATATTGTAGGAGTACTAGCAAGATGCCCATGCGTTGCACGGAAGATCAAAATCTTGTGGGAGAAAAGGATGAACAAGGGAAAGCCTTATCTGCAAATGTGGAGAGGAGTGAGGGTAAATTTTCATAGTTTCCTTCCTATCCATTAGATATAGATCGGACGGCCTATATTGCAGGATCGGACACATCTTTCTACATCTACGGGAACCTACGAAAGGGTTAATGTAAATTGCCTCTCTCTCTCCTCCCCTGGTTTTCATGGTGGTGGGCCCCTCCCTTCCCCCAATCTACAATCAATAGCTCACACATTTCACATTACGTTAATTACGTAACTGGCATTACGTAGGTGTAGCATTACTCGTCCTAAAAAACCCAACTAAGCCAACCTCCCAGCATATCGCGCGGGAAAAGACCCGGCCGCGCCGTCTTAGTCGGGATTATCGAATTACTTGTAGTAGTATCGATGGATCGCGCGAAGCAACAAATTTTTTTTGTGGGGGCGAAGCACCTAGTTTAAAAGGAAAAAATGCGGTACACTCACATCACTCCTGTCGCAGTCGCATTGCACCCCACACACGTTTGGTCCTGCACATGGCTCACACAAACGGAACGCGCTTCAGCTTGCCTCTTCACTGACACGTGGGACTACACTTGGAGAAACCGACCATGCACCAAACTCCCCCCTCCCACCGCGCATAAATCCTCCCCCCACACCCAAAAATTCCGCCCGAATCTGATTCAACCGCCCTTCGGCTAACTAGCCAATAATATTCCCCAAACCCCCCTCCCCCCTGTCCCCCACCACTCCATTCGCTCCACCAAAGCCGCCCTCCCCGTCACACCAATACGTCGGCGCCGCGGTTCGGCGATCCTCTCACTCCCACAATACGCTCTCGTAGACTGTTGTCCTCTAGCCGCGCCGCCACCTCTGGCTACGTTCTTGTGGAGGCGCACGACGGTCAGCGCCACCACTGCTGGCGACGTTCGTGTGGAGACGCACGACAGTCAGCTTCTCCCACGGTACGCGCATTCTAGACTGAGGCCCCGTTCATGTCGGTGTAGCGATGAATGATAGCTGATAGACACTGTTAATCTCACTGTTTGCCGAAGTAGTTTACTGTCAATATGCTCTGCTTAAGAAGCTTCCTTCCCCTGTTCTGCACTCAACCTGCTTAGCTGAGATGGCATGCCAAGGCCGATTAGTTGCTCAAATATCCTGCCATATATTTATTGTGACGTAGATTGCCATGGTCTAGTAGCCAATCTGTTAGGTGAAATAGCTCTACACCGTTTTATACTCGATCTTTGTTGCTACGATGGCCTTCGATAGTTTGATGGCTGTGTGCTCAGCCTCATTGACTGCTGAAACAACCTGCCATAATTTGGCACTCAAATCTGTTTGCTGAATTAGCCTTACATATATTTCGTTACTTAGATCTGCTCGTCCAAATATCTTGCCATAGCTTTAGACATCGACCTAGGTATTTTTTTTCTGGACTTCATAAAAAAGCATATATGTTTTTCCTGTAATATCTAGTAGAAGAACTAATTTGTATGTCTAACAGATGGATAGGACTTGGATAACTTCTGCTCGATGATTCTCCGCTGCATATGTCGAGGGGGTTGAAAACTTCATGAACTTTATCAGAGCTGAGTACGGTGGTCGGAAATCAGATGTGCTCTGCCCGTGTAGCAGTTGTATGAATTCAGTTACAAGACCCCAGTCAACTGTGCAAAATCATCTACACTTGTATGGGATGTTGGTCACATATACTAGGTGGGTTCATCATGGTGAAGCTGTGAACGTCAATGTTATTGACTACGTGGAAGCAGCAGATCACCATCTTGATCTGCCTGATGCTCAGGTGGAAGAGGAGGAGGAGGTGGTGGTGACGGAGCCAGTGAGTTTGACCAACATTGAAACAATGCTATGAAATGCTCGTGCATTCTGTGAACTTTCACCTGCAGAAGAAAAACGGTGGGCCCGCATGTTGGAACAATGCAACGTTGTTGTCACCCCAGGAAATAAGCTGTCAGTATTCTCAGCTATGGTCACTGTCGGTGTCAAAACCGGCGGATCTCGGGTAGGGGGTCCCAAACTGTGCGTTTAGGCCGATGGTAACAGGAGACAAGGGACACAATGTTTTTACCCAGGTTCGGGCCCTCTCGATGGAGGTAAAACCCTACTCCTGCTCGATTAATATTGATGATATGGGTAGTACAAGAGCGGATCTACCACGAGATCAGAGAGGCTAAACCCTAGAAGCTAGCCTATGGTATGATTGTTGTTCGTCCTATGGACTAAAACCCTCTGGTTTATATAGACACCGGAGAGGGCTAGGGTTACACAGAGTCGGTTATAATGGGAGGAGATCTTCATATCCGTATTGCCAAGCTTGCCTTCCACGGCAAGGAAAGTCCCATCCAGACATGGGACGAAGTCTTCAATCTTGTATCTTCATAGTCCAACAGTCCGGCCAAAGGTTATAGTCCGGCTATCCGGACACCCCCTAATCTAGGACTCCCTTCGTAGCCCCTGAACCAGGCTTCAATGACGACGAGTCCGGCGCGTAGATTGTCTTCGACATTGCAAGGCGGGTTCCTCCTCCAAATACTTCATAGAAGATTTTGAACACAAGGATAGTGTCCGGCTCTGTAAAATAAGTTCCACATACTGCCATAGAGAGAATAGTATTTACACAAATCTTATCTGCTGACGTATTTCATAGCGTGATATCACACCACGGCCAAGCCTTTATTCGAATCGTTTTACTGTCCCACCTCAGCGCGTTTAGCGAGGCGGTTTCCTTGGCACGTCTTGTCGAAGCAGAGATCGTGTCCCCTTAATTTACGAGATTCTCATCATACGGACGTGGGTAACCCAGTCGTGCCATTGATTACGGCGCTTGGGAGATAAGCGAGTTTTACCAGGCTGGTAGGGACACGCAGTTTCGTCCGCCCATATAAGGGGATAAGGATCCACCTTTTCACCCACGCCTTCTTACTCCTTTGCTCATCCATTCTCGCGCACTCGAGATCCAGCGCCCAAGTCCACATTCCCCACCTCAACCTTCTCCAGCCATGTCCGGAGCGGGAGGCAAGTGGATGGTATCCTCCGTCACAGAGGGGAAAATCAAGAAATTGAGGAAAGCCGGATACTTGTCTGACGACATCGCGCACCGGCTCCTAGACGAGGGGCAGCACATCCCCACCCCTAGGCCCCATGAGAGGGTGGTGTTCCTCACCCATTTCCTCCGCGGACTAGGCTTCCCTCTCCACCCATTTGTCCGGGGGATCATGTTCTACTATGGCCTGGACTTCCACGATCTGGCCCCGAACTTCATCCTCAACATCTCGGCATTCATCGTCGTGTGTGAGGCCTTCCTCTGCATCCAACCCCACTTCGGCTTATGGCTGAAGACCTTCAATGTCAAGCCGAAGGTAGTGGGCGGCTGCCTGGCGGAGTGCGGAGGCGCCATGGTGGGCAAGATGCCCAATGTCCTATGGCTCGAGGGCTCCTTCGTGGAGACCATAAAGGGGTGGCAATCGGGGTTGTTCTACATCACCGAGCCGCGCGACCCTGCATGGGTCGCAGCCCCCGAGTTCCGATCCGGAATCCCTACGCGGCTCACCTCCTGGAAAGAGAAGGGCCTGCCGTGGGGAAAAAAAGGAGAGCTGACTAGACTCCAAACCTGCCTCCAAAACCTGGTGAGCAAGAAGCTCAAGCTTGTCAACGTAGTCCAGGTCATGCTCATCCACTGGATCCTCCTGTGCCAACAACGGGCTTTCAGCTTGTGGGAGTTCAACCCGGCCCAGCACCGAACTCTGAGCAGGCTCTTTGACACAACATACGAAGATGCCTGGAAGGTGCTATTCAAGGGTGCCGAGGCTCCCGCATCCGCTACCGAGGATCGCGGATTCAGCGCACAGCGTCAGGCCAACGCGGTAAGCTGTTTTTACCTCTTACAGGATATTTGTGTTTCATAGTTTGACTCTATGCGGGATCTAAGCTCCCATGTCTTTGATAGGACTGGCAGAGGACGGCTGAACAGATCAACTGTCCGGATCCTTTGCCCGAAGACCCAGCGGTCGCCTGCTTGGGGAGCTGCTGGTTCCGGACCCCTACGTGGTGCCGGAGAAGAAGGCCAAGAAGAAGGCCACGGGAACCCGGAAGAGTTCCCGGCGCCCGGTGGAGTCGGACTCATCGTCCGATGACTCCAAGGCGGACTCCTCCCATGAAGACGACGAGGAGGAAAGAGAGGTTTCTTCCCCAGCAGGGGGAGAGAAGAAAAGGAAGGCCGCCCCAACTGGGGAGGCCAGCGGGTCCAAGAAAGGGAGGACCCTTCCTACGGACTACTCCACCAACGCCGACGACGGCGAAGAGGAGTGGCCGCTCAGGGCCAAGCCCCTGGTGAAGTCGTAAGTATTCGGACACCAGAGTGACTCATGGCGTTCCTTTATTGCATAGCTTTTCCTGATGCCGAATATAATTATGCAGTCCGTCCAAAGACCGGCTCGATGTGTCGTCGAGCGGTTCCCTGGACTCGTCGGATGTGAATTTCCTTGTGATCGCTACCTCCCCCCACCCTATGGACGATGCCGAGGTGTTGTCCCAGAAGGCTCCAAGCCAGGAGGAGGTGGTCCTGGAGGCGCCGCAAGGCGACCTCCCGGACTCTAGGTGCAAAGGGGACAAAACCCCCAAGGGCTCTAAGTCCGGCCCTAGGCTGGATACCGCACCGGAACCTTCAATGGTTCCGGAGTCCGGCAGGCGGCCCCCTAGTAAGAAGGGCAAGCCTACGACACCGGTGACCTCCGCCCAACCGGAGGCATCGGATAATTTGCTGGAGGTGCTTAACAACGCCTCCATCGACAAGGAGCACCGCACTATTATGAGTGCGGTGATCCAGAAGGTACGGTCCGCTAAAAGCGGGCTGACTAAAGCCTGTGCCAGCCTGCTAACAGGCTTTGAGGTATGTCAAAAATATGTGAGAATATTACCGCATAGACAGTAGCCCCTGATGCTCTGTTTGGCGTTCGGAAAGAAAAGCCGAATAGAGGATCTAATAACATTTGCAGGAGTCTAACATAATTAAGTCAATATGCGTATGCAGGCTTCGCTGCTGGCCTCTGCCGCACTGACTGCGGAGGTGGATGCGCTGAAGCAGAGCCTCGAGCGGTCCGAGCAAGAGCTCGGCCTTGCCAAGAATCAGCTCGAAGAAAAAGAAGGTAAGTAATACCTTGTGGAGTTTATTTAAAAAGATGCAGTTGCAAAAAATGACAGGATCACTATTGGTGTCCTAGGGACCACGACTGAGGTGGCGACCCTTAAGCAAGCGTTGTCCGAGGCCAAAAGCGCACCGAGCGGGAGAAGCATGAGGCGCGGGTTGGCGAGGTGCAACAAGAGCTCCAGGCTCTCGTGAAAAAACACAAGAGTTTGGAGCTTGACTCAAAGACGCGAGATTCCGAGCTCGCTACGGCCCTTAAAAACGCCAAATCTTCCAAGGCTGAAGCCCAGAAAGCCCTCCAGGAAGTTGAGGCGATGAAGAAGATAGCGGAGGGTAAGGCATTCTTTATGCAAAGCAAGCACGTGAAAGTGAATTACTTGTTACTTACCCGAGTCCGGAGCTCTCCAGGAGCATTCGCAGATTTACCCCATAGCGTGTCTGATGCCGCCGCTTTCTACCGAGCCGAGGAGGGAAGCTTGACGAAGAAGGTGTTCTTGTCTCAGTATGCTGAGGCCGGACACCCGGTGCCTTTGAGTGACCAGCTGAAGCAACCAGTCGAGCTCCACAAGGTGGCCGAACAGGCCATGAGGGGCCTCATAGTTCGGCTGTGGCCTGGAGAGGCCCTGCCTGGGAGCTACTTCGGGTTGGTGAGGCGGCTGGTGGACGCCTGTCCATGGCTTGAAGTCATCAAGTGCTCCGTCTTCATCGAAGGTGCCCGTAGGGCGCTTGCCCGTGCTAAGGTGCACTGGGGCAAGATGGATGCGAAGAAGCTTGTGAAGGATGGGCCACCGTCGGGCAAGGAGCATCGCCACCCCGAGATGTATTATGAGGGCGTCCTGAAGGGCACCCGCCTTGTGGCGGACGAATGTTCTAAAGATGTAATTTTTGAGTGAAACTTGCTTGTTTTATCCTGTGCGCTGAAAACTTGTTCATATGCGCTACGCAATGTTTGTTTTAATTTAAAATATTACCTTTTATGCGGCCGTTTATTAAATTTGAGAGATGGCGAGTCGTCAGCTTCTGCCCCCATGCCACGAGTGCTGGGTTGTTCAGGATAAACCTGAGCACTCTTTTTCCCATTCTTGGGTCCTTTGAGGGAGGTGCTCAGCACAACGAACAAGGCAATCGGACTATAATGCGTTATCACTCTCACTTAGCTAGAGAATTCTGTAATTTTAAATTTTGGCGAAGCCCCTAGTGTTCGGAAGACCGAGTTTGGGGCGCTATACATGCCTAGGCCAGACAAAGCCGACTCATCGCTCTAAGCGGCATAAGTCTTTAGGGACTCGAAACCTGCCGAACAGTGACCAGCTCTCGCCCTATCATGATAGTCAGTTTTAGCTTTCTCTACTGAGGTGCTTAGCCTAGCTCAACCAGGGCCCAATCGCAGTAGTTCTCCCAGTGCTACCTTAGCCGATATAGCAGAATGTAAGGTACCAAAACATGGGAGCCGGGCAAACCCAACTATTGACCAAAGACATGATTCGGAGCTGATGCATATAATGCTATAAGTTTGGAGGGCCGCACTTGTGAAAGTGTTCGGACTTCTCACGCCGTATTATGGGGTGTGTGAGCCCCTGGCGTATTGACCTTCCCAAAGTGTACGGGTGCTATATGTCATAACTGAACATATATATTGAAAAAGAAATGAATAGAGAATGCAATAATAAGCTAAAGCTAACCATTGTTTATTTTAAAAGGCTGCTGTAAAAGCAGAATGATAAAAATAGTGCGATAAGCAAGAGATGGGACTATTTGACATGTCCCCCTCTAGGGGCGAGCTGCGGAATGGCATGCGAAACAGGTACACTGCTCGTTATAGAGACCACCTGGGAGTTCCGTAGTGCGGCGTAGCTTTCTGCTTCCCTGGTTGTTGTATCGGTTGTGCGGCAATTGTACGCGTGGAGTCCTGAAAGTAAGAAAAAATGACAAAATTGGTATTTTCAGAGCGCATTTATGTACGCGTAGCACCGATTTCGCCGTTTCGCGAGGGCTGGGGTGGGGGCCGCATTGCTACGCTTGCTCGGAACGTGCCACGCAGTCTTGTTGTAGGTTACTCCGGGCGCGCTTGATGGTGTCCGGACATTTAATAGACGGACTGGAGAATTTCCTTGAGAGGCTGCTTTGTACTTCCGCTGCGAGGGCCGTCGTATGCTCCTCCGTTCGGAGAGAGCGTTCGGTGTTTCCATTGACCGTAATGACTCCTCGAGGGCCTGGCATCTTGAGCTTGAGGTATGCGTAATGCGGCACCGCATTGAACTTTGCAAATGCGGTTCGTCCGAGCAGTGCGTGATAGCCGCTGCGGAACGGGACTATGTCGAAGATTAACTCCTCGCTTCAGAAATTATCCGGGGATCCGGAGACCACTTCAAGTGTAACTGAGCCTGTACAGTTGGCCTCCACACCTGGTATGACACCTTTAAAGGTCGTTTTTGTGGGTTTAATCCTTGAGGGATCTATGCCCATTTTCCGCACTGTATCCTGATAGAGCAGGTTCAGGCTGCTGCCGCCGTCCATGAGGACTCTAGTGAGGTGAAATCCGTCAATGATTGGGTCTAGAACCAATGCGGCAAATCTGCCATGACGGATGCTAGTGGGGTGGTCCCTTCGATCAAAAGTGATCGGGCAGGAGGACCATGGGTTGAACTTTGGGGCGACTGGCTCCAACGCGTATACGTCCCTTAACGCACGCTTCCGCTCCCGCTTGGGGATGTGGGTTGCGTATATCATGTTCACCGTCCGCACTTGTGGGGGGAAGCCCTTCTGTCCACTATTGTTCGGCGGTCTGGGTTCATCGTCGTCGCTGTGTAGCCCCTTGTCTCTATTTCGTTATTTAACTTACCGGCCTGCTTGAACACCCAACAATCCCTGTTGGTGTGATTGGCTGGCTTTTCGTGGGTGCCATGTATCTGGCACGAGCGATCGAGTATACGGTCCAAACTGGACGCGCCCGGGGTATTTCTTTTGAATGGCTTTTTCCGCTGACCGGGTTTAGAGCCTCTGAATCCAGCATTAACTGTTGTATCCTCAGCATTGTCACTATTAATCCGGCGCTTGTGCTTGTTGCGACGCGAACTGCCATTGCTGTCCTTATTATTCGAATTACCAGGGCTCTTGGTCATGTTGTTGCTATGAGCCAGCCAGCTGTCTTCTCCCGCGCAAAAGCGGGTCATGAGGGCTGCCATAGATTTCAGCTTTTCCTGTCCTAGGTGCCGGGCAAGCCACTCATCACGGATGTTATGCTTGAAGGCTGCTAGGGCCTCTGCGTCCGGACAGTCGACGATTTGATTTTTCTTGGTTAGGAACCGTGTCCAGAATTGTCTGGCCGATTCTTCTGGCTGCTGGATTATGTGGCTCAGGTCACCGGCGTCTGGTGGTTGCACATAGGTGCCCTGGAAATTGTCGAGGAATGTGGCTTCCAGGTCCTCCCAACAAGCAATTGATTCTGCTGGCAAGCTGTTAAGCCAATGCCGAGATGGTCCTTTAAGCTTGAGTGGGAGGTATTTGATGGCGTGTAGATCATCACCGCGGGCCATGTGGATATGAAGGAGATAGTCCTCGATCCATACCGCAGGGTCTGTTGTGCCATCGTATGATTCGATGTTTACGGGTTTGAAACCCTCTGGGATTTGATGATCCATTACTTCATATGTGAAGCATAGTGGGTGTGCGGCCCCTCTGTACTGGGCTATATCACGACGTAGCTCAAATGAGCTTTGTCTATTGTGTTCGACCCGACCGGATTTACTGTATCCGGCGTGACGGTTATCGTCTCGTGTCGAGGGGTGCCCACGCGATCCATAGATCGATCTTGTTTGCCTTGCCTTATCCTCCAACATATCGCGCAGGTCTGGCGCGTTTCCCCCTGCCTTGGTATTTTTTGAGCGACGCCGGGGTGCGGCTTGAGTGGAGGGCCGAGAGGCCTCTTTGTCGTGGTTGCGAGGTGGCCGGTCAGCCGCATCATGCACTGGTGATGTAGGTTTAAGTGCTTCCTCCTCTAATCGGGGTAGCAACCTGCGCTTTGGGTAGCTCTTGGAGGGGCGTTCGAGTTTGTATTCCTCGGCCGCAAGGACTTCGGTCCATCTGTCGGCTAGCAAATCTTGATCAGCTCTATGCTGTTGCTGTTTTTTCTTAAGGCTACTCGCCATGGCCATAAGCCTGCGCTTAAAGCGCTCTTGTTCGACGGGATCCTCAGGCATGACAAATTCGTCGTCGCCGAGGCTTGCCTCGTCTTCGGAGGGATGCATGTAATTATCATTCTCTTCCTCTCTGTCTGCCGCCCTATCAGGAGGGCTGGCTTCTCCATCCTCCTGCGCTGAGTCTTGCTGGAGGGAGTTGTCTTCGGCACTGTCCGGGGTGTTATTATCTCCCGTGCCGGTATCACCGTTTTTGCTTTGGCGGGACTTAGAGAGGCGCCGCTGACGCCGGCTCTTGGGTTGCTTCTTGGAGGGGTCATCCCCCGTTGTTCCGTCGCCATTGCATTCTTTGGGTGTATCCACCATATGTACGTCATATGACGAGGTGGCTTTCCAGTGCCCTATAGGCGCTGGTTCCTGTTCGTCTCCTACATCGTCGTCCATACCGCCGATGTCTTCGGAGTCGAAGTCTAGCATGTCGGTTAAATCATCGACAGTGGCTACGAAGTGGGTGGTGGGTGGGCATTGAATTTCTTCGTCGTCCGCACCCCAATCTTGTTGGCCATAATCCGGCCAGGACTCCCTGACAAAGAGAGAGACCTTAGTGAATTCAGAATATCACCGAAGGGCGAGTGCTGAAAGATATCCGCGATGGTGAATTCCATGATCGGCGCCCAATCGGATTCGATTGGCAGGGGCACGGAGGGTTCGAAGTCCGGAGAAGAGTCAGGCACCTTGGAGTCAAGGGCTTCGCAGAGGATAAGGCTGGTGTTCGGCTCGATCGCCGTTGAGACTGCAGCCCCCGAGGCGGTGTCTAGCCACCTGTCCTCAATCGGCGTAGTTGACTCCGAGCTAAGGGTCGGAGCTGATGCGGGTGCGGCCTCCAGGGCACTGTTCGGCGGTAGAGCTAAGTCATGCCCATCGTGATAGTGCAGCGCACTTGGCTGTGGCTCAAATCCGTCGAAGATCAAGTCTCCGTGGATGTTAGTCGTGTAGTTCGAACTTCCAAATCTGACCTGATGGCTAGGGGCGTAGCTTTCAATCTGCTCCAGATGGCCAGGCGAATTGGCCCCCAGTGCAGAGCCGCCGAATACGAAGATCTGTCCGGGGAGAAAAGTCTCACCCTGGACCGCATCGCTGTTGATGATCGGAGGACCCATCGGGCCTAAAAGTGACGACCAAGAGGAACTCTCAATGAAAGCACCAATGTCGGTGTCAAAACCGGCGGATCTCGGGTAGGGGGTCCCGAACTCTGCGTCTAGGAGAATGGTAACAGGAGACAAGGGACACAATGTTTTTACCCAGGTTTGGGCCCTCTCGATGGAGGTAAAACCCTACTCCTGCTTGATTAATATTGATGATATGGGTAGTACAAGAGTGGATATATCTACCACGAGATCAGAGAGGCTAAACCCTAGAAGCTAGCCTATGGTATGATTGTTGTTCGTCCTATGGACTAAAACCCTCTAGTTTATATAGACACCGGATAGGGCTAGGGTTACACAGAGTCGGTTACAATGGGAGGAGATCTTCATATCCGTATTGCCAAGCTTGCCTTCCACGCCAAGGAAAGTCCCATCCGGACACGGGACGAAGTCTTCAATCTTGTATCTTCATAGTCCAACAGTCCGGCTATCCGGACACCCTCTAATCCAGGACTCCCTCAGTCACCTTTCTTCAGGTGAAGACATCTGAGGGGATGACCAACAAATCATTTGATGCGATGTTGGCTGCTTTCCGCAAATCTTTCCTAGATGCGTCTGAGCTGCCACACACCTACAGTAAAATGAAGAATTTACTTCGTGCTGTTGGAATTGGATATGATATGATCCATGTTTGTAAGAATAATTGTGTTCTGTTCTGGAAGGATTATGCCAACTTATGTGAATGCCCGAAATGCAAATCATCAAGATGGAAAGATGGCGATGCTGTGAAGAGGATTCCTCATAATGTTCTGAGACATTTTCCAATTACACCAAGATTGCAGAGGTTGTTTCATGATGCTGAAACAAGAGAGGATGTACTGTGGCATTCTAGGAACCAGGAGTATAGAGATCAGAATGTAATGAGCCATCCATCTCATGGTAGTGAGTGGAAAAGCTTCAATGATAAACACAAAGAGTCTGTTGCTGACCCGAGAAACATTAGACTTGGCTTAGCTTCAGATGGATTTAACCCATTTGGCCACCAGAGCGCCACATATAGCATGTGCCCAGTGCTTGTTATCCCTTACAACATGCCTCCAAATGTCTGCACCAAAGAATCAAACTACATGATGGCCTTGCTCATCCCAGGTCCAAAAAGTCCTGGAAAGGATTTTGATTTGTTCATGGAGCCTCTTGTGGAGGAACTTCAACATCTATGGAAGGGTGTTCTCACTTGAGACCTATATAGCAGCGCACCAGCTGATTTCTTTCTGTGTGCTGTTATAATTTGGTGCATCCATGATTATCCGGCTTTGGGCACTATGTCAGGGCGAACGACACATGATTACAATGCATGTGTTCGATGTGATAGGAATCAGTTGTCATACGCAATACTTAGCAAGATCTGTTACATTGGACACCGTTGTTTCCTTGCTAAGGACAAGCCGCTTCCTAGAAAATACCGAAGACATGTGTTCAATGCAAAGCATGAAAACCGTGATGCACCAAAGAGGCTCACCGCCGATGAGTTGCAAGTGGAATTAGAGA
Source organism: Triticum urartu (assembly GCF_056163025.1). Lineage (NCBI taxonomy): Eukaryota > Viridiplantae > Streptophyta > Magnoliopsida > Poales > Poaceae > Triticum > Triticum urartu. The sequence continues at coordinate 521,396,008 of NC_141873.1, read as the reverse complement.
AGGTCAGGCATATTACACTAGGAAACCATCCTGATAATGGTAGCGGGAAATGGAAGCGTGGCAGGGCAGAAGAGAGATTATTGTTTACCCGCAGGTCCACTTTGTGGGACTTAGTTTTGGAAAGATTTGGATCTGTGGCATAATCTTGATGTGATGCACATCGAGAAAAATATATGTGACAGCATTATCGGCACACTTCTTAATATTGAAGCCAAGATGAAAGATACCTTAAAATCTAGGATTGATTTGACACACCTGGGTATCAGATAGGATTTGCAAGTGCAAGATGAAGGTAAACCACGGGATATGGCACCAGCTGTGTACATCTTGGACAAGGTAAAAAGAAAAGAATTCGGCGAGGTCCTGTCACGTGTGAGATTCCCACATGGATTTTCTTCCAAACCTGAAAGGAGAGTTAGTGCAGATGGAAACAAGGTACAAGGGTTGAAAACTCATGACTGCCACGTCCTACTTCAAAGTGTTTTACCTGTTATCCTTAGAGGATTGGGCCGCCCTGACTTATACAGAGCAGTTGCAGAGTTGGGAAAATTCTTCAGGGAACTCTGCAGTAGGAATATCAGGATAGATGCTTTGGAGCATCTTAGAGACAAGATACCAACTATCCTATGCAACCTTGAGAAGATATATCCTCCAGCCTTGTTTGATGTGATGGTGCATTTGGCTGTTCATCTACCTGTTGGGGCACTACTTAGAGGTCCAGTACAGTATGGCTGGATGTACCCTATTGAAAGGCGGCTAGGCACTTTCAAGGGCTATGTTAGGAACAGAGCTAGACCCGAGGGTTCCATTGCAGAGGCCTACATTGCTATGGAAGCATTGACATTCTGCTCAAAATACATTGAAACAACTGATCAGCTTAGCAAAGAGGTGGGTGAAGACAATCTCGGGCTCAATGTTTTCGATTATTCTGTTCGAGTTACAGGGAAGAGTCGACAAGAGGACAAACCTAAAGATTTGGACAAAATGGGTTGGTATGTGTTGAATAACTCTCCTGGGATACTACCTTATATCAAGTAAGTGCATTACTGCAGCTTATACATCGTAATCTACCAAACTTGCAGCACATTCTTATATATTTAGATGTTTGACACGATCACTATGTTGTGCAGCATCTACAAAGAGGAGTTACTGCCGCAAAATCTAAGAAACATTGACAAACTGGTTATGGCAGGATTTGCGAAATGGTTCAAGAACCATGTAAGCTTTTGAAGTGCACTGTCAGTTTTTTTAATATATTGAGTACATAAGATGATCAGCTTGTCTATTTTCTAACCATAGGTTAAGAAGATGCGGGCGGATGGCAGGCAGTTGATGATGCCCTTTACTCACTAGCAATGGGTCCTGATACTCGGGTAAGACATTATGAATCTTGCATTGTTGGAGATGTGTGCTAGAACACCCTTGCACGAGATGGAGGCAGGAAGACACAAAAAAGTGCCATCATGAGCACAAATACGTATGACAAAGAGACAACTAAAATGTATGCTAACATAACAGACATTGTTCAGTTGCAGTATATCTCCAATTTCGAGGATCATCGGTGTGTGGTTCTGTTGTGCTGTTGTTGGTATAACCTGTTTTCCAGGATCGGAAAGCCCAGAGCTGATGATTATTTCAAATCCATCAATGTCAAGGCGGCGTACCAGACCAACGAGCCTTTTATTTTGGCAAATCAAGCAACACAAATATTTTTCTTGGAAGACACATTTGCACGTAGCGATGACTGGAGAGTATTGCAAAGGTTTGAGCAGAGGAATTCGTTTAATGAAGTTGCACAGCAAGATGATGCTTACACTGCTCCTGATGTACAAGATTACATAGATGTTCCTAATATCTTTGAGAACCATCACGTCAATGACGCCGGCGAAAAGATTGCCTGTCGTGCTGTGGACATACAAGAGTTGATCAAGAAGAAGCCAACGTTTGAGGACGTTGAGGACGAAGAAGATGATGACACCGTGGGGAATTAAGATTCAGACTGATACACATAGCGAAGATGTTGACGCTGCTGCTGCGGATGATGATTACATTGCTTTTGTCGTATTTGCCTGTCAAAAGATGTTTTTTATCTACTATGTGAAATTGTGTTTGCTATGACAACTGAAACCTGATGAACATGTTGTTTAGTATTTTGCTGTGAGAACACACCTGTCATGTATGCTGATTTGTGTTTGGTGATTGTATGATAACTAAAACATGATGACATTGTTGTTTAGTTGTACTCATATTTGGCCGTGAAACTTGAATCTGATGACATAGTTTGTTGTTGGACTGCAATTTGCTCGACGTCTTCGAATGAGAACAAAGCTGACCTGACAGGGCCTTTGCTATTTATTTATTTATACGAGAAAAAGGGGATACCCCCTGATTTCCGTTAATAGAAATCATTAGATGTTCAAAACACTACGCCCAGCCTATTCCACAGGTTTCATTCATTACAAGTTTCAGCAAAGTGCTCATGTCGTAGCCACTGAATACATCACGAGTGCTACATACACTGTAAATAAAGAATCAATCATCCTACAGAGCACATCGATTTTGCCCATTATCTTCACAAGCTCTTTCATCTCCTCATTGCTGTCAAGGCCGTTCAGTAGCTGTTTCTTGGCCATGATCAGAGGAACTGCATCTTTAACCTTCTGCTCTGCATCTTCGTCTTCTATCGTTCCTTCAGTTACTTGTCCAACACCCCAACCTGCTGGTATTGGGATTGCTCGGCTAACCAAATAATCAGCGTAGTTGCATTCCCCCACATTAGCAACTTCCCAGAAATACAAATCACACGAATCTTCCCTTTTCTGTACGAATCAAATTGGTAGATCATCAACCAAACTATTAGAAAAATCAGCAACTGAAAGCAGCAGAACAACATTTAAACATATTATTACCCCATGATTCGGGCATTTGTAGAAGACTCGGCCAGGGTTGCGGATTGTGGTTGATACGCGACGGATGACTCTGTGTGATTTGCAGCAGTGGCACCACACCAACGACAGCGGGTTGCGATGAGCAATCTGCTGCGGTGCGCTTGCCGGCGAGGGTGTGATGAGACCCACGAGCGATGGTACGGGTTGCGACTTGGCGCATATCTGGTTGTTGCCTGCTGAAGAGCAGTTGGACGAGCAGCCAGCGGACATGGTTGCTGCGGCCAGAGCTTATGATGCTAGGCAGAGTAAGTAGAGAAGAGGAGAAGCGAACGTTGGATATGTCAGTTTCATTACTTGTAGAGTAGCATAGCACCATATATAGTCATAGTCTAGGTTTGGATTCGAACCAGCTACAAGAGCAGGTCTTTCTTTTTTCTAAAACTCGGCAACGTCTCTTTACTGGTACACTGCCTTGTTCTGTACACCTTGCCAAGTCTTTGATTTTCTTTCCCTTTTTTGCGAGGACCTGACAGCTGGGACCCACCGGAAGGGCCTCTGTATTTCGCAAAAATAACGTTCCCCCCGCTGACATGTCAGACCCACCAGCTATATCTTCGCACGCAAGGAAGTGCCTCTTTATTACGCACAAAAAAATGAATACCACCTACTAGCTGGGACCCACCATAGTGGGAGGATGACTTGTGGGCCAACAAAGTTGACAGGGACGGAGGGCTTTGTCAACTTAGTCAATATGAACGATTCTAGCTCCAGTGACCATACGATGTCCATCCAACGGGCGTAGTGCTTATTCAACCTCTGGTCTTCTTGCTCCAGCCACCCAAAGCAGCATCGGTCGTGCCGCATGCTCCTGCCTCCCGTGGCCGGCTGTGCTGCCGCAGAGGCCTCACCGCCCCCTACTATTCCCACCGCTGGCCAGGCCCTGCAGCGACGGCAGCCTCACACCGCAGCCGAACCAGTGAACCCTCGTACTCCTCCCCACAGGGACTTCCACTGTCGCGTCTTCCCCGGCTCCGAGTCGTCCCCTTCCTAGGCCTCGCCGTCGTCCACCGCCGTGGTGCTCTCCGCGCGGCGTGGTCTACGTGGTCATGGAACGACTTCCATCGGAAGAGTACTGTACATGGAGTACTGTACATGGAGAGTACTGTACATGGAGAGGCTGACAACTGCCACAACCCAGTTTTTTTGTGATTTGCCAAGTAAGTCGCTTTGTCAGGCCTGTTGGGCTGGAAAGCTTTCAAGACTAGGAGACCTTTCATTCGGCTGGCCGAGAAAATGGCCCATCAGTAATGAGAAATGGGATGTACATTTTGAAAACACATCAAACCGGCAATTAGTTTCAAATATTTTTTTTTCATTTCAAGATTTTAAATTAAATTAATTTTTATGCGTGGAGAATTTGTTGGATTTTATGTTCATATACATTAATTTTTAAAATCAGTTTGAATGTGAGTCAAAATTTCAGGATTAAAAATAGTTTGGACCGCACCGAAATATGCAAAATTTCATATAATTTTTTAACCGTGGCCACAATTTGGGCTGTAATGCTAACAAAAAGAATATGGGCTCCAAAAAAAACCTTAAGAATTAGCAAATGGGCTGAAAATTATTAGAAATAATGGCAGATGGGTTGTATGCCGTTTTCCATATATTTGAGGCTTTCCTAAAAAAAGGTTGACGCAGAAGCAGTGACTGTTGGATGTCCATCCAACGGCCGTCGTGCTTCTTCAATCTCTGCTCTTCCTGCTCCAGCCGCTCAAACAGGCGCCGGCGGGAGTGCCTGCTCCCTCCTCCCCACGGCCAGCTCTGCTGCCGCGCAGGCCTCACCGCCCCACTGTACTCCCATCGCTGGCCTAGCCATCCCTCTACTCACCCACACCTGCTGTTATTCTCCGGCGACGGCAGACGAACCAGTAAACCCTCGTACAGTCGTACTCCCCTCCGCGTGGGAAACAACTGCCGAGTCTTCCCTGCCTCCTTGTCGTTCCCTTCCTAGGCCTCGCCGTCGTCCAGCGCCCTGGTGCTCTCGGCGCGGCCTGGTCAATGTGGTCAACGACCGACATGCATCTGAAGTGGACTATACGTGGAGAGGCCGACAGCTGGGTCCACAGCCGCACACAAGGAAATGCCTCCTTATTACACGCAAAATAATGATTCCTCCACCTGACACCAGGGACCCACCGAAAGGGCCTCTGTATTTCTCGAAAAAGACATTACCGCCGCTGTTAGCTCGGACCCACCAGCTAGATCTTCGCACGCAAGGAAGTGCCTCCTTATTACGCACAAAAAAATGAATACTCCCCCTGTTAGCTGGGACCCAGTATAGTGGCAGGCTGACTTGTGGGCCTACTAAGTAGACGGGGACGAAGGGCTTTGTCAACTTAGTCAATAATGCACGATTCTAGCTCCAGTGACCGTACGATATCCATTCAACGGCCGTAGTGCTTCTTCAACCTCTGGTCTTCCTGCTCTAGCCGCCCAAACCAGCGCCGGTCGTGCCTCGTGCTCCTGCCTCCCATGGCCGGCTGCGATGTGGCGGAGGCCTCACCGCCCCCTACTACTCCCACCGCTGGCCACGCCATCCTTCTACTCACCCACACCCCCTGTTACTCTGCGGCGACGGCAGCCTCACACCGCAGCGAACCAGTGGCCTCGTACTCCTGTACACGTGGGCATCCACTGCCGCGTCTTCCCCGTCTCCGCTTCGTCCCCTTCCTAGGCCTTGCCGTCGTCCACCGCCCTGGTGTGCTCGGCGCGGCGTGGTGAACATGGTCAAGGAACGGCTTCCATCGGACATGGACTGTACGTGGAGAGGCTGACAGCTGGGTCCATGGCCACAGCAAGGAAGTGCCTCCTTATTACGTGCAAAATAATTATTCCTCCACCTGACAGTAGGGACCCACCGGACGGGCCACCAGTATTTTGCGGAAAAAATTATTTCCCCCTGACTGCTGGGACCCACCGGATGGGCCACCGTATTTCATGAAAAAAACGTTCCCCCCGCTGTCAGCTCAGACCCACCGGAAGTGCCTCCTTATTACGCGCAAAAAAATGAATACTCCCCCGGCTAGCTGGGACCCACCTTGGTGGGAGGCTGACTTGTGGGCCTACTAAGTTGACGGGGACGAAGGGCTTTGTCAACTTAGTCAATATGAACGATTCTAGGTCCAGTGACCGTACGATGTCCATCCAACGGCCGTAGTGCTTCTTCAACCTCTGGTCTTCTTGCTACAGCCGCCCAAAGCAGCGCCGGTCGTGCCGCATGCTCCTGCCTCCCATGTCCGGCTGTGCTGCCGCGGAGGCCTCACCGCCCCCTACTATTCCCACCGCTGGCCAGGCCCTGTGGCAACGGCAGCCTCACACCGTAGCCGAACCAGTGAACCCTCGTACTCCTCTCCATGCACGCGGGGGCTTCCACTGCCGTGTCTTCCCCGGCTCCCCATCGTCCCCTTCCTAAGCCTCGCCGTCGTCCACCGCCCTGGTGCTCTCGGCGTGGCGTGGTCAACATGGTCAAGGAACGACTTCCATCGCACTTGGACTGTACGTGGAGAGGCTGACAGCTGGGTCCACGGCCGCAGGAAGGAAGTGCCTCCTTATTACGTGCAAAATAATTATTCCTCCACCTGACAGCGGGGACCCACCGGATGGGCCACCGTATTTCACGAAAAAAAACATTTGCCCCTGACTACTGGGACCCACCAGCTACATCTTTGCATGCAAGGAAGTGCCTAACAGTCGGGACCCACCTGGTCGAAGCGTACGTATCGTTGTCATTCTGGTCGCGAACGTGTACGTACATATATACTGGTGGATGTAGATGCGCACACGTAGCATGTACACGTACGTACGGCGGCAAGGGTGCAAGAAAGAAAATACGGCCACGTATGTGTACATATGGGCGGGGTCTCGAATGCCTACTCGCGCATACGTACAGCGAGGGCTCGTTGACATGGCTGGGTCGGAACGGAGAAACAGCGTTGTCGTCGTGTTCATGGGGAGGCAACGGAATGCGTCGTGTTCATCGGGAGGCAACGCGGCTGGGTCGGAACGGAATGCATGGTCGTGTTCATAGGGAGGGCTTGGACAGAAGATGTCACATCCCTAGTTCTATTAATGCCTAGTGCTAGCATCTGGTGTTGCATCATGTTTAAATTTCAGTTAAACCTGAAATGGGGATTGCCTAAACCCTAGCATTAAAAGGAATTCACTAGGTTCAACAAAAATATTCTCAGTGAATCCAAATGGTTTTCAAAAATGTTCATCATTTTTGGTTCTGGCTAAAACCTCTGCCAAAAATTAGTTCATAAAATTTGGAGCCATTTTGGATTTTTGAATTAAGACATAACTATTTGCATTTGGGCACTTAAAATACTATAAATACTTTTAAATGCCCAAATACTTTTGAAAGTAATTTTAGGTTGTTGGGAGTAATTCCAAAGGTGCCTATGATTATTTCCAGAATTTTCTAAAATGGATTAGTATTTTTACTAATTCAAAATAAACAACAGAGCATTAAATAAATGAAAACAGAAAAGAAAGAAGCAGAAATTTACTTGGCCTCACTGTGCAGCCCACCTAGTCGGCCCAGCTGTGGCCCAGCACCGTAGAGAGCCCAGCCCACCACCCCACCGCGTTGTATTCCTCCTGCCAGTAGGAGCAGCTCGCTGTCGCGCGCGCGCGCTCGCCCCTGGCCACCTCCTGCTTCCTCCCTGGACCTTCTAGCGACGCCACGGAGACGCCCCGTGGCCCCTCGCTCCTCTCCCTCACTCTCTGCTCTCTCCCTCGCCCTCTATTCCTTCCCCGAGCGCGATCGAACGCAGTCGTCGCCGCCGACGAGCTCCACCGCGGCCACCGGCCACCCCATGCCTCACCGACGTGCCCAGAAGCTCCGCCACTTCGTCCTCGACCTCCTCACCGAGCCACGCCCCGCTGGACGCCCTCGAACGCTGGCCACGCCGTCTTCTTCAACCTCGGTCCGCCGAGATCGCCATCGCCGCCCCGCTTGCTCCGGCCCTCCCCGAGCTCGCCGACCAGCCCTACCCGATCCCCGTGAGCTTCTACACCGTGTCCCGCCAATGACCGAAACCCGCCGCCGCCTGTGACCGCCACCGACGTTCCTCCGGCCACCTAGCGTCCCGGCCGTCGTGCTTAGCTCCCTCCCCGTGCTGCGTAGAGCATGTAGGTGCCTCGCACGAGCCTCCCCAGCCACCGTAGCTTCGACCCCGAGCTTGCCCGAGCTCCGGCGACTGCCAAGGTCGACGCCGGTGACGACTCCGGCCATCTCAGGCCCAGCCGCTGCCATTACTCGACACGGACGAGCGCCCGCGTCACGTAGACGCCCTCTGCCGGCCATTTGGTCGCCGGAGGAGGAAACCCGCAGCTCTCCACCGCGTCTCGCCTCGCCGGCGTCAAGTCGCCGGCAGGTGTTGACCTAGTTGACCCGGGTTTGACCCCGCTAACCAGGGGGTTTGACCTCCCCTGACTCACTGACTTGTGGGACCCATGCCGCTAACTAAACTAGGTTAGTATTAGTTTAACGCTAACTAAACTTAGTTAGTTTAACTGACACTGACAGACGGGTACCCCAGGTCAGGTTTGACCCGGACCAGCTCCTGTTGACCAGCTGACGTCACGCTGACGCACTGCTGATGCAATAAAGCATTTACTGGATTTATTCTTTTACAGGAAATTCCAGAAAATAGCCAAAACTTCTAAAAATCATAGAAAATAATTTGTAACTCAGAATGAAATAATTTATATATGAAAAATTATCAGAAAAATTCAAGGAATCCATCTGTACCATTTTCATGCATGTTTGAACAATGTTTGTCCTCTGTTTTGGAAAAAACAAATAAAGGGCATTTAAATAATCATATATGGAGTTGGAATTTGAATCTTGTATTCAAAACAACTTCATTTAAATCATAACTAGTTGCATTAGCTCAATCAACAGCATATTGCCATGTCATGATCATGCATCATATTGCTGCATCGCATTGATTGTGTTCTTCCTTGTTTGCCGGAAATTGTCCCATCTTGGTAGACGCTGCTCTGACGCTGTGATCGTTGACACTGATGAAGACTCAATGTTATCTTCAGAAGTGCCAGGCAAGCACAACCCCCTTGTTCATTCCGATACAAGCCCACTCTCTCACTCCTGCTCTTTTTTACTGCATTAGGAAAAAAACGATTCATCTGTTACTTGTTGCGGTAGTTGAACCCCTTATCCTCTGCATGACCTGTCATTGCCATAGTAAATAGATGAAACCCACTAGCATGAGTAGGAGTTGTTTGAGCCCTGATGTGCCTACTCATTCATGCTTGTTTGTCATGCCTGCTACTGCTTAGAGTTGAGTCAGGTCTGATTCATCGGGGATGGATCGGAGGTGCGTAAACATGTCCTACTATGTGTGAACTAAGTGTGTGAACACGTTTTGGTAAAGGTAGCGGTGAGAGGCCATGTAGGAGTACATGGTGGGTTGTCTCATTGAAAGCGTCCTCAGGAACTGAGTTCTGTGTTTGTGATCCATGAAACAGCTACTACCACACATTGGGCCCTGAAATATGACCCCGCTCGACTTACCGACCCCTCTCGTCCTCTGTCCAGGAGTTGCAATTAGTTTTTGGTGTTTATAGGATATGTGTTGGTGTCCGTGTGTAGCGCTAGCCCTAGGGGTGGGCTATGATGCGGTAGATACACCGTGGCACGGTGTACCGGGCGCCCGTTTGGTGTCTCGGGAATCCTGCACACATCGTTTGGGGCTATGAGAGAAACTCCGACCGGTTAGTCAGGTCATGGTCTACACCCACGTCGGCTTTCGCTTGAAGTCTGCCGAGCACATGTCGTGTGCAGACGCTAAGTGGTGGAGACATGTGTGACGAAGTACACCCCTGCAGGGTTATAAATGATCTATTCGAATAGCCGTGTCCGCGGTAAAGGACTTCTGGGTTGCCTATAACAGTTCATAGACAAGTGAAAGTGGATACTCTAAAACTCGCAAGATAAGTGTGAGTGTTATGGATGGCCTTCTCGTAGGGAGACGGGAGCGGATCCATAGTGGTGTATTGAATGGTGAATATGTGGACTCGTGTGCGCCACCTCAAAAGAGTTGCTTGCAGTCATAGTTCAGGTGCGCCACTGAGTCAAAGCTGGCTTGCTTCAGTTAAACTCCACCCCCCCCTTGTTAATACCGATTCACATGTAGCTAGTTCTGATGTAAGTCTTGCTGAGTACCTTTGTACTCACATTTGCTTAATTTATGTTTTGCAGAGAGAGACTTCAGTCTCGCTAGTAGTTCCGCGTGGACTTCGACGTTTAGCTTGATACCTCAGCTACGATCTTGTGCCCTCGGTAGGATCTGGTAGATAGTCAGGCTTCTTAGCCTTTTCATTTGTAGATGTCTGTACTCAGACATGTTAAGCTTCCGCATGTGCTTTGCATTGTATGCTATGATTGTTGGGTCATGAGACCCATGTTTGTAATATCTCGCTCCTCGGAGCCTAATGAATAAATACTTGAGGTGTAGAGTTATGTTGTGATGCCATGTTGTATTTACACATATCGAGCATATTGTGTGTATGATTGAAATGCTTGGTATGTGTGGGATTCGACAATCTAGTTGTTTATCCTTGGCAGCCTCTCTTATGGGGAAATGTAATCTAGTGCTTCCATGAGCCATAGTAGTCCGCTACAGCCCGGTTCGCCGGAGTCCTGTTAGCCCAGCACTACTGCTCAGGACACTTGACTGGCCGGCATGTGTTTCAGTTCATTCCTATATATGTCCCTTCGGGGAAATGTCACGCGGTGACTTCCGGAGTCCTGCCTAGCCTGCTACAGCCCGGGTTCCCGGAGTCCTGTTAGCCCAGTGCTACAGCCCGGAATCACTCGCTGATGACCGACATGCTCGATGTGATTCATGTATGCCTGTCTCCATGGGTCTGTGCCGCTTTGGGTTCACGACTAGCCATGTCGGCCCGGGTTCTCTGTCATATGGATGCTAGCGACACTATCATATACGTGAGCCAAAAGGCGCAAATGGTCCCGGGCCATGGTAAGGCGACACCCGTGGGATATCGTGCGTGAGGCCGCAAAGTGATATGAGGTGTTACCGGCTAGATCGATGTGACTTGGAATCGGGGTCCTGACAGAAGAGGCGATGGAAAATAGGCCTGGCGTACCGCAGAACGGAGGAAACGGACCTCCTATGGTCGAAATGGGGGTCCTGTTGATCGGGAGGGGTGTGGCATACCGCAAAACGGAGGAAGCGGACCTCCTACGGTCAAAACGGGGGTCCTATTGATCGGGAGGGGTGTGGCATACCGCAAAACGGAGGAAGCAGACCTCATACGGTCGAAAGGGGGTCCTGTTGATCGGGAGGGGTGTGGCGTACCGCAAAACGGAGGAAACGGACTTGTGTTCGAGCGCTACGGTCGAAACGGGGGTCCTGTTGATCGGGAGGGGTGTGGCGTACCGCAAAACGGGACTCCACGGGATACTGTTCATCTCCACCACCGACCCCCTCCAGCCTCCACGAGCTACTGTTCATCCACCGTCGATCTCCTCCAGCCTCCACGGGCTCCTGTTCATCCAGCCTCCTCCGCGCGCTACTCCACCGGCTACTGTTCAACCACCCCCCTCCACCGTCTACTGTTCATCCAGCCCTCCACACCAAGGGCTCCTGTTCAACCACCCCTCCACGGGCACCCCTCCACCGTCTACTGTTCATCCTTCCCTCCACACCACGGGGTCCTATTCATCCACCCCTCCACGGGCACCCCTCCACCGTCTACTGTCCATCCAGCCCTCCACCACACCATGTGGTCCTGTTCATCCAGAGGTAACGCCACCGCTCACTGTTCATCCAACCCCCCCCCCCCCCCCCCCCGCAACGCTCACTGTTCATCCCATCAATTGGCTTCAGTTAGCAGCAGTAGCGAAGGAATCGCTCGATCGGGTTCAGTTAACAGCTATCAATCGATCACTCGGGTTCAGTAACGCGTAGCTTGCAGTGCAATCGCTCAGGTTCAGTTAGAGCCAAACGCCTCGCTCGGGTTCAGTTAGAGCCAACGCCTCGCACACGCGCGCGTACGTGTATGAGAGAAATGTGCATCGCTCGGCACCCGACCTCCCACCGTAACTGGGAACTCCCCGAAATTTTCCTCCCCCTCGCTTCTACCACAGTTTTTTTTGTCATGGACGGCCCAAAGAATGTCATGCAGCTGCGTCTCCGGCCCGCCCAGGACGAAAATCCCATTTTCTGTCATGATTTTTTTTCATAGAAGTAGGAGCCCACCACATCTATGATGATACCGGGTTTTTTCACAATTATCGTCATAGAAGTGTCATATGTATGACAGAAAAAAAATTCGTTCGGCCCAAAATGTCACGGATGTGTCTTTTTTTTGTAGTTTTATGGCCGCCCTACTTGGAACGACCCCGTCCCAAGAGTGACCTCATGTCACCCTCGTCACTAGTAATATTGGCACCATGCTAGTATCGGCCTAGGTAATCAATAATGCCCTTTCCCACATAAGGGTCGAGTGGTTACGCATGTTTGGTCGGGACGGTTGACAAATCTTAAATCTAATCCATCTGTGTAAACAACACTTTTATCAAGCCTCGGTACACTACTTATCCACCAAGTAGTGACCTAGTTCATCATCATCTCTCAGGGGCATCAGTAGCACCCACTGGGCTGTTTGCAAGTATGTCAAACCACACTTGTTTCTTTCCATGCATAACCCTGACCCACTTTGCGTAGCCATTTACTATAGCATATTTCTACAACCCACCAACACAACTCTAAGCAAGGGTAGAGTCATGAACAATGCAAGTATCAATGGAGTATGCAACTGATACGTCTCCAACTTATCTATAATTTTTGATTGCTCCATGCTATATTATCTACTGTTTTAGGCAATATTGGGCTTTATTATCCACTTTTATATTATTTTTGGATTAACCTATTAACCGGAGGCCCAGCCTAGATTTGCTGTTTTATGCCTATTTCAGTGTTTTGAAGAAAAAAGAATATCAGACGGAGTCAAAACAGAACGAAATCAACTAGAGAAGTTATTTTTGTAATGAAAGACACCCGATGGACTTGGACCCCACGTCAAGGAAGGAAAGAGGAAGCCATGAGGATGGGGGGTGCGCCCACCCCCTAGGGCGCGCCCCCTGCCTCGTGGGGCCCTCGTGGCTCCCCTGATATACTTCTTCCACCTATATAACTCCACGTACCCTAAAACATCTAGAACAGAGATTAGATCAAGAGTTCCGCCGCTGCAAGCATCTATAGCCACCAAAAACCTCTCGGGACCCTGTTCCGGCACCCTGCCGGAGGGGGGAACCCTCACCGGTGGCCTTCTTCATCATCCCAGTGCTCTCCATGACGAGGAGGGAGTAGTTCACCCTCGGGGCTGAGGGTATGTACCAGTAGCTATGTGTTTGATCTCTTTCTCTCTCATGTTCTTGATTTGGCACGATCTTGATGTATCGCGAGCTTTGCTATTATAGTTGGATCTTTTGTTTCTTCTCCCCCTCTTCTCTCTTGTAATGGATTGAGTTTTCCCATTGAAGTTATCTTATCGGATTGAGTCTTTAAAGATTGAGAACACTTGATGTATGTCTTGCCGTGCGTATCTGTGGTGACAATGGGATATCACGTGATTCACTTGATGTATGTGTTGGTGATCAACTTGCGGGATCCGCCCATGAACCTATGCATAGGGGTTGGCACACATTTTCGTCGTGATTCTCCGGTAGAAACTTTGGGCACTCTTTGAGGTTCTATGTGTTGGTTTGAATAGATGAATTGAGATTGTGTGATGCATATCGTATAATCATGCCCACGGATACTTGAGGTGACATTGGAGTATCTAGGTGACATTAGGGTTTTGGTTGATTTGTATCTTAAGGTGTTATTCTAGTAAGAACTCTAGGGCTGTTTGTGACAGTTATAGGAATAGCCCAACGGATTGATTGGAAAGAATAACTTTGAGGTGGTTTCGTACCCTACCATAATATCTTCGTTTGTTCTCCGCTATTAGTGACTTTGGAGTGACTCTTTGTTGCATGTTGAGGGATAGTTATATGATCCAACTATGTTATTATTGTTGAGAGAACTTGCACTAGTGAAAGTATGAACCCTAGGCCTTGTTTCCTAGCATTGCAATACCGTTTACGCTCACTTTTACCACTTGTTACCTTGCTGTTTTTATATTTTCAGTTTACAAAAACCTATATCTACCATCCATATTGCACTTGTATCACCATCTCTTCGCCGAACTAGTGCACCTATACAATTTACCATTGTATTGGGTGTGTTGGGGACACAAGAGACTCTTCGTTATTTGGTTGCACGGTTGCTTGAGAGAGACCATCTTCATCCTACGCCTCCCACGGATTGATAAACCTTAGGTCATCCACTTGAGGGTAAATTGCTACTGTCCTACAAACCTCTGCACTTGGAGGCCCAACAACGTCTACAAGAAGAAGGTTGAGTAGTAGACATCAGCAACGGAGGCAAGCCTAGCAGGGTTCAAGGTATATCATGCACTCAGTGAAGCAATGAAATGGTAGTATGATGTTAAATGGTTCATCATGGTCAAAGGGCTGCTTGCCTGACTCCTCAAGGTCTTCAATCCTTCTGGTCCATCTCCGAATGTTCCGTCTACTTCGTCAAATAACATCGGAAACAATAACAATAAGCAACACAACAAGGCAAAAATAAAAGTGCTCTAAAAATGTGAGTTAGACTTTTCTAGGATACCTTTGGTCATATGAGGAATGACAAAAGTGGTTTCATTGGGATTTGATCAATGGATATCTCTAAACATTTCAATATGATTGAATCAAGGGATTTGTGGATTTGCAAGAAGTGCAGAGAAATATTATTTTGAAAAATGAGCAATGACACCCATTTAACAAGGAATGATTTGAGAAGCACCTAGGAGCGGGTTTCACTGGATTTGGAGTTTAAATTATTTTTCTATGAATTTGCAGAGTTGTCTGTACATGAAGAAATAGACCATTACTTGATGTGGCACATAAAGTGTTTGAAAAAATGTTCCAAAACTAAGTTATGAACATAGAAGTATCTAGGAATTCGAATCATGGCATTTGGATGAGAAATGGTCTCTCTGTGAATTTCTAAAGTCTAGGACACATATAGGAAAATATGATTTATTGAATATGTGTGAATAAAAGTGTCCTGGAAAACTGTTCATGATTTCCCGTTAGGTAGAACATGATTTATGGAGTCACTAGAAATTGGAATCACCAAATTTGGACTTTATTTGAATTATTTGTGGATTTTAGAAGCTTACTGGAAAAATAAAAAGGAGAAAGGGCTTAACCTTATCATGCACACAGGCGAGATATAGACGTGGGCCGGTCCAGTGGCATCAGCAGCACGGGGTGCCCAGGCGACGTCGATGGCGCACTCCTGGGAGTTCGCGTTCGGTCTGGGCAGACTCCTTCAATGGAGGCCGTCTCCACTTAACCCGTGGGGCTCGGGGCCTTAGCCACTTACAGGCGGGTCCCGCTGGCAGGCCCTCCTCCTACCTCCCTCTCAAAACAGAGGAGGAGTAGGGGTGGCCGGCCGAGTAAGCTGCTTGGCGCCCTTCCCGCTGACTCCGGCTGTCCGCGGCGGCGGTCGGCATGCCAACGGACTCGGGAGGTAGAGCCGCGCCCATCCATGGACCTCACACAGGCTAGGGAGGACCGAGATGAAGGTGGTTTTTACGCCGGTGGACGTGGTTTTGGGCGAGGTTTGGGCATGGCAAGGCTAGCACAAGAAGGAGAAAATGGGGCGCGGGGAGATTTGGCGGTGGTGCTAGTGCTGCTCTGGAACAAAGAGGTGGGGAGGAGGGGCTCTCAGTGACGCGAATTTAGGCGGAGGCTGGCGGCATTGCTCCGGCCATGGAGATGCAAGGAGGGAACGAGAAGAGGGATGGCTTGGTCCAGAGGATGCTCGGGAGGGAGATAAGGCAAATGGAGCAGAGATGGGGCATGCTGGTGGCCTTATATGGGCGCGGCCGGGTGTGCCACAAGTGGGGCTCACAGCCAGGGCCCCAGGGCATCGCCAGAGGCCAAACGGGCGCTCTGTTACGTGCCAAGGGTTCTAGTAGGCGTGGTCCAGGCCGAGGGGAGAGGAGAGGGTGAGCAGGGCGAGCTCAAGGAGGGCCCCGAGCTCGCGCGCCCACTGACCGAGTTGGGCAGCATCGGGCGAGCTCAGCAGGGGGAGAAGGAGGGTAAGGGAGGAAGGTGCCGACCACTAGCCGTGTCACTCACGCTGAGGTCGCCTCGGGGGACATGGAGAGGGAGGCCCTAGGTGACCGGGGCATTGGAATGGGGGCGTCTACAGTGCGGGAGCGCACTGTAGCGCACTCCAGAGCACGGTCATGCCTGAAAATGGCATAAACTATGGGCGCAAGCATGTCCACTTGTGTCTTGGAGGTTCTGGAGATGCCCAAGAGTTCTTAGGAGCTAAGGTAGGAGTAGAGGTGGAGAAATGGGAAGGAGAGAGGTAAAACCAGCTCTGCCATGGCTGTCCAGAGAGTAAAAAAAGGGGTTTACCCCTCAATCATGGAGCTCTGGTTGGGAGGGAGTCACTGGAGTTAGAGGGTGACTAGATGAAGCCCTGGTAAAAATTTGAGCACAAGGAGAATAATGTAAGTGGTGAAAATGGTGATTTTGGAAAAATGACAGAAGGTGTTTGATATAAATTTGGGAAAGCAAATGAAGTCCAATTGACATGAGAATTAACAGGATCAAATGTAATATAGAATTAGGGTGTTTTCACCAAGTTTGAGCTCGTTTGGGCAAAGTTGCCAATGCAACTTTTGTATACCCTAGAAATCAACAGAAATGGGTTTTCCAAGATCTAGTCATGCGAAACTATTCCCCTTGATGCACCACTTGGTTTAGTGTCATAATTTGGGGTTTGGAGCATTTCCACAAAAATTCAGATCAAAAGGGTTTTAGAACACTTTGATCATGATATACATCTCTCCAACTTGTGCCATTTGTCTAGATGCATTATTATACCATTTGAGAATGTGCACCAAGTTTGGGAGCATTTGAACATGTTTGGCAGTGCAAAGTTGTTCAAACTTGGAAAAGGACAGAAATGGTAATGAGGGGGTTTGGTGAGGCTATATTGTTCTCCATGACATGAGACTTTGTAGGATCCTCAAGTAGGTCATTTTTGACATGCTAGAATTTTCCTGTATTTAATGGAGAATATTTAGTTTGTAAACATTTCAAAAGCTTGAAATGTCCAGAAATAGTTTTTGAGGGATTTGACCAATAATTTGAACATGACCATGTGTTGAAACTCTTATATATGGACAATGTATGTCCACTGAGCTTCCCTAAATTTCCTAAAATATTTTTTAAACATTAAAATAATTTTAACCTATTAAAGACCATTTCTGGCCTTAAGAAAAAGCCTTTAAATAAAATAGTAAAATAACTTTTAAAACAATATTTTTTTGTTTCTGGTGTAAGGAAAAGCCCAATGATCCAAAGCTTAAAATAACTTCTAATAGGAGTCAAATATAATTTTTGAAAGATTTTTCACACCTTTAATTAAGTACTTGTAGTTCAAGTCTCAATTCAGGGGTTTTTGGAAAACCTAATTTAAAAAATACCTTTTGGCCAAAATATTTTCGCAAGAATTTTATGTCCTACACACATGGCATGATCATTGGGCAAGGTTTTGGATCAAGGAGAAGGAGTATAGGAGTTGGAGGATTTATTTGATTTTTTAGAGCACTTGCAAATAGCAGACAGAAATCAAATCAAGCAAAGACCAAACACTCAAAAGTTTTCTTCAAACCAAAATTTATCATGATTTCTTAGCTTAAGTGTTGTGGCATGAAAATCAGGGTGTGACAAAATGGTCGCGCGAAAATTTCCCTCGTGTTAAATCTCGCTACGGATAGGGGCTGAGCTCGGGTCGACCTCCCACCCCATGAATCTAAAGGTTGAGGGAGATCTTTTGTCGCGCCCTGCCAAAAAATTTACGAGTCCGACGTGTTTGCGGTGTCTGGTCTGGCAGGATTTTCCGCGCCGACCCGCATATTGGCGGTTATTTTGCGGATCACGGTTATATACGGGGTCTGCTAGAGATACTCTAAGCCGGACCTCTCAAACGGAAATCCCTATTCGCCGCTCCCTGCGGCAAATGATGCATCTCCAACGTATCTATAATTTTTGATTGTTCCATGCTATTATATTATCAATCTTGGATGTTTTATATGCATTTATATGCTTTTTTATATGATTTTTGGGACTAACCTATTAACCTAGAGCCTAGTGTCAGTTTATGTTTTTTCCTTGTTTTTGAGTTTTGTAGAAAAGGAATATCAAACGGAGTCCAATTGACCTGAAACTTTCCGACGATTATTTTTGGACCAAAAGAATCCCACTGAGTGCCGGAGATGCACCAGATGAGTCCCGAGGCCACCATAAGGGTGGGGCGCCCACCCCCGTAGGGCGAGCCCTCCGACCTTGTGCGCCCCTCATGGACTCCCCTGACTTGTTCTCGACGCCAACACCTCTTATATACCCCCAAACCTCCAAAATAGAACCTAGATCGGGAGTTCCGCCGCCGCAAGCCTTTGTAGCCACCAAAAACCAATCTGGACCCTATTCCGACACCCTGTCGGAGGGGGAAATCATCACCGGTGGCCATCTTCATCATCCCACCGCTCTCCATGACGAGGAGGGAGTAGTTCAACCTCGGGGCTGAGGGAATGTACTAGTAGCTATCTGTTTGATCTCTCTCTCTCACTCTCTCTCGTGTTCTGGATTTCGCACGATCTTGACGTACCGCGAGCTTTGCTATTATAGTTGGATCTTATGATGTTTCTCCCCCTCTACCTTCTTGTAATGTATTGTGTTTTCCCTTTGAAGTTATCTTATCGGATTGAGTGTTTAAGGATTTGAGAACACTTGATGCATGTCTAGCATGTGCTTATCTGTGGTGACAATGGGATATTCACGTGATCCACTTGGTGTATGTTTTGGTGATCAACTTGCGGGTTCTGTGACCTTGTGAACTTATGCATAGGGGTTGGCACACATTTTCTTCTTGACTCTCCGGTAGAAACTTTGGGGCACTCTTTGAAGTTCTTTGTGTTGGTTTGAATAGATGAATCTAAGATTGTGTGATGCATATCGTATAATCAAACCCGCGGATACTTGTGGTGACATTGGAGTATCTAGGTGACATTAGGGTTTTGGTTGATATGTGTCTTAAGGTGTTATTTTAGTACGAACTCTAGGGCTGTTTATGACACTCATAGGAATAGCCCAATAGATCGGTCAGAAAGAATAAATTTGAGGTGGTCTGGTACCCTACAATAATCTCTTCATTTGTTCTCCACTATTAGTGACTTTGGAGTGACTCTTTGTTGCACGTTGAGGGATTGTTATATGATCTAATTATGTTATCATTGTCAAGAGAACTTGCACTAGTGAAAGTATGAACCCTAGGCCTTGTTTCTAAGCATTGCAATACCATTTTCACTCACTTTTGTTACTAGTTACCTTGCTGTTTTTATATTTTCAGATTACAAAAACCTATATCTACCATCCATATTGCATTTGTATCACTATCTCTTCGCCGAACTAGTGCACCTATACAATTTACCATTGTATTGGCTGTGTTGGGGACACAAGAGATGAAGGAAATATGCCCTAGAGGCAATAATAAAGTTGTTGTTTATATTTCCTTATATCATGATAAATGTTTATTATTCATGCTAGAATTGTATTAACCAGAAACTTAGTACATGTGTGGATACACAGACAAACAGAGTGTCCCTAGTATGCCTCTACATTGACTAGCTTGTTAATTAAAGATGGTTAAGTTTCCTAGCCATATACATGTGTTGTCAATTGATGAACATGATCACATCATTAGAGAATGATGTGATGGACAAGACCCATCCGTTAGCTTAGCATAATGATTGTTTAGTTTTTCTGCTATTGCTTTCTTCATGACTTTTGCATGTTCCTCGGACTATGAGATTATGCAACTCCCGAATACCGGAGGAACACCTTGTGTGCTATCAAACGCCACAACGTAGCAGGGTGATTATAAAGATGCTCTATAGGTGTCTCCGATGGTGTTTGTTGAGTTGGCATAGATCAAGATTAGGATTTATCACTCCGTGTTTTGGAGAGGTATCTCTAGGCCCTCTCCGTAATGCACATCACTATAAGCCTTGCAAGCAAGGTGACTATTGAGTTAGTCACGGGATGATGCATTATGTAACGAGTAAAGAGACTTGCCGCTAACGAGATTGAACTAGGTAAGAGGATACCGACGATCGAATCTCGGGCAAGTAACATACCAATGACAAAGGGAACGACATATGTTGTTATGCGGTTTGACCGATAAAGATCTTCGTAGAATATGTAGGAGCCAATATGAGCATCCAGGTTCCGCTATTGGTTATTGACCAGAGATGTGTCTCAGTCATGTCTACATAGTTCTTGAACCAGTAGGGTCCGCACGCTTAACGTCCGATGACGATTTGTATTATGAGTTATGTGATTTGATGACCGAAGGTTGTTCAGAGTCCCGGATGAGATCACAGACATGACGAGGAGTCTCAAAATGATCGAGACATAAAGATTGATATTTTGGACAATGTCATTCGGACACCGGAAGTGTTCTGGATAGTTTTGGGTAAAAACCGAGTGCCAGAGGGTTTACCAGAACCCCTCGGGGGAACTACTGGGCCACCATGGGCCTTGTTGGAGAGAGAGGAGGGCAGCCAGGGCAGCCCCCCTGACAGTCCGAATTGGACAAGGGAAGGGGGGGCACCCCCTTTCCTACTCCCTCTCCCTCTCCTTCCTTGCCCCTCTCTTCCTTGTGGAGGAATCCTACTAGGATTGGTAATCCTAGTAGGACTCCCTTTCCTTGGGTGCGCCCCTAGGACCGGCCGGCCTCCCCCTCCCTCCTTTATATACGGGGGCAGGGGGCACCCTAGAACACACAAGTTGATCTTTTAGCCATGTGCGATGCTCCCCTCCACATTTACACACCTCTGTCACATTGTCGTAGTGCTTAGGCAAAGCCCTGCGACGGTAACTTCATCATCATCATCGCCATGCCGTCGTGCTGATGGAACTCTCCCTCGGCCTCAACTGCATCAAGAGTTCGAGGGACGTCATCGAGCTGAAGGTGTGCTGATCGCAGAGGTGCCGTGTGTTCGATACTTGGATCGGTTAGATCATGAAGACGTTCGACTACATCAACCGCGTTACTAAATGCTTCCACTTTCGGTCTACGAGGGTACGTGGACACACTCTCCCCGCTCATTGCTATGCTTCTCCTAGATAGATCTTGCGTGATCGTAGGAATTTTTTTGAAATACTATGTTCCCCATCAAGAGACTCCTTGTTATTTGGTTGCAGGGTTGCTTGAGAGAGACCATCTTCATCCTACGCCTCCCATGGATTGATAAACCTTAGGTCATCCACTTGAGGGAAATTTGCTACTGTCCTACAAACCTCTGCACTTGGAGGCCCAACAACATCTAGAAAAAGAAGGTTGCGTAGTAGACATCAGCAAACTGTCAGGCAATCGCACAAAGCAGCGATGCTAGCGACGAATATGGGCCGGCCCACTTCGCAACCTTCTCCTTGTAGACGTTGTTGGGCCTCCAAGTGCAGAGGTTTGTAGGACAGTAGCAAATTTCCCTCAAGTGGATGACCTAAGGTTTATCAATCCGTGGGAGATGTAGGATGAAGATGGTCTCTCTCAAAAAACCCTTCAACCAAATAACAAAGAGTCTCTTGTGTCCCCAACACACCCAATACAATGGTAAATTGTATAGGTGCACTAGTTCGCCGAAGAGATGGTGATACAAGTGCAATATGGATGGTAGATATGGGTATTTATAATCTGAAAATATATAAACAGCAAGGTAACATGTGGTAAAAGTGAGCGTAACGGTATTGCAATGCTAGGAAACAAGGCCTAGGGTTCATACTTTCACTAGTGCAAGTTCTCTCAATAATAATAACATAATTGGATCATATAACTATCCCTCAACATGCAACAAAGAGTCACTCCAAAGTCACTAATAGCGGAGAATAAACGAAGAGATTATTGTAGGGTACGAAACCACCTCAAAGTTATTCTTTCTGATCAATCTATTCAAGAGTCCGTAGTAAAATAACACGAAGCTATTCTTTCCGTTCGATCTATCATAGAGTTCGTACGAGAATAACACCTTATGACACAAATCAACCAAAACCCTAATGTCACCTAGATTCTCCAATGTCACCTCAAGTATCCGTGGGTATGATTATACGATATGCATCACACAATCTCAAATTCATCTATTCAACCAACACAAAGAACTTCAAAGAGTGCCCCAAAGTTTCTACCGGGGAGTTAAGACGAAAACGTGTGCCAACCCCCATGCATAGGTTCATGGGAGGAACCCGCAAGTTGATCACCAAAACATACATCAAGTGGATCACGTGATATCCCATTGTCACCACAGATAAGCACGGCAAGACATACATCAAGTGTTCTCAAATCCTTAAAGACTCAATCCAATAAGATAACTTCAAAGGGAAAACTCAATCCATTACAAGAGAGTAGAGGGGGAGAAACATCATAAGATCCAACTATAATAGCAAAGCTCACGATACATCAAGATCATACCACCTCAAGAACACGAGAGAGAGAGAGAGAGATCAAACACATAGCTACTGGTACATACCCTCAGCCCCGAGGGTGAACTACTCCCTCCTCGCCATGGAGAGCACCGGGATGATGAAGATGGCCACTAGTGAGGGATCCCCCTCCGACAGGGTGCCAGAACAGGGTCCCGACACTACAAACAAAATACACTTCCGTGATGACACGTGTTTGTCATAGTAGGTCATGTTTTTTGTCATGCATGTACATCCATGAAAAATTTATGACAGAATCAAGATAGTCATACCTATGCTGTCGTAGAAGTGTTCCATGACATTACCAAAATTATCATCACGGAAGTGTCCACTTCCATGACGATAAATCGCGCGTCACAGAAGTGCTTTCGTCAAGGGTGACTGAAACGTGGCATCCACCGTAACGGAACACCGTTAAGCTATCGGGTCAGGTTTTGGATCCGATAACCCGTTAACAGCCCCGACCAATGGGGAATTTCCACGTGTAAAATTCTTATTGGCCGGACGAAATACATGTCAGCTAGTTAATGGGTCAGATAAGCGCCTATGATACGTCGACACATGGCATGGCCCAACAGAGGCTCATTCCTGTGAAAAGGCCGGCCCGTTTGACTTGGTCAACAGCTGGCGGGCCTGACGATGGAAAGCCTGTTAACGACCTGTTTGCATATAGCCCATTTACAGCCCGCTAACCCAAGGCCCGTTACGCCCTATCCAAATTAGGCCCAGTAGAGTCATCTGGGCCATCCAATATGATTCTAGCCCGTTTTCACTTCTGGCCCATGTATGGCCCATGACGTCTTTTGGCCCATATGAGGCCCTATGTAACTCTTGGCCTATTAACGGCCTGTGGTGAAACTGGCCCGTAATGAACAGTGTATCACTTTACACCCATTAACGACCAGTGGTGAAACTGGCCCATAATGAACAGTGTATCACTTTATACCCATTAACAGCCCGTTATTCCGTTGGGTCGTTTCCAGCCCATGTTATCTTTCGGCCTTCTCAGAGCCCATTTATTCTTGGGCTCATTTCCAGCATTCGTTTACTTACGGCTCGTTACTGTCATTTTCTGCTTGTGGGCCAAATTCAGCCCGTGGTTACAGTCGTCCCGTTTGTGGTACGTTAATATGTTGGGCCGTTTTCATAGCGTCATCAAATACGGCCTATTAACGATGGCCCGTTACGGTCGGCCCATGAACGGATGATTCCAGCTCTAGCCTGTTTACGGCCATAATGCGGCCTATTATTGTCCCATGTTTGGCCAATTGATCATACGGCCCGTATAAGGCCCATTGATGATACAGCCCGTAGAAGGCCCATTGTTCCTACGGCCCGTAGAAGGCCTACTGTTTCTACGGCCCGTAGAAGGCCCACTGTTTCTACGGCCCGTAGGAGGCCCAGTGTCACTACAGTAAATATTAGCCCATGGTTATTGTGGCCTAGTTTTAAAAATAGGTTATTGCAGCCACTAGCTAACCGCGGAAAAAGAACTGCAATGACTACAAGCAAACAAATAAACAAGACAACAAGGAAATAAATAAGCAAGCAACTAACGCTAGGCTATCACGGCTATTACACATATTACATCCATTGGGCATCAAAGTTCACCACCAGTGCAAATATAGGGAACAAAGCAGCATATCATATACACTGGCCGTCAAAATTGGCCACCGGTGCAAATAAATGCGGCAGCAAAACAAGAGCATAACTGAAACAACTTCAGAAGAGCTCAAGAAACGTTATACTGGGTATCCACCATGCTGGCAATAAGCTTAGCAAGCTGATTAGCTTTGTCCTGTTTGGCGCTAAAATCCTCCAACGCTTGCTGTTGCACCAGAAAGTATGCATCTGAATGCTCCGGGGACTTCCACAGTCCTTCCGCTTCTTGTCGCAGCACAACTGATCGATGTCTTTCAGCTTGTAGTTGAGACTCAAGAAACCGAACTGATTCAGACAGTGAGTTTAAATAGCTTGTGCAAGTGGTAGTGGCCAGTAACTCCAACACTAAACCAAGACAGGATGTGTCACTATCCTTAACCTTATCTGCATTACTTCCTTTACCGTTGCTTAATAAGGCACTCTTCCCCAATATTCTGTCAGCATTCTAAAAGAAGAAACAAGAAGACACATAACAAGTTTAGCATGTACTAGTATATGAAACTCATTTCGGTGAACCAGTTCATTAGTAAGGTGGACAGGATTAAACTACCAAGTCTTCTATTGCCAAGTACTAGTACATAATAAAAGCATCAAACAAACATATATCTATGTCCTATGGTAGCAATGGAATCTTAAATTAGAACAGTTGTTCTTCATGTTTAGGAACTTGTTCTACATGAACAGAGTAGAGTAAGACGCAAGAATATAATACATAAAAATAGAAAATGAGCTCATAGACCTTACCACATTCTTGGTTCAGGACCAGTACAGAACAAGGTGTTCCCAGTCATCGTACAGTCAATGTGTCTTAGGAGAACGTAAGGGAATTTGATGAGTTTCTTTGACAGTGAAGT
The DNA here is from genome assembly GCF_056163025.1 of Triticum urartu. Classification (NCBI taxonomy): domain Eukaryota; kingdom Viridiplantae; phylum Streptophyta; class Magnoliopsida; order Poales; family Poaceae; genus Triticum; species Triticum urartu. Next base: position 521,370,878 of record NC_141873.1, on the reverse strand, counting down.
ACGTTTTCTTCAGGTAATTCCGATACTGCCACCAAGCATTCTTGAAGATAGCAGAGGTATTAGCACAGGTTACCTCATCCTGAGTTTCCAAATCGGTCCTTCTCTATAGAGAAAAATGGGAAAATTTGCTATATTATAACCATCATGGAGGTAGGATGTAAGGGACGAAGCAAACTAATTTCCATGAATAACATTACTTACACAAAACTCCTGGACAAACACCTGTAACTGGCATTTTCCTTCATGTTCAGTATAATATTTCCAGGATGGGAACGTACGCACATACGGTTTAACAACATCAAATGCGATAGATGCTAAACTACAACTAGCTGGTTGTGCTTCCTCCACAGGAATAGGCGTACTAACTGGTGGAGTTGGGGTTCGCCGTGATAGTACTAGCCCTTTGGGCACTGGAGCTGCCTTACTAACTGCTCTTGTTTGGGAGCTCTGTGGTGGAGATGGTGTTGTGTCAACAGGAACTGGGTTACTATCGGCTAGGGTTGGGGTTAGATTGGGTGAAGCTGGTTCTCTGTCCATCGTAGTAGGGGTACAATCTGCGAGAGTTTGGGTTATGTGTGGTAGGGCTGGTTCTTGTGCATGTACAAACGGGGTGCTATCTCCACCAAGAGGTAGAACTGTTTTATTTGAAGACCGTGTTTTTAGTCCGCTAGATACTGGCACCACCCGCTCCAATTCAAATGGCTGATAAACAGGAAACATAGTTGAATGTACAGACATTGTATGAGAGACAGATGCAATAGATAGTATGGAAAAAAGAGGGCATGAAATAGTTGACATGTATATTGTTTAACTAAAACGGATAGCATGACATAATTTCACATATATGATGTCTATCTAAACTGGATAGCATAGCATAACATAATTCAAAGATATGATGAATAACTAAACAGGATCTCCTAACATAATTCACCTACATGTTATCTAAGTAATCAGGATCGCATCATTTAATTCACATATATGATTTATATGCTAAACAGAGGGCATTCGATATGATGTATGAACTAAGAACATGGTGTTGAATATTGTGTATATGATGTCTAAACTATGCAATGCAATACACCGTATGCATGATATGAGCTGTATAACCGTGCCAAGTTAGAGCATACACCTCAGTGGGGGAATAGGACTGGTCATCTGTCTCTGAATCCATCTCTGAGGAGCTATCGGGACCCAACAAGAGGAGCTATCGGAGCCTTGTTTTCACTCCAGATTTTTCCATCTCCCACCCAAATGGCTGATTCACAGGAAGAGTAGTTTAATGTACAAACATTGTCGACAAATGGAAATGTAATGAAGAAAAGGATGGGCAAGATATCATTCAAATATATGATGCCTAGTTAAACAGGATGGCATTGCACATTTCACATATATTATGGCTGGCTAAAAGACATGAGACTGCATAATTCCCATATATGATATAGAAACTAAACATATGGCATTACAAAACATGTCTAAACTAAGCAGATGACATAAATGATGTCAAAAGTAGGCACTGTAAGGCAGCATATGCATGATATGACTAACATCATCATGCCAAGGTAGAGCAAACACCCTGGGGGTAAATAGGAGTGGTCAGCGGCGTCCGAATCCGCCTCAGAACAGATATCTTCCTCTGGATTACAATCTGGAGAGGGGTGGGGAGGGTTTGCCATTGAACCCACCATGGAGCGATGTCTGCATGACATTGTATTGCCGCGCAAAACTCTTCTCTTTTGCTCTACATGTTCAGCATGACTGTGTACAATATCTGACATGCATACGAAAAAAATATGGTGAGATTATGTAAGGAGAGCATGCAGAAATTTAGAGTGATGGTAACAACCAGTGGATCGATGTTTTTCCATTGAACCAAAATAGCCCTAATGGATCGATGTGAATGTATAGTAATAAGTGATGCAACAAGTGTACAACCTCTTTGCCGTAGCCGTGTCGACCTCAGCATCATTGGATTGGTCGCTGAAGCAGTTGAGGGAGAGGTGGCTTTCGGAGGTGTGGAGGAAGATCTGAGGAATCTGTAGACGGCGTCCAGGGCACTGCTCTGTTGTGATCGATCATTCTGTCATTGGAGCAACTACGGTGAGCCATAAGACGTCAAGGCTGAAGCAGCACAAGACAGGCATCGTCAATCTCAAGTGGGATTCTAATAGCATTTCTAATAGATGATGTAAAATGGATGTAAAATTAACATCACCAAAAACCACCTGACTACAATAGATGAGGTAAAAACTGTCGACTCTGAACTTAACTGTCGAAACTGAAATTTACTGTGGAATCTGAATGCTACTGTCGAAACTGAACGCAATGGTAGCAGAGAGGCACTTAACATGTAGTTTAGGGAGGGCCTGCAGTTCATCTTCAACCTGCACCCCCCTAAGCCGCCAGCCACCACCGGCCGAACCGCCGGCCCCAGCGCCGCCTCGCCGCCCCGAAACAACTCGCCACCGCCGCCCCGGCCAGCCCTCTAGGCCCCTCGCCCCCTCACCCTGAACCCTAAGATAGATAGTGGGGTACCTCTCCAGCGAGCCCCCGTCCCTGCTGTAGGTGGTTCTTCCTTAACTCCGGCGAGCCCCCCCAACCCCTGAAAATTGACTGACCCAAAAGTCGATTCAGTCGACTAAAGTGTGGTTTAATCAGAGCAGAGCAGCAGCACGAGCAAGGGGGAGAGCAGCAACAGTAGTTGGGCGAGCGAGCGATCGAGCGAGAGCCGGAGTAGTAGCAGCAGATCCGGCTGGTATGGACGCCGCCGCTGAAGGGGCCTCGCACTGGTGGGAGAGCCGCCGTGGAGATGTCGGCCGCAACGCCGGCTTCAAGGTAGCCGCTCCATGGGGGTGCGGGATGGAGCACCGTCGGTGCTGGGAGGTCGAGTTAAGGAGAAGGTGCGATGCGATGAGTGTACAACCTCTTTGGTGGCACCGAGTAGGCCTCGGCTTCGTCCGAGGAGTCACTGAGGATGATGCGGTTCCGATGGAGCAGGTTAAGGCGGCACTGTGGGGATGGAGCAGCCGCGATAGACGAGGCGATCATCGGAGCAGCTCCTTGGAGGTGGAGGACAGGGTGGCTGAACCGGCGGGACGACGAGATGGACGATGGATCCTCATCCGGGGAGGTGGACGAGGGATGTCGAGCTGTTGCGGTGGACGGAGGAGGGTGGGGTTTCGCGGCTGGAGCGGAGAGGTTATGGCAGCCTGGGATTTCAAATGGCGAAAAGGGGGCGATGGGAGGGGGTGAAGCATGACTTAGGAACGCGCTTGTCCAAAATGTAGGGTGTGTTACAAAAGTACCCCACCGATTTGAACTAGCGGCCCTTTCGGCTCAGGGTTAGAAGGGGGATTTCGCGTGTCGGGATTTGGCAGCTGGAGGGAGTTTTCGCGCGCGTTGTAATTTCGGGATAGCAAGGCGCGGGTTGTGAAGGCGCCAGTTTTGGGAGCACGATATCTGAAATTTCGAGATATAACAAGACGCGAGTTGAATTTTAGGGACAAGCCTAACGTGTAGTAATATTGTACTTGTACGTACCAAACCAATTCGCACTTCCCTCAACCAAAAAGAAAACAAAAAAATAAAACTATTCACACCACACAAAGAGAGAGTCTTGCCCCGTTTTACTATACAAATGCTATTCAAAGCTACTACATCCTTCCATCTATATAGGTCCTAATGCGTTTTTCGATGCTAACTTTGACCAAATATTAGAGCAATGATATATGACATGCAACTTACACAAAGCACACCGTTAAATTCGTCTATGAAAGGTTCTTTCAATGATATAATTTTCACATTGTGCATGTCATGTATTATTAATCTTGTCAATAGTCAAAGGCGATCTTAAAAATCTCATTACGCCCTATATAGATGGAAGGAGGAAGTATGAATCCATGTTATGTCCGATTAAATTTTTTCGCTTGCTGTATAATGCATGTAACCTACTCATACCAACATTTTAGTGCATTCCAAATGTCTATACTACCACTGCAATTCGAACTAAATTTGAATTCGTTTCTCTACTTCAATAAGAATCTACAATCATGATTGTTGCCAACTTCAACCATCATAGTTTCCTTGCTATCCGCCAGATATAAATCGGACGGCCTATAATGCAGGATGGCAGGCACACCATCATCAACAACTCCGTTTTTATAAGAGTAGAGATAAATTATGTTAAATGTAGTATACCATGTTCATAACCACACCATGTGTATCACCGTTATATATATTCACACATGCGTCGGTTTGAAACACTATGATAAATTCTTCAAATATCCGAATTTGCTTTTTATAATGAAGTATATATGATGTCTATTCGTCTTTTACACCCACACAACCGTCTTATCTTTGTAGCTAGCGCTAACTTTCTCTTGTGCATGCACACGCCCGCATCCCTCTCACCCTCCCTCAGCATTCTCTAGCTCCATCGCGCAAATTCATCTTTTCACTTTAGGTCGTTCACCCACGGTGTGTGTAGCCCCCCCAGCTCCTTCTTTACGGCACACATCGATCGATATGCCTCTCTAGCCAGGTGTGCCTAGCACAAACACAAGATTCCCCTCTTCTCTTGTCTCCGTCCATGCCTCACTCCCACCACTCTTTTCATCGTTCTCGTACTCGCACACTCCTCCCCCCTCGATATAGTATGCCTCTCGTACCACCTCCTACATGCATCCCTCTCTCTCTATCCTTCTCCTCATGCCTCATTTGCTTCTAACACACACATGCATGTATACCGATCGATCTCCCAACATATACCTAGATTGACTTTAACTACCCCCCATCGATCGACGTACCTCACAAGTTGTGTCTCTTCTTTCTCTTACAAAGGGCGATTGATCTTCCTATGTATTTACATCTGCTTACCACAGCCACATCGTCCCCCCTCATCATTCGTGCATGCCTCCTGACCCGTCTCTCACACGCAAGTGCACAGACAACAAGCAGCCATCTCCTCTCTTATTGATATTGCGGGCGTGCCCTCCGTTTGTCTAGCAAGCCTATCCCACCATTTGTTAGAAGCAACTCCACTACCACCCCCTCCAACACTCTAGCTCTATCTCTCTCCCAACCTTATTCCTCTCCTACACATATGCATGGATGCCGATCGATCCCCTTAATACATGAGGCAGATCGATCTCCTTAATACATGAGGTAGGCCTCTCTCCTCCTCCACACATATACCAGCCATTGTACCTCTATAGTTAATTGGGCCTCCCTCTTCCCCCACCACACACCGATAGTCGAGCGCTGCAGGTAGGTATCCATGCCACAGAGACAAACTGCACATGTCCCATCTCACGTTCCAGTAGGCTAGACACTCTATATCTTTGATGTGCGCACACACAAATTTGATGGCACTCTTTATCGATCGCGCGCGCGCACACACACACATAATCCCTCTCTTCAATTCTATGGACACCTCAAGCCGATGATACCTCCACTCTCTTCTTGTGGATCGCCCCCTCTATATATATGTTATATCCAGGACTCTATTTCACACACATTGAATATGTTACATTTTTTGATTGACCCCCCCCCACAAAAAAACTCTCAAGAACCCACACACTGTATCTCTCTAGGTTTGTATCTCTCTCACACAACCCCACGTAGGTGGTGTACATATACAAGAAGATAATAGGTGCACCGTGCACGTACTCACGCTTCGTGCCCAGCCACACCTGCGCGGGTACACGGTGGAGCTCATTTCTTTACGAAATGGCAGCCCACATGCTTATTTGAACGCTTGTAGCGGTTGTTTACCTAGGTAGGTCGTGTACCACGCGTGCATGAAACAAAGTTCGATTTGACGCGTTGCCACGTTATTTTTAAATAAAGTTATAGCGCTCAATGGCACGTACACAGAATATAAAACAATTTTTATGGAGAAAAAGGTAGCCCGCTCACTATATAGAATGGAGCCTGTCTGCCTGGTTTGTCGCTCTTTGATGACCCACAAGTATAGGGGATCTATCGTAGTCCTTTCGATAAGTAAGAGTGTCGAACCCACGAGGAGTAGAAGGAAATGATAAGCAGTTTCCAGCAAGGTGTTCTCTGCAAGTACTGAATAAATGGTAACAGATAGTTTTGTGATAAGATAATTTGTAACGAGCAACAAGTGACAAAAGTAAATAAAGTGCAGCAAGGTGGCCCAATCCTTTTTGTAGCAAAGGACAAGCCTGGACAAACTCTTATATAAGGAAAAGCGCTCCCGAGGACACATGGGAATATCGTCAAGCTAGTTTTCATCACGTTCATATGATTCGCGTTCGGTACTTTGATAAGTTGATATGTGGGTGGACCGGTGCTTGGGTGCTGTTCTTACTTGAACAACCATCCCACTTATGATTAACCTCTATTGCAAGCATCCGCAACTACAATAAAAGTATTAAGGTAAACCTAACCATAGCATGAAACACATGGACCCAAATCAGCCCCTTACGAAGCAACGCATAAACTAGGGTTTAAGCTTCTGTCACTCTAGCAACCCATCATCTACTTATTACTTCCCAATGCCTACCTCTAGGCCCAAATAATGGTGAAGTGTTATGTAGTCGACGTTCACATAACACCACTAGAGGCTAGACAACATACATCTCATCAAAATATCGAACGAATACTAAATTCACATGACTACTAATAGCAAGACTTCTCCCATGTCCTCAGGAACAAACGTAACTACTCACAAAGCATATTCATGTTCATAATCAGAGGGGTAATAATGTGCATAAAGGATCTGAACATATGATCTTCCACCAAGTAAACCAACTAGCATCAACTACAAGGAGTAATCAACACTACTAGCAACCTACTAGTACCAATCCCGGACTTGGAGACAAGAATTGGATACAAGAGATGAACTAGGTTTTTGAGATAAGATGGTGCTGGTGAAGATGTTGATGGAGATTGCCCTCTCCCGATGAGAGGAGCGTTGGTGATGACGATGGCGATGATTCCCCCCTCCTGGAGGGAAGTGTCCCAAGTAGAACAGCTCTGCCAGAGCACTACATTGGTTCCGCCAAGGTTCCGCCTCATGGCGGTGGAGTCTCGTCCCGAAAGGTTGCTTCTTATTTTTTCCTTGACGAAAGACCTCATATAGAAGAAGATGGGCATCGGAGAGCCACCAGGGGCCCACGAGGTTGGGGCGCGCCCTAGGGGGGCACCCCCACCCTCGTGGACAGGGTGTTGCCCCCCTGGTCTTCATCTTTGGCAAGGATTTTTCATTATTTTTAACTAGATGTTCCGTGGAGTTTCAGGACTTTTGGAGTTGTACAGAATAGGTCTCTAATATTTGCTCCTTCTCCAGCCTTGAATTCCAGCTGCCGACATTCTCCCTCCTTATGTAAACCTTGTAAAATAAGAGAGAATAGCCATAAGTAATGTGACATAATGCATAATAACAGCCATAATGCAATAAATATCGATATAAAAGCATGATGCAAAATGGATGTATCAACTCCCCCAAGCTTAGACCTCGCTTGTCCTCAAGCGAAAGCTGATAACGATAAATATGTCCTCATGTTTAGAGGTAGAGGTGTCGATAAAAATAAAATAATGACATGAAGGCATCATGATTATTCTCATAACAGCAACATATGTAGATATTGTCATATGATTTCTTATACTCAAGTAATAATCCATTCACAAAGCAGAGTATGAATCATAAACTTTATTGAGAACCAACAAACTATAATCTCAGTCACTGAAGCAATTGCAATTTATCATAACATTAGAAAGAGTCTATATCAGAGCTTAAAAGCAAGTCCACATTCTCAACTATCATCTAGTCCTTCATAATTGCTAACACTCACGCAATACTTGTGGTTATGAAGTTTTAATCGGACACAGAGAAAGATAGGGGCTTATAGTTTCACCCCACAACCTTTTACCTCAAGGGTAATGTCAACAATAATAGCTCATGCTCCCCTACATCCAATTAGATATATATATCAGGATCTTTCCAACATACTGTGCTTGCCAAAGGATAAAATGAAAAAGGAAAGGTGAAAGATCTCCATGACTCTTGCATAAGGTAGAAGATAATAAAAGATAGGCCCTTCGCAGAGGGAAGCAGAGGTTGCCATGCGCTTTTATGGTTGGATGCATAAAATCTCAATGCGAAAGAATGTCACTTTATATTGCCACTTGTGATATGATCCTTTATTATGCAGTCCATCGCTTTTATTACTTCCACATCACAAGATCGTATAAAGCTTATTTCTCCCACACCAATCAATCATACATATTTAGAGCAATTTTTATTGCTTTGCACCGATGACAACTTACTTGAAGGATATTACTCAATCCATAGGTAGGTATGGTGGACTCTCATGGTAAAACTGGTTTAAGGGTTTTGGAAGCACAAGTAGTATCTCTACTTGGTGCTGAGAATTTGGATAGCATGAGGGGAAAAGGAAAGCTCAGCATGTTGGAGGACCCATGACAACATACTTTATCTCAGATATAAGAAAACATAACTCATTACGTTGTCTTCCTTGTCCAACATCAACTCTTTAGCATGTCATATTTTAATGAGTGCTCCGAATCATAAAACATGTCAATAATAGTATATTTATATGTGAGACCTCTCTTTCCTTATTACTTCCTATTAATTGCAACGATGACCAAAGCTATGTCTGCCAACTCCCAACAACTTTTAATCATCATACTCTTTCTATGTGAGGTCATTACTCTCAACAAGATCAATATGAACTCTTTGTTTCTTTTTATTCTTTTTCTTCTTTTATTTTATTCACTCAAGATCATGGCAAAAAATCTAGCCCTTGACTCAACACTAATCTTTATTATATATATAGCTCACGGACTCAATTACATAGCACTTGCCAAGGGGAGTGCCCATACCCATCTGATTATGTTTCCTTCTTTGTTGGTGGAGAGGATGGTGGTGATGGATAGTTGCACATCGAGTGTAAGAGGTCCTCCAACTTGCGGATAATTCCCTTGAGTGCAACAATATGCTCCTTCAACAAAATATTTTCACTTGTGAGATACCTGTTTTGAATACGAGCTAACTCAATCATCTTGAAAGCTTCGATCTCAGTTGGGGTAAGAAGATTGTGATCAAGTTGAAGGATGTCTTCTTCTGCCGAAGCTTGGTTCTCCGTGGCTTGATCCCTTCATCCTTGTTGATCTCCATGGGTTCTTCCCTCTTCATCTCTATCTTCATTAGCCAAGTGTCTTTGTCACCATTGTTGGAGGAGGGGGACAACATGATGCCTGGCCTTGACAACCCTGACAGAGGACAGCTCGAAACAAGAATAAAGGATATTTGCGTGATACGGGAGTCAAAACCTTCGGGAGAATATATAATGAATTTTTACTGACCAAAATATGTATCATGCAAGAAAACGGAGTCTGGAAGGCACACGAGGTGCTCACGAGGTAGGGGGCGCGCCCTCCACCCTTGTGGGGCCCTCGTGTCCTTCCCGGACTGCTACTTATTTTTCTATTTTTCTAAATAATCCAAAACGGAGAAATATTGCCTTAAAAACAGTTTTGGAGTCGGTTTACTTACCGTACCACATACCTATTCCTTTTCGGAGTCTGAAACGTTCTGGAAAGTGTCCCTTATGTATTCCTCCGGGGTTACGGTTTCAATAATATTGGTTTCAACATTTATGGGATTACCTGAGATATAATGTTTGATTCTTTGACCGTTCACCACCTTCGGATTCATTCCTTCAAAGTTGTTGATTTTTATGCCACCGGAACGATAGACCTCCTCGATCACATAGGGGCCTTCCCATTTAGAGAGAAGTTTTCCTACAAAAAATCTTAAACGAGAGTTGTATAGCAATACATAATCACCTATGTTAAACTCACGCTTTTGTATCCTTTTGTCATGCCATCTTTTAACTTTTTCTTGAAACAACTTGGCATTTTCATAAGCTTGGGTTCTCCATTCATCAAGTGAGCTAATATCAAATAACCACTTCTCACCAGCAAGTTTGAAATCAGAGTTGAGCTCTTTAATAGCCCAATATGCCTTATGTTCTAGTTTGAGAGGTAAGTGACATGCTTTTCCATAAACCATCTTATACGGAGACATACCCATAGGATTTTTATATGCAGTTCTATAGGCCCATAATGCATCATCAAGTTTCTTGGACCAATTCTTTCTAGACCTATTAATAGTCTTTTGCAAAATTAATTTGAGCTCTCTATTACCCAGTTCTACTTGACCACTAGACTGTGGGTGATAAGGAGATGCAATTCTATGATTAACATCATACTTAGCAAGCATTTTGTGGAAAGCACCATGAATAAAATGTGAACCACCATCAGTCATTAAATATCTAGGGATTCCAAACCTTAGAAAAATAACTTCTTTAAGCATTTTAATAGAAGTGTTATGATCAGCACTACTAGTTGGAATAGCTTCTACCCACTTAGTAACATAATCAACAGCAACTAAAATATGTGTATATCCATTAGAGGCGGGAAAAGGTCCCATATAATCAAAACCCCAAACATCAAATGGTTCAATAACAAGTGAATAATTCATAGGCATTTCTTGACGTCTACTAATATTACCAATTCTTTGACATTCATCGCAAGATATGACAAACTTACGGGCATCCTTGAAGAGAGTAGGCCAATAAAAACCAGCTTGCAATACCTTATGTGCAGTTCTATCTCCAACGTGGTGTCCTCCATAAGCTTCGGAGTGACATTTGCGTAGGATCTGTTCCTGTTCATGCTCAGGTACACAACGTCTAATAACACCATTTACTCCTTCTTTATAAAGATGTGGGTCATCCCAAAAATAATGTCTCAAATCATAGAAGAACTTTTTCTTTTGCTGGTATGTGAAACTAGGTGGTATGAATTTAGCAACAATATAATTGGCATAATCAGCATACCAAGGAGTACTACGAGAAGTATTTATAACATTTAATTGTTCATCAGGAAAGCTATCATCAATAGGTAGTGGGTCATCAAGAATATTTTCTAACCTTGACAAGTTGTCTGCAACGGGGTTCTGAGCTCCCTTTCTATCAAGAATATGCAAATCAAATTCTTGTAGCAAGAGAACCCATCTAATAAGTCTAGGTTTAGCATCTTTCTTTTCCATAAGATATTTAATAGCAGCATGATCAGTGTGAATAGTTACTTTAGAATCAACAATATAAGGTCTGAACTTATCACAAGCAAATACAACTGCTAAGAATTCTTTTTCAGTAGTAGCATAATTTCTTTGAGCATTGTCGAGAGTCTTACTAGCATAATGGATAAAATTTAATTTCTTATCAATTCTTTGCCCTAGAACAACACCTACAACATAATCACTAGCATCACACATAATTTCAAAGGGTAAATTCCAAGCAGGTGGCTGAACAATAGGTGTAGAGATCAATGCTTTCTTAAGTATTTCAAATGCTTCTACACAATCATCATCAAAGACAAATGGTATATCTTTTTGTAATAAATTAGTAAGAGGCCGAGAAATTTTTGATAAGTCCTTAATGAACCTCCTGTAAAATCCAGCGTGACCAAGGAAACTTCTTATACCTTTGATGTCCTTGGGACATGGCATCTTTTCAATAGCATCAACCTTGGCTTTATCAACTTCAATACCTCTTTCAAAAACTTTATGCCCCAAGACAATACCTTCATTAACCATAAAGTGGCACTTTTCCCAATTCAAGACAAGATTAGTTTCTTCACATCTCTGCAAAACTCGATCAAGATTGCTCAAGCAATCATCAAAAGAGGAGCCATAGACGGAAAAGTCGTCCATGAAAACCTCACAAATCTTTTCCCAAAAGCCAGAGAATATAGCCATCATGCATCTTTGAAAGGTAGCAGGTGCATTACATAAACCAAAAGGCATACGTCTACCAGCAAAAGTACCAAAAGGGCATGTAAAAGTAGTCTTTGATTGATCTTTAGCCGACATAGGTATTTGAGAGAAACCAGAATAACCATCTACAAAGCAATAATGTGTATGTTTGCATAATCTTTCTAGCATTTGATCGATAAAAGGTAAGGGGTAATGATCTTTCTTAGTAGCCTTATTTAATTTGCGGAAATCAGTTACCATCCTATAACCTGTAATAATTCTTTGTGGAATCAATTCATCTTTATCATTAGGAACAATAGTAATACCTCCCTTCTTAGGGACACAATGGACAGGAATTACCCACTGACTATCAGGAACGGGATAAATTATACCTGCCTCCAGAAGCTTTAGTATTTCTTTTCTTACCACTTCTTTAATTTTAGGATTCAAACGTCGTTGAGGATCACGAACTGGTTTGGCATCCGCTTCCAAATTTATTTTATGTTGACATAGAGTGGGACTAATTCCCTTAAGATCATCAAGAGTATATCCAATAGTAGCACAGTGCCTCTTCAGAGTTTTCAATAATCTTTATTCTTCATGCTCTGAAAGGTTAGCACTAATAATAACAGGATATATCTTCTTTTCATCAAGATAAGCATATTTAAGATTATCAGGTAACGGTTTAAGCTCAAACACGGGATCACCCCTGGGTGGAGGAGGATCCCCTAAGATTTCAACAGGCAAATTGTGTTTTAGAATAGGTTCCTGCTTAAAGAATATTTCATCTATGTTCCTTCTTTCATTCATAAACATATCATTTTCATGGTCTAGCAAATAATGTTCTAAAGGATCACTAGGAGGTACGACAATAGAAGCAAGACCAATAATTTCATCCTTACTAGGCAGTTCCTCTTCACGGTGTTGTTTACTAAATTTAGAGAAATTAAACTCATGAATCATATCATCTAAGCCAATAGTAACACCATTCTTTTCTCAGTCTATCTTAGCATTAACAGTGTTCAAGAAGGGTCTACCAAATATAATGGGACAAAAGCTATCTTCTAGGGAACCAAGAACAAGAAAATCAACAGGATATTTAGTTTTCCCACACAAGACTTCAACATCTCTAACAATTCCCATTGCTGATATAGTATCTCTATTGGAAAGTTTAATTGTAACATCAATATCTTCTATTTCAGCAGGTGCAATTTCATGCTTAATTTCTTCATATAAGGTAATAGGTATAACACTAGCACTAGCACCCATATCACATAAGCCATGATAACAATGATCTCCTATTTTAATAGAAAATAACAGGCATGCCTACCATAGGTCTATGTTTATCTTTAATTCCAGGTTTAGCAATTCTAGCAGTTTCATCGCAGAACTGAATAACATGCCCATCAATATTATCAGACAAGAGATCTTTAACAATAGCAATATTAGGTTCTACTTTAACTTGCTCAGGAGGTGTATAAATTCTAATGTTGCTTTTACGAACCAAAGTTGAAGCTTTAGCATGATCCTTTATTCTAACCGGGAAAGGTGGTTTCTCAACATAAGAAGTAGGAACAATAGGATCATTATAAGTGACAGTCTTTTCTTCAACTTTAATAGGTGCAACTACTTTTACTTCTATGGGAGGATGATATTTAAACCACTTCTCCTTGGGGAGATCAACATAAGTAGCAAAAGATTCACAGAAAGAAGCTACTATCTCAGAGTCAAGTCCATATTTAGTGCTAAACTTACGGAAAATATCGGTATCCATAAAAGATTTAACACAATCAAACTTAGGTGTCATACCTGAATCCTTACCTTCGTCGAGATCCCAATCTTCAGAGTTGCGTTTAATTCTATCCAATAAATCCCATTTAAATTCAATAGTCTTCATCATAAAAGAGCCAACACAAGAAGTATCGAGCATGGTGCGATTGTTTTCAGAAAGCCGAGCATAAAGATTTTGAATAATTGTTTCTCTTGGGAGCTCATGATTGGGGCATGAATATAACATTGATTTAAGCCTCCCCCAAGGTTGAGCGATCCTTTCTCCTTCGCGAGGCAAAAACTTATATATATATATAATTGCGATCACGATGAACAAGATGCATAGGATAATACTTTTGATGAAATTCCAATTTCAATCTTCTATAGTTCCATGATCTCATATCATCACATAGCCTATACAATGTCAATGCATCTCCCTTCGAAGCTAAAGGGAAGACCTTCTTCTTAGCAACATCATCGGGTATACCTGCAAGCTTAAACAATCCACAAACTTCATCCACATATATAAGGTGCTCATCAGGATGCTTGTTCCATCTCCTGTAAAAGGATTAGCTAGCAGTTTTTCTATCATACCCGAAGGAAATTCAAAAGGAACATTTTCATTTTCAGTAGGTTCAGTAGGTTGAGGAGCAACTCTTTGCTCTATTGGTTGGGGTGAAGATACCCCAAACAAGCCCCTTAGAGGATTACTTTCCATAGTAACAAGTGACTGTAAATTTCAGCACACTATAGGTAATGCCCCGAGACCGATGTGCCAGGTGTCCTCCGCTTATTCGCTGTTGTTGCGTTGTCAATGCTTGCGTGTCATGCATTGCATATCATGTCATCATGTGCATTTCATTTGCATTCATGTTCGTCTCATGCATCCGAGCATTTTCCCCGTTTTCCGTTTTGCATTCCGGTGCTCCTATCTCCTCCGGTGGCCCTTTCTACCTTCTTCTCGTGTGTGGGGGTTAAACATTTCCGGATTGCATCGAGACTTGCCATGCGGCCTTGGTTTACTACCGGTAGACCGCCTGTCAAGTTTCGTACCATTTGGACTTCGTTAGATACTCCAACGGTTAACCGAGGGACCGAAAAGGCCTCGTGTGTGTTGCAGCCCAACACCCTTCCAATTTGGCCCCAAACCCACCAAAACCCTCTCCATCATCTAGAGCGTTCGATCACGATCGCGTGGCCGAAAACCGCACCTCATTTGGACTCTCCTAGCTCCCTCTATGCCTATATATAGCTCCTTCCCGAAAAAATCGGATCTCTCCCCCGAAACCCTAGCTTCTTCCTCCTCCCGCCGACGGACACGTCCACCCTCTCGCCCGGACATTTCCGCTTCGTCCTGCGCCCAACCGCGCGCTGCCACCTGTCCACCGCCGCCCTTCTCTCTCCTCCCCGCCGCGCGGCCCGACGGAGCCCATCGCGGGCCCGTCCGGCCCATCCGTCCGCCGCCCCTCGCCTGGGAGCGCCCGCCGCCGCCGCCGAGGCTACGCCTCTCCCGCGCCGCCGTCCAAGCTCGCCGCGCCGCCGAGCCACTCCACCGGCGGCCCGCACCTCGTCGTTGCTCCGGCCACCTCGGGCCGCCTCCGCCGCCGCCATGTGCCTTGCCCCGCCTCCGCCGAGGCGCCATGGGCCGCCCGCGCCGCCGCTCGTCGCGGATCCGGTCGGGCTGGACCGGATCCGGCGACCTCGAGCCCCGCCGCCGTCTCTCCTCGCGCTCATATGCTAACTCCGGCGAAGATCCGGCCCGCCTCGATTTCCGCGTCGGATGAACCCTAGATCTAGGGGTGGTAATTTCTACTAAGTCCCTGATATTTCCAGTTTCAAATGCCCATGTTCATCATGTCGTAACTTTGCACCCGTTGCTCCAATTCATGCATATAGCATATCAAAATATTCGTCTCAGAGAGCACATCATTTCATCGCATTGCATCATTTTCGTTTGAGTTAATCTTGATGCCCGAAATGCTGTTGGAAGTATGCTAGTTGAGATAATTGTCAGATCTGCTGCTCCATTTAGATATTTGTCATTTTTGCCATAATCATTGTGTGCATGATATGCCCATGAGCTCTACGTATGTTTTGTTATATGCTTTGCCATCTTTCCAGTGGTGCCATCCATGTATTTTTGTGATGTGTGTGGTGACTAGCACAAGCTCGCAAAGTGGTGCACTTGTTAATGCTGATTTCAGGGACTTAGCATTTCCACTAAGTCCTTGGTCTGTTTATCTCATTATGCCATATGTTCATGTTGCTTCCTAGTGATCCGTGCCTCTTTTGAGGATGATCAGTAAGGATGTTGTGTTAATCTTGTAGTGCTCTATCCATCCATGTCTTTGTTTGCAATTATGGAGCAACCTAGCTTGAGTCAATCGAGCTCTACTTTTGTCATTCCGTGAATCTGGGCAGATTGTCTACTTGTTAGCGATTTTGCTGATGTTGTTGTAGTTGATCCGTGCATGCTATGTTATTGTTCTTGCCATTTCTAGCTTGTATAATGCGTATTCTTGGTGGGTGTATGCTTAGATTGTCATGACATGTTCCAGTTTTTCACTAAGTCTGTGATCTGTTTATGTTTTTGCCATGTCCACATGCTTGCAATTGTATTTTCTGTTCCCTTTTGGCTCAAGGTCACTAAGGGACTTTTGTTAAGCTCTTTGAGTAGTTCCATGCCATGCCTTCCTTTGCCATGTTCAGTTCCTGTAGCATATAGTTTTCATGCTCCAAAGTGTGCTACCTGATCTGAAATTCCAAACAAGTGTTAATTTCACTAAGTTTGAGATCTGTTTACCAAATGCATTTTTGCCATGCTTGTTTGAACCTGTTAATGGATGAATTAGCCATAACTCAGTGTTCATCTTTTGTTAAGCATCATGCATGGATCCCTGCCATGTATTTTGTTGCCATGTTTGAGTGCTGTAGCATTATTATCTTGATGTATTTAGATGGCTACTTGCTGTTTATCGCAGACCGGAGCCATATTTGTTTTGCTTGCCATTTCCAAACCGTGCCTCCGATTCCGGTGTTCTTTATATCAAATTCAAGTGAAATCTTCTCATCTTTCCATTGGCACAGGTTCATTCATTCCGTGTCAAATCATGCATATGCATCGCATACCGCATCCCGCATATCATACCATGTTGATGTGTTGGTTGTTTACTATGTTGTTTGCTTCTTTCCGGTGTTGCTTCTTTGGGTTGTTTCCGTTAACGTCGTGTTGTGAGGATTCGTTCAAATACGTCCGTTTGTCTTCTTCATGGACTCGTTCTTCTTCCTTGCAGGATTTCAGGCAAGATGATCATACCCTCGAAATCACTTATATTTTGCTTGCTAGTTGCTCGCTCTTTTGCTATGCCTATGCTCGATGCCTACCACTTGCTTATCATGCCTCCCATATTGTTGAACCAAGCCTCTAACCCACCTTGTCCTAGCAAACCGTTGTTTGGCTATGTTACCGCTTTGCTCAGCCCGTCTTATAGCGTTGTTAGTTGAAGGTGAAGATTGAAGTTTGATCCTTGTTGGAACATGGAGATTGTTCCTTGTTGGAACATTGCTTACTTGTTGGGATATCACAATATCTCTTATTTAATTAATGCATCTATATACTTGGTAAAGGGTGGAAGGCTCGGCCTTATGCCTGGTGTTTTGTTCCACTCTTGCCGCCCTAGTTTCCGTCATATCGGTGTTATGTTCCTGGATTTTGCGTTCCTTACGCGGTTGGGTAATAATGGGAACCCCTTGACAGTTCTCCTTGAATAAAACTCCTCCAGCAAGGCCCAACCTTGGTTTTACCATTCGCCACCTAGCCTTTTTCCCTTGGGAGTCGCACATCCCGAGGGTCATCTTTATTTTAACCCCCCCGGGCCAGTGCTTGTCTAAGTGTTGGTCCAAACTAGAGCCACTTGCGGCGCCACCTCGGGGAAACTTGAGGGCTGGTTTTAGCTGTACGTAGTGTTCATCCGGTGTTGCCCTGAGAACGAGATATGTGCAGCTCCTATCAGGATGTTGGCGCATCAGGCGGTCTTGCTGGACTTGTTTTACCATTGTCGAGGATGTCTTGTAACCGGGATTCCGAGCCTAGTCGGGTCTTCCCGCTAGAAGGAATATCCTTTGTTGACCATGAGAGCTTGTGATGGGCTAAGTTGGGACACCCCTGCAGGGATTTGAACTTTCGAAAGTCATGCCCGCGGTTATGGGTAGATGGGAATTTGTTAATGTCCGGTTGTAACCTGAAGTCGACCTTAATTAAAATACATCAACCGCGTGTGTAACCGTGATGGTCTCTTTCCGGCGTAGTCCGGGAAGTGAACACGGTGTTGGAGTTATGTTTGACGCAGGTTGTTTTAGGATCACTTCTTGATCATAGTTTCTCGATCGTTCTTTGCCTTCTCTTCTCGCTCTCATTTGCGTTTGTTAGCCACCATATATGCTAGTCGCTTGCTGCAGCTCCACCTCATACTTTTACCTTACCCATAAGCTTAAATAGTCTTGATCGCGAGGGTGTGAGATTGCTGAGTCCCTGTGGCTCACAGATACTTCCAAAACCAGCTTGCAGGTGCCGAGGTTACTGTGTAGATGACACAACCAAGCTCAGGTGGAGCTTGATGAAGATCTTGTCCTTTGTGTTGTATCGTTCTAGTTGATCAGTAGTGGAGCCCAGTTGGGGTCGATCGGGGATCTTGTCGCATTTGGGGTTCTTCTTTTATTTTGGTTCCGTAGTCGGACCTTGAGTGTATTTGGATGATGTAATGCTTTATTCATGTATTTGTGTGAAGTGGCGATTGCAAGCCAACTATGTATCTCTTTCCCTTATGTATTACATGGGTTGTGTGAAGATTACCGCACTTGTGACATTGCTTTCAATGTGGTTATGCCTCTAAGTCGTGCTTTGACACGCGGGAGATATAGCCGCATCGAGGGTGTTACAAGTTGGTAATCAGAGCCTTCCCCGACCTTAGGAGCCCCATTGCTTGATCGTTATTAGCGGCCGAGTTTGAGTCTAGAAAAATGTTTTGAGTCATTTAGGAATTATATATCGGAGAATGTAGGAATTCTTTTTACCCCCAGTCCCTTCATCGCTCTGGTGAGGCATCCTGACGTAGAGTTTTGACTCTTCTCTTCTCAAATTTCACTAAAAAAAATTTAGGATCACGCGGGTATCTTGGAATCATTCCGATGGTTTTGTGACGAGAACATTGTTCTTGGTGCCTCCTGTTCCCGGGAGTTGAGCTCCGAGGTGTTGTCGTCAAAATTTTATCGTTGCAGTTCTGGAATACCTGAGTTTAGTACGCCGACATCGAAAAATCTCTTTTATGCAGTTCGTTGGTGAGGTAACCTCGACGCCACCCAGTACTGGGGCGGGAGTTCGGGAGTATTGCCATAACTTGTATAACAGATGCTTTTCGAAGGTTGAGGTAGATGATTTCCGAAGATTTCTTGGTTATGTGTTGAAGGATGGATACAGCTGGATGTAGGATTTGCTAGTTTTGGGTGAGATATTATGCTTCCCCTGTATCCCCAACACCTGATTGCATAACCGGAAAGTTTCGGGAGTTTATAAGTGGGAATTCAAGTAGCTCTTAGGATATCTTTCCGACAGATGTATGATATGAAATTGGGGTTCGACGTCTAGTGGTCCGCCTATTCACGGTTGGTTTTACAGTGGTCTCGTTGTGTCTTAAAGAGTCCTTGGCTATGCCGACTCGGGGACGCTTCGTATGTCATGTGCACTGCCTTGTACATGATGGTGCTAAAGGATCGAGCCCGTGTAGGCCCTACCACGAAAACTTCGGACGAAATCTCTATCATATGTTTGTTCTGGCTTATTCTGCAAGCCAATCCTTTGTTTTGTTTTGAGTTGTGGTATTCAAGTTGCTTCAAAGTCAAATGTTGATTCCATACCTTCCCTAAGTGGTGGTCTCATATTCCTATGTGAATACTAATCCTTCTCGATCATCGAGTTTGTCATTTCAATTTCTTTTCAACCAGTGTGTTTCTCTTCAAGTGGATCCGATCATTTTCAACATTCGCAAGATCAACTCAAATTTTGGGTCAACGGTGTTTGTTTCATCCATCTCCAAGTTGCCTTTGTTTTTCCCGCCCTCCCACCCTTTTTCTTCGAGGACTAAGATTTCTTTATCAAGTATCCATGTTAGCGATGGAAGTCTCTCCATTCTTTTCTTTCAATGTTCGCATCCGGTGTTTCTCATGAAGATTCTAACGGAGCTTCAAGTTCGTCACTCCTCACTCATTTTTCTTCTCCGGTGGATTCAATTCAAGCTTTGATGTTGATCATATCCTTTTTCCTCGTTTCAAATACCTTCTCATGCCGGAGCCCCTCTTAATCATCTACTCCTCGCTATTCATTTGTTCCGGAGTGCCGAAGATATTTCGAAGATTCCTGTTTCCACTCTGCTTTCATTCAAGATCTCTCGAGGATGTCATCTCATTCAAGCCATTTAATTCAACCAATGCAATCTCTCTTTTCAAGTAATCATTCTACGGAGTTTCTTTTGAGTGGGCCCTAACCCACAGGTCTTTTCCCAGGATCTTACCTGACTCTTCTTATTTTCCCGGCGTTACTCTCAAATTCTTTTCCATGTTTGACGTAAGAATGGATTTTCATCAGTTAAATGTCCTTCTCCAAGATCTTTCAAAAAAAAATTCATCGTTGACTCAACCTCTTCGTTTTGATTCTTCCGGAGTGTCTAAATAATTCATGGTGGTGTTCTCGTCGTCATTCTCGGATTTTGAAGACCAAAGAAGAGTTTCTCTTTAAATCTTGCTCCATTCTCTTCAAGATTCGTGATTCTAGCTTGTTGCCATCCTCTCATAACTGTTTTTGATTGTGGAAATTCTTTTCATCCTTCCGGAGCAATTCAAGAGTCTTTTCTGTTTGATTCTCCGAAGCCCATCATTTTAGAAGATTTATTCATTCTCAGCTTTCAGCTATCATTCTCCAAATCTTACCAGTGCATCATTCAATATTCTCTAATCAGTTTGTGATCCCTTCGTTCACTTGTATCTAAATTCTCTCAAGTATCCTCGTTCATTTCATAATTCTTCCCGGCGCTTCCTTATTTTTCTTCTTCGTTCATTTTCAATTCTTACCGGTGGCTCGTTCAAGATTTCTCTTCCTTTGTTATTGTATCGATTCATTTGTTATTTCTATCCTACCGGTGGTTCGTTCAATATTTTCCCAAGTTGGCTCTATATCTATCTAATGCTATCTAAGAGAATAAGTAGTATGTCAAATCCGCTGCTTGTCATCAATTTAAATTGGTGAAGGATAAGCATAATGTAATTCTTATTCTTGTTTCATCCAAGTGATTAATTCCTTATTCCGGAGGTGCATCATATCACATTCTGGGTTCGAGATGCTTTATCTTTTCTTTTCCCAGAGTTCCTAGCTCTCGCAATTACATCACCACGGAGATTCATTTAAATCATCGCAAGGCTTCAACCTTATTCTTTTCATCCTCCATTTTGATTGATCATTTCTTTTATTTCCGGAGTTCTTCATGGATGTGCTACATGATGGTTTATCAAGGATTTATTTCCTTTTCGAAGTTTTCATCGAGATTCTTTTAAGGAGCTCAAGCATTCTTCATTTTGCAATCCGGAGTGCAATTCTTTTCTTCCGTATCATTGGAGGTGGTATTACGTCATTCTTGATAATTTGAGTTCATGCTTCATGATTCACATATTGTTAAGAATGAGGCATTTTAAATCCATCAATCTCTTCAGTGGAATTATCTTGGGTTATATTTCACCTAAAACTTTCCCTAAGGATTGTTGCTAATTATGGTGCTTATAAATGATCCAATTTCTTCATCTATCCTCCCGGTGTAATAGCTTTCTCGTCTCCTTGTTCATATCAATCCAATCTATTATTTTTCGTTAGTGGCAGAATTTCACCTCATAGCTTTGAGATGTTTTCTATAAGTCCACTACAACGTTGTTCTTTTCGTTGTTGGTTTTCCAACAACTCCGTTCAACCCTTCTCCTAAAGATGCCTTTTGAAGCTCTTTTGTGGCAGTAGTTGACATTTTCTTCTCCATTCTCCTATTTCAATTATTTATCGTCTATTCTTTTGTTCTGGAGGCAGTATGTTGTGATTTCATCAAGTATTTCCTCATCTTCCCAAGTTCTTATTCAGTTCCTTTTCTTTTCAATCGGAGTGCTGCCCGAAGTTGTTCTCCCTTGTTCCTCTTTTCTACCTGAGTGTTTTCAACTTCGTTCATCTCTGTTGTATTCTTTTCTCGAAACGGTTTAACCTCGCAAAGTTCTTTTGTTTCACTCGTTTGTCAAAGGAGCAACTTAGTTTTACCTCTCCTCTTTCTCTTCCGTTTACCCTCCGGTGCCATTCTAGATCTCGGGACGAGATCCTCTCTTAGTGGTGGAGTGTTGTAACGCCCCGAGACCGATGTGCCAGGTGTCCTCTGCTTATTCGCTGTTGTTGCATTGTCATTTCTTGCGTGTCATGCATTGCATATCATGTCATCATGTGCATTTCATTTGCATACATGTTCGTCTCATGCATCCGAGCATTTTCCCCGTTGTCCGTTTTGCATTCCGGCGCTCCTATCTCCTCCTGTGGCCCTTTCTACCTTCTTCTCATGTGTGGGGGTTAAACATTTCCGGATTGGACCGAGTCTTGCCATGCGGCCTTGGTTTACTACCGGTAGACCGCCTGTCAAGTTTCGTACCATTTGGACTTCGTTTGATACTCCAACGGTTAACCGAGGGACCGAAAAGGCCTCGTGTGTGTTGCAGCCCAACACCCTTCCAATTTGGCTCAAAACCCACCAAAACCCTCTCCATCATCTAGAGCGTTCGATCACGATCGCGTGGCCGAAAACCGCACCTCATTTGGACTCTCCTAGCTCCCTCTATGCCTATATATAGCTCCTTCCCGAAAAATTCGGATCTCTCCCCCGAAACCCTAGCTTCTTCCTCCTCCCGCCGACGGACACGTCCACCCTCTCGCCCGGACATGTCCGCTTCGTCCTGCGCCCAACCGCGCGCTGCAGCCTATCCACCGCCGCCCTTCTCTATCCTCCCCGCCGCGCGGCCCGACGGAGCCCATCGCGGGCCCGCCCGGCCCATCCGTCCGCCGCCCCGCGCCTGGGAGCGCCCGCCGCTGCCGCCGAGGTTGCGCCTCTCCCGCGCCGCCGTCCAAGCTCGCCGCGCCGCCGAGCCACTCCACCGGTGGCCCGCACCTCTCCATTGCTCCGGCCACCTTGGGCCGCCTCCGCCGCCGCCATGTGCCTCGCCCCGCCTCTGCCGAGGCGCCATGGGCCGCCCCCGCCGCCGCTCGTCGCGGATCCGGTCGGGCCGGACCAGATCCGGCGACCTCGAGCCCCGCCGCCATCTCTCCTCGTGCTCATGCGCTAACTCCGGCGAAGATCCGGCCCGCCTCGATTTCCGTGTCGGATGAACCCTAGATCTAGGGGTGGTAATTTCTACTAAGTCCCTGATATTTCCAGTTTCAAATGCCCATGTTCATCATGCCATAACTTTGCATCCGTAGCTCCGATTCATGCATATAGCATATCAAATTGTTCGTCTCAGAGAGCACATCATTTAATCTCATTGCATCATTTTCATTTGAGTTCACCTTGATGCCAGAAATGCTGTTGGAAGTATGCTAGTTGAGATAATTATCAGATCTGCTGCTCCATTTAGATATTTGTCATTTTTGCCATGATCATTGTGTGCATGATATGCCCATGAGCTCTACATATGTTTTGTTATATGCTTTGCCATCTTTCCAGTGGTGCCATCCATGTATTTTTGTGATGTTCGTGGTGACTAGCACAAGTTCGCAAAGTGGTGCACTTGTTAATGTTGATTTCAGGGACTTAGCATTTCCACTAAGTCCTTGGTCTGTTTGTCTCATTATGCCATATGTTCATGTTGTTTCCTAGTGATCCGTGCCTCTTTTGAGGATGATCAGTAAGGATGTTTTGTTAATCTTGTAGTGCTCTATCCATCCATGTCTTTGTTTGCAATTATGGAGCAACCTAGCTTGAGTCAATCGAGCTCTCCTTTTGTCATTTCGTGAATCTGGGAAGATTGTCTACTTGTTAGCGATTTTGCCGATGTTGTTGTAGTTGATCCGTGCATGCTATGTTATTGTTCTTGCCATGTCTAGCTTGTATAATGCGTATTCTTGGTGGGTGTATGCTTAGATTGTCATGACATGCTCTGTAGTGAGTGCATCGAGCTCGTAAACATGCCTACTTGATATCTGATTTGCATGTTCCAGTTTATCACTAAGTCTGTGGTCTATTTATGTTTTTGCCATGTCCACATGCTTGCAATTGTATTTTATGATCCCTTTTGGCTCAAGGTCACTAAGGGACTTTTGTTAAGCTCTTTGAGTAGCTCCATGACATGCCTTCCTTTGCCATGTTCAGTTCCTGTAGCATATAGTTTTCATGCTCCAAAGTGTGCTACCTGATCTGAAATTCCAGACAAGTGTTAATTTCACTAGGTTTGAGATCTGTTTACCAAATGCATTTTTGCCATGCTTGTTTGCACCTGTTAATGGATGAATTAGCCGTAGCTCAGTGTTCATCTTTTGTTAAGCATCATGCATGGATCCCTGCCATGTATTTTGTTGCCATGTTTGAGTGCTGTAGCATTATTATCTTGATGCATTTAGATGGCTACTTGCTGTTTATCGCAGACCGGAGCCATATTTGTTTTGTTTGCCATTTCCAAACCGTGCCTCCGATTCCGGTGTTCTTTATATCGAATTCAAATGAAATCTTCTCATCTTTCAAGTGGCACACTTGGATTTCCGTCATATCAGTGTTATGTTCCCGGATTTTGCGTTCCTTACGCGGTTGGGTAATAATGGGAACCCCTTGACAGTTCGCCTTGAATAAAACTCCTCCAGCAAGGCCCAACCTTGGTTTTACCATTTGCCATCTAGCCTTTTTCCCTTGGGAGTCGCGCATCCCGAGGGTCATCTTTATTTTAACCCCCGGGCCAGTGCTTGTCTAAGTGTTGGTCCAAACTAGAGCCACTTGCGGCGCCACCTCGGGGAAACTTGAGGGCTGGTTTTAGCTGTACGTAGTGTTCATCCGGTGTTGCCCTGAGAACGAGATATGTGCAGCTCCTATCAGGATGTCGGCGCATCGGGCGGTCTTGCTGGACTTGCTTTACCATTGTCGAGGATGTCTTGTAACCAGGATTCCGAGCCTGATCGGGTCTTCCCGCTAGAAGGAATATCCTTCGTTGATCGTGAGAGCTTGTGATAGGCTAAGTTGGGACACCCCTGCAGGGATTTGAACTTTCGAAAGCCATGCCCACGGTTATGGGAAGATGGGAATTTGTTAATGTCCGGTTGTAGAAAACCTGAAGTCGACCTTAATTAAAATACATCAATCGCGTGTGTAACCGTGATGGTCTCTTTCTGGCGTAGTCCAGGAAGTGAACATGGTGTTGGAGTTATGTTTGACGTAGGTTGTTTTAGGATCACTTCTTGATCATAGTTTCTCGATCGTGCTTTGCCTTCTCTTCTCGCTCTCATTTGCGTTTGTTATCCACCATATATGCTAGTCGCTTGCTGCAGCTCCACCTCATACTTTTACCTTACCCATAAGCTTAATAGTCTTGATCGCGAGGGTGTGAGATTGCTGAGTCCCTGTGGCTCACAGATACTTCCAAAACCAGCTTGCAGGTGCCGAGGTTACCGTGCAGATGACGCAACCAAGCTCAGGAGGAGCTTGATGAAGATCTTGTCCTTTGTGTTGTATCATTCTAGTTGATCAGTAGTGGAGCCCAGTTGGGGTCGATCGGGGAACTTGTCGCATTTGGGGTTCTTCTTTTATTTTAGTTCCGTAGTCGGACCTTGAGTGTATTTGGATGATGTAATGCTTTATTCATGTATTTGTGTGAAGTGGCGATTGTAAGCCAACTATGTATATCTTTCCCTTATGTATTACATGGGTTGTGTGAAGATTACCTCACTTGCGACATTGCTTTCAATGCGGTTATGCCTCTAAGTCGTGCTTTGACACGTGGGAGATATAGCCGCATCGAGGGCGTTACACTATATAAATTTTTCCCTACCAAATTCCACCTACCAAAGGCACTTCACTCCCCGGCAACGGCGCCAGAAAAGAGTCTTGATGACCCACAAGTATAGGGGATCTATCATAGTCCTTTCAATAAGTAGGAGTGTCGAACCCATGAGGAGCAGAAGGAAATGATAAGTGGTTTCCAGCAAGGTATTCTCTGCAAGTACTGAAATAAGTTGTAACAGATAGTTTTGTGATAAGATAATTTGTAACGAGAAACAAGTGACAAAAGTAAATAAAGTGCAGCAAGGTGGCCCAATCCTTTTTGTAGCAAAGGACAAGCCTGGACAAACTCTTATATAAGGAAAAGCCCTCCCGAAGACACATGGGAATATCGTCAAGCTAGTTTTCATCACGTTCATATGATTCGTGTTCGGTACTTTGATAATTTGATATGTGGGTGGACCGGTGCTTGGGTGGTGTTCTTACTTGAACAAGCATCCCAATTATGATTAACCTCTATTGCAAGAATCCGCAACTACAACAAAAGTATTAAGGTAAACCTAACCATAGCATGAAACATATGGATCCAAATCAGCCCCTTACGAAGCAACGCATAAACTAGGGTTTAA
Organism: Triticum urartu; assembly: GCF_056163025.1. NCBI lineage: Eukaryota > Viridiplantae > Streptophyta > Magnoliopsida > Poales > Poaceae > Triticum > Triticum urartu. Next base: position 521,344,623 of record NC_141873.1, on the reverse strand, counting down.
GCTTCTGTCACTCTAGCAACCCATCATCTACTTATTACTTCCCAATGCCTTCCTCTAGGCCCAAATAATGGTGAAGTGTCCCAAGTAGAACAGCTCTGCCAGAGCACTACATTGGTTCCGCCAAGGTTCCGCCTCATGGCGGTGGAGTCTCGTCCCGAAAGGTTGCTTCTTATTTTTTCCTGGATGAAAGACCTCATATAGCAGAAGATTGGCATCGGAGAGCCACCAGAGGGACCACAAGGTAGGGGGCGCGCCCTAGGGGGGGCGCCCCCACCCTCGTGGACAGGGTGTGGGCCCCTGGTCTTCATCTTTGGCAAGGATTTTTCATTATTTTTAACTAAATGTTCCGTGCAGTTTCAGGACTTTTGGAGTTGTACAGAATAGGTCTCTAATATTTGCTCCTTTTCCAGCCTTGAATTCCAGCTGTCTGCATTCTCCCTCCTTATGTAAACCTTGTAAAATAAGAGAGAATAGCCATAACTAATGTGACATAATGCATAACAACAGCCCATAATGCAATAAATATCAATATAAAAACATGATGCAAAATGTACGTATCACTCTACAGAGTATCTCACACAAGGCTGCGGTGGCCACTCTCTCTCACCGTTGGTCACTGATCCGGCTGCATCCCGTCCGCCGAGGGAAAGGGAGTGCGGTGGCCTCTCTCTCTCTCACCGTTGGTCACTGATCCGGCCGCATGTCGGGACCCCGATCCTAAGTCACACCGATCTAGCATATAACACTTCATATCACTTTGCGGCCTCACGCAGGGTATTCCCACGGGTGCCACCTTACCTGGCCCGGGACCGTTTGTGCCTTTTGGCTCACATATATGATAGTGTCGCTAGCATCCATATGACAGAGAACCCGGGCTGACATGACTAGTCGTGAACCCAAAGTAGCACTAACTTATAGGAGCAGGCATACATGAATCAACCTCGAGCATGTCGGTCAACAACGTATGAATCCGGGCTGTAGCACTGGACTAACAGGACTCCGGATGGCACCGCGTGACATTTCCCCGAAGGGACAGACACAGGAACGAAGTGAATCACATGCCGGCCAGTCAAGTGTTCCGGAGCAGTAGTGCTGGGCTAGCAAGACTCCGGTGAACCGGGCTGTAGCGGACTACTATGGCTCATGGAAGCACAAGACTACATTTCCCCATAAGAGATGGTACCATAGGTAAACAACTAGGTTGTCGGATCCCACACATAGCAATACACATTACACGTACGCATAACATGCAAGTATGTGCTGTACAACATGGCATCACAACATAACTCAAACTCATATAGACAAAGGCCCAGAAGAGCCACATAGCATTCAATACAAATAGGGGTCTCATGACCCATCATTCAGAGCACACAAGCAACGGAAGCATTACATGTCTGAGTACCGATAACTACAAAAGGAAAAGACTAAGAAGCCTGACTAAACACGACCCTCCCAAGGGTACAAGATCGTAGCTGGGATACAAGCTACTCGTCGAAGTCAGTAGTGTAACCAACTGCAAAACATAAATAAGCAAACGTGAGTACGAAGGTACTCAGCAAGTCTTACATCAGAACTATCTACATATGCAACATTATGAGCAAAGGGGGTGGTGGAGTTTTAACAGCAGCAAGCCAGCTTTGACTCAGTGGCTACAAACGCCAGAAACTAGCTGCAACTCCTGGACAGAGATCAAGTGGATTAATAAGCCGAGAGGGGCCGGATAACCGGAACCCCTTGTCTGGTAGTAACTGGACTTGGATAACATACACAGAACTCAGTGCTTAGGGACGGTTCCAATGAGACAACCCACCATGTACTCCTGCATGGCCTCTCATCGCTACCTTTACCAAACCGTGTTCACACACTAAGCCTTTGTCCGTAGGACATGTTCACCACTGCGATTCATTCCCGATGAATCAGACCTGACACAACTCTAAGCATAGCTGGCATAAAGAAAACAAGCGTGGATGAGCAGGCACATCTAGTCTCAAGCAACTCCTACTCATGCTAGTGGATTTCAGCTATTTACTGTGGCAATGACAGCTCATGCACATGAATGGGTTCAACTACGGCAGCAGAAAGTAGCAGTTTGAATCGTTGTTGTCCTAATGCAGTATAAGGAGCAGGAGCGAGCGAGTGGGATTTATCGAAATGCTCAAGGGGGGTTGCTTGCCTGATAGATCCACAAAGAAGCACTGCTCCTCAGACAGGTACTCGGGACACCTTCCGGAGTAGAACCTATCGAGAAGGGACGGTGCCGGCAATCAATAAACAACCATATGCAACAATATGATGCATGAAGATGACATTTCAAAGATGCTATGATTTTCCCTAATGCATCTAGCATCAATTTGGTTGAAGTCCATATGAACCAAGGGTTCATATGCAAACCCCAAATTAAGTATACATTATGCCATTATTACGTTTTCACTTATACAGCAAGTATAAGTTGGTTTTTCATGCATGAAACTAGCATAAATGGATACCTTGCATTTTTCTGATAATTTTTCATATATAAATTATTTCATTCTGAGCTACCGTTTAATTTCTAGGAATTTTAGAAGTTTTAAATATTTTCCAAAATTCTCTGAATTATTTAAAATCCAGAAAATCAATTACTGCGTCAGCATGATGTCACAGAGGCATCAGCAGGGCTGACGGGGTCAAACCTGACGTGTGGGGGCCACACGTCTGTGACATTGGGGTTAAGCCCGGGTCAAACCTGCACTGACCAGGGTTTTACTTGGCCCTGGGGCCCACTGTCAGTCTCAGGGGGGGATTAGGCTGTGGGATTAGCGCTAATGACAGCCACGTCAGCGCCCGCCGGAGTTGGCTGGCGGCGACCAAACCGCGTGGCGGTGCTTCGCCAGAACGCGCTACTGGTGGCGGAAGAGCGCGCGGGGACTACCAATCGGCAGCCCGCGCTCGACCGCATCCACCTGGGCATAGGGGAGGTCGCGGGGACGATGGAGCTCGCCGGAGCAGGGCTCGCGGCGGCGGCCGGAGCTCGGCTGATGCGGGTTAAGCACTGCAAGGCGCTAGGGGGGCTGTGGTTTGGCGCGTTGGACTTGTGGGGGTGCGGTGAGCTTAGTCGGTAGCCTGGATGCGTGCTTGCACGGTCGTAGCCGCCGTGGCGACCTGGCCGGCGGCGAGGAGCAATCGGCTCCGATGGCCACGGTGGCTAGAAGGCGCGGACGAGCACGGGGAGAGAGGGGAAAGAAACAGGGGCTCACGGCAAATCCAACAGAGTCAACGGCGAGGCCGGGGAGGGTCTGGAGCTCGCGAATCCACGCCAGTGAGCTTTAGTGGCCGACAATGAAGAAGATGAAGATGGCGTTGATGCAAAGCTTCCTGGGTCGCCTGGCTCATTGAGGATGTAGCAGGTGGCGAGGCGGAGCTCTGGGGCACGTCCGTGAGGCTAGGGCAGGCCGGTGGCCGCGGTGGCAGCGATCGGCGGCTACCGTGGTGTTCGGCTGTGGGGGAGAGGGCGAAACAGAGAAGGGGACAGGAGGTGTGGGGGATCCATACGGCTCCAGGGGGTCGCGTGGCATCTCCAGAGCGTCGAGGCAGCGACGGGAAGCAGGATGTGGCCGGGTGTGCGCCGGCGCGCGTCGGCCACGCGCTCGGTGTCCTCCTGGCAGAAGGAAGAAGACCTCACTGCCCCTGGTGGGCTGGGCCGGCCAGATGGGCTGCCAGGTGAGCGCCAAGTAAGTCTTTTCTTATTTCTTGTTTTCTTTTTCTATTTTTGACATTTGTTTTGTATCTAAAAGAAATGTTAAAACATTTCCATAAATGCTAAAAATATTTGTGGCATCTAGATATAATATTCCAAAGGCCCTCACCAATTCCCAACATTTTTGGAGCCATTAAAATATTTATATAGTTTAAACATCTCCAAATCAAATATTTATGCATTGATTCAAAAATCCAAAATGTGTATCAAAAATGTGCATCACCTCTGGTTGTTGCTTGCAACATTTTCCAAAGACCATGAACATTTTTGAAGAGCAGTTTGGGTTTATTGAAATTCTATTTTAAAATTGAACCTATTTGAATTTGTTTTGGTGCTAGGGTTTGCAAATTTCCCCATTTCAAATTTATTTGAAAGATTAAACATGATGCACAAGCAAGCCTAGGACATACCAGAACTAGGGATGTGACAACCCGCCCCCACTCGAAAAAATCTCATCCCGAGATTCAGGAGTTGGCGGAAAGAACGTGGGGTACTCAAGTCGAAGACGATCTTCTCGCTCCCAAGTAGCTTCTCTCTCAGAATGATGAGACCATTGAACCTTGAGAAACTTGATGTTATGACCTCGAGTGACACGCTCTGCTTGATCCAGAATGCGAACGGGGTACTCTCGATAAGTGAGGTTATCTTGGAGATCAAGCGTTTCGTGGTCCACTCCGCGGATGGGATCCGAGAAGCAACGCCTGAGTTGAGGGACGTGGAAGACATCATGAACTCGAGAAAAATGTGGGGGTAGTTCCAACTGGTAGGCAACCTCTCCTCGTTTAGCGAGAATGCGAAAAGGACCGATGTAACGAGGAGCCAACTTGCCCTTGATACCGAAACGATGGGTACCCTTCAAAGGAGTAACCCGAAGATAAGCCTTGTCGCCAACTTCATAAGCCACTTCCTTATGACGACGGTCATACTGGCTCTTTTGACGAGATTGGGCTGTTTTCAAATTCTCACGAAATATGCGAACTTGCTCTTCTGCCTCCTGGATTATATCCGGTCCAAAGAATTCTCTTTCACCGGTTTCTGACCAGTTCAAAGGTGTTCGACATCTTCGTCCATACAGAATCTCGAAGGGTGCTTTCTTAAGACTGGATTGGTAGCTATTGTTATAAGCAAACTCGGCAAAGGGAAGACACTTCTCCCAATCCATACCTAATGAGATAACGCAAGCTCTAAGCATGTCTTCGAGAATTTGGTTGACCCTTTCCACCTGACCACTTGACTGAGGGTGGAAAGCAGTACTAAAAGAAAGATGAGTTCCCATGGCATTCTGGAAACTTTCCCAGAAATGAGAGGTGAAAAGACTGCCATGGTCTGAATTGATCTCTAGTGGAACACCATGGAGTGACACTATTTCGGAGATATATAAGTCAGCGAGCTGACTAGCAGTGATACTCTCTCGAATAGATAGGAAGTGAGCCACTTTGGAAAGACGGTCAATGACTACGAAGATAGCATTATTTCCTTTCTTGGTCCTGGGAAAGCCGGTGATGAAGTCCATACCAACTTTGTCCCATTTCCACTTGGGAATAGCTAAAGGTTGAAGGGTGCCAGCAGGTCTCTCATGCTCTGCCTTAACGCGACGACAAACGTCACAGTTGGCAATATACTGAGCGATTTCTCTCTTCATCCTAGTCCACCAGAACCTCTGGCGTAGGTCATGATACATCTTTGTACTACCGGGATGAATCGTGAGAGGGGATTCATGGGCCTCCTTAAGGATCAGTTGCTGCATCTGTTGACATTTGGGAACCACCAGACGGTTTCCAAAGTAAAAAACACCTCGTTCATCCATAGAGAAAACAACCAGCAACTCCCTTGGAAATATTCTTCTTGATTCGGGAAATTCCCGTATCATGCTTCTGAGCCTCTATGATCTGATCCGTAAGGGTAGGTTTTGCCACCAAGGTAGAAAGGGAACCACGAGGAGCTATGTGAAGGTTAAGCTTACAGAATTCCTCATGGAGGGGTGGTTGAAATTGTTGCAACATGAGGTTGTTGCAATAGGATTTACGACTTAAAGCATCAGCCATGACATTGGCTTTGTCTGGGGTGTAGGTGATTCCTAAGTCATAATCCGAGATCAACTCCAACCAACGTCTCTGTCTGAGATTCAGATCCGATTGGGTGAAGATATACTTGAGACTCTGATGGTCAGTGTAGATTTTGCAACGGTTACCAAGAAGGTAATGTCGCCAAGTCTTAAGTGCATAGACTACGGCTGCAAGCTCCAGACCATGTGTAGGATAATTTTCCTCATGTGGATGCAACTGTCGTGATGCATAGGAAAACACATGATGATCCTGCATAAGAATGCAACCTAGTCCTTGACGTGAAGCGTCGCAATAGATAACAAAGTCTTTAGTGAAATCCGGTGGCACGAGTATGGGCGTAGAAGTCAGGCATCTTTTCAGTTCCTGAAAACTATGCTCACACTGTGGGGCCCACTCAATCCTTTTATCTTTCTTGAGAAGTTCCGTGAGGGGTTTGGCCAGTTTGGAGAAGTTTTCAATGAAGCAGCGACAATAACTGGCTAGACTAAGGAAACTCCTAACTTGTTTGACCGTTTCGGGTGGAGTCCAATCGAGAACGGCTTTGACTCTCTCGGGATTGACAGCAATGCCCTTACCAGAGATCACGTGGCCCAGATAGGTCACTTCTGGCAACCAAAATTCACACTTGGAGAACTTGGCATAAAGGCGGTGCTCTCTGAGTTTTTCTAACACAAGCCTAAGATGTTCGGCATGCTCTTCCTCATTCTTTGAGTAAATAAGAATATCATCGAGATAAACCATGACGAACTTATCTAAGTACTCCATAAAGATCGAGTTCATCAAGCGGGAGAAAGTAGCTGGAGCATTGGTTAGGCCGAAATACATCACGGTGTACTCGTATTGACCATAACGAGTAACAAAGGCCATTTTGGGGATGTCCCCGTTTCTGATCTTGATTTGGTGGTAGCCTAACCTCAAATCCATCTTGGAAAAGACTGAGGATCCAGCGAGCTGATCATACAGGTCATTGATCCTAGGGAGCGGATAATTGTTCTTTATCGTGACCAAATTAACGGGACGATAATCTACAACCATCCGATCCATACCATCCTTCTTCTTGACGAAGAGGACAGGACAAGCCCAAGGAGAAGAACTGGGACGGATGAAACCCTTTTGCAAGGACTCATGAAGCTGTTTCTTAAGCTCGGCTAACTCCAAAGGTGCCATCTTGTATGGTCTCCTAGAGATTGGAACAGTTCCTGGGATAAGTTCTATGACAAACTCTACATCTTTGTCAGGTGGGACACCTGGCAGTTCTTCTGGAAAAACATCTGGGAAGTCACGGACTACCGGAATATCTTCAAGGTCTGGAAGAGGGCTGGCATTAAGAGAATAGAGTTGACGCCGTGCAACTCTAGTAGAGATAGTGACTATTTTGCCAGATGGATGTGTAAGTTGAACAGATCTAGTGTAACAATCGATCTTGGCATGATGAGCTGTCATCCAGTCCATACCCAAGATGATGTTAATATCTGAAGACTTGAGAGATATCAAAGAAGCAAGGAATACCAGTTTGTCCACAAGGATTTGATTACCATGGCTTACCTTAGGGGTTTGCCATTTGGAACCAGGAGTCTGGATTATTAGTGGAGTTGGCATATCACAAAATGACATGTCGTGCAACCGAGCATAACCTTTGGATATGAAGGAGTGGGATGCTCCAGTATCGAACAGAACTGAAGCTGGGTGACAATTGACAAGAAGCGTACCCAGTACAACGTCGGGATCATCTTGAGCTTCTGTAGCTGAGACATGGTGCACACATGCTCGTTCAATGGAGGCTGGCTTGGTACTGATCATATTGCCTGATGGCTTTTCACGACCAACAGACCTCTCAGACTGGGGTGGAGTATAACTGGATTGAGGGAAGTCGCGTGCGTAATGTCCTGGTTCTCCGCAGGTGAAGCAAGTTCCTGAGGTAGGACGTGGACCTACATTGGCAAGTGGTCCACTAATAGACCTGGGTGGAGCACGTTGCTGAGTTGGGTGAGGCACCACATCTGATGGCCTTGGTGCATATCCAGGTGGAAGAGCTGAGTTCGGAATCCAAATCCGTCGCTTCTGAGAGCCAGAGCGGGAGGAAGAACCCATATCACGGTTGTGCTTACGAGACTCCTCATAAGTGAGTTGAGCTGTCTATGCATTAATGGCCTTGTTCACAAGATCCTGGAAAGTATCACAATGATGCAGGTGGAGATCACGACGCAACTTAGGGTCGACACCCTTCCGGAACCTAGCCTGTTTCTTAGAATCCGTCGACACTTCTTCTGTAGCATAGCGGGTGAGGTTTCCAAACTCTCTACTGTAAGCATCAACAGGAAGCTTACCCTAGGTAAAACTACAGAACTCTTCCCTCTTGCGGTCAATGAGAGCCTGAGGAATGTGGTGCTCACGAAAAGCCTCGGTGAAATCCTTCCACGTAGGAAACTGGCCAGCTGGAAGCATAGCCTCATAGCTCTGCCACCAAATACTAGCAGGACCTTCCAGGTGATAGGTAGCATAGGTAACCTTGTCACCTTCAGCTACGTTCGCAGAATGCAACTTGTGAGTGATGCTTCGGAGCCAGTCATCTGCATCGAGTGGCTCAAAGGAGTGATGGAAGGTGGGTGGTTTCAGACCAATGAAGTCGGTGATGGAAACAAACTTCTTACACTGATGTGCGGTGTTCTGCTCAATCTGTGCCAGCAAGCGGTTAGTCTCACGCTTGTTCCTCTCGGATGCTAACAAGAACTCTGCCATCAAAGGTTGGTCAGGAGGATCCTCGTCCCTACCATCTCCGTGGTTGTTGCTATGAGCAACTGAACCTCGGTTAGCAGATGACATCCTAGCACAGAAACCAAGGAAACAAGGATGGAATTAGCATCGACATAAGGATGCAGAATGAAATGCAAAAGCATTGGAAACTCTTGAAATCCTGGGACAATTTCGGTAGCATAACAGCTGTAAATGCTCAAAGGGATTTTGAGACATTCATCAAAGGAATAGCATAATCAATCAGCATCATAATATCAAGGTTCTGGGTCAAACTGGAAGTAGTAGAACTGACGGAGACACAACCCAACAAACCTAAGACTTTACGGTTTAGTAAGACGTCATCCTGAGAGATAGAGGAGAAGCCTAGGCCTTCACCCTCGTAGAAAGGAAGAGGCTGACTCAGAAAGAATGACATGAGGTAAAGGAGTAAAAAGAGCCTTACGTTCCCTTCCACAATCAATTCCCTTATATAACTAACGCATTTCCAGACTCAACTTCGACCAGTTTGGCTTGGTAATCCTACAGTCAGTCAGGCTCTGATACCAACGTTGTCGGGACCCCGATCCTAAGTCACACCAATATAGAATGTAACACTTCATATCACTTTGCGGCCTCACGCACGGTATTCCCATGGGTGCCACCTTACCTGGCCTAGGACCGTTTGCGCCTTTTGGCTCACATATATGATAGTGTCGCTAGCATCCATATGACAGAGAACCCGGGGCGACATGACTAGTCGTGAACCCAAAGTAGCACTAACTTACAGGGACATGCATACATGAATCAACCTCGAGCATGTCGGTCAACAGCGTATGAATCCGGGCTGTAGCACTGGGCTAACAGGACTCCAGATGGCACCGCGTGACATTTCCCCGAAGGGACAGACATAGGAACGAAGTGAATCACATGCCGACCAGTCAAGTGTTCCGTAGCAGTAGTGCTGGGCTAGCAGGACTCTAGTGAACCGGGCTGTAGCGGACTACTATGGCTCATGGAAGCACAAGACTACATTTCCCCATAAGAGATGCTACCAGAGGTAAACAACTAGGTTGTCGGATCCCACACATAGAAATACACATTACACATACGCATAACATGCAAGTATGTGATGTAAAACATGGCATCACAACATAACTCAAACTCATATAGACAAAGGCCCAGAAGAGCCACATAGCATTCAATACAAACAGGGGTCTCATGACCCATCATTCAGAGCACACAAGCAACGGAAGCATTACATGTCTGAGTACAGACAACTACAAAAGGAAAAGACTAAGAAGCCTGACTAAACACGACCCTCCCAAGGGTACAAGATCGTAGCTGGGATACAAGCTACTCGTCGAAGTCACTAGTGTAACCAACTGCAAAACATAAATAAGAAAATGTGAGTACGAAGGTACTCAGCAAGTCTTATATCAGAACTATCTACATATGCAACATTATGAACAAAGGGGGTGGTGGAGTTTTAACAGCAGCAAGCCAGCTTTGACTCAGTGGCTAACCTATACTACGAGTATCAGAAACTTCTTTGAGGTGAGAAGATGCACACGAGTCCGCATATTCACCATATCTATACTCCACTATGGATCCGTTCCCATCTCCCTACGAGAAGGCCATCCATAGCACTCACGCTTATCTTGCGGATTTTAGAGTATCCACTTCAAGTTGTCTATGTACTACATAAGTCCTCCAAGTTTCCATATCCGAGGAAAACGGCTATTCGAATAGATAATATTGACCCTGCAGGGGTGTACTTCTTCACACACGCTCTCGCCACTTATAGCCCTGTACACGTCATGTACCTTGGCAACCTTCAAGCGGAAGCCGGGCGAGGGTGTAGGCCACGACCTGACTAACCACACAAGTCTCTCGTCCAGGTTTATCGCCTATTCGGGTTCCATCCGCAAGGAGATCCGGCCGGGATGTCGCTCACGGCCCCAAACGATGTGTGCAGGGTTCCCAAGCCCACCATCCGGGTGCCACTTGGTACACCGTGCCACGGTGCCTAGTCTGTCCCAAGCCCGTCCCGTCGGACACCACCTGGTAGACATGTAGCAATACCTACAAATGCCAGAAACTAGTTGCAACTCCTGGACAGAGATCAAGTGGATTAATAAGCCGAGAGGGGCCGGATAACCGGAACCCAATGTGTGGTAGTAACTGGATATGGATAACATACACAAAACTCAGTGCTTAGGGACAGTTCCAATGAGACAACCCACCATGTACTCCTACATGGCCTCTCATCGCTACCTTTACCAAAACGTGTTCACACACTTAGCCTTTGTTGGTAGGACATGTTCACCACTCCGATTCATTCCCGATGAATCAGGCCTGACACAACTCTAAGCATAGCTGGCATAAAGAAAACATGCATGGATGAGCAGGCACATCAAGGCTCAAGCAACACCTACTCATGCTAGTGGGTTTCAGCTATTTACTGTGGCAATGACAGGTCATGCAGAGGAATGGGTTCAACTACCGCAGCAGAAAGTAGCAGTTTGAATCGTTGTTGTCCTAATGCAGTATAAGGAGCAGGAGCGAGAGAGTGGGATTTGTGGAAATGCTCAGGGGGGTTGCTTGCCTGATAGATCCACTAAGAAGCACTGCTCCTCAGACAGGTACTCGGGACACCTTCAGGAGTAGAACCTATCGAGAAGGGATGGTGCCGGCAATCAATAAACAACCATATGCAACAATATGATGCATGAAGATGACATTTCAAAGATGCTATGATTTGCCCTAATGCATCTAGAATCAATTTGGTTGAAGTCCATATGAACCAAGGGTTCATATGCAAACCCCAAATTAAGTATACAATATGCCATTATTACGTTTTCACTTATACAGCAAGTATAAGTTGGGTTTTCATGCATGAAACTGGCATAAATGGATTCCTTGCATTTTTTTGATAATTTTTCATATATAAATTATTTCATTCTGAGCTACAGTTTAATTTTTAGGAATTTTAGAAGTTTTAAATATTTTCTGAAATTCTCTGAATTATTTAAAATCCAGAAAATCAATTACTGTGTCAGAGTGACGTCACAGAGGCGTCAGCAGAGCTGGCCAGGTCAAACCTGACATGTGGGGGCCACACGTCAGTGACACTGGGGTTAAGCTCGGGTCAAACCCGCACTGACCAGGGTTTGACTTGGCCCTGGGGCCCACTATCAGTCTCAGGGGGGGATTAGGCTGTGGGATTAGCGCTAATGACAGCCACGTCAGCATCCGCCAGAGTTGGCCGGCGGCGACCAATCCGCGCGGCGGTGCTTCGCTGGAACGCGCTACAGGTGGCGAAAGAGCGCGCTGGGACTACCAATCGGCAGCCCGCGCTCGACCGCATCCACCTGGGCATAGGGGAGGTCGCGGGGACGGAAGAGCTCGCTGGAGCAGGGCTCACGGCGGCGGCCGGAGCTCGGCTGATGCGGGTTAGGCACTTCAGGGCGCTAGGGGGGCTGTGGTTTGGCGCGTTCGATTCGTGGGGGTGCGGTGAGCTCAGTGGGTAGCTTGGACGCATGCTTGAACGGCCGTAGCCGCGGTGGCGACATGGCCGGCGGCGAGGAGCAATCGGCTCCGATGGCCACGGTGGCTAGAAGGCGCAGACGAGCACTGGGAGAGAGGGGAAAGAAACAGGGGCTCCCGGCGAATCCAGCAGAGTCAACGGCGAGGCCGGGGAGGGTCTGGAGCTCGCGAATCCACGCCGGCGAGCTTCAGTTGCCGACGATGAAGAAGATGAAGATGGCGTCGATGAAGAGCTTCCCAGGTCGCCTGGCTCATTGAGGACATAGCAGGCGGCGAGGCGGAGCTCTGGTGCACGTCCGTGAGGCTAGGGCAGGCCGGTGGCCGCGGTGGCAGCGATCGGCGGCGACCGTGGTGTTCGGCTGTGGGGGAGAGGGTGAAACAGAGAAGGGGAGAGGAGGTGTGGGGCATCCATACGGCTCCAGGGGGTCGCGTGGCATCTCCAGAGCGTCGAGGCAGCGACGGGAAGCAGGTGGTGGCCGGGCGTGCGCCGGCGCGCATCGGCCACACGCTCGGCGTCCTCCTGGCAGAAGGAAGAAGACCTCCCTTCCCCTAGTGGGCTGGGCCGGCCAGATGGGCTGCCAGGTGAGCGCCAGGTAAGTCTTTTCTTATTTCTTATTTCTTGTTTTCTTTTTCTATTTTTGACATTTGTTTTATATCTAAAAGAAATGTTAAAACATTTCCATAAATGCTGAAAATATTTGTGGCATCTAGATATAATATTCCAGAGGCCCTCACCAATTCCCAACATTTTTGGAGCCATTAAAATATTTATATAGTTTAAACAGCTCCAAATCAAATATTTATGCATTGATTCAAAAATCCAAAATGTGTAGCAAAAATGTGCATCACCTCTGGTTGTTGCTTGCAACATTTTCCAAAGACCATGAACATTTTTGAAGAGCATTTTGGGTTTATTGAAATTCCATTTTAAAATTGAACCTATTTGAATTTGTTTTGGTGCTAGGGTTTGCAACTTTCCCCATTTCAAATTTATTTGAAAGATTAAACATGATGCAAAAGCAAGCCTAGGACATACCAGAACTAGGGATGTGACACCGCATCCCGTCCGCCGGGGGAAAGGGAGTGCGGTGGCCTCTCCCTCTCACCGTTCGTCGGTGATCCGGCCGCATCCCGTCCGCTGGGGGAAAGGGATGAAGTGCATCGTTTCTCCATTCGACGGCGCTGAGGCAGCACGTTCTGATTTGCGGTACACGCCGTTCTCTCTGACCAAGCTCCGGCACGGCAGGGCCTACGCCACCTGCTCGCAGGTTCCGCCCGCCGCCGCTCACCTAGTTACATCCCGACGACCTCTAAATATCCCCTCCAGCCATGCTCCACTGCCCGTCTTCCCACGTCACTGCATGTGGATCTTCCATAGTTCTTTGCCCAAAACGTAGCTTGTCTGGCGTACTTTCCATATTGCATTCTCGTCCTCACACCATTTTAGACAAACACAACCGTGTTGTTATCTTCCCTTAGGACAAGGAATATGCTTCTTTTTTGTCGTCGCATGTGTCATCAACTGTTATTGGCCAGTAATTGTTTCCTTTCTACCTCTTTTTTGAAACAGGCCTATCCATTTCACCTTGTTGCTATTGCGACCTTTTGCTGAACTGCACAAATCAATTTTTTCTTTAGATTGTTTTGTGCAGTTGTACTAAAATGTCACACGGGCAATGTCTCTACATTTCAGTGCGACTGCACAAAGGGAGATTGGTTTTGCTCTATCCTCCTCATCCAACTCCGAGCCTAATCTTCTCCAACTAGTTAGTCTTAAGAGAGACTGCAAAGGTGACCGGCTTCTATTTGTGTGTTTATTGTTTCATCAGCAGTCCTCTATTATCGTAATCACACTTGATATCTTTGGAACAGGGACGCTCGGCTCTATTTTAGTGGAACTGCACAAAATGATCGGAATGTTGCATGCTCCAGACAGCTACTTTTTTCCCAACATGCCTTGTTGATTTAGACAGAGCTGGGGGGACGTTGCTACCAATGAAAGAATGGATCAATTTTAATTTAACACCTTCTCACAACTTTGTCTTCAGTTGTGATGTAATTATTAGCTCTGATCTGCTAATAATTGACATGCATTAGCAAGGAAGTTAGTTTTTTATTGTTTCCGAAAGAGCATCGATGGCAAGACACGCGAAACAAAAGCTGAAAGCTCACACCATTGTACAATTTCATGTCGTTGGAAAATTATTTGTATAGTACGTCAATTATGTAAACAAATGATGGAAGCTTGATAGCATTGCCAGAAGCCTCTTGATCATCCGGGTCCATGTGCCATGCACAAAATTATACTCCTTCGTTCCTAAATATTTGTCTTTTTACAAATTTCAAATGGGTATATTTTAGAGTGTAGATTCACTCATTTTGCTTCATATGTGTACTCCCTCTGTTCCTAAATATTCTATTCGTCTTTCCACAGATTTCAACAAGTGACTACATACGGAGCAAAATGAGTGAATCTACACTCTAAAATATGTCTATATACATCCGTATGTGCCAGTCCATTTGAAATCTCTAAAAAGACACATATTTGAGTAGTCACTCGTTGAAATCTCTAGAAAGACAAATACACCGGAATATATTTAAGAACTGAGGGGGTAGTGCACAACCGCATGGGAGACTCAGCCTGGTCGTTGCGCCGCATTAATAGTGAGTAGTGAGAAGTCAAATCATAAGCCCCACCTTTCCCACTGTAAGTTGCTCTAAAGAAGCAACCATCAATACGCTCTTCTTTGAATCCGCTCATACTACTCCATCCGTCACTGTTTATACAGCGCGCTTCAGAAAAAAGAAGAAAAAAATCTGTGGGACCAAGGCGACTAGCGATCGGCCTGAAAAATAGCATTGGTAGTTATAGCACGGCGTCTATTACTAGAGGGAATAATGCGTACACACATGCATGCAGTGCTTCCACCCCGGGTACACACATGCATGCACTAGGCTGGTCATAATGGGCAGGAACATAAGCTAGTAACCTACACAGTTTCCTAGACTGTGTTACTACCTCCATAGTGAGTAGGAACATGTATGTAGTGTCATGCAGCGATGTATTTATTAGGATATAGACTCATTGTTTCTTGGAGTCTGTGATGTTTCGATAACTTAGCTAGTTACCACAAGCACCTCTCTCTTCATTAAATATGTGCCACATAAGCAAACTTGTATTGGAGTGTGTGATGTTACTCCTAAGTTCCTGCCCATTCTGACCAGCCTTACTCCACTCCGTAGTAGTACAGTACATGGAGAGAAAATTATGTACTTGATTGCAGTTACCACGCCCTAATTAATTGAGCATTAAACCAAACGCGTCTAAAGTCTCTCTGGTGGTGGAAATGCATTGAGAGAAATGCATCATAATGAAGCGCGCCCTGTAAACTATGACGGAGGGAGGAGTAGTATGAAGGTTCAAAACCAAGTACGCGTGTGGCCAGTCGGTCAACGCACCTCCTCTTGGCATATCACTGACATGTGGGACAAGAGTGTGAGCAAACCGATCTCAATTGACGGCAAAGAACCAAACCGTCGTTCCTTGAGAGAGACGAGGAGAGAGAACACACAGACAGGCTAGCACGGAGGCCAAGATATATTCGAGCATGGTTGGTTGATCTATATCATTCATTACATGTTGGGCTGCCGTTTTCCGCCCTTCTCCGGAATAAACGCGTACTTTATCAGAGATAAAAAATAAGAGTACAGACGCTCCACCATGCTGTTCTAGTAGTAGTACTACTCGTACTACTGCGCTTGGCTCTTCACCTCTTCGTGAAGTCGAACAATGATGGTACTCCGCATGTTGGGTACTACAGTGTATGCCTCTGACAATCTGACACCGAATGGACTGATGCATGTCCACCGAGGGTAGGTTGCACTAGTCAAAAGGCATAAGCGAGCTTCACCTTGTCCTGCAAGCTTCTCCTCGTTTTGTGGGTTGACGAGACACACCAAAAAGTAGTGATAGTCCATACTCCCTCCTTTTCGGTTAATATGGCTTAATATTTTTTGCGGGTAAATGAGAGAGCTTTATTCATATATAAGCATTCTTAGGACGATCAGCCAAGACACTGGCCACTAGGAAGTGAGGTACCCCGCAAAAAAAGAAGTAGGAAGCGAGGTGTTTCATCAACCCAGCTCTCGGCCACATTCAAAGTGCAGCAAGCACGGTTCACACGAAGATGCGCCACAAGGTTTGCTGACCTGTTTACATGCTGAATAACAAAAAAATAGGAAATATTACTGAGCGCTACTATTTGTAACAGGATATGAGCCAGAATTAAGCAAGAATTGTGGCGAGTGTTCCATGCAATCAACTTCCATTATCACATGCGAGAACCCTCGAAGAGAACCAAATGTGTTGAAGATTGCTTTATCACATTTTAAAATTATAATAAGAGTGCATACGCTCCTCCATCCGGTTCCAAGTACTAGTACGTACCTTTATAGACTATAGTAGTAGTACTAGTAAACTTTGCGCTTGCTTGTACGCCTATTCGGGAAGTCGAACAATAATAGCACTAGTAGTATAGTGTATGCTTCTGGCGAGGGAGAGCTTGCATTAGTCAAAAGTTTCTCCTTGTCCTGCGAGCCACCGTGCGCGACTTTCTCCTCGTTCGGCAAGTTGACGGGACACAACAAAGTAATGCTAATCCATACTGCCTCCTCTCCAGTTAATATGGCTTAATTTCAAACGAGATAAATACACTATCTGTCACTGTATATTTGTAAAAATACGGTCAGTGGACTTCATAATACGCTCATTGCGCTCGGTCTATATATTTTCCGGTGTTCATACGGTCACTAGCTCACCCTGACTGAGTATGTGTGTGCATACACGTGTAGATTGAGCACTTGAGCGTGACCGTGTGTGTTCTGTCGTGTGCTCGGACATGCATGCATTAGGGCGTCGCACGCGTTTTTGCGTCCATGTGTACGTGTGACTGTTGCATACACGTAGGGGGAGTACATGTAGGGGCCACTAAGGAGTAGTCAAATCACACAGTAAGTTAGTCAGAAGAAGCAACCATCATTTCACTCTTGAATGACACGTACGCAATATAAAATGGTTGATATGGAGAGAAAAAGAAAACCACTATATATACACTAGTAGGAGCCTAAGCTACAAGCCTCCTTGCTTAGGTTGCTCTCTTCACAAGCATAGAACGACGGGCCTGTTCCCGTAGCTGGGGGAAGGGAACAATGTTCTGCGTAGACGCGGTCGACGTCGGCGAGGAAGAAAACCCACAGTCGGTGCGTCCCTATCGAGGGTCACCGCGGTATGGGCCGATGCCGCGTCCTAACCGCCCTTCTAGTTATAGCCCGACGTCCCAGGTAGTCCATCTTCCTTTTGGAGATGGCTTACTCCACTGCCGTAGCTCCATCTCCATGTCGATCTTTCTCTACTTCTACCGGCTTCTACTTGTGATGAGTTTGTGTCTCATGAACTAGTGCCAGTACTATTATTCTAATCACACTTCTTCAATATCTTTGCCATCAGGGATGCTCAAGTCGATTTTAGTGGAACTGCACAAAAGCATCGTATGATCCGAGGGTGTCAGCCGTCTTTCCTTCGACAGGTTCTACCTGGCCAGGAAATTAAATCATGTTTAGGGTTTAGGGTTCAAGTCGTAGTGACCCCATCAGTAGTTTTTCTTTCGTACACGCTCTCACAACTTTTTTCTTTAGTTGTGAAGTAAATATTGGCTATGATATGTGAATCATTGAGATGCATCAGCATGCGTGTTAGTTTTCATTTGTATTTGATGGAATGTTGTAACGGGGCAACCTTGGAATAGGAATGAAAATTGAGTGGAAAAGTTTCCGTTTTTCTGGAGAAAAAATGGAAACGGAGAGAAACCAACGTTTCGTTTCGTTGGATCGCGCCATCGAGCAAAACCAACGTTTAAATCACGTCTGTCGTGCTCGTGTCTCACCCTCCTCCACGGCTCGACCCCACACAGTCGCTCGGCATGCCACTCACCACAAACCGAGTATACGATAACTTTCCCGCCTGCTTGTCAATGGATCGCGCCATCGAGTACTAGCACTATTGGAAGAGATTGACGAGTTGGGGGAGGACAGCTATCTGTAGCACGGACTCCCAAGAACTTTTTACATGCATGT
This sequence comes from Triticum urartu, assembly GCF_056163025.1. Lineage (NCBI taxonomy): Eukaryota > Viridiplantae > Streptophyta > Magnoliopsida > Poales > Poaceae > Triticum > Triticum urartu. Next base: position 521,326,413 of record NC_141873.1, on the reverse strand, counting down.
TGTAGCCGGCTATTGCGAACTTTGAACGCGGAGCAGTTGCGTGCACCCGGAAGCGGCGCGGGCGACGCTCTCTCGGCCGGCGCGCCGCTTCAATGCCAGCGCCAGTGAGAGGTCGCGTCCGCTCTGGCCAGGCATGAATGCGGCACTGACCGTTTCGGGCGGGAAGCATGCGCGGGTGATGAAGAGGGTTCGGGTTGGTCAGGACCGGCCGTGGCAGCGGTCCGGACGTGCGCAAACAAGAGATGATGTACGTTAATATTGCTGCGTATATAATTAACAACATAAATAATGTGCTAGTTGGACAAATATGATTGGAGATGGAGATGGAAATGGAATTTTACGTAAACACGGATATGCATGTCTATGTCTATGTGTGTGTGCGCGACGACTCTCGCGACCTGGAAGCGGGGGCGTGTTTTTGACTGAGTTTTCTTTCTTGGTATGTTAGAAAATCAGTTTGTCTAATTCACATATAGATATTATTTAAGGATATCACATCTAAGCTCCCACAAGTATATAATGTAGCAACAAGAAACAAAAAAAACTAGGAAAAAAATAAGACCACAAACAGAGTGGACATCAACTTAGATGTGACATAACTATGTCACATCTAGATGTGTCCTAGACAGACCCTTAAAAAATTGTCTGCCAGTTTTCATTTCTTTTTACTCCATTATAGCCTCTTGTTTGATAGAGTTTCTCGCGTCTCGCTCTCTCACCCTCTCCATATCAAAACAAGATGACAGTGTCCACTCTATATATCTCTCTCCTCACCGGTGGTCACAGATCCGGCCGAATCCCGTCCGCTGCGGGAGGTGAGGAGGTGCAGCGTTGACGTTGTCGCCGTCGGCGACGGAGGAAGCCGGTGCGCACAGTCCTCTCGGAGCCGGCGCTGGCGCGGACAAAGATCCTCTGCGCCCTTGTTCGTTGCCGTCGTGTGGGCAGATCCCGCCCGCCTAAATGACATCTCGCCCACCTCAGGTATAACTTCTTGTACTGGTCCAGCTCCCCAGGTCGCTGCGTGCAGGTTTTCTTCTATGCGACTACTCCCCAGCTCCCCATGCATAGTAGCTAGGGTTCGTCGGCTGGTCCAACATCACCTACTAGTAATACTATTATAGAGGAAATGCCACTCGAAAAGTTGTCCTGATTTATGCCTCGGTGGAGGTATACATGTTGTTTCGACAAAAAGTACATGGTGGTTGTGCGGTCATTGTCCATATCGTGGTAGTCCTGTCACTGGTTAAATGAAGAAATGCTTTTTTTCTTGGGTATCCTGGTTTAGTTCCCATCAAGATAATTATGATGCTTCTGTTTGTTGGTGTACTTTTCATTAATTCTTATTGACAATTGAGATGTCATTGCTAACCATTTTTTATATTTTTGGAAACAGCGATGCATGTCCCCATACCCGGGCATGTATGTCTTCCTCAATTTTAGTGGAACTGCACAAAATTGGATGGCCATTATTGTTCCGCCTCACCGTCCTCTGCCACGTGGTTCTTCCTTCCTCGAGCTTGATTACTGAGAAGAAACAGACCACAGTGAGGATTTGTCGAACTTCATAGGTGCCTCACCCAAACTTGATGCCAAATGGATGATGCATCACCACGATGACCAATCGATGCTCATGGTTGCGCCTCATGGTTGCGTCGGCTGGTGAAGCTGATCAATTTTTGACGAAAAACAAGCTGTCTTCCATCAGTGCTCTTTGCTTGTTACGCACAAAGATGATATCCTCCGCCAGTTCACCTTGGTTGCGTTGGAGACGCATTCGTCTTTCACGTTGGTGCAATTTTATCACACAATTGGCTATTAACCAAATGTTTCCTCGAAGAAGGATCGACGTTGGTACTAAGAGCATAAGTTTTGTATTGATTTCTAAGCCTTCTCACAACTTTGTCTCCAGCTCCCCTGTAATTTTATTTGTCCAGCTATTAACTTTGATTTAAAAAATGGTGTGGACTAAAAACCCGGATGGATGTAGTAGCCCACCATTTTTATTTACTCCGCATATTAGATTTGACTGAAGTCAAACTTTGTAATACTCTCAAACCTTTCCGATAATTGAAATTAAATTTCTTTATTTGTACACGCTCTCACACGTTTCCGATAATTTGGCGCATGTGTGGTTGTTCACTTAAGGGAGGGTAGTGTACCACACATGAAGGACAGGAAGTGCGACAAGGACGCGTGGGCGTGGATCGTTAGTTCATTGGAAGTTGTACTAGTTTTCTTCACTGTACATTAAATAAAGAGTTTCATTTCATACTTACACAATTTAAAACGATTACTTTAGAGAGAATAAGAAAACCACTCCACTATATATTAGTCGTATACATGAGAGTACTATGGGGACGCAGCTTCATTGACTTAGTGCACCTGCCTTTGGATTTATGACAGGTGGGCCCAAAATGTGGCTGGCTCACCTGTCATACAGCCAAAAGCAGGTGCAGTGAAGGCACCGGAGCTCATTTCGTACTACAGTAGTATATATATAAGCGGGAGCCTCAGCGCTTGTTCGCTAGGGTTTGCACTCTCCACACGCTCGCCACACTACATATATGTTACACGCTGGAGGCTCAGCGTTCATTTGCTAGGGTTTGCTATATTCACAGTCTCTCACCCTCTCTTCACCAGATCTAAAGAAGACTGTGTTGGCCTCTTGTCTCTCTCTCCCCCCTCACAGCTGGTGAAGGAGGCGTCTATTTCCCATCGCACCGGGAAGGGAGGAGGTGCAGCATTCACTCTATCGCCTTCGACGAGGGAGGCAATACACTGCCGGCTGCGCTGTTCTCTTTCACCCAGTGCCTATGCGAGAGGGACACCGACCCCTTCTTCCTCGCTGACGTACATAATGTGGGCAGATCTGACCTCCCGCCGCATTCCTTTCCACACCCCGACGACCCTAAGTTATAAGTTTCTTTGAAACCGTCGTTGCTCTAGCTGCATGTGGATCTTTTTCGATATGTAGTCGAATCTAGGTCTTGGTTCAAAGTGGAAAGAAGGATGCGGTGGGCTGGAGAAAGAATCTAGGACGTGGTTCAATGAGGAAAGGAGGGGCGGAAAGTAGTATAGACTGGCTATCCAGTCGCTTTGTAGGCCGAAAAGGGAAAAAGGGGGTAACCTAGTACACACATCTGTAAGGAACCGATCTCTTTGTAGAAAAGGGAAAGAAACTTGGGGGTCGGGTAGTTTGTGCACGACTAGATTTGTTGCCCTCACATAGGAAGAAGGTTCAAAGAGAACAAATATGGGACAAACGCATATATGCTTCTTGGCTACATATTATGCATCACCCATTTATAGGTGTGGACGCACATGGTGCTGGCATGTCCCATGCAGCTATTTTGATGTTGTTAATCTAAGAATGCCGCCGGAAAATTGAACAATGCCACTGTTAAAAGTAAATTACATTTTTTAACGAATGTTGTTTCAAGAGAATGTTTCTGTTAATATGAATCAATGCAACCGTTTTAGAAATGCTACTGTCCTACTTTGTTTTCCATCCAACATAAGTTAGATGCTTCTTTCTGCCACCGTTTGTTTCAACCTCCTTTATCGGCAAGTAATCGTTTCCTTTTTGCCTCTGTTAAAACAGGGGTATTGATTCAACTTGTTGCTATTGCGACATTTTGCTTCGCTACTCGAAACACTTATGTTTTAAGAGTGTTTTGTGCAGTTCAACTTGAATGTCACACTGGTGACTTTGCTTAATTTTTGTGGAACTGCACAAAAGGAGATCGAGATTTGTTTCCAGTCTTCGTGGCGAGTTTTTTCAAATCTTGGTCTCAACCACATGATGTGTAGTGTGCTTTGAGATGTTGTGCTACTTGTTTTGGTACTGTTTTAAATAAATGTTGAATTGAAGCTATTGTATTGCTGTCTTTTCCCATTAAGTAGTGAACAAAAATGGGACCAAACCAGACATGATGCTTGTTGCTTTGTTACAACAAATTCAGCATCACCCCCTTTATAAGCCAGTAATTGATGCCACTCTCAGAATTAACTACTGAATCTTATTTCAAAACTGCAACACTTGTTAGGGATTGGCGGGATTACCATTTTTGTGGCCGCATGTTTCATCCTCCTTTATTAGCCAGTAATTGATTCCTCTTTTACCTCTGTTTAAACAGGGATATCTATTCAACTTGTTGCTATTGCAACATTTTGCTTCGCTACGCGAAACACTTTGCTTGATTTCAGTGAAACTGCACAAAACGAGATTGGATTTCCTATTCGTGTTGGCAGATTCATATTTTATCTTGTCTGTCTCATGAAAGGTCAGTACAGGCCTTCATCCACATGATTGTGCAGTGTGCTTTGAGATGTTGTGCTACTTGTCTTGGTACTGTTTTAAACAAATGTTGAATTGAAGCTATTGTATTGCTGTCTTTTCCCATTAAGTAGTGAACAAAAATGGGACCAACCCAGACATGATGCTTGTTGCTTCGTTACAACAAACTTTGCATCACCACCTTTATAAGTAGATGGAAGCACATACTGTTGTTGCGCCCACTCTCCCCTGGAACTATTTATGCTTTTCGTTAATCTAATGCCGCTGGTAAAATTAAGCAATGCCACTCTCAGAATTAATTAACTACTGAATCTTAGTTCAAAACTGCAGCACTTATTAGGGATTGGCGGGATTACCATTTTTGTGGCCGCATGTTTCATCGTCCTTTATTGGCCAGTAATTGATTCCTTTTTTGCCTCTGTTAAAACAGGGATATCTATTCAACTTGTTGCTATTGCAACATTTTGCTTCGCTTAAATTTGGTGGAACTGCACAAAATGAGACCGGATTTCCATATATGTGTTGAGATCTCCTTGAGATCTTCCTCACGAGTTGGTTCAAATCTTGGTCTTGAATGGTCAGTACCGACCTTCCTCAGAATTAACTACTGAATCTTAGTTCAAAACTGCAAACACTTGTTAGGGATCGGCAGGAGTACCATTTCTGTTAGGGATCGGCCAGAGTACATGTTTAAGAAATGTATTGTTCAGATAATGTCTCTGTTATTATATATCAGTTACAGAATTACAGTGTTTTACAAATGGTACTATCCTGCTTTGTAGTTCTTTCTACATGTTTAACCAAGGTATTGTTAAGATAATGTCTGTGTTAAAATGAATCAGTCGCATTGTTTTAGGAATGATACTTTTCTGCTTTTTCGTTCTTTATACATGTTGAAACAAGGCATTGTTAACATAATGTCTCAGTTAATATGAATGAGTCACACTGATTGAGAATTGCTACTCTCCTTCTTTGTTTCCCATTAAGATAAGGTAGATCAGTAGATGTTTTTCTTCTGGGAGTACAAGTCATCAACCATTATTTCTCAGTAATTGTTTCCCTTATACCTTTTGTTGCTTACAGGGATATCAAAATTAAAGCTTGGTTTTATTCCGACTTTGATTTTAGTTCAACTGCACAAAAGGAGCCAATGTGTCCAAGGCAAACTGCTGCATTATTGGGTCCAGTTGGTCGTTCCACTTTGCAGAAAGAAGCAGTCACTGTTTGCGCTACATTATAGAAGGAATGACCGAGAAGCTTTACAGAGTATTAGGCCTTCCGCTATGTAGGCCAAAAGAGGTGTCAATTTCTCCTTTTCTTAGTTTGGCACCGAATCCCTCCATTGCTTCAGCCGGTGCCATAAATATTAGACATCGGTGACATGACTAGTCTGCAGAGACCATTAGAAATTTAACAACACATGGAGTGCCCTGGGCAAAAAGTGCCCAAACAAGTACAAGAAGCGACAGGACTCCACGATCATAGGCATTACATATTTTGAATGGGAAAAGCTTGTCAAAGTTTGATCATTGATGTTAGCAAGAAGACGTTAGTTCAATATATTGGAATTGGAAAACCTTGTCAAAATTTGCTCATTGATGTTAGCCAGAAGACATGCATTTGATATTTTTGGGTGGGACGCCCTTGCTGTGAGCAGCATCGAGTGTTTTTTCCTATTCCTGTGTTCAGTTTAGAAGTAAATAGTTACTCTGTTGAGATATTCCTGTGTTAAGAGTTTGTTCTGAATATTGTCTATGTAATGCCAGGCCTTGTGTTTGATTGCAAAGTTGAGCTTGGAATGTTGTGGCATGCGGCATCACGAGCTGTTCACCGTGCCATCTGAGAATAATGCTTCGTATTGTTTTGCATGTCGATCTAATGCTAGTGATTTGCTTGTTAAGAAGACCATCCTCCTCTGTTGTTTCCATGCTTAAGAAGTTCATCGTCTGATGTTTCATTCATAGCCTATACGACAAGTCGGGTAGGTTAGACGTGAAACCATATGATCTTCCGACCAACTCATGATATTATCCGTGATTGGATCGTCGTTTTCCAACCAAAACCGCTTGTAAAACTTACGCTTGTAAATTAAAGCAGATGGTATCGGGCGAAGGCGCTTGGTTGGTCGATTTCGACTAGTAAAATATTGGAAGTACTTCACACATGATAAAAATGCTAAACGACACTCGGACGATTGCTAATCCAGTCGTTAGCTGATGTTTCAGCCTTGCCCATGGATGGCATGATACGCACGTCGGGCATGTATCGTCTGGTAATGTCGTCCATATAGCAGTGCTCATAAAATATACACTGGTCTCTCAAATTAGACGCATAACCCGCTGGTTTTACTTATAGACCTCGGGCCCTCGGTTTCATTACGCCTGTATTTTACGCGTTGTTTCCGATGACGAGTAAATTACACTTGTATGTTAATACAGGTTTGAAATAAACCAGAGCTCCTAAGCGCGGCCTTACCGTTTCATGCCGTCTCAGTTTCTCGAAGGTGCTCATAGTTGTCCGATGATCCTGGCTTCCTGAATGAGCAGCGGGCACTGTATCAGACCATCTGTAGGGCCCGCGAGGCCCCCTCCATTTTCCTTCGAGTTGTTGCGCTCGTCGTGCCGCCGAGCATTGTTAACATCGTCAACGAACATGAGGATTCAGCAGATGACTTTATTTTAACTGGGTGACACTAGGGACCCACTAGGGCCATAGCCGTACGTACGCAAGTGCCTCCTTATTATGTACAACTATATTTTTTTGCTTTCTCCTGGTTTCCTGACATCATGGTCCCACACCATTGTCAACCTATGTAGTCAATATAAACGAGATAATTGCACAAGGTGCGGCCGACAGCTGGGACCAAGTAGCTCGAGCAGTATTTGTGTTTTTGAGGCGTGAGCACTGCAGAGTTTTTCTTGGCAATGATTTCGTTGTGTTGTTCAGAGGAGAGCAGGGTATTAACTGGGCGTGCTGTGGCCCGTCTAGCCCAGGCCAGATATCCAGCCCAGATACTAATTTTTCCAAGATGAAAATGGCTAGCCCAGGTATACGTCTTTTTAAGGAATACCCAGGCAAGGTCAACTTGTTATTCTCCGCCCCGCTAGGCTGCAAATCTTTCCTAGGAGGGATGCATTAGGCTTAATAGGAAAATGGGCTTTAAAAATAATAAATGGGATGTAATTATAAAAACTAGGCAGTAACTATAAAAAATGCACGAAACACGAAATTAGTTTATAAAATATTATTTATGGATTTTGAAAATCTTAAATTTTCATTGTTGCGCGCGCAATGTTTCGTTGGATTTTTACGTAATACAAATTTATATTTAATATGACTAGAAATTTCGGGATAAAAACATTTCGGAGCCGATCAAAATGTGGGAAATTTTATTGAATTCTGTCTTCAACGGTTGGTTGAAATTATTAATCATTGTCCTAGCTAGAAAATGGGTTGTACTTTTAACAAACTGTAAATGGGCTGTTGTAAATTCCATTAGAATTCAAAAATGGGTTGTACATTCTTACAAAACGCAAATGGGCTATAAGTTCTCCGCCACACACTTGTGGGCCTACTAAGTGACGCGTCCCCTGAAAAAACAAGTTGACGCGTATGCAAGGCTTTGCCAACTTATTATAGTCAACACACGGTTCTAGCAGCAGTGGCCGTTGGATGTCTATCCAACGGATGTCGTGCTTCTTCAATCTCGGATATTCTTAGCTTTGGCCGCCCAAAAATGATTCCTCCCCCTGACATCTGGGGCGCACCGTTTTGGAGGCTGACCTATGGGCCTACTAAGTTGGAGCATACCAAGGGCTTTGTCAACTTAGTCAATATAAACGATTCTAGATTCAGTGACAGTATCATGTCCATCCAATGGCCGTAGTGCTTCTTCGACCTCTGGTCTTCTTGGTCCAGCTGCCCAAAGCAGCGCCGGTCGTGCCGCCTGCTCCTGCCTCTCGTGGCCGGCTGTGCTGCCGCGGAGGCCTCACCGCCCCTATACTACTCTCACCGCTGGCCAGGCCATCCCTCCACTCACCCACACCCGCTGTTATTCTGTGGCGACGGCAGCCTCACACCGTAGCCGAACCAGTGAACCCTCGTACTCCTCTCCGCATGGTCTTCCTCTGCTGCGTCTTCCCCGGCTCTGCGTCGTCCCCTTCCTAGGCCTCGCCATCGTCCAGACCACCGCCCTGGTGCTCTCGGCGCGGCATGGTCAACGACCGACTTCCATCGAAAGAGTACTGTATGTGGAGAGGCTGACAGCTGGGTCCAGGCGGCCGCAAGGAAGTGCCTCCTTATTATGCGAAAAATAATTATCCCTCCACCTGATAGCAGGGACCCACCTGACGGGCCACCTTATTTCGTGAAAAAAACGTTTCCCCCTTGACTACTGGGACCCACCGGACGGGCCAGCGTATTTCGTGAAAAAAAGTTCCCCCCACTGTCAGCTCGGACCCACCGGAAGTGCCTCCTTATTACGCACAGAAAAATGAATACTCCCCCTGCTAGCTTGGACCCACCATGGTGGGAGGCTGACTTGTGGGCCTACTAAGTTGACTGGGACGGGGGCCTTTGTCAACTTTAGTCAATATGAACGATTCTAGCTCCAGTGATCGTACGATGTCCATCCAACGGCCGTAGTGCTTCTTCAACCTCTGGTCTTCTTGCCATCGCTGGCCAGGCCCTGCGGCGACGGCAGCCTCACACCGCAGCCGAACTAGTGAACCCACGTACTCCTCTTCGCGCGGGCGTCCACTGTCGTGTCTTCCCTGGCTCCCCGTCGTCCCCTTCCTAGGCCTCGCCGTCGTCCACCGCCCTGGTGCTCTCGGCGCGGCATGGTCAACGTGGTCAAGGAACGACTTCCATCGGACGTGGACTGTACGTGGAGAGGCTGACAGCTAGGTCCACGGCCGCAGCAAGGAAGTGCCTCCTTATTACGTGCAAAATAATTATTCCTCCACCTGACAGCGGGGACCCACCGGACGGGCCACCGTATTTCGCAAAAACAACATTTGCCCCTGATTGCTGGGACCCACCAGCTACATCTTCGCACGCAAGGAAGTGCGTCCGAGCAAAAAAATGATTCGCCCCCAGACTGTTGGGACCCACCAGCTACATCTTCGCAGGCAAGGAAGTGCCTGACAGTTGGGACCCACCTGGTCGAAGCGTACGTAGCGTTGTCATTCTGGTCGCGAATGTGTACGTACATATACACTGGTGGATGTAGAGGCGCGCACGTGTCGTAGTAGAGGCGCGCACGTAGCATGTACACGTACGTACAGTGGCCAGGGTGCAAGAAAGAAAATACGACCACGTATGTGTACATACGGGTGGGGTCTCGAACGCCTACTCGCGCATACGTACGGCTAGGGCTCGTGTACATGGCTGGGTCGGAACGGAGAAACAGCGTCGTCGTCGTGTTCATGGGGAGGCAACGGAATGCGTCGTGTTCATGGGGAGGCAATGGAATGCGTCATGTTCATCGGGAGGCAACGGAATGCGTTGTGTTCATCGGGAGGCAACGGAACGCGTGGAGCCAACCGGCTGGGCCGGAACGGAATGTGTGGTCGTGTTCATCGGCAGGGCTTGGACGGAACAGGCGATGGAAACGAGGCCTGGCGTACTGCAGAACGGAGGAAACGGACCTCCTACGTTCGGAACGGGGTCCTGTTGATCGGGAGGGGTCTGGCGTATTGCAAAACGGAGGAAACAGACCTCCTACGGTCGAAACGGGGGTCCTGTTGATCGGGAGGGGTGTGGCATAGCGCAAAACGGACGAAACGGACCTCCTACGGTCGAAACGGGGGTCCTGTTAATTGGGAGGGGTGTGGCGTACCGCAAAACGGACGAAATAGACCTCATACGGTCGAAACGGGGGTCCTGTTCATCGGGAGGGCTGTGGCGTACCGCAAAACGGGACTCCACGGGATACTGTTCATCTCCACCGTCGACCCCCTCCAGCCTCCACGAGCTACTGTTCATCCACCGTCGACCTCCTCCAGCCTCCACCTGCGACTGTTCAACCACGGGCTCCTGTTCATCCAGCCTCCACCACGTGCTACTCCACCGGCTACTATTCAACTAGCCCTCTCCACGGGCTCCTCACTACTAGGAAAAACCTTATACACAAAAGTTTCTCAGTAGCGTGGTCTAAAAAGAGGCGCTACTGCTAATTAGTAGTAGCGAGGGGCATAAAAACCGCCCTACTACTAAGTTGATAGTAGTAGCGAGGGGTATAAACCCACGCTGCTACTAAGTGATCTCCAGTATGCCCCCGGGACAGGCAATAGTAGTAGCGAGGGGCATAAAACCTGCGCTACTACTAAGTAAGTAGCAATAGCGCAGATAAGACCCCCATGCTACTACTAAGCACCTCGGCCCGATCCACTCCCATCCCACCACTCTCTCTCTCTCCCTCATCCTAAAAAAACTCTCTCCCCACGATCCATTCCACGGCACCTGTTCCTCGGTCCACTCCAACCATGCCGCCGCCCCCACGATCTCTTCGCCGCCACCCCCACCCACGGCGTCCGGTTCCGGCGAGCACCGGCCGCGGGAAACACTCCGCTCCTCCCTCCCCTCCACACCCTGATCCAATAAAATCGCTTCCTCCCCTCGTCGACCACTTCAGCTTCGACGACGATGGCGCCGCCATCCACGTCCTCTGCGACGCCGACTCGGCCGCGCAGCGACAGCAGCAGCTGCCGCGAGCTCGCGAGCCTCGTCGCCGATGTCACACCCTAGCTAGTTCAAGCATTAGAGTGTACATCTTGTTTAAATTCCTTTTAAAATTGAAATGGGGATGACAGAAACCCCAGCACCCCCCTGGAAACAACTAGGGTTTACTAAAAACTTTTTCAATGAACCTGAAATGCCCTTCTAAAAAGCCCACCCTTTTTGTTTTGGGTTAAAACCTTTGACAAAAATGGTGCACATTTTTCTAGGGCATCAAAGTTCATTCGATTAATCCTTATGGTATTTGCATTTGGGCATTTAAATGCTATAAAATATTTTAAATGCTCAAATATTTCTGCAAATAAGTGCGGGCTGTTGGAAATAATCTAAACAGAGCCTATGATTTATTTCAGGATTTTTGTAAGTGCCTAAGTATTTTTAATAAAGCCGCAAACTTACAGAAAAATAGAAAAACAGAAATAAAAGAGGAGCAGGAAACTTACCTGGCCGCAGCCCACCTGGCAGCCCACCTGGCCGGCCCAGCATTGTGCCGGCCTGCGCCAGCCAGCTGCTTCTCCCTCGCCAGGCAGGCACAGAGGTGACGCTGGCGAGCACGAGCTCGCCACGGCGTCAGCTGCTTGTCGCCCGCGAGGCCAAGACACCTGGGCGAGCTCCATGTCGCCGCCCCGACCCCGTGGACATCTCATTGGCCCCTGCATCTCTCCCTCGCTCCCCCGAAGCCATGGCCGATGCAGCCGCCGTCGTCTTGCCGCTGTAGCCGCAACCACCATCGTCCCCGTGTCACCCCACCGTGCCCACGAGCACCGCAACATCTCCCTCGACCTCCTCGACAACCCATGAGGCCTCGGACGCGCTGCAACGCCGCCACCGCTGCCGTTCCCCTCGTCGGTCACCAGAGATCGTCGTTGGCGTTTTGCCGCCTCCCAAGCTTCCCCGAGCCCGCTTCGACGCCCGTTGCACTCACCGTGAGCTTCTCTCTCTTCTCCCCCTAGCCACGTCGCTCGAGCTGCCCTCTAACCCCGTTGGCCATCACGACCGAGAGCTCGGCTCCGCCGGCCATGTCGCCGCCATGGCCACAAGCGCGTAAGCTCGATTCCGAGCACGTCACCACACTCACCACGTTCCCAGGAGCCTAACGCACCACTCCCCGCACCTCGCCGTGCCCCGTAGCTTCGGGTTCATCCTCGCCCGAACTTCGGCGACCGCCAAGGTCATCGCCGGCGTCGTTCCTGGCCTCCCCAAGCTCCACTTTCTCCACCAAACGACGCGGCTCGCTCCCCGCGTCACATAGCTGCTCTCCGCCGTCGATTTGGTCACCGGAGACGCAAAACCGAGCCCCTCCGCCGCGTCTGTCGTCGCCAGCGTCAAGCCGCCGGCGAGTTGACCACGTCTGTCCCGTGTGGGCCCAGGTTGAGCCCCCCCCTGAGTCTATGACAGGTGGGGCCGGTCTGCTAACCAGTTTAGGATTAGTCTTAACTAATTTTAATTAGTTTAGACACTGACATGTGGGCCCAGGCCCCACTACAGCTAATTAGTGTTAATTTAATTCTGATAATTAGCTGAGTCACTGACAAACAGGGCCCACTAGTCACGTTTGACCTAGCCGACCCAGTTGACCGCTGGCGTCACACCTATGTCATGCTGACGCATTAATTTAATTACTAGAATTATTCTTATATAGGAAATTCCAAAAAATAGCTAAAACTTCTAAAAATCATAGAAAATCAACCATAGCTCCAAATGCAAAGATTTATATATGAAAAATCATCAGAAAAATTCAATCTATCCATCTGTAATGGTTTCATGCATGAAAAAACAAGTTAACCTTGCTGTTTAAGCAGAATAAGGTAATGCACTAATAAGGCCATGTTTAATGAGCTAACATTTGAATCTTTGATTCAAATGAGTTCATCCCCTTCTGTTTTAGCTTGCATTAGGCCAAGACACTTTCATCTTGCCATGTCATAGCATGCATCATATTGTTGCATATTGCCATGTGTTGATTATGTTCGGTGTGTTTTTCGTGGTAGGTTCTGCCTCCGAGGATAACCCCGAGTATCCGTCTGAAGGGCAGTACCCTACTACCACTACAACAGGCAAGCAACCCATTGATCATTCTGATACAAACCCATGTTCTCACTTCTTCTCTTGTTTACTGCATTAAGACAACGCGATTCAAACTGCTGTTTGCTACGGTAGTTGAACCCTTATCCTCTGCAGGACCTGTCATTGCCACAGTAACTAGATGAAACCCACTAGCATGTGTAGGAGTTGATTGAGCCATGTATGTGATTCCTACCTTGCTATGCCTGCTATGCTTAGAGTTGTGTCAGGTCTGGTTCATCTGGGTGATGGGCTAGAGTGATATGATTATGTCAGTAATGTGAGGGATGTGTTGAACATGTTTTGGTAACGGTATCGATGAGAGGCCATGTATGAGTACATGGTGGGTTGTTTCATTGAGGCCATCCATAAGAACTGAGATCTGTATGCGTGATTTAAGATTCAGTTACTACCACACATTGGGCCCTGAAATATGACCCCGCTCGACTTACTGACCCATCTCGTCCTCTGTCCAGGAGTTGCAACTAGTTTCTGGTGTTTGTAGGTTATGTGTATGCGGCCGTGCGTAGCGCTGACCCTAGGGGTGGGCTATGATGCGGTAGATACACTGGTGAGGACACCCCGGCCGGATTTCCTTGCGGATGGAACTTGAATAGGCCATAAACTTGGACTAGAGACTTGTGAGGTTAGTCAGGTCGTGGTCTACAGCCACGTCGGTTTTTGCTTGAAGTCTGCTGAGCACACATGTCGTGTGCAGACGCTAAGTGGTGGAAACATGTGTGACGAAGTAGACCCCTGCAGGGTATAAAACTATTTGAATAGCCGTGTCCGCGGTAAAGGACTACTTGGTTGCCTATACAGTTCATAGACAAGTTAATGGTTACTACTAAAAGACTCAGCATAAGTGTGAGTACCAAGGATGGCCCTCTCGTAGGATGACGAGGGAGGATCCCCAGTGGAGTATTGTGTTGGTGAGTACTGGACTCGTGTGCAAAAACTATTTCACTAGTGGAGTTCCGTAGGATAGCCTAGCCAAGAGTCAAAGCTGGCTTGCTGCAATAACCCCACCACCTTCTTGAGAATGAGCATGTATAGTAGGTTCTGTTGTAAGACTTGCTGAGTACCTTTGTACTCATGTTTGCTTAATTACTGTTTTCAGACGACAACACCGCCCCCTCCGATGGGTTCTACGTAGACCGTGACATCAACGAGTGACTAGCCACCCAGGTGGTGATCCTGGCCATGGAGGGCCCTATGTAGATAGACAGGCTTCGGAAGCCTTCTTGCTTTCAAGTGTCTGTACTCAGACTATTTACTTCCGCTAGTGCTTGTATGCTTGTATGACTTGAGTGTCGTGTCATGTGACCCCTATCTGTATGAACATATTATGTATGACTCTTTGGAGCCTTTAAATAAAGTACTTGAGTTGTAGTGTTTTGTTGTGATGCCATGTTGTATGTACTCATATCGGGCATATTGTGTGTATGATTGAAATGCTTGGTATGAGTGGGATCTGACAATCTAGTGGTTTATCCTTGGCAGCCTTTCTTATGGGGAAATGTAGTCTAGTGTTCCTCGATCCATAGTAGTCCGCTACAGCCCGGTTCACCGGAGTCCTGTTAGCCCAGCACTACTATTCAGGACACTTGATTGGTCGACATGTGTTTCACTTCGTTCCTATGTCTGTCCCTTTGGGGAAATGTCACGCGGTGACATCCGGAGTCCTGCCTAGCCTGCTACAGCCCGGGTTCCCCGGAGTCCTGTTAGCCCAGTGCTACAACCCGGATTCACTCGCTGATGACCGACATGCTCGATGTGATTCATGTATGCCTGTCTCCATAGGTCTGTGCCGCTTTGGGTTCACGATTAGCCATGTCGGCCCGGGTTCTCTATCATATGGATGCTAGCGATACTATCATATACGTGAGCCAAAAGGCGCAAACGGTCCCGGGCCATGGTAAGGTGACACCCGTGGGATACCGTGCGTGAGGCCGCAATGTGATATGAGGTGTTACCGGCTAGATCGATGCGACTTGGAATCGGGGTCCTGACAGCGTTGGCATCAGAGCAGGACTGCCTGTAGGTTTGTTGAGCCAAACTGGTCGATGTCGAGTCTAGAAATGCTTTAGTTATATGTAGGGGAATTGATTGTGGGAGGGAACGTAAGGCTCTTTTACTCCTTTACCTTATGCCCTCTGATTTGAGTCATTCTCTTCTCATTCAATGTGGGTTAAAGACTAGGCTCTCTTCTTCTATCAGGTTCACGTGTTACTAATCCATAGTAGCTCATAGGGTTGTTGTTACAAGCCCCAGTTCAGTTTCTACTATTTCTAGTATGTTGCTAGTTGAATCAGAACCTTGATATGATATTGTTGAGTGGTATTGCAAACTGTTGTGAATGTCTCAAATCTTTTTCTGAGCATTTACAGCCGTTATGCTGTCCAATTTTCCCTAGAAATTCTAATGTCTTTGTATTGTGGTTGTGCTTTCAGATGGCCACTCGTGCTCAAAACCAAGTGGTTCGCCTGACGCGGTGCCTCGATGTGCCCGGTCATACTGCTATGTTAGTCCGAGTAATGATCGAGACGGGTTACCGTTGGTATCCCGAATACACCATCGAAGAGCAATTCCAAGACTTTAATCAAAGCCAATATTTCTGCACCGTCAGGATATTTCCTTCTTATCCTGGATCTACTGAGCCCCTTCACTGTTCTTATGGACTCAGGGTTAGTTTTGAGATGGCTGTGCAGGATGCTGCCTATTCCATGATGACCATCATGCGAGTCTGGACTGTCCTGCTTCGGAACACCGACTTCCGTTACATGCCAGCTTCACTTCCGGGAGCGCAAGGGTATCTCTAGTCTATCTATGCTGACTCCACTCAGGAGGACTCATTGACTCATACCACTGCCGAGATTCTCGAGGATAAAGACCGAGAGAATCGGGCCTTGAGGCTGAAACTTTTCAACACCCGTGCTGATCATTGGGCCACATTGACTCGGTTTGCACCTGCGGTGCAAGCTGGATGTATGGATACAAGGGATCTGTATCCTGTGAGATCTGCTCTACCAGACATGGTGGATTGGCGTGATGTGGGAGGCATCACCCCACCCCATGGTCCCCGTAGGCCATTGTTTGTTGGTCCAAGACCTCATCCTAGCCCCTTTGGTCCACAAGCTCCTCAGGACCGTCTGTGCCTGGATGATCACGTTGAACTTCCAGGCTATGGAGGTGACTTCTATGAGGACTACTACGGAGTTGTCTGAGTTAGTAGTAGTATCACTAGTATTGTAATAGTTGTATCTCCACTGTCCTGCGTGACTTGTGGGATATGACTTTGTGTGTAATCAATTCCGGAGGTGTACACAAATAATGTATAGGAGCTTGGAATGCCTCCGATGAGATGTAACGTCTTTCATCGTAGTTGTACTGTAGCCTGGGCTTGTACTAAACTATGTATGATGTGTATGACCGTTGGTATATATATGGCAGTTTTATATTACCATGACATACGGATGGACATCTCTGCATTCCGTGTTATCCATTACATTCTGCACTTCCTTGCTAAGTTTGAGCCATCCTTACCTAAACAGTTGTCTTGTTTTCTCCTAGGATGGTCAACATCCGCAGCAACCCTGCTGCCCCGGAGATGGGGGAAGCCAGTGCAGCTAGGGGTGAAAATCTGCCTCACCCGCCCTCTCTGGCCGAAGTGATGCGAGAGGCAGAAAGAAACAAGCGTGAGACTAACCGCCTGCTGGAGAGAATTGAGCAGAACACTACACGCCATCCACGAAATGACTTGGTGTCAATCAATGACTTTATCAAGCTGTACCCACCAAAGTTTAACCATTCCGTCTAGCCTGTCGACGCGGATGACTGACTTCGCGGCATCACCCACAAGCTACGTTCTGCCAACGTAGCTAAAGCCGACAAGGTTACTTATGCTTCCTATCACCTTGAAGGCCCTGCTAGCCTTTGGTGGGAAAATTTTGAAGCTATGCGCCCGGTCGGCCAAATCACTACTTGGGCTGAATTCAGTGAGGCTTTCCGTCAGCATCACATTCCGGAAGGACTCATAGATCGTAAGAGGGAGGAGTTCTGCAATTTCACCCAGGGAAGACTGACTGTGGATGCACATAGCCGTGAGTTTGGGAATCTGGCACGTTATGCTCCTGAAGAAGTATCTACCGACGCTAATAAGCAGGCAAGGTTCCACAAGGGACTTAGCCCTGAGCTTCGCCGCGATCATCGTCTGCACGAGTGCACATCCTTTTAGAAGTTGGTCAATAAACCATCAGCGCTGAGACAGGCCAGACCGATTATGATGCTTCACGCAAGCACTCTCATGATTTTGGCTCCTCATCTGGCTCTGGAGCTCAGAAGCACCGGGTGTGGATTCCAAGCACGGCACTACCACCTAGGTTTATTCCGAGGCCATCCTTTGAGGCGCCTCGTCCCAACCAGCAGTTTGCACCTCCCAAGCCCTATGGTGGCCCCGCTGCTAATGCTGCTCCACGCCCCAATGTGGTGACATGCTTTAAGTGTGGAGACCCGGGTCACTATAGTCGAGAGTGTCCCCAGAACAACCCCAATCAGACTGGAAAGTCCGTTGGCCGTGGTAAGCCAGCGAGAAAGACATTCTACGCCAAGCCGGTCACCACTGCCCGTGGCCATGTCAACTATGTTTCAGCCGAGGAGGCTCATGAGGATCCTAACGTCGTCCTTGGTACGCTCCTTGTTAACTGCCATCCGGCATCTGTTCTTTTCGATACTGGAGCATCTCATTCATTCATATCCAAGAACTATGCCCGATTGCATAACACGACATTCTGTGACATGCCCACTTCCATGGTAATTCAAACTCCGGGTTCCAAATGGCAAACTTCTAGAGTAAGCCATGGGAACGAAATTCTTGTCGATAGACTTGTCTTCCTTGCATCCTTAATAGCTCTCAAGTCCTCGAACATAAACATCATCTTGGGTATGGACTGGATGTCAGCTCATTATGCTAAGATTGATTGTGCCACTAGAACCGTTCAACTTACTCATTCATCGGGAAAGACAGTCAATGTCTTAATTCGAGTGGCCAAACGCCAACTTTACTCCCTAAATGCCAACCCCCTTCCAGACCTTGAGGAAGTTCCGGTACTTTGGGATTTCCCGGATGTCTTTGCCGAGGAACTGCCAGGTGTTCCACCTGATAGGGATGTCGAGTTTGTGATCGACCTTGTTCCAGGAACAGTTCCAATTTCTAGAAGACCCTACAAGATGGCACCCTTAGAACTAGCCGAGCTTAAGAACCAACTCGACGAGTCCTTGAAAAAGGGTTTCATCCTTCCTAGTTCCTCTCCTTGGGCTTGCCCCGTCCTCTTCGTCAAGAAGAAGGATGGAATGGATCGAATGGTTGTAGATTACCGACCTGTCAAATTGGTCACCATCAAGAATAAGTATCCACTTCCCAGGATCAACGATCTATATGACCAGCTCGCTGGGTCCTCAGTCTTTTCCAAGATGGACTTGAGGTTGGGCTACCATCAAATCAAAATCAGAAATGGGGACATTCCCAAAACGACCTTTGTTACTCGTTATGGCCAATACAAGTACACCGTTATGTCCTTCGGTTTAACAAATGCCCCCGCTACCTTCTCTCGGTTAATGAACTCGGTCTTCATGGAGTATTTGGATAAATTCGTCGTAGTATACCTCGATGACATACTCATCTACTCCAAGAATGAAGAGGAACATGCCAAACATCTAAGGATGGTATTGATGAAACTTCGGGAGCATCGCCTTTATGCCCAATTCTCCAAGTGTGAATTTTGGTTGCCAGAAGTGACCTATCTAGGCCATGTAATCTCTGGTAAGGGTATTGCTGTCAATCCCGAGCGAGTTCAAGCTGTCCTTGATTGGACTCCACCTGAGACAGTCAAGCAAGTTCAGAGCTTCCTTGGCTTAGCGAGCTATTGCCGCCGCTTCGTCGAGAATTTCTCCAAGGTTGCTAAACCTCTAACTGAACTCCTCAAGAAAGATAAAAAGTTCGAGTGGACTCCACAGTGCGAGTTTAGCTTCCAGGAACTGAAAAGACGCCTGGCATCTGCTCCCATACTGGTACCACCAGATTTCTCCAAGGTCTTTGTTATCTATTGCGACGCCTCGCGACAAGGACTAGGTTGCATACTCATGCAAGATCGTCAGGTAATTGCCTATGCTTCACAGCAATTACACCCACATGAGGAAAATTATCCCACACATGATCTAGAGCTTGCAGTTGTAGTCCATGCACTTAAAACTTGGCGACATTACCTCCTCGGTAACCGTTGCGAGATCTTCACCGATCACCAAAGTTTGAAATATATCTTCACCCAACCAGATTTGAATCTCACGCAAAGACGTTGGGTCGAGTTGATCTCGGATTATGACTTAGGAATAACTTACACCCCGGGCAAAGCCAATGTCAAGGCTGATGCACTAAGTCGTAAGTCCAATTGTAACAACCTGATGTTACAACAAAGTCAACCACTTCTCCATGAGGAATTTCGTAAGCTTAATCTTCACATTGTTCCTCGAGGATTTCTATCCACCTTGGTGGCGAAGCCTAACCTTACGAATCAAATCATAGGTGCCCAAATGATGTGGAGCATCCCAAGGTCATCCCCATGGACCTACCATCGTCTCATCAAGTGCCTTCCGGACCCATGACTCGATCTCGTGCAAGAGCCCTTGAAACCGAGGTGACATCTCTCCTCTCACAATTCCACTTCGATGTGCATGAAGCATGGCTACTACCTCATATGGATACATTATGCATACTCAGGTACAATGGAGCATCTAAGGAGCAAGGACAAGAAGAAGAGGAAGATGGACGAGAAGACGGAGAAGAAGAAGAGCTGCAGGAAAATTCCCAGCCACCGGACGAACGGCCGGGACCGGACGTCTGGCGCCTGAAGCGTCAGCCGAGCCCCAGCCAGTGGACGTCCGGCCTAGACCGGACGACCGGTGCCCCTGCACCCGAAGCAAACGAGGGGACGTCCGGTCCGAACCGGACGACCGGCGCACCAGCACCCGAGCCAACATCAGCGGAAGTCCAGAGCCCCCGGACGACCAGCACCCCCATCACAGAGCAGAATCAGCGGATTACCAGAGGACACCGGACGTCCGGCAGTTTCTGAGACACTGGACGACCGGTCCCCAGCGGACGTCCAGTACCTGGCTGCGTCCAGATTCGGGCCCGAGGCCCATGTACCCCATCACTTCGCCCCTTTTGCACTTAGACTATAAATAGACCCCCTATTCATCCTAGCTAGGGTGAGCATTGGTTTAGCTCATACTTCGAGATAGATCTTTGCTCATCCATTCCGATCTCCTCCTCGAGAGAGACTACGGCCCCTCATCGAAGAAGATCAACTTGGATTCAAGACCCCCTCTTGGGCAGCCCCATCAAGACCTCCTTCAAGGAGAAGAACCGGTTACTTGTATCGTCCTTTGTTGACCTTGGATCATCGTGTATCTCTTTGTGTTTCGAGGATCTAGCGCATGTGTAATCGAATCTTGTTGGTTTGAGTGATTCTCTCGTGTCTTCCCTCGTGAATCCGCACGTGTTCTTCGTGTTTCTCTTTGGGATCCGCTCCTTTGGTGAAAGATCGGCCATCTAGGGTTTCACCCTACATAATCTTGGTATCACGAGCAAGGTTGATCACGATTTCGGAGCCCCCTCTTCGTTTTTCTAGCTTGATTTTGTTGTTTTTCGTCCCAATCTGAAAATCCCCACAAAAATAGCCCCAAAATTTTTTCTTGTGTTTTGTGAGTTTTGATGATGTTTTGTTGGTTTTGATCCGTGAATTTGTTGCGTTGCAAGTAGATCTAGCCTTCCCCCACCATCTCCACCTCGAAATCCCTCCCAAATTCCCCATATTCCCCCCAAAAATCACATCCCGAATCTAGAATCTCATGTTGACCCTGACCACCGGACGACCGTCACATCACCGGACGTCCGGCGACCCAGGAAGCACCGGACGTCCGACGGTACCGGACGACCAGCGACCGGACATCTGTCCACGCCTGGACGACTGCTCCTCCGCAACATCATACGCTACACCACCTCCAACTTCCGCAAAACCGCCCCAATATCCCTACCCACACCACCACCTAACCGCCACCTACTCCGACGATTTTGGTCGCCTTTGGTTTTGAGAATTTGAGTTGCGGTACTGTATCCTTTTGTGTTTCGGCTATCTAGGTACGGTTCAACATCGACATCACCGCCGCTCATTTTCGCCACGGACGTGTCATCAACACCGGTCATGAACAACGACCACCTCTACAACGACTTGGTATTCGTGCCACCATTTTGGCACCATACCGGAAGCAAGACCGGTAACCTCATCTTGGTATTGGACATATCACTCTTGCCATCACTTTGTTAGCCATCATTGACTTACTCCTTTGTGTTGCTTACCCATCGAGACTAGCCATTGAGTATTGCCGGCAACGAGACTTGTGCACATTAGTGATCATACTTCCCATAGCATACATACATACATCATTGTTGCCTATATTGGTATCATCTCTTGTGTCACAAAGTTGTCATCACATACTCACTTTCTATCTTGGTTCATCAAGCATCGCATAAGAAAAGAGCTCAAACATCAAAGAGCCAGCCAAGCTTTTAAGCAAAGAGGAAAGATAAGCAAAGAGCTTTTAAGCAAGAACCATAGCATCATACAACATTAAGATTGTCATACTCGATCATCTTGGATCATATCATACCAACACCTTGCATAAAACATATTTGGGATAGAAGTCATCGCATTTTTGCTAAGTAGGTTGTGCACAAGTTCTTGTATCCGCCTATCGTGCAATCGTGCTAGCGTCTCTCTAGTGTTGTGCAACAAGAGAATTTTTGTGGATTCCACATTTTGTCTCACCCTTGGTTGCTCAACCCCACTTATCTTTTTGCATGTGTGTTTCTGTGTACCGTATATGCTTGGTCTACTTGTTACATTGCATCTTGTGCATCTTCTCCAACATTATTGAATCTTGCTTACATTCACATTAAAAATTGTGCCACCATCCTAACCAAGCTCCACCAAAAGCTTTTACTTGTGTACGTGTGAGAACCGACAAGAATTGGTACCAATTGTGCTATTTCCTTGTTACACATTGGAGTCATCTTTGATCCATTGTCAACATCGGTCAAGGTACATTTGATATTGGTTCTTCCCTTTCTTCCACTCACATTTGTCTTGGAATGATGGATAGGCCAAGTACTTCTACCAACCCGCTCTTCATGGAGCAAGACGATGACATGAACTCCTTCGTCACCAAGAGTCACCTCTTTGGTGCACAACATGCTTTGCATCAAGAGCAACAAGCTATGAGTGAACGCATCGACAACCTTACAAGGGACTACTTTGACAACAAGCTCGACGATCACAAGCAAGAGAATGACGCAAGAATGGACGAGATTCGCGCTTTGTTGCTCAACCGCTCTTCTTCCACTTCAAGAAGGAGCCGTTCAAGTTGACACTCCGACGACACCATCTCCGGTTCAAGTACACCGACATCGAACACTCTTCGACGATCCGCGTGCAACGAGCGTCAAGCAATCCTCAATCCACTTCAAGACACCGACTCGCAAGAACATCGACGACGTCAAGCCAAACAAGCCTTTGTGCTAGCCCGTGAACGGCATCGCCAACGTCAACTCGCACAAGAGGAGTGAGTGCGACAACATCAAGATGCACAAGACGCCGAGGCGGAACGCCAAGAACAACAACTACGTGATGCTCAAGCACTTGAAGCGCAACAGGCCCTTCATGAATCAAGTCGTGCCGTAGCCGACCGAGGCCGACAAGCTTGACTACATCAAGAAGCACTTCGCGATGAAGCTCAAGAAAGAATTTACCAAAGACGTGTGCGTCAACAAGCTCCTCGTCAAGATAGACAAGCGCCTCGTCAAGATAGACAAGCTCCCCCTCAAGTTCGCCAAGACCATCAAGTTCACCAAGAGCATGAAAACAATGCGAATCCTCTGCGGCAAGAGCAACACGAGGTTGACATCCCTCCGCGTCAAGAGTACCACGAGTTGGACAATCATCTACAACATGGGCGTCATCATCCCCGACCCCAACACAATGAAGAGCAATGCTACGTCAAGCTCAAGTTCACCATGCCCAAGTTCAATGGAAGCAACGATCCCGAAGAATACCTTTCATGGGCATTGAAAGTTGCTAAGATCTTCCGTTTGCACAATTATGAAGAAGAGAAGAAGATCGCGATGGCATCCCTTGAGTTCCAAGATTATGTCCTCATTTGGTGGGAACAAGTCATTGAGTGCCACGAGGCAAGAGGTGATCCACCAATCACTACTTGGGCACAAATGAAGGATGTCATGCGAGAACGCTTCGTGCCCACCTACTACAACTGCAACCTCTTCAAGAAACTCCAACAACTCAAGAAAGGAACCAAGAGTGTTGAAGAATACTACAAGGAGATGGAGATTGCCATGATAAGAGCCAATGTGACGGAAGATGATGAGCAAACTATGGCACGTTTCATGAATGGACTCAATCATCCCATCAAGAAGATCGCCGACTTCCAACCATACTCAAATCTCATCGAGCTCGTGCACCAAGCTACCAAAGCGGAACGCCAAGTGCAAGATGATTTCAAGTACGCCAAGTTCTCATCCAAGTCCTACGGCTTCTCCAATAACCAAGCTTCGACGACTCCAACACCTTCTACCTCAACCAAGCCTTCTACAAGCAACGACGACAAGTCAAGTTACAAGAAAGCTTCGTTAACTACAAGTCATCCTCCTACGAGCAACTTCAAGCCGAGAGCTTCATCTTCATCTACACCACCCGATGAGACCATCAAAACAAGTTCTATCAAATGCTTCACATGCGGCGGCCGAGGTCACAAGTCCTTCGAGTGCACCAACAAACGCACAATGATCTTCAACGACGATGGCACTTATGATTCCATGAGCGAAGGAGAAATGGAAACCCTTGAGCAAGTGGCCATGCACCGCCAAGTGAACAATGAAGACGAACAAGTCTTTTGTGATGAAGACTCAAGTCCCGCACTTGTTGTCTCAAAAGTCTTGACTCTCCAACATCAACAAGAAGAAGACCAAAGATGCACCATATTCCACACAAAGGCCGGTATCAATGGACGATCCGTCAAGGTCATCATCGATGGAGGGAGTTGTCACAATCTCGCAAGTGAAGAACTTTGCTCCAAGCTCCAATTTCCCAAGACGAAGCATCCACATCCATACAAAGTGCAATGGCTTAGTGACTCCGGCACTATCCAAGTCGAGCACCGAGTACAAGTATCCTTCAAAATCGGCGCTTACGAAGACACCTTGGAGTGTGACGTATTTCCAATGACCGTTTGCCATCTTCTCCTTGGACAGCCATGGCAATTCGATAGAGGAGTCGTCCACAATGGGCATACAAACCACTATAGCTTCAAGATGCAAGGGAAGGAGTTTGTGTTACGACCCATGTCTCCAAGCCAAGTGATCGCCGATAAGCTAGCCACCCATTATGGAGAGCCACCAAAAAGAGAGTGAGCGCCACAAGCCCAAATTGAGTGCCTCCACGATGAGCGAAACAAAAACTTCGTTCTATTTGCCACCAAACGTGAGATGAGAGAAGTGTGCGAGAACCCATCAAGTGTCCTACACTATGTCCTATTCTGCAAGGACGAGGAAACAAAAACTAACAACTCTCATGATCTACCTTTGGTGTTATCTTCTCTCTTGCAGGAATTCCAAGATGTTTTCCCCGATGAGTTACCTCCGGGTCTACCTCCACTACAAGGCATTGAGCACCGAATTGATCACATCCCCGAAGCTCCGCTTCCCAACAAAGCTCCATACTGCGTCAACCCCGAAGAAACCAAAGAAATACAAAGGCAAGTAAAGCATCTCATAGACCATGGTCATGTGCGTGGAAGTTTGAGTCCTTGTGCCGTACCGGTCATTCTTGTGCCAAAACGTGATGGTAGCTTTCGCATGTGCTCCGATTGTAGACCTATCAATGCTATCACCGTTAGATATAGGTACCCCATTCCACGCCTTGATGATATGCTTGATGAACTTAGCAGTGCCACTATATTTTCCAAAATTGATCTTAAGAGTGGTTACTATCAAATCCGCATACAAGAGGGTGATGAATGGAAAACCGCCTTCAAAACCAAGTTTGGTTTGTATGAGTGGTTAGTCATGCCTATGGGTCTCTCGGAAGCACCGGGCACTTTTATGCGCCTTATGAATCATGTCTTTCGGCCTTAAATTGGTATATTTGTTGTGGTTTACTTCGATGACATTCTTGTGTTTAGCAAATCCATCCAAGAACATATCACCCATGTCCGCACCGTTTTGCAAACTCTTAGAAAAGAGCGTCTCTATGCTAATATGGAGAAATGCCTATTTGGTGTTGATAAGCTCGTTTTCTTGGGTTTTGTGGTCTCTTCTAAGGGTGTTCATGTTGATGAATCTAAGATCAATGCTATTAAAACTTGGCCCCAACCAACCAATTTGCAACAAGTGCGTAGTTTTCTTGGTTTAGCCGGTTTCTACCATCGATTTGTGAAGGATTTTAGCACCATTGCTTCACCTTTGCATGCTTCGAGCAAGAAGAACGCGCCTTTTGTTTGGGGACCATCTCAAGATATTGCTTTCAATGAGTTTAAGAATTTGCTTACTCATGCTCCCGTGCTTGCTTTACAGAACTTCGACGAGCCTTTTGAGATTCATTGCGATGCTAGCGGTAATGGCATAGGAGGCGTGTTAACGCAAGAGAAGCGCCCCATAGCTTACTTTAGTGAGAAACTTTCCGGAGCGCAACTCAACTATCCCATCTATGACAAAGAGTTATATGCTTTAGTCCGCATTTTACATGAATGGGAACATTACCTTCGTCCCCACGAGTTTATCATTCATACCGATCATGAGACCCTCAAGTATCTCAAGGGTCAAACTAAGTTTAACAAGCGTCATGCTAAATGGAGTGAATTCATTGAGTCTTTTCCCTATGTCATCAAGTACATCAAGGGTAAAGTAAACATTGTCGCGGATGCTCTTTCCCGCACATGCATGCTAGTCACGCAACTTGAGTTAGATGTCATTGGCTTCGAGCATATCAAAGATTTGTATGCGCATGATGACACTTTTGCCACCCCTTATGCCAAGTGTTTGTCGAATACATCGTGGGAGCGCTA
Organism: Triticum urartu; assembly: GCF_056163025.1. Lineage (NCBI taxonomy): Eukaryota > Viridiplantae > Streptophyta > Magnoliopsida > Poales > Poaceae > Triticum > Triticum urartu. Next base: position 521,300,123 of record NC_141873.1, on the reverse strand, counting down.
TTACATCAAAGACAGCTACCTTATGAGAGCTAACAAACTTTGCATCCCCAAGTCATCCCTTCGCTTATTGCTTTTGCAGGAATTGCATGGAGGGGGATTAATGGGACACTTTGGACACGATAAGATGTTCACCACGCTCTCGAAGAGCTACTTTTGGCCAAAGATGTTTCGGGACGTCAATCGCTTCACCAACTGATGTTCGACATGACGCAAAGCTAAGTCCAAAGCTCAATCTCATGGCCTCTATATGCCTCTACCGATTCCATACCAACCATGGGAAGACAAAAGCATGGACTTTGTGCTTGGTTTGCCTAGAACTCGAAATGGCAAGGATTCCATTTTTGTTGTCGTGGACCGTTTCTCCAAAATGGCTCATTTCATTCCTTGCAACAAGATAGACGATGCTTCACATATTGCAAATTTGTTTTGTAGGGAAATCTTGCGCCTTCATGGAGTGCCAAAGACTATCGTCTCGGACCGCGACGTCAAGTTCCTTAGCTACTTCTGGAAGACTCTATGCGCCAAGCTCGGAATCAAGCTACTCTTCTCCACGGCATACCATCCTCAAACCGACGGCCAAACGGAGGTGACAAACTGCACACTCTCCGCTCTACTTCGAGTACTCATCAAGAAGAACATCAAGGAGTGGGAGGAGTGCCTACCCATCGCCAAGTTCGCGTACAACCGAGCAAGACACTCAACAACCGGCAAGTCCCCCTTCGAGGTCATCTACGGATTCAACCCATTGTCACCATTGGACATTCTTCCTCTACCACTCCAAGAGCGCATCAATTTGGATGAAAGTGCGCGTGTGACACATCTCAAGAAGATGCATGAAGATACAAGAAACACCATCGAGCGCCAAGTTCAACGCCTTGCGACCAAGCTCAACTTCAACAAACAACCTATGGTCTTCAACATTGGTGATCAAGTGTGGCTACACCTTCGCAAGGACCGCTTCCCACAAGAACGCAAATCCAAGCTTCGCCCACGAGCGGATGGACCCTTCAAGGTGCTTGCACGCTACAACGACAACGCTTACAAGATCGACCTTCCATGCGACAAGTACAACGTGAGCGACATCTTCAACGTCAAAGATCTCTCTACTTTCCATGGTGATGAAGATTTTGATCCGAGGACGGATCTTCCCCAAGGGAGGGGAGATGATGCGGAGCATCCCAATGTCATCCCCATGGACCTACCATCGTCTCATCAAGTGCCTACTAGACCCATGACTCGATCTCGTGCAAGAGCCCTTGAAACCGAGGTGACATCTCTCCTCTCACAATTCCACTTCGATGCACATGAAGCATGGCTACTACCTCATATGGATACATTATGCATACTCAGGTACAATGGAGCATCTAAGGAGCAAGGACAAGAAGAAGAGGAAGATGGATGAGAAGACGGAGAAGAAGAAGAGCTACAGGAAAATTCCCAGCCACCGGACGACCGGCTGGGACCGGACGTCCGGCGCCTGAAGCGTCAGCCGAGCCCCAGCCAGCGGACGTCCGGCCCAGACCGGACGACCGGTGCCCCTGCACCCGAAGCGAACGAGCAGACATTCGGTCCGGACCGGACGACCGGCGCACCAGCACCCGAGCCAACATCAGCGGAAGTCCGGAGCCCCCGGACGTCTGGCACCCCCATCACAGAGCAGAATCAGCAGACGACCGGAGGACACTGGACGTCTGGAAGTTCGTGAGACACCAGACGACTGGTCCCCAGCGGACGTCCGGTACCTGGCTGTGTCCAAATTCGGGCCTGAGGCCCATGTACCCCTTCACTTCGTCCCTTTTGCACTTAGACTATAAATAGACCCCCTATTCATCCTAGCTAGGGTTATTGTTGGTTTAGCTCATGCTTCAAGATAGAGATTCACTCATCCATTCCGATCTCCTCCTCGAGAGAGACTGGGGCCCCTCTTCGGAGAAGATCAACTTGGATTCAAGACCCCCTCTTGGGCGGCCCCATCAAGACCTCCTTCAAGGAGAAGAACCGGTTACTTGTATCGTCCTTTGTTGACCTTGGATCATCGTGTATCTCTTTGTGTTTCGAGGATCTAGCGCATGTGTAATCGAATCTTGTTGGTTTGAGTGATTCTCTCGTGTCTTCCCTCGTGAATCCCCACGGGTTCTTCGTGTTTCTCTTTGGGATCCGCTCCTTTCGTGAAAGATCGGCCATCTAGGGTTTCACCCTACATCACCAGAAGCGTGATAAGGGCATATTCTTGATTAAGGAAAACATTGCTAGCGGAGTTGCTAAATGTTTTTCCATGGATGAGCGAGGTGTTTTCTTCTTCGAGAACCGCTTGGTGGTTCCCAAGAAACAACATCTATGCCAGTTGATTCTTAAGGAAGCTCATGAATCCCCTCTCACCATTCATCCCGGTAGTACCAAAATGTATCAAGACCTACGCCATAGGTTTTGGTGGACTAGGATGAAGAGAGAAATTGCTCAATACATTGCTAGCTGTGACGTCTGTCGTCGTGTTAAAGCAGAGCATCAACGGCCTGCTGGCACCCTTCAACCTTTGGCTATTCCTGAGTGGAAATGGGATAAAATCAGTATGGATTTCATTACTGGGTTTCCCAGGACCAAGAGAGGGAATAATGCCATCTTGGTCGTGATCGACCGTCTTTCCAAGGTAGCCCATTTCCTACTTGTTCGTGAGAGTATCACCGCTAGCCAGCTAGCTGACTTGTACATCTCCCGAATAGTGTCTCTTCATGGTGTTCCATTGGAAATTAACTCAGACCGTGGGAGTCGCTTCACCTCTCGATTTTGGGAAAGTTTCCAAAATGCTATGGGAACTCGTCTCTCTTTTAGCACCGCTTTCCATCCTCAATCAAGTGTTCAAGTAGAACGAGTTAATCAAATTCTGGAAGATATGCTCTGAGCCTCTATCATCTCATTCGGAATGGGATGGGAGAAATGCCTTCCATTGGCGGAGTTTGCTTACAACAATAGTTATCAAGCTAGCTTGGGCAAGGCTCCTTTCGAAGTTCTCTATGGACGAAAATGTCGAACGCCTCTTAACTGGTTAGAAACCGGGGAAAGAGAACTCTTTGGCCCGGATATGATTCAGGAAGAAGAACAGGTTCGCCTTATTCGTGAGAAATTGAAAACAGCCCAATCTCGTCAAAAGAGTCAATATGATCGTAAACATAAGCCTATGACTTATGAAGTCAGCGGGAAGGCTTACCTTCGGGTTACTCCGTTAAAGGGAACCCATCGTTTCGGTACCAAAGGCAAATTGGCTCCTCGTTACATTGGACCCTTTCGCATTCTTGCCAAACGAGGAGAAGTTGCCTACCAATTGGAACTACCCTCGCATCTTTCCAGAGTTCACGATGTCTTCCACGTTTCTCAACTCAGGCGTTGCTTCGCGGATCCTATGCGTGGAGTGGACCACGAAACGCTTGATCTACAAGATAACCTCTCATATCGGGAATATCCCGTTCGTATCCTTGATCAAGCCAAGCGTACCACTCGACGTCATAATATCAATTTTCTCAAGCTTCAATGGTCACACCATTCCGAGAAAGAAGCCACTTGGGAAAGGGAGGATCGTCTTCGACTCGAGTTCCCCACCTTCTTTTCGGAGGATCATAAATCTTGGGACGAGATTCTTTTGAGTGGGGGTGAGTTGTCACACCCTAGCTAGTTCAACCATTAGAGTGTGCATCATGTTTAAATTCCTTTTAAAATTGAAATGGGGATGACAGAAACCCCAGCACCCCCCGTGGAAACATCTAGGGTTTACTAAAAACTATTTCAATGAACCTGAAATGCCCTTCTAAAAAGCCCACCCTTTTTTGTTTTGGGTTAAAACCTTTGACAAAAAGTGGTGCACATTTTTCTAGGACATCAAAGGTCATTGGATTAATCCTTATGGTATTTGCATTTGGGCATTTAAATTCTATAAAATATTTTAAATGCTCAAACATTTCTGCAAATAAGTGCGGGCTGTTGGAAATAATCTAAACAGAGCCTATGATTTTTTTCAGGATTTTTGTAAGTGCCTAAGTATTTTTAATAAAGCCACAAACTTACAGAAAAATAGAAAAACAGAAATAAAAGAGGAGCAGGAAACTTACCTGGCTGCAGTCCACCTGGCAGCCCACCTGGCCGGCCCAGCACTGAGCTGGCCCGCGCCAGCCAGCTGCTTCTCCCTCGCCAGGCAGGCACAGAGGTGACGCCAGTGAGCACGAGCTCGCCATGTCGTCAGCTGCTTGTCGCCCGCGAGGCCAAGACACCTGGGCGAGCTCCACGTTGCCGCCCCGACCCCGTGGACATCTCATTCGCCCCCTGCCTCTCTCCCTCGCTCCCCCGAAGCCATGGCCGACGTAGCCGCCGTCGTCTTGCCCCCGTAGCCGCAGCCACCGTCGTCCCCGTGTCACCCCACCGTGCCCACGAGCTCCGCAACATCTCCCTCGACATCCTCGACGAGCCACGAGGCCTCAGACGCGCTGCAACGCCGCTACCGCTGCCGTTCCCCTCGTCGGTCAGAGGAGACCGTCGTCGATGTTTTGCCGCCTCCCAAGCTTCCCCGAGCCCGCTTCAACGCCCGCTGCACTCATCATGAGCTTCTCTCTCTTCTCCCCCTAGCCACGTCGCTCGAGCTGCCCTCTAACCCCGTTGGCCATCACGGTCGAGAGCTCGGCTCCGCCGGCCATGTAGCCGCCGTGGCCACAGGCGCGTAAGCTCGATTCCGAGCGCGTCACCAAACTCACCACGTTCCCAGGAGCCTAACGCACCACTCCCCGCGCCTCGCCGTGCCCCGTAGCTTCGGGTTCATCCTCGCCCGAACTCCGGCGACCGCCAAGGTCGTCGCCGGCGTCGTTCCCGGCCTCCCCGAGCTCCACTTTCTCCACCAAACGACGCGGCTCGCTCCTCGTGCCACGTAGCTGCTCTCCGCCATCGATTTGGTCGCCAGAGACGCAAAACCGAGCCCCTCCGCCGCGTCTGTCATCGCCGGCGTCAAGCGGCCGGCGAGTTGACCACGTCTGACCCGTGTGGGCCCAGGTTGAACCCCCCCTGAGTCTATGACAGGTGGGGCCGGTCTGCTAACTAGTTTAGGATTAGTCTTAACTAATTTTAATTAGTTTAGACACTGACATGTGGGCCCAGGCCCCACTACAGCTAATTAGTGTTAATTTAATTCTGATAATTAGCTGAGTCAGTGACAGACAGGGCCCACCAGTCAGGTTTGACCTGGCCGACCTAGTTGACCACTGACGTCACACCTATGTCATGCTGACGCATTAATCCAATTACTGGAATTATTCTTATATAGGAAATTCCAGAAAATAGCCAAAACTTCTAAAAATCATAGAAAATCAACCATAGCTCCAAATGCAAAGATTTATATATGAAAAATCATCAGAAAAATTCAATCTATCCATCTGTAATGGTTTCATGCATGACAAAACAAGTTAACCTTGCTGTTTAAGCAGAATAAGGTAATGCACTAATAAGGCCATGTTTAATGATCTAACATTTGAATCTTTGATTCAAATGAGTTCATCCCCTTCTGTTTTAGCTTGCATTAGGCCAAGACACTTTCATCTTGCCATGTCATAGCATGCATCATATTGTTGCATATTGCCATGTGTTGATTATGTTCGGTGTGTTTTTCGTGGTAGGTTCTGCCTCCGAGGATAACCCCGAGTATCCGTCTGAAGGGCAGTACCATACTACCACTACAACAGGCAAGCAACCCATTGATCATTACGATACAAACCCATGTTCTCGCTTCTGCTCTTGTTTACTGCATTAAGACAACGTGATTCAAACTGCTGTTTGCTATGGTAGTTGAACCCTTATCCTCTGCATGACCTGTCATCGCCACAGTAACTAGATGAAACCCACTAGCATGTGTTGGAGTTGATTGAGCCATGTATGTGATTCCTACCTTGCTATGCCTGCTATGCTTAGAGTTGTGCCAGGTCTGGTTCATCTAGGTGATGGGCTAGAGTGATATGATTATGTCGGTAATGTGAGGGATGTGTTGAACATGTTTTGGTAAAGTTATCGATGAGAGGCCATGTAGGAGTACATGCTGGGTTGTTTCATTGAGGCCGTCCATAAGAACTGAGATCGTATGCGTGATTTAAGATTCAGTTACTACCACACATTGGGCCCTGAAATATGACCCCGCTCGACTTACTGACCCATCTCGTCCTCTGTTCAGGAGTTGCAACTAGTTTCTGGTGTTTGTAGGTTATGTGTTGGCGGCCGTGCGTAGCGCTGACCCTAGGGGTGGCCTATGATGTGGTAGATACACCGTAGCACGGTGTACCGAGTCGCTCGTTTGGTGTCTCGGGAACCCTGCACACATCGTTTGGGGCCGTTGAGGACACCCCGGCCGGATTTCCTTGTGGATGGAACCTGAATAGGCGATAAACCTGGACTAGAGACTTGTGAGGTTAGTCAGGTCGTGGTCTACACCCACGTCGGTTTTCGCTTGAAGTCTGCCGAGCACATGTTGTGTGCAGACGCTAAGTGGTGGAAACATGTGTGACGAAGTACACCCCTGCAGGGTATAAAACTATTCGAATAGCTGCGTCCGCGGTAAAGGACTACTTGGTTGCCTATACAGTTCATAGACAAGTTAATGGTTACTACTAAAAGACTCAAGATAAGTGTGAGTACCAAGGATGGCCTCTCGTAGGATGACGAGGGAGGATCCCCGGTGGAGTATTGTGTTCGTGAGTACTGGACTCGTGTGCGAAAACTATTTCACTAGTGGAGTTCCGTAGGATAGCCTAGCCAAGAGTCAAAGCTGGCTTGCTGCAATAACCCCACCACCTTCTTGAGAATGAGCATGTATAGTAGGTTCTGTTGTAAGACTTGTTGAGTACCTTTGTACTCATGTTTGCTTAATTACTGTTTTCAGACGACAACACCGCCCCCTCCGATGGGTTCTACGTAGACCTTGACGTCGATGAGTGACTAGCCACCTAGGTGGTGATCCTGGCCATGGAGGGCCCTATGTAGATAGACAGGCTTCGGAAGCCTTCTTGCTTTCTAGTGTCTGTACTCAGACTGTTTACTTCCGCTAGTGCTTGTATGCTTGTATGACTTGAGTGTCGGGTCATGTGACCTCTATCTGTATGAACATATTATGTATGGCTCTCTGGAGCCTTTAAATAAAGTACTTGAGTTGTAGAGTTTTGTTGTGATGCCATGTTGTATGTACTCATATTGGGCATATTGTGTGTATGATTGAAATGCTTGGTATGAGTGGGATCTGACAATCTAGTGGTTTATCCTTGGCAGCCTTTCTTATGGGGAAATGTAGTCTAGTGTTCCTCGAGCCATAGTAGTCCGCTACAGCCCGGTTCACCGGAGTCCTATTAGCCCAGCACTACTGTTCAGGACACTTGACTTGCCGGCATGTGTTTCACTTCGTTCCTATGTCTATCCCTTTCGGGAAATGTCACGCGGTGACATCCGGAGTCCTGCCTAGCCTGCTACAGCCCGGGTTCCCCGGAGTCCTGTTAGCCCAGTGCTACAGCCCGGATTCACTCAGTGATGACCGACATGCTCGATGTGATTCATGTATGCTTGTCTCCATAGGTCTGTGCCGCGTTGGGTTCACGACTAGCCATGTCGGCCGGGTTCTCTATCATATGGATGCTAGCGACACTATCATATATGTGAGCCAAAAGGCGCAAACGGTCCCAAGCCATGGTAATGCGACACCCGTGGGATACCGTGCGTGAGGCCGCAATGTGATATGAGGTGTTACCAGCTAGATCGATGCGACTTGGAATCGGGGTCCTGACAGCCGATGCGCAGCCCGGGGACTCCCTCTTCTTCCACTACAGTGGCCACGGCACGTGCCTGCCCGCCAAGACCGGCCAGGAAGATGACACCGGCTACGACGAGTGCATCGTCCCCTTCGACATAAACCTCATCACAGGTGCATAGATCCAGAGACGCCCTTCCATTTTTGTTTTGTCTGGTGCCATGTTGCTCCTGTAGCTGTTGTTCTATCTCAAGCTACCGGTTAGGAGTGGGGATCGAATCAAGAGGTTGGTGAAATCTGAGAGAGGGACGTTATTTGATAGATTGTCACGTTTCTATGGCTTAGCGGATTTAGCACTGTGGTAATTTTTGAATTTCTGATTGGATTAGTTTTTTGGTGACTATGATTTCAGTTAGTACATTGTGGTAATACTGGACCAGCATAGGCGTCATAGGATGTAGCATAACAACGTGTTTATAGTGAGTTCTTTTCTAACCAAATCCCTGGACTAGCATCACTCATCATCGGCACAGAATGAATTATTCAATTTAAATGGAAGAGAAAAATCTCTCTGGATGGAATGAGGCATGTTGTACCAACCAGTACAACGCAATAGATAGACAATAATTTTCTGAAAGGCACAGAGAAATCAAGGACTGAAATACATGTTTGGAAAGTTTGTAGCTTTACTCATAGGTATATCATAATACTATAGTGTTGGGCGTACTTAAATATTAATACAGATAGTGGTGTTTTAGTAGCCATAGCAAACAGCTCCTAGGGCATATTGCATGTTGTTGCATCATAGTGGAATTTTGAGTCCACGATAATTATTGTGTTCATAATTTGGACATGTACAACAAGATACATGTATTTCAGTTATAAGAAATAGACAATATTGCCAATTCAATTTTTGACCTCCTACAAAATTATGACACATCCTTGTATGGTTTGGACATATTCTAGAATTTATTTATTGCATCAAGGGGTTAAGCATTGTAGTTTTGGGTTTCTACAGTTCCAAGGGGATTTAGAGTTCCACCTCTGAGTATTTGGATCTTATCTAACCATGCTCTGATATTTAGATGAATGCGTGTGCCGTCGGAGAGATCTATGTATGAGGGGCTTGTTAACCATGAAATCCTGCCCCCTCTTATATGAGCAAAGTCAGTTGTGGCGTTTCCATGACCTCACAAGAAAGAAGAGAGCAGAGTTGAAGTTGTCTGTCTACTTGTAGCTACACTTACACCCATGTTGTTGCTCTTCGCAAAATTGATCGGGGGTTCAGTTCAGAGGAAAGACAAGTGTAGATTAGTTAATCTAACAATTCGCCGATCCGCAACCATAGCTGTTAATTAATTCAGCGAGATGAGATTAGCAAGTTCACGAGTCCACCTAGTATGTACGACACTAATTATTTTCAAAGGATCCATGTTAATTGTGACTAACAAAAAGACCATGACACCAAGCTTTATCTTTTGCAAATACTAGTGTTTTGTATATTGTATACTATTGTCAGTAAGATTTTATGCGTCCGGAGAACTAGTGATAGTGTTCACTCATGCTGATTAATGTGTTGATTGTCCCTACTCTACTTAGAGAAGAGTAGAGCACATAATAGTGTACAAGCTTTGTCAGTCTGCATTTTGCGTATCAGTCTTCAATTTTTTTATGATTCTCAAGTAATGTAAATAATGTTTCATTCTATAATTCTCTTGCACTAAAATGTGTCCTAGTAACCATCATAATTCGCAAAAAAAGAAAGCCTGAATCCGTTTTGTATCTTGCCAACTGAAGAGTGGATGCAGAGGTGGACAGAGATGACTATAGCCTCCCAGGATCTGAAACTCTGAAACTTCCAAAGAAAACGACACTTCAATTCAGCTCACACAATGTTTTGCTTCTTGCAAGTCTTCTAATGGACGACTTGCAACTTGTCGGTTCACGCTATAGCGCTCAACTTGTTATCTCTGAACTAATCTAAACTTGGCTGAATTTTGTTGGAGCCTATTACTGCCATGTTCAGCTACCTAGTGGTCCAATATAAGTACAGAACCAAGGCTTGAGGACAGGGGCCATAGGGTGGGCACAGCATCATTAACTATTTGCATTGCTTCCAATTGCTTGCTACTACATGTTTTGTCCCTCTACTTCTTCTGTGTAGCAGAGTATCCCAAGTGTGCTGAGCCCCGAAGAAGGTAGCAATGTTTGTGTTTTCCTCAAGGATGTCGGACACTGTTTACAGTATGTTAAATGCAGACAATGGTGTTGATTTATGAGAATTATTTATTTACCTAGTGGATCCCCAATTGTATATCTGTCCCTATCAATGCAAATGCTGAGCCATGTTCCACTTTTACTGCTCTACATTATATTTTCATTGCCTGAAGGGGTTAGTATGCTCCTATTGTCTTTTTCATCGACATGCACCGCATTATTTTTCCGTCTCATTCTTCTGAAGAATCTGAACTTCTGTTGGTAATGCTGCAGGGTTCTAGTGCCTATGCTGATGGTCGTCGAGAGGTTCGTGGACCGGACAGTGTCGTGGCTGCCGGTGTACGGAGAGGCGAAGCTGCTGCTCGTCATCTACCTCTGGCACCCCAGCACGTGTACGGAGAGGCGAAGCTGCTGCTGATGTAATGGTGTTCGGATTTCAGGGTGCGAGGCACGTGTACGATGGCTTCCTCCATCCGCTGGTGGCGCGGCATGAGGCCGACATCGACCGAGCCCTGCTTGAGCTAAGGGCTAGGGCGAGGGAAGTGACGGTGTCACAACTCAAGGTGGCGGCTGCCATCGGTCAAGTGAGCTCGTCGAGGCTGCCCGCTGTGTTTCGTCGCAGCTGTAGGCCGCGAGATCAGGCCGGGAAGGCGCCACGCATTGACGAGTGAGCCAATTTTTGGATCGGACTATAACAACGTGTCTCAGTCTCTGACGTCTAGAAGTAGTGGTAAAGTTTTGAATTTGCATGGCAAGAACCACTTACGTAGGTAGCTGACACGCACAACTTTGTGTTTACATGTTTACTTATGTAAAAGATATGAATTATACATGAGTTGCCTCTAAAATGATGAACTGTGATAGTAGATACGACAATTGTGTGATAGAATGGAATTGATTGATTTTTATTTTTTTATTTTCTAATAAGTTAGTAGTAGCGTGGGAAAAAACTGCTCGCTACTAGTATTTAGGATACTAGTAGCGTTGGTACTATGGACACGCTACTACTATTTAGTTAGTAGTAGCGTGGCTATGAAATAGGAGTAGCGTGGGATGGCACACGCTACTACTAACAAAGTTAGTCGTAGGGCGGGTTTAACCCACGCTACTAACTATTAGCTGTAGCGCGATATTAGTAGCGCGGGTACCCGCGCTGCTAGTAGCCATATTACCCGCGCTGCTGGTAGCGTTTTTCCTAGTAGTGCCTGTTCAACCACCCCTCCACGGGCTACTGTTCATCCAACCCTCCACCATCTACTATTCATCCTGCCCTCCACGGGGTGGTCCTGTTCATCCAGCCCTCCACAGGGTCCTGTTCATCCAGCCCCAACCGGCTCGATCGATCCGGGTCCTATTCATCCAGAGGCTACACCACGAGGTCCTGTTCATCCACCCCCACCGGATACTGTTCATCAAAACCCCCCAGCAATGCTCACTGTTCATCCAGAGGCAGCATCGATCGGCTTCAGTTAACAGCAGTAGCGAAGGAATCACTCGATCGGGTTCAATTAATAGCCATGGATCGATCGCTCGGGTTCAGTAACGCGTAGCCTGCAGTGCAATCGCTCGGGTTCAGTTAGAGCCCAACTCCTCGCTCGGGTTCAGTTAGAGCCAACGCCTCGCACACACACACATACGTGTACGAGAGAAACACGCATCGCTCGGCCCCCGACCTCCCACCGTAACCGGGAACTCCCCGAAATTTTCCTCGCCCTCGCTTCTACCACGGTTTTTTCCGTCATGGACGGCCCAAAGAATGTCATGCAGCTGCGTCTCCAGCCCACCCAGGACGAAAAGCCCATTTTCTGTCATGATTTTTTGTCATAGATGTAGGAGCCCACCACATCTATGATGATACCGGGTTTTGTCACAATTATCGTCATAGAAGTGTCATATGTATCACAGAAAAAAAATCGTCCGGCCCAAAATGTCACGAATGTGTCTTTTTTTGTAGTGCGACTGGTTTTTGGTGGCTACAGAGGATTGCGGCGGCGGAACTCCCGATCTATTCTCTTCCTCGATGTTTTTAGGGTATATGGACATATATAGGCAAAAGAAGTCGGTCAGGGGAGCCCACGAGGGGCCCATGAGGGTGGGGGGCGCGCCTCCCTGCCTCGTGGCCACCTTGAAGCTTCCTTGACTTCAACTCCAAGTCTCTTGGATCACGTTCGTTCCAAAAATCACACTCCCGAAGGTTTCATTCCGTTTGGACTCCGTTTGATATTCCTTTTCTGCGAAACACTGAAATAAGGGGAAAAACATAAACTGGCACTGGGCTCTGGGTTAATAGGTTAGTCCCGAAAATAATATAAAAGTGCATAGTAAAGCCCATTAAACATCCAAAACAGATAATATAATAGCATGGAACATAAAAAATTATAGATATGTTGGAGACGTATCAGCCTTATCCCTCCCCTTCCTTTCACCCTTCTCCTCTCCCCCTTATTTCAGCATACTTGGGGCGCACCAGCCCCTTAGGGCCTGGTCTGTACCCATCTTGGCCCATTAAGGCCCATGTAGTTGCCGGGGGGATGCCCGGAACCCCTTCCAGTGACCCGATATGCACCCGGAACACTTCTGGTGTCCAAATACCATCGTCCTATATATGAATCATTACCTCTCGACCATTTCGAGACTCCTCATCATGTCCATGATCTCATCTCGGACTCCGAACAACATTTGGTCACCAAATCACATAACTCATATAATACAAAATCGTCATCGAACGTTAAGCGTGCGGACCCTACGGGTTCGAGAACTATGTAGACGTGACCGAGACACCTCTCCGGTCAATAACCAACAACAGAACCTGGATGCTCATATTGGTTCCTACATATTCTACAAAGATCTTTATCAGTCGTATTGTAATGACAACATACGTTAATCCCTTTGTCATCGGTATGTTACTTGCCCGAGATTCGATCGCCGGTATCTTCATACCCAGTTCAATCTCATTACCAGCAAGTCTCTTTACTCGTTCCGCAATACATCTTCCCGTAACTAACTCATTAGTCACATTGCTTGCAAGGCTTATCATGATGTGTATTGCCGAAAGGGCCAAGAGATACCTCTCTGATACTCGGAGTGACAAATCCTAATCTCGATCTATGCCAACCCAACAAACACCTTCGCAGATACTTGTAGAGCATCTTTATAATCACCCAGTTATGTTGTGACGTTTGATAGCACACGAGGTATTCCTCTGGTATCCGGGAGTTGCATGGTCTCATAGTCAAAGAAATATGTATATGACATGAAGAAAACAATAGCAATAAAACTGAACGATCAATATGCTAAGCTAACGGATGGGTCTTGTCCATCACATCATTCTCCTAATGATGTGATCTCGTTCATCAAATGACAACACAAGTCTATGGTTAGGAAACTTAACCATCTTTGATTAACGAGCTAGTCTAGTAGAGGCTCACTAGGGACACAGTGTTTTGTCTATGTATCCACGCATGTATCAAGTTTCTGGTTAATACAATTGTAGGATGAATAATAAACACTTATCATGATATAAGGAAATATAAAATAACAACTTTATTATTGCCTCTAGGGCATATTTGCTCCAGTCTCCCACTTGCACTAGAGTCAATAATCTAGTTCGCATCGCCATGTGATTTAACACCAATAGTTCACATCTTTATGTGATTAACACGCATAGTTCACATCGCCATGTGACCAACACCCAAAGGGTTCACTAGAGTTAATAATCTAGTTCACATCGCTATGTGATTAAGACCCAAAGAGTACTAAGGTGTGATCATGTATGTCACTTTCAGATCCATATGTATTTTGCAAATTTCTATTGTTGGAAATATGCCCTAGAGGCAATAACAAATTAGTTATTATTATATCATATTTCATTGTTCATGATAATTATTTATTATCCATGCAAGAATTGTATTAACGGGAAACTCAGATACATGTGTGGATACATAGACAACACCATGTCCCTAGTAAGCCTCTAGTTGACTAGCTCGTTGATCAATAGATGGTTACGGTTTCCTAACCATGGACATTGGATGTCCTTGATAACGGGATCACATCATTAGGAGAATGATGTGATGGACAAGACCCAATCCTAATCCTAGCAAAAGATCATGTAGTTCGTATGCTAAAGCTTTTCTAATGTCAAGTATCATTTCCTTAGACCATGAGATTGTGCAACTCCCGGATACCGTAGGAGTGCTTTGGGTGTGCCAAACGTCACAACGTAACTAGGTGGCTATAAAGGTACACTATAGGTATCTCCGAAAGTGTCTGTTGGGTTGGCATGAATCGAGACTGGGATTTGACACTCCATGTAACGGAGAGGTATCTTTGGGCCCACTCGATAGGACATCATCATAATGTGCACAATGTGACCAAGGAGTTGATCACGGGATGATGTGTTATGGAACGAGTAAAGAGACTTGCCGGTAATGAGAATGAACAAGGTATCGGGATACCGATGATCGAATCTCAGGCAAGTATCGTACCGATAGACAAAGGGAATTGTATACGGGATTGATTGAATCCTTGACATCGTGGTTCATCCGATCAGATCACCGTGGAGCTAGCATGTGGGAGCCAACATGGGTATCCAGATCCCGCTTTTGGTTATTGACCGGAGAGTTGTCTCGGCCAAGTCTGCATGATTCCCGAACCCGTAGGGTCTACACACTTAAGGTTCGATGACGCTAGGGTTATAGGCAAAGTATGTACGTGGTTACCGAATGTTGTTAGGAGTCCCGGATCAGATCCTCGGCGTCACAAGGAGTTCCGAAATGGTCCAGAGGTAAAGATTGATATATAGGAAGTATCGTTTTGGCCACTGGAAGTGTTCCGAGCATCACCGGTAGTGTACCGGGACCACAGGAGGGGTCCGGGGGTCCACCAGCTGGGGCCACCAGCCCCGGAGGCCTACATGGGCCAATAGTGGGAAGGGACCAGCCCCTAGGTGGGCTGGGGCGCCTCCCACCAAGGCCCAAGGCACAAGGGAGAGTGGGAGGGGGCAAACCCTAGGTCCAGATGGGCCTTAAGGCCCACCCTAGGTGCGCCCCGTCTCTCCCCCTTGGCCGCACCCCTAGATGGGTTTTGGGGCTGCCGCCACCCCTAGGGAGGGAACCCTAGATGGGGGCACAGCCCTTCCCCCTCCCCTATATATACTTGAGGTATTGGGGGCTGCAAACGACACGAGATCATCTCCCTCTTGGCGCAGCCCTACCTCTCAACCTCTCCTTCTCCCCTTGCTGGATCAAGGCGTAGGAGACGTCACCGGGCTGCACGTGTGTTGAACGTAGAGGCGCCGTGGTTCGCGCTTAGATCGGAATCAACCGCGATCTGAATCGCTACGAGTACGACTCCTTCATCCGTGTTCTTGCAACTCTTCCGCTTAGCGATCTACAAGGGTATGTAGATGCACTCCCCTTCCCCTCATTGCTAGATTACTCCATAGATTGATCTTGGTGATGCGTAGAAAATTTTAAATTTTTGCTACGATCCCCAACAGTGGTATCAGAGCTAGGTCTATGCGTAGTTTCTATGCACGAGTAGAACACAAGTTGTTGTGGGCGTCGATTTTGTCAATTTACTTGCCGTTACTAGTCTTATCTTGATTCGGCGGCATCGTGGGATGAAGCGGCCCGGACCGACCTTACACGTACTCTTACGTGAGACTGGTTCCGCCAACTGACATGAACTAGTTGCATAAGGTGGCTAGCGGGTGTCTGTCTTTCCCATTTTATTCGGATCGGATTCGATGAAAAGGGTCCTTATGAAGGGTAAATAGAAATTGGCATATCACGTTGTGGTTTTCGCGTAGGTAAGAAACGTACTTGCTAGAAACCTATAGCAGCCACGTAAAAACTTGCAAGAACAATTAGAGGACGTCTAACTTGTTTTTGCAGCATATGCCTTGTGATGTGATATGGCCAAAAGGATGTTATGAATGATATATGTGATGTATGAGATTGATCATGTTCTTCTAATAGGAATCACGACTTGCATGTCGATGAGTATGATAACCGGCAGGAGCCATAGGAGTTGTCTTAATTTATTTATGACCTGCGTGTCAACATAAACGTCATGTAATTACTTTACTTTATTGCTAAAGTGTTAGCCATAGTAGTAGAAGTAATAGATGACGACACAACTTCAAGAAGACACGATGATGGAGATCATGGTGTCATGCCGGTGACAACGATGATCATGGAGCCCCGAAGATGGAGATCAAAAGGAGCAAAATGATATTGGCCATATCATGTCACTATTTGATTGCATGTGATGTTTATCATGTTTTACATCTTATTTGCTTAGAACGACGGTAGCTTAAATAAGATGATCCCTCACTAAAATTTCAAGAAAAGTGTTCCCCCTAACTGTGCACCGTTGCGAAGGTTCGTTGTTTCGAAGCACCACGTGATGATCGGGTCTGATAGATTCTAACATTCGAATACAACGGGTGTTGACGAGACTAGCATGTACAAACATGGCCTCGGGACACATGCGAAACACTTAGGTTGACTTGACGAGCCTAGCATGTACAAACATGGCCTCGGAACACGGAAGACCGAAAGGTCGAACATGAGTCGTATAGAAGATACGATCAACATGAGATGTTCACCGTTGATGACTAGTCCGTCTCACGTGATGATCGGACACGGCCTAGTCGATTCGGATCATGTTTCACATAGATGACTAGAGGGATGTCTATCTGAGTGGGAGTTCATTAAATAATTTGATTAGATGAACTCAATTATCATGAACATAGTCTAAATTGTCTTTGCAAATATGTTGTAGATAAATAGCTCACGTTGTAGCTCCATGTTTCAATATGTTCCTAGAGAAAGATTAAGTTGAAAGATATTGTAAGCAATGATGCGGACTGGGTCCGTAGTCCGAGGAGTGTCCTCACTGCTACACAGAAGGCTTGCGTCTTTGATGCACCGCTCGATGTGCAAACCCCTACAACGTCGTTTGTGGATGTTATGAACACCTGACAGACACATCCTGATGACTACTTGATAGTTTAGTGCACCATACTTTACGGCTTAGAATCGGGATTCCAATGACGTCTTGAACGCCATGGAACATATGAGATGTTCCAAGAGCTGAAATTGGTATTTCAGGCTCATGCCCGTGTTGAGAGGTGTGAGACCTCTGACAAGTTCTTTTGCCAACAAGATGGGAGGAGAATAGCTCAGCTAGTGAGCATGTGCTCAGAATGTCTGGGTGCTACAATCACTTAAATCAAGTGGGAGTTAAACTTCCAGATAAGATAGTGATTGATAGAGTTCTCTAGCCACTATCACTAAGCTACTAGATCTTCGGGATGAACTATGACATGCAAGGGATGGAGTTGATCCCGGAGCTGTTCACGGTGCTAAAGACCGCAAAAGGTAGAAATCAAGAAGGAGCATCAAGTGTTGATGGTTTAACAAGACCACTGGTTTCAAGAAGGGCAAGGGCTAGAAGGGAAACTTCATGGATGGCAAACCAGTTGCCGCTCCAGTGAAGGAACCCAAGGTTGAACCCAAACCCGAGACTAAGTGCTTCTATTGTAAGGGGAACGGTCACTGGTAGCGGAATTACCCCAAATGCATGGTAGATAAGAAGGCTGGCAACTTCAACAAAGTATATACGTGGTATTAATGTGTACCTCACTAGTACTCCTGGTAGCACCTGGGTATTGGATACCGGTTTAGTTGCTATTATTGGTGACTTGAAGCAAAAGCTACGGACTAAACGGAGACTGGCTAAGGGTGAGGTGACGATGTGTGTTCGAACTGTTTCCAAAGTTGATGAGATCACCATCGCACGCTCCATCTGCCTTCGGGATTAGTATTGAACCTAGATAAATGTTATCAGGTGTCTACGTTGAGCATGAATATGATCAGATCATGTTCATTGCAATACGGTTATTCATTTAAGTTAGAGAATAATGGTTATTCTGTTTACATGAATAATACCTTTCATGGTCACACACCCTATGGAATGGTTCATTGAATCTCAGTCGTGGTAATACGCGTGTTCACGCCAAAAGATGTAGAGTTAATAATGATAGTACCACTTTCTTGTGGCTCTGCCGCTTAGGTCATATTGGCGTAAGATGCATGAAGAAACTCCATGTCGATGGATGTTTGGAGTCACTTGATTTTGAATCGCTTGACACATGCGAGCCATGCCTCATAGGCAGGATGACTAAGACCCCGTTTTCAGGTACAATGAAACGGGCAAGTGACTTGTTGGAAATCATACATGCTGATGCGTGTGATCCAATGAGAATTGAAGCGTGCGGTGGATATCGCTATTTTCTCATCTTCACTGACGATTTGAGTACATATAGGTATATTTACTTAATGAAGCACAAGTCTGGAACGTTTGAAAAGTTCAAGCGATTTTAGAGTGAAGTTAAGAATCATAATAACAAGAAGATCAAATTCCTACGATCTGATCAATGAGAATTTTTGAGTTATGAGTTTGGCAAACACTTAAGACATTGTGGAATTGTTTCACAGTTGAAGCCACCTGGAACACCACAGGGTAATGGTGTGTCCAGACATCGTAATGGAACCTTATGAGATATGGTGCGATCTATGATGTCTCTTACCGATGTACCGCTATTATTTTGAGGTTATGCACTAGAGACAGCTGCATTCACTTTAGATAGGACACCATATAAGTCCGTTGAGACGACGCCGTATGACCATTGGTTTGACAAGAAACCAAAGTTGTCATTTCTTAATGTTTGGGGCTGCGATGCTTAAGGCTTCAGCCGGAGAAGCTCGAACCCAAAAGCGGAAAAATACATCTTCATAGAATACCCAAAGGTGATAGTTGGGTATACCTTCTATCTCAGATCCGAGGGCGAATTGTTTGTCACTAAGAACGGGTCCTTTCTCGAGAAGGAGTTTCTCACGAAAGAATTGAGTGGGAGGAAGATAGAACTTGATGAGGTTGTCGAACCTTTGTTTCAACCAGAGAGTGATGCAACACAGAAAGATGTTTTCGGTGGCGCCTACGTCTGTTGAAGTGGAAGTTAATGATAGTGGTCATGAAGCTTCGGATCAAGTTGCTATCGAACCTCGTAGGTTGACAAGGATATGTACTACTCCTGAGTGGTACGGTAATCCTGTCTTAAATATCATGTTGTTGGACAACAATGAACCTACGAACTATGGAGAAACAATGGTGGGCCCGTGTTTCGACAAATGGTTAGAAGCCATGAAATCCGAGATAGGATCCATGTATCAGAACAAAGTATGGACTTTGGTGGACTTGCCCGATGATCGGCAAGCCATTGAGATAAATGGATCTTTAAGAAGAAGACGGACGTGGGCTGTAATGTTACCATCTATGAAGCTCAACTTATGGAAAAGAGTCTTTTCACAAGTTCAAGGAGTTGACTACGATGAGAATTTCTCACCCGTAGCGATGCTTAAGTCCGTCGAAATCATGTTAGCATCTGACAGATGGATGTCAAAATGAGTTTTCGTAAGAAAAAGTTGTATGTGATGCAATAAAAGGTTTTGTCGATCCTAAGGATGCTAAAAGGTATGCTGGCTCCAGCAATCCTTCTATGGACTAGAGCAAGCATCTCGGAATCGGAATATATGATTTGATGGAGTGATCAAAGCTTTTAGGTTTATACAATGTTTGCTAGAAACTTGTATTTACAAGAAAGTGAGTGCGAGCACTACAACATTTCTGATAAGTATATGTGGATGACATATTGTTAATCCAAAATAATATAGAATTTCTGGAAAGCATAAATGGTTGTTTGAAGAGTGATTTTCAAAGGAAGACCTTGATAAAGCTGCTTACATATTGGGCATCAAGATCTATAAAAATAGATCAAGACGCCTGATGATACTTTCAAAGAACGCACACCTTGACATGTTTTTGAAAGAGTTCAAAATAGATCAGTCAAAGAAGGGGTTCTTACCTGAGTTGTAAGGTGTGAAGTTGAGTAAGACTCAAAGATTGACCACGACAGAAGAAAGAGGAAGGACGAAGGTCGTCCCCTATGCTTTTGTCATAGGCTCTATACGGTATGCCATGTTGAGTACCGCACCTGATGTGTGCCTTGCGACATGTCTGGTAAGAGGGTACAAAGGTGATCTAGGAGTAGATCACCAGATAGCGGTAAAAATTATCCTTAGAGGAATACGGAAATGTTTCTCGGTTATGGAGATGATAAAGAGTTCGACGTATAGAGTTACGTCGATGCAAGCTTGACACCTATCCAGATAGCTCTCAATAGAGATACCGGATACGTATAATGGAGCAACAATTTCGAATAGCTCCAAGTGGAAGGTGGTAGCAGCATCTACAATATGACATAATGTTTTGCGAAATACATAGGGACCTGAATATGGCAAGACCCGTTGACTACAACCTCTCTCACAAGCATAACATGATCAAACCCAGAACTCTTTGAGTGTTTATCACATAGTGATGTGAACTAGATCATTGAGTCTAGTAGACTCTTGGATGTTGGTCACATGGCGATGTGACCTGTGAGTGTTAATCACATGGCAATGTGAACAAGATAATTGACTCTAGTGCAAGTGGGAGACTGTTGGAAATATGCCCTAGAGGCAATAATAAATTAGTTATTATTATATAATATTTCATTGTTCATGATAATCATTTATTATCCATGCTCGAATTGTATTGATAGGAAACTCAGATACATGTGTGGATACATAGACAACACCATGTCCCTAGTAAGCCTCTAGTTGACTAGCTCGTTGATCAATAGATGGTTACGGTTTCCTAACCATGGACATTGGATGTCCTTGATAACGGGATCACATCATTAGGAGAATGATGTGATAGACAAGACCCAATCCTAAGCCTAGCATAAGATCGTGTAGTTCGTATGCTAAAGCTTTTCTAATGTCAAGTATCATTTCCGTAGACCATGAGATTGTGCAACTCCCGGATACTGTAGGAGTGCTTTGGGTGTGCCAAACGTCACAATGTAACTGGGTGGCTATAAAGGTACACTACAGGTATCTCCAAAAGTGTCTGTTGGGTTGGCACGAATCGAGACTGGGATTTGTCACTCCATGTAACGGAGAGGTATCTTTGGGCCCACTCGGTAGGACATCATCATAATGTGCTCAATGTGACCAAGGAGTTGATCACGGGATGATGTGTTATGGAACGAGTAAAGAGACTTGCCGGTAACGAGAATGAACAAGGTATCGGGATACCGATGATCGAATCTCGGGCAAGTATCGTACCGATAGACAAAGGGAATTGTATACGGGATTGATTGAATCCTTGACATCGTGGTTCATCCGATCAGATCACTGTGGAGCTAGCATGTGGGAGCCAACATGGGTATCCAGATCCCGCTTTTGGTTATTGACCGGAGAGTTGTCTCGGCCAAGTCTGCATGACTCCCGAACCCGTAGGGTCTACACACTTAAGGTTCGATGACGCTAGGGTTATAGGCAAAGTATGTACGTGGTTACCGAATGTTGTTCGGAGTCCCGGATCAGATCCCGGACATCGCAAGGAGTTCCGGAATGGTCCGGAGGTAAAGATTGATATATAGGAAGTATCGTTTTGGCCACCGGAAGTGTTCCAGGCATCACCGGTAGTGTACCGGGACCACCGGAGGGGTCCGGGGGTCCACCAGGTGGGGCCACCAGCCCCGGAGGCCTACATGGGCCAATCGTGGGAAGGGACCAGCCCTAGGTGGGCTGGGGCGCCTCCCACCAAGGCCCAAGGCGCAAGGGAGAGTGGGAGGGGGCAAACCCTAGGTCCAGATGGGCCTTAAGGCCCACCCTAGGTGCGCCCCCCTCTCTCCCCCCTTGGCCGCAACCCTAGATGGGTTTTGGGGCTGCCGCCACCCCTAGGGAGGGAACCCTAGATGGGGGCGCAGCCCCTCCCCCTCCCCTATATATACTTGAGGTATTGGGGGCTGCAAACGACACGAGATCATCTCCCTCTTGGCGCAGCCCTACCTCTCTCCCTCCTCGTCTCTCGTAGTCACTAGTAGAAAACAGGGCTATGGTCCAGGCCGGCTCAGCCCATTAGTCCCGGTTCAGTGTAGAACCGGGACCAATGTGGGCATTGGTCCCGGTTCGTGAGCCCAGGGGGCCGGCCGGGCCACGTGGGCCATTGGTCCCAGTTCGTCTGGACCTTTTGGTCCCGGTTGGTGGGACGAACCGGGACCAATGGGCCTCGCTCCTGGCCCACCACCATTGGTCCCGGTTGGTGGCTTGAACCGGGACCAAAGGCTCCCCTTTCGTCCCGGTTCATGCCACCAACCTGGACCAATGAGGTGCCTATATATACCCCCTCGCGCAAGAGCAGAGCACAGTGCTCTGTTTTTTCTGGCCGAGGGGGAGAGGGCTTTGTGGTGCTCTAGCTCACCTCCTATGCACATGAGGTGTTCGATGGAATGCCCGAGCCACACTACTTAAGCTTTCTCCTCTCGAAGCTTGACCTCCAAGCTCCATTTTCCTCGAGATTTGTACACTTCTATTAATTTGGACACTTAATTATATATAATGCACACAGATGAACCGGCAATGGATGTACGGTGACAGACACACCCGCGAGTACATTAAGGGCGTGCATGAGTTTCTCGATGCGGCTGAGGCAAACAAGCAGAATGGTTTTATGTGTTGTCCATGCACTGAATGTGGGAATATGAGGTCTTACTCTAACCGGAAAATCCTTCACTCCCACCTGCTTTACAAGGGTTTCATGCCACACTATAATGTTTGGACGAGGCACGGAGAAATAGGGGTTATGATGGAAGACGGCGAAGAAGAAGAGTACGATGACAACTATGTGCCCCCTGAATACGGTGATGCTGCAACGGGGGGAGCTGGTGAAGATCAAGCGGAACCAGACGATGTGCCCAATGATGCTGCCACGGGTGAAGCTGCTGAAGATCAAGAGGAACCAGACGATGTGCCCGATGATGATGATCTCCGCCGGGTCATTGTCGATGCAAGGACGCAATGCATTAGTCAAAAGGAGAAGCTGAAGTTCGATCGCATGTTAGAGGATCACAAAAAAGGGTTATACCCCAATTGCGAAGATGGCAACACAAAGCTCGGTACCATACTGGAATTGCTGCAGTGGAAGGCAGAGAATGCTGTGGCTGACAAAGGATTTGAGAAGCTACTGAAAATATTGAAGAAGAAGCTTCCAAAGGATAACGAATTGCCCGGCAGTACATACGCAGCAAAGAAGGTCGTATGCCCTCTAGGATTGGAGGTGGAGAAGATACATGCATGCCCTAATGACTGCATCCTCTACCGCGGTGCATACAAGGATCTGAATGCATGCCCGGTATGCGGTGCGTTGCGGTATAAGATCAAACGAGATGACCCTGGTGATGTTGACGGCGAGCCCCTCAGGAAGAGGGTTCCTGCGAAGGTGATGTGGTATGCTCCTATAAAACCACGGTTGAAACGTCTGTTCAGAAATGAAGACCATGCCAAGTTGATGCGATGGCACAGTGAGAACCGAAAGAAAGATGGGAAGTTGAGAGCACCCGCTGACGGGTCGCAGTGGAGAAAAATCGAGAGAAAGTACTGGGATGAGTTTGCAAAGGACCCAAGGAATGTATGGTTTGCTTTAAGCGCGGATGGCATTAATCCTTTCGGGGAGCAGAGCAGCAATCACAGCACTTGGCCCATGACTCTATGTATGTATAACCTTCCTCCTTGGATGTGCATGAAGCGGAAGTTCATTATGATGCCAGTTCTCATCCAAGGCCCTAAGCAACCCGGCAACGAAATTGATGTGTACCTAAGGCCATTAGTTGAAGAACTTTTACAGCTATGGAATGGAAACGGTGTACGTACGTGGGATGAGCACAGACAGGAGGAATTTAACCTTAAGGCGTTGCTGTTCATGACCATCAACGATTGGCCCGCTCTCAGTAACCTTTCAGGACAGACAAACAAAGGATACCACGCATGCACGCACTGTTTAGATGACACTGAAAGTATATACCTGGACAAATGCAGGAAGAATGTGTACCTGGGCCATCGTCGATTTCTTCCGACCAACCATCAATGTCGAAAGAAAGGCAAGCATTTCAAAGGCGAGGCAGATCACAGGAAGAAGCCCGCCATGTGCACCGGTGATCACGTGCTTGCTATGGTCAATGATTTACACTACGTAATCTTTGGAAAGGGTCCCGGTGGACTAGCTGTTCCGAATGACGCTGAGGGACACGCACCCATGTGGAAGAAGAAATCTATATTTTGGGACCTACCCTACTGGAAAGACCTAGAGGTCCGCTCCTCAATTGACATGATGCACGTGACGAAGAACCTTTGCGTGAACCTGCTAGGCTTCTTGGGCGTATGTTAATAGCAAACAGAATGAACTACAAAACTTTTATGAAAATAAAAACAATCAATTAAAATATTATGTTATGATCAACTAAAATAAAACTATAATATTCTTCAATAGCAAAAAGAATATATTTTTTGTGACCTAAAATCAAACTATAAGTATTTAATTGTAAGTATAAATAAAAAATAAATAGCAAAGAAGAAAAAAAATTCTATTTTTATAGTAAAGTTATTCATAAACTAGTGATTCACACAAATTTTTAAAAATTCAAATTTAAACTATTCAAAATTTAAAACTAATGGCACTAACAGAAAGTTTATAATTTTTGTGACTAAAAGCAAAAAGAAATCACTAAAAAACTATAAGTATTTAGTTTTAAGTAGAAATAAAAAAATAAAAAACCAAAAAATGTAGAAATAAAAAAGAAAAAACCAAAAAAATGCCACCTACTGGGCCTCCACGGCCTGAATACGACTAGAAACCCTACATGGGACAGGATTCAGGCCCGCAGAGGCCCAATAGGCCCACAGGCAGTAGCAAGTTTAGGCCCAAAAGCCTGCATTAGAGAGGAGCTCGAATGGGGAGGCACATCAGCGCTTATAAACCAGTGCCGGCGCCCTTCAGCTAGCGATGTGGGACTAAACTTTTGGGCGCTGGCAGCACAAGGGCATTGGTCCCGGTTGGTGGCACCAACCGGGACTAAAGGGGGCATTAGTCACGGTTCGTGGCACCAACCGTGACCATTGCACCCCCTTTAGTCCCGGTTGGTGCCACCAACCGGGACCAGAGGCCGCCGCTTCCCGCCCTTTGGGCTGCCGAAAATTGGCCTTTGGTCCCGGTTGGTGGCACCAACCGGGACTAAAGGGGTGCATTAGTCCCGGGTCGTAGCACCAACCGGGACCAATGCTTTTGGTATATAAGCTAGACTTGTGAAAATTTTACAACTTCATCGTCAGTTCGTGCCCGACGCCCCAGCGCTGCTCCTCGTCGCCGTCGCCATCATCGCCCCTGCCTCCGACGCCGTCACCGCGCCGCCCCTGCCCCCGACGCCGTCGCCGTGCCGCCCCTACCTCCGACGCCGTCGCCGCGCCGCCCCTGCCTCCGGTGCCGTCGTCGAGCCGCCCCTGCCGTCGACCACGTCGTCGCCGCGCCGGCCCCTGCCCCGCGCCCTAGCCCCTTCCCGCGGCCCGCCCCCGCCCGCCGACGCCGTCGCCATCATCGCCCCTGCCTCCCCCGCCGTCGCCATCGCCAGAGCCCCCGCTGTGAGCCGCCGCGCCCATCCGGCTCAAAGCATGTTTTTTATTAGATTAATTTCTTATTAGATTTATTACATTAATGTTTTTGTTCACAGCATGTTTTTGTTCATATATGTATTTTTTTGTTCATTTGTGTATTAATGCTTTTGTTGCATATATGTAATTTTTTCAATGTATATATGTATGTGGTAGCTATATATGCATGATGAGGGGGGTGGGGGTCGATATACCCCCTCCCCGATAATTTCAACATGAGCGGAGAGGTCGATATAGCCCCTCCCCGACAACATGAGAGAGGGACGAGGGGTCGAGAGAACTAAATAAGATGATGATGTTTATGATGTTTTTTTTCCTGTTGATGATATGATGATGTTTTTTTCTGTTGATGATATGATGATGTTTTGTTTTGTTGATGATATATATGGTGATGTTTTTTTCATATATGCATTTTTTCATATATATGATGATGTTAGTGGAGAGGAAAAAGTAAAATAAGGAAAAGGAAAATAAGTAGAGAAAGAAGGAGAAGAAGAAGGAGAAGACGAGGAGAGGAAGAAAAGGAAGAGGAGAAGAAGAGAAAATTAGAATATATATTCTATTTTCTCTTTTATCCTCTATTCCTTTCTTATTCTCTTCTTTTTTTCTTCTTTTTTTTCTTCGACACATGGGGGGGGGGTTGAGAACATCGGACATTCATGAGAGAGGCGAGGAAGAAGGGGAAGAAGAGGGAGAAGAAGAGGAGAGGAAGAAAAGGAAGTCTTCTCCTCTATTCTTTCTTTTCTTCTTTTTTCTTCTTCTTCGTCCTCTTTTTTTTATCGGGAATGAGGGTCGTCGAGAGGTCGAGGAGCGGTAGAGGAGAAACCCTAAATAGAAAGTATCGTCGGTGTGAGATACATGTACCGTCGGTGTCGGAGACTACACCCACATCCCACAAGTGGCGCGGGCTTCGACGCCCATGTCACTTGTGGGACGTGGATGTAGTGTCCGACACCGAAGGCCACATGTATCTCACACCCACGATACTTGCTAGCTATTTAGGGTTTCCTCTACCGAAAAGAAGAGGAGAAATAAATAAGAAGAAGAAAAAAGAAGAAAAAGAAGAGGAGAAGAAGAAAGGAATAGTGAAGAAGAAGAGAAAATAGAATATATTCTATTTTCTCTTTTCTCCACTATTCCTTTCTTCTTCTCCTATTTTTTTCTTCTTTTCTTCTTCTTCTTCTTCTTCTTCTTCTTATTCTTCTTCTTATTAGCCAGAAGTAGAGAGATGTTTCCTAGTGTCAAAGTATTGAAGAAATCCATGCCTTCATCATTAGCCGGATGTAACCAGGGCATTTTGGTACGAAGTTCTGCAAAGTTATTCTGGAATGGAGTCCCAGATAGAATAATCCGCCTTTTGGTACGAATTCAGCAAAGGCCTTCTAAATAGCGATATTCGGAAGGCTCTTGCTGAACTTTGTACCAAAAAGCGAATTATCCTATCTGGGACTCCGTTCCAGAACAACTTTGAAGAGCTTCGTACCATCATGCACATGTTACTTTCGCCTAATGATGAAGACATGGTTTTGTTGAATCCCTTGACACTAGGCAACCTCCCGACCCCTCGGCGATTCTATCGAACATGAGAGGAAGAAGAGGATAAAAAAAGAAGAGGAAGAAGAAAAAAAAGAGGAGAAGAAAGAATAGAGGAGATCTTCTCCTCTATTCTTTCTTCTCCTCTTATTTTTCTTCTTCTTCCTCTTTTTTTATCGGGAACGAGGGTCGTCGAGGGACATAGATGTAGTGTCGTCGTTGTCGATATATACCCCCTCCCAATAGATTACTATGATTAGGTAGCTAGTTCTATGTTTGGCACTAATATATCCTAATATATCCATCTGTCATGTTTGAATAATAATTGCCATGTTGTAAATATTTGTAGAAACTATGGACACCGCCCTAGACGAAGCAACAAAACAAGCGTTGTTGAGGGACATAATCACAGAAGGAAGTGATGCCATCTCGTTGTTTCTCAACGAAACCGATGGTCTGGAAGGAGAGGGTGAACAAGCTGGCTACGGTGACCTAATGCCGGTGCAAGAAGAAGAACATGAGGACGGCTCCGGTGACCCAATGCCGGTGCAAGAAGGAGACCGTGATGACGGCTCCGGTGACCGAACCGAGTCCAGCCAGGTATATATATTAGTTAAGCCTGTGCTGACTAGCTGATTGATGCATTCATTGTTTTGGTATGTACACATATTAATTAAGTCTTTGTTCTTTTTTCTAGCCCTCCGAATTGAGCACAACTTCGGTAAAGAGACGAGGCCCGAAGAAAAAGTTGAGCTCGGATGAAAAGTTTGAGATCATAGCAATCGCGCCCGAAGGCCAACCTATTGAACCCCTCCGGACAAAGAGTGCATTTGTTGCTCAGTGCGGGGTTCTGGTTAGGGACAAGATCCCGATAAGCATCCAGCAATGGTTTAAGCCGGCTATAGAAGACCCTGAGGTGTCTTATGTCAATGATATGCAGAAAAATGATCTTTGGACTGAGCTGAAGTCAAATTTCACCGTACCGCCTGAGGATAATCCAGAGAACCCAGTTAAAGAGAAATTAATCAAGTCTTTTGCTCTGAAGAGGATGGCAGAACTATTCAGGAGGTGGAAGAAAGAGCTGAATAAGTTTGACGAAAATAATGAGACACCAGAATTCAAGGGCAGATATGAGAAGATCAAAGATCACTGGCCCGCATTTGTGGCCCACAAGACATCAGAAAAGAGTAAGAAGATGTCGGCGACAAACAAGCAAAATACTGCGAAGAAGAAGCTTCACCATCGCACGGGGTCAGGTGGCTACCTCGTAGCCCGGCCTAAGTGGTCCAAGACTGAGAATGATTTGGTTCATAAAGGGATCGAACCAGAGACAATTAACTGGCCAGACCATTGCCGGACTTGGTTCTTCGGGGCTGGCGGAACACTGGACCCTGTAACAGGGAAGTGCATTTGGACGAACGATCAAATGGACATACCAGTCAGTAAGCTTAAGCAGTATATCAAAGCAGCGCAGGAAGGGACGTTCTTTCCAGACAGAGAGAACGACGAGCTCACAATGGCCCTTGGGAATCCTGAGCACCCTGGACGGACACGAGGCACGCCAGGCTCCATTCCGTGGAAGGTTGGGTTTCTAGATGCAGGCGGTTACAAATCCCATGAGAGGAGGAAAAAAGTGTAGCAGACCCAAATATAGGCGCTGCAAGCAAGGGTAGACGCGATAGAGGAACGAGAAGCAAATCGCAGCAAACGTACTGCCAAAGCCTCCCCCAAAGCTACCCCGCCATCTCAGTGCAGAAGCAGCATGGCTTCCACCGAGCTGCTTCAGCTGGAGCATGCCTTGACGGCTCCTGCCAGCTATCCCGTGGATGCTATAACGGAGTCTCAAAACTGCCACCTTATGATGCAATGGATGAATTTGAAGGTCAAGGCGGCTGTTGGCTCTGTTTATCCTACTGAACCCGGCGCAACTTTTCACTGCCGGCCGATTCCAGAAGGATATGCTAGGGTGATGGTGGATGAGATAACGGAGGGATTTGAGGACCTCCAGCTTGACCACCCTACCGGTGAAGGGGAGACTCGGCTGGGGTCTGCTCTGAAGACTCCATGCCTATGGCGGAAGGAGCTCATCAACCTTCCGAACTGGACGCCACTGCCTCCTCCTCCTCCTCCGGCGAGTCAGGGAACTCCACCTCCACCGCCTCCTCCTCCGGTGAGTGACGATCAGGGCCCTCGGCCGGCTCCTTCTCCGGCACGTGGCGGCACTCCTCCTCCTTCTCTGCCTCGTCAGCAAGGGCGGAAGAGACCTGCCGCTGCTCCAGCTGCTCCGGCGCGTCATAGTCCTTCTCCTCCGCCGCTTAAGCAAGTAAAGAAGACAACCGCTCCGTCTGCTCGGTCGGCGTCTAGCAGTACAACCAAAGGCGGGAGGACATACATATTCGGTCCTTCTCTGAAGACTCCAGAGAAGTTACCATATGAGAGGACCCTGGAGGAGAACGCCGAGATCGCGCGAGAAGGAGTGAGGAACTTCTTTGAAGGGGTGAAAGCAAAGAAACATACACCTCCGGAGGAGAAGGTAGATCGGGTGAAAGTGAGGCGCACTCTGGCTGCCCTGACAAAACCACCGAAGTTTGATCCGCCGAAAGGAAACTATGACCGCATTATTGGAAAGGAATTTGCCGAAGCGGAGCGGTCGGGAAGTACTGTCAGTGATCAAAGGCTGAAAGAACGACGAGCTGGGAAACAAATTGCCCAGCTCGGTGAACAAGCAAAGCAATCGTGCCCCCCACTCAAGGTGCCTAGCCACAACATCGATAATGATCCGAGGATGGTGCCCGGTTATAGCAATCTTGTAGATTACCTGCCCGACAAAGTACATTATGAACCCATGGAGGTGCAGATACAAAGATACGAGTACGGGAAGCCTCTCGTCAAAGATGAAAGATCTCTATCAACGATGATGCGAAGATTGCATGATTGGTACTTGAAAATCTGCAGAGACTCTGGGGGGAGGAGTACTTTGTATGCGAAAGTTAAACCGGAGCATGACCTCATTGGAATTGATCTGTTACCTGTTCCATTTGAGGAGTTCTATCAGTTTTTCAATCAATTGGCCCTCGATAAAACAACGGTCGCCTGCTACTGTCTGTAAGTAGTACTACTTCTGTCATTAAGTTTCTCTATATAGCTTAGCTCTTTCATTGCATGTATTTATAATCATCCTCACTATATTATGCAGATTGAAGATCACCAAATTGAAGAAAAGACAAGTCGGTGATATTGGGTTCATTAACACATATCTCATAGATGCAACTGAGGTTAAACTTCATGCCGCAGCTACCGAGGCCAACTTGCTACGATCGTTCGTAATAAATCAAAACAAAGATATAATACTCTTTCCTTACAACTTCAGGTGAGTGTTACTGTCTTGTGCGTATTCAGTTTCCCTTATATATTAGTCAAGGTTATAGTAATGTAATTGATGAGTTATGCATGTGTGTGCAGTTACCACTATATTCTCCTAGAGATTAAGCTTGAGCAGGGAGTAGTAACCTTCTTGGACTCTAAACGAAAAGATCCCAAGGAGTATGCGGACATGACTGAAATCCTCAAGAAGTAAGTTAAATCGATCATTATCCACCATATCAGCAACTTTGTTCATTTCCTGATATCAAGTAATTGTTTTCTTTGTCCGGCAGGGTTTGGAGAAAATTCACCAAAACAGTTCCGGGACTGCCGAAGGAGCTGGAATTTAGACACCCGAAAGTAAGTACTATAGTAGCATGTTCCGCGCATCTCCTAGTGATTCAAGCGCTAGTTTCATCAATACCATTTAGCATTCTTGCTTATCAGTTTGATTGACCTCTATTTCTTGTAAAGTGGTTGTGGCAGGAACAAGGGAATGATTTCTATGGATACTAAATCTGCGAGTCCATCCGCCACACGACCTGTGAGCGGGGCGGGTACTCTAATGAACAATATGAAGTACGTAAATAACAACATTCACAATTTTATTTTATTACCATCATTTGTGTTGAGTTTCATTCATTTATATATATATATGTATTGACCCCATTCTTCAAATTAGATGTTTCGGAAGCGGGATGAACTCCTAGCACCAGCTCGCATGCGAGCAATTCAAGAGGAATTGGCAGCATTCTTTCTTGACCACGTGATCCCTGAAGACGGAGAATTCTATGTGGACCCTGAGTCCGTATGATTATATTTGTAAGAGATAATTATTGTATATATGTAGCTGGTAGTGTCAGATAGATATACGAGAACTTGTTGTTCGACCAATCTCTCGGAGAAGGAGAGGTGGTCGATATCACTTCTCTCTGTATATATGCATATATGTTCATGACGATCTTCTGTTTCCTTCGTTTGCTTACTAGCTAGCTAGCGTGTCTCGTCCTCTCTATATACGTATGTATAGTACGTAGCGTCGACCAAGCACGGACATAAGAGAGGACACTTAAATTAACCCCGCAAAACCCCCAACCCCCCCCCCTTTCAAAAAAAAACAAAAACCCCAGCCACAGAAGTGCTGATGCGTGGATGCCTATTGGTCCCGGTTGGTGCCACCAACCGAGACCAAAGGGTCTCCTGACTGGGCTCTGCGCACTGCCCACGTGGAGGGCCTTTAGTCCCGGTTCTGGATTGAACCGGGACTAAAGGGGGGAGGTATTAGTACCGACACTTTAGTCCCGGTTCCGGAACCGGGACTAAA
Source organism: Triticum urartu (assembly GCF_056163025.1). Lineage (NCBI taxonomy): Eukaryota > Viridiplantae > Streptophyta > Magnoliopsida > Poales > Poaceae > Triticum > Triticum urartu. Next base: position 521,268,313 of record NC_141873.1, on the reverse strand, counting down.
GGCCCTTACGAACCGGGACTATAGGCCCTTTTTCTACCAGTGAGTGCTTGGCGAAGCCCTGCTGGAGTTCCGCGCTCCTCCTCCACCACCACGCAGTCGTGCTTCTGTTGGACGGAGTCTTCCCCAACCTCTCCTTCTCCCCTTGCTAGATCAAGGTGTAGGAGACGTCGCCGGGTTGCACGTGTGTTGAACACGGAGGCGCCGTGGTTCGGCACTTAGATCGGAATCAACCGCGATCTGAATCGCTACGAGTACGACTCCTTCATCCGCGTTCTTGCAACACTTCCGCTTAGCGATCTACAAGGGTATGTAGATGCACTCCCCTTTCCCTCGTTGCTAGATTACTCCATAGATTGATCTTGGTAATGCATAGAAAATTTTAAATTTCTGCTACGATCCCCAACATCTATGTCTACAATGATCTGCATGGAGCTACTCTAGCTAATGTTGGGTTTCGTAGTAATTTCAAAAAATTTCCTACGCACACGCAAGATCATGTGATGCATAGCAACGAGAGGGGAGAGTGTTGTCTACGTACCCACGCAGACCGACTGCGGAAGCGTTGACACAACGTAGAGGAAGTAGTCGTACGTCTTTACGATCCAACCGATCAAGCACCGAAACTACGGCACCTCCGAGTTCGAGCACACGTTCAGCTCGATGACGATCCCCGGACTCCGATCCAGCAAAGTGTCAGGGAAGAGTTCCGTCAGCACAACGGGGTGGTGACGATCTTGATGTACTACAGCAGCAGGGCTTCGCCTAAACTCCGCTACAGTATTATCGAGGACTATGGTGGCTTGGGGCACCGCACACGGCTAAGGAATAGATCACGTGGATCAACTTGTGTGTTTCTGGGGTGCCTCTGCCTCAGTATATAAAGGAGCCAAGGGGGACGGGGCCGCCGGCCAGGAGGAGGGCGCAGGAGGAGTCCTACTCCTACCGGGAGTAGGACTCCCCCCCAATCCTAGTTGGACTAGGATTCCCCGAGGGGGAAAGAGAGAGAGGGGGGGCGGCCACCTCTCCTAGTCCTAATAGGACTAGGGGAGGGGGGAGGCGCGCGGCCACCTTGGGCTGCCCCTTTCTCCTTTCCACTAAAGCCCATTAAGGCCCATATGGCTCCCGGGGGGTTCCGTTGACCTCCCGGTACTTCGGTAAAATCCCGATTTCACCCGGAACACTTCCGATATCCAAACATAGGCTTCCAATATATCAATCTTTATGTCTCGACCATTTCGAGACTCCTCATCATGTCCGTGATCACATCCGGGACTCCGAACAACCTTCGGTACATCAAAATGCATAAACTCATAATATAACTGTCATCGTAACCTTAAGCGTGCGGACCCTACGGGTTCGAGAACAATGTAGACATGACCGAGACATGTCTCCGGTCAATAACCAATAGTGGGACCTGGATGCCCATATTGGCTCCTACATATTCTACGAAGATCTTTATCGGTCAGACCGCATAACAACATACGTTGTTCCCTTTGTCGGTATTCCAATACCTAGTTCAATCTCGTTACTGGCAAGTCTCTTTACTCGTTCTGTAATACATCATCCCGTAACTAACTCATTTAGTTGCAATGCTTGCAAGGCTTAAGTGATGTGCATTACCGAGAGGGCCCAGAGATACCTCTCCGACAATCGGAGTGACAAAACCTAATCTCGAAATACGCCAACCCAACATGTACCTTTGGAGATACCTGTAGTACTCCTTTATAATCACCCAGTTACATTGTGACATTTGGTAGTACCCAAAGTGTTCCTCCGGTAAACGGGAGTTGCATATTCTCATAGTTATAGGAACATGTATAAGTCATGAAGAAAGCAATAGCAACATAATAAACGATCGGGTGCTAAGCTAATGGAATGGGTCATGTCAATCAGATCATTCTCTCAATGATGTGATCCCGTTAATCAAATAACAACTCATTGTTCATGGTTAGGAAACATAACCATCTTTGATTAACGAGCTAGTCAAGTAGAGGCATACTAGTGACACTTTGTTTGTCTATGTATTCACACATGTATTATGTTTCCGGTTAATACAATTCTAGCATGAATAATAAACATTTATCATGATTATAAGGAAATAAATAATAACTTTATTGTTGCCTCTAGGGCATATTTTCTTCAGTCTCCCACTTGCACTAGAGTCAATAATCTATATTACACTGTAATGATTCTAACACCCATGGAGCCTCGGTGCTGATCATGTTTTGCTCGTGGAAGAGGCTTAGTCAATGGGTCTGCAACATTCAGATCCGTATGTATCTTGCAAATCTCTATGTCTCCCACCTGGACTAGATCCTGGATGGAATTGAAGCGTCTCTTGATGTGCTTGGTTCTCTTGTGAAATCTGGATTCCTTTGCCAAGGCAATTGCACCAGTATTGTCACAAAAGATTTTCATTGGACCTGATGGACTAGGTATGACACCTAGATCGGATATGAACTCCTTCATCCAGACTCCTTCATTTGCTGCACCAACTGTAGATCGGATATGTACTCCGCTTCACATGTAGATCCCGCTACAATGCTTTGTTTAGAACTGCACCAACTGACAGCTCCACCGTTTAATGTAAACACGTATCCGGTTTGCGATTTAGAATCGTCCGGATCAGTGTCAAAGCTTGCATCAACGTAACCTTTTACGACGAGCTCTTTGTCACCTCCATATACTAGAAGCATATCCTTAGTCCTTTTCAGGTATTTCAGGATGTTTTTGACCGCTATCCAGTGATCCACTCCTGGATTACTTTGGTACCTCCCTGCCATACTTATAGCAAGGCACACATCAGGTCTGGTACACAGCATTGCATACATGATAGATCATATCGCTGATGCATAGGGAACATCTTTCATATTCTCTCTATCTTCTGCAGTGGTCGGGCATTGAGTCTTACTTAATTTCACCCCTTGTAACACAGGAAAGAATCCTTTCTTTTCTTGATCCATTTTGAACTTCTTCAAAATTTTGTCAAGGTATGTTGTTTGTGAAAGTCCAATTAAGCGTCTTGATCTATCTCTATAGATCTTAATGCCTAATATGTAAGCAGCTTCACCGAGGTCTTTCATTGAAAAACTCTTATTCAAGTATCCCTTTAGCTATCCAGAAATTCTATATCATTTCTAATTAATAATATGTCATCCACATATAATATCAGAAATGCTACAGAGCTCCCACTCACTTTCTTGTAAATACAGGCTTCTCCAAAAGTCTGTATAAAACCAAATGCTTTGATCACACCATCAAAATGTTTATTCCAACTCCGAGAGGCTTGCACCAGTCCATAAATGGATCGCTGGAGCTTGCACACTTTGTTAGCTCCCTTTGGATCGACAAAACCTTCTGGTTGCATCATATACAGCTCTTCTTCCAGAAATCCATTCAGGAATGCAGTTTTGACATCCATCTGCCAAATTTCATAATCATAAAATGCGGCAGTTGCTAGCATGATTCAGACAGACTTAAGCATCGCTACGGCTGAGAAGGTCTCATCGTAGTCAATCCCTTGAACTTGCCGAAAACCTTTCGCGACAAGTCGAGCTTTATAGACAGTAATATTACCGTCAGCGTCAGTCTTCTTCTTGAAGATCCATTTATTCTCAATTGCTTGCCGATCATCGGGCAAGTCAACCAAAGTCCATACTTTGTTCTCATACATGGATCCCATCTCAGATTTCATGGCTTCAAGCCACTTTGCGGAATCTGGGCTCACCATCGCTTCTTCATAGTTCGTAGGTTCATCATGATCTAGTAGCATGACTTCTAGAACGGGATTACCGTACCACTCCGGTGCGGATCTTACTCTGGTTGATCTACGAGGTTCGGTAGTATCTTGTTCTGAAGTTTCATGATCATTATCATTAGCTTCCTCACTAACTAGTGTAGGTGTCATAGAAACAGTTTTCTGTGATGTACTACTTTCCAATAAGGGAGCAGGTACAGTTACCTCGTCAAGTTCTACTTTCCTCCCACTCACTTCCTTCGAGAGAAACTCCTTCTCCAGAAAGTTTCCAAATTTAGCAACAAAACTCTTGCCTTCGGATCTGTGATAGAAGGTGTATCCAATAGTTTCCTTTGGATACCCTATGAAGACACATTTCTCCGATTTGGGTTCGAGCTTATCAGGCTGAAGCTTTTTCACATAAGCATCGCAGCCCCAAACTTTCAGAAACGACAACTTTGGTTTCTTGCCAAACCACAGTTCATAAGGCGTCGTCTCAACGGATTTTGATGGTGCCCTATTTAACGTGAATGCGGCCGTCTCTAGAGCGTATCCCCAAAACGATAGCGGTAAATCAGTAAGAGACATCATAGATCGCACCATATCCAGTAAAGTACGATTACGACGTTTGGACACACCATTACGCTGAGGTGTTCTGGGTGGCGTGAGTTGCGAAACTATTCCACAATTTTTCAAATGTACACCAAACTCGTAACTCAAATATTCTCCTCCACGATCAGATCGTAGAAACTTTATTTTCTTGTTACGATGATTTTCAATTTCACTCTGAAATTCCTTGAACTTTTCAAATGTTTCAGACTTATGTTTCATTAAGTAGACATACCCATATCTGCTTAAATCATCTGTGAAGGTGAGAAAATAACGATATCCTCCACGAGCCTCAATATTCATCGGACCACATACATCTGTATGTATGATTTCCAACAAGTCTGTTGCTCTCTCTATAGTACCGGAGAACGGTGTTTTGGTCATCTTGCCCATGAGGCACAGTTCGCAAGTACCAAGTGATTCATAATGAAGTGGTTCCAAAAGTCCATCAGAATGGAGTTTCTTCATGCTCTTTAATTTGCACTCTCATTATCAACTCTGCATCTTTTGGCTTCAACATTATGAATATGTGTGTTACTACTATCGAGATTCAACAAAAAGAGACCACTCTTCAAGGGTGCATGACCATAAAAGATATTACTCATATAAATAGAACAACCATTATTCTCTGATTTAAATGAATAACCGTCTCGCATTTTCATGCTTAACGCTGGCACCAAATAACAATTATTTAGGTCTAATACTAATCCCGAAGATAGATGTAGAGGTAGCGTGCCGACTGCGATCACATCGACTTTGGAACCGTTTCCCACGCGCATCGTCACCTTGTCCTTAGCCAATCTTCGCTTAATCCGTAGTCCCTGTTTCGAGTTGCAAATATTAGCAACAGAACCGGTATCAAATACCCAGGTGCTACTGCGATCATTAGTAAGGTACACATCAATAACATGTATATCACATATACCTTTGTTCACCTTGCCATCCTTCTTATCCGCCAAATACTTGGGGCAGTTCCGCTTCCAGTGACCAGTCTGCTTGCAATAGAAGCACTCAGTTTCAGGCTTAGGTCCAGGTTTGGGTTTCTTCTCTTGAGTAGCAACTTGCTTGCCGTTCTTTTTGAAGTTCCCCTTCTTCTTCCCTTTGCCCTTTTTCTTGAAACTAGTGGTCTTGTTGACCATCAACACTTGAGGCTCCTTCTTGATTTCTACCTCCGCAGCTTTCAGCATTGCGAAGACCTCGGGAATAGTCTTGTTCATCCCTTGCATATTATAGTTCATCACGAAGCTCTTGTAGCTTGGTGGCAGTGATTGAAGAATTCTGTCAATGACGCAATCATCTGGAAGATTAACTCCCAATTGAATCAAGTGATTATTATACCCAGACATTTTGACTATATGCTCACTGACAGAACTGTTCTCCTCCATCTTGCAGCTATAGAACTTATTGGAGACTTCATATCTCTCAATCCGGGCATTTTCTTGAAATATTAACTTCAACTCCTGGAACATCTCATATGCTCCATGACGTTCAAAACTTCGTTGAAGTCCCGATTCTAAGCCGTAAAGCATGGCACACTGAACTATCGAGTAGTCATCAGCTTTGCTCTGCCAGACGTTCATAACATCCGGTGTTGCTCCCGCAGCAGGCCTAGCACCCAGCGGTGCTTCCAGGACGTAATTCTTCTGTGCAGCAATGAGGATAATCCTCAAGTTACGGACCCAGTCCGTGTAATTGCTACCATCATCTTTCAACTTTGCTTTCTCAAGGAACGCATTAAAATTCAACGGAACAATAGCACGAGCCATCTATCTACAATCAAACATAAACAAGCAAGATACTAATCAGGTACTAAGTTTCATGGTAAATTTAAGTTCAGTTAATCAAATTAATTAAAGAACTCCCACTTAGATAGACATCCCTCTAATCCTCTAAGTGATTACGTGATCCAAATCAACTAAACCATAACCGATCATCACGTGAGATGGAGTAGTTTTCAATGGTGAACATCGTTATGTTGATCATATCTACTATATGATTCACGCTCGACCTTTCGGTCTCCGTGTTCCGAGGCCATATCTGTATATGCTTGGCTCGTCAAGTATAAGCCGAGTATTCCGCGTGTGCAACTGTTTTGCACCCGTTATATTTGAACGTAGAACCTATCACACCCGATCATCACGTGGTGTCTCAGCATGAAGAACTTTCGCAATGGTGCATACTCAGGGAGAACACTTCTTGATAATTTAGTGAGAGATCATCTTATAATGCTACCGTCAATCAAAGCGAGATAAGATGCATAAAAGGATAAACATCACATGCAATCAATATAAGTGATATGATATGGCCATCATCATCTTGTGCTTGTGATCTTCCATCTCCGAAGCACCGTCGTGATCACCATCGTCACCGGCGTGACACCTTGATCTCCATCATAGCATCGTTGTCGTCTCGCCAAGCTTGTGCTTCTACGACTATCGCTACCGCTTAGTGATAAAAGTAAAGCATTACATCGCGATTGCATTGCATACAATAAAACGACAACCATAAGGCTCCTGCCAGTTGCCGATAACTCGGTTACAAAACATGATCATCTCATACAATAGAATTCAGCATCATGTCTTGACCATATCACATAACAACATGCCCTGCAAAAACAAGTTAGACGTCCTCTACTTTGTTGTTGCAAGTTTTACGTGGCTGCTACGGGCTTAAGCAAGAACCAATCTTACCTACGCATCAAAACCACAACGATAGTTTGTCAATTTGACTCCATTTTAACCTTCGCAAGGACCGGGCGTAGCCATACTTGGTTCAACTAAAGTTGGAGAGACAGTCGCCCGCAAGCCACCTATGTGCAAAGCACGTCAGGGGAACCGGTCTCGCGTAAGCGTGCGCGTAATATTGGTCCGGGTCGTCTCGTCCAACAATGCCGCCGAACCAAAGTATGACATGCTGGTAGGCAGTATGACTTATATCGCCCACAACTCACTTGTGTTCTACTCGTGCATATAACGTCAACATAAATAACCTAGGCTCTGATACCACTGTTGGGTTTCATAGTCATTTCAAAAAAATTCCTACGCACACGCAAGATCATGTGATGCATAGCAACGAGAGGGGAGAGTGTTGTCTATGTACCCACGCAGACCGACTGCGGAAGCGTTGACACAACATAGAGGAAGTAGTCGTACGTCTTTACGATCCAACCGATCAAGCACCGAAACTACGGCACCTCCGAGTTCGAGCACACGTTCCGCTCGATGACGATCCCCGGACTCCGATCCAGCAAAGTGTCGGGGAAGAGTTCCGTCAGCATGACGGCGTGGTGACGATCTTGATGTACTACAGTAGCAGGGCTTCGCCTAAACTCCGCTACAGTATTATCGAGGACTATGGTGGCTGGGGGCACCGCACACGGCTAAGGAATAGATCACGTGGATCAACTTGTGTGTTTCTAGGGTGCCTCTGCCTCAGTATATAAAGGAGCCAGGGGGGAGGGGGCCGCCGGCCAGGAGGAGGGTGCTGGAGGAGTCCTACTCCTACCGGGAGTAGGACTCCCCCCCCAATCCTAGTTGGACTAGGATTCCCCGAGGGGGAAAGAGAGAGAGGGGGGCCGGCCACCTCTCCTAATCCTAATAGGACTAGGGGAGGGGGGAGGCGCGCGGCCACCTTGGGATGCCCCTTTCTCCTTGCCACTAAAGCCCATTAAGGCCCATATGGCTCCCAGGGGGTTTCGGTAACCTCCCGGTACTCCGGTAAAATCCCGATTTCACCCGGAACACTTCCGATATCCAAACATAGGCTTCCAATATATCAATCTTTATGTCTCGACCATTTCGAGACTCCTCATCATGTCCGTGATCACATCCGGGACTCCGAACAACCTTCGGTACATCAAAATGCATAAACTCATAATATAACTGTCATCGTAACCTTAAGCGTGCGGACCCTACGGGTTCGAGAACAATGTAGACATGACCGAGACATGTCTCCGGTCAATAACCAATAGTGGGACCTGGATGCCCATATTGGCTCCTACATATTCTACGAAGATCTTTATCGGTCAGACCGCATAACAACATACGTTGTTCCCTTTGTCATCGGTATGTTACTTGCCCGAGATTCGATCGTCGGTATTCCAATACCTAGTTCAATCTCGTTACCGGCAAGTCTCTTTACTCATTCTGTAATACATCATCCCGCAACTAATTCATTTAGTTGCAATGCTTGCAAGGATTAAGTGATGTGCATTACCGAGAGGGCCCAGAGATACCTCTCCAACAATCGGAGTGACAAAACCTAATCTCGAAATACGCCAACCCAACATGTACCTTTGGAGACACCTGTAGTACTCCTTTATAATCACCCAGTTTGGTAGTACCCAAAGTGTTCCTCCGGTAAACGGGAGTTGCATAATCTCATAGTTATAGGAACATGTATAAGTCATGAAGAAAGCAATAGCAACATACTAAACGATCGGGTGCTAAGCTAATGGAATGGGCCATATCAATCAGATCATTCTCTCAATGATGTGATCTCGTTAATCAAATAACAACTCATTGTTCATGGTTAGGAAACATAACCATCTTTGATTAACGAGCTAGTCAAGTAGAGGCATACTAGTGACACTTTGTTTGTCTATGTATTCACACATGTATTATGTTTCCGGTTAATACAATTCTAGCATGAATAATAAACATTTATCACGATTATAAGGAAATAAATTATAACTTTATTGTTGCCTCTAGGGCATATTTCCTTCAGCTAATTGCTCCCACTTTCGATATGTATCCAAATTGAGACTCAGAGTCATCTGGATCGGTGTAAAAGCTTGCATCAACGTAACTCTTTACGACGAACTCTTTATCACCTCCATAACAAAGAAATATTTCCTTAGTCCTCTAAGGATAATTTTGACTGTTGTCCAGTGATCTACTCCTGGATCACTGTTGTACCCCCTTGCCAAACTCATGGCAAGGTACACAATAGGCCTGGTACACAACATGGCATATTGTATAGAACCAATGGCTGAGGCATAGGGAATGACTTTCATTCTCTTTCTATCTTCTGCCGTGGTCGGGCTTTGAGTGTTACTCAACTTCACACCTTGTAATACAGGCAAGAACCCTTTCTTTGACTAATCCATTTTGAACTTCTTCAAAACTTTATCAAGGTATGTGCTTTGTGAAAGTCCAATTAAGCGTCTTGATGAAGGAAATATGCCATAGAGGCAATAATAAAGTTGTTATTTATATTTCCTTATATCATGATAAATGATTATTATTTGTGCTAGAATTATATTAAACGCAAACATGATACATGTGTGGATACATAGACAAAACACAGTGTCCCTAGTGAGCCTCTACTAGACTAGCTCGTTGATCAAAGATGGTTAAGTTTCCTAACCATAGACATGAGTTGTCATTTGATGAACGGGATCACATCATTAGGAGAATGATGTGATGGACAAGACCCATCCGTTAGCTTAGCATAATGTAACTAGGTGATTATAAAGATGCTCTACAGGTATCTCCGATGGTGTTTGTTGGGTTGGCATAGATCGAGATTAGGATTTGTCACCCTGTGTATCGGAGAGGTATCTCTGGGCCCTCTTGGTAATGCACATCACTTTAAGCCTTGAAAGCAATGTGACTAATGAGTTAGTTACGAGATGATGCATTACGAAACAAGTAAAGAGACTTTCCGATAACGAGATTGAACTAGTATGAGGATACTGACGATCGAATCTCGGGCAAGTAACATATCGATGACAAAGGGAATGATGTATGTTGTTATGCGGTTTGACCGATAAAGATCTTTGTAGAATATGTAGGAGCCAATATGAGCATCCAGGTTCTGCTATTGGTTATTGACCGGAGATGTCTCTCAGTCATGTCTACATTGTTCTCGAACCCGTAGGGTCCGCACGCTTAACGTTCGATGACGATTTGTATTATGAGTTATGTGTTTTTGATGACCAAATTTTGTTCGGAGTCCCGGATGAGATCGTGGTCGTGACGTCTTGAAATGGTTGAGAAGTAAAGATTCATATATTGGAAGGTTGCATTCGGACATCGGAATGGTTCCGAGTGGTTCGGGCATTTTTCTGGAGTACCGAGGGGTTACCGGAACCCCCCGGGGAAGTAATGGTCCTTATTGGGCCATAAGGGAGAATAGGAGGCAGGCCAAGGGGAGGTGGCGCCCCCCATGGAGTCCGAATTGGACTAGGGGATGGGGTGGCGCCCCCCTTTCCCTTTCCTACTCCCTCTCCATTTCCTTCTTTCCTACTCCCAAAAGGAAAGGGGGATCCTACTAGGACTTGCGAGTCCTAGTAGGACTCCCCACAATTGGTGCGCCCCTAGGGGGCCGGTCTCCTCCTCCCCTCCTTTATATACGGGGGTGGGGGGGTGCTACCTCTTGAGCACTACATTGGATTTCCTTGAAGAGGAAAGGATGACGCAGCGAAGTAGCATAAGTATTTCCCTCAGTTTTTGAGAACCAAGGTATCAATCCAGTAGGAGGCTACGCGCGAGTCCCTCGTACCTACACAAAGCAAATAACTCCTCGCAACCAACGTGAATAGGGGTTGTCATTCCCTTCATGGTCACTTACGAGAGTGAGATCTTATAGAGATGAAGTAAAATAAAAGCAAAGTGAAAAACAAAGGCAATAATAAAGTGATGGAAGATTAATATGACGAAGTTAGACCCGGGGCCATAGATTTCACTAGTGGCTTCTCTCAAGAGCATAAGTATTTTACGGTGGGTGAACGAATTACTGTTGAGCAATTGACAGAATTGAGCAAAGTTATGAGAATATCTAGGTATGATCATGTATATAGGCATCACGTCCGAGACAAGTAGACCGACTCCTGCCTGCATCTACTGCTATTACTCCACTCATCAACCGCTATCTAGCATGGATCTAGAGTATTAAGTTCAAGAAAACAGAGTAACACCTTAAGCAAGATGACATGATGTAGAGGGATAAATTCATGCAATATGATAAAAAACCATCTTGTTATCCTCGATGGCAACAATGCAATATGTGCCTTGCCGCCCCTACTGTCACTGGGAAAGGACATTGCAAGATTGAACCCAAAGCTAAGCACTTCTCCCATTACAAGAAAAACCAATCTAGTAGGCCAAACCAAACTGATAATTCGAAGAGACTTGCAAAGATAACCAATCATACATAAAAGAATTCAGAGAAGATTCAAATATTGATCATAGATAATCTTGATCATAAACCCACAATTCATCGGTCTCAATAAACACACCGCAAAAAGAAGATTACATCGAATACATCTCCACGAGAGAGGGGGAGAACATTGTATTAGGATCCAAAAAGAGAGAAGAAGCCATCTAGCTAGTAACTATGGACCCGAAGGTCTGAGGTAAACTACTCACACTTCATCGGAGGGGCTATGGTGATGATGTAGAAGCCCTCCATGGTAGACGCCCCCGCCGGCGGAGCTCCAGAACAGGCCCCAAGATGGGATCTCATGGGTACAGAAGGTTGCGGCGGTGGAATTAGGTTTTTGGCTCCGTCTCTAATCGTTTGGGGGTACGTAGGTATATATAGGAGGAAGAAGTACGTCGGTGGAGCAAGGTGGGGCCCACGAGGGTGGAGGGTGCGCCCTGGGGGGCGCCCCCCTACCACGTGCCCACCTCCTTTCTTTCTTGACGTAGGGTCCATGTCTCCTGGGTCATATTCGGTGAGAAAATCACGTTCCCGAAGGTTTCATTCCGTTTGGACTCTGTTTGATATTCTGTTTCTTCGAAACACTGAAATAGGCAAAAAACAACAATTCTGGGCCGGGCCTCCGGTTAATAGGTTTGTCCCAAAAATAATATAAAAGTGGAAAATAAAGCCCAATAATGTCCAAAACAGTAGATAATATAGCATGGAGCGATCAAAAATTATAGATATGTTGGAGACGTATCAGGCATCCCCAAGCTTAATTCCTGCTCATCCTCGAGTAGGTAAATGATAAAAACAGAATTTTTTATGCGGAGTGCTACTTGGCATAATTTCAATGTAATTCTTCTTAATTGTGCTATGAAAATTCAGATCCAAAAGATTCAAGACAAAATTTCATATTGACATAAAAATAATAATACTTCAAGCATACTAACAAAGCAATCATGTCTTCTCAAAATAACATGGCCAAAGAAATTTATCCCTACAAAATCATATAGTCTGGCTATGCTCTATCTTCACCACACAAAGTATTTAAATCATGCACAACCCCGATGACAAGACAAGCAAATGTTTCATACTTTTGACATTCTCGAAACTTTTTCAATCTTCACGCAATACATGAGTGTGAGCCATGGACATAGCAATATATGTGGAATAGAATGGTGGTTGTGGAGAAAAAAAAGGGAAGATAGTCTCACATCAACATGGCGTATCAACGGGCTATGGCGATGCCCATCAATAGATATCAATGTGAGTGAGTAGGGATTGCCATGCAACGGATGCACTAGAGCTATAAGTATATGAAAGCTCAACAAAAGAAACTAAGTGGGTGTGCATCCAACTCGCTTGCTCACGAAGACCTAGGGCATTTTGAGGAAGCCCATCATTGGAATATACAAGCCAAGTTCTATAATGAAAAATTCCCACTAGTATATGAATGTGACAAAATGAGAGACTCTCTATCATGAAGATCATGGGGCTACTTTGAAGCACAAGTGTAGTAAAAGGATAGTAACATTGTCCCTTCTCTCTTTTTCTCTCATTTTTTTATTTGGGCCTTTTCTTTTTTATGGTCTATTTTTCATTTCTGCTTTTTTATTTTTCGTCCGGAGTCTCATCCCGACTTGTGGGGGAACCATAGTCTCCATCATCCTTTTCCTCACTTGGGACAATGCTCTAAAAATTAATGATGATCATCACACTTTTATTTTCTTACAACTCAACAATTACAACACGATACTTAGAACAAAATATGACTCTATATGAATGCCTCTGGCGGTGTACCGGGATATGCAATGAATCAAGAGTGACATGTACGAAAGAATTATGAACGGTGGCTTTGCCACAAATACGATGTCAACTACATGATCATGCTAGCAATATGACAATGATGGAGCGTGTCATAATGAACGGAACGGTGGAAAGTTGCATGGCAATATATCTCGGAATGGCAATGGAAATGCCATGATAGGCAGGTATGGTGGCTGTTTTGAGGAAGGTATATGGTGGGTGTATGATACCAGCGAAAAGTGCGCGGTATTACAGAGGCTAGCAATGGTGGAAGCAAGAAAAGTGTGTATAATCCATGGACTCAACATTAGTCATGAAGAACTCATATGCTTATTGCAAAAATCTACAAGTTATCAAAGCAAAGTATTACGCGCATGCTCCTAGGGGGATAGATTGGTAGGAAAAGACCATCGCTCGTCCCCGACCACCACTCATAAGGAAGACAATCAATAAATAAATCATGCTCCGACTTCATCACATAATGGTTCACCATACGTGCATGCTACGGGAATCACAAACTTTAACACAGGTATTTCTCAAATTCACAACTACTCCACTAGCATGACTCTAATATCACCATCTTCATATCTCAAAACAATCATCAAGCATCAAACTTTTCTTAGTATTCAACGCACTCAAAAGAAAGTTTTACAAATCTTGAATACCAAGCATAATAGATTTTTTAAGCAAATTACCATGATATTTAAGACTCTCAAAATAATCTTAGTGAAGCATGAGAGATCAATAGTTTCTATAAAACAAACCCACCACCGTGCTCTAAAAGATATAAGTGAAGCACTAGAGCAAAACTATATAGCTCAAAAGATATAAGTGAAGCACATAGAGTATTCTAACGAATTCCAATTCATGTATGGCTCTCTCAAAAGGTGTGTACAGCAAGGATGATTGTCGTAAACTAAAAAGCAAAGACTCAAATCATACAAGACGCTCCAAGCAAAATACATATCATGTGGTGAATAAAAATATAGCTCCAAGTAAAGTTACCGATGGAAGTAGACGAAAGAGGGGATGCCTTCCGGGGCATCCCCAAGCTTTGACTTTTAGGTGTCCTTAGATTATCTTGGGGGTGCCATGGCAATCCCCAAGCTTAGGGCTCTTGCCACTCCTTGTTCCATAATCCATCAAAATATTTCACCCAAAACTTGAAAACTTCACACCACAAAACTCAACAGAAATCTCGTGAGCTCTGTTAGCGAAAGAAAACAAAAGACCACTTCAAGGTACTGTAATGAACTCATTCTTTATTTATATTGGTGTTATACCTACTGTATTCCAACTTCTCTATAGTTTATAAACTATTTTACTAGCCATTGATTCATCAAAATAAGCAAACAACACACGAAAAACAGAATCTGTCAAAAATAGAACAGTCTGGAGTAATCTGTAACTAACGCAAACTTCTGGAACTCCAAAAAATCAGCCAAAATAGGAAGACCTAGGCAATTAGTTTATTGATCAGCATAAATTGGAATCACTATTTTATCACGTTCTGGTGATTTTTAACAATTATTTTGTGAACAGAAAGTTTCTGGAAATTATAGCAAGATCAAATAACTATCATCCAAGAAGATCCTATAGGTTTAACTTGGCACAAACACTAATTAAAACATAAAAACACATCTAAACAGAGGCTAGATCCAAGATTTATTCCTAAACAGAAGCACAAGCAAAAAAACTAAAAATAAAATTGGGTTGCCTCCCAACAAGCGCTATCGTTTAACGCCCCTAGCTAGGCATAAAAGCAAGGTTAGATCTAGGTATTGCCATCTTTGGTAGGCAATCTATAAGTGGCTCTTATGATAGATTCATATGGTAATTTTTATTTTATTTCTAGGGAAGTGTTCCATGCCTTTCTCTAATGGAAATTGGAATCTAATATTCCTTTCCTTCATATCAATAATTGCACCAATCGTTCTAAGGAAAGGTCTACCAAGAATAATAGGACAAGAAGGATTGCAATCTATATCAAGAACGATAAAATCTACGGGCACATAATTCCTATTTGCAACAGTAAGAGCATCATTAATTCTTCCCATAGGTTTCTTAATAGTGGAATCCGCAAGGTGCAAGTTTAGAGAGCAATCATCAAAATCACGGAAATCTAGCAAATCACACAAAGTTTTGGGAATAGTGGAAACGCTAGCACCCAAATCACATAAAGCATAAAATTCATGATCCTTAATCTTAATTTTAATAGTTGGTTCCCACTCATCATAAACTTTTCTAGGGATAGAAACTTCCAACTCAAGTTTTTCTTCATAAGATTGCATCAAGGCATCAACGATATGTTTAGTAAAGGCTTTATTTTGACTATAAGCATGAGGAGAGTTTAGCACGGATTGCAACAAGGAAATAAAATCAATTAAAGAGCAACTTTCATAATTAAATTCCTTGAAATCCAAAATAGTGGGTTTAGCAACATCTAGGGTTTTTATTTCTTCAATCCCACTTTTATCAAATTTAGCATCAAGATCTAAAAACTCCGTATTCTTGGAATGCCTTCTAGGTAAAGGTGGATCATATTCGGTCCCATCATTATCAAGATTCATATTGCAAAATAAAGATTTAATAGGGGACACATCAATAACTTTTAGATCTTCATCTTTATTTTTGTAGAAATTGGAAAAACACGCTTTAATAAAGGCATCTTTCGTAGCACGCATCCTAGCGGTTCTTTCCTTGCACTCATCAATGGAAATTCTCATGGCTTTGAGAGACTCATTGATATCATGCTTAGGAGGAATAGATCTAAGCTTTAAAGAATCAACATCAAGAGAAAATCTATCAACGTTCGTAGCCAATTCATCAACTTTAAGCAATTTCTCTTCAAGCAAAGCATTGAAATTCTTTTGTGAATTCATAAGCTCTTTAACACTAGTCTCAAATTCAGAGGGCATCTTATTAAAATTTCCATAAGAGTTGTTGTAGGAATTTCCATAATTATTAGAAGGATTACTAGGATAAGGCCTAGGATTAAAGTTCCCTCTATACGCATTGTTACCAAAATTATTCCCACCAACAAAATTCACGTCCATAGATTCATTATTATTCTCAATCAAATTAGACAAAGGCATATCATTAGGATCAGAAGAAACACTCTTAGTAGCATATAATTTCATAAGTTAATCCATCTTTCCACTCAAAACATTAATTTCTTCTATCGCATGCACTTTTTATTAGTAGATCTTTTAGTGTGCCATTGAGAATAATTAACCATAATATTATCTAGGAGTTTAGTAGCATCTCCTAAAGTGATTTCCATAAAAGTGCCTCCCGCGGCCGAATCTAAAAGATTTCTAGAAGCAAAATTCAATCCGGCATAAAAAATTTCTATAATCATCCACAAGTTCAAACCATGAGTAGGGCAATTACGTATCATTAATTTCATCCTCTCCCAAGCTTGTGCAACATGTTCATGATCAAGTTGCTTAAAATTCATGATATAGTTTCTAAGAGAGATGATCTTAGCGAGAGGAAAATACTTAGAGACAAAAGCATCTTTGCACTTGTTCGAAGAATCAATACAATTTTTAGGCAAAGACAGAAACCAAGCTTTAGCACGATCTCTAAGCGAAAAAGGAAATAGCTTCAATTTAACAATATCATTATCAACATCTTTCTTCTTTTGCATATCACACAAATCCACTAAGCTATTTAGATGAGTAGCGACATCTTCCCTAGGAAGGCCGGCGAATTGATCTTTCATAACAAGATTCAATAAAGCAGTATTGATTTCACAAGATTCAGGGTTGGTAAGAAGAGAAATCGGAGTGCTAAGGAAATCATTATTGTTGGTATTGGTAAAGTCACACATTTTGGTATTATCTTGAGCCATCGTGACAAACAAGCAATCCAACACACGAGCAAACAAAAAGCAAGCGAGAAAAAGGCAAACGGAAAAGAGAGGGCGAATAAAACGGCAAGGGTGAAGTGGGGGAGAGGAAAATGAGAGGAAAATGGCAAATAATGCAATACGAGACATAAGGGATGGTGATGGGTACTCGGTATGTTGACTTATGCGTAGACTCCCTGGCGACGACGCCAGAAATTGTTCTTGCTACCTCTTGAGCACTGCCTTGGATTTCCTTGAAGAGAAAAGGATGATGCAGGAAAGTAGCGTAAGTATTTCCCTCAGTTTTTGAGAACCAAGGTATCAATCCAGTAGGAGGCTACGCGCGAGTCCCTCGTACCTACACAAAGCAAATAACTCCTCGAAACCAACGCGAATAGGGGTTGTCAATCACTTCACGGTCACTTACGAGAGTGAGATCTGATAGAGATGATAGATAATATTTTTGGTATTTTTGTGATAAAGATGCAAAGTAAAATAAAAGCTTAGTGAAAAGCAAAGGCAATAATAAAGTGATGGAAGATTGATATGATGAAGATAGACCCGGGGGCCATAGATTTCACTAGTGGATTCTCTCAAGAGCATATATATTTTACGGTGGGTGAACGAATTACTGTTGAGCAATTGACGGAATTGAGCATAGTTATGAGAATATTTAAGTGTGATCATGTATATAGGCATCACGTCTGAGACAAGTAGACCGACTCCTGCTTGCATCTACTACTATTACTCCACTCGTCGACCACTATCCAGCATGCATCTAGAGTATTAAGTTCAAGAAAACAGAGTAACGCCTTAAGCAAGATGACATGATGTACATGGATAAATTCATGCAATATGATAAAACCCCCATCTTGTTATCCTCGATGGAAACAATACAATACGTGCCTTGCTGCCCCTACTGTCACTGGGGAAGGACACCGCAAGATTGAACCCAAGCTAATCACTTCTCCCATTGCAAGAAAAACCAATATAGTAGGCCAAACCAAACTAATAATTCAAAGAGACATGCAAAGATAACCAATCATACATAAAAGAATTCAGAGAAGATTCAAATATTGTTCATAGATAATCTTGATCATAAACCCACAATTCATCAGTCTCAACAAACACACCGCAAAAAGAAGATTACATCGAATAGATCTCCACGAGAGAGGGGGAGAGCATTGTATTGAGATCCAAAAAGAGATAAGAAGCCATCTAGCTACTAACTATGGACCCGAAGGTATGAGGTAAACTACTCACACTTCATCGTAGGGGCTATGGTGATGATGTAGAAGCCCTCCGTGGTGGATGCCCCCTCCGGTGGAGCTCCGGAACAGGCCCCAAGATGGGATCTCGTGGGTACAAAAGGTTGCGGCGGTGGAATTAGGTTTTTGGCTCCGTCTCTGATCGTTTGGGGGTACATAGGTATATATAGGAGGAAGAAGTATGTCAGTGGAGCAAGGTGGGGCCCACGAGGGTGGAGGGCGCGCCCTGGGGGGTGGGCGTGCCCCCCTACCTCGTGCCCACCTCCTTTCTTTCTTGATGTAGGGTCCAAGTCTCCTGGGTCATATTCGGTGAGAAAATCACGTTCCCGAAGGTTTCATTTCGTTTGGACTCAGTTTGATATTCTGTTTCTTCGAAACTCTGAAATAGGCAACAACAGCAATTCTGGGCTGGGCCTCCGGTTAATAGGTTAGTCCCAAAAATAATATAAAAGTGGAAAATAAAGCCGAATAATGTCCAAAGCAGTAGATAATATAGCATGGAGCAATCAAAAATTATAGATACGTTGGAGACGTATCAGCATTACTAGGGAAAAGCCTAGCAGCAGCGCGGGTTTTCGGCCTTTTAGTAGCACGGGGGCCGACGCCACTAATAAGGCGCTACAGCTAACGTATAGCAGTAGCACTGGTCCACCCGCGCTACTGCTACACAAGTGTTGCAGCAGCGCGCTTAAAGGAACCTCGCTGCTGCTAATAGCTATAGCGCACTTCCCCTGTGCGCGCTACTGCTACAACCGCACTGCTGCTAACTTTTCTCCACTCGCTCACTACTAGGAAAAGGCATGCTAGTGGCGCACCGAATTTGCCTTCTAATGGCGCACTACGGGTGCTCCACTGGCATCACGCCATTAGAATTAAATTCTAATGGCGCACCACTGGTGCGCCATTAGTATCTGGTGTTCTAATGGCGCACCACGTAGTCCGCCATTAGTATAGCCTGCAGTGCGCCATTAGAATGCCTCCCAGGGGGCCATATGTACCCATGTTCTTTGGCATTCTAATGGCGCACCAGCAGTTAATGAGGCATTAGTGTGATGATCACAGTGCGCCATTAGTGTCTTGTGTGGTGCACCATTAGTATGAATATTAGGTTTTATTTATTTTTTGCTTTTCTAATTTTTGCACAGGTTACAAAATATATTATTGGACAGAATATAGACAGCAGCACACAGCAACATCAGATTCATCGAATACAATAGAAGATTAGTCTCCGAATACAATTCATCATATTAGTCTCCGAATTCAAAAGACCGAACAAAGATAAAACATTACATGTCTCGAGACCGCGAGTATCGAGTTTGCCTTCACATTACAAGTCGATATCGATCATCTAAACTACCATCACATAGAAGAGAGCTGTGGTCATCACGATGAGCATCATCGCGATCAAACTGGTCTTCATCCGGTTCCTCCAACGCTCCCTCCTCTCTCCCGCTAGATAGCGGGCGTATCTACATTCGGCCTCCGCCCTACTGGTGTACCCTTTGTAACTGTTACCGCTGAAACGGTGAACCTGTCTCCGACACTCCTCCCAGTCATCGTAGACTCCGGGAACCTTACCCTTGTACACGACATACGACGGCATCTCTATGCACAAGCCAAACAACAGACAATACATAAGCAATATGTAAGTATGCAACAAAAGGATCGGAAGATAAAAGCAAGACATTAATAGCACGATTCATGGTCCTACTAATAAATAGCATCAATTACATCTAAGTTGAATGACTGTCCAAACCAAAGAGACATACGAATTCATTAAAGTATAATTACAACATGAGACAGTCAATGTTTCAAAACTACACATCACTACTTTCGACTCGACTCATCGGACAGGAACATGGATGAAGCCGCCGTCTGTCGTGATGGTCATGAAATCGCGGTCGTAGTCACCCTGCATTTGTAGCGTTTCATCTATCTCACTGTTGGACGGTTGATATCTGAGGAAGAACTGCCCCAAGGTATGAAGGACATCTTGATGGATGATGTCCGCAAACTCTGACTGGATGCGAAAGAATTCTTGTCTGAGGTCCGCGTCCTGGACTGCCGACAAGCTCGCGGCCCAATCTTTGAGATTATCTGGTAGCAGAAGTTGATGATGGTCCCTTACGATCACCCGCATGAGATGGAGGGCGTAGTAGGCATCCTTCTCACCGCCAGGCGGCTGCTTGACGCACCAGAACTTCGTATTGTGTGAGAACATGTGCTTGCCGTACTTACAAACTGCCTTGGTGAAGGTGCCTCCAGATTTGGTGTAGCCAGGGAGAACATCATCAAGAACTTTCTTGACATTTGTGTAGTCTATGTTGGAGTTATGGTTCGGGTCGAACTATGTGGCCATGGAATATTTCGGGCTTAAGAGGATGAGTGTGCAATGTGTGTCACTGCACAGAACACGGAATGTTAGAAAAAAAAACGATCGAAATCTAAGAAATCATATGTTACGTGGCGGTTAAGGGATGACTTACTCGGGAAAGTAAGCCGCAAGGAAGTCATCCTTATCTGGGTTTGCCAGAATGACGCCTTCGAGGTGTGAACTCGCAACTTGGCAGTCCCTAGCGCTGCTCAAGTGCTTGGCTCGCATGTAGAAGGGGTCGACTATCATGATGTCCGGGGTCTTGTCTCTAATGATCCGCATCTCCATACTCAGCGAAAACAGCCGAACGAAGGTGTAGTGCAGGGGATGAAGGTTAAACATAGCAAAGATGTCATCAAACCGTAGGACGATCGTACCCCCAATGTCGCCATCCACAAAGCCCTTTCCCTCTGGCACCTTGGCCACGAAAACCGGGTATCCCACATCCTTCTCTCTGAGACGCTGCTTCTCCAAAGAAAGAACACTATCGTGCAGACTCCGCATAGCACCGGTTGCAGCATTCAGCATATTTGGTGGTAGCATCGCCCTACCCGCCACCTGCACCCTCCTCGAGATATCCTTAGGTGAAGGTGCCCCGCCCTGAGCATGGATCGAACTCGGTGCCGGTTGGCTCGCACCGGCGCCCTTGTTAGTCTTTCGTTTCCATCCCTTCTTCTTGATCTCCTGTAATGGGACCGAGTTTTGCTCACAGACCGCCTTCTTGAGCACGTTGGGGCTGATAATATTTCACACCTCAGCTATCTGAGGCTCGGTGAAGGCGGGAGCTGGAGGCGTGTCCTGAGAACTGAACGCCAGACGACGCCTGTTGCAATTGGAATTCTCCGCCATACCAGCTAGATCGCGGTGGTCTTGGTTTGGTTCTTGAGAAAGAGGCCCGCAGAACTCGTCAGCGTACCCATGTTCGGCAAAGTACTTATCAATGTTGGTAAATGTACCGTCGTCGTTGTCGTCGCCGTCCGGATCCTGTGCCATAGGGCTGTCTGGATCCTGTGCCATAGGGATGTCCGGTAGGTCTGGTAGCGTTGCGGCGTTCTTGCCATGGCGGTAGCGTTGAGGCGTTCTTGCCATGGCTTGGCGCCGGCACGACTGGCGGTCTTGTCTGTGGGGTGGTGTCCCCCGCCCCCAAATGAATCTGGCTCTTTGGCCAAAGCAGGGGCTAGTTTACGCAGGCGCTGAGGGTCATCTCATCTTCTTCATCGGCCCCAGCGGGTCGAATCAGAGGTAACAGCTCGTCGCAGCCTGGCAGCACCTGAACCACTTCAACCCTATACATTGTGGGTGGCATCGGATTACTGTGGAACATGGGGTTGCCCGGTTGAACGATTCTGCCCTTGGCGACATCGACCAACTCAGCGCCCATGAAGTGCAGAAGAGTGAAAGGAACGTCGGCGGTACCCTGCGAAAACATGTACAGGGCGTCAGGGATGCCCAGTCAAAGGCAAGGAGATGAAGTCATCGGCCGAGAGGCTTAGTTACCGTGATGCCGTCGAGCTCGGCTAATGTCGAGGCACCGCCAACGGCAGGCGTGCAACTGACAAAGGGGGCGCTTGTTGGCGAGGTGCCGGCCGGCGTACACCCGGGTGCATTAAGCTCCAATGCCCGTGCCGGCGCCGGAGACACGAATACTGCCTCCGCCGGAGACACCAATGGCGCTGCCACCGGAGACACCAATGGCGCCGCCGGAGACACCAATGGCGCCGCCTGCGCGCTGTGCGAGTTGCTGGCCGTGAAGCTGGGAACCGGGGGAGGCCCCTGTTGGCCGCCCGCAATCCATGTCGTCAGCCCATGAATCAACGTAGGCACCATGGTGTTGAGCGTCCTTCCAAGTTGTTGTTGCACTTGCTCTTGGAAAAGCTCCGGAATCCGCGCCACTTGTGCCTTGAGTTCTTCAACCTCGCGCGTCTGGCTTTCTGAGTTGGTCTTTTTCTCCTTCCGCACACCAGCGGTATAGTATGACCCCCATTTTGTGGACAAGCCTTTGCCGGCCACACGACCAGCTGACGTCGGCTTAGTGAGCTTATCCTTGTTTTTCATTACGTTCAACGCCCTATTTAAAGGGGTGTCGAAAGGGGAGCTCTTAGACGACCCCGCGCTACTGCTTTCAGTGTCCTGCGAAAGGAACATGAACCATGTAGAAATATTGGGGATTAATTAGAGTGCAACCATATGGAGCTAATTACGCGGGGGTGTATTCCTTACCAGAAGAAGCTCAAGCGCCCTGGTCTTCGGATCCGTGGTAAGCTCCTTTGTTATCAGGTCCTCCTTGTACCGGGCGCTGACATAGTTCCTAGTCTGCTTGTCACCGCTGTATTTCTCGAAGCGGGGCGGTAGGCCTTGCTCGGCACGCTCCGCGTCCTCCTTGTCCCATATTGGCTCCGCCACTCTGTAACCGCCGAGACCGAGTTTGTGTTCCCCTAAGTTCAACTCCCGCATTTCTTTCCCCCACTTACTTGATTCGGAGGTTGCACTGCTCTCGCACTTGATCTTGAACTCCTTGTACTCATCTTCGCTCATCAAAGGATATTTCGCCTTGATCTTCTCATAACTATCACCTTTATCAATCATTCTCTTCACCACGCTTTTCCAAGTAGATAGGGCCATGCTCATCTTTGTGAGGGCGGCACTGTTCACTTTATTCCCTGAGAGGCGTGTGTTTTCAAATTCGGTGGGGAACTTGTATCGTTTGTGCAGCTTCGTGAAGAGGAGGTTGCGCAAATTCCCTCGGTCCTTATGCCTAAGGTTCTCGGTGTTGATCGAGACGGTGCTCCGGAGAATGCACCCAACCTTAACCGAGTACCCCTTGACTATATGTTTGGGCTTAGTTGGATTCCCGTCGGAGTCCACTTAAGTGAATTCCTCCTTGAGGGTGCGGAGCGCATTCGGGCGCCGGTCCTTCCTTTGCTTCTTCGGTTGGATGCCATCTGTGTGTGTGCCGCCATCATCAATGGTGGCATCCTCGGCGGTACCATCAGTGGTGTCATTCCCGACACCACTAGGGGTTGTGTAATCAGGATCGGTGTCTTCCGCGGCGTCCTCATAGTGGTGAGGTTGTACCTCCATCTCCTGGGACAGCTCCCAGAATTGCTTGCCGCCCGAACCACCGGCCTCATCGTTGTGGGCCATGTTTCGCTCTAAATAGGAAAAAAGTTTGGTCAAAAAGTTGGTTATTGTCAAGGAACAAGATCATGGTCTCATCATTTAGGGTTTGTCGACACCGAGGCACCCTAAAAGCCTAAGCTTTCATCATTTAGGGTTTGTCGACGCCGAGGCACCCTAAAAGCCTAAGCGTACATCATTTAGGTTCTCATCGACACCGAGGTATCCGGGGCAGCCAAGTTAAGTTTTCATCATTTAGGGTTTATCGATGCCGAGGCACCCTAGGTTAGGCCTAATCACTTGGCACTAATCACTTGGCTCTATTGCCACCTATGTTGGGTTTATCATCTAGGGTTTATCGATGCTGAGGAGAATTTCTAAGTTGGGCCTAATCACTTGGCTCTATTGCCATCTATGGTTTAATGCAGCAAGAATAAAGGGGCAGTTGATCCTACTTAATTAATTACTAAGATACCCCGGCCCATGCATTAGTAGCAAGTACCTCATATGTCTGATTTTTAGCAAAGTCATGCTAAAATTCACGGAAAATTTCAGCATGACCTTTGCTGAAAATAGGACATATGGAGTACCCGAATTTGCCGGAACGGAAGTTAATCGACATTCCGGCAAACTCAAGGGCCTCATCACGACACGAAGGGACTCTCAAGGGCCTCAAGCAGCAGCGGTGTCTCCCAGGACGCCATTTTTTTGCTAAATTTCTTTGAGCAACAATGAGAGCAGAAAATTCAGCATATTTCTATACAACAGCACTGTAAAGATGAAGAACAGTTCTATAGCAGCCCATCTTTGATCATCATCTTTGCATCTCTTTCTCAATGTGATCAGTAATGTAGACATATTCATGATCTAGTTTAGCAGCAGGTTGCAAATACTTAACTGTCTAGAACATCACAGCATGCACAGTAATAAGAATAATGTAAACATTTGGCTTAGTTATAAGCATAGTATACTTCTTATAAACTGAAAGTGGAACTACTCACAATGAAGAAGTATTAGCAGATAGTTTGTCAACTCATGAAATAACATTTTTTTCAGCCCAAAATGGATGCCATTTTATAACATTGCATAGCATTAGTCAGACAGAGCTGAGCCTTTAACCACTATATAATATTGCCATATAACAACACATGTTCACTGGGTGCCAATATGCCAAAATATAAAAAAGAGGCATACAAGAGACCCATCGAAGACAACACATGACTAATGTTGTACTAAGACCAGTGACATAAACAAAGCACAGCTGATGTGGTGCTAAACTGGATACTGATAAAGTTGCGAGGATGTGATGCTACACTACATTCTAATAAAGTTGGCAAGAGCACAACACTTGTAAGTGATACCCTGCTTCATTCACTATGTAAGAAACAAGTACATTGTAAACATTGTATCAAAGCAATAACCAGAAGATACCACTAATGTATTAGCATTGTAATTTGTAAGCCAACAAAGTTATATAGGAAGTACAAGTACACAGGGAACTAAATACAAGACTCTCCACAGGCAATGAATAGCATCCTAAAGCACAAACTAGAATGTAAAACAGTGCCAGTTGTAGTGCAGTGAAATGGCCAGCATGAATAAGCTACAATCATTAATGTAAACAGACAAGAAAAATAGTCATAGAATGTCTACATTACTGATCACTAACAAACAAGGCCTAGGAGAATAAACAAGCAAGAACCAGAACACCACCAGAGCTAGATAGATTGTACCAAAATCAGTACACTAGCTAGTCGACAGACAGACTAATAGAGATGCGTAATTCACGTCACGACCGATTTTCCAATAAAAATATTTATTGAGAAACCAATCTTTTGAGTCCAGTATGAGAAAATTTCTCCTTACCGGTAGACAAATTCTTGATACAATAAGCCAGTAGCATAAAATGTATTACAGGGTCGAGCTACGGTTGCTCAACCAAATTATTACAAGCACGCCAATAATTATACATAATGGCGGACATGACACAGTGCTGTGGAGACATACTACTGACTCGAGGATAGGGTGGTGGTGGAAAAACACAGCGGGGAGTGAAATACAGGACTCTAAAACTGGCATCTCATCGAGCGTCGAGGTGAGGCTCAATGAATTTATTTGGTAGCGGAAGCGGATATAATATAGTGACCAAATCCAGGGTCGCATGAGACTGACTGGGATTCCTCTAGGCGTCGGACTCGCTATCGAACTCTTCATCCATGAGATCGCCTTCGTCAGCATCTGGCCAAATCAACAAGCCAGTGAGTACTTTGAAAGTACTCGCAAGACAGTTCGGACATAAGATATAACAAATGCATGCATGAATGCGTCACGATTAATTCACCAATGTATATTCTAAAATTAGCATAACGAAGTAAGAAGAAGGGAAACGGCGATAGTCCGCCTGAAAATCCCAACAAAACATAAATGGAAACCGATCGGGTGTCTGAAGCAACGCCTCGAAGGGTGGACAAATAAATATAAGGAAAAGAAATGCCACAGTCGGATGTCCGAGCGACATCACAGAAAGGGCTTTAAAAGAAATGCCACAGTCGGACGTCTGAGCGACATCACAGAAAGGGCTTTAAAAGAAATGCCACAGTCGGACGTCTGAGGGACATCACAGAAAGGGCTTTAAAAGAAATGCCACAGTCGGACGTCTCAGCGACATCACAGAAAGGGCTTTAAAAGAAATGCCACAGTCGGACGTCTCAGCGACATCACAGAAAGGGCTTTGAAAGAAATGCCACAGTCGGACGTCTGAGCGACATCACAGAAAGGGCTTTAAAAGAAATGCCATAGTCGGACGTCTAAGCGACATCACAGAAAGGGCTTTTATTGACAAGTAAATAATACTCATAATTAACATTCAATTCATGAAAATAAACGGGTTAGTCCACCCACAGGAGTAATCATTTAACCGGAATTAGCACTCATGCGATTCACTGGAGTCTCTGTCATCAAAACTGGCACTTGTCAGGATAAGATGATACTGAACTTGGACATAGAATAGATGATTCAAGGAAATATATGACTCTGAAGAGTTTGTACAAAATTTTTCCCACAGTCAACGGATTTCCGTAGTCACGAAGGACTAGTTCCGTTTATGGTTTTTGGGAAGAAAACACAGCTAACCAGTACACACCCATCCTACCTCTCGATGCTAGGAATCACCCTAGACATCGTCCAAGAAAAACTTTTGAGATGGGGAGATCACAATCTCGAATAGCATGGGATCAAATTTATATACGCGCGCTCTAAGGGGTGCCCCCCTCTCGGTCCCAACCGGAAACACCCATGCCCCCTGACCGGGTGACTGGCTTTAATCCAGGGCCATGGAACCATCATCCCGGCCTCTCCTTTTGGTGTGTACCAGGAAAGCGGTTTGCAACTTACTAAGCCATATTCCTTGCGGAAAACCTGTGGTAGTACAGGGAAGGAAATGGGAGGAACTGGACCGATACGGTTTGACACTGCAGTCACATAGGCTGGCATAAGACTGGCATGCTACAACACTGCGATCTTACCCATCCTCATGCCAACACATGGCCATGCATACTCACATCCATCCACTTATGGTTCATCGAACACACTTACCTCAACATTTCATAGAAATAACGTTCATCGGTATGCTCATCAACATGCCATGAAACTAACTAAATGCAAGACATGCCAAGCCACTCATCATATCAAAAGTTCAAACATGCTTTCTTGGTTCGGAGTAGTCGGAGCCTAGCTCGGTGAAGTTTGCGGTTCCATCACCTCCTTCGGTATCTATGGTATAAAGAAAATATACGCGCTATCGTGAATACCGTGAGGTGCACAAAAATTATACCAAATTTTTTTTCAAATAAATATGATAAAAAACTAGACAAAAATCTGAAGAGGACAGAAAAAGAATCACTCAAAAATTCCTTTCTGTTAAAAAGTTATAAGGGTTTTAATCCAGGGACTCATCTGTAATGAAACAGAAAGTTTCCAGGGGCTAGTTTATAAAAACAGAAAACGCTTTGCAGAAACTACGCCAGCCCAGAGGGGAAAGCGCATTTTGCCCAAAGGCGCTTCCAGAAAACGATTCAATAGAGAGGGCAGAGAGACTGACGGTGGGGTCCCACTCGTCAGGTTTAAACTTTCAAATGGGGGGGGACGAAGCTCGTCGGCGCCCGAGAGCCGCGGTGGTCACCGGCGGCGATCCATGGCGAGGCAGGGGGATCGGAGGGTACCTCCGTGATCAGGGCTCCTTCCCGTGTCGGTTGGTGGTGGTGGTGGTTGCCGGCGAGTACCACGTCGACGGCGAGCTTTGCTCCGGCGGACGGCGGCTCGGGTGGTCGAGGGACTCGTCGGAGAGGGCTGCAGAGATCAAATTGAGGAGGGGGTTAGGCTCCTGGTAGCTAGAGGGAGCAATTGACGGGGTTAGAGCGCCGGAGATGGCCTCACCGAAGTGAATCGTGGTGGAGGCCGAGGCGGATCGGGGCGGCCGGAGTTGGGGGAGGAGACCTCCTCGAGGTCCTCCTAGTGGCCTGGCGGGGCGTTGGTGAGGTGTAGTGATGATGCGTGCACGAGGGTGAGCTCGGGGGCCCTTTATATAGGCGGTCCGAGGCGGTGGCCGTGAACGGGGGTCTCCGGTGACGATTACGGCGGCACAGGGCTTGGTCGGGGTAATTAGGACGTTGTGCGTCATCGTGGAGGTCCACGGTTCTGTTTTGGTGCTAATCGAGCTGGAGTTTGGTACTTTGGGGGTGACTTCGACAGAACGGGGCGGCGCGGGCCCGTCGGCGGCAGGGAGCGCGTCCCGTGCTTGCCGGCCACGGTGGCGGTGCCACGGGCGTGCGCTGGCACGCATGAGGCCACGCGGAGAGCAGAGGGGCGATGGGCGGCGCGGAACGGCGTTGAGCCGGCGTTCTTGTCCCCTGTCGGCTGTAACGGGGTCCCGGCCGCTGCAAGACACGCCGGCGCGGGCGGCCAGGGGCGCCACCGACGCCGGGAAGACGCCAAGCGCGCGTGCGGGGGTGCTGGCCAGGGAGAAGAGGCCGCGCGCAACGCGCCAAGCACACTGTCGACGCGTGAGTGAAGCTGACGGACGAAAAACAACACTGAAATCTGAATTTACTGAATTTGCAAAGGAACAGTGCAGCTCAGGTGTTCGGCAGAATGTTTTTGGCCTCTGGGGATTTTTCCTTGAGCTGATTTTTGGTGGAGTGGCTTCTCATTGCTCAAGTAGGCTGCCTGAATTTTGGTGGAATTTTTGGAGAAGTGTAGATATGAATTTCACCAAATTTGGCAAATCTGGTCCAAACTTGCAGAGACTGAATTTTGAAAATTTTGAAAAGGGGAGGAGTGGATCAAGATGGTTCTGGGTTGTGGGTTCAAAGGACTACCCAGGAGAGTTCGTTTGAGGTAAAAACTCAAAAGCAAAAGGGTACTTGCTTTGAAAACCACTCAGGCTCCAAATAATTTGCAGAAATGGTTTTGAGGGAAAAATAATTAGAATAAAATCCAAAACTTGCTTGGATGAGTTGGGGCAGAGAACTTAGGTTGATTACAAGGAGGAGGGGAGGTTTTGGAGGGGTTTTACCAGATGGGCAAAAATACAAAGTCATGGGTGGTTTCCAAGATATGAAAATCCCAAATTTTCATAGAGTTACTTTTTAAAAGAAAACGATTAAACTCCCAAAATAATTTGAGAGGAAACCAACAGAGAAGAAGTTTCAAAAGATCAAACACCATAGTTTTGAAAAAAAATAAAATCCTTGCCAAAGAAAAGGAAGTTTTAAGAGGAAGGATTTCTGGAAAAGGAATTTTAAATGCCCTCAAAAAAAATCAACAAATTTTTTGATGAAAATCCATTAAAAATTTTGGGAGTGTCACAGCACCTACCCCCTTAGGAAAAATCTCGTCCCCGAGATTTCAGCTGATCCAAAAATAAGTGTGGATGCTCTGTCCGAAGAAAATCCTCTCTTTCCCACGTTGCTTCACTTTCGGTGTGATTGCTCCACTGAACTCTGAAAAACTTGATGGTTTTCTGTCGGGTCCTCCTTTCAGACTCCTCTAATATTTTTACTGGGCGTTCCTGATAAGTGAGGTCTGGCTGCACGTCGATGTTCTCATGGGATACTTGCTTCTCTGGTTTGCTTACGCACTTCCTCAATTGAGAGATGTGCAATACGTCGTGAATGTCGGACAAGTCTTTGGGTAAGTCTAGCTGGTAGGCTACAGTGCCTCTTCGTGCCACTATGCAGAATGGTCCAATGAATCTTGGTGCTAGCTTCCCTTTAATCTTAAACCGTTGCAGTCCCCTCATAGGTGATACTCGTAGGTACACAAATTCACCGGGTTCAAAATTGACCCCACGATGTTTCTGATCGTAATAACTCTTCTGTCGGCTTTGAGCGGTCTTGAGTCGGTCCCTGATTAGCTTGACTTTTTCCTCGGCTTCTTTGAGCATGTCTGGGCCGAAGATATGGCTGTCTCCGGTCTCTGACCAATTTAGCGGGGTACGACACCTCCGTCCGTATAGGGCTTCAAAAGGTGCCATTTGCAGGCTGGCCTGGTAGCTGTTGTTATATGCGAACTCGGCATATGGCAGACTTTCCTCCCAACTGGTTCCATAGGTGAGGACACATGCTCTCAGCATGTCTTCTAAAATTTGGTTAACGCGTTCGGTCTGTCCATCAGTCTGGGGATGGTAGGCTGTACTGAAGGCCAATTGAGTTCCCAGAGCCTGTTGTAAATGATCCCAGAATTTCAAGACAAATTGAGTGCCTCGGTCAGATATTATAGTCTTCGGGACTCCATGCAGACAAACTATATGGGAGAGATAAATCCTGGCAAGCTTCTGAGTGTTGTAGGTTGTCCTTACTGGAATGAAATGTGCCACCTTGGTTAATCTATCGGTGATAACCCATATGGCATCATTCCCGTGTCGTGACCGAGGTAGTCCGACAATAAAATCCATCCCTATTTCATCCCATTTCCACTCAGGTATTTTGTTTGGTTGCAGTAGTCCGGCTGGTTTTTGATGCTCAACTTTTATGCGTTGATAGGAATCGCAACATGCAACGAATGTGGCTATGTCCCTCTTCATACCGTGCCACCAAAATCTTTCATGAATATCCTTATACATTTTGGTTCCTCCAGGGTGGATTGAATATGGAGTGGTGTGTGCTTCAGCTAGGATTTGCTGTTTGAGGTCTTCTATGTTTGGCACACAGAGTCTGTCTTCGTACCGTAATATTCCATCATCGCCTATGATGAACTCCGAGGCCTTGCCCATACTCACCTTTCTTTTAATTCCTTCAATACTGGGGTGACCAGGCTGAGCTTCTTTAATCCTCTCCACAAGGTCGGGCTTTATTTCCAAGTTTGATATGGTGCCTTCTGCTACCATCATCAAGTTGAGCTTGGCAAATTCTTGTTGGAATTCAGGCCTCAAGCTGTGCAGATTGTTTTCGTCGGAGTTGGGATTCCGACTAAGAGCATCGGCCACTACATTTGCCTTCCCTGGATGATAGTGGATACCAACATCATAATCCTTTACCAATTCCAACCAACGTCGTTGCCGTAAGTTTAGTTCTGGATGAGTGAAAATATATTTGAGACTTTTATGGTCCGTGTAAATTTCACATCGATTTCCAAGCAAGAAATGCCTCCATTCCTTAAGTGCATGAATAACTGCTGCCATTTCTAAGTCATGAGTGGGATAATTTTCCTCATGCTTGCGGAGTTGTCGTGAAGCGTATGCAACAACCTTGCCTTCTTGCATCAACACGCATCCGAGACCCTTTCTGGACGCATCACAATACACTTCAAAATTCTTGTGTATGTCGGGTACAATTAATACCGGTGCTGTTGTTAATTTCCGTTTTAACTCCTAGAAACTCTTCTCGCAGGCTTCTGTCCATTCAAATTTCTTGTCTTTCTTGAGTAACTGCGTCATTGGCTTGGCTAGGGTGGAGAATCCTTCAATAAATCTGCGGTAATATCCTGCCATTCCCAAGAAACTTCGTACGTCGGTTACGCTGGCTGGTGCCTTCCAGTCAAGTATGGCCCTGACTTTCTCCGGGTCCACGGAGATACCGTCTTGGGTCAGTACGTGGCCTAGAAAGCCTACTTGTCTTAGCCAAAATTTGCAATTGCTGAACTTGGCATACAATTGGTGTTTTCTGAGTTCTCCTAGCACAATCCTGAGATGTTCCACGTGCTCTTCTGGTGTCTTGGAGTATACTAGAATATCATCGATGAATACCACAACGAACTTGTCCATATACTTCATAAATACTTTGTTCATGAGGTGAACAAAATATGCAGGGGCATTAGTTAGCCCAAAAGGCATAACTGTGAACTCATATAGTCCATATCTGGAGGTGAAGGCTGTTTTGGGAATATCTTTTGTTCGTACTTTCAATTGATGATATCCTGACCTTAAGTCAATATTTGAGAATACCTTGTCCTGAGCGAGCTGATCAAACAAATCATTTATTCGAGGCATCGGGTATTTGTTCTTGACTGTGACCATGTTGAGTGCTCGGTAGTCTATGCACAATCTTAGTGTTCCATCTTTCTTTTTGGCAAATAAAATTGGTGATCCCCAAGGTGAGGAGCTGGCTCCAATGTATCCCTTGTCCAGTAATTCCTTTATTTGTTTCTTCAACTCAATCAATTCGGATGGTGCCATTCTGTATGGTTTCTTGTATATGGGGGTGGTTCCTGGTGCTAGCTCAATGCTGAATTCTATTTCCCGGTCTGGTGGCATGCCTGGTAGTTCTTCGGGAAATACATCTGGAAATTCACATACCACTGGAACCTTGCTTAACTCAGAAATGTCCACCTTATTCAATCTCGGCTGCCGGGGTATTTTTCTTTCCTTGGATGATACTTTTATTGTCTTCCCATGGTGGTGCGTGAGAATTATGGTTCGGTTGAAACAGTCAATAAAACCTTTGTTGGTGGTTAACCAGTCCATCCCTAGGATGACATCCAGTCCTTTATTGTCCAACACAATAAGATTGGCGTAAAATTTCAATCCTTTGAAATCAATAACCACATTCTGACAGTAACTCTGAGTAACTTGCTGAATCCCAGGGGACTTGATGATCATGGATTTTTCCAAGGGAAACATCGAAAAATTATTTTGCAAAGCAAAACTTTTCGAAATGAATGAGTGAGAAGCTCCAGAATCAAACAAAACCGTTGTAGGTATTGTGTTGACAGGAAACATACCGAGTACGATATCCAGAGCGTTTTGTGCTTCCTCTTTGGTTACGTGGTTTAGATGACCCTTCCTGTGGTTGTTGTTGGGGTTGAAATTGTTGCGCTTGGGCGCTGAATTATTTCCACCATTGTTTGGCTTCGGGGTCGAGTTCCTTGGCTTGGGGCATTGTTTGGCGTAGTGCCCTTCTTCTCCACAAGCGTAGCAAGTAACGCCTGGGCGATATGTGAACTCTTTGTCCCTTGCATGGAAATTCTTGGTTGAGCGTGAGATGTTTGTCGTAGGCTTGTGTGTCCCACCTTTTTGAAAATCTGTCCTGCTTCAGTGGTTGCGCGCAAGAGTAGTCTGGTCTCTTTTTCGCTTGCGTAAATCCTCCAAGCTACGTCTCTCATTTTCCAGAGTGATAGCTTTGTCCACTAGTGTCTTAAAATCTGGAAAAGTGTGAATGACCAGTTGGCATTTAAGCGCGGGCGTCAGACCGTCAAGGAATTTCTCCATCTTCTTGCATTCAGTCATACGTTCTTCATTGGCGTAGCGGGATAATAGATTAAATTGACTGTGGTATTCTGACACTGTCACGTTCCTTTGTTTGAGATCTTCAAACTCTCCTTTCTTGATTTTCATAATACTCTTGGGAATGTGTGCACCACGGAAACCTTCCTTGAAATCATCCCAGGTTATATCATTTTCGTTGGGGTGCATGTGCAGCAAGTTCTCCCACCAAGATGCAGCTGCTCCTGTGAGATAGTGCGGAGCATATAATACTTTCTCGAGATCTGAACATTTTGCAATAATTAATTTTCTCTCCATATCTCGAAGCCAATCCTCGGCCTCAAGAGGTTTGTCAGTATGAGAAAATGTTTGGGGACGTGTCTTCTGTAGCTCAGATAACTTGGAATGTTGCTGATACTGTCCATGGTGATTTCCCATGTTGAGGACTTGGTTCATCATTTCCCGATGTTGTTGCTGACTCTGCTCATAAAGGCGGCACATTTGTGAAAGTGCCGATTCATTTCCCTGTTGGCTTGACTGTCCTTGCGTGAAATTGTTGCTGGGTTGTGTATCATAATTTTCCTCTGGTGGGGTTGGCATGGAACGAGTCCAAGGACAAGACATTTTTCACTCTGGGGATATATTTTGTAAAATCCATAAGAAAAGCGAAAAAGTGTCGCAAAACAATTCCAGAAATGCATAAAGCTGGCGATTAAAAATCAAATAACCAAGCTTACTCCAGAAAAACAAATTGGTTTGCGCACGGAGAAGGACTGCTCATAACATATCTTACACGCGAGCGGTAATTATACAATACGTCACTCAGGATATGCGTACATAATCCTGACATGTTATTTAGGCTAGTGCACTTCTCCAGATCCTACATGATGCGCAAACAGGCTACTTCTCACAACCTATGTACATATCTTACAAGCGGTACATCGCATGACGGGCAAACGCACTCAGCCGGAAATGTTGACGATCTCCTTGGCGCTGCCAAGGGTGAGGCGTAGTGAGGCTGGGGACTCGACCTCCTCCTCACTAATAGGCTCCAGACATGAAGAGCTGCGTCGGGTAGATGGAGCGGGTGCCAGGGGCGGAGCAACACGAATAGGAGTAGGCACAACGGGTGGTGCAGTGCGCGCTGGAGTGGGCGCAATGGCCTGGTTGAACTCTTCGGTGGTAGGCAGGCGACGAGTAGGTGCATAAGATGCTGATGACGAGACAAAAGTCAGTGGTGGTGCGGCGGGCAGGAGCTCCCTCCTATTGGCGGCACAGCCATGGACTGAGTCCATGCGAGCAGCTACGAAGTCGTCCACCAGGTTGTCGAAGGCTGCCTCCAGAGCCCGGAGATACTCAATAAGCATCTCAAAAGCCTCATCTCGTTCTCCTCTGGGGCAGGAGAATGCGTAGTGACAGGTATAAGGCACATGGCATGGAAGATAGCGGTAGCGACGAGTCTTCATCGCGGGAAGGACATCCCTGAGGCGAGCTATCGCCTCACGGGCTGCCATCTGCATAGCATGCCTCTCTGTAGGCATGGCTCTTCCCACGAACCGGAAGCGGCGTAACTCACCACGCCCTCCCTTGAACTGCACCGCGACCTGGTGCATGGTCAGACTGTCGTTGACTCGGTGCTGGCAGAGTGTGAAGACAGGGCGCACAGATGGCCCCATCGCGACCTGAACGATGAAGGAAAGAAGCTTGACGAACCCATCGGGCACGTTGGCGAAGGTCTGAGACTCGCAGCTGTTGTCGGCCATCTACAAAAGTAGGCAAAAATTCTGCATGGTCAGAACATAAATTTATGCTGACTGACAGAAAATGACTACAATCAAGAAAATAAGAAAGAGGCTCAAACATGCTAATGACCAATTAGCGATCACACCTAGTGGCTTCCTATAGTCAGCCTGGCTCTGGTACCAAGCTTGTCACGACCGGTTTTCCAATAAAAATATTTATTGAGAAACCAATCTTTTGAGTCCAGTATGAGAAAAATTCTCCTTACCGGTAGACAAATTCTTGATACAATAAGCCAGTAGCATAAAATGTATTACAGGGTCGAGCTACGGTTGCTCAACCAAATTATTACAAGCACGCCAATAATTATACATAATGGCGGACATGACACAGTGGTGTGGAGACATACTACTGACTCGAGGATAGGGTGGTGGTGGAAAAACACAGCGGGGAGTGAAATACAGGACTCTAAAACTGGCGTCTCGTCGAGCGTCGAGGTGAGGCTCAATGAATTTATTTGGTAGTGGAAGCGGATATAATATAGTGACCAAATCCAGGGTCGCACGAGACTGACTGGGATTCCTCTAGGCGTCGGACTCGCTATCGAACTCTTCATCAATGAGATCGCCTTCGTCAGCATCTGGCCAAATCAACAAGCCAGTGAGTACTTTGAAAGTACTCGCAAGACAGTTCGGACGTAAGATATAACAAATGCATGCATGAATGCGTCACGATTAATTCACCAATGTATATTCTAAAATTAGCATAACGAAGTAAGAAGAAGGGAAATGGCGGTAGTCCGCCTGAAAATCCCAACAAAACATAAATGGAAACCGATCGGGTGTCTGAAGTGACGCCTCGAAGGGTGGACAAATAAATATAAGGAAAAGAAATGCCACAGTCGGACGTCTGAGCGACATCATAGAAAGGGCTTTAAAAGAAATGCCACAGTCGGACGTCTGAGCGACATCACAGAAAGGGCTTTAAAAGAAATGCCACAGTCGGACGTCTGACCGACATCACAGAAAGGGCTTTAAAAGAAATGCCACAGTCGGACGTCTAAGTGACATCACAGAAAGGGCTCTAAAAGAAATGCCACAGTCGGACGTCTGAGCGACATCACAGAAAGGGCTTTGAAAGAAATGCCACAGTCGGACGTCTGAGCGACAACACCGAAAGGGCTTTAAAAGAAATGCCACAGTCGGACGTCTAAGCGACATCACAGAAAGGGCTTTTATTGACAAGTAAATAATACTCATAATCAACATTCAATTCATGAAAATAAACGGGTTAGTCCATCCACAGGAGTAATCATTTAACCGGAATTAGCACTCATGCGATTCACTGGAGTCTCTGTCATCAAAACTGGCACTTGTCAGGATAAGATGATACTGAACTTGGACATAGAATAGATGATTCAAGGAAATATATGACTCTGCAGAGTTTGTACAAAATTTTTCCCACAGTCAACGGATTTCCGTAGTCACGAAGGACTAGTTCCATTTACGGTTTTTTCGGAAGAAAACACAGCTAACCAGCACACACCCATCCTACCTCTCGATGCTAGGAATCACCCTAGACATCGTCCAAGAAAAACTTTTGAGACGGGGAGATCACAATCTCGAATAGCATGGGATCAAATTTATATACGCGCGCTCTAAGGGGTGCCCCCCTCTCGGTCCCAACCGGAAACACCCATGCCCCCTGACCGGATGACTGGCTTTAATCCAGGGCCATGGAACCATCATCCCGGCCTCTCCTTTTGGTGTGTACCAGGAAAGCGGTTTGCAACTTACTAAGCCATATTCCTTGCGGAAAACATGTGGTAGTACAGGGAAGGAAATGGGAGGAACTGGACCGATACGGTTTGACACTGTAGTCACATAGGCTGGCATAAGACTGGCATGCTACAACACTGCCATCTTACCCATCCTTATGCCAACACATGGCCATGCATACTCACATCCATCCACTTATGGTTCATCGAACTCACTTACCTCAACATTTCATAGAAATAACGTTCATCGGTATGCTCATCAACATGCCATGAAACTAACTAAATGCAAGACATGCCAAGACACTCATCATATCAAAAGTTCAAACATGCTTGCCTGGTTCGGAGTAGTTGGAGCCTAGCTCGGTGAAGTTTGCGGTTCCGTCACCTCCTTCGGTATCTATGGTATAAAGAAAATATACGCGCTATCGTGAATACCGTGAGCCCAGAGGGGAAAGCGCATTTTGCTCGAAACTACGCCAGCCCAGAGGGGAAAGCGCATTTTGCTCGAAGGCGCTTCCAAAAAATGATTCAATAGAGAGGGCAGAGAGGCTGACGGTGGGGTGCCACTCGTCAGGTTTAAACTTTCAAATGGGGGGGGACGAAGCTCGTCGGCGCCCGAGAGCCGCGGTGGTCGCCGGCGGCGATCCATGGCGAGGCAGGGGGATCGGAGGGTACCTCCGTGATCAGGGCTCCTTCCCGCGTCGGTTGGTGGTGGTGGTGGTCGCCGACGAGTACCACGTCGACGGCGAGCTTTGCTCCGGCGGACGGCGGCTCGGGTGGTCGAGGGACTCGTCGGAGAGGGCTGCAGAGATCAAATTGAGGAGGGGGTTAGGCTCCTGGTAGCTAGAGGGAGTAATTGACGGGGTTAGAGCGCCGGAGATGGCCTCACCGGAGCGAATCGTGGTGGAGGCCGAGGCGGATCGGGGCGGCCGGAGTTGGGGGA
The DNA here is from genome assembly GCF_056163025.1 of Triticum urartu. Classification (NCBI taxonomy): domain Eukaryota; kingdom Viridiplantae; phylum Streptophyta; class Magnoliopsida; order Poales; family Poaceae; genus Triticum; species Triticum urartu. The sequence continues at coordinate 521,230,244 of NC_141873.1, read as the reverse complement.
GGAGACCTCCTCGAGGTCCTCCTAGTGGCCTGGCGGGGCGTTGGTGAGGTGTAGTGATGATGCGTGCACGAGGGTGAGCTCGGGGCCCTTTATATAGGCGGTCCGAGCCGGTGGCCATGAACAGGGGTCTCCGGTGACGATTACGGCGGCGCAAGGCTTGGTCGGGGTAATTAGGACGTTGTGCGTCATCGTGGAGGTCCACGGTTCCGTTTTGGTGCTAATCGAGCTGGAGTTTGGTGCTTTGGGGGTGAGTTCGACAGAACGGGGCGGCGCGGGCCCGTCGGCGGCAGGGAGCGCGTCCCGTGCTTGCCGGCCATGGTGGCGGTGCCACGGGCGTGCGCTGGCACGTATGAGGCCATGCGGAGAGCAGAGGGGCGATTGGCGGCGCGGAACAGAACGACGTTGAGCCGCCGTTCTTGTCCCCTGTCGGCTGTAACGGGGTCTCGGCCGCCGCAAGAAACGCCGGCGCGGGCGGCAGGGGCGCCACCGACGCCGGGAAGACGCCAAGCGCGCGTGCGGGGGTGCTGGCCAGGGAGAAGAGGCCGCGCGCAACGCGCCAAGCGCACTGTCGACGCATGAGTGAAGCTGACGGACGAAAAACAACACTGAAATCTGAATTTACTGAATTTGCAAAGGAACAGTGCAGCTCAGGTGTTCGACAGAATGTTTTTGGCCTTTGGGGATTTTTCCTAGAGCTGATTTTTGGTGGAGTGGCTTCTCATTGCTCAAGTAGGCTGCCTGAATTTTGGTGGAATTTTTGGAGAAGTGTAGATATGAATTTCACCAAATTTCGCAAATCTGGTCCAAACTTACAGAGACTGAATTTTGAAAATTTTGAAAAGGGGAGGAGTGGATCAAGATGGTTCTGGGTTGTGGGTTCAAAGGACTACCCAGGAGAGTTCGTTTGAGGTAAAAACTCAAAAGCAAAAGGGTACTTGCTTCGAAAACCACTCAGGCTCCAAATAATTTGCAGAAATGGTTTTGAGGGAAAAATAATTAGAATAAAATCCAAAACTTGCTTGGATGAGTTGGGACAGAGACCTTAGGTTGATTACAAGGAGGAGGGGAGGTTTTGGAGGGGTTTTACCAGATGGGCAAAAATACAAAGTCATGGGTGGTTTCCAAGATATGAAAATCCCAAATTTTCATAGAGTTACTTTTTAAAAGAAAAAGATTAAACTCCCAAAATAATTTGAGAGGAAACCAAGAGAGAAGAAGTTTCAAAAGATCAAACACCATAGTTTTGAAAAAAAATAAAATCCTTGCCAAAGAAAAGGAAGTTTTTAGAGGATGGATTTCTGGAAAAGGAATTTTAAATGCCCTCAAAAAAAATCAACAAATTTTTTGATGAAAATCCATTAAAAAATTTGGGAGTGTCACACCAACCCTAGAACACGGGGGAAGAGGGCTGTGGTACTCGTGGGAGGTAGCCTAGGGGGGAGGAGGGGACGGGGGGAGAGGTGAGGAATCACTTGTGGGATAATGGGAGGCTGCCGTAGGAGGGCGCCGGCGCGTCGAGGAGGAGGCGGCGCGTCGAGGAGGAGGCGACGCCTCGAGGAGGAGGCGCGTCGAGGAGGAGGCGGCGCGTCGAGGAGGAGGCGGCGTGTCGACCTTGCCACCCACCTTGGAGCCGGAACCCTAGGGCGTGCAGGCGCGGCGGACGGAGGGGACGGAGGGGGCGGCGCTCGTGGGGGAGGCGGGGCTCGGGGGGAGGCGGTGCTCGAGGGGGAGGAAGGGGAGAGGGAGGCAGCGGGGGCACGTGGGCGGCTGCGGCGGACGGAGGCGGCGGATGGCGGGGGCGTGTGGGCGGCTGCGGCGGCGGCGAATGGCGGTGGTCGATCGAGGGGAATCTGGCGAGGGAGGGAGGGAGGACACAGTGCGAGGGCAGTAGGTGGAGTGGGGGGAGGGTTCTAATGGCGCACCACCCCCTCGTGCGCCATAAGTATGACTATTCTATTGGAGCACCACCCCTCGGTGCGCCATTAGAATTTTGTTTTAATCTAGCCCACTAGCCATATCTACAACCTAACCCTATCTACAACAGAACCCACCCACTAGCCCAACTAGTCAGCACGCAGGAGGTCCTGGGTTCGATTCCCAGGCTCCCCAATATTTTTTTATGCATTTTAAATGCTGTTTTTTATATTTATTTGTGTTTAAATATGTTCAAACTTGTTTAGATCATAACAGTAATATTTTTTTATAAAAACAGTAATAATTTTTTTAAAAATATGTTCAAATTTGTTACTTGAAAATATCATCGGCGGCGGCGGTGGAGCGGGGGAGGGTGCGGGGGGTCGGGTGCTCGTCAGCGGCGGTGGAGCGGGGGAGGGTTGCGGTGGGTCGTCGGCGGCGGTGGAGCTAGTGGGGGAGGGTGCGGGTGGGATCGAGATGGATTGGGATCGAGATCGAGATGGAGGGGGAATCGAGATCGAGATGGAGGGGGATCGAGATCAAGTGTCCTCATGAATTCAAAAAGTGCCCATGAAATTTAAAAATATTCATGATATCAAAAAGTGCCCATGAAATACAATCGAGAAATGAAGACTACGATTTAAATACAATTGATCTTAGCTAGCTATCTGTTCACAATCTTCTTGCCCTTCTTTTTTGCAAATGGAGTTCTTCTGTGGAACGGACGTCCTTTAGGTAGGGTGGTCCTGCTTCTTCTTGTGGTGTGTGCTGCTACTTCATCGTCGTCGTCATGTTCGATCTTCGGGTCGCCGTACTTGTCGAAGTCTTGCTCATTGGCTACTCCATCCATTCCGATGATCTTCGTTTTGCCTCTCCTCACGACAACACGACTGGGCTTTGACGGGTCGGTAATGAAGAAGCATTGGTCCACTTGGGAAGCCAGTACCCATGGCTCATTTTTCACGGTGACGTTTGCGCCCGCGGTCTTGGATTTGGCTTCGGATATAACCATGGTGGTGAAATACCGGTCTTCTTTTAGGACGCTCTTGGCCCATCTGACACGGAACATCGGGACCTTCTCTCCAGCGTAGCTCAGCTCCCAGATCTCCTCGATCCTTCCGTAGTATCTGTCCTTGTCGTTACCGGTGTAGGATTCCATCGTTACCCTGGAGTTCTGATAACCATCGCTCTTCATGTCCTTGTCCTCGGTGTAGAATTTGTAGCCGTTGATATCGTACGCCTCATAGGTCATCAGGTTGTGCTCGGCGCCCTGTGACAAGGCGAATATGAGTTGTTCTTCCGCGGAAGAATCCTCATGTAAAGGGTACGACAGAAGCTTCTGCTTGAACCAACGCGTGAAACATGAGTTGTGCTCTTTGAGTATATCTCCGTCCGTCCTCTGTTGGCCTCGGTCATTGTACGTCTTCTCAATAAAGGTTTTGTGCTCTACCACCCAAGGATCGACCACGTCTATGTGTTGTAGCGCGACTAGGTTTGCTCTTTCAAAGTCGGCGAGTCGACCCTCGAAGTCGACATGCATTTCGCGGCGACCCTCACGGTGACCCCATCCAGCAAGCCTGCCGAGGTGCCTGTTGACGGGCAGACCAACGGGGTTCTCGATGCCTAGATAATTCGTGCAGTAGGAGATGCACTCTTCGGTCAGAAAGCCCCTGGCTATACTTCCCTCTCGACGTGACATGTTGTGAACGTATCCTTTGATGACACCATTCATCCTTTCGAACGGCATCATGCTGTGCAGGAACGTCGGCCTGAGTTGGATGATATCCTCCACGATATGGACCAGCAGATGCACCATAACGCCGAAGAATGCGGGCGGGAAGTACATCTCAAGCTCGCATAGTATCACCACGATCTCTTCCTGTAGCCTTCTGAGTTGCCTCACGCCAATCGACTTCTGAGAGATGACATCGAAAAAGTTGCATAGGCCAAATTGCGTTTCACGGACGTGCGCATCCATGATCCCACGGATTGCAACTTGAAGTATCTGCGTCATCAGCACATGACAGTCGTGAGACTTCATCCCGCTGAACCTCTGCTTCGCTGGGTCTAGGTATCTGCTTATCTTCCTCGCGTAACCGTAAGGAAGTTTTACTCCTAGGAGGCAGGTGAAAAACTGCTCGATCTCCTCCTGACTTAGAGTGAAGCACGCGGGAGGGTAGTCATTTCCGGTCTTCTTGGCCTTTTTGCGTTTGCGACGACTTTCTGTGTCCTGCTTCGCCTCATCATCATCATCATCATTATCATCATCATCATTAGCGTGAAGCTCCTGCCTGATGCCCATTGATTTCAAGTCTGCCCTTGCTTTCGGCCCATCTTTGGTCCTCTCTGGCATGTTGAGCAGGGTACCAAGCAGACTCTCGCACACGTTCTTCGTGATATGCATGACATCAAGGCTGTGAGGCACACGGTGGATCTTCCAGTACGGCAAGTCCTAGAAAACAGACCTCGTTTTCCATACCTTCAGCAGCGGCTCTGGCGCCTTTTGCTTCTTTTCCCGGCTCTGGCGCCTTTTGCTTCTTTCCCGGCAGTGGGCAGTCTTTCCAATTTTTCAACAGCTCGTCTATTTCCTCGTCGCTCCTCGTACACGGGCATTTTCGGGGTTCGGTTTCACCATCGAACAGATCCTTGCGTTTCCTCCATGGGTCATCGTGGCGAAGCCACCTTCGATGTCCCATGAACACGATTTTCGAAGACTCGGGATCTCTATCTAGCTGGCGATACATTGTGTCATCCATGGACCTTACGCATCCAGAAAATCCGTGGACTACCTGCCCCGCGAGATATCCGTAACCGAGATAGTCGTGCACCGTCATGAGCAGTGCGGCTCTCATAGGGGAATATTCTTTCTCTGCGGCGTCCCACGTATTGGCTGGCGTTTTCCACAGCGTGTCTAGCTCCTCCTTCAGCAGCCCCAGATATAGATTGATGGTGTTCCCTGGTTGTATCGGCCCTTCAATTAGCATACTCATGTGGATGTACTTCCTCTTCATGCACAACCAGGGGGGAAAGTTGTACATCCACACAAACACAGGCCAGGTGCTATGTGTGCTTCTCTGGCTGCCAAACGGACTGACTCCATCGGTGCTCGTGCCCAGCACGATGTTCCTTGGATCCTTCCCAAATTCTCGGTATTCGAAGTTCAACGCTTGCCACTGGCTCGCATCCTTAGGGTGACTCAGCATCTTGTCTTTTTTATTTATCTCCGGATCATTTCCGTCATCTTCCCGCTTCTTCTCCTCCCTATCCGCGTGCCAACGCAGGAGCTTTGCTACCTTAGGGTCCGCGAAATATCGCTGCAGACGAGGAGTGACCGGAAAGTACCACACCGATTTTCGAGGAGCTTTCTTCCTCTTCTTGTATCGAGTGACGCCGCACACCGGACATATGGTAGACTCCGCGTGCTTGTCCCGATAAATGATACAATTGTTCATGTACACATGGTATTTCACGTGCGGTAAATCCAGAGGACACACGATTTTCTTCGCCTCCTCAAAACTGGTCGGGCACTTGTTCCCCTTGGGAAGACGTTCGTGCCAGAATGACATGTTCTCGTCGAAGCATGCGTCGGTCATTTTGTGTTTTACCTTCATCTCCAAAGCCATGAGCGTTACTTTCAGGCGGGTATCCTCGGGCCTGCATCCTTCATACAATGGAGTAACCGCGTCTATCTCCAGTTGATCCAGCTTGGCTTTCTCTCGGGCGGCAGCTCTTGCGTTATCCATCTCCTTGAGAAGCAGCTCTTGAATATGAGGGTCCTGCACCCAGCCTCCATCGTCGTCTGCTCCGGCATCTTCATCTTCATGATCATGCCCTTCGTCTTGATCTTCCTCATCATCATGTACGACATCTTCTACATGATGACTGTGTACAACATCACCATCGTGATCATGTCCTGGAGATTCTTCGTCTTCTCGCCCGCCCTCGCCGTGGTGGTACTTGTCTTGTTGCCCTTCCTCATTTCTTGCCCGGCCCCCATGGATGATTTCATAGTCATCTTCATCACCTTATCACCAATAGCCATCCATGAAACCACGCAAGAGCAGGTGGTCCCGCACCTTCCCGGAATCCGGATCCGCAATAAGGCTCTTCAGCTTGCATCTTCGACACGGACATCTTATCTCCGTCTCGTTCTTTTGAAGCATCTCGGACTTCGCGGAGCTCAAAAACCTATTCACAGTGCCTTCAGTCATCGTGCGGACCATGGTCGCCTGCGGGGTAGAGCAAAACGATATTTTAGAACCAAGAAAAAATTTGGCATGACCTTCCTAAAAATAGGACCAAAAAGAATGCATAGTGCCAAAATTCTCACCGAAACGGAAATGAATCAAAACATTCCGGCAAAATATTGGCAACTATCGCATTTCAAATACCGGTACCTTCAAACACAAACGTATATGCAACACCACAAACACATGCAACACCACAAACATACATAGATCTAGCTAGGCCACAAAAAGTGCATGTGCACGTTGTTAGAGCGAGTTAGGGAGAAAAAAAATAGATCTACATCATGAAGATAGCTTTCCCCTTACATACCTATCAAAAAAAGGTAATTTCACCACTTAATTTTGATGAATCTATGGTGGAAATGAGGTGAGGAGGAGGAAGCAGCCGAAAGCTTGGAGAAGGAGGTGGAGGGAATGAAGTGGGGAAAGTGAGTGGGTAGGTGTGGAGCTGTCCAAAATATCTTGTTGGGGTCCCAGGTTACTAATGGCACACCACCAGCAAATGCGCCATTAGTAACCCTGGTTACTAATGGCGCACCTGCAGGTGGTGCGCCATTAGTAGTTTTGCAAAAAAGTAAAAAAAAAATATATATACTAATGGCGCACCGGGTAATAGTGCGCCATTACTAGTTTAAACTAGTAATGGCGCACTATGAAACGGTGCGCCATTAGTAGTTTTGCAAAAAAAAGAATAATTTTTTTTACAGTAATGGTGCACTGTCTGCCTGGTGCGCCATTACTAGTTAGAACTAGTAATGGCGCACTTCGACCTGATGCGCCATTAGTTTGTATGGAAAAATGGAAAAAAAATTAATACTAGTGGCGCACCCTGTTTCTGGTGCGCCATTAGTGTCTTCCACACTAATGGCGCATCACCAACCGGTGCGCCATTAGTATATAGTAGTGGCGCACTGCTTCCATGGTGCGCCATTAGTATCAATCCTATCTATAGCCCTTTTCCTAGTAGTGGCTACTGCTAATTTTAGTAGTTTTTGTTTTTTTTCGGCATATTTGTTTTGTATTTGAACAGGCTTTAGAGACGAATCTTTAGCACATACAAATGTCATCATGATACACATACAAATGCCTGCGAGACCACAAATGTAATCATAGCATATACATACAAATAGTCTCGTCATAATCATCATCCAACACAAAGTGGTATCTTGTCATCATCTTGAAAATAGCGATACATGCAAGTCTCGAATACTTGCAACTACAACGTCATCCATCTAAACAAAGGTATACGCGTGAAGAGCTATCACTATGAGTGAGAGTGGAACTATGCAGTACATGAGATGGTGGTTACGAGTCCTCTCTCGCGCTAGCGTGAACCTCAAGTAACTAGCTTCTCCTTCTTGTCTGCTTTTGAAGCCTTTATGGCTGGCGTCCGAGAACCCATTCACTTGCGCCTGACACTCATGCCACTCGTTGTACACCCCCGGAACCATCCCTTTGTACACGACATAGTAGTTCCATCTCGCCATCAAGAAACTAGGTACCTGTTAGAGATGCATGTTCATGAAGAGGATGTACAATCATATATATGCAACAAAATATAGTAGAGAACACCGAAAAAGAAAGCGTTAGCAACTAGATGCAACATACAGTACGCAAATTAATTAACTAGAGGTACGCAGGTCATCGTACACAAAACTAACATAGTAGCGTTACGCAAGTTCGGCAGGGATCATGGACATCACAAAGTTGCATCGCTACAAATAGTATACAAGTTCAACCGACACATATCATCATCATCGGCATCATAAATCACTAGAAGTTCCATCCTTCCATATCATCGAGGATGGACCCTAGCTTCTTGAACGGCGTGAGGTCTAGACGTTGCATGCCTATGCGAGTTAGGACGTCAGCTCGCGATATAGGGCCGTGGTGGAACATCCCCTTCTCATCGACGACTTCTTTCAATGTCGCTTTGGATGCGAAAGAAGTCATCTCTAAGTTTATAATCCGCTTCTCCATGAGATTCTAGCCACTTGTGGATATGATCATCATTTCTGCTTCTCATGCGAAGCTTTTGGTGATCCGTGTTGAACTGAATCATGAGATGGAGGATGTACAATCCATCCTTCTTGCTTGGTTTTGGGCTTGGATGCAGGAGAAGTTAGTTTTATGCGCGAAACCCATCTTCTTGTTCCTTTGTTTCCTGATCTGCATGTGGCCACCTCTAAAGCTGAAGCCTTGGAGAGCATCATCTAGAATATTCATTATGTGGGTCTAGTCTTTTTTATCGTAGTCTCTGGAAGGGTCAAAATACACGGCGTGGGAGACTTGCGGATAAAGAACGATAAGGACGGCGCGCCCGTTGCTGCGAGGAAAAGACACCTCAAATTATTCCCCATAGAGAGAGAATGAATGATTGAAATGTATGAAAGGGTTGTTCGAAACTGACTTACTTTGGATGACAAGGCACGAGGACAATTTCCCGGTCCTTATTCTGTACCATGAAGTTTTGGAGGTAGTCCCTAGTAGTTTCACGTTCAAAGTCACCGAGACTCAAGAAAGACTCGTGCATGTAGTACGGATCCGCCACACAGATTTGCGACACTTTTTCACTGTTCATGACAGAGCTCATATGTAGCGCAAAAAGGCGGACGATTGTAAAATCGAGCCGCCTTGTCAGAAAGATCTCAAAGATATGGTCAAACCGCAGGAAGAACACCTCCGCGGGCCGTGTCTCGACGTAGCACTTCCCCTCAGGCACACGAGCCGCGTATGTCGGATATCCTGGATCCTTTGAGGCTAGTAGGCTTTTCTCAGTCGACAACACATGGCCGTGCAGTCTCCTGAGATCCCCTGATACTGCCTCCAGCGGTTTCGGAGGTAGCATCGGCTTGCCCGTGAGATGGAACATGGCCGCACCTTTCACGGGTACACGCTCTTCAGAATGCATCGTTTGGCTGCTATGTGCTCTGGCTTGTTTGGAGGCAGCTATCTTCCCCGATCTCTTTCTCTCCTTTTTCTTGGGCACACCTTCTAGACCCTTCCTTAACCCCTGCCCAAGCGTTCCCGGGCTAAGTACTGTACGACCCTCGCGCTGGGATAGTTCAGCCTGTGTTGAGGCGGCATCTTCAGGCGTGTCCTGTGAGGATTTCATGAAGAGAGACTTTTTGCAATCCCTGCTACGACCTTCCTGCCCGGGCATATCATCCATATCCTCATTAGCAAGCTGATAGCCCGATTCGTCATATGGTTGACTCATCAATTCTATGTCACAGTCATACACGTTTGTATTGAGGAAATCCATAGGGTCGACCTCCGTCTCATCATCCATTCTCTGTTCTACAGGAAAAAATACATCAGCCAGCACTATTGCACCCCCTTCATCATGTCGTCCGCCGCTCTCACCCGGCACTACAGGAGCTGGTAATTGCGTAGGCGGGGTGGTGGTCTCCGCACATGCTTGTTGATGTGTGGTTATTGGTGTGCTCTCGGACGGCTCCAGAAGAATAAGATTCTTCGGCCATAGCAGCACCCAACCCTTGCAGCTTCCAATCCGCGGCGGGGTCTCGTCGTCCGCTCCCACATGCTGTACTGGAGGAGGCAAATCCTCGTGCCCCGATTTCACACTGGACAAGCTAACCCTGAAGTCGAGGTAGTCTTGTTCACCCTCATAATCCATCTCGTCTGCATCTTGGTCAGAAGGCCCAGTTTCTTCGTTGTTCGACATGTTTCCTATGATTAAGTGTCCACATTTATTTCTAAAAGTATGAATAAATGAGAAATGAGATAAAAAAGAAATCTATGTGCCAGCACTCGATATACCAACTATGTAGCACAAATCATGCCTTTATTCACGGGAAATTTTGGCATGACCTTTGCTAAAAAATGGACATATCGAGCGCCTGAAATTCACCGGAACGGAAATGAATCAACATTCTGGCATAACATAGGCAACTCGGATCATTTACCAAAACATGACATGTCCAAAACATGACATATCCACATATCACATGTCCAGTTCAAATTTGCATATAAATTCAGCAAATTTTGAAACCTATCTAAATTCATAACTAAATAGATAACCTAATTAACATAACTAAAACCTAAGTAAATTAACCCTAGCTAGCAGAGAGAGAGGGGGGTGGTTTATAGAGGGTGCAGGGCGAGGAGGCAGGCCCGACGACGACCGAGGTTGGGAGGGGAGGAAGCAGAGGAGGGAGGCGAGGGCCGAAGGGTCGGGGGCGAGCGCCGGCGCCGGGGGCGAGCGCGCCTGGGTCGGGGGCGGTGGGGTCGGGGGCGAGCGCGCCGAGGTCGGGGCCGGGCGTGGCGGTGCGACGGGGCCGGGGAAGAGAGAGTGGGGATTTGGGGGAAAAGAGGCGGGATGAAGCAGGGAGAGGGAGAATTTTGGGTTAAGTGGACGTAGCAGTAGCGCGTTTACACGAAACGCGCTACTACTATTACGAGCAGCTATAGCGATTTTCTGCAGAAACCGCTACTGCTACCTTGACTAGCTGTAGCTCTTTTTCACTAAAGCGCTACTGCTATAACCAGTTTCCCTTTTTTCTTTTCCTCAGCATAATAGGAACATATATAGTACATCATTGGCCTAAACCCTAAACCAAGATAGTCGTGCACTGTCGTCATCAGCGCGGCTCTCATGTTGAAATACTCGCCTTTGCTGGCGTCCCATGTCTTGGCCGGTGTTCTCCATAACGTGTCTAACTCCTCCTGAAGTAGCCCCAGATACAAATTAATATTATTTCCTGGTTGTTTCGGCCCTTGAATAAGCATGCTCATGTGAATGTACTTCGATTTCATGCACAACCAGGGGGGAGGTTGTACATCCATACAAACACGGGCCATGTGCTATGGTTGGTGCTCTGGTTGCCAAACGGATTCATGCCATCGGTACACGCGCCGAGCACGATGTTCCTTCCATCACATTCAAAATACCGATAGAAGCTGTTCAACACTCTCCACTGGCTTCCATCCTTGACGTGTCTCAGCTTCGGATCATCTCCATCGTCGGGCTTCTTCCTCTCCGCGTGCCAGCACATTAGCCTTGCTTCCTTGGGATCTACAAAATACCTCTGGAGACGGGGAGTGATCGGTAAGTACCATACCACTTTCTGGGGACATTTCTTCCCGGCCTTCTTGTATCGAGAAGCATTGCACACCGGACAACTTGTTTTTTCCGCGTGCTCCTTCCGATAAATTATGCAATCGTTGATGCATGCATGGTATCTAACGTGTGGCAGATCAAGAGGGCACACGATCTTCTTGGCCTCATCAAGACTACTAGGACATAGATTACCCTCGGGAAGAAACATCCGTTAGGTACTTGAGATGCTCATCGAGGCTAGTGTCGGTCCATTTGTTTTTAGCCTTAGTCTTCAGCACTTGGAGCGTGAAACTCAAGCGGGTCACCTCAGGATTGCAACCATCATACAATGGAGTGTTCGAGTCTACCACCAGTTGCTCCAGCTTAGCCTCCTCTCTAGAAGAAGCTTTCTCGGTACTCGTCTCCTTGCGAAGCAATGCTTGAACATGAGGCTCCCGCACCATTAAACTTAGTACCGACGAACTCTGCTGCGTGGAGTCCATGTCATTCTCTCTGCCGCCATGTCCGGCCCCTTCGCTGCCGCCATGTCCGGCCTCTTCCCCGCCGCCATTATCGATCATCTCTTCGTCTTGCCCCGTGCCATCATTGCCTGCCCCGTCGGCATCCTCAACATCGTCATCCTCATCTTCAGTTATCCACAGAGTTTAGCCATCCATGAAACCAGTCATGAGCAGGTGCGCTTTGACACGACCATCGACATGGGGGTCACGCAAAACTATTCCTTTGCATTTTCGACACGGACATAAAACCTCTGTCAGGTTATTTTCCTTCATGTCCTGCACCGCCGACCGCAACCACCTGTCCACCATCGTTCCACTGACCATCGTGAACTCTGCACGGTAATAATAAACAAATTTATTATAAAAATGCGTGCATTCATCAAAGCTATACAAAAATTCGGCATGACCTTCCTTAAAAGTAGGACATATATAGATCTAGAGTTTGCCCGGAATTCGCCGAAACGGAAATAGATCGACATTTCGCTAAAACATAGGCAACTCAAATGCACAATTTGGCGTCAACTCATGCCACACACACAATTTCCATAAAAATATCACACACACATGCATAAACATATTTCCATTTTGCAAAAGCATGAAATATTAATCACACCTCTATCTTGAGATCGAGCACACAGTGGAGATGATGATGTAGGGAGGTCAAAAGTGCACAAAGCTCTTATTGACAAAGAAAGATCTAGTTCGGGGGGAAACAGGTCACTTAACTAAATGCTACATCTACCTAGCTAGCTAATTTGGGAGGAGACAACTTCAACTAGTGGAGGGGAGAGGAAAAAGAGAAAGGAGATGAATTAATGGAGGTGGTGTAGTTATAGCTAGGAGTAATGAAGAGAGAGAAAGGTAGGTAGAAGAGGGAGAGTAATGGGGGGAGAAGTATTGAGGAAGAAGAAGAGTGAGAGAGGGAGGATGTGGGAGGTAGGGGAAAGGGAGGAGAGGAGATGGGGAGGGGGAGGTGGAAAAGGTGGTGGGTGTTGCGTCTTAGCAGTAGCGCGGGAGAGAAAGCGCGCTGCTGCTAAGAGCGTAGCAACAACGCGCTTTCCTGTCACGCGCTACTGCTAAACGGGCCAACCCTGTGCACAATTTCAAAATTAGCAGCAGCGAGGTGACAAAACAGCATGCTGCTACTATGGCATTAGCAGCAGCGCGCTGCCTGGCACCGCGCTACTGGTAAACTTAAGTCGTTGTGTACTGTCGGTGGATTTTTGTAGCAACGCGGTTTAAGCGTCACGCGCTACTGCTAAGTTTGCACCAGTAGCGAGCTTTCCGTAGCCGTGCTGCTACTACTTAGCAGCAGCGCCTGTTTTTATGCCGCGCTACTACTAAGATTCTGTGTATAAGGTTTTCCCTAGTAGTGCAGGGGGCACCCCAAAGCACATCAATTGTTCCTCAGCGGTGTGCGCTGCCTGATATGTCTCTAATGTATCTATAATTTTTGATTGTTCCATGATATTATATTATATGTTTTGGATGTTTAATGGGCTTTATTATACACTTTTATATTATTTTTGGGACTAACCTACTAACCGGAGGCCCAGTCCAGATTTCTGTTTTTTTGCCTATTTTAGTGTTTCACAGAAAAGGAATATCAAACGGAGTCCAAACGGAATGAAAGCTTCTAGAGAGTTAACTTTGGAACAAACATGATCTAGGAGACTTGGAGTGGACGTCAAGGAAGCAACAGACGGCCACGAGGCAGGGAGGCGCACCCAGGGGGGTAGGCGCGCCCCCACCCTCATGGGCCCCTCGTGGCTCCCCTGACCGACTACTTTCGCCTATATATACTCATATACCCTGAAAACATCCGAGAGCACCACGAAACCCTCTTTCCATCGCCGCAACCTTATGTACCCGTGAGATCCCATCTTGGGGCCTTTTCCGGCGCTCCACCGGAGGGGGCATCGATCACGGAGGGCTTCTACATCAACACCGTAGCCTCTCCGATGATGTGTGAGTAGTTTACCTCATACCTTCGGGTCCATAGTTATTATCTAGATGGCTCATTCTCTCTCTTTGGATCTCAATACAAAGTTCTCCTCGATCTTCTTGGAGATCTATTCGATGTAATTCTTTTTGCGGTGTGTTTCTCGAGATCCGATGAATTCTGGGTTTATGATCAAGATTATCTATGAACAATATTTGAAACGCCTCTGAATTCTTTTATGTATGATATGTTATCTTTGCAAGTCTCTTCAAATTATCAGTTTGGTTTGGCCTACTAGATTGATCTTTCTTGCAATGGGAGAAGTGCTTAGCTTTGGGTTCAATATTGCGGTGTCCTTTACCAGTGACAGCAGGGGCAGCAAGGCACATATTGTATTGTTGCCATCGAGGATAAAAAGATGGGGTTTATATCATATTGATTGAGTTTATCCCCTCTACATCATGTCATCTTGCCTAATGTTTTACTCTGTTCTTATGAACTTAATACTCTAGATGCATGATGGATAGCGGTCGATGTGTGGAGTAATAGTAGTAGATGCAGAATTGTTTCGATCTACTTGTCGCGGATGTGATGCCTATATACATGATCATGCCTAGATATTCTCATAATTATTCGCTGTTCTATCAATTGCTCGACAGTAATTCGTTCACCCACCGCAATACTTATGCTATCTTGACAGAAGCCACTAGTGAAACCTATGGCCCCCGGGTCTATTTTTCATTATATAAGTTTCCGATCTATTTTATTTTGCAATCTTTACTTTTCAATCTATATCATAAAAATACCAAAAATACTTATCTTATTATTATCTCTATCAGATCTCACTTTTGCAAGTGGCCGTGAAGGGATTGACAACCCCTTTATCGTGTTGGTTGCAAGGTTCTTATTTGTTTGTGTAGGTACGAGGGACTTGCATGTAGCCTCCTACTGGATTGATACCTTGGTTCTCAAAAAATGAGGGAAATAATTACGCTACTTTGTTGCATCACCCTTTCCTCTTCAAGGGAAAACCAACGCATGCTCAAGAGGTAGCAGTGCCCCCCTCCACAGTTTACTAGTTCGGTCATATTGTCGTAGTGCTTAGGCGAAGCCCTGCGCAGATCACATCATCAACACCATCACCACGCCGTCGTGCTGACGGAACTCTCGCTCGTACTCAACTGGATCAAGAGCTTGAGGGACGTCATCGTGCTGAACGTGTGCTGAACACGGAGGTGTCGTACGTTCGGTACTTGGATCGGTTGGATCGTGAAGACGTTCGACTAGATCAACCGCATTACTAAACGCTTCCGCTTTCGGTCTACGAGGGTACGTGGACACAATCTCCCGTCTCGTTGCTATGCATCTCCTAGATAGATCTTGCGTGATCATAGGAATTTTTTTGAAATACTACGTTCCCCAACACTTGATCCATCTCTATAGATCTTGATACCTAATATATAAGCAGCTTCACCGAGGTCTTTCATTGAAAAACTTTTGTTCAAGTATCCTTTTATGCTTTCCAAAAATTCTACATCATTTCCAATCAACAATATGTCATCCATATATAATATTGGAAATGCTATAGAGCTCCCGCTCACTTTCTTGTAAATACAGGCTTCTCCGAAAGTCTGTATAAAACCATATGCCTTGATCACATTATCAAATTGTATATTCCAAGTCCGAGATGTTTGCACCAGTCCATAAATGGATCGCTGGAGCTTGCACACTTGTTAGCACTTTTAGGATCTACAAAACCTTCTGGTTGCATCATATACAACTCTTCTTTAAGAAATCCATTAAGGAATGCAGTTTTGACGTCCATTTGCCAGATTTCATAATCACAAAATGCGGCAATTGCTAACATGATTCAGACAGACTTAAGCATCGCTACGGGTGAGAAGGTCTCATTGTAGTCAACTCCTTGACCTTGTCGAAAAACCTTTCACAACAAGTCGAGCTTTGTAGACAGTAACATTACCATCAACGTCAGTCATCTTCCTGAAGATCCATTTATTCTCTATGGGTTGCCGATCATTGGGCAAGTAAACCAAAGTCTACACTTTGTTCTCATACATGGATCCTATCTCATATTTCATGGCCTCAAGCCATTTATCGGAATTTGGGCTCATCATCGCTTCCTCATAGTTCGTAGGTTCGTCATGGTCAACATGACTTCTAGAACAGGATTACCATACCTCTCTGGTGCGGAACGTGCTCTGGTTGACCTACGAGATTCGGTAGTAACTTGATCTGAAGTTTCATGATCGTTATCATTAGCTTCCTCTCTAGTTGGTGTAGGCATCACTGGAACTGATTTCTATGATGAGCTACTTTCCGATTCGAGAGAAGGTACAATTACCTCATCAAGTTCTACTTTCCTCCCACTCACTTCTTACGAGAGAAACTCCTTCTCTAGAAAGGATCCATTCTTAGCAACAAAAAATCTTGCCATCGGATCTGTGATAGAAGGTGTACCCAACAGTTTCTTTTGGGTATCCTATGAAGACTCACTTCCTCCGATTTGGGTTTGATCTTATCAGTTTGAAACTTTTTCACATAAGCATCGCAAAACCAAACTTTAAGAAACGACAGCTTTGGTTTCTTGCCAAACCATAGTTCATATGGTGTCGTCTCAACAGATTTAGACGGTGCCCTATTTAACGTGAATGTGATGTCTACTACGCAACTTTATTCTTGTAGACACGTGTTGGGCATCCAAGCGCAGAGTTTTGTAGGACAGTAGCAATTTTCCCTCAAGTGAATGACCTAAGGTTTATCAATCCGTGAGAGCTGTAGGATGAAGATAGTCTCTCTCAAACGACCCTAGAACCAAATACAAGAAATCTCTTGTGTCCCCAACACACCCAATATAATGGCAAATTGTATAGGTGCACTAGTTCGGCAAAGAGATGGTGATACCAGTGTACACTAGTAGAAAAAGGACCTAATGTGAGACACATTAGTGCCGGTTTGATTTTAGCCCAGTACTAATGGTACCATTAGTGCCGGTTCGAACGGCTATGCATTAATACCGGTTCGTGTTGAACCTTTAGTACCGGTTCGTGCCACGAACCGGTACTAAAGGGGTGATGGCAGGCTGGCGTCAGGCCGGGGCCCCACTATCACCTTTAGTACCGGTTCGTGTCACAAACCGGTACTAATGGGCTAACCTTTAGTACCGGTTTGTGCCACGAACCGGTACTAAAGGGGTCTGACCTATAGTACCGGTTTGTGACACAAACCGGCACTATAGGGCAATTTTCAAACTCTACCCCCCCCCCATGTGTCGCCATTTCAGTTTTGAAAAAATCAAAAGAAAATGATAAAAACTTCAAAAAATAAAATCCTTCGAGAGGTAGTTATATTACTACATCTACTAGTTAGGAAAATTTGAAAACTTAAATTTGGACATGTTTTGCAAAAACTGTAGGGAAAATGTAAAATGGCTATAACTTTTGCATACGATGTCAGAAAAAAACATATAATATATCAAAAAATTCAGCACGAAAATCCGCATCCAATGGAGACGGCCTACGGCTTGTTTGCAATTTTTTAGAATCCTCAAATTCCAAAATGAAAAAAAGATATGGTCAAATTTCAGTTTTTTTAAAAAAATTGGTTAAATCTGGTCAAACTACTTATTCAAGAAGTATTAATGTTACTACATAATTATTCAAGAATATTAGTGTTACTAAATAATTATTTCAATTTTTTAAATTTTGGTCAAATCTAGTCAAACTATGGTCAAACTGTGGTCAAACTATGGTCAAACTTATTCAAGAAATATTAGTGTTACTAAATAATTACTGTTTTTTAGAATAATAGTTTCAAACTCAAACAGTGAAACGTGTGACCTAATGCTCAAGCTAAACTGCTAAGGGTTAATAGGATTGACAGCTTACATTTGTCAGGAAAACAACAAGTGCAGACTTGGAATGTAGGGGGAATAGAACTCCGAAGTTAAGCGTGCTCAGGCTGGGGGAGTGAGAGGATGGGTGACCCGCCGAGAAGTCAGGCGATTTGGAATGAGTGATCCACACTTGAGCAGTTAAGAGAGGTGATTAGAGTCTAAATCATCAAATAATTCAGAAAAAATAAAAATCGAAAAAAAATCAAATTTTTTCCAAAAAATTCAAAAAAAACCTTTAGTACCGGTTGGTAACACCAACCGGTACTAAAGGTCCCCCATACCAGGGTGCGAGCTCACGCAACGTGGTGGCACTTTAGCGTCGGTTCGTGCCGAACCGGTACTAAAGGGGGGGCCTTTAGTGCCCACCCTTTAGTGCCGGTTATGGAACCGGCACTAAAGGCCCTTACGAACCGGCGCTAAAGCTCCTTTTTCTACTAGTGGTAATATGGATGATAGAAATGTGTTTTTATAATCTGAATAATTAAAAACAGCAAGGTGAAAAATAGTAAATGGGCACAAAGACAGTATTGCAATGCTTAAAAATGAGGCCTAGGGTCCGTACTTTCACTAGTGCAATCTCTCAACAGTGCTCATGTAGTTGGATCATATGAGTATCCCTCAGAGTGCAATAAAGAATCACTCCCGAGTTCCTATTAGCGGACAACAAAAGATAGAAATTGTTTATAGGGTACGAAACCACCTCAAAGATATTCTTTCCGTTCGATCTATTCAAAGATTTCGTACTAAAATAAAACCAAAGCAAATTCATATTCATAATACTCAATCCAACACATAGAACTACAAGGACACCCCAAAGTTTCAATCGGAGAAAAGATAATAAAAACATGCATCAACCCCTATGCATAGATTATCCCAATGTCACCGCGGGAATCCGCGAGTTGAACGCCAAAACACATATCAAGTGAATCAATATGATACCGCATTGTCACCTCAAGTATTCATACTGCAAGACATACATCATGTGTTCTCATATCTGAATATTCAATCCGACAAGACAAAACTGCAAAGGGTAAAGATTCAATTCATGAAAACAAGGGTATAGAGGGGAGAAACATCAGATGATCCGACTATATTAACAAAGCCCATGATATAGATCATGAGAGAGAGAGAGATTAATCACATAGCTACTGGTGCAAACCCTTATCCCTGAGGGTGGACTACTCCCTTCTCATCGTCGTGGCCGCTGGGATGATGAAGATGGTCACCGGAGATGATTCCCCCCTCCGGCAGGGTGCCGAAACGGGTCTAGATTGCTTTTTGATGGCTACGGAGCCCTGTAGCGGCGGAACTTCTGATCTAGGTTAACCCCGAAGGGTTTTGGAATATTTGGGAATTTTTAGTGCAAAGAGGGGTTACGGGAGGCCACCGAGGTGGTCCTGGACTAGGGGGTACTCACCACATCGTCTCCCAACCAGGTGGATCGGGCCGAGGACCCCCATGGCGGTTCACTCATGGGCCACTTTGGGCGGCCCATGCCGCATACAAGGAGTATTCCACAAGACTTGGTGATCAAGACAAGGACTCCTCTCCACCAACGTATTCGGCTAGGACTCTTGTTATCCTAGGCCTCTGGTGCATTATATAAGCCAAGGCCAGGCTAGTCGATAGATTATTATGACATTATTCATCATACCCTCGGGTTTTAGACCACAACATATGATCTCGTGGTAGATCAACTCTTGTAATACTCATACTCATCAAGATCAATCAAGCAGGAAGTAGGGTACTACCTCCATAGAGAGGGCCCGAACCTGGGTAAACATCGTGTCCCCTGTCTCCTGTTACCATCGACCTTAGACACACAGTTCGGGACCCCATACCCGAGATCTGCCGGTTTTGACACCGACAATGCTTCTTTCATTGAGAGTTCCGCTGTGTGATCGGCAAAGGATCAATGGCTCGACTGCAGATCAACTGTGACGTCGGCGTCTTTGTCGCCGGCTCGATTGGTCACCTTGGATCGACCGAGGAATGCGCCCTACTTCCAATCGTCATATTCGGACGCGGGCCTCCATCAACATCAACTCTGATCCCTATCATGATCATGGAGAAATCATCCTTGGAGCTCGGGGGCTCAACGTCAACATTGCCCTCGAGCGACCACCCTGTTTTTTCGAACAACGAACTTGTATCCGCTCCCACCACATCCTCGAGCATCTTTTTGACGATTCCTTTTATGGAATTGTGTGGAATTAAGTCTACAACAACGGTGCAAAATTTCATCAAGTTCCGATGGAGGAATCTCCGGCAATCTACGATATACCGGAGCCCTATCAAATCTGGACGGGAATCTGGACGAGTTTAGGGCGTGGTCTCCAGCACCTAGCTCGGATTTCCTTTGGAAGATCCAACCGTTGATCGGCTGCGGAATTTCTATATCTACCACCCTCAAAATTTCAGCAAGATCCGACCGTCCAAACTCCGGGAACCTTCCGATTAGTGCATCCCTTTTCGGATCTGGTTTCTGCACGAATACGGATCCGACCAGAATTCATGTTCCTTTATGAACGTGATATTGGACAACCTTCTTAAAGGAATTTTCTTCTAGGATATTGTGCGTTGTTCTTAACACATGCCCATAAAATTTTATGCCTTCTCTGAGGCACTCTTCACCATCGCGCTGGTGTCAAACCAGTCCAGTAATATTGCTCCACGTCTGTCGACCTGCACTAGACAGATCGTCGCTTCATCAAGCCGAGCCTAACCTTATCGGCTCATCAACTCGGCAAGCCGAACAAGAGTTCGGCATCGCGAAGGATAAATCATCACCAACACCATCGACCCACGGATTGCATGGGTCAGGCGCGCCGACATCGCCGCTCGATCACTTCATTAATCTGGCATTGACTGCATCACAAGTTATGACCAGCGTCGGCATGGCCGCACTGTTGCTTCTTCAAGCCGATGTCCATCACGCCAAACTGCTTCAACATACTCCGGTGACTTCGCCGTCACCAGCCGACTAGCTTCGTCACGTTAGCTGGACCAGGGACTTTGCGTCGGCGAGCCCACCTTTGCCACCATCGCCATGCCGTTGCTTTATCGACCTTCAGGCAATGGGTGTGCGGATCGAGTCCCAGTTTTGGGAGTAACCTTTCTTCAGATTGCTACAACAGATAAACCAGGTGTTATTAATCCTAGTATTTTTTTTCTTGCTTGGGTTTATTTTTACCAAGGAATTATTACTCTGGTTTGTTTCATCATCTATACACAGGTCTATCAAATGATGGTCGTATTAACGACAGTCGCGTGGTGGTTCAGTCAGTTTCCGTATACAGTTCGGCGAATGCCGCATCCGGAACTCGGACCGGCCAATGAATTCAAGCTTTGCCACGCCTTCACCGCGTCACGCCGATGCCCTACTTTGACATTGACGTCATCGAGCTGAACATGTGCTGAACATGGAGGTGCCATATGTTCGGTGCTAGGATCGGTCGAATCATGAAGACGTACGACTACATCAACCGCGTTACTTAAACGCTTCCGCTTTCGGTCTACGAGGGTACGTGGACAACACTCTGCCCTGTCGTTGCTATGCATCACCTCGATGGATCTTGCGTGTGCGTAGGAATTTTTTTGAAATTACTGCGTTCCCCAACACGTATATCACATCATGTCTTGACCATATCACATCACAACATGCCCTGCAAAAACAAGTTAGACGTCCTGTACTTTGTTGTTGCAAGTTTACGTGGCTGCTATGGGCTTCGTGTAACAACCATTCTTACCTATGCATCAAAACTACAATGGTGATTTATCAAGTTTGTTGTTTTAACCTTCAACAAGGACTGGTCGCAGTCAAATTCGATTCAAATAAATTTGGAGCAACAGACACCCGCCAACCACCTTTATGCAAAACTAGTTGCATGTCTGTTGGTGGAACCGGTCTCATGAACGTGGTCGTGTAAGGTTGGTCCGGGCCGCTTCATCCAACAATACCACCGAATCAAAATAAGACATTGGTGGTAAGCAGTATGACGATCACCGCCCACAACTCTTTGTGTTCTACTTGTGCATATCATCTACGCATAGATCTGGCTCGGATGCCACTGTTTGGAACGTAGCATGCAATTTCAAAAAATTTCCTACGCTCACGCAAGATCTATCTAGGAGATTCATAGCAATGAGACGGTGAGAGTGTGTACACGTACCCTCATAAACCGAAAGCGGAAGCGTTTGACAACGCGGTTGATGTACTCGAACTTCTTCTCGTTCCGACCGATCAAGCACCGAACGTGCGACACCTCCGAGTTCTGCACACGTTCAGCTCGATGACGTCCCTTGAACTCTTGATCCAGCAAAGTGTCAAGGGAGAGTTCCGTCAGCACGACGGCTTGGTGATGGCGATGGTGAAGTGATCTGCGCAGGGCTTCGCCTAAGCACTACGTGAATATGATCAGAGGCATAACTGTGGAGGGGGGCGCTGCACACGGCTAACAATCGTTGGTATGTGCTCTAGCGGTGCTCCCCTCTCATATATATAGGTTGGAGGGGAGGAGAGGCAGCCAAGGGGGCGCCCCAAGTAGGAGGAATCCTACTTGGGTGCCTCCCAATTTGGCCTCCCCCTTCCATATCCATCCTCATCATGTCCGTGATCTCATCCGGGACTCCAAACAACATTCTACATATTCCACGAAGATCTTTATCGGTCATACCGTAATGACAACATACATTATTCCCTTTGTCATCGGTATGCTACTTGCCCGAGATTCGATCGTTGCTATCTTCGTACCTAGTTCAATCTCGTTACCGACAAGTCTCTTTACTCGTTCCATAATACATCATCCCGTAACTAACTCATTAGTCACACTGCTTGCAAGGCTTATCATGATTACCGAAAGGGCCCAGAGATGCCTCTCCGATACTCGGGGTGACAAATCCTAATTTCGATCTATGCCAACCCAACAAACACCTTCAGAGATACCTGTAGAGCATTGATGACCCACAAGTATAGGGGATCTATCGTAGTCCTTTCGATAAGTAAGAGTGTCGAACCCAACGAGGAGAAGAAGGAAATGATAAGAAGTTTTCAGCAAGGTATTCTCTGCAAGTACTGAAATAAGTGGTAATAGATAGTTTTGTGATAAGATAAATTGTAACGAGCAACAAGTAACAAAAGTAAATAAAGTGCAGCAAGGTGGCCCAATCCTTTTTGTAGCAAAGGACAAGCCTAGACAAACTCTTATATAGAGAAAAGCGCTCTCGAGGACACGTGGGAATTATTGTCAAGCTAGTTTTCATCATGTTCATATGATTCGCGTTCGGTACTTTGATAATTTGATATGTGGGTGGACCGGTGCTTGGGTGTTGTTCTTACTTGAACAAGCATCCCACTTATGATTAACCTCTATTGCAAGCATCCGCAACTACAACAAAAGTATTAAGGTAAACCTAACCATAGCATGAAACATATGGATCCAAATCAGCCCCTTAAGAAAGCAACGCATAAAATAGGGTTTAAGCTTTTGTCACTCTAGCAACCCATCATCTACTTATTACTTCCCAATGCCTTCCTCTAGGCCCAAATAATGGTGAAGTGTTATGTAGTCGACGTTCACATAACACCACTAGAGGTTAGACAACATACATCTCATCAAAATATCGAACGAATACCAAATTCACATGACTACTAATAGCAAGACTTCTCCCGTGTCCTCAGGAACAAACGTAACTACTCACAAAGCATATTCATGTTCATAATCAGAGGGGTAATAATATGCATAAAGGATCTGAACATATGATCTTCCACCAAATAAACCAACTAGCATCAACTCAAGGAGTAATCAATACTACTAGCAACCTACTAGAACCAATCCCGGACTTAGAGACTAGAATTGGATACAAGAGATGAACTAGGGTTTTGAGATGAGATGGTGCTGGTGAAGATGTTGATGGAGATTACCCTCTCCCGATGAGAGGAGCGTTGGTGATGACGATGGCGATGATTTCCCCTCCCGGAGGGAAGTGTCCCCGACAGAACAGCTCTGCCGGAGCCCTAGATTGGTTCCGCCAAGGTTCCGCCTCGTGGCGGCGGAGTCTTGTCCCGAAAGGTTGCTTCTCGATTTTTCCTTGACGAAGGACTTCATATAACAGAAGATGGGCATCGGAGAGCCACCAGAGGGCCCACGAGGTAGGGGACGCACCCTAGGGGGGCGCGTCCCCCACCCTCGTGGACAGGGTGTGGGCCCCCTGGTCTTCATCTTTGGTGAGGATTTTTTATTATATATTATAAGATATTCCGTGGAGTTTCAGGACTTTTGGAGTTGTGCAGAATAGGTCTCTAATATTTGCTGCTTTTCCAGCCCAGAATTCCAGCTGCCGGCATTCTCCCTCCTTATGTAAACCTTGTAAAATAAGAGAGAATAGCCATAAGTATTGTGACATAATGTGAAATAACAGCCCATAATGCAATAAATATCGATATAAAAGCATGATGCAAAATGGATGTATCAACTCCCCCAAGCTTAGACCTCGCTTGTCCTCAAGCGAAAGCCGATAACAATAAATATGTCCCCATGTTTAGAGGTAGAGGCGTCGATAAAAAAAAATACAGACATGAAAGCATCATGATTATTCTCATAACAGAAACATATATAGATATTGTCATATGATTACTTATGTTCAAGTGATGATCTATTCACAATGCAAAAGTATGAATCAGAAACCTTATTGAGAACCAACAAACTATAACCTCAGTCATTGAAACAATTGCAATTTATCATAACATCAGAAAGAGTCTATGTCAGAGCTAAAAGGCAAGTCCACATACTCAACTATCATCTAGTCCTTTATAATTGCTAACACTCACGCAATACTTTTGGTTATGAAGTTTTAATCAGACACAAAGAAAGATAGGGGCTTATAGTTTTGCCCCACAACCTTTTACCTCAAGGGTAATGTCAATAATAATAACTCATGCTCCCCTACATCCAATTAGATATATATATATATATCAGGGTCTTTCCAACATGTTGGGCTTGCCAAAGGATAAAATGAAAAAGGAAAGGTGAAGATCACCATGACACTTGCATAAGGTAGAAGATAATAATAAAACATAAGCCCTTCGCAGAGTGAAGCAGAGGTTCCTTGCGCTTTTATGGTTGGATACATAAAATCTCAATGCGAAAGAACGTCACTTTATATTGCCCCTTGTGATATGAACCTTTATTATGCATTCCGTCGCTTTTATTACTTCCACATCACAAGATCGTATAAAGCTTATTTCTCGCACACCAATCAATCATACATATTTAGAGCAATTTTTATTGCTTTGCACCGATGACAACTTACTTGAAGGATCTTACTCAATCCATAGGTAGATATGGTGGACTCTCATGGCAAAACTGTTTTAAGGGTATTTGGAAGCACAAGTAGTATCTCTACTTGGTGCTGAGAATTTGGCTAGCATGAGGGGGAAAGGCAAGCTCAACATGTTAGAGGATCCATGACAACATACTTTATCTCAGATATAAGAAAACATGACTCATCACATTGTCTTCCTTGTCCAACATCAACTCTTTAGCATGTCATATTTTAATGAGTGCTCCCAGTCATAAAAGATGTCAATGATAATATATCTATATGTGAAACCTCTCTTTCCTTATTACTTCCTATTAATTGCAACGATGACCAAAGCTATGTCTGCCAACTCCCAACAACTTTTAAATCATCATACTCTTCCTATGTGAAGTCATTACTCTCAATAAGATCAATATGAACTTTTGTTTCTTTTTATTCTTTTTCTCTTTTCTTTTATTCACCCATGGAAAAATAATCAAGCCCTTGACTCAACACTAATCTTTATTATATAACTCACGGACTCGATTACATAGAGAGATCATAAAGCAAAACTCAAAACTAGATCATGCCATAAACTTCATTCTACTAGATCAAAATACTACTAAGCTTGTGATACGATACCGGGGCAATACTCTTCCTATGTGATTGTGATACGATACCGGGGCACCTCCCCCAAGCTTGGCAGTTGCCAAGGGGAGTGCCCATACCCATGTGATTATGTCTCCTTTGTCGGTGATGAAGGTGGAGGTCTTGTGATGATGCAGGCTTGTCGCCCACCTTCCAAGGCATAGGCTCACCATCATAGAAGGATGATCGAGTCTCTGGGATCCTCAAATCTGCAACCAAACTCATCATTTTGAATCTATATTCATACTCACAGTTTTGGTTTTGCAGGACATAGATTTGGGCTTGGAGGTGCTCGATCTTCTCATGAAGCTTGAAGATGGCCTCCCCGATGTTGTCAGCATGCAACTTGTGGTTGCTAGTGAACACCGCGATCATCATGTGGTTGGATTTGAGTCCACGTTCCACCATCCCTTAACACTTGAAAACTTGTTGCTCCACTGCTTCGAGCCTCGTCTCCACGCTTCCGGTTCCTTTTGGTCCCTCTTCATCGCGGATGTGCAGCAACCCATCACGCAACTCAATGGTTTGAGGGTGTCGCAGCACCTCCGCGAGGTAAGGGTTGATGACCTTCTCGAAGAACTTGTCCTTGGAAGCACTTGGGGACGTCATAATAATCTAGATCTGTCAGAAAAACAGCTCGAAACAAGAATAGAGGAGATTTGCGTGATACATGAGTCAAAACCTTCGGGAGAATACATAATGAATTTTTACCGACCAAAATACGTATCGTGCAAGAAAACGGAGTCCGGAAGGCACACAAGGTACTCACGAGGTAGGGGGCACGCCCAGGGGGTAGGGCGCGCCCTCCACCCTCGTGGGGCCCTCGTGTCCTTCCCGGACTGCTACTTATTTTTCTATTTTTCTAAATATTCCAAAACGGATAAATATTGCATTAAAAATTGTTTTGGAGTCGGTTTACTTACCGTACCACGTACCTATTCCTTTTCGGATTCTGAAATGGTCTGGAAAGTGTCCGTACAGAATAACTAACTAGATAATGGGGAGAGATAGCAATGTGAAGCACAGTATGCACCGAACTGTTGTTTCCCTTGCTGGTGAAACGTTGGTCAATGCTAAAGTTGATCTCGGAGAACACACACAAACAGACATACACACATATGTGGAGAGAGAAATTATATGTGCACACACTTAGTAATACATGAACCTTCCTGGAACTAATACATGACCTTCTTCGTACAGACTTTTTTCTCACGTTCAAATGCACATCTGTTCCAAAACAAAAGCTTGGGAGAATTAAATTGGGCCAAAACTTGGAAACATGAATGCACATATAAGAGGGTGGGCAAAACAATAAACTGCGTGTATATGGCAATGGAAAGCTACAGCTAACTAGCATAAGAAATAGAGGAGGTCCTCATTTGTGCCACATATGGCCAATTGATGGCCACGTAGTTAAAGATGTTTGTAGGTTGAGGTACTAGTAAGGATGAAAGAACGAACCTAGGCAAACAAGCTTATATGTAGCCTGTTGTTTTTCTTAGACACACCAAACAAAATCAAGTTACACTCACAATCAGCAACTGATTGCACCTCTCACACCAGTTGTACCATCACATGTGACCTTGCAACATCCATGGAGAAGAAGACTGTCATTTGTACTGCTCCTAGTGTCGGTTACACTAGCATCCACTTTGCCTGCACGATGCACCTCTCTGAACTCAGTGTGTGGTTAGCAACAACACCCCCAAAACAAGGACTATCTGAACCTTAACCCCAATACTCTCTGAACTTCAGTCCCCCTCAAATTGATGTGTCTGCCACTATTTGTGCACACTACTTGTGCCCAATAGTAGCTGAAGTTCCTGTCAAGTAAAGAATAGGGAAAGAGGTCAACAGGGATCCACGGTCAGATCAAAATCAAGCAAAAAATTTAGCAAAGAAAGTCTCTTTGTTCGATAGGGATAAACCTGAATTTAGTTCTCATAGGCATAAACACAAACAGGTTGAGAGCACAATGTTCTGAACAAAAGTCACACTCCTTTTTGGATTCCTAAAACTGGTTTCTTTACATCAAAATCAGCCGATGTGGAGAGAGCTCCATTGAGTCAAACACACAACAAGCTTTCACGGAACACACACTAGCACGCCACGAAACTAAATCACAACAGCGTAGAACATAGACCACATCAGCATGTACGCACGCCGAGATTCACCAGCGCGCACGCACACCAGTGCATACACCACCACAGGCAACTCGTCGGGAGAAGGACGGCGGCCGAAGAGATGTCTAGACCAGAGCTGGGCATATGCACCAGAGAAGAAGCAGCACATCATAGAAAAAGAAAATTGTGATGACAGACAATCAACAAAATTTGCAGGAATGGGTAGAACCAACTTTGAAACATGATTCCTTCCATTGTGATATCCATTGAACTGCTATGATTTTTTCAGCAATCTCTATTATTTTCTTGAGTACAAATAATTGAACTAATGCGGCTGGGTAAGTTGAACTGAACTGAAGTGATGGAGAGGCGGGGCGATTCTGGGTTGGTGGAGGTGAATCACGCGGGGAGGTGGGGGCGAGGCGGGTGATGGCCGCCAGTACACGGCGTCGCTGGTTAGTTGGGTGTTCGTCACCATCGCGCTGCATCAATGGGGAGGCAGGTGGAGGCGGGCATACGGCCGGTCCGCCGGTGGGGATTGGGTGGTGCTCGCGCCCAGTGGGGAGGGGCACTGGGGCGAGACGGCTGTGCGTCGGGTGGCGGTCGGCGTGCACGGGGGTGCTCGGGGGAAGCCTTCCTGCCGAGATCCCATGGTGGTGGCAGAGGCGCGCGGAGTGGGCGAGGTAGGAGGCGTCGTGGCATGGGGCAGCGGTATGATGGTGGGAGGCTGGTGGCTTGGTGGATGGTGGCGGACGACGCGGTGGAGGGGAGGCCGGGGTGCGGTGCTGGGAGGCCAGCGGCTCGGTGGATGGAGGCGGACGAAACGGTGGATGGGAGGCCGGCGACGCGGTGGATGGAGGCGGCGCCAGCGGCTGCACGCCCGGACGGAGGCGGGGTGGTGGCGTCACGCCCGGAAGGAGGCGGGGGTTGGAGGCCCACAGCGCAGCCGGAGGTCGGGGTGGGGGGAGGTGGGTGACGGGGGCTTTGGGCTTTTTTCTGTTAGCTCGCTCGATCTTAGTAACATCCCGTCGGGCCTTATAGGGCTGATCGTGATCCAAATAGTTATTTTGATCCCGGGATTAGAATAGTGTCACTCTATATATATATGTGTACATATATATATATATATACATAAACACTATTCTGATCACGGGATGAGAATAATATTCTGATCACAACCTGACCTGCCCCGCCAGTAGTACGTTGAACTTCCCTCTGAACTAGGTTGAACTTCCGCCAACATTGCACAAATTGGACTTGCGATATACCGTTGGAAAGCTATGGACCCCAATATCATGATCCAACTTAAATTTTTGGCAAAATATAAGCAGTTTAAGAGCAGTTTT
The DNA here is from genome assembly GCF_056163025.1 of Triticum urartu. Classification (NCBI taxonomy): domain Eukaryota; kingdom Viridiplantae; phylum Streptophyta; class Magnoliopsida; order Poales; family Poaceae; genus Triticum; species Triticum urartu. Next base: position 521,201,229 of record NC_141873.1, on the reverse strand, counting down.
GAATACCGTTTTTTCTTCGCACAAAAAATGTGAATCGTATTTTCGATCGCATTTCTAAACCGTTTATCGGAATGAGGCATATAATATGGGTTGGAAAGCTGCTGCAAAATCGCTCCTTCCACATGTTGAAAGTTTTCTCTAATTCCCTATGGTTAAAGAGTAATTTGAAAAAACATAAATTTTTGTAAACTGAACAGCTGAGTTCGTTTTTTCGAAGTCATTTCTAAACGGCTAATCCAATATAGGCATATGATATGGCATTGGAAAGCTTATGAAAATGCACTACTTTTTCATGTTGAATTTTTTTTTCTAATTTTAAATGGTTTAAGAGTAATTTAGAAAATGGTCCAAGTCCTACCGAGTTCGTATTTTTGAGCTAATTTTTTAACCGTGCGTCCGAATGCAGTAAATGATATTGCGTTGGAAAGCTTGAACAAATGTGAAACTTTTCTATATATATTGTTTCTCCTAATTCATTACGGTTTAATGTCAGTTTTGAAAATGGCTATAAACGTATTTTCGCCGTAATTTTTACAAACATTATCGGAATGGGGCAAACAATATACCGCTGAAAAGCTAAGGAAAATGCAAAACTTTTGATGGGTTTCTCTGATTCCTAGCCGTTTTCAAGTAATTTCGAAAATGGTGAGGTCATTCGTTATGCCTTTATCGCGAAACAGATTCTTCGAAAATGCACCGCGTGAAGAACCTGAACTTCTTGGCGAATGTACCTGAACTTCACTCTGTTTTTCACGTGATTTTTTTGCTCGTAGCTCACATCCACTACTCGTAGTTCTCCATCCACTCACTAGAATTGAGAAAATGACATACCGTTGGAAAGCTGCTGTAAACATGCAACTTTTCCGTGTTGATCGTTTTTCATACTCACGGTGATTTTAAAAGTTTTTCATCTAAAATTCATCCACTATAGTAACTAAACTTCCTGCTGTTTTCAGTTGAACTTCAGTGACGTATTTTCGTTTGTAATTTTCTCATACATCATCATTTTTACACAAATGATATTTCTTTTGTACAAATCTCACTCACAATAATTTTTTAACTTTCTCTGATGAAGGCTTGAACTTGCAACAACAAAAAATTTAGTGTTTGCTTTTCTATTCTTTTTTTAATACAATATGCACCCCGTGTAGTACATGAACTTCTGGCAGTTATCAACCTGAACCTCTCTCAGTTATGTGAAAATATTTGAGTTTTTTAATGAATTTTTCATCTGATTTTTCTTAATCTTTTTTTATGAATTTTGAAGCGCTCTATTTTTAATAGTTGAAATTCTTGTTATTTTATTTTTGGAGTTCTTATTTCCATTATTTAATAACGAGGAAAATCTGAGTTTTCTATAATCATCGAACTTCTCCATCTTTTTAATATGGCCTTCCTGGTTTTATTTCTTAATCTTTTTTATGAAATTTTGAAGCTTTATATTTTTAAAAGTTGAACTTATTTGTTATTTTATTTTGAACCTCTTGTTTCCATTCTTTCATAACGAGGAAAATCTGAATTCCTATAATCATCGAACTTCTCCATCTTTTTAATATGGACTTCCTAATTTTATTTTTTCCATCTTTTTATATTTCTTAATTAAACACCAAACTGCTCCCCATTTTTAAATTGAACTTCTTGGTTTTATTCTTCAGTAACAAGAAAAAATGTGTTTTTCTTGTACATTGAATTACTCTATTTTTTAAAATTGAACTTCCTAATTTTTTAAAAGATGGGGAAAATCATTTTTATAACTTTTTTGTTGTTCGCTTATTTTAATTTGAACTTATTAGTCATTCTTTAGAACAAGAATCTGAGGTTATTATAAACTTTGAACTTATCTATTTTTTTAACTTGAACTTCTTAGTTTTTTTCTTTAGTAACAAGGAAAATCGAGTTTTTTGAACTTCTTTGTTTTGAAATTTTGAACTTCTTGATTTTATTTTTTAATAATGTGAAAAATCCGAATTTTTATAGACATCGAACTTCACCATTCTTAAATTTGAACTTCTTAGTTTTATTGGTTAATAACGGGGGAAATGTTATTTTTATATAAACAATGATACAGCGTTGTTATTTTAATTTGAACTTCTAGTTTTTATAGAATGGGGAAAATCAGTTTTTATATAATCTTTTTGAATTGCTCCTCTTTTTAATTTAAACTTCTCTGATTTTTTTACAAATGGGTAAAATCCGTTATAAAGATTTTTGAACTACTTTTTTTTACTTCTTCTCAATTTTTTTGAACTTCCAAATTTATCTTTTAGATATTAAAAACTTCATTCTTAAACTTTGACCTGCTTCGGTTTTTAAATTTGAACTTCTTATAGATTTTGTCGCGACATTTTATGCATTTTTTGCTTCTCGGTGAAATGGCCTAGGTGGTCCCTTTTTCATTTGCTCATTTTTCTTCTATACATGGTACACGTGAACTCAAATTTTTTGAAACATGAACTTCGCGTGCTATTAATGTTTTTTAATGAAACTCCATAGTTTTTTTTGAATTCCATGATTTTTTTGTTTACATTTTTTGGTTTGAACTTCGATATCCGTTACACCTGAACTTTTGAAATCATACTTTTTTATACACGTTTTTCCTTGAATCCAACATGTGCCAAAAGAATAGGAAAATTTGGGTCAATTCTCATAAGCAATAGGACAAACATTTTAGAGGGCACCCATAATAGTTTTTTTCTTCCATTCAGTGTACCAAACCCTGATGATGTGCATTTTAGAAGTTTCAACGTAAAGAAATTTATTTTGATTTTTTGACTGGATTGAATGAAGATAGCAACAGTAAGCATTCCCCTGCCTAGACTTTTCCACTCTGGAACGAGTTTTAAGGTCCGAGTTTATTCTTAAAAGAATATATAGCTTTCCCGCAAAAATAATATTGAGGAATGAAATCTTTCAATTTTCAACGAAAGCTCAAACGGTCAATTGAGTGGCAAAATACCCCGATGCTCGCCTCCTCGCCGACGGTGATGCAGCGACGCCCCCCGGCTCCGCTGTCCGCTAGTTTGTCTTTTCGATATGTCACTAATGCCAGTGAGAATCGTTTAAGCCGATTGAATCCACTGGTTATACACTAGTTACATAACGCTGAAAGAAAAATAACTGGTACAACCATCAAAAAATGTGCTAAGCAAACATCAGCAGCTTTTTGTGCAGAATTAATGAAAGAAAACACGAGTAACTACTAACTGAGACTCTTTGTGTATTTCCCCCTCTGAACCTGCAAGTGGTCTAGTTGATGCGGTTCGTTTGATAGCAAGGTGATTCAGAAAAAAATAAAGTCAAGCAGCCTGGTGCATGGTCATTTATCTGATAGAACTAAGCCCCTGTTTTTATCATCCTGCTGGAAGGGAGCTTTTAATGCATGAATACAGAGCGAGCAGCCCTGGCAATGAATCGAAGCCAGAGATTACTTTGATAATGCAGAATGAATCGAAGCTGAGTGTTTGCTTAAGTATTGTCTTCTAGTCTCTACTTTTTATTCTGTATCGAAGATAAATGACAATATAGTGTAGCTACGGGGAAACTACCTATAAATTCCATCCATCAGCTATACTCAAGAATGCACCAAGCCACTGTCTTTGTTTATTTTCGGCCATCGTTTTTATTTCTACACACTTCACCTCCAGTGTGAGCACTGACAGATAATTGTCAACAGCAAGAGTAGCTGCCACTGATTCATCAACGGCAATGAGAGCGCGTACTGGATTGCTTCTTGCTTCCCCGCGATGTGATGTGCAAAAACGGAGGAGTAAAGCTTAAAACAGAATACTGACGTATGTCCCCATCCTCATTCCTCATCGATTTGATGCGTTTTCAGCTAGCTGATCAGTTGGTTAGTGATCCACTATCGGCGGCCATGGAAACAACAATTTGGAGAAGATACAGGTAGGAAGGTCACATCTTAGCCTAGGGTAGGTCGTCGCTCGGGCCTGGGCAGGTCACCGAGTTTGCTGTGGGTGATCCATGGCCAGCAGCTGGACGGACTGCTCACGCGTGAGGCCTTGGACTGCTCACTTGAGATGGGTTGTTGGGCCGTCGACATGGGCATGGCAGAGGCAAAACAGGGAGGATGCACAGGTGGGGCGGAGCCTAGAGGTCGCGTCCACAGTGGTTGCGGCCTTCCTCATCCACGGCGAGCACCTGGATGACCCCGATCCAGATCCTAGATGGGGAAGAACCAGGAGAGGACCCATGCAGCATGGGGATGGTGGAGCAGCGCCGGCCGGCGGTGGTCGGGATGCCTGGTGGGGCAGCTGTGCACCGTGGGGCAGGGCAGCGGCGCGCTGGGAGGAGGGGAGGCGGAGCGCCGCAGGCAAGGCGGCGGCGCGCTAGGAGGCCGGGAGGCGCGCCGTGGGGTGGGGTGGTGGTGGCGGTGTGTTACGAGGAGGGTGGCTGTAGTGGCGGCGTGATTTGGGAGGGGCGGAGGCGGCGGATCGGTTCAGGAGGGTGGCTGGGGATCGAGGCACTAGTAGAAAAAGGTCAAACGTGAAGCACATTAGTGCCGGTTTGAATTTGAGCCGGCACTAATGTGTACATTAGTGCCGATTCCAATGGCTAGCCGGGCCGCTCTCATTAGTACCGGTTCGTGGCGAAACTTTAGCACCGGTTCGTGCCACAAACCGGTACTAAAGTGAGTGGTGGCAGGATGTTGTCAGTCCAGGGCCCCTCCAGCACCTTTAGTACCGGGTCATATCATGAACCGGTACTCAAGGCCGTCCTACATAGACCCTTCATCCACCCGAGCTCGCTCTGTTCTTCCCCTTTCCCCTCTCCTCTCTGTTCTTTTCCCTCTTCCTCTCAAGCTCATCACACATTTTGCCCAATATTTGAAGGCCCCCATCCATTCAAATGATCACAAATGTTAGCAACTTTTTCCTTTCATCTCTCATTGCTAGATTAGCTCGTGCTATGCTTTATATAGTGATTGATTTTTGAGTTTAGTAATATGGGAGGAATTATATATATGTGCTAGTATTTGATTTATATGCAATTTGAGGTCAAAAATAACACTTAGTTTTGCATATGTAGGTGTGGTTTACTTAGTACCTTCTAAATCTCCGTCGTAACCACCGTCGATCGCTCGCAATGTCCCGTCGCCGGCACCACCTTGTGGTGAGCCTCTTGTTCATGAAGTTTTATATAAAAAAATGATGTTTGTGTGATTTGGATATATAGTTACTCGTTAAATTATCTTACCCATACGTTGTTTGTTATGCATAGTGCCATGGTTTTGATATCCGTCCCCATCGGCCCTCGTCCGGATTATGATTCGGATGTGCTATATTCTCTTTTAAAACTATTCATTGCATTTCGTGTTTATGACAAATTATGCCCATCAAGTTGACATATATATTTGTATGTAGGAGGTAGTTGAACCCGAAATTCCAACCGACCCTATTGTCGAGAGGTTAAATTTAGTTGAAATAGAAAACGAGGATTTGAAGGAAAAATTGAAAAGAATTGAGGGGGAGAAGATGGAATTGGAGTTGCATGTTGCCGATGTCGTCGATGATCACAAGATTAAGATGGAGAAAATGCGCTTGAATATTAGAAAGAATAGAAAATATGCCATTCATAGTGAGGCTTGGTATCATTATGCTGTTGGATCAATTGTTACCTTAGTTGCGATCTTGTTCGCATTTGTTGTTGCATTTAAATTCTTTAACTAGAGAGTTATTTGTTTGTTGCATTGAAGTGTTGTATGATCTTTATGTCTGAACTTTATGTATTGTATTAATTTGATGTTTTCGGTGCTGTGTATTGAAGATGAGCCGGCAATGGATGTACGATGACCGATGCTCTCCCGAGTTCATTAATGGCGTGCCTACTTTTCTGCCTGCGGCTGAGGCAAACAAGCGAGCGGATGGTTTTATGCATTGTCCATGTGCTGGCTATAAGAATGGTCGCAATTACTCTACGTCAAGAACCATTCACGTCCACCTGTTTGAGTCCGGTTTCATGCCCCACTATAATGTTTGGACCAAGCATGGAGAAAGAGGGGTTATGATGGAAGACAATGAAGAAGAAGAGGATGACGACCGCTATCCTGGCCATGGGTTCCCTGAATACGATGATACAACAATGAGGGAAGAAGCTGAGCCGGTAATGCGGGAAGAAGCTGAGCCGGCATTGCGGGAAGAAGCTGAAGAAGAGGCATCGGATGAGCCCGTTGATGATCTAGTTCGGGCCATTTCCGATGCAAAGAGAAACTGCGCATGTGATTTGGAGAAGAAGAAGTTGCAGCGCATGTTAGAGGATCACAAAAGATTGTTGTACCCGAATTGCGTAGGTGACAAGAAAAGGCTGGGCACCACACTGGAATTGCTGCAATGGAAGGCAGAGAATGGTGTATTTGACAAGGGATCTGGAAAGTTGCTGGTAATGATAAAGGATATGCTTCCAAAGGACAACGAATTGCCCGAGAGTACGTACCAAGCAAAGAAGGTTGTCTGCCCTCTAGGGTTAGAGGTGCAGAAGATACATGCATGCCCTAATGATTGCATCCTCTACCGCGGTGAGTACGAGGAATTGAATGCTTGCCCGGTATGCGGTGCGTTGCGCCATAAGATCAGCCGTGATGACCCTGGTGATGTCAAGGGCGAGCGCCCTAGGAAGAAGATTCCTGCCAAGGTGATGTGGTGTGCTCCTATAATACCACGGTTGAAACGTTTGTTCCAAAACAAAGAGCATGCCAAGGCGATGCGATGGCACAGAGAAGACCGTAAGAAAGACGGAAAGTTGAGGGTACCCACTGACGGGTCGAAGTGGAGAAAAATCAAAAGAAAGTACGGGAAGGAGTTTGCAGATGACGCAAGGAACATATGGTTTGCTCTAAGCGCAGATGGCATTAATCCTTTTGGGGAGCAGAGCAGCAACCATAGCACCTGGCCTGTGACTCTATGTTTGTATAACCTTCCTCCTTGGTTGTGCATGAAGCGGAAGTTCATTATGATGCCAGTGCTCATCCAAGGCCCTAAGCAACCCGGCAACGACATTGATGTGTACCTAAGGCCATTAGTTGAAGAACTCTTACAACTGTGGAATGGAACAGGTGTATGTGCGTGGGATGAGCACATGGGGGAAGAATTTGACCTAAAGGCATTGTTGTTCGTGACCATGAATGATTGGCCTGCTCTCAGTAACCTTTCAGGACAGACAAACAAGGGATACCGCGCATGCACGCATTGTTTGGACGATACCAACAGTATATATTTGGCTAATTGTAAGAAGAATGTGTACCTGGGACATCGTCGGTTTCTTCCGAGCAGGCATCCCGTAAGAAAAAAGGCAAGCATTTCAAAGGTGAGGCGGATCACCGGACGAAGCCTCGCCAACATACTGGTGCTGATGTACATGATATGGTCAAGGATTTGAAGGTGGTCTTTGGAAAGGGTCCTGGTGGACAACCTGTTCCGAATGACGCTGACGGACGCGCACCCATGTGGAAGAAGAAATCTATATTTTGGGACCTTCCCTATTGGAAAGACCTACAGGTCCGCTCCGCAATCGACGTGATGCATGTGACGAAGAATCTTTGTGTGACCCTGCTTGGCTTCTTGGGGATGTATGGGAAGACAAAAGATACAAATGAGGCACGGGAGGACCAGCAACGTATGCACGGAAAAGACGGCATACATCAGGGTCATGCAAGCTATGCTCTTACCAAAGAAGAGAAGGAAATCTTCTTTGAATGCCTGCTTAGTATTATGGTACCGTTTGGCTTCTCGTCGAATATAAAGGGAATAATAAACATGGCAGAGAAAAAGTTCCAGAACCTAAAGTCTCATGACTGCCACGTGATTATGATGCAACTGCTTCCGGTTGCATTGAGGGGGCTTCTATCGGAAAACGTTCGATTAGCCATTGTGAAGCTATGTTCATTTCTTAATGCAATCTCTCAGAAAGTAATCGATCCAGAAATCATACCAAGGTTAGAGAATGATTTGGTGCAATGTCTTGTCAGTTTCGAGTTGGTGCTCCCACCATCCTTCTTCAACATCATGACACACGTCCTAGTTCACCTATGCGAAGAGATTAACGTTTTGGGTCCTGTATTTCTACACAATATGTTCCCCTTTGAGAGGTTCATGGGAGTCTTAAAGAAATATGTTCATAACCGTGCTAGGCCAGAAGGAAGCATCTCCAAGGGCCATGAAAATGACGAGGTCATTGAGTTTTGTATTGACTTTATTCCTGACCTTAAGCCGATTAGTGTTCCTGAATCGCGGCATAAGGGCAGACTGGATGGAAAAGGCACGCTAGGAGGGGAACAAATAATATGTATGGACGGACATTCTCTCACTGAAGCACACTACACAGTTCTACAGAATTCCGCCTTGGTGGCTCCATATATGGATGAACACAAGAATTTGCTACGCTCCAAATACCCGGAGCGGTCTGATGACAGGATTACATGTGAACAAACCAGGAGTTTCGTCAGCTGGTTGCAGACACGTACCATGCATGACACCTCTATTGAAGATGACCTGTACTTGCTGTCCCAGTTACCATCTTCGAATATAATGACTTTCAAAGGGTACGAGATAAATGGTAATACATTTTACACGATCGCCCAAGATAAGAACAGCACCAACCAAAACAGTGGTGTCCGCTTTGATGCAGAAACCAAGACAGGAAAGGAAACATATTATGGTTATATACAGGACATATGGGAACTTGACTATCGACGTGGTTTGAAGGTCCCTTTGTTTTGGTGCAAATTGGTCAATATGACCTGAGGCGGGGTAACGGAAGACCCGCAGTACGGAATGAAAACTGTGGATCTCAACAGTCTTGCGTATGCACACGAACCATTCGTCCTAGCCGATGATGTGGCACAGGTTTTCTATGTGAAGGACATGTCTACCAAGCCAAGAAAAAGAAAAGATAAGGAAGCGAATGCATCGTACGATGAGCCAAACTAGCACATAGTTCTTTCTGGGAAGAGAAACATCGTGGGAGTGGATGACAAGACAGACATGTCAGAAGATTATGAAAAGTTTGATGAAATTGCTCCATTCACAGTGAATATTGACCCGAGCATCCCGTTAAATCATGAAGATTTTCCATGGTTACGGCGCAAAGGGACACACGCGATGAAAAAGTTTCACACCCGAAGATCTGGGATGTGCTCGGCTTCACTATCATCACTTTCTTCTGTGTTTCACACCCAGGAGGGAATCTCTGTAATAGTTAGGGTAGTTATGTGTTTTGGCATTTGAAACGCGAAGAAATTTTATGTGCAAACAAATTCTTTCATGCCTTTACTGATTTTTAAAGTTAAGTTATTCACAAACTAGTGATTCACACTAATTTCAAATAATTCAAAATTTAAACTATTCAAATTTGAAAACTACGGGCACTAACAGAAAGTTTGTAATTTTTTGTACCTAAAGCAAAAATATTCACAAAGAAACTCTAAATACACAAAAAAACAACTCCAAAATAAATAAAGAAAAAAAATAAAAATAAAGCCAGCCTACTGGGCCAGAGCGGCCTGCATACGACTAGAAACCCAACCTGTTGTTGGCCCAGGATGCAGGCCCGCAAAGGCCCAGTAGGCCCACAGGGCAGCACAGAACATGTAGGCCAAGTAGGCCTGCTTTGGAGAGGAGCTCGAGAGAGCTACTGCACGGGGGTTTATAAACCAGTCGAACGCCCCTCGGCTAGCGAGGTGGGACTAAACTTGCCGCACAGCACCTTGCCAGCGCACCCCCTTTAGTACCGGATGGTGGCTCCAACCGGTACTAAAGGCCCCCCCTTTAGTACCGGTTGGAGCGACCACCCGTGACTAAAGGGTGTGCGGTTCCCGCCGCTTGGCCTGGCCAACACAGGCCTTTAGTACCGGTTGGTGGCTCCAACCGGTACTAAATGTCCATCCTATATAACTAAACACTTCAAAAATTTCAGTTTCTCATCTGCTTCTTCTCCTCTGCCCCGTCGCCCGCCGCCCCCGTCTCCATATCCCTTGTCGCCGCCCCCGTCGCCACCCCGTCCTCGTCGTTCCCGTCCTCGTTGTCCCCGTCGTCACCGCCGTGCCATCCCGGCCCGTTCCGCGTCGTCCCCGTCCCCGTCATCGCTGCCCCGTCCCCGTCGTCGCCGCCCCGGCCCGTCCCCGTCGTCGCCGCCCCGGCCCGTCCCCGTCGTCGCCGCCCCGGCCCGTCCCCGTCGTCGCCGCCCCGGCCCGTCCCCGTCGTCGCCGCCCCGTCCCTATCCCCGTCGTCGCCATCCCTGTCATTGCCGCGCCCGTCGCCGTCCCCGTCGCCGCCCCCCACTGCCTCTCGCCTCGCCGGTGAGCACACACACACACATACATTTTTTTAGTTTTTTAGTTATAGAAATAGTTATAAAAATGTTAGAAATTTTTCTTTTTTTAGTTATAGAAATAGTTAGTTATATAGCATTGTTAGAAATGTTATAGGAAAGTTAGAATTGTTAGGAATTTTCTATTTTTTAGTTATAGAAATAGTTATAAAAAAGTTAGAAATTTTTCTTTTTTTAGTTATAGAAATAGTTAGTTATATAGCATTGTTAGAAATGTTATAGAAAAGTTAGAATTGTTAGGAATTTTTCTGTTTTTTAGTTATAGAAATAGTTATAAAAAAGTTAGAAATTTTTCTTTTTTTTAGTTATAGAAATATTAGAAATTTTGTACAAATGTTAGTTATATATATAGAAATGTTATAATTTTTTTCTGTTTTTTAGTTATAGAAATATTAGAAATGTTATAGAAATGTTAGTTATATAGCATTGTTAGAAATGTTATAGGAATGTTAGTTATATAGAAATGTTAGAAATTTTAGTTATCAAAATCCAATCATTAAAAAAATGTTACTTTTTGCGGGCATATAGCTAGTATTTGTTCTCGATGATGCCCGGCCCGCATCCTCGCTGTCGACCCGTCCGCGACGACGTCCGGCTGACCCATGTCCGGGACTGTGCTCCGCCGGGCTAGCACTGGGTGGTGCTGCCTGGAGGATTGCGCCGCTTGATGAGGAACCCAGCCCCGGTCGTTGAACCTGATCTCGTTTGGTGGCGTTCGCGTGGGCCAGTTTCGGTGCGGAGGGAGCCGGCCCCGCCGGAGGTGGTACGTCGCCATGTCAAGGAGGAGGACGAGCACGTCCATCGCTACATGGTTGCATTAGAGGGCGGCAGGTTCTCCAATACCTGGCAGTTTCTTCAGGGATCTCACTTTAGCTATGATCCTGTGAGGGTTCCTTCTCTTTGGGTGTCCACCGCCCGCGCCGCATGATCCGACGATGTATTCGAGATTATATCTATTATTCGAGATGATGTATTCCAGATTATATCTATTATTCGAGATGATGTATTCGAGATTATATCTATTATTCGAGACAACGTATTCGAGATTATATTCGATGATGCTTATTATGTACTATGATTGATTCAGTTTTTCCTTATTAATTGATTGCATCCATGCATTGTAATTTGAATATATTTCTTTTGGATTAGTTAAACAAAACCCATGGCAGACAATACCGGCAGAGAGGGAGAAGAGGCCCTGTTCAATATCATACGCAATCCTCACGGGCCAGATGATGATCAGAATGAAGAAGATTATGACGGCTCCGAATATCTAAACAACACCGGGGAGGGTGATATGATATTCGATCGCGACGACCGAATTGATGAAGTCATGAACTATGAACATGACGAAGAAAATGTTGATCTTGAAACAACAAAGACTGGCGAGGTATATATATTTATATAAGCAGGCATCTGGTGATCATCACATGTTTTACATGACTTGAAGATATATTAATGAATCGATCTTTCTTCTTTCAGCCATCCGAATCGAGCAAATCTTCAGGCAACAGGACGAAACGAGGCGCGAACAAAAAGTTGAAGGAGGGCGTAAAGTACAATATCGAGGCAATCAGACCTAATGGCGAACCATTCGCGCCTAAGAAGATTGCGGACAAGTTCGTTTGTCAGTGCGGAGTTCTTGTGAAGGACCAACTCCCGATCTCCCTTCAAGAATGGAGAGAGCCAGCAAAGCCACGTCCAGGAGTTACTTTTGTCGATGACAGACAAAAACATTTGCTTTGGGAAACGCTCATGGAACATTTCACCCTACCAGATCATTTCACAGATGCAGATGTGGAGAAAGTCAAGGATGCTGCTCTTAGGAAGATGGCGGTTGCATTCAAGAACCACAAGATGCATGAATGGGCCAAGTACGTCAACGGAGGAAGGAAGACTCCAGTATTCGAGGGAACACTAGATAACCAAATTGCTTATTGGGACGATTTCGTGAAATTCAAGGATTCAGAATTATCTAAGGAACGGTTGAGAATAAACAAGGCCAATGCCGCAAAAAAGGATAACTTCCATAAGCTGGGGCCAGGTGGATATGCGGTGGGAATGCCTAAGTGGGATAAGTCTGAGAAAGAGATGCTGGATGCAGGTGTCACTCCAGAAACATTGAGCTGGCCCCCCAGGTGCAGGACTTGGTTCTATGCGCATGGGGGGAGTTGGACCCGAAGACAGGCAATGTTTCGAAGAAGGCATGTCTGGACGGAGCCGAAGATAAGATACTTGTTGCAATAGAAGAGGCTCGATCCGGGTTGTTCGAGCCCAACAGAGAGAACGACGAGCTTACGTGTGCCCTGGGAAATCCTGAACACTCGGGAAGAACATGAGGCATGGGTGCTATTCCGTGGTATGAGGGGTTTTTGGACTGGAACGCCGACTATAGAACCCGTGCGAGAAAGAAGATTGCAGAGGAGAAGAAGAGGAAGATGGAGGAGGCGCAGAGGAAGCTAGACTATGAACGCCTTCAAGGCCTAGAATCAGCACACGCGGACTTGGCAATCAAATTCCAGCGGCAGCAGGAGCAGATCGACTCACTTAGCCAGCAAAGGGGGTCTCAGCAGCTAGCGGATGATCCACCAATGGATAGCATCGTCCCATCCATGCCGAGAAGCACCGTGGGTTCTGCCCCGGGCGATGCATTGCTGGATAGCTACCCAGTGGATGACATCATGGAGAACACTAACTGCGAGCTACACTTCAAAATGAAGAACATATCCATGAAGGTGGCGGACGCCCTTGCTTTTACAAATCCCCCCGAGGCAACCTTCCATTGCAACCCGATTCCAGTGGGCTATGCTCGTGTCTTGCTTGATGAGGTGGTGGACCAATATTCGGGGCTAGAGCTTGACATTCCTGGAGGTGATGATGAGCACACACTAGGAGAGGCCAACCATCGTATCATCCTATGGAGAAAGGATTGCATCATCTTTCGAAGGCCACCGACACCGCGTCATCCGACTCCACGTCGCAGTCCGCCACCGAGTCAGCAGACTCCCGCTCCTCCAAGTCCACCAACGCATCAGGCCACTCCTCCTCCAAGTCCGGCACAGCTTCAGGCCACTCCTCCTCCAAGTCCGGCAAAGCGTTAGGCCACTCCTCCTCCAAGTCCGGCACAGCTTCAGGCCACTCCTCCTCCAAGTCCGGCACAACTTCAGGCCACTCCACCTCCTCCAACTCAGCCACGTCAGCCGTCTTCGCCGCCTCAGCAATCACTGAAGAGAGCCGCCTCAGCTATGGTGCGTAGCGGTACAAGTCGAGGTAGTACTGCAGGTACAGGCGGAGGCAAGCGATTTCAATATGGTCCAAGCCTCGCGCCTCTTCCGCAGAGGCCTTACGACAAGTCCGCGGAGGAAAACGTAGCCATATCGAAGGCCGAGGTGGATGCCCATTTTGCACCAAAACCGCCACCGCCGCCAAGGGAGAAAGTGCCTGTGGAAAAGATTGACCACTTCATTCGAATGGCTAGACCACCAGCTCCCAAGCCTGTTGACACATACTATGAGCGCCACCTCAGGAAGTTAAATCGAGCGTGTCTACAGAAAGAGGCGAGCTCGAGCTTGAGCAAATCAGGTGGCAAAAGGAGCGGTAAAACCGTTCCCCAGCTGGGAGAACAGGCGGCGCAATCAATCCCCCCGCTTGTTGTGCCAACAAGACATGAGAGTAGGCGCGCCAAATATTATTGTGGGCAAACCGTTAACGTTCCCGGGGTGGGCGATGTGGTAATAACCGAGGAGCATATTGCGCAGGCTGAATCGATCGGGATCACTGTTGGAGAACTCCTCGATATCGAGCCCATGTCTCCGACTAGAGAGGAGGAAATAAAACGGAAATATGCCCGGGGCCAACCTTTGGTCGAGCCAGAGGAGGTCAATAAGCTCCCAACGAGAATGTATGAATTGCATCAATGGTACATGGACATTACCAAGATTTCCAATCGAGAGTCCCTCATGGTGAATGTCGACGAGGAGCATTACTACCATAAGAAAGCTATGACCATTGAGTATTCAAAACTATTTCAGCTATACAATAAAGATGCACTCGACAAATCTATCGCCAGTTGCTACTGTCTGTAAGTGATTTCTTTCTATAATTGAAGTCTCAAGCTAGCTGATCATTTTGATCAATCATTACCTGTAATTATCCTCACTATATTCTTTTATGTGGTATTATGCAGGATGAAGATTTATGAAATGAAAAAAGGTGGACGCTAGGGTTCGTTGATCCAAATACCATTAATGAATACACATGGAAAATAGATCCATATCACGAAAAATGTGTAGAGGAAAGCATGCTACAGTTCTTCAAGGAACTCAAATACAATGAAGATATACTACTTCCTTACAACTTCCAGTGAGTCACACTGTCTTGTACTACAAATTCTGTTTTTCCCTACTAGCTATAGCTACATGTTTTTGCTTACATATGCCCGCTTAATTAAGACATGCAAACGTGTGTGCATGCAGATTTCACTGGATCTTGTTAATCATTAAAGTTGATGAAGGAACAGTTGAAGTACTAGACTCGCTACTTAAGAAAGCAAGTGACTACACCATCATGAAGGGGATAGTCAACAGGTAATTTCAATCATTATTAACTATATCTCAGCCTATTTAATTAGTTCGTCATTTCCTGATAACAACTATTTAATAACCCATTTATTCATTTTCTTTGTCGGCGGGGCAGGGCTTGGGCAAAGTTCATCAGGGCCACTCCAGGCGCATGGAAACAAAAGCTGAAATGGTATCGACCCAAGGTAAGTAATTAAGTAGTACTAGCTAGCTGCCATCTCTTTAATTATCATGCTTGATTAATTATTATCTGATAAAATTCCATTCTCGTAAAGGCCCTAAGGCAGGCGCCGGGGAATGATCTATGTGCATACTACGTTTGCGAGAACATTCGCCTGATGGCGTCCGAAAGGAGCAAATCTCAAAGACAGGAGTGGGTACTATGAAATGTGTCACTTCATGCTCAAGCAAAATTCCTGAAGGTCAATAGGATTGACATCTTAGTATTGTCAGGAAAACAACAAGTGCAGACTTGGAGCGAGGGAGAATAGAACCCGGAAGTTAAGCATGCTCAGGCTGGGGGAGTGGGAGGATGGGTGACCGTTCGGGAAGTTAGATGATTTGGAATGATGAGGGGTGATTAGAGGATAAATTGATAAGTGATGAGGGGTGGTGATTACAGACTGGAGGTTAAAATAATTCAGAAATTTGAAAATAAAAAAATTCAAAAAAAAAATTCAAATTTTTTTTTCAAAAAAATTTCATAAAATTTCCTTTAGTCCCGGTTGGTGTTACCAACCGGGACTAAAGGTGGAGCTCCACGTGGCCGCGCCCTTTAGTCCCAGTTCTGGATTGAACCGGGACTAAAGGGAGAGGCATTAGTACTGACCCTTTAGTCCCGGTTCCAGAACCGGGACTAAAGGCCCTTATGAACCGGGACTGAAGGCCCTTTTTCTACTAGTGATATATACATGTGTGTATATATGTGTGAATTAATTAATGGTGGTTGTGTGAGACATTCGATGATATATATATATATATATTATGATCGGTTCTACTAGAAATTCTATTTATATATATGCATAACGTGTACAATATGTAGTGTCATAAAATACCAGCAAACGAAAAAGAATTAAATGGAAAACACAAAATTAAATGAAAAAGAAATCATAAACCCAAAACCCCCCCAACATTTTAATACCGGTTGGTGACACCAACTGGTACTAAAGGGCTCCCTGCCCCCGACGCTGGCTCATGCCACGTGGTTGCCCTTTAGCACCAGTTCATGCTGAACCGGTACTAAGGGGGGGGGAGCCTTTAGTGCCTACATTTTAGCGCCGGTTACCCAACCGGCACTAAAGGGCCTTACGAACCGGTGCTATTGCCGTGATTGAGGAACACCAATCGGCTTAAGGTCAGGAATAAAGTCAATACAAAACTCAATGACCTCCTCATTTTCATGGCCCTTGTAGATGCTTCCTTCTGGACTAGCACGGTTATGAACATATTTCTTTAAGACTCCCATGAACCTCTCAAAGGGGAACATATTGTGTAGAAATACAGGACCCAAAACGTTAATCTCTTCGCATAGGTGAACTAGGACGTGCGTCATGATGTTGAAGAAGGATGGTGGGAACACCAACTCGAAACTGACAAGACATTGCACCAAATCATTCTCTAACCTTGGTATGATTTCTGGATCGATTACCTTCTGAGAGATTGCATTAAGAAATGCACATAGCTTCACAATGGCTAATCGAACGTTTTCCGGTAGAAGCCCCCTCAATGCAACCGGAAGCAGTTGCATCATAATCACGTGGCAGTCATGAGACTTTAGGTTCTGGAACTTTTTCTCTGCCATGTTTATTATTCCCTTTATATTCGACGAGAAGTCAGACAGTACCTTAATACTAAGAAGGCATTCAAAGAAGATTTCCTTCTCTTCTTTGGTAAGAGCGTAGCTTGCATGACCCTGACGTATGCTGTCTTTTCCGTGCATACGTTGCTGGTCCTCCTGTGCCTCAGGTGTATCTTTTGTCTTCCCATACACGCCCAAGATGCCAAGCAGGGTCACACAAAGATTCTTCGTCACGTGCATCACGTCGATTGCGGAGCGGACCTCTAGGTCTTTCCAATAGAGCAGGTCCCAAAATATAGATTTCTTCTTCCACATGGGTGCGCGTCCGTCAGCGTCATTCGAAACAGGTTGTCCACCAGGACCCTTTCCAAAGACCACCTCCAAATCCTTGACCATATCATGTACATCAGCACCAGTACGGTGGCGAGGCTTCGTTCGGTGATCCGCCTCACCTTTGAAATGCTTGCCTTTCTTTCTTACGGGTTGCCTGCTCGGAAGAAATTGATGATGTCCTAGGTACACATTCTTCTTACAATTAGCCGAATATATACTGTCGGTATCGTCCAAACAGTGCGTGCATGCGCAGTATCCCATGTTTGTCTGTCCTGAAAGGTTACTGAGAGCAGGCCAATCATTGATGGTCACGAACAGCAACGCCTTTAGGTCAAATTCTTCCCCCATGTGCTCATCCCACACACATACACCTGTTCCATTCCACAGTTGTAAGAGTTCTTCAACTAATGGCCTTAGGTACACATCAATGTCGTCGCCGGGTTGCTTAGGGCCTTGGATGAGCACTGGCATCATAATGAACTTCCGCTTCATGCACAACCAAGGAGGAAGGTTATACAAACATAGAGTCACAGGCCAGGTGCTATGGTTGCTGCTCTGCTCCCCAAAAGGATTAATGCCATCTGCACTTAGACCAAACCATACGTTCCTTGCGTCATCTGCAAACTCCTTCCCATACTTTCTTTCGATATTTCTCCACTGCGACCCGTCAGCGGGTACTCTCAACTTTCCGTCTTTCTTACGGTCTTCTCTATGCCATCGCATCGCCTTGGCATGCTCTTTGTTTTGGAACAAACGTTTCAACCATGGTATTATAGGAGCATACCACATCACCTTGGCAGGAATCTTCTTCCTGGGGCGCTCGCCCTCGACATCACCAGGGTCATCACGGCTGATCTTATAGCGCAATGCATCGCATACCGAGCAAGGGTTCAAATCCTCATACTCACCGCGGTAGAGGATGCAATCATTAGGGCATGCATGTATCTTCTGCACCTCTAACCCTAGAGGGCAGACAACCTTCTTTGCTTGGTACGTACTCTCGGGCAATTCGTTGTCCTTTGGAAGCATATCCTTTATCACTACCAGCAACTTTCCAAATCCCTTGTCAGATACACCATTCTCTGCCTTCCATTGCAGCAATTCCAGTGTGGTGCCCAGCTTTTTCTTGTCACCTACGCAATTCGGGTACAACAATTTTTTGTGATCCTCTAACATGCGCTGCAACTTCTTCTTCTCCAAATCACTTCTTCCCGCATTGCCAGCTCAGCTTCTTCCCGCATTACCGGCTCAGCTTCTTCCCTCAGTGTTGTATCATCGTATTTAGGGAACCCATGGCCAGGATAGCTGTCGTCGTCCTCTTCTTCTTCATTGTCTTCCATCATAACCCCTCTTTCTCCATGCTTGGTCCAAACATTATAGCGGGGCATGAAACCGGACTCAAACAGGTGGATGTGAATGGTTCTTGACGTAGAGTAATTGGGACCATTCTTACAGCCAGCACATGGACAATGCATAAAACCATCAGCTCGCTTGTTTGCCTCAGCCGCAAGCAGAAAAGTACGCACGCCATTAATGAACTCGGGAGAGCATCGGTCATCGTACATCCATTGCCGGCTCATCTTCAATACACAGCACCGAAAAAATCAAATTAATACAATACATAAAGTTCATACATAAAGATCATACAACACTTCAATGCAACAAACAAATAACTCTCTAGCTAAAGAATTTAAATGCAACAACAAATGCGATCAAGATCGCAACTAAGGTAACAATTGATCCAACAGCATAATGATACCAAGCCTCACTATGAATGGCATATTTTCCAATCTTTCTAATCTTCAAGCGCATTTTCTCCATCTTAATCTTGTGGTCATCGACGACATCGGCAACATGCAACTCCAATTCCATCTTCTCCCCCTCAATTCTTTTCAAATTTTCCTTCAAATCCTCGTTTTCTCTTTCAACTAAATTTAACCTCTCGACAATAGGGTCGGTTGGAATTTCGGGTTCAACTACCTCCTACATACAAATATATATGTCAACTTGATGGGCATAATTTGTCATAAACACGAAATGCAATGAATAGTTTTAAAAGAGAATATAGCACATCCGAATCATAATCCGGACGAGGGCCGATGGGGACGGATATCAAAACCATGGCACTATGCATAACAAACAACGTATGGGTAAGATAATTTAACGAGTAACTATATATCCAAATCACACAAACATCATTTTTTTATATAAAACTTCATGAACAAGAGGCTCACCACAAGGTGGTTCTGGCGACGGGACGTTGCGAGCGATCGACGGTGGTTACGACGGAGATTTAGAAGGTACTAAGTAAACCACACCTACATAAGCAAAACTAAGTGTTATTTTTGACCTCAAATTGCATATAAATCAAATACTAGCACATATATATAATTCCTCCCATATTACTAAACTCAAAAATCAATCACTATATAAAGCATAGCACGAGCTAATCTAGCAATGAGAGATGAAAGGAAAAAGTTGCTAACCTTTGTGATCATTTGAATGGATGGGGGCCTTCAAATCTTGGGCAAAATGTGTGATGATCTTGAGAGGAAGATGGAAAAGACCAGAGAGGAGAGGGGAAAGGGGAAGAATAGAGCGAGCTCGGGTGGACGAAGGGTCTATGTAGGACGACCTTTAGTACCGGTTCGTGATACGACCCGGTACTAAAGGTGCTGGAGGGACCCCGAACTGACAACATCCTGCCACCACTCACTTTAGTACTGGTTTGTGGCACGAACCGGTGCTAAAGGTTCGCTAGCCGTTGGAACCGGAACTAATGTACACATTAGTGCCGGCTCAAATTCAAACCGGCACTAATGTGCTTCACATTTGACCCTTTTACCACTAGTGCCTGGGCTCGGTTCCGGAGAGGCGGCCGGGGATCGAGGGAGAGGGGATCGTGGGCTCGGTTCTGGAGAGGCGGCCGTGCGTGGGCGCGGTTCGGGGAGTTCGGGAAGATATGCTCCGGCCCTATATAGGGCCCCGTGATCCAAATAGTTATTCTAATCCCAGGATTAGAATAGTGTTACTCTCTCTCTCTCTCTCTCTCTCTCTCTCTCTCTATATATATATATATATATATATATATATGGCTTCTGCACAGCATCTCCATCATCATTATCAGTACATCCTACGCACAGGTGAGTTAGGATGCACTTGATCCCAAGAAGGTATCTATCCTTCAAACCAGAGGAGTGCTTCAAACTAACAACAGTACATAATATCCAACAAAAGAGGGTCATGCTACAACAGCAGAATACATGGATCAGTCTAGATATCAGCACGAATCAAGTTGTGCATATTTTTCTGTTGGCATGAACCACATCACCGCATGTCGGGTTTGCAAAAGCCATCCATCGCATGGAAGCTTGATGCCTTTCACACACTGAAGATTATCTGGCAGCAAGCTGTGTCGACGAATCTCTGGATATGGTGATTCATGAAACCCATGGTATGATGTGTAAACAAAACCCCCCCTCGCGAATGGAAGTTGCATAGCACAGTAATCATCGCCGGTGATATGATCAATGATTGGTTGGATGATCGGATAATTGAGCCCAAGGAACAAGGAGTGGTTGCCGAGTCTGTAAACCCGCCTCCAGTTAAATACGCCTGGCCCAACGGAGCTGGGATCTTTCTCGAACACGAAGCAGCCATAGCCATCAATGTCACGAACGCCCCACGCATTGTACTACATGTGGTTTGATGTAATGGTTTGGTCAATTTGGTACGTGCGAATGAGCATCCAATGACCGCCGTCAGCTGAACGAGCGATAAACCACCACCCATCGGCTGGTATTCCAGGTCCTGGAATCATGAAGGCCAGCGCATTTGCGTCTTCTGCAACAATTCAAATTGGAGACCAAAAGGACAAAAATAAACAATCATGTTCAGAGTATGTGTGGAATTAAGATTATTATAACAGTGACACATATCGTAGACAGAGAATTGCAATGCCATGGTCATAATCATACCCCAAGTTAAAAAAATAAGCCAATGGCTTGCATATTCTAGAAATATGTCATGGTTCAAACATCATGTAACAATGAGAGGAAAACAGCTATGACAGCGCCTACTCATATTCTACCATAGCACTTACTACTACTGTTCTCATATCAACTCTAAGGAATAACATGCGTTGTTATAAAAATCTTGTAAATGAGAGTAACATATAGTAATCATGATTTTATGCTCATAATATGTATTCTAACAATCATTAGATGCCAATTTTTCTCATATCAACTCTAACAATAACATGTGTGGTCATAAAAATCTAGGAAATGAGAGGAACATATAGCAATTATGTGGTTATAGACATGCTATGCATTCTAAATTTGTAACAAATGAACAGGCAGTCGTATTCATAAGGTAAATATGAGATGAGATAGAACAATTACACGATGATAGATTCCACCAATATAGGTAGCCAATCTGTGCATCGACCGCGTAAACGATGCCATCGTGCACTATAGCATCAGACAGAAATGTTTCCCTAACAGGATTGATGATGAGCCATAACCATGTATGGCGACCGGATTCCAGATAGACTAATCCCTTGTTGAACAAGGCAATGAGCTTGTAATCCATGTAGTCTTCTGATGCTGTGGGCACTTCGCAGATTACAACTTTTTGCAAACAGAGGTCGAGCCAAAAGCTTGACGCGTCTCGTCCGTAGTAGGCAGGAGTGTTCGGCGGGCCGCGAGGCTCAATTGCGGCGGTATCCAAAGATGGAAGGGTGATCTCTCGCTGGGTGTAGATACCTACGAGATGCCATGGACTACCAGATTGGTGGATGAGGACGATCCAGTTGGCCTTCATGCCTGCCCAGTAGTGGCCGTGCATGAAGGGCAGGTGGACGGGTAGTGGTAGCATGTCAAGGGGCACCATGGAAACCTCCGTAGGATCGTCAGGTCAGTGTCTGGGGCACCTGCGAGGATCGGGCATCAGCAAGCAGGGTGTCTTGAAAAGAGCCGGCCGGTTGCAGACGAGTAGACGGTACAAAGACACCGAGCATGCGGCCAGACAGACGGTGCTAAGTAGGTCCATACGACTACAGATCTGCTCCAAGAGAACATCGGGGAGGGAATTCCAATCGCGACTCTGCGTGTCAGTCGGTTCTGCCATTGGGGTTTTCGGTGCCTGCGAGCCAGTGGGGAAGTGGATTCGGGCGGGCGAGCGAAGAAGCTTCTCCTTGTGTGGCCGAGCAGTGAGCAGGGGCATATGGTACGCGCGAGCTACCAAGGAAGATGGTGCGGGAGGGCGAGCAGTGAGCGGGGGTAAATGGTGTGCGGCCGACGATGGGGAAGAGAGGAGGAAGAAGAAGAGAGGAGGAAGAAGAGTGGAAGACAGGGAAGAAAGTGCATTGAATCTCAATTCTACTAGTACTACTACCAGGATATACCGTCCTTCGGAGTGTAAATAGTTACACCGATGACATGTGGGTCTACCACAACAGGGCCCATATGTCAGTTAATGGAGGACTGAGGTGCATAGGCGTATTTGCGGAAGCGTGCTCTACTGGCAAACATGATGGTAGTACTGGGTAAGGCTGATTTAGTAACACCAACATGTTGGTTCAGCTTATTAATTACGTGTCCCATCTGCTGCAGCGTGTATTGTCACTTCACTGCGAAGACTAGTTGAATAGTTCTCTCTGACCGAGATGGGGAATAAATGGATCGCGAGGGCTTCCTTTCTACAGTATCCCTATGCCTCTACGCTCACTTCACTCATTTTGCTCTGTACCTAGTCACTTGTTGAAATCTGTAGAAAGACAAATACTCCGTATTTGGGAACAGAGGGAGTATCACCATATGGAGGGAATAGAGGAAGCTTGAAATATGAACATGTCAATGGGAGGGAGTAAGCCCCATGCATGCATGCATGCATGCAACATGCAACACTCACACGTACACATGGACGCACGCAACACTCACGCACCCATGCGGCACACAGCACACGACGCAACACACACGCTCACGCTCAAGTGCTGACCTACTCCCTACGTCCGAGAAAGAATGTACATTTAGAGATTTACGCATTAACCAGGGCATAATTAACGCCCAAAAGTAGCAGACTTATGTGTGCACGCGACCATTGAGATAAGAAGATTAAATGAAGGTCGTTGCATGCTGTAATTAAGGATAGACATGTAGCCAATACCTACAGCACAAGTTGGTGCATTAGTCAATCAATATCGATTTAGATTAAAGGCTAAATGCATTGGAAGTGTAGATGTACATCATGTATTACACTCTTTGTTGGAAGACCGAGGGAGGACACGTGCATGCACTCACATACAAAGCCAGGGTGGTTCGCGCGCAAGGGTTGGACTCGTGTCGCGCCTGTGTAAAATTTTGTTTAACTGATTTCTTTGCTCTACCAACTGACAGGTGGGACCCAGAAACCAGGTGACAATTTAACCAGTCAACAAAGTGCCACGTCGACTATGTGGCCGGTTAGTAGGGTGCAATATGGTGCTGTACGATGAGCTAGTGATCGCATAATCGCCGCAAAACTATATATAGTGATCGTAAAGAGTGTACTGTTACATACGTTGACCGCCACTGTATTTTTCTCGTTTCAAATTAAGCCATATTAATCTGAAAGGACGCTGTATGGACTACTACTACTAGTACTAGTAATGCTTTGATGTGTCTCGTCAACTCGCCGAACGAGGAGAAGCTTGCTTACTACGCCTCTCCCTCGCCCACGCGCGCGGTGGTTTGCAGGACGAGGAGAGGGTTTTGACTACAGCGCCCTCTCCCTCTCCCTCTCCCTCGCCCTCGCCCTCGCCCTCGTGGTGGACGTGCAGCAGTTCAATCGGTGTCAGATTGCCAGAAGCATATTGTACTATAGTATCATCATTGTTGGACCTTCCGAAGAGGCGAAGAGCCAAGTGCAAGGTTCACATGAGTACGAACTATTGAACCTCCCGAAGAGGTAAAGAGCCAAGCGCAAGGTTTTATAGGAGTTGTCGTCCTAGTAGGAGTGTACTAGTACAACTATAGCGAATGATGGTACTGTATGATTCCGCCACGTCACGTATATCCGAAGCTGTGCCACCTTTTTTTTCTCAAAGAGCGTGTTGGAGCCCGTGCAACAACCGCACAAGTTGCACGTACACATAACACATTTACTAGTAATAAATTCTAAAGGACAAATGCCAGTATGCCACACAAGTTCATCTCCAACTCATGTGATAAATTTGTGCACGACTAGTCTACATATATTCACAGCGCTACCGTTCACAATTACCATACTCCACTTACACGTTATAGATGGGCTACATGTCCTCCTCCAGGTTCCAGTCCCAGGTGTTCTTCATGGATGGCACGATCCATAGCGGTGGGCAACGGGAATCATTGTCGCAGCTTTCTAGTCCGGTTCCACACGATGGAGACTCATCCAAGCTGAAGCGGCATAAATTAGGGATAGCGTGTCCCAGCATGTCGTTCATCCGGCGGTGCGCACTGAAGACACAACCATGCTTCATGAACGGCAGGCCTTCCATGTCGTGCACGGAAGGTGGCATCCGCTTCACAATGGGGTAGTTGTCCCCGATGAAAAGCGAGTACTCTCCAAGAGTGATCCTCGGCACCCACGTAGCATCACGGGAGTCGAACTCGGCGCCGTTCATCTGGTACACGCGGCATCCCAGATATGGACACATGGTGACGTACATAGTCAAGGTCCATGCATAATAATGTTGTGCTCAAATGTGGCGGTCAGTAATACTGTGCAGCAAATTGTACTACTCCGGTATAGAGGAAGTAAAATAACCGGCTTATTATATATAGCCACTCTTGGCTACATGGATGAGATAGTAAGACATGGAAAAACAAAAATGGTGGAAACTAGTGGGTTCAAGTCTTCAAGGGCCTAGCTAGCTATACGCGTCCTCCAAGGTAAAAAGTACTCCTACTAGTACTACAAAGTATACTACTAGTACAACAATGAAAGAGAAGGCGAGAGTGTTAAAAAATGGAATACCTGGGTAGATGGTGACGGTCCGATCGTGGTAGATTATGTGACCATGTTGCACATCAGTGGTACCATGGGTAACGACTGCTAAGATAGTTGATCCCAATATGCCAAAGTCAGCTTCAAGGTTCCAGGTTAGACCGAATTGCGGATGCAAATGCACATCCAAGATCGGTGATCTTATTTTGATCGGGGGATGACTGGTCCCTGCAAAATAATGGAGTACCATTAGGGATGCAAATGATGGTTTGTGCATTTCGTTTGTAATCTCCCGTACCGTAGGATGTCAACCAGATGAAACAAGTCCCCTGGCTTGTCACCGCAAAGATGCGGCCTAGATGGCGCACGGCGTCTTCGAACGTGTAGGGGTACAAATCTGCCGCCGCCAACATGCGCCAGCCTCTGTCGTTACTGCCTCCTGCATTGATGGCAATCCTTATGTCGAACACCGCGATGAGATAGTAATCGTCGTAGCCACGTCGCTTTGTTGGCGGGTCCGCAATTGCTATCTTCTTCAATCTCATGTAGGCACCATCATATGTATTCTTCCCCAGCCAGTCCAGAAGGCCGATCCCAATGGTGGAGAAGGGGTCTACCGGAACGGCCGCACTGCTATGGATGTTGTGAGAAATCATGTGGTATCCGGCCGGAGTTATGCAAGACAATCTTCGATGGCACCGACCCAGACCTATATATAAGACGGTAGGCAGTGGAGAAATTATGGGATGGAAATGGAATAACTAAGTACTACATGATCAAACTCCATTACTGACCTGCTCATCGAACAAAATCCGACTACCTCTCAACGTCGTCAACTCTAGCGGAGTCAACATGCAACCATGGCCAGGGAGCGGTGGACTGTTCGAAGAATTCTCCCATAGAAGAACCTTCTCCTCGAGGACGCATGGAAGACCAACAAGCATGGCCTTTTCCCAAGCCTGTTTAAGCAGCATCTTGAAAAAGTTGGTGCAGGAAGCACCGAGTCTTGTGGCGGTGAGGACGTCGGAGCGGCGTGCGATTTCTCCCAGAGAATTGTCGTCCAAGGTCTCCCAGCCCCGACGAGGAGGAGAACCGCCTAGCGAATCCATGGGAGCAGCGACGAACTTCCTTCTCTTCGGGGGGAGGGGAACTGGCGAGGAGGAGATAAGAGCGTAGTAACCGCAGGGCCTCGTCCCTTCCAACTGTAGATCGTTCCTCAGCGAAGGGGTGAGGCTATTATTTACTACTCTAAATAATAGCACTAGTAAGAAATTTTTGGCACTAGGTAGTAGTTTTTGGTACCATGGAGTACTAGTACTAGCATTATGGAACGTTATGGGATTGCATTATACTGTAAATAATAGCACTAGTAAGAAATTTTTGGATCTAGGTAGTAGTTTTTGGCGTGGATTAAGGAATTTTGGGTATGTTTTTGCCATTTTTTGTACACGCCAACTAGTGTCAAAAAACGTCGTACATTATGTGACGGAGGAGTACGTACTCGTACTGTAGCAGTACTAGTACTACTTTTCTCAACTAGTAGTGCGATGTACTGTACTTCTAGTCTAGTCTTGTATAGTGCACCAGTTTTGAACTCTAGAATCTCAGGGCCAAGGAGCAACAGTTGGAAGTGGAGGGTACTACTGTTCTCTAGAACCATCACTGTACTATCAATGCAGGGGAAGTACACCTGCGTAGTGGCCTAGTGGGTACTCTCGGTGCTCTATTCAGCCGCTCCTCTCACGTAGCTGGCCTACTCAGCCGCTCCTCTCACGCACACACTAGCAGCCAGTTTATCAGCAACGGTTACTACAGGGGCTGAACATTTGAGTTATTTGATATAGCGAGACTAGGCTTTTCGCTTCCATTTGTGGAGGTGTAATGGATCTCGTCGAACTTTGTTAGTAGTTCCTTCTTTATGAATGAGATGAAGCAAAGCTTTTGCTTCCGTTTCAAAAAAACACGTCAAGAGGAATTTCTTTTATAGTAGAGCCGATAATGGAGTGAAGTCCATGCATGCAACGCCACAAGCTACAGAGTAGTAGTAGAGCACTTTACGTACAGAGCCATATTGCACAGTTCCTAATGCCCCACAAGGCTTTTCCAGCTCCTCAGGCTTAATTGGGAGGCGCTAGTTTAAATATGCTACTAGCTGGAAGCTGCAAGCGAGGTGCGGCTAGGGCGAGCACGCGAGCCACGGGATGCTGGGAACGAAAACCCGTTCACGTGGCTAGGCTGTCCAGTGCACCTAGATTGTGGGGCTGCACGTCCGTTTGACTTCAAAACTCAAACTACCCGTGTAAAATATTGGCTCGCAGCGAAGTGTAGTAGTACACTATTTTTAAATAAAAGACCGCCGTGCGTTCGGCCGGGATCGAACCCACAAAACGAGGTATACACTCCTGCGACCACTAGTAGTACTCGTTGGAGTACAACGGAACCTAGAATCGCCTTTTGTCGCTAGTAGTACATACATTGTTCCTTACAAGAAACCCCTAAGAGCAAGGTTAATAGTATAGCCAGCTGCTGGCTATAAGCCAGTGCCATGTCATCTACAGCCCATCTTATAGCCAACATGTAGTAGTAGTTTATTTCTTATAGCCCGCTGACTCAGCTCTATTGTACTTGCTCTAATAATGCAAGAAACCACTAAAATGCCAAGAAACTACTACCACTTGCATACGTGGCAGACTTAAGATAAGACTACCTTATCAACCATTGTACATGCTCTTACCAACAAAAATCCTCGAGTGACCTCCTACCTCCGGCCCGTCCACCTAGTCATCCTCGGCCATGGGACGCAGCTACCACTGCCGGCAGAAGGCGAGGTCAAAACCGTTGGCGGTGTGGAGCCCATGTTGTGGCAGCCTGGATGCCAGCTCCGTCCGGCGCTCGCGGCCGCTAGCTTGCCAAGATAGCTCCATGTAGCTGCTTGTCTGCAAGGTTTGCTAGCTAGATTGGCACGGCAGCGCGGCGGCTTGCTCGCGTGCGCCATGCTAAGGCCAGCCATCTGGCTCGAGCGAAGGCCAGCGCGGCGGCTTGCTCGCTCATGAGTCACGCTCAGGCCAGCCTGCCAACCCGTGCGGAGGCCAGCGCGGCATCTGGCCTGTCCGGCAGAGCGGCGGCCAACTCGCCGGCGCCACCGACGAACACGCATCAGTACAGTTTTAAGTAATGTTCAGGAAAAATAATGATTTGAGGGGGAATAACATGATAGAAGGTCAGATGTGGGTCCCTCGTGTCAACGGTAAAACAAAATGTGTTGGTTTAAGATGCCTCGTCAGCACAGACATGTGGGCCAACCCTGTCATAAATGGGTTTAAACGAACCTAATCGGTAGGAGTACTAGGTAGTTTTTGGCGTGGATTAAGAAATTTTGGGTATGTTTTTGCTATTTTTTGTACAATAGATTCCTCCAAGGGCTGGTTGAAAGTGGTAGTTTTTTTGTTAAATACTCTACATATTGTAAGTAGGAGTGAAAGTTAAGCTTTGGAAGCCAATAAGCAAGGCTAGTTACATAGTGCATATGTGTACATGATTGAAAGTAAATATCAACCATGAGTGACTAATATCTTGATGGAAAACTCGAAACTATGGAATACTAGGAAAAGAAATGCATGGTTGGAAATACTAGCAATGTTCATGTCCGTTGCAACGAATCATAATTAGAATAATACTTATTCACAAACTTGGTAGAAAACACTCTAATTTTGATATACATATGTCACTAGACATATATTATGTTTCAATTAGAATATATTCCTTGGGCTGTTTTGGTGAGGTCAGGGAGGGATGTGGTTGGTTTTAAGATACTAATTATGAGTTTTTCTGCAAATTGGTAGACAAGTGGGATGTTTGTGAGAAAAGGCAACAACTTACCTCACAATCGTTAGATGTAGATCTAATGGTCAGAAACGATGGATGGCAGACACACCAGCATCACCAACTTAGTCTTGTGTAGGAGTACTAGCAAGACCCGTGCATTGCACGGAACATCAAGATGCATTTTTTATAAAACACTTGTTGTGATTGACCCTTGCGGGAGTAATCCCATGTGTAAAAACTAATGATATCTCCAGAAATATGAGATAAGGTGAAGAGGAGTGGGGTGTGGTGGTGGTTGGTGGTCGGACTGAGCGAAGGCATGGGGATTGACGACGCCGGCAGTGGCCACCAGGCCAGTTTGTTCCAGAGGCTTCCTTTCTTAATTGCTCAACAATGAGGTTTGTTGGAGATAAGGATGAATGAGGGAAGGCCTTGTCTACAAATGTGGAGAGGGGTGCAGGTATCTTTTAGTTTAATTTCCATTCGTCAGATATAGATCGGACGGTCTATATTGCAAGATGGCACACGTACCATCATCACCAACTCGGTTTTTTATAAGAGAAGAAATATAAGTATGGAGATAAAAACATATTATCGATACTTGCTTCCGTAAACTAGAATCTACATTCTATTCAACACCTCGGCATGTGGGGCCTTAGCACAATGACTTCTCGACTGTGTAAAACGAAGATTTTCCCGTCGCCGTCAAGGAGGGGGTGACGGCGGCATGCTTTTTGGCTTGCTCTAGTCCTAGTAGTCATACTAGGTGGTCTAAGCACGTGTAGATTTATTCTGTTTCACGTCTCGTGTTCGCCGTACTGCCACGACTGTTCATGAATAGACGGTAAGTTATTCACGGGGAAATCCTTGTTGAGCGTGTTTGCGAGAGAGAGAGTGTGTGTGTGCGTGTGTGATATGTTAGAGACTGAGGCAATGATAATAGATTCTTTGTGTCTATGTGTGTGGAGGATAGAGAGAGACATGTACATGGGGCTTTGTGTTGTGTAACGTGGAGACACATATACATAATTAGAGAGTGATTGTGTGAGATACACATGCGGACATGAGGAGAGATGAGGATCCAGGTAAATGGGTGTTTGTGCGTGTCTGTGTGTGTTTGTGCACGCGTTTGTGTGTGAGAGGGAGAGAGTGTATGTGCAGTACAGAGACCACTGATGATGTAAACCTAGTATAAGGGTAGGGGGAATGGTGTGACATGTGTAGTAGCGAGATAGCACGGGTGCGGGCGGGGGGAGCAGACTATTTGGAAGAGACATCGAGTGTGTGTGTGGGAGAGGGGTGTGAGAGTGAGAGAAAGAGAGAGCTAGTGACGGAGAGAGAGAGAGAGAGAGAGAGAGGAAGAGAGGGGGCGAGAGGGGCCGTTTGTGTCCATAAATGGCGTATAGATAGGGAGACAATGTTGATGTTGTCCTAAATTGGCCTATGAACGGAGACGCAAGGGAAGCGAGTCATCATGTGTGTGTGATAGGGACTTCATGAGAGATCTAGAATAGATGGTGTAGAGAAGAATGTGCGAAATCGAGAACGATTATACATTAGGGAGCTATGCAAAGATTCATGACATATATGTATACAGGGAAGGAGCTGGGGCGGGTCCGCATGTGGGAGAGATAGAAAGAGGAGAGTGGTGCACAGGGAGACAAAGTGTGCTTATTTGCAGTGGGGGTGGTGTGTGAGGTGAGTGCGCGAGAACCACATAACTAGGGAGATAGACATTTGGGGCCGACGTTTTGTGTGTATGGGAAATATACACTCTACATAGTGCGTGTGCTTGGGTAAGAGAGATAGCGGGAGACCTAGAGAGTGAGGGAAGAGATGTGTGCATGCCCGAGAGACAAAGTGATAGAGACCTATGTTGGGGTCCAAACTTTACAAGAGAGAGGGGTGTTAATGTGCTCGTGTGTTGGTGTTTGGGGGAGAGAACCACTTCTGTGTGTGTGTGTGTGTGTGGTGGGGGGGGGGGTTGACTTCAGATAAAGAGTGAGGTGTCTATATTTGAGGGACTTTAGTGTAATTGAGATATTGTGCACTCATGGTTGATCAATTTGTTTCACAGTTTCTACTATGAGATAACGATACTTTTGAACATGCGTGATATACCTTGATGTACCAGAATTACAAACCTAAGATTGGAATTTTGGAATTCGACTCCATCATTAGCTTTTGTAATTCATTTAAATGGAGGTACATTTTTTAAGCCGGGATTTCGTGATTTCAAATTCATATATCAAACCTAGAGATATACACATACGGGCATGTTCAAACTTTATAATCATCCACTTTATTCATACACATACACATTTTTTCTTTTGTCATCATATTTAGGATAAACACATTTGGAATTTCATTTGAATTGGACCGTATGATGGTATTTTCTTGTAGTAGCTCAACGATCCATATTTGAATTGAATGGGCAATCTAAGTTTCGAGTTGGAGACATTGATTTTCAAAACTTGCACATTTTTTTGCGTGCAAAACAAACAAATTGTCGGCCATGATATCATAGTCGGTCGTATGAGAGCAGAATACTTATAATTTTAGGCGCCAAAAGCTTTCAAACTTCCCGCTCACATCGAAATATCACGCGCCCGAATGTTTAGCCCTGCGATATTCCTGTTTTACCCCTGACACATGAACGAAAAAGGGCTGCTTTGGTAACTACATTGTTTTCCCCTCTTTGCCCCCAACATTCTTCCCCAGAGCCCCTCCCCTTCCCCTCCCCGACCCCCCCTCCCAACCACGGCAAGCCGCCAAATCTAGTCCTCTGCCGCAGCGGTGGACCTCACACCCTGCCGGATCTACCTTCCGCACCTTGGAACCCCCAACTGCCAACTCACCACTTCACCGGAGCTGCTTCAGCGACTGGCTTGTCCACTGCTCCAGATCTCCTTGACCGCCATCACGGTCCACCGCACCGGATCTTCTTAACCGGTACCCTCGTCCACCATAGCGTAGGCCCTTCACTGACTCCCTCGTCCGCCCCTTCGTTGGCCCTTCATACAAGCCCTCGTCCACCGCAACAAATCCGCCTCACCGAAAGCACTGTACAACGCACCCGCTGAAGCCTTCGTCCACTGCACCGGACCCGCTCCATGGACACCATATTCAACTCCACCAGCCCTACTTTACCGATTCCGCATCCTCATCAGGTTATTTCGATTTGTACTCATTCGGTTTTTCTCTTTATCATGCAACTGTTCACTTACCACAGATGAGCTTTCTTATATGTCGATAGGCGCCACAACCGTAGCACCGGAGCCGCTTCAGCGACGGCGACAGCCGCCCCAAACTCAACCGCAACACGAGCACCATCGACGATCCTTAGCTATCAAGTATGACAACGATACCGATACGCCGCCGAGAATCAGGTACTATTATCCAACGGCGAGCGCCTACGTTCACTTTCCTAGCATAAGCACCGCACCTTTGAATTTCTTCAGGGCATCATTCAGTTTTTCATGAGACGCATTATTCTGCTTGCACCTGTAGGGCCATACTTCTGGTAGTGAACATGTTACGTGTGCTAAATTACATACCAGTGCACATATAGTTAATATGCTTTAGTTTTGTTGTGATGCCACCTGTTGGTTCCATCAGACTGCTTAATGTTCTCTATGCTTAATTACACATCAGCAAACTAGCATGTGGTTCCGCTGCTTTTTGTTCGTTTTACCCTACATTTTCTGATGCTAGCTATTACATCACTGCTCCGAGCCTCTGTTCATTACTTGTTTGTGTGTTCTTGATCTTCCCAAGTTGCATGACTAATTTGATGCTTCTATTAATTATGGAGCAGCCAACCCCATCAAGCAAAATATTTGTTCTTTTGGGGCTGGCAACTCGAACAAGCATAAAAATAGAGGGAAGCAAATATACTCCATCCGATTCTATTTACTCTGTGCATAAATCTTGACCCGCATGCCAAGGAGGGCACTGGTTTAATTTTTCTCGACTAATTTGCCAATTAATTAGGGCAGAGGCGGATGGGGCGGGGCACAAAAGGAAACCAACGCTAGGAATCAGCAATGCGCAGACTAATACGATAAAACTAAGAAAAAGTTATACACAAAGTAAAAAGAATCGGAGGGAGCATTGTTGTGTATGCACACACCCTTCTTTCATTAGTTTAGATGAACCATTGATGATCAATTCGGACCGGTGCATGCGATTAAAATTAATTTTACCTAAATAGATGGTGCAGAATAAACTACAACAACTAGATTTGCAACCACGGGATGCTGACGATATCTTCAACGAACATTGCAACAACAGCTAGGCTTCACAGCAACATATGGTAAGCCAGTGTGTTTAGTACATGTGAAATGTAATGCGAGTGGGCTGCTTTCTTGGCTTGTGCCCTCAACGTGTAATCCTACCGAATTACAAATAGTTCAGTTGTCTGCTTTGCTGTATTGCTTGATTCGAATGCTTATTTGTTGTTACGCTATACCTGAGTTGGCCAATATGTCAGCAGTGCCTGCTATACTATCGTAAAGAAATGCATGCCTATTTCATTCGAGTCCTTAACTTTTCCTCTCAACTTCATCACAATACTGTCTTCGTAGTTTATATGAGGCCACACTGTTAAGTGCTTTCTCAGATTATTTCAGCTGCTTAGATGCCTTGGCAACTTAAATATAGCGGTTGTACACTCCCTTTCAACTAGGGATGTCAACTGGGTCCGGTTTAATCCTGATTAAAGTCCACTAGCGGTATGATAGTTCAAAAGAGTTTTTGTTTTTTTGAGGAAAATGAACTAGGGAGGTAGCAAAACTAACTAGATGGGACTGGAGGATTTCGTTTATTTGCCACTTACATCCCTAGTTTCATCTTACCATTTTAATTTATTTTCGGCTGATGCTGCTTCGAACCATTTAAATATAGTTTGCCATGCTCGGTAGTAATTCGTCCGTCATTTACCATGTAAGCTTACTGCCTGGATCATACGATAAATATCTCTTATTGATGTCCAGCGGAAACCTTTCAGGATGTCGTTCACACTAGGACACAATGTACAACCCCAGAATCTATTTTGGAAGCAGTGCGCCATCCATGTTACCATATGGTAGAGTTCAGAGGCAACACCGCCGGAGAGCAGTCTGAGCACAGATATTATAGTGCTTGAGGCTCTACTAGAGGCAGAAAGAGATGGTGTGGCTGCCATGAATGAGGTAATCTTTATCTTGAGGCTGGAAATTACGGAATTAGCGGCACGCATTATGCAAGCAACCCAAGAATTGGAGGAAGTAAGAATGTTGCATTTGAAGACGGAGGAGGTCCTGCTGTTTCTGCTATCTAAAGCCCAAGATAATCCCGGTTCTTCTTTAGATACCAGTTGAAATTTTCATTAGATTATTGTACTTGCATGTTGTGTCATGTCTCTGAATGGATTATGTTGCAAGACCCCCTATGTTGTCCATGTGTTGTAATGGTCCGAATTTTTTAGGCGAGGTAATCCTCAGTACTTGTATGATTGACATAAGGTGAACTGTTTTTCGTGTGAGCATATTGTATTGGAGGAAATAATTGTTTGACTCAGAGTGTATCCAACCTACTGAATTCGAAGATCACGGCATTTCTAAATCATAATCATATATAAAGGTGGAATAAATCTTTGTTGTGGTTTTGAAGAAATAAATAACAAA
Organism: Triticum urartu; assembly: GCF_056163025.1. NCBI lineage: Eukaryota > Viridiplantae > Streptophyta > Magnoliopsida > Poales > Poaceae > Triticum > Triticum urartu. Next base: position 521,166,721 of record NC_141873.1, on the reverse strand, counting down.
ACGTATAATTATCTGTGGATATTCGTAATCGAATACAAATTGGATTTGCATTTAGTTTGCCAGGTCCCAGGGCAAACATGAATGCTAATTCTCCCAAGTTTTGAACGAAGCGGCTAAACACCCACTATAATTTGTGGGCTGCCCGAAGCAACTATTTGCTAGATGGAAATTACTGTCTCCCCTGACACTTGACATCCTTATCGACATGATTTACACTGTTGTCGATAGGGGTAGACTAGTAACTTCAATCAGACGTGACACGATGGCCTATGAGCCCATTCAGACACGGTGGGCGCCAAACGTGGGCGGCAAAACACATTTGATTCAAGCTCGTCCGAAAGACATGTGTCTCTTCCTCCATTTCCCCATTCATACACGGTGGGCGGCAAAACAAACTCTCCTTGTCCTAAATTGATGTAGGCTTATATTTTAAATAGGGGCAGATGTGTAACTTCCATCAAACGTGACACAACCGCCCTACCTATCAGTCCCGTTCATACACCATGGGCGCCAACCGTGGCGGGAAAACACCCTCTCCTTGCCCAAAATCAATGTAGGCTAATATTTTAAATAGGGGCAGATGTGTAACTTCCATCAGACGTGGCACAACCGCCCTACCTGTCAGCCCCGTTCATACACCGTGGGCGCCAACCGTGGGCGGCAAAACACCCTCTCCTCGCCCCAAATAGTTACCGGCAAATATTTGGGAGATGCGAGATTACCGTCCTATCCCCAACCGACGCGATGTCCGAAATTTTAAACGGGGGATAAGTTCGTAACTTTCCCCCATTTCAGAGAAGCACGTCCCAAATTTTGAGATCCCCCCTCCCCACCATTTCCCCATTCATACACCGTCGGTGGCACGACAACCTCCGCACTGCGGCCAGCCTCCTCTGCCCGCCACCCCATCCTCCACCTTGCCGGAGCCGCTACCCCTACCCCGTCGTCCACTGCAAGAGATGGACGTCTCTCATCCACAACGCTGGACCAGGATCCTTTCATCGCCTCCTCTAGCTTCATCGGCGCCGTCGTCCACCTTGCCGTTGCCGCTCCTACGACCGCCTCGTCCATGACAACAGGATATATCCCCCGACCCGGCTGTCTGCCGTCTAAAGTCTTCTTCCCCGCCGCCGACAGCCATCGCATCCGCAGCACCCTCAACGTATCAGCATAGGCCTACACGGCGTCGCAAGAGAGGTGGTACTCTTCCATATGTGCTTAAGTTATTGATCTCACCCAGAAAATAGATCGTAATTTGTTTACTGTACTTTTCTTGTCCGTACCAAATCGTAGTGGCTAGTTGAAAGCAAACATTGGTTACGAAGTAGCTTTGTCCGGTTTGCACCTTCAGATCCGCCATGGCACGGGCACTATACTCGTAAAGCTTATGGTTTCCCCCTTTATATTCACTACCATCATCGTAGGTTCTTCGTGTCGTGCTAGCACTACTCCTCAAGACCTCAACCCAAAGCTTACGTGTTGAAATACGAATCTGATATGATGCTCATATCAATAAAACAGAGAACGTTTAATTGGTCACCTAATGTTCCTATATTCGTTTCGAAAAGCATGTGCGCCACCCACTGGTCCAGCTAGTTCCACTTTCCTGATTTTTCTCTTGATGCTTACGGTTTTCCCCTTTTATCTACTCTACTATGATCTGCATAGGTGCTTTCTGTCGTACTAGCATTACTCCACCCTTGAAGCTAACCAACACAACACTCAGAATTCGAAAGCTTAGTTGTTCAAATATGATTGTGATATGATACTGATATTAGTTAACTGGCACATTTAATTGGTTAGCTAAAGGTCCCACTTGAGTTTCTAAATGCATGTCGCGACATATAGAGAGACAGCATAATTGCATTTCTTTGTCACTTGTTGACCGTACTTTCGTGTCCATACCAAATCATAGTTGTTATTTCAAAGCAAACATCGGTTGCTAACTACCCTTTGCACGGTTTGCAGCTTCAAATCTGCCATCCAACTGCCATGGTCAACACTGTACTCATCATTCTTATGTTTTCCCCATTTTATGATGACCACAATCAGCCTACGTGGTTCGTGTCGTAATAGCACTGCTCCACCCATCGAGCTAAACAAGCTTAGTTGTACAAATTCATATCTGATATTATTGCTGATATTAGTAAAATTGAGAGATGTTTAATTGGTTAGCTAAATGTTCCTACTTCAGTTTCGAAATGCATGTGAGCCACATATGGAGAGACCGGAAAGAATAGTATTTCTCTATGTGCTCTGGTTCATCATGGGTGGCCAACTGACATTGTATTAAAATACTTGTAATATCTTCAATCTGCTTGCTCTTCTGCTCTTCTTTAAGATGATACTCTTCTCTTGCGGTCGACTGGTCAGGTCAAGTTGTTCTCCCTTAGTATATTTTGGATCTGTCAGGTCAGGTCGACTTGTTCTTCTTTACTATATGTTGAAGCTATCATCTGTGAAGTGTCATCACTTCTGGAGCTCTCATATTTTGAGTAGTAGGCCACATTATATTAATGCAAACAACAAATTATAGCATGATGGCATCTTTTAAAAGAATTGCAGAGATAGCACAAAGGGGTTTACAGGGAGGCAGTATTGGATTAGAATAACTTCTGCATTACAAAGAAAATCTCACTTGTTTTTATGTTTTCATGCATGTCAGATATTGAACATTATGAAAATGAATATGAGAATGGGCACACGAGAGGAATATTGCGGAACGATCCACTGCCTAACAAACTTGGCATGGTGGAGGATGGCCTATCTTATTCACCCATCAAGGTGCTTGCTCTAACTTTGCAAAGTTGTATTGGTCGCACATATTTTGCTTCTGACCTCTTGCATTACTTCTACTTTGTTACACCATCTTCTTAGTTTAAGCATCATATATGAGTATATGCCATACCTATCCATTTTCTGTACCTATTCCATGTGTCGTCACACTATGTTTTTCTAGTTAAATGTTGTTCTTTTGTAATAAATGTCCAAAAGGAAGAGGGTGAGTGCAGATCCTCAAGGAGTACAAACTAGGTATTTGGAAAAGCTAGTGATACCTGTTAAATCAGATAGATCAGCAGCCACAGAAAACACATGCCCAACTGTACCACACTTTACCCCTACTCTAGTGGCCAAACCCCTATTAGAACTGCTGGGAGCCCAGCGTCAGGTACTGTCTATGATATCAATTCAAAATTTGAACTCCTAAATTTCTTCTTGTGCCTTACCTTCTCTCTTGTGTGAAAACTAATTTCAGATGAATCTCCTTGCTCAAAGGATCATACGATCTCAAAACAATAATGGGCTCTACATTGCTCTTGTTAGTACCTCTCTCCCTTTTGCCTTGTAACGCTAAACTTAATTAATTGCTATTTGATTATGTATCATCAGTCTGCACCTGAGCTTCATTATCCTCTGTTTCTTCCAATATTATTTGATCTATATTTACTCTTTGCAAAATGAGAATAATGGCAACGCTTATAAATAATTTTCTTTGGGGAATTTATTGAATTATCCTTCCAATCAACATGGAGAAGGGCTTTGTCCAGCCCGTGTTAACATGTAATGTAAGTTCATCTTTCTCAAGCCTTCAAACTTTGTTATAGTATAGATTAGGATAGGCATCATTTCCTCCACTGTTGTTTGCTTTGCTGTTTACATCTGATTGGATGTTTGCAACAACTACCAGCTTCAAATTGTAGTTTAAAAACATGTTCCTTATGCAGAACAGATCCATTTATTTTATTATATAATTGTGAAACCTGTTACATGTCTCCTTGTTTATCTTTCAGACTCGTATCTCTTACGCTAGGCAGAACTTTAGGGAAGATAGTGAGCCAAACCATCTTGAGGACAGCGAGATGACCCCAAGGTCCTTTCTTGATGAAGACAGTGAGTTGAAGCTACTCACCAGTAGGTGTGAGACAACCTCTCTGCAGTCGCTGCCTCAATCAGTTCGACTTCTTCAGTCTCAACTTAAAGCGGAAAGGCTTGCTTCAGCTCAGCTCCGACTTGAAGTCAAAGATGCAATGAAGATGTCAGAGGACTGCCGTGCGGACCATCATGCCTTAAATCTACTATTGATGCATCTATTGTTGACACAACTGAGGTCTACTCAACTTCTTCAGCTGTTTGGGGGGCCCGACCTGGCCAGGCCTAGTGCCTTCTGAAGTGCTCTCAGTTTTGTATATTCTTTTGTCGGCACGTTTATTTGCACTGGTGGCGAACTTTGATGCCCAGTGGATGTAATATGTGTGATAGCCGTGATAGCCTAGCGTAAGTTGCTTGCTTATTTATTTCCTTGTTGTCTTGTTTATTTGTTTGCTTCTAGTCATTGCAGTTCTATTTCCGCGGTTTGCTAGTGGCTGCAATAACCTATTTTTTAAAACTAGGCCACAATTACCATAGGCTAATATTTACTGTAGTGACACTGGGCCTCCTACGGCCTGTAGAAACAGTGGGCCTTCTACGGGCCGTAGAAACAATGGGCCTTCTACGGGCCGTATCATCAATGGGCCTTATACGGGTAGTATGATCGATGGCCAAACATGGGCCAATAACAGGCCGCATTATGGCCGTAAACGGGCTAGAGTTGGAATCGTCCGTTCATGGGCCGACCATAATAGGCCATCGTTAATAGGCTGTATTTGATGACGCTATGAAAACGGCCCAACGTGTTAACGGACCACAAACGGGCTGATTGTAACCACGGGCTGAATTTGGCCCGCAAGCAAAAAATGACAGTAACGGGCCGTAAGTAAACGAATGCTGGAAATGAGCCCAAGAATAAAAGGGCTCTGAGAAGGCCGAAAGATAACATGGGATGGAAACGGCCCAACGGAATAACGGGCCGTTAATGGGTATAAAGTGATACACTGTTCATTACGGGCCAGTTTCACCATGGGCCGTTAATGGGTGTAAAGTGATACACTGTTCATTACGGGCCAGTTTCTCCACGGGCCGTTAATAGGCCAAGAGTTACATAGGGCCTCATATGGGCCAGAAGATGTCATGGGCCATACATGGGCCAGAAGTGAAAATGGGCTGGAATCATATTGGGTGGCCCAGATGACGCTACTGGGCCTAATTCGGATAGCGCGTAATGAGCCTTGGGTTAGCGGGCTGTAAATTGGCTATATGCGAACAGGCCGTTAACAGGCTTTACATGGGCCGGCCCGCCACCTTTTGACCAAGTCAAACGGGCCGGCCTTTTCATAGGAATGGGCCTCTGTTGGGCCGTGCCACGTGTCGACGTATCATAGGCGCCTATCTGACCCACTGACGAGCTGAGAAATGTTTCATCCGGCCAATAAGAATTTTACACGTGGAAATCTCCCATTAGTCGGGGCTGTTAACGGGTTATCCGATCCAAAACCTGACCCGATAGCTTAACGGCGTTCCGTTACGGTGGATGCCATGTGTCGGTCACCCTTAACGAAAGCACTTCTGTGATGCGTGATTTATCGTCATGGAAGTGGACACTTCCGTGATGATAATTTTGGTAATGTCATGGAACACTTCTACGACAGCACAGGTATGACTATCTTGATTCTGTCATAAATTTGTCATGGATGTACGTGCATGACAAAAAACGCGACCTACTGTGACAAACACGTATCATCACGTAAGTGTATTTTTTTGTAGTGATAACCATCAAGAAAGCAGTAGTGTGTATGTTTGCATAATCTTTCTAGCATTTGATCAATAAAAGGTAAGGGGTAATGATCTTTCTTAGTAGCCTTATTTAATTTGTGAAAATCAATTACCATCCGATAACCTGTAATAATTCTTTGTGGAATGAATTCATCTTTATCATTAGGAACAACAGTAATACCTCCTTTCTTAGGGACACAATGGACAGGACTTACCCACTGACTATCAGCAACGGGATAAATTATACCTGCTTCCAGAAGCTTTAGTATTTCTTTTCTCACCACTTCTTTCATTTTAGGATTCAAACGTTGTTGAGGATCACGAACTGGTTTGGCATGTGCCTCCAAATTATTTTATGTTGACATAGAGTGGGACTAATGCCCTTAAGATCATCAAGTATATATCCAATAGCAGCACGGTGCTTCTTCAGAGTTTTCAATAATCTCTCTTCTTCATGCTCTAAAAGGTTAGCACTAATAATAACAGGATATATCTTCTTTTCATCAAGATAAGCATACATAAGATTATCAGGCAACGGTTTAAGCTCAAACACAGGATCACCCTTGGGTGGAGGAGGATCCCCTAAGATTTTAACAGGCAAATTGTGTTTCAGAATAGGTTCTTGTTTAAAGAATATTTCATCTATTTCCCTTCTTTCATTCATAAACATATCAATTTCATGGTCTAGCAAATAATGTTCCAAAGGATCACTAGGAGGTACGGAAATAGAAGCAAGACCAATAATTTCATCCTTACTAGGCAATTCTTCTTCACGGTGTTGTTTACTAAATCTAGAAAAATTAAACTCGTGAATCATATCATCCAAGCCAATAGTAACAACATTCTTTTCACAGTCTATCCTAGCATTAACAGTGTTCAAGAAGGGTCTACCTAATATAATGGGACAAAAGCTATCTTGTGGGGAACTGAGAACAAGAAAATTAGCAGGATATTTAGTTTTCCCACACAAAACTTCAACATCTCTAACAATTCCCATTGCTGAAATAGTATCTCTATTGGCAAGTTTAATTGTGACATTAATATCTTCTAACTCATCAGGTGCAATTTCATGCTTAATTTCTCTATACATGTTGGGACTCCGATCCTAAGTCACACCGATCTAGCATGTAACACTTCATATAACTTTGCGGCCTCACGCACAGTATTCCCACGGGTGCCACCTTACCTGGCCCGGGACCGTTTGCGTCTTTTGGCTCACATATATGATAGTGTCGCTAGCATCCATATGACAGAGAACCCGGGCCGACATGACTAGTCATGAAACCAAAGTAGCACTAACTTACAGGACAGGCATACATGAATCAACCTCGAGCATGTCGGTCAACAGCGTATGAATCCGGGCTGTAGCACTGGGCTAACAGGACTACGGGAACCCGGGCTGTAGCAGGCTAGGTAGGACTCCGGATGTCACCGTGTGACATTTCCCCGAAGGAACAGACACAGGAACGAAGTGAATCACATGCCGGCCAGTCAAGTGTTCCGGAGCAGTAGTGCTGGGCTAGCAGGACTCCGGTGAACTGGGCTGTAGCGGACTACTATGGCTCATGGAAGCACAAGACTACATTTCCCCATAAGAGAGGCTACCAGGGATAAACAACTAGGTTGTCGGATCCCACACATAGCAATACATGTTACACGTACGCATAACATGCAAGTATGTGTTGTACAACATGGCATCACAACATAACTCAAACTCATATAGATAAAGGCCCAAAAGAGCCACATAGCATTCAATACAAACAGGGGTCTCATGACCCATCATTCAGAGCATACAAGCAACGGAAGCATTACATGTGTGAGTACAGACAACTACAAAAGGAATAGACTAAGAAGCCTGACTAAACACGACCCTCCCAAGGGTACAAGATCATAGCTGGGATACAAGCTACTCGCCGAAGTCAGTAGTGTAACCAATTGCAAAACATAAATAAGCAAACGTGAGTACAAAGGTACTCAACAAGTCTTACATCAGAACTATCTACATATGCAACATTATCAACAAGGGGGGGTGGTGGAGTTAATAGCAGCAAGCCAGCTTTGACTCCGTGGCTAACCAATACTACGAGTATCAGAAACTTCTTTGAGGTGAGAAGATGCACACGAGTCCACATATTCACCATATCAATACTCCACTATGGATCCGTTCCCGTCTCCCTACGAGAAGGCAATCCATAGCACTCACGCTTATCTTGCGAATTTTAGAGTATCCACTTCAAGTTGTCTATGTACTACATAAGTCCTCCAAGTTTCCATATCCGAGGAAAACGGCTATTCGAATAGATAATGTTGACCCTGCAGGGGTGTACTTCTTTACACATGCTCTCGCCACTCATAGCCCTGTACATGTCATGTACCTTGACAACCTTCAAGCGGAAGCCGGGCGAGGGTGTCGGCCATGACCTGACTAACCACACAAGTCTCTCGTCCAGGTTTATCGCCTATTCGGGTTCCATCCGCAAGGAGATCCGGCCGGGGTGTCGCTCATGGCCCCAAACGATGTGTGCAGGGTTCCCAAGCCCACCATTCGGGTGCCACTTGGTACACCGTGCCACAGTGCCTCGTCTGTCCCAAGCCCGTCCCATCGGACACCACCTGGTAGACAAGTAGCACTACCTACAAACGCTAGAAACTCGTTGCAACTCCTGGAAAGAGATCAAGTGGATTAATAAGCTGAGAGGGGCCGTATAACCGGAACTCAATGTGTGGTAGTAACTGGATGTGGATAACATACACAGAACTCAGTGCTTAGGGACGGTTCCAATGAGACAACCCACCATGTACTCCTTCATGGCCTCTCATCGCTACCTTTACCAAAACGTGTTCACACACTTAGCCTTTATCGGTAGGACATGTTCACCGCTCCGATTCATTCCCGATGAATCAGACCTGACACAACTCTAAGCATAGCTGGCATAAAGAAATCAAGCATGGATGAGTAGGCACATCAAGTCTCAAGCAACTCCTACTCATGCTAGTGGGTTTCAACTATTTACTGTGGCAATGACAGGTCATGCAGAGGAATGGGTTCAACTACCGCAGCAGAAAGTAGCAGTTTGAATCGTTGTTGTCCTAATGTAGTATAAGGAGCAGGAGCGAGAGATTGGGATTTATCGAAATGCTCAAGGGGGGTTGCTTGCCTGATAGAACGACGAAGGGGTACGGCTCCTCTGACACGTACTCGGGAACACCTTCCGGAGTGGAACCTATCGAGAAGAAACGGTGCCGGCGATCAACACACAAACAAACGCAACAAAATGATGCATGAACATGACATGTGCAAATGCTAGTGTTTGGGCTAATGCAAGTTGCTACCAATTGGTTGAAGCCCATTTGAATCAAAGATTCTAATGCAAATTCAAAATGAAATATTTAAAATGCCCATATTATTTTTTCACTTATAAAGCATGTATAAGTTGGTTTTTCATGCATGTAACTGGCATAAATGGATTCCTTGCATTTTTCTGATGAATTTTCATGTATAAATTATTTCATTCTAAGCTACGGTTTAATTTCTTGGAATTTTAGAAGTTTTAAATATTTTCTAAAATTCTCTGAATTATTTAAAATCCAGAAAATCAATTACTGCGCCAGCGTGATGTCACAGAGGCGTCAGCAGGGCTGACCAAGTCAAACCTGACGTGTGGGGGCCACACATCAGTGACACTGGGGTTAACCCTGAGTCAAACCTAGGCTGATTAGCTTTGACTAAGCCCTGGGGCCCACTGGTCAGTCTCAGGGGGGGTAATTTGAAGGGGGTTAAGCTCTAATTAAGCCCCCACGTCAGCGCCCACCGGAGTTGGCCGGCCGGGACCATACCGCGCGGCGGTGCTTCGCCGGAACGCGCTACAGGCGGCGGAAGAGCGCGCGGGGACTGCCAATCGGCAGCCCGCGCTCGACCGCATCCACCTGGGCATAGGGGAGGTCGCAGGGACGGCAGAGCTCGCCGGAGCAGGGCACTGTAGGGCGCTAGGGGGGCTACGGTTTGGCCCATTCGGTTGCTGGGGACGCAGCGAGCATGGCGACGTGCTCAGAAGCGGTTGGCAGCAGCTGTGAACATGGCGGCGCCATGGCCGGAGGCACGAGCATCTCGGGCTCATCGAAACAGTGACTACGGCGCGAAAATGAAGAGGAGGAGAGAGGGGTTGCGACGGGGTGCTCACGGGGATCACGCAGAGCAGGCCAGCGGGCTCGGGGAAGGCCCAGAGCGAGCGAGGGGTCACCGGCGATCTCGTTCGCTGGAGGTTGAAGACGACGATGATTGTGGCGTTGCAGGGCCTCCCACGTCGCTTCGCTGCTTGGGGATGACGTAGTCGATGACGGCGGTGCTCGCAGACACGTTAGGGAGGCGAGGCGATGGAGGCGGCCGCGGTGGCGCACGGTGCGTGCGAGAGAGAGGACAGAGGAGGGGGAGGAGCGAGAGGGATCAGGGGGTGCGTGGCGGTGCTGCAGGGATCGCGGAGTAAGCAGGGAGGCAGGAGGTGCCCGGGCGCGTGGCCGCGTGCAGCGAGCACGTGCTCGGCGTCCTCCTGGCGCGGTGGAGAAGACGACTGGCAGGGCCAGCTGGCTGGGCCGGCCAGCTGGGCCGCCAGTGCCAGGCCTCAGGTAAGGCCCAGGTAAGCCTTTTCCCTTTTTTTGTTTTCTTTTCTACTTCTGACATTTGTTCTTTGACTTAAAAATAAATACCAACACAAATATAAAAATGTTGAGATTCCTTGTGACCACTGCTAGTTATAATATACGAGAGGCCCTCACCAAATTCCAACATTTTTGGAGCCTCTAAAATATTTATATTAATTTAAACAGCTCCAATTCAAATACATATGGGTTCATTCAAAAATCCAAAGTATCTAACAAAAATGTGCATCACCCCTGGTTGTTGTTTCCAACATTATCCAAAGACCATGAACATTTTTGAAAAGCATTTTGGGTTCATTGAAAATCCATTTTTAATTTAAACCTATTTGAATTTGTTTTGGTGCTAGGGTTTGAAACATCCCCATTTCAACTTCATTTGAAATTTAAACATGATGCACAAAGCAAGCCTAGGTCATACCAGAACTAGGGATGTGACAACTCGCCCCCACTCGGAAGAATATCGTCTCGAGATTCAGGAGTTCGCGGAAAGAAAGCGGGATACTCAAGTCGAAGACGATCTTCTCGCTCCCAAGTAGCTTCTCTCTCGGAATGATGAGACCACTGAACCTTGAGAAACTTGATGTTATGGCATTGAGTGACACGCTCCGCTTGATCCAGAATATGAACGGGGTACTCTCGATAAGTTAGGTTATCTTGGAGATCAAGCGTTTTGTGGTCCACTCCGCGGATGGAATCCAAGAAGCAACGCCTGAGTTGAGAGACGTGGAAGACATCATGAACTCGAGAAAGATGTGGGGGTAGTTCCAACTGGTAGGCAACCTCTCCTTGTTTAGGGAGAATGCGAAAAGGACCAATGTAACGAGGAGCGAACTTGCCCTTGATACCAAAACGATGGGTACCCTTCAAAGGAGTAACCCGAAGGTAAGCCTTGTCGCCAACTTCATAAGCCACTTCCTTATGACGACGGTCATACTGGCTCTTTTGACGAGATTGGGTTGTTTCCAAATTCTCACGAATGATGCGAACTTGCTCTTCTGCCTCCTGGATCATATCCGGTCCAAAGAATTGTCTTTCACCGGTTTCCTACCAGTTCAAAGGTGTTCGACATCTTTGTCCATACAGAATCTCAAAGGGTGCTTTCTTAAGACTGGATTGGTAGCTATTGTTATAAGCAAACTCAGCAAAGGGAATACATTTCTCCCAATCCATACCGAATGAGATAACGCAAGCTTTAAGCATGTCTTCGAGAATTTGGTTGACCCTTTCCACCTGACCACTTGACTGAGGGTGGAAAGCGGTAGTGAAAGAAAGATGAGTTCCCATGGCATTCTGGAAACTTTCCCAGAAATGAGAGGTGCAAAGACTGCCACGGTCTAAATTGATCTCTAGTGGAACACCATGGAGTGACACTACTTGGGAGATATATAAGTCAGCGAGCTGACTAGCAGTGATACTCTCTCGAATAGGTGGGAAGTGAGCCACTTTGGAGAGACGATCAATGACTATGAAGATAGCATTATTTCCTTTCTTGGTCCTGGGAAAGTCGGTGATGAAGTCCATACCAACTTTGTCCCATTTCCACTTGGGAATAGCTAAAGGTTGAAGGGTGCCAGCAGGCCTTTGATGCTCTGCCTTAACGCGACGACAAACATCACAGTTGGCAATATACTGAGCGATTTCTCTCTTCATCCTAGTCCACTAGAACCTCTGGCGTAGGTCCTGATACATCTTGGTACTACCGGGAAGAATCGTTGGAGGGGATTCATGGGCCTCCTTAAGGATCAGTTGCTGCATCTGTTGACATTTGGGAACCACCAAACGGTTTCCAAAGTAAACAACACCTCGTTTATCCATAGAGAAACAGCCAGCAACTCCCTTGGAAATATTCTTCTTGATCCAGGAGATTCCCGTATCATGCTTCTGAGCCTCTATGATCTGATCCGTAAGGGTAAGTTTCGCCACCAAGGTAGAAAGGGAACCATGAGGAGCTATGTAAAGGTTAAGCTTATAGAATTCCTCATGGAGGGGTGGTTGACATTGTTGCAACATGAGTTTGTTGCAATAGGATTTACGACTTAAAGCATCAGCCATGACATTGGCTTTGCCTGGGGTGTAGGTGATTCCTAAGTCGTAATCCGAGATCAACTCCAACCAACGTCTCTGTCTGAGATTCAGATCCGGTTGGGTGAAGATATACTTGAGACTCTGATGGTCAGTGTAGATTTCGCAACGGTTACCAAGAAGGTAATGTCGCCAAGTCTTAAGTGCATAGACTACGGCTACAAGCTCTAGATCATGTGTAGGATAATTTTCCTCATGTGGATGCAACTGTCGAGATGCATAGGCAATCACATGACGATCCTGCATAAGAATGCAACCTAGTCCTTGACGTGAAGCGTCGCAATAGATAACAAAGTCTTTAGTGAAATCCGGTGGCACGAGTATGGGTGCAGAAGTCATGCGTCTTTTCAGCTCCTGAAAACTGTGCTCACACTATGGGGTCCACTCAAACCTTTTATCTTTCTTGAGAAGCTCCGTGAGGGGTTTGGCCACTTTGGAGAAGTTTTCAACGAAGAGGCGACAATAACTGGCTAGACCAAGGAAACTCCTAACTTGTTTGACCGTTTCGGGTGGAGTCCAATCGAGAACGGCTTTGACTCTCTCGGGATTGACAGCAATGCCCTTACCAGAGATCACGTGGCCCAGATAGGTCACTTATGGCAACCAGAATTCACACTTGGAGAACTTGGCATAAACGCGGTGCTCTCTGAGTTTTTCTAACACAAGCCTAAGATGTTCGGCATGCTCTTCCTCGTTCTTCGATTAAATAAGAATATCATCGAGATAAACCACGACGAACTTATCTAAGTACTCCATAAAGATCGAGTTCATCAAGCGGGAGAAAGTAGCTGGAGCATTGGTTAGGACGAAAGACATCACGGTGTACTCGTATTGACCATAACGAGTGACAAAGGCCATTTTGGGGATGTCCCCGTTTCTGATCTTGATTTGGTGGTAGCCTAACCTCAAATCCATCTTGGAAAAGACTGAGGATCCAGCGAGCTGATCATATAGGTCATTGATCCTGGGGAGCGGATACTTGTTTACACATGCTCTCGCCACTCATAGCCCTGTACATGTCATGTACCTTGACAACCTTCAAGCGGAAGCCGGGCGAGGGTGTCGGCCATGACCTGACTAACCACACAAGTCTCTCGTCCAGGTTTATCGCCTATTCGGGTTCCATCCGCAAGGAGATCCGGCCGGGGTGTCGCTCATGGCCCCAAACGATGTGTGCAGGGTTCCCAAGCCCACCATTCGGGTGCCACTTGGTACACCGTGCCACAGTGCCTCGTCTGTCCCAAGCCCGTCCCATCGGACACCACCTGGTAGACAAGTAGCACTACCTACAAACGCTAGAAACTCGTTGCAACTCCTGGAAAGAGATCAAGTGGATTAATAAGCTGAGAGGGGCCGTATAACCGGAACTCAATGTGTGGTAGTAACTGGACTTGGATAACATACACAGAACTCAGTGCTTAGGGACGGTTGCAATGAGACAACCCACCATGTACTCCTACATGGCCTCTCATCGCTACCTTTACCAAAACGTGTTCACACACTTAGCCTTTATCGGTAGGACGTGTTCACCGCTCCGATTCATTCCCGATGAATCAGACCTGACACAACTCTAAGCATAGCTGGCATAAAGAAATCAAGCATGGATGAGTAGGCACATCAATTCTCAAGCAACTCCTACTCATGCTAGTGGGTTTCAACTATTTACTGTGGCAATGACAGGTCATGCAGAGGAATGGGTTCAACTACCGCAGCAGAAAGTAGCAGTTTGAATCGTTGTTGTCCTAATGCAGTATAAGGAGCAGGAGCGAGAGATTGGGATTTATCGAAATGCTCAAGGGGGGTTGCTTGCCTGATAGAACGACGAAGGGGTACGGCTCCTCTGACACGTACTCGGGAACACCTTCCGGAGTGGAACCTATCGAGAAGAAACGGTGCCGGCGATCAACACACAAACAAATGCAACAAAATGATGCATGAACATGACATGTGCAAATGCTAGTGTTTGGGCTAATGCAAGTTGCTACCAATTGGTTGAAGCCCATTTGAATCAAAGATTCTAATGCAAATTCAAAATGAAGCATTTAAAATGCCCATATTATTTTTTCACTTATAAAGCATGTATAAGTTGGTTTTTCATGCATGTAACTGGCATAAATGGATTCCTTGCATTTTTCTGATGATTTTTCATATATAAATTATTTCATTCTGAGCTACGGTTTAATTTCTAGGAATTTTAGAAGTTTTATATATTTTTTGAAATTCTCTGAATTATTTAAAATCCAGAAAATCAATTACTGCGCCAGAGTGACATCACAGAGGCGTCAGCAGGGTTGACCAGGTCAAACCTGACGTGTGGGGGCCACACGTCAGTGACACTAGTGTTAACCCCTAGTCAAACCAGGGCTGATTAGCTTTGACTAAGCCCTGGGGCCCACTGGTCAGTCTCAGGGGGGTAATTTGAAGGGGGGTTAAGTTCTAATTAAGCCGCCACGTCAGCGCCCACCGGAGTTGGCGGGCGGCGACCGAACCACGCGGCGGTGCTTCGTCGGAACGCGCTACAAGTGGCGGAAGAGCGCGCGGGGACTACCAATCGGCAGCCCGCGCTCGACTGCATCCACCTGGGCATAGGGGAGGTCACGAGGACGGCGGAGCTCACCGGAGCAGGGCTCGCGGCGGTGGCCGGAGCTTGGTTGATGCGGGTTAGGCACTGTAGGGCGCTAGGGAGGTTGCAGTTTGGCCCATTCCGTTGCTGGGGACGCAGTGAGCATGGCGACGTGCTCAGAAGTGGTTGGAAGCAGCTGTGAACACGGCGGCGCGATGGCCGGCGATGGCGGCGGCCATGGTGGCGCACGGGTGCGTGCGAGAGAGAGGACAGAGGAGGGGGAGGAGCGAGAGGGAGTGAGCGAGAGGGATCAGGGGGTGCGTGGCGACGCTGCAGGGATCGCGGAGCAATTAGGGAGGCAGGAGGTTGGCCGGGCGCGTGGCCACGTGCGGCGAGCGCGTGCTCGGCGTCCTCCTGGCGCGGTGGAGAAGACGACTGGCAGGGCCAGCTAGCTGGGCCGGCCAACTGGGCCGCCAGTGCCTAGCCTTAAGTAAGGCCCAGGTAAGCCTTTTCCTTTTTTTGTTTTTGTTTTCTATTTCTGACATTTGTTTTTTGACTTAAAAATAAATACCAGCACAAATATAAAAATGTTGAGATTCCTTGTGACCACTAGTTATGATATACCAGAGGCCCTCACCAAATTCCAACATTTTTGGAGCCTCTAAAATATTTATATTAATTTAAATAGCTCCAATTCAAATACATATGGGTTCATTCAAAAATCCAAAATGTCTAGCAAAAATGTGCATCACCCCTGGTTGTTGTTTCCAACATTATCCAAAGACCATGAACATTTTTGAAAAGCATTTTGGGTTCATTGAAAATCCATTTTTAATTTAAACCTATTTGAATTTGTTTTGGTGCTAGGTGTTTGAAACATCCCCATTTCAACTTCATTTGAAATTTAAACATGATGCACAAAGCAAGCCTAGGTCATACCAGAACTAGGGATGTGACAATACAAGTCATAAGGTCTAACACTCGCACTAGCACCCATATCACATAAGCCATGATAACAATGATCTCCTATTTTAACAGAAATAACAGGCACGCCTACCACAGGTCTATGTTTATCTTTAGCACAAGGTTTAGCAATTCTAGCAGTTTCACCGCAGAACTGAATAACATGCCCATCAATATTATCAGCCAAGAGATCTTTAACAATAGCAATATTAGGTTCTACTTTAACTTGCTCAGGAGGTGTATAAGTTCTAATATTGCTTTTACGAACCACAGTTGAAGCTTTAGCATGATCCTTTATTCTAACAGGGAAAGGTGGTTTCTCAACATAAGAAGTACGAACAATAGGATCATTATAAGTGACAGTCTTTTCTTCAATTTTAATAGGTGAAGCTACTTTTAATTCTATGGGAGGATGATATTTGAACCACTTCTCCTTGGTGAGATCAACATAAGTAGCAAAAGATTCACAAAAAGAAGCTACTATCTCAGAGTCAAGTCCATATTTAGTGCTAAACTTACAGAAAATATCGGTATCCATAAAAGATTTAACACAATCAAACTTAGGTGTCATACCTGGCTCCTTACCTTCGTCGAGATCCCAATTTTTAGAGTTGCGTTTAATTCTATCCAATAAATCCCATTTAAATTCAATAGTCTTCATCATAAAAGAGCCAGCACAAGAAGTATCGAGCATGGTGCGATTATTTTCAGAAAGCGAGCATACAGATTTTGAATAATTGTTTCTCTTGGGAGCTCATGATTGGGGCAAGAATATAACATTGATTTAAGCCTCCCCCAAGCTTGAGCGATGCTTTCTCCTTCGCGAGGCCAAAAATTATATATATATATATATATATATAATTGCGATCACGATGAACAAGATGCATAGGGTAATACTTTTGATGAAATTCCAATTTCAATCTTTTATAGTTCCATGATCTCGTATCATCACATAGCCTATACCATGTCAATGTGTCTCCCTTCAAAGATAAAGGGAAGACCTTCTTCTTAGCAACATCATCGAGTATACCTGCAAGCTTAAATAATCCACAAACTTCATCCACATATATTAAGTGCTCATCAGGATGCTTTGTTCCATCTCCTATAAAAGGATTAGCTTGCAGTTTTTCTATCATACCCGACGGAAATTCAAAAGGAGTTTCATTTTCAATAGGTTCAGTAGGTTGAGGAGAAACTCTTTGCTCTACTGGTCGGGGTGAAGATACCCCGAACAAGCCCCTCAGAGGATTACTTTCCATAGTAACAAGTGACAGTAAATTTCAGCACACTATATAAATTTTTCCTTACCAAATTCCACCTACCAAAGGCGCTTCACTCCCCGGCAACGGCGCCAGAAAAGAGTCTTGATGACCCATAAGTATAGGGGATCTATCATAGTCCTTTCGATAAGTAAGAGTGTCGAACCCAACGAGGAGCAGAAGGAAATGATAAGCAGTTTTCAGCAAGGTATTCTCTGCAAGTACTGAAATAAGTGGTAACAGATAGTTTTGTGATAAGATAAATTGTAACGAGCAACAAGTAACAAAAGTAAATAAAGTGCAGCAAGGTGTCCCAATCCTTTTTGTAGCAAAGGACAAGCCTGGACAAACTCTTATATAAGGAAAAGCGCTCCCGAGGACACATGGAAATATCATCAAGCTAGTTTTCATCACGTTCATTTGATTCGTGTTCGGTACTTTGATAATTTGATATGTGGGTGGACCGGTTCTTGGGTGCTGTTCTTACTTGAACAAGCATCCCACTTATGATTAACCTCTATTACAAGCATCCACAACTACAACAAAAGTATTAAGGTAAACCTAACAATAGCATGAAACATATGGATCCAAATCAGCCCCTTACGAAGCAACGCATAAACTAGGGTTTAAGCTTCTGTCACTCTAGCAACCGATCATCTACTTATTACTTCCCAATGCCTTCCTCTAGGCCCAAATAATGGTGAATTGTTATGTAGTCGACAATCACATAACACCACTAGAGGTTAGACAACATACATCTCATCAAAATATCGAACGAATACCAAATTCACATGACTACTAATAGCAAGACTTCTCTCGTGTCCTCAAGAACAAACGTAACTACTCACAAAGCATATTCATGTTCATAATCAGAGGGGTAATAATATGCATAAAGGATCTGAACATATGATCTTCCACCAAATAAACCAACTAGCATCACCTACAAGGAGTAATCAACACTACTAGCAACCTACTAGTACCAATCCCGGACATAGAGACTAGAATTGGATACAATAGATGAACTAAGGTTTTGAGATGAGATGGTGCTGGTGAAGATGTTGATGGAGATTGCCCTCTCCCGATGAGAGGAGCGTTGGTGATGACGATGGTGATGATTTTCCCCTCCCGGAGGGAAGTGTCCCCGACAGAACAGCTCTGCCGGAGCCCTAGATTGGTTCCGCCAAGGTTCCGCCTCGTGGCGGCGGAGTCTCATCCCAAAAGGTTGCTTCCTGTTGTTTCCTCGATGAAGGACTTCATATAATAGAAGATGGGCAACGGATAGCCACCAGGGGGGCCACGAGGTAGGGGCGCGCCCTAGGGGGGCACCCCCCACCCTCGTGGACAGGGTGTGGGCCCCCTGGTCTTCATCTTTGGCGAGGATTTTTTATTATTTATTATAAGATATTCCGTGGAGTTTCAGGACTTTTGGAGTTGTGCAGAATAGGTCTCTAATATTTGCTCCTTTTCCAGCCCAGAATTCCAGCTGCCGGCACGCTCCCTCCTTATGTAAACCTTGTAAAATAAGAGAGAATAGCCATAAGTATTGTGACATAATGTGAAATAACAACCCATAAATGCAATAAATATCGATATAAAAGCATGATGCAAAATGGACGTATCAAGCATATTTGTAATCACCCAGTTATGTCGTGACGTTTGATAGCACACAAGGTATTCCTCTGGTATCCGGGAGTTACATAATCTCATAGTCAAAGGAATATGTATATGACATGAAGAAAGCAATATCAATAAAACTGAACGATAAATATGCTAAGCTAATGGATGGGTCTTGTCCATCACATCATTCTCCTAATGTTCTGACCCCGTTCATCAAACGACAACACATGTCTATGGTTAGGAAACTTAACCATCTTTGATTAACGAGCTAGTCTAATAGAGGCTCACTAGGGACACGGTGTTTTGTCTATGTATCCACACATGTATCAAGTTTCCGGTTAAAACAATTCTAGCATGAATAATAAACATTTATCATGATATAAGGAAATATAAAATAACAACTTTATTATTGACTCTAGGGCATATTTCCTTCAAATTGCACGTAGGATCATAATCAGATTCAACAATATATCTATCATATAACATATTTTCTACATGATCCACATGTATGCAAAGTAGACACTCTTCCAAAATAGTGAGATTATCATCAAATAAAGTCATGACCTCTCCAAGCCCACTTTTTTCAAAAATTTCATAAGATTGTTCAATCTCAAAATTAGTGGGATTATTATTAACTAGAGTTGGCACTCTTCCAAACCCACTTTCAATATTATTGCAAACATTATTATCAAGATCATATTCATCATGAGGCTTAAATAAATTTTCAAGATCATAAGAAGCATCACCCCAATCATGATCATTACAATAAATAGTGCACATAGCAAAATTAGCATCCCCAAGCTTGGAGTTTTGCATATCATCAGCACAATTGACATTCATAGAATTTATAATAACATCATTGCAATCATGCTTTTGATTCAAGAACCTATGGTGAATCACTTTAAAAATTTCTTCTTTTAACACCTTTTCAGATTCACGAATTTCAAGTAAATCCTCATAAAGATAATCTAGTGCACTCAGCTTACTAGCAATTGGTTCATCATAATTGGATATTTTAAACAGTCTAGCAAGTGGATGAGGATCCATAACACTTTACTTAGGGATTGATACGTCTCCGTCGTATCTACTTTTCCAAACACTTTTGCCCTTGTTTTAGACTCTAACTTATATGATTTGAATGGAACTAACCCGGACTGACGCTATTTTCAGCAGAATTGCCATGATCTTGTTTTATGTGGAGAAAACAAAAGTTCTCGGAATGACTTGAAACTCCACGGAATACCTTACAATAAATAATAAAAAATCCTTGCCAAAGATGAAGACCAGGGGGCCCACACCATATCCACGAGGGTAGGGGCGCGCCCAGGGTAAATGAAAATTATGAATTTGTAAACATTGTATTGAGATCCAAAAAGAGAGAAGAAGCCATCTAGCTACTAACTATGGACCCGAAGGTCTAAGGTAAACTACTCACACTTCATCAGAGAGGCTATGATGATGTAGAAGCCCTCCGTGATGACAGCCCTCTCCGGCGGAGCTCCGAAATAGGCCCCAAGATGGGATCTCATGGATACAGAAAGTTGCGGTGGTGGAATTAGGCTTTTGGCTCCGTCTCTGATCGTTTGGGGGTACGTAGGTATATCTAGGAGGAAGGAGTACGTCGGTGGAGCTTCAAGGGGCCCACGAGGCAGGGGCGCGTGCCCTAGGGGGGGCGCCCCCACCCTCTTGACCGCCTCTTTTGTTCCTTGGAGTAGGTTCCAAGTCTCCTGGATCACGTTTGGTGAGAAAATCACGTTCCCGAAGGTTTCATTCCGTTTGGACTCCGTTTGATATTCTGTTTCTTCGAAACACTGAAATTGGCAAAAAAAACAGCAATACTGGGCTGGGCCTCCAGTTAATAGGTTAGTCCCAAAAATAATATAAAAGTGGAAAATAAAGCCCAATATAGTCCAAAACAGTAGATAATATTGCGTGGAGTAATCAAAAATTATAGATACGTTGGAGACGTATCAGGCATACCCACCCTCGTGGACAGGGTGTGTGCCCCCTGGTCTTCATCTTTGGCGAGGATTTTTTATTATTTATTGTAAGGTATTCCGTGGAGTTTCAGGTCATTCTGAGAACTTTTGTTTTCTGCACATAAAACAACATCATGGCAATTCTGCTGAAAACAGCGTTAGTCCGGGTTAGTTCCATTCAAATCATATAAGTTAGAGTCCAAAACAAGGGCAAAATTCTTTGGAAAAGTAGACACGACGGAGACGTATCAACTCCCCCAAGCTTAAACCCTTGCTTGTCCTCAAGCAATTCAGTTGACAAACTGAAAGAGAAAAAGAAAAATTTTACAAACTCTGTTTGCTCTTGTTCTTGTAAATATGTCAAGCCAGCATTCAAGTTTTCAGCAAAGATCATAACTAACCACATTTGCAATAATTCTCAGGTCTCATAATCACTCATATCAATAGCATAATCAGGCATAATAATAAATCTCGGATGACAACACTTTCTCAAAACAATCATAATATGATATAACAAGATGGTATCTCGCTAGCCCTTTCCGAGACCGCAAAACTTAAATGCAGAGCACCTTTAAAGATCAAGGACTGACTAGACATTGTAATTCATGGTAAAGGAGATCCAATCATAGTCACACCCAATATAGATTAATAGTGATGAATGCAAATGACAGCTACGCTCTCTAGCTAGTGCTTTTTAATAAGAGGGTGATGACTCAACATAAAAGTAAATGGATAGGCCCTTCGCAGAGGGAAGCAGGGATTTGTAGAGGTGCCAGAGCTCAGTTTTGAAATAGAGATAACTAATATTTTGAGCGGTATACTTTCATTGTCAACATAGCAACTAAGAGATGGCGATATCTTCCATGCTACACACATTATAGGCGGTTCCCAAACAGAATGGTAAAGTTTATACTCCCCCTCCACCAACAAGCATCAATCCATGACTTGCTCGAAACAACGAGTGTCTCCAACATACATCAGGTCCCAGGGGGTGTTTTGTTTGCAATTAAATTTTGATTTAGTTTGCATAAAGCATGGGACTGGGCATCCCGTTGACCAGCCATTTTCTTGTCAGTGAGGAGCGGAGTCCACTCCTCTTGAGAATAACCCTCCTACATGGAAGATAAGGGCTGCCTTGGTTGATACATGAGCTATTCGAGCATACAAAACATAATGTTTATATGAAGGTTTAGAGTTTGGCACATGCAAATTTACTTGGAACGGCAGGTAGATACTGCATATAGGAAGGTATAGTGGACTCATCTGGAATAACTTTGGGGTTTAAGGGATTGGATGCACAAGTAGTATTCCCACTTAGTACAAGTGAAGGCTAGCAAAAGACTGGGAAGCGACCAACTAGAGAGCGACAACAGCCATGTACATGCATTAAAATTAATGAACATTGGATGCAAGCATGAGTAGGATATAATCCACCATGAACATAAATATCGTGAAGGCTATGTTGATTTTGTTTCAACTACATGTGTGAACATGTGCCAAGTCAAGTCACTTAAATCATTCAAAGGAGGATACCACCCCATCATACCACATCATAACCATCTCAATAGCATGTTGGCACGCAAGGTAAACCATTATAACTCATAGCTAATCAAGCATGGCACAAGTAACTCTGATCTCTAATTGTCATTGCAAACATGTTTATTCATAACAAGCTGAATCAAGAACGATGAACTCATCATATTTACAAAAACAAAAGAGGTCGAGTTCATACCAGCTTTTCCCATCTCAGTCAGTCCATCATATATCATCATAATTGCCTTTCACTTACACGACTGAACAAAGTGAATAATAATAAGAGTGCACGTGCATTGGACTAAGCTGGAATCTACGAGCATTTAATAAATAGGAGAAGACAAAGCAATATGGACTCTTGGTTAAATCAACAATAATGCATATAAGAGCCACTTCAACAATTTAATCATGGTCTTCTCCTACTGACCCCCAAAGAAAAGAAAAGAAATAAAACTATTTACACGGGAAAGCTCCCAACAAGCAAAAGAAGAACAGGAAATATTTTTGGGTTTTTCCTTTTTTAATCATGTTCATGAGGGTGGGCCCCCCTAGGGCGCGCCCCCAGCCTTGTGGGCCCCTCAAAGCTCCACCGACGTACTCCTTCCTCCTATATGTACCTATGTACCCCAAACGATCAGATACGGAGGCAAAAACCTAATTCCACTGCCGCAACTTTCTGTATCCACGAGATCCTATCTTGGGGCCTGTTCCAGAGCTCCGCCGGAGAGGGCTGTCATCACGGAGGGCTTCTACATCATCATAGCCTCTCCGATGAAGTGTGAGTAGTTTACCTTAGACCTTCGAGTCCATAGTTAGTAGCTAGATGGCTTCTTCTGTCTTTTTGGATCTCAATACAATGTTCTCCCCCTCTCTCATGGAGATCTATTCGATGTAATCTTCTTTTTGCGGTCTGTTTGTTGACACCGATAAATTGTGGGTTTATGATCAAGTCTATCTATGAATAATTTTTGAATCTTCTCTGAATTCTTTTATGTATGATTGGTTATCTTTGCAAGTCTCTTCGAATTATCAGTTTGGTTTGGCCTACTAGATTGGTTTTTCTTGCCATGGGAGAAGTGCTTAGCTTTGGGTTCAATCTTGCGGTGTCCTTTCCCAGTGACAGAAAGGGCAGCAAGGCACGTATTGTATTGTTGCCATCGAGGATAACAAGATGGGGTTTTTATCATATTGCATGAAACTATCCCTCTACATCATGTCATCTTGCTTAAGGCGTTACTCTGTTTTTAACTCAATACTCTAGATGCATGCTGGATAGCGGTCGATGAGTGGAGTAATAGTAGTAGATGCTGGCAGGAGTCGGTCTACTTGTCTCGGACGTGATGCCTATATACATGATCATACCTAGGTATTCTCATAACTATGCTCAATTCTGTCAATTGCTCGACAGTAATTTGTTCACCCACCGTAGAATACATATGCTCTTGAGAGAAGCCACTAGTGAAACCTATGGCCCCCAGATCTATTCTCATCATATCAATCTCCATCACTTTATTATTGCTTTGCTTTTTTACTTTGCCTTTTACTTTTCACTTTGCATCTCTATACCAAAAATACCAAAAATATTATCTATCAGATCTCACTCCCGTAAGTGACCGTGAAGGGATTGACAACCCCTAATCGCGTTGCTTGCGTTGAGCTATTGTTTGGTGTAGGTACAAGGGACTTGCGTGTAGCCTCCTACTGGATTGATACCTTGGTTCTCAAAAACTAAGGTAAATACTTACACTACTTTGCTGCATCATCGTCTCCTCTTCAGGGAAATCCAACGCAGTGCTCAAGAGGTAGCAAGAAGAATTTCTGGCGCCGTTGCCGGGGAGTCTGCGCAAAAGTCAACATACCAAGTACCCATCACAAGCCCTATCTCCCACATTACATTAGTTGCCATTTGCCTCTCGTTTTCCTCTCCCCCACTTCACCCTTGCTGTTTTATTCGCCCTCTCTTTTCCGTTTGCCTTTTTTCTCGCTTACCTTATCATCATGGCTAGTACCTTATCCGCTCCGTTGTCCCCTGAGTTTGAAGTCTTTCACTTCAAACAAAGACAAGGAGAAAACTTAAAAGATGCTTGGTTGAGAATAATGGAGTCTTATCATAATTGTACCTTTGAAGTAAATCTGAGAATTTTGCTTCACAATTTTTATGTTGGGTTAAGTATGTCTCATAGACAACTTTTCGATTGCGTTGCTAAAGGCAACTTTATTGAAATTGATCCCCATATTGCGCTTGAAATTATAGAAGTTATAGTGGGAACACTACCTCAGCAAAAGGGGCCTCATCCTAACCAGGAAGAGACACAAGTTTTTGAAAAAATTTGTGAAATTACTAAGATCTTGCAAAATTCTCTTGAACCACTTAAAAACGTTAGTGGGAATATCCACCGCATGAATATGTTGATTACCCTTTGGAATAAGTGTTTGGATTCCTTAGATCTAAAAATTTCGGAATATGAAGGGAAACGTAAAGAACCTCCCGGATTCGAACTTGATCCCGCTAAAAAGATGAAAATCAAAGATGGCAATACCTAGATCTATTCTCGCTTTTATGCCTACCTAGGGGCGTTAAACGATAGCGCTTGGGAGGCAACCCAATTTTATTTTTAGTTTTTTTTGTTTTTTCTTCTGTTTAGGAATAAATAATCCATCTACCTTCTGTTTAGATGTGGTTTTGTGTTTTAATTAGTGTTTGTGCCAAGTTAGACCTATAGGATCTTCTTGGATGATAGTTATTTGATCTTGCTATAATTTCCAGAAACTTTCTATTCACGAAAACAATTGTTAAAAATCACCAGAACGTGATAAAATACTGATTCCAATTTCTGCTGATCAATAAACAAATTCTCTAGGTCTTCCTATTTGGGTATATTTTTTGGAGTTCCAGAAGTTTGCGTTAGTTACAGATTACTACAGACTGTTCTGTTTTTGACAGATTCTGTTTTTCGTGTGTTGTTTGATTATTTTGATGAATCTATGGCTAGTAAAATAGTTTATAATCCATAGAGGAGTTGGAATACAGTAGGTTTAACACCAATATAAATAAAGAATGAGTTCATTACAGTACCTTGAAGTGGTCTTTTGTTTTCTTTCTCTAATGGAACTCACGAGATTTCTATTGAGTTTTCTGTTGTGAAGTTTTCAAGTTTTGGGTGAAATCTTTTGATGGATTATGGAACAAGGAGTGGCAAGAGCATAAGCTTCGGGATTCCCATGGCACCCCCAAGATAACCCAAGGACACCAAAAAGTCAAAGCTTGGGGATGCCCCGGAAGGCATCCCCTCTTTCGTCTACTTCCATCGGTAATTTTACTTGGAGCTATATTTTTATTCACCACATGATATGTGTTTTGCTTGGCGCGTCTTGTATTATTTGTTTCTTTGTTTGTTAGTGTGCCACAATCATCCTTGATGTACACACCTTTTGAGAGAGCCATACATGAATTGGAATTTGATAGAACACTCTATGTGCTTCACTTATATCTTTTTGAGCTTTATAGTTTTGCTCTTGTGCTTCACTTAGATCTTTTAGAGCACGGTGGTGGATTTGTTTTAAAGAAACTATTGATCTCTCATGCTTCACTTAGATTATTTTGAGAGTCTTAATTAGCATGGCAACTTGCTTAATAATAATAATATTCTTGGTATTCAAGATTTGTAAAACTTTCTTTTGAGTGTGTTGAATACTAAGAAAAGTTTGATGCTTGATAATTGTTTTGAGATATGGAGGTGATAATATCAAAGTCGTGCTAGTAGAGTAATTGTGAATTTGAGAAGTGCTTGTGTTGAAGTTTGTATGTCCCGTAGCATGCACGTATGGTAAACGTTATGTAGCAATTTTTAAACATGAGGTGTTATTTCATTGTCCTCCTTATGGGTGGCGGTCGGGGACGAGCGATTGTCTTTTCCTACCAATCTATCCCCCTAGGAGCATGCGTGTAGTACTTTGGTTTTTGATGGCTTGTAGATTTTTGCAATAAGTATATGAGTACTTTATGACTAATGTTGAGTCCATGGATTATACGCACTCTCACCCTTCCATCATTGCTAGCCTCTTCGTTACCGTGCATTGCCCTTTCTCACACTGAGAGTTGGTGCAAACATCGCCGATGCATCCAAACCCCGTGATATGATACACTCTTTCACACATAAACCTCCTTATATCTTCCTCAAAACAGCCACCATACCTACCTATTATGGCATTTCCATAGCCATTCCGAGTTATATTGCCATGCAGCTTTCCACCATACCGTTCATCACGACACATTCATCATTGTCATATTGCTTAGCATGATCATGTAGTTGACATAGTATTTGTGGCAAAGCCACCATTCATAATTCTTTCATACATGTCACTCTTGATTCATTTCATATCCCGGTACACCGCCGGAGGCATTCATATAGAGTCATACTTTGTTCTAGTATCGAGTTGTAATCATTGAGTTGTAAATAAATAAAAGTGTGATGATCATCATTCTAGAGCATTATCCCAAGTGAGGAATAAAAAAAAGAGAAAGGCCATAAAAAAAGAGAAGGCCCAAAAAATGAGAGAAAAAGAGAGAAGGGACAATGTTACTATCCTTTTCCACACTTGTGCTTCGAAGTAGCACCATAATCTTCATGATAGAGAGTCTCTTGTTTTGTCATTTTCATATACTAGTGGGAATCTTTCATTATAGAACTTGGCTTCTATATTCCAACGATGGGCTTCCTCAAATGCCCTAGATCTTCGTGAGCAAGCAAGTTGGATGCACACCCACTTAGCTTCTTCTGTTGAGCTTTCATATATTTATAGCTCTAGTGCATCCGTTGCATGGCAATCCCTACTCCTTGCATTAACATCAATCGATGGGCATCTCCATAGCCTATTGATTAGCCTCGTTGATGTGAGATCTTCTCCTTTTTTGTCTTCTCCACATAACCCCCATCATCATATTCTATTCCACCCATAGTGCTATATCCATGGCTCACACTCATGTATTGTGTGAAGGTTTATGAGTTTGAGATTATTAAAGTATGAACAAATTGCTTGGCTTGTCATCGGGGTTGTGCATGATGAGAGCATTCTTGTGTGACGAAAATGGAGCATGACTAAACTATATGATTTTGTAGGGATGAACTTTCTTTGGCCATGTTATTTTGAGAAGACATAATTGCTTTGTTAGTATGCTTGAAGTATTATTATTTTTATGTCAATATGAACTTTTGTCTTGAATCTTTCGAATCTGAATATTCATACCACAATTAAGAAGATTTACATTGAAGTTATGCCAAGTAGCACTCCGCATTAAAATTCTCTTTTTATCATTTACCTACTCGAGGACGAGCAGGAATTAAGCTTGGGGATGCCTGATACGTCTCCAACGTATCTATAATTTTTGAGTGCTCCATGCTATGTTATCTACTGTTTTGGACTATATTGGGCTTTATTTTCCACTTTTATATTATTTTTGGGACTAATCTATTAACTGGAGGCCCAGCCTAGAATTGCTGTTTTTGCCTATTTCAGTGTTTCGAAGAAACAGAATATCAAACGGAGTCCAAACGGAATGAAACCTTCGGGAACGTGATTTTCTCACCAAACATGATCCAGGAGACTTGGACCCTACTCCAAGGAACAAAAGAGGCGGTCATGAGGGTGGGGGGCGCCCCCCCTAGGGCGCGCCCCCTGCCATGTGGGCCCCTCGAAGCTCCACCGACGTACTCCTTCCTCCTATATATACCTACGTACCCCCAAACGATTAGATACAGAGCCAAAAACCTAATTCCACCGCCGCAACTTTCTGTATCCACGAGATCCCATCTTGGGGCCTGTTCCAGAGCTCCGCCGGAGAGGGCCGTCATCACGGAGGGCTTCTACATCATCATAGCCTCCCTGATGAAGTGTGACTAGTTTTCCTCAGACCTTCGAGTCCATAGTTAGTAGCTAGATGGCTTCTTCTCTCTTTTTGGATCTGAATACAATGTTCTCCCCCTCTGTCGTGGAGATCTATTCGATGTAATCTTCTTTTTGTGGTGTGTTTGTTGAGACCGATGAATTGTGGGTTTATGATCAAGTCTATCTATGAATAATATTTGAATCTTCTTTGAATTCTTTTATGTATGATTGGTTATATTTGCAAGTCTCTTAGAATTATCAGCTTGTTTTGGCCTACTAGATTGGTTTTTCTTGCCATGGGAGTAGTGCTTAGCTTTGGGTTCAATCTTGTGGTGTCCTTTCCCAATGACAGAAGGGGAAGCAAGGCACGTATTGTATTGTTTCCATCGAGGATAACAAGATGGGGTTTTTATCATATTGAATGAAACTATCCCTCTACATCATGTCATCTTGCTTAAAGCGTTACTCTGCTTTTAACTTAATACTCTAGATGCATGCTGGATAGCGGTCGATGAGTGGAGTAATACTAGTAGATGCAGGCAGGAGTCAGTCTACTTGTCTCGGACGTGATGCCTATATACATGATCATACCTACATATTCTCATAACTATGCTCAATTCTGTCAATTGCTCAACAGTAATTTGTTCACCCACCGTAGAATACTTATGCTCTTGAGAGAAGCCACTAGTAAAACCTATGGCCCCCGGGTCTATTCTCATCATATCAATCCCCATCACTTTATTATTGCTTTGCTTTATTACTTTGCCTTTTACTTTTCACTTTGCATCTCTATACCAAAAATACCAAAAATATTATCTATCAGAT
This sequence comes from Triticum urartu, assembly GCF_056163025.1. NCBI lineage: Eukaryota > Viridiplantae > Streptophyta > Magnoliopsida > Poales > Poaceae > Triticum > Triticum urartu. The sequence goes on along the minus strand of NC_141873.1, from coordinate 521,137,706 downwards.
CTCACTCCCGTAAGTGACCATGAAGGGATGGACAACCCCTAATCGCGTTGGTTGCGTTGAGCTATTGTTTTGTGTAGGTACAAGGGACTTGCGTGTAGCCTCCTACTGGATTGATACGTTGGTTCTCAAAGAATACATGCAAGAGGAACACCCTTATCATTTGAGCGAAGTGTAGGCGGAAAATTGAATATGGAGTGAGGATAAAGAGACCCATCTATCTACAAATTCTATTTGTTCAATAGACCGAGAAAATCCGGGGGTCAGAATTCTTTCCAATTCGAAAGTCCCAAATGATCCAAGGGAGCGGAAAGAGAGGGATTCGAACCCTCGGTACAAAAAAATTGTACAACGGATTAGCAATCCGCCGCTTTAGTCCACTCAGCCATCTCTCCACAAGGGAAATACTTAAGCTACTTTGCTGCATCATCCTCTCCTCTTCGGGGAAATCCAACGCAGTGCACAAGAGGTAGCAAGAAGAATGTATAGACTTGATCGTAAACCCACAATTCATCAGTCTCAACAAACACACCGCAAAAATAAGATTACATCGAATAGATCTCCACAAGAGAGGGGGAGAACATTGTATTGAGATCCAAAAAGAGAGAAGAAGCCATCTAGCTACTAAATATGGACCCGAAGGTCTGAGGTAAACTACTCACACTTCATCGGAGAGGCTATGATGATGTAGAAGCCCTCCGTGATGATGGGCCTCTCCGGCGGAGCTCCGGAACAGGCCCCAAGATGGGATCTCGTGGATACAGAAAGTTGTGGCGGTGGAATTAGATTTTTGGCTCTGTATCTGATCGTTTGGGGGTACGTAGGTATATATAGTAGGAAGGAGTACGTTGGTGGAGCTTCGAGGGGCCCACGAGGCAGGGGGCGCGCCCTAGGGGGCGCCCCCCACCCTCGTGACCCCCTATTTTGTTCCTTGGAGTAGGTTCCAAGTCTCCTGGATCACGTTTGGTGAGAAAATCACGTTCCCGAAGGTTTCATTCCGTTTGGACTCCGTTTGATATTCTGTTTCTTCGAAACACTGAAATAGGCAAAAAAACAGCAATTCTGGGCTGGGCCTCCGGTTAATAGGTTAGTCCCAAAAATAATATAAAAGTGGAAAATAAAGCCCAATATAGTCCAAAACATTAGATAAAATAGCATGGAGCAATCAAAAATTATAGATACGTTGGAGATGTATCAGGCATCCCAAGCTTAATTCCTGCTCGTCCTCGAGTAGGTAAATGATAAAAAGAGAATTTCTGATGCGGAGTGCTACTTTGCATAATTTCAATGTAAATCTTCTTAATTGTGGTATGAATATTCAGATTCGAAAGATTCAAGACAAAAGTTCATATTGACATAAAAACAATAATACTTCAAGCATACTAACAAAGCAATTATGTCTTCTCAAAATAACATGGCCAAAGAAAGTTCATCCCTACAAAATCATATAGTTTAGTCATGCTCCATTTTCATCACACAAGAATGCTCTCATCATGCACAACCCCGATGACAAGCCAAGCAATTTTTTCATACTTTAATAATCTCAAACTCATAAACCTTCACGCAATACATGAGCGTGAGCCATTGATATAGCACTATGGGTGGAATAGAATATGATGATGGGGGTTACATGGAGAAGACAAAAAAGGAGAAGATCTCACATCAACGAGGCTAATCAATAGGCTATGGAGATGCCCATCGATTGATGTTAATGCAAGGAGTAGGGATTGCCATGCAATGGATGCACTAGAGCTATAATTGTATGAAAGCTCAACAGAAGAAACTAAGTGGGTGTGCATCCAACTTGCTTGGTCACGAAGACCTAGGGCATTTGAGGAAGCCCATCGTTGGAATATACAAGCCAAGTTCTATAATGAAAGATTCCCACTAGTATATCAAAATGACAAAACAAAGGACTCTTTATCATGAAGATTATGGTGCTACTTTGAAGCACAAGTGTGGAAAAGGATAGTGACATTGTCCCTTCTCTCCTTTTCTCTCATTTTTGGTTTGGGCCTTCTCTTTTTTTGGCCTTTCTCTTTTTTTATTCCTCACTTGGGACAATGCTCTAGAATGATGATCATCATGTTGGGGAATGTAGTAATTTCAAAAAAAATTCCTATGCACACGCAAGATCATAGTGATGCATAGCAACGAGAGGGGAGAGTGTTGTCCACGTACCCTCGTAGACCGAAAGTGGAAGCATTATCACAACACGGTTGATGTAGTCGTACGTCTTCATGATCCGACCGATCAAGTACCGAACGTACGACACCTCCGAGTTCAGCACACGTTCAGCCCGTTGACGTCCCTCGAACTCCGATCCAGCCGAGTGTTGAGGGAGAGTTTCGTCAGCACGACGGCGTGGTGATGATGTTGATGTTCTACCGACGCAGGGCTTCGCCTAAGCACCGCTACAGTATTATCGAGGTGGACTATGGTGGAGGGGGGTACCGCACACGGCTAAAAGATCAATGATCAATTGTTGTCTCTAGGGTGCCCCCCTGCCCCCGTATATAAAGGAGCAAGGGGGTGCGGCCGGCCATAGGAGGAGGCGCGCCGGAGGAGTCCTACTCCCACCGGGAGTAGGACTCCCCTCCTTTTTCCTAATTGGATTAGGACTTGGGGGAAGGAGGAGAGAGGGGAAAGGAAAGGGGGGCGCCGCCCCCCCCCCCTCCTTGTCCAATTCGGACTTGGGGGGAGGGGCGCATGGCTGCCCCTTGGCCCGCTTCTCCTCTTCCTCCACTTGGGCCCATAAGGCCCAATAGCCTCCGGGGGGGTCTGGTAACCCCTCCGGTACTCCGGAAAAATCACTATTTCACCCGGAACACTTCCGATATCCAAACATAGGCTTCCAATACATCAATCTTCATGTCTCGACCATTTCGAGACTCCTCGTCATGTCCGTGATAACATCTGGGACTCCGAACAACCTTCGGTACATCAAAACACATAAACTCATAATAAACTTGTCATCGTAATATTAAGCGTGCGGACCCTACGGGTTCGAGAACTATGTAGACATGACCGAGACACGTCTCCGGTCAATAACCAATAGCGGAACCTGATGCTTATATTGGCTCCTACATATTCTACGAAGATCTTTATCGGTCAAACTTCATAACAACATATGTTGTTCCCTTTGTCATCGGTATGTTACTTGCCCGAGATTCGATCGTTGGTATCTCAATACCTAGTTCAATCCCGTTACCGGCAAGTCTCTTTACTTGTTCCGTAATACATCATCTCGCAACTAACTCATTAGTTTCAATGCTTGCAAGGCTTAAGTGATGTGCATTACCGAGAGGGCCCAGAGATACCTCTCCGACAATCGGAGTGACAAATCCTAATCTTGAAATACGCCAACCCAACAAGTACCTTTGGAGACACTTGTAGAGCACCTTTATAATCACCTAGTTACATTGTGACGTTTGGTAGCACACAAAGTGTTCCTCCAGTAAACGGGAGTTGCATAATCTCATAGTCATAGGAACATGTATAAGTCATGAAGAAAGCAATAGCAACATACTAAACGATCATGTGCTAAGCTAACGGAATGGGTCATGTCAATCACATCATTCTCCTAATGATGTGATCCTGTTAATCAAATGACAACCCATGTCAATGGCTAGGAAACATAACTATCTTTGATCAACGAGCTAGTCAAGTAGAGGCATACTAGTGACACTCTGTTTGTTTATGTATTCACACATGTATTATGTTTCCGGTTAATACAATTCTAGCATGAATAGTAAACATTTATCATGATATAAGGAAATAAATAATAACTTTATTATTGCCTCTAGGGCATATTTCCTTCACATCACACTTTTATTTATTTACAACTCAATGATTACAACTCGATACTGGAACAAAGTATGACTCTATATGAATGCCTCCGGCGGTGTACCGGGATATGCAATGAATCAAGAGTGACATGTATGAAAGAATTATGAACGGTGGATTTGCCATAAATACTATGTCAACTACATGATCATGCTAAGCAATATGACAATGATGAATTTGTCATGATGAACGGTTTGGTGGAAAGTTGCATGGCAATATATCTCAGAATGGCTATGGAAATGCCATAATAGGTAGGTATGGTGGCTGTTTTAAGGAAGATATAAGGAGGTTTATGTGTGAAAGAGTGTATCATATCACGGGGTTTGGATGCACCGGCGAAGTTTGCACCAACTCTCAATGTGAGAAAGGGCAATGCATGGTACCGAAGAGGCTAGCAATGATGGAAGGGTGAGAGTGCGTATAATCCATGGACTCAACATTAGTCATAAAGAAATCATATACTTATTGCAAAAATCTACAAGCCATCAAAAACCAAAGTACTACGTGCATGCTCCTAGGGAGATAGTTTGGTAGGAAAAGACCATCGCTCGTCCCCGACCGCCACTCATAAGGAGGACAATCAAATAACACCTCATGTTTCAAATTTGTTACATAACGTTTACCATACGTGTATGCTACGGGACTTACAAACATCAACACAAGCACTTCTTAAATTCACAATTAATCTACTAGCACGACTTTGATATTATCACCTCCATATCTCAAAACAATTATCAAGCATCAAACTTTTCTTAGTATTCAACGCACTCAAAAGAAAGTTTTACAAATCTTGAATACCAAGCATATTATTATTATTAAGCAAGTTACCATGCTAATTAAGACTCTAAAAATAATCTAAGTGAAGCATTGGAGATCAAAAAATCCACCACCGTGCTCTAAAAGATCTAAGTGAAGCACAGGAGCGAAACTATAAAGCTCAAAAAGATATAAGTGATGCACATAGAGCAAAACTATAAAACTCAAAAGATATAAGTGAAGCACATAGAGTGTTCTATCAAATTCAAATTCATGTATGGCTATCTCAAAAAGTGTGTACAGACAGGATGATTGTGGCACACTAACAAACAAAGACACAAATAATACAAGACGCTCCAAGGAAAACACATATCATGTGGTGAATAAAAATATAGCTCCAAGTAAAATTACCGATGGAAGTAGACGAAAGAGGGGATGCCTTCCGGGGCATCCCCAAGCTTTGACTTTTTGGTGTCCTTGGATTAACTTGGGGGTGCCATGGGCATTCCCAAGCTTAGGCTCTTGCCACTCCTTGTTCAATAATCCATCAAAAGATTTCACCCAAAACATGAATACTTCACAACACAAAACTCAATAGAAATCTCGTGAGCTCCGTTAGAGAAAGAAAACAAAACACCACCTCAAGGTACTGTAATGAACTCATTCTTTATTTATATTGGTGTTTAACCTACTGTGTTCGAACTTCTCTATGGATTATAAACTATTTTACTAGCCAGAGATTCATCAAAATAAGCAAACAACACACGAAAAACATAATCTGTCAAAAACAGAACAGTCTGTAGTAATCTGTAACTAACGCTAACTTCTGGAACTCCAACAAATCTACCAAAATAGGACGACCTAGAAAATTTGTTTATTGATCAGCAGCAATTTGAATCAGTATTTTATCACGTTCTGGTGATTTTTAACAATTGTTTTCGTGAATAGAAAGTTTCTAGAACTTACAGCAAGATCAAATAACTATCATCGAAGAAGATCCTATAGGTCTAACTTGGCACAAACACTAATTAAAACACAAAACCACATCTAAACAGAAGTTAGATGGATTATTTATTCCTAAACAGAATAAAAAACAAAAAAATAAAAATAAAATTGGGTTGCTTCCCAACAAGCGCTATCGTTTAACGCCCCTAACTAGGCATAAAAGCAAGGATACAGCTAAGTTGTGCCGTAGTAATAAGATAGATCGGTGAAACTCATTTCATATTCTCTATGTTTGGCAGCAAGTTTTCTTTGAGGCAAGCGAAAGTAATCAAAAGGGCTAAATTTAATAGGACAGAAGTCCCCAAGATCAATTTTAGGAGGTATAGGTTCCTCTTTTGACCCTTCGTATGACTACAAAAAATACACTTCTGTGATGATACGTGTTTGTCACAGTAGTTCGCTTTTTTTGTCATGCATGTACATCCATGACAAATTTATGACATAATCAAGGTAGCCATACCTGTGCTGTCGTAGAAATGTTCCATGACATTACCAAAATTATCATCACGGAAGTGTCCACTTCCATGACGATAAATCGCGCGTCACAGAAGTGCTTTCGTCAAGGGTGACCGACATGTGGCTTCCACCATAACCGAACACCGTTAAGCTATCGGGTCGGGTTTTGGATCCGATAACCCGTTAACAGCCCCGACCAATGGGGATTTTCCACATGTAAAATCATCATTGGCTGGAGGAGACACGTGTCAACTCATCCAATGGGCGAGACGCGCCTATGATATGTTGACACGTGGACCAGCCCATCAAGTTTAAATGGGCCGGCCCAACTGAAGTCCCACAAGATTTTGCGGACCATAATGGGCCAGCCCAGCTAAAGTCCCACGAGATTTTGCGGACCATAATGGGATGGCCCAGCTAAAGGCCCACAAGATTTTGCGGGCCATAATGGGCCGGCCCAGGTAAATGCCCACAAGATTTTTTTTGTGCCATAATGGGCCTGCCCAGGTAAAGCCCACAAGATTCTTGTGGTTCATAATGGGCCGGCCCAGCTAAAGACCCACGAGATTTCACCGACATTAATGGGTTAGCCCAGCTATAGGCCCACAAGATTTTGTGGACCCTAGTGGGCCAGCCTATTAACTGCCTGCCATGTTTTCCGCCAAATGCCGACCCATATTTGATCCGGTCCATTAATGGCCTGCCACGCTCCGGGCCTAATAGTGGCCCATATGAGATCCGGCCCGTTAAAGGCCTAACACGTTCTGGGCCAAATTACGGCCCAGATCAGGTCCGCCCTTTAAGAGGCTTTGGGCTCAATTATGGCCAATATCAAATTCGGCCCGTCAACTGGACACTATGCTTTTGGGCCCACTTGCTAAAGGCCCACTTAGTAATTCGGCCTGATATTAGTTTTGTCCTGTTAAGGGCCCGTTTAACATTTCGGCCCTATATTAATTTCAGCCTGTTAAAAGCCCGTCATATAGTTGGGCCTAACTACGGCCCGGTTTGCATCCGGTTTGCATCCGGCCTGCTCACAGCCGATATCTGATTGGGCCAAACAAGGACCGAGACAATTTTTCAGCTTGTTAAAAGCCCGTGATTTGAATCGCACAATCATGGGCCAGGGTTCATTTTGGGCTACTGCCGCCCCGTGAGCTGATCCGCACGTTTTCAGGCCCAACCTACATCATGATTGCACGACGGCCTGATTATGTACCGTAATTTTACGGTTTGGCCGGTTTACTGCGAAAACATGATGTATATATATATATAGTAAAATAACTTCAGCATCGTGAATAACAAAAAACCTAGACTATACAATAAAGAAATTACGGCATATTACATCCACTTGGCATCAAAGTTTGCCTCTATGATAATAAAGCACAAGCAGACAACAGATTACATACACTGGGCATCAAAGATCGCCATCAGTGCAAATAAACACGCCGACAAAATAATATACAAAACCGACAACACTTCAATAGAGTTCATGAAAGGTTAGCCCTGCGGGGGAGCTGCAGCGCAAGTAGCTGAGCAAGATGATGAGACTGCGCTGGTTCAACAATTATATCTTCCTCACTCTGAAAGATAAACAAGCAGACAGATGACAGGTTTTGCACATAAAAGTATCAGTGCTGACAATTCATCACATTTCTTACTGACGAATAAAGTGACACAGTTTAAATTTGCATTAACACAATATGGTATTGTTCAGGTCAAGACATGGCAGGAAATGACATTGTGAAGGAGTTGGCAGCTTCACGACACCACTAGATTACAGATCAAGAACTCATAAGTATCAATGGTTAGTATGCTGTCAATTTATACCATTTCAGATTGGCAAATAAAGAGACGGTTTAAATAATAGTAGAATGATATGACATTGTTCATAGTTAAGACATTGTAGAATATGACATTGTGCTGTAGTGGGTAGGTTCACCACACCACTGGATTACAAATGAAGGAGAGAAGCTTACATGCAGTGCAAAAGAAGATCACTTGCTCTGTATAGTTTAATTTACATGGTATGAAGAAGGAACTTGGTTGTACAACTGAAAACTTAAATTGACAAAGGACAAACTTTTTTTATGAACTACATATAATAAACTTTAAACAAGCAATTTGATGCAAACACCAAAAATAAACAGCTGTTGCAGTAATGCCTAACCAAATATATACAACAAAGTTTGAAGGCTTGAGATGGACAAACTTACATTATTGGTGAAGACAGGCTCTATAAAGGCCTTGTCCATGTTGATTGGGGGGCAATTCAAGAAGTTTACCACAGAATCTTCTTCAAAAGCATTGCCTTTATTCTACATTTTGTTAAGAGTAAATATAGATGTGATAATATACGAAAAAATGGAGAATATTTAAGATAAGATGAAGAGTGATGCTACATAACCAAGTAGCTATAAATGTAAGTGCAGCGATACAGGCAAAAGGTACAGCCAAGAGCGACGCACAGCTAAACTTCTTCAGTACAAACCTTATGGTAAGAGTAAATATAGATCTGATGTGTAGAAAATGGAGGGCAAAGGAAAATAAGCTACAGAGTGATGGTACATTAACACCTACCTGTCATTATAAGTACACTGATAAAGGACAGCATGTACTTACAAGAACAATGCAGAGCTAAAAAAACATTGGCATTGGATATATTCTACACTAATGTAACCATTCATACAGATCACATAATTTGGAGCGAACAATTGATAAAAACATTGGCATTGGATATATTCTACACTAATGTAAGCATTTGAGTGGAAAAATATGGTATGATGACAGATGGAATATGTATTGATAATGGATGGGCATGGTATCTCGACATATATGATGAGTACACTAAGAAGATGGCGATGCAACAAAGTAGAATAAATGCAAGTCAACATATGCAAGATACACGCAATCAATAAAACCTTGCCAAATTAGAACAGGCACCTTGATGGGTGAACAGGACAGGCCATCTGCCTTTGACTCCTCGATGTTAGAATAGTCATTAGGATGATATTCTGAACAAGAATCAACAGGTGGGGAGCGTACGAGTTTCATTGCTTCCAGAATGGCACTCAATGCCTTGGTGCCAATTTTGTAAGTCATTGCAGTGTTCCACAATATTCTTCTGATGCGCGCATTCTTATATTCACTGTAATTGCATATGATATCTGAGAACCATGAAAACATAAATAGTTGTGAGATTATCTTTGTAATGCAGATTATATTCTAATATAGGGGCGCCCCTGTAAACACTTGTGTGCTATCACTAGATTCTGATGAGAGAGCTCATGTGTGCTGTAATATGGTGAGTGCATTTATATAATCTGGCACAAGCACACAAAAAATAGGCTCCAGAAGTAAGGATAGCTGGTAGATGATAGGTTCATAATATACTATATAGAGAGTTTATTGCCAAACCATGATAACAAGAGCACACAGCAACTAGGCAGATCATAGTGTACATAACAGGGGTACACCATAACCAGGATATATAAATCGGGAAAGTGGAACTGGATGGACATTACGGTGTTATATTGCCGCTAGTAATTGAAAGCCTATCAATCACGTACAGGCCAACTCTATCAGCTGTTGACTGCAGATGTCCCTGCTCCCCTTCCTGACAAGGAATATACTGTGCTTCCCATACAGAACACCGCACGGGCCGCCGGCCGGACCACCGGCCCCACCGCCTGTGTTCCTCCGCCACCCCCACCCCCACCCCGCCCCCACCCACGTCGAGTTTTCTTCATTCGACGAGGCCCCACCACCGCCCCCCAAAACCACCGTCCCCACCCGAGCCCCTTCGATCGCACCGGCGAACTCCGGCGAGCTCTGAAAAATCGACTGACCCAATTTTGAAATTTAGTCTACTGTGATTTAACTAGTGTGGAATATAAAAGGGGAAAACCATGAGAATTGCGAGTATGGTGTTGAGCGTGCCATGGCGGATCTGAAGGTGCAAACCGGACAAAGGCAACTTCGCAACCAAGACAAGAAATTAGAGTAAAGTAGTGGCGATCTATTTTCTTGCTGCGATAAATAAGTTGAGCAGATACGAAAGAGTACTGCCTCTGGTGCGGCGCCGTGTACGCATCTGCTGAGAATTTGACGTTGCTGCGGTAGTGATGGCTGTCGGCGGCGTGGAAGCAGATCTAGGAGGGTAGACGGTGGACGAGACGGTCGTAGGAGCGGTGCCGGCAAGGTGGACGACGGTGGGGATGAAGCGAGAGGACGGGATGCAAGGATCCCGGTCCGAAGCCGTGGGTGAGAGAGGTCAATCTCTTGTAATGGACGGCGGCGGCGTGGTATCAGCTCCAACATGGTGGAGGAGGACGGCGGTGGATGGGGTGGCGGACGACGGCGGCGGACGGAGGAGGGTGGGGTGGAGAGGGTGTTTTGGCGCCCACGGAGCACGAATGGGGAAAAGGAAGGTAGAGAGGAAGGGGGAACCATGTATTCAGGGCGCGCTTGTCTCAAATGCGAGGAAATTTACAAACTTAGCCCCCGTTTCAAATTTCTACTACATCACAGCAACACTAGTCGGTTGGGGATAGGACGGTAATCTCGCATACACCGAATATTTGCCGACGAGAGTTTGTTTTTGGCGCCCACCGTGTATGAATATGAATCGGGGAGGGAGTCGATTTCGGCCGAGGACACACTATGTTTTGGCGCCCACCGTGTATGAATCCGGGAGAGAGGTGGTTACGTCATGTTTGGGTGAAATTAAAAACCTACCCCTATCGAAACCTATAGAAATCCAACATATAGGCTTTGCGTGGCAGGGATAGGCAGTAGTGATTTCCATCTCGCAGATTTTGGTTTCGGGCGGTTACTGCGACTTTCCCTACTTCGTTCAAATTTTGCAGAGTGCACGTTTACCGTGCCAACTCAATTCGAATCCCGTTTGTATTCTATTTTTATTTTGGGCGGGATCCATTTTCAATTGGAATTACATTCTATATACATCATTTTTTATATATACTTTCAAAAACAAAGAATTCTGCTCCTTTATATGTATCATATGATTTACAAATACAACGATCTCGAAATATTAAGGTTGAATTCGAAAATATTTAACCAAATTATGTTCTACATATTAAATAACATAGATGTGCGTGAATTCATATGAGTATGCATGTTTGATAGATCAATTTTGGTTCAAGTATGGATTACATGTATCATCATCTCGAATTCAAATATTTGAATCCCTTTTTTGCTCACTCCTTTCACGCCCATCTCTCTCGCATGCATGCCCCTTCAGGTAGCTATCACTCTCTTTTCTCCAGCTCACCCGCATGCTCACTTCATGTTGCTCCTATCCTCGCAAACATGGTCTCTCGAGGTCTCCCATGAGAAGTGTCACACTCTCCCTATCATTATACATTACACGGTTTTCATTATCTCTCACGTCTCTACTGTTCTCTGGTATCACTCGGTACCTAAGCTTTCTTTTTCACCGCCAAACACACAGTCTCCACTCGTCTTTCACTTTGTCTTTCTCTCTATGGGATTCTCTCTCACACCCTATATGTCTCTACATATGACTCATACCACTAAAATTACTCTCTCTATCTCTCCTGTAGACACAACATTTGTTGTGGTCTCCTTTTCATCTCCATCCCAGACTGACATTATTCATTTGTTTACCGATTAGACAACCCCGACTACCATCTCCTCTCTCACACACACACACACTAAAAGAAATATGTCAACTTGTGACCACCACTATTGGTCACTGAAAGGTCACAAATTTCCATTTGCGACCTTTTTGTGACAAAAAACAAAAGGTCAAAAGCTGGCGGTCATAAATTGACTATAGCGACCTTTCTTCTGGAATGGTCGAAGACGTTTACGACCAAAATATGTCTACTGTGGCATTTTGGTCACTAGCAACCTCCCCATGCCACGTAGGCATCCAGCGTGGCAATCTGACATGGCACAAGATTCAGCCTGGTCCAATTGGGTGTTTTACATGGGCCGAGCCCATTAATTCAGCCTATTTGTGTTTTTTTCTTTCAATTTTTGGTTGGGTTCATGGGCCAAACCCAATATTGCATCCTTTTTATTGTTGGGCCGTGGCCTTTTTAATCCATCGATTTTCTAGTTTCAGCCATATATATTGGAGCTGGGCCCACTAGTCAGACAAGCCCCACATTAGTCCCACACATCAGATATTTCAACATTGCTCAGATATTTCAACATTGTTCAGATTACTTTGGTAAGTGGATCCCACTAATCAGGTTTCCATTTCACACATTTTTAAATCACTATTTCAAACAAAACAGAAGAAACGTAATTTATCAAATAACCCTAAATTTTTTACAATGTTACAATCTCTACAGCCTATTACAGTCAAACAGAACAAACAAATCTCTAGCATCACGGCTTTGCACTTGGCTTCATGGCATTGCACTTCAAATTTGTCCTGGCGCTCCTGTAAAAGAGTGAACACAAAGACTAACAGCATTAGTGTACTGCTACTGAGGTCAGAACCAAACAAATGCAATGGCAACAGAATGCAAAGACTACCCACTAGTATGTTCCAACTTCACCTTTCCCGTCCTGAATTTCAATACTAGAAAGGGCAAATAAAACAACATACTTACATAGTGAAATGTGTGCTTTTACAAATCTTATAGAATAATTTGTATAAATTATGCATTTAATATAGGCTTCATGAAGATGGGTAGAAAAAGAAGGTACTTCAACCACTTTGCACAACAAGATCACAAGCAAGTCTAAGTAAACACAAGTTTAATTTGCTGCATAATCATTGACAAGTCACACAAAATTTCAGTAAACTGTAGATGCTCAAAATTTCAGTAAACTTTGCATAAATATTACTGTTGCTGGTCAGTAATTGTTTCTCAAAAGTGAAAAAGAAATAGAATTTCATGGCAAACTGCTTGTAGTTTACACTATGCAAAAAATGGCATTCAACATCCAATTCAAATTCAATGAAGTTTTACTGAATGTCCAGTTTCACCATAGACCAGTTTATACAACCCCAAGGTCAGAAGTTTACCTTAAATACAACCCCAAGTGAACCAGTTCCAACAGTGACCTACTAGCATAAGAGTTGACAATAAGATTTCTCATTTTGAAATATGCAAGAAACTAAGTTCAGTTTGCAAGGAAGCAAATTCAGTTCAGTTTGCTTGCTTGCAACCAAACTGTACAATTTTGCAAGCAAACATACTGTACTAGTACTGAAACAGGAACAAATCGAGCATCAGATCCCACACAGATCGGGAATACAGCAATACGGTATCAAAAATAAACTACTAGAATACATAGAAATTCCATGCAGATGAGTAATTCCATAATACAGTTTCTTTTTTTGAAGAGTTGCATATCACAATAAAAACAGATACAATGTTTAATTGCCCTAGGCAAGAACAGTATAATAAAGAACATAGAACATACAAGGCATGGATCTATCTAGCAAACCGTTTTAAGAACAAATCACATCAAGAAATGGACAGTAAAGGCAATCATTTTAGAAGGCTTGGACTGCATACACAAGTTGATCATGGAACTTACAGAATTTAGCTTATGCAGGGAAAACATAAATAACAGAGTTTAGCTTATACACAAGTCAATGCTGCTTCACTTAAACTGAGAAGCAAAAACTAGAGTACAAAATAGTAACCAAAATAGTTACATATATGGTATATCCCTAAGTATTGTTATATGTTAAAAAACTATCAAACAGGACCTGTTAGGCTATTCCATTGTTTTCCAATTGGTTTCAACAAAGTGTTGTGATGTATGTGTCTTAATATAACTCCTAAGAAATGTTCACAACCTGAATTAACTACACTTTTTCTCATTGAAGTGAACACAGTAGCAGTTTAATCAACAACCCCATACTTTACTATAGATTGCTTCTTCTGAATGCATAGCTTAAAGGCGGGGCGGGGCTGAGAATCATCATAACAGGATATGTATAAATATATGTAGAGAGAGAGAGATCACCTTAACATAGATGGTGGGCATCCTCGCCGGATCGGAGCAGCTTGTCCCTGGCCCTCCCCACGGGATGGTACCAAACTACACACACACCAAGCAAGAGAGCACGCATCAGATCATATGAGAAAATGAACAAAAAATAGAGAGGAGGAGGAGAGGGGTCACCTTGGCAACAGATGAACAAACTTTGGTCCTTTGGCTCTGTCCTTGCCGGATTGAAGCATCTTGTCCTTTGGCCCTGTCCACACACCAAGCAAACTGCAGAAAAAACACGCAATGGAAAACTGAAGATCACAGTGTATGGAAAAATGAAGATCATAGTGATGATAACATAAAAACAAAGGATCTTTGGCCCATCAAGTTTTAAGACAAAAAAAAGAGCAAAACCAACAATGCTACAAATCAGAGATTACAGGAACAACAACAGAAGGTTGTTTAACAAGTTTGAACGGCCACTATATATAGCACAATGTATGTAATGTAAAATTTTTGGATGAACAAGCTTTAATGGCTACAGTATTTCTTTGATTGCAAATATTTTTTTGTTGTTCTTGGTAATGGCTACAGTATTTCTGGATGAACATAACAGGTTCAGTTGGTAGGATAAAAATAGCAGAGTGTAACAATACCATGACAGTGCATGACTAGAAATACCATGACAGAGGTAATTATGGGGGAAACCCAGAACAGAAATGTGTATGGCTAGAAATAAAGCAGCAAGTGTTGAAGGTACTAGCAAGGAAGCGTTAGTGGTGGTACCTCTTCTTGCAGCATGATGAAGAATGGTGTCGCCGTAGTCCTCTTCCTGGGTGAGATCGGCGCCATGGTCGAGGAGGTACCTGAGGGCGGGCAGGTTGTTGCCGTCCACGGCGTGCTCCAGTGGCGTCTTCTTGCCTGTCACATCCCATCCCAGGCAGCAGCACGCACACACACGATCCATTAGGCACATACTACTAGTACAGTTGATTGACCAAGTAATGTAATGCTGCGTCGCGTCGATCGATCTTGGGGATGCGAAGAAGGAAGTGGATTTAGTACTTACTTGGGGAGGAATCCCACATGTTGACGTCCATCCTGACAGTCTCGACGAGGTAGCGGCAGGCGGCGAGCCACGCTCGAGTGTTTGCGGTGGAGGCGGTGCTGTTGGAGGAGGAGGCTTCCTCTGCCGATGCGTGGCCACCGCAGCCACGCTCGAGTGGATCTGGATCCTCCCTCGCCAGTCGCCAGGGAGAGGAGGAGAGGTTAGGGGCCGCCGGCGATGGGGTCGAGGGCGGAGGCCGCCGGGGATGGGAGACCACGGACGTCGTCGGTGGGGCTGGCTGGGGGGAGGAGGTCGGCAGTGTTTGGTGGATTGGGGAATCGGGGCCGACGGGAGTAAGACAGAAGAGGTGCGGGTAGCCCGCCACTCGCGCCAACACTGGTGCCCGCCGCCACCGGTCGCCCGCCACTTGGACGAGCCCCGCGGGTCGAGGCCCGCGTCGTCGAGGAGCAACGCGAGGGGCGCGGCCCCGCAGGCGGAGAGGGAGCAAGGGCGCGAGCGGGCGGAGGGATTCGAAGGTGGCTGCGGCAGGGGACGGCCGTGACGTCGTGGCTGCGGCAGGGGACGGGGCGGCGACGGAGGACGGGGCGCTTGGGTTGGATCTGGATCGAGGAGAAGGGGAAAGAGAGAGGCGGCGGAGAGGGGAAGAGAGAGGCAGGCGCGGGCTGCTAGGGTTTGGATTGGGCTGCTGAGAGGTGGACGGTCAGATCATCTAGAACAGACGGTTCAGATCGGCTAAGGGGGGTGATCCGTGGGATGAGCCCTGATTGGCTCAGAAAATTTATGGTTTAAAATAGTTTCTAAGTACTAAAACTATGGGTATTTAATGAAGCAACTATCAAAATATTTTGCAGAACGGCACAACTAAAATTTTCTCTCAAGTTAGTCCACATTTTTTGGATGATCACCAATTTGCATGCGTTTTTATCTTTCTATCTATTTTTAATCATTTTCCGAGTGCCCAAAATGAGTTTTTGTAAAGGACCTACCAAATAATTGTTTCAAAATTGGACCAAATCAATTTTATAAAATACTAGACCATATTTAATGCACAATTGACAAAATGGTTGGGTGTAAAAAGTTTTGATCCACCTCTCGCGAAAGAGACAAATTTCCGCCGATTCAGCTGGAAGCGGGTCAAATTTGAACTGCAGCTGCCTCATAGTTTGCTATTTAGTTTTTCCAAAAATCATTTCTAGGTACATAAGTATCTATTTAATCAGAGAAACACCAAAAAATTCCAAGATTCAACCACTAGCTAGGAACGGTCATTCCCGCCGTTTTGACCGCATTTTGAAACGGGCATAAAAAATTCAAAAAAAATCAAAAAATTGGGAAACCTTCGCATTGTGTCATCATATGTGGCCAAGTTCCTAGGAAAAATAACAACTTGTAATACGACAATTATTTTAAAAAAGTGTTCTCACAAACGAGCTATCATGTGTGGAGATCAATGGCTTTCAAGCCAAATGATCAATCTTATGGCCACATTCATGGCATAGTTTGTTCAAATGATCTCATATTGTGCACAAGGGTGCATATTGGAATGGCAAACAATGTTGCCTAAGGAAGTTTTCATTTTCGTTGGACGAAAAAACCATTTTCCATTTTTCGAGTGCCCGAAAGGAGGTTTTTTGTGAAGGAACTACCAAATAATTGTTGCAAAATTGGACCAAATCAATTTTATAAAATACTAGGCCATATTTAATGCACAATTGACAAAATGGTTGGGTGTAAAAAGTTTTGATCCACCTCTCGTGAAAAAGACAAATTTCCGCCGATTCAGTTGGAAGCGGGTCAAATTTGAACTGCAGCTGCCTCATAGTTTGCTATTTAGTTTTTCCAAAAATCATTTCTAGGTACATAAGTATCTTTTTAATCAGAGAAACACCAACAAAATTCCAAGATTCAACCACTAGCTAGGAACGGTCATTCCCGCCGTTTTGACCGCATTTTGAAACGGGCATAAAAAATTCAAAAAATCAAAAAATTGGGAAACCTTCGCATTGTGTCATCATATGTGGCCAAGTTACTAGGAAAAATAACAAACTTGTAATATGGCAATTATTTTAAAAAAGTGTTCTCACAAACGAGCTATCATGTTTGGAGATCAATGGCTTTCAAGCCAAATGATCAATCTTATGGTCACATTCATGGCATAGTTTGTTCAAATGATCTCATATTGTGCACAAGAGTGCATATTGGAATGGCAAACAATGTTGCCTAAGGAAGTTTTCATTTTCGTTGGACGAAAAAACCATTTTCCATTTTTCGAGTGCCCGAAAGGAGGTTTTTTTGTGAAGGAACTACCAAATAATTGTTGCAAAATTGGACCGAATCATTTTTATAAAATACTAGGCCATATTTAATGCACAATTGACAAAATGGTTGGGTGTAATTTTTTTTGATCCACCTCTCGTGAAAAAGACAAATTTCCGCCGATTCAGTTGGAAGCGGGTCAAATTTGAACTACAGCTGCCTCATAGTTTGCTATTTATTTTTTCCAAAAATCATTGCTAGTTACATAAGGACCTATTTAATCATAAATACATGGTTTGGTGGCAATACGTCGAGGTTTGGGCGGCGGCCGAGGGCCCCAACTCTAGAGCGTGTAAACTCGCATGCCCGCCGCGTTGTCACCGCACGACCGTGACGTTGCCATTTGTTCTGCGCGGCCTAGGCATGTCTAGTGGGTTGGGCACTCCCCAGGTTGGTGCTAGGAAGAAAATTACAACATAAGATTCTCACGAGGAGACCGATCGATGCTCAAACATGAATTAGCAGCCAAGTGTTTGATTAGCGGTACGGGAAATGTACATGGCTAATGGGCGTGAGTTTTGGCTGAGGATGATCGGTTACTAAGAACACCATGTTCACAAATTTTCAGCTCAAAAGGAGGAGCCTAGGTGGTACTTGCTTTGCAAACTACCACACTTGACATAACTACAAATGTTGAAGCTCGGCTCAAAATAATGAATGTATTGAGCTAGCATTTGGTGGAGAATGGTTATTTGGGCATAGGAAAGCACTGTATAAAATGGATACTATTTGGACATGCCAATGTGGTACTTCCTTCACAAACTGTTGTTCTAAATAGAATAGGAAAATGAATATTTTTGAATTATTTTTGAACTAGGAAAGGAAGGTTTATACATATTTGACGAAGATATGACCCAAAGAATTTATGAGATTTTTTTGGGAATTTTGGGAATGATAGAAATATAGGTTGTTTCACAACCTAGGGCAAAAACTGCCACATGGACATGACACATAGGCAAAACTGATGAGATGGCGCCTAGTCATCGCAACCCACCACAATTTACAAGGCTATGACCATCTATATTGGTCGTTAACAACTAGAAATAAGGCAGCGGACTAGCGCTGTTTGCTTTATGACCATTTCGTGTAAGGAAATTATGACCTTTCTGACCAAAATGGTCGCAATGGTTTAGGGTTTGGAGCCCCCCAGACAGCTTTTGACTAATTGGTCTAAAATGGTCATAAATTTATGATCAATTCTTCGAGGGTCACTGACAGAAGGTCATAAGTTGACATATTTCTTGTAGTGACAGACACACACACAACTCATGCTTCCACTCCCCTTCCCGACTACCGTCTCTCCCTCACACACACAAAACTCTCGCTTTCGCACCCCGACTCGTATTTCTCTCACAAACATTTATCGACTAGCTAGCCTCTAGATAGGTTTATACACCCGCACACTCGTGCTTCCACCATCACATACATGTCTCTCTCCCGCTCCTTGTATCTATGTAGATTTTTCTTCCCTTCTTGAGACACGCCCGCTCGATCGTGCACACACACGCTATCACCTCATTTTAAGCTGATACCTATCGCACACACACTCCTTGTATCTTTAACACACATGCACTCTGTCCTCCTCCACTCGCCCTCTCTATCTCACACACACATGGGCTTTTTGCAACAACTAGCAAGATGCCCATGCGTTACACGGAACATCAAGATGCATTTGGATGAGTAGTTTATCTTGTGGGGGAAAAGGATTAACGAGAGAAGGCCTTATTTGCAAATATGGAGAGGGGTGTGGGTATCTTTTTGCAAAATTGCCATAGTTTCCTTCCTATCCGTCAGATATAGATCGGACGGCCTATATTGCAGGATGGCAGGCACACGATCATCACCAACAATACTTATTATAAGAGTAGGGATAAAAAATAGAGTTGGTGATGATGGTGGGCCTGCCATCCTGCAATGTAGGTCATCTGATTTATATCTGATGGATAGGAAGGAAAATATGGCAATTTACCCGCACTCTTCACCACATTTGCAGATAAGGCCTTCCCTCGTTCATCCTTTTCTCCCACAAGATCTTGATGTTCCGTGCAACGCACGGGCAGCTTGCTAGTAAGAGTAGAAATTAGACATATACCACTTCTTGAATCTTTAAACCAACAACATTCCTCCCTTATCTCATCAAAACCGCCAAAGGAATATATTTTGAGTGAAACATAACATATTTTTAGTGATATACGTATTTCAAAGCTAGACTTTTTTTCTATCAAATCGGTGAATATGTATTAATCCAGTGGCGGAGACAGGCCTGGGGCAGCTAGGGCTATAGCCCCAGGCCTAGAAACAACTTCCTTTGTAATTTCTTCATGCAAAGCATAGAAAATCATATAAGTTTATCACTCAACATAGCACAGCCCCAGGCGTAATCTGCATCTAGCTCGGCCACTGTATTAATCTACTTTGATCATGTGGCAACGCATTGGCACATTGCTAGTAGTTATTATAATTTTTTGGACACCGAACAAATGGTGGAGTACATATACGAAGAGAAGAGGCGCACGCACACAGTCGGCCTCTCGCTGTCTCACACACATGAGTGTTACGTAAAGGCGACGTTAACAAATAAACTCTAAAACCCTAGGGGCACGATTGCTGCATTCGCGGGTACCGGGTACGTGGTGGAGCACCTTTGTACGAATAGTCAGCTCGCGTGATAATTTGATCCGTAGGAGTTGATGGTCGGGACCACAGGTGAACGACTTGGAGCATGGTGGCTTGCTAGTTG
This sequence comes from Triticum urartu, assembly GCF_056163025.1. NCBI lineage: Eukaryota > Viridiplantae > Streptophyta > Magnoliopsida > Poales > Poaceae > Triticum > Triticum urartu. Next base: position 521,117,574 of record NC_141873.1, on the reverse strand, counting down.
CCACAGATCGAGTAGCCACGTTTAAAATATCGTTTTTTAGTGGGGTTGAGAGTTCCAATTTTCAATGGCGCGTTATAAGTAGTAAGTAGTTTTTAGAATGATTGGTATGGAGCGAAAATGGAATTCATAGTACTACGTACCTCCTTGGCATATGGTTGTATGGTTTGTTTGTTTTTTTCGATGGAGGTTGTATGGGTTTATGTTGCGAGATGTTGAACCTGGTAGTTCTAGGGCAAATACTATGGTTTAGATTTAGATGCTGGTTTTCGTTAATGAAAATCTGAAGGGGAAACCCTTCTTCGATTAAAAAAACTACTACCTCCATTCTGTTTTACTAGTCCCCATCGTACTTTGGGTCAAAGTTTGTCCACGAACTTTACTTGTAAAATGTGAATGGAAAACGAGATTTTGTTATACCCAAACAAAAAAAGGACTGGAGGGAGTGATTGCTTTGACACGGGCGCGACCTCTCATAGCGCAGGCATTGAACCGGCGCGCTGGCCAAGAGGGCCGCACTCGCTGCAGGCCCGGCTGAGCATGCCTCCTCGCCGCGTGCAACCAGCTTAAATATAATTAATTTACGCATTGAATCCACGCGTGTGCTGGCAACACGTCCTTCCGCGAGCCGGCAGGCATTTTAGAACACAAAAAATGACTAAAATATAATTAATTTACGCATGGTCTTGACTTGTTGTGCTCGCACTGGTAGTAGGAACTAGTAGAGGATTTTCTTTATTTATAACTCTCCTCACATTTTTTTTGGCTTTGAAGTGAATCATGGTTGTGGACATTATGTATGAATGTGTAGATATCTGTGAACATGAGTTTGATGTGGAAGTTGAACTTGGAATGTCGGGCTTGCGCGTGAACTATACCATGTCCAATGCTTCGTCTGTTATTGTTTGGAAAGTAATTGCTGTTATTACATGACCCGAAAAAAAACATTTTGTGCCACATCAGTAGATGCACGGAAAACACAACAGGCATGCTGACTGGATAAACATTTGAACCTAGCTATTATGAAGGAAATTTTGTATTGACAACGGTTTTAGATAGCAGGAGACGGCTAGCCTTCTCTGCCTCTGCTAGCTTATTTCTGGCTTCTTCCATCTCTTCTTTGGCTTGGGTGAAGAGAGCATCTGATTGATCTTTTTGCTTCTTCAGGAACTCAGCTACTTTCTCAAGGGCTGATGCACACTTTCTTTCAGCCTTTACTAATGCCACGAGGACACGAACAGCTGACAACTCCACCTGGCTTGTGTGTAATCCAGCATCATCTGGGAATTTGCACCTTGTGTCTAATCCAGCATCATTAGGGAACTGGCACCTTGTGTGTAATCCAGCCTCACTTTGGAAACATGATCTCGAGGTTGACCATACTTCCCTCCTCGTAGGAACTGCATCCTGACATGAAGTTAATTCTTTTTTAGGTCAATACTCAGAGCAACCTAGATCCATTTAGTAGAATCCAGATAAACAGAACTCGGAGAAGTGAATTCAAAAGGAAAAAATAAATAAAAACAGACTACAAGGTGAGAACACCCACTTCCTACATCAAGCTAAAAACGAAAGCATTAGGATGATTAAGACTGTTCTTATTACACATCGAAGTACACCACGCTTAAGAGAAACAGAAACTACAACATATACACATTGAACAACACGAGGCTACACGAAAGTAATTGAAAGGGTGTTACTTACCAAAGCTCGTTTTACAAGTTCGGTGAAGCTCCTGTTTAACTTGCCACGCTCCTTGAAGATGTCCCGAATATCCCATGTTTGGTCTTCATTGCTCCTCTGCATGTTCGCACTCGTGGTTTTAAAATCTCAACATGGCAAGAAAGATATACTACTAGTAATACTCGCGCATCTTGCGGGCAACATTAAAGCACTCGTCTGCCATGTTAGAGCATCTCCAACAAGATAAACTAATCATACAAATGCATCTTGATGCATGCAACGCATGGGCATTTTGCTAGTTCTAAAAACATTTCCATCATTTGCCACACTACTGGTTGCAGATGAAAAACCTACCCAAGCAAAGCGCGATACAGGAGCGACGCACAATTACAAGCTGATATTCTGTTGGACAATGGAGGCTATAACCAATTACTTTTACGGGAACAATAGCACCCAGGAAATTTGAAGAGTAGGTATGAACAAAACTGGAACTGCACATGTACTGCTAACTGATTCAATACACACATTACCAATCGAGGAGGAGAACGATGGTCGCGGCGGCCTCTGTGAGTCATGGTCGGCAACAGGAGTCAGTTCATTGTCCACGACGGTGGTACTTCTGCGCTTGGCGTCGGCTTCCGGGAAGCAGATCCAAGACCGTGGAAGACGATGCCGGGGAAGAGGCTCCGTGTACGACGACGACGGTGGACCGGCTCCAGTGTGGCGTACGAGGTCGTCGATGAGGCAAATGCGCTGCGGTGGACGAGTGTGCCGATGTAAAGGGGAGGAGCACGAAGGATGCGGTGTCGTGGAGAAGTCTATTTTGCGGTGGGGATAGAAATTGGGGAGTATTCAGGTGTACTACTCTGGGTGCCGGGGTGGGGTTGGCTGGGTAGGGTGAACCTGAAGTTACGAAAACAGCCCCCTACCAAGCGTCATCCGTAGGCCTGTTCCGAAGGCTATGATGGTAACTTCCCACTGCTTGAATCAGGGTCGCGGGAGATTTTCCCGCCGACCTCAAAATTTTGTGACACTGGACTCCCTGTGTGGCGTGCTGAGTGATTCGGCTAAGCAACTAGCGAGTAGTAGTAGTAGTAGTAGTAAACTCTGCATATTAGGTTTGACGGAAGTCAAACTTCCTAAAGTTTGACCAAGTTTATAGAAAAATATAAACATTTACCATAACAAATATGTATGATGTGAAAATACATTCAATAATGAATCTAATGGTATTTATTTGTTTTTGTATATGTTAATATTTTTTGTTATAAGCTTTCTGAGAGTTTACAAAACTTGACTTTGACCAATGCTAATACATGGACTTAAATAAAAACGGAGGGAGTACACATTTGTTTTCTTAGTTTTTAGTGAACTAATCATTTGTTGAAATTGTGAATTAAATATATTAGGCTATTGACTTCGAATGTAATGGTCTATACAATTCAATAGTTACAATCATTGTCGAATCCCAAGATGTATACAAGGTCTATAGTACTTCACAACATGCTCAAACTCACATAATCCCAGTCAAATGAGAATCTAAATGCATTTCATAGTTATTACTTTGTAGGATGCAACAAGAACAACCATAACTCTACATTAGCCATTATAGAAGCAACATTTTGACATATCCCAATGTGTGAATGAAACATGCAGAGAGAGCTTTTGAAGATGGAGCAGATAGGGCGGGAAAGATTGTATGTATGTGGACGAGAGAGTAGGAATCAAACCTAACGAGACAGAGAGAGGGAGATAGAGATAGAAAGAGACAGTAAGAAGTTAGGTCTGTGAGAAAGATGCATACATGTAATATACATGAGATGCGTGTGCATCTGGATTCTGTATACGTGGAAGGAGAAGAGACAACATGTTTGATGAGAGAGCAGGAAAAACATGGACGAGAGGGGAAGGATCTCGTGGGTTGAGTGATTGGCAATTTTGTGCGGGGGAGAGAGGGATTGGTAATTTTGTGCAAGAGAGAGAGAGGGCGGGGGGAGGAGTCAGTCAACCGTCGTCACATCACCTTGCTTCCAAATGACCCCGCATTCTCTAGCGCGGTGTGGTCGCCGTCTTCGATCTGCTCGTTGCCCTCTTTGAAGATTGAGGTGTTGTGCATGTTGGGGGTGCAAAGAAGCACAAGCGAGAGTGGTCGCCATATAACCTTGGATGGGGATGAATTGTGTGCTCATGGGAGTGTGTGTGTGTGTGTTGTGCTGCGTGTGTCTCTCTCTCTCTGTATGTGTGTGTGTGTGTCAGATATTGAGAGAAAACAAACCTAAGGAGAGAAATGGGTATTCACGAAGAGATTGTGCGGGCCTTGAGGTGGGCAGGGGCCGGGTGAGGGTGTCAAAATGTGCGCGTTGATGCATGTGTTGCATGCAACCGTGCGAGGGACGGACGAATCGAGAGAGATGGTTGTTGTGTTACGGATGCTCCTCTCTCTCTCTCTCACACACACACACACAAGTAAACTAGAAGACCGTTCTCTCATGTATACACAACGTATCGGCATCTGTCTATGTCTCACTCATGCATGATCATTTGCACATTCACACCTCTCTATGTCTGTATCACACGCTCACCGTCTCCACATTGCCCTTCCGCCACAACACACATATGGACACATACACACGTTCTCTCTCACTCACACACACAAAATCAGTATTAAAAAAACTAGGGCGTACCTAAAACGTCCAAATCCAAATAAACACGAACTGTAGCTAAATTCAAATATATGGAAATATTGCAGCGTCAAGAACTTTCACAGGAAAAAAAGTTGAGTAATACTCGAGGATTGTTTTCACACACACAAAAAGGTTCGGTGGATGTCCTTCGAGCGCGACTCGGTGACGCACCGTTCGATCGATCGCACGGCCGCGGATCACGCGCTTGCACAGGATTCCATATCGTGGTTGTGGTACTAACTAATAAAAGCGCTGCCTAAGTCTAATGTTTACGTGTACTAGTATGGTTTTCTTTTAAGTTTTACCAACCTTATATTTAAAACTAAAGTAAGCTCCCACACGCGCACTCATCAATATGCCGCCGCCGTTGCGCATGCTGGCGCCCACCTGCTCCAGCCAACAATTTCTCGCCCATCACCGCCATATCACCGCCATCCCTGTGCCATGAAGCCGAAGGCTCGCCCGCTCACGTCGTCTGCAGTCCCTCCTCGCGATGCCGCCGCGCTGCTAAGCACGCGAGCAGCTGGTGGAGCCGCGTCTATGCACACAGCATACAAAGAGGAGGACGAGCGCGTGCTCCAGCACGCTGGCGAGGAGGAACTAGCGTGTCATTGTCGTCTCCGCCCGCGCGGAGGAGGCGCGCATGGTGGATGTCGCGGCGGAAGCCGGTCGCGCGCGCGTCGTGCCCGCAAACTGGGTGCGGACGCAGAATCTACCTTCGAGACCTTGAATGCCACGTGGATCCTGCAATCTGAAGGAGGAATTTGGGTCAGTCGACTCATGTGAGCCATTTGATGCAACATGGATGGCTAGAAGGGCTTCTTCCACCTCTTCTGCCGTCTTCTTCCTTTGCTTTGTCGAACTTCTTTCACAAATCGACTGACCCAAATTATACTACTAGTACGAATGTATTAAGTACAGTAGGAACACGAAGATACGAGCAGTAGTACCAACTGCAAGAAGAACAGTAGTAAGACATAGTACTAGTACTACTGTATGTACTAAAGAGTTCAAATAACGAGAAAGAACATAAACATAGTTCTGCTGGGGCCTCAGCACAACACACCCTTGAAAATAAACTAATAAGCAACTAGTCCGTCCGCTTGACACTGGAGTAGAACCAGCATGAGCGATGGCACTGCCACCTACTTGGAGTTCGAGTCCACGTCCTCGACTTCGTCCTCGTCCCTCTTCCTCTTCCTCTTCGCCGACGCTTCTTTGCTTGAACCGGACACTGAGCTCTGCTTCTTCATCCAACCCTTGTAGATATTTAAACAAAGGTAGGCATCCATTGCTGCGTACAGGATGTGATCTTCATCTAATGTCTTCGACTCCCATGCATGATGATACTCGTGATGAGGTTTCTTCAGTTTAGCGTACGAAGGATCAATCATGGCTGCTGCCAGGGTCAGCATTGTAGGTTGAGAGGAGGACACCAGGCATGCCATCTGGAGATCGAAGGGCTGGCCTACAACGAGACCTATCCGACGCAGGACATCACTGTCGTTCTTAAAGCCTACAGTAACGAATTTCACTCTTTTGTCCTTGAGGAAGTTCTTAAAATCCTGGCACTCAACGTCGGCATGGCATATGTCGTAGACCAAGCAAACGTTATGTACGCAAACCTACATCACTGCAGGCTTCTTCCTCTCTTCGTCCTTTAGATCCTTCTCTCGTCCCAGGACTGTGGTGTACTCAACATCTAGCCCAGCGACCCACTCATCCGTTGAACTGTTGAACATGCGTAGGAAGCGAGCAAGCCATGCTTTCACCGTCTCGGATCCATGTGTGTAGACGACGATGAACTTGTCGCCGGTGATGGCTCTAACCTGGTACTCAGCGGCGACCATGGAGATTTGGGAGGCCATGGATTTTGGAGGAGGGTTAGGAGAAGTTGAACTATTGTACCCTGCAAAAAAAACTGGGAGAGAACTAATGTGAACGGACGGGACGACTGGGAGCGAACTGTTGTAAGGTAGAAGACGGGGACGAGTAGGGCGTGTGAACGGCGTGGGGTTGCTAGCTTGCCCAGTGGATAAACGGCTGAAAGCCCCCAAAGAGTTCTCGAGAACTATGCGGGACCCACTAGATGTCATGTCTACTAGACCCATATCGTAGGCCTGGCGGTATAGCTTCTGCCTGTTCGCACGCCATGCCGGCACGTGGATGTAACTTCATTTAATTTCGTCAAACGCCGCGCCTCCCGCGACCTTCGCCTCCCTCGCGCGGTTGTGCCCTTGGAGACTTTGACCGGCTATAAATGAGCAATTTTTTTGCCTTTTTTTAGACAAGCAATTTTTTTGCCTACTCCGCATGCATGATACTCCCTCTGGTCCTTTTTAATCCCATCCAATGTTCAAGAAATCGTTAACTGGTAGCTGCTCGGTCAGTTTAGGAGTAGCGATAAATTGGTGAATCGGCCTATTGACTGTATTAATCGGTCGACCATTAATCCGTAGATTGACTAGGAACTTGCCAACATATATCTAGACTTTTTGTGTACTATACCATACTCTCATTCTCGCATCTATGTAGTATACCAAAACATGCTTCCATACACATACGACAAGCCTGGAAAGGAGGTAAATTTATTAATCCTAGCTATTAAGGAGTGTGATGGGGCTGGAAGGGGTTATGAGCCAAAAATTTGAACTTTGTTTGCCCACCCGTTAATGGCCGGTAGGGATTAATTGGCATGACAACTGATTAATCGATCTAACTGGCCAATTAATCGACCTTACAAGTTAACGCGACGAATAGGTGTTATTCGATTCGGCCATACTAGGAGTAGCGATTAACTCGCCCATTAACTGATTAATCGGGTGAATTCTTGAACAGTGCTCCCGTCAACCATTTGCAAAGTGTTTGACCAAATTTACACTTTTTTAACACCACCTTATATTAATTAACCAGCCACACCAGTACACTCATTCGATACAATATTCCCAAAACACTTAGGCGCAGTGCATTAACTTCTACCTCGTTTCTTGTTTCTTGACATATCAACCAATAGGAGATGTGGGTGTGCATGCTTTTAACAACTTGAGACTACCAAACACGACATGCAGTGGTTAGTTCATTGCATGCAATGCTATTAATTAGCAAATAAACATTAAGATCTCTCGTTTTCCCCTCCTCCTTGGTCATAGTGCACAATCTAAGATGACTTGCTCACCTAGATGGAGGGAGTACTGATTATAATGAGTATAAGAACTACGTTTTATAATGAGTGTAAAAATATTGATTTGACATTGTGAATGTTGACACATTGTGGAATAGTTTTTGAAGTCTGCAAAAGTACTTAACTAGTGCTGTCGTTCTCCACAAAAAAATGTGTTTACCAATGCATGCATGAACACTAGTTACTCTAACCCCCCTCTCTTCTTTAATTCTTTGCCACATCAACATGTTTGCTATTCCCATGTGCAGGATATACCAGCTAAGATACCACCATTATGGCCAGCCTTAATCATCGCATGCAATAATTTACTGCACCTTGAAATATGAACATGTGTGGGGCGTGTTTCTTTTTAATGACTTGAGACTATACCTAGCCCGGCATGCAAGATGACTTATTATGCATCGTTCCCCATACCTGCAGGAAGCCCATTCGTCTCCAAATCTTTTCCTCTCCATGTGTGGAAATAATATGCCTGCCAAACTCTCCTTCTCCCTCCGGCAGTCCCACCACTCCACCCCGTGTGAAAAAATCTGCATGCATGACTCTCCTCCCCCCACGCTCGTCCAATCCGTTGTGAGCAGAAATATTTCCACCCCTTCACTCCCCCGTAATTTACTCCAACAAATATGCCCACGTAGTTGTTACTTAACTGCAAGTGCATTCGGTCACACTGACATGTGGGCCCAACATGGGTCTGGCCCACATGTCAGTGATGCAACTGGACCTGTAGTTAAGTCAGTGTAGCTCAGTCCATATCTTACGTAGGTGTGCCATTGCTCGCTATAAATACTGCGCCTCCCACGACATCGCTATCTCCTCCCCCTCATGTTCACGTTCATCGCTATCTCCTCCCCCTCCCTCTCACATCGACCACCATGGCATCGCCCCTCCCAAGCCCTAGGAGCCCCTCGCAGCACCGCGCGGACGGTCACGCGTCGCCGTTCCGTTCTTCGCCGCCACTAGTCGAGGAGGACGCGTCGGCGTTCCGCTCCTCGCCGCGACGCGACGTGTCGCCGTTCTGTTCCTCCCCGCCACTAGTCGAGGAGGACGCGTTGGTGTTCCGCTCCTCACCGCGACGGGTCGAGGTGGACGCGTCGGTGTTTCCAATCTCGCCAGGACGCGTGCCGGAGGACGCGTCGGCTCCCCGCTACAAGGAGAACCCCGCGCCGCCCGCCGAGCCCCCCAGCCTTGAGGAGCTTTGGAAATAAATGGATGTCGCCTTGTGGGAGGCTTTGCCTGCAGCAGAGCGCGCCAAAATAGAGGCGGAGAAGAACGCCGAGGAAGAGAAGCGCACCACGGAACAAGCTGCCTGGGAGGCCTATGTCGCGTCCGAGAGAGTCAGGCAATTGGCTCTTTGGCAGAAGGCTCGTGCGAGGGCCGTGAGGGTGGCGGAGGACGCCCGTGCCTACATGCTGAGTGCAGTCGGGCCCAAGCGCCTCATCTACGCTTGGCGGTACGTGGACCGGGTGCACGCTTCCAGCGAGGAGGAGTACCTGTTGACACCGGATCACCACACTGGTGAGATCGTGCTCGCCCGCCGGCAAGCCGCCAATCAGCACCTTGCGAGTTGCGAGGCTGAGGAAGAGGCGTTGTGTCGGTGCCCTGGGAAACGGTCGCGCACCAGGGCACTCGTGGCACGCCGCAAGCGCTCCTACGAGTGTCGTGGCTTTTAGGAGGAGTATAATTTTTGTTTCGTAAGGCAATCTCATTAGTTTTGGGACGCAAATGATAAATCTCGAACGTTCAGGAATTTTTAGCGTCCTTAATTAAGTATGTAGAAGGGAAAGTTTGGAAACCTTGTGTATTCGTACGCATTTTGCAAGTACGTGCATATAGCACAAACTTTACTATATACTATCACACTACACGTCTCTCTTGATATATGCTTGCAGACTGTGCTACACCCTCCGTCCAGGTCAATAAGTCATCTTCGGTTGTGCACCGTGACCAATAAGGAGGGAAGACTTATACACCTAGACGAAGGGAGTACTACTATTACTTATGTACGTGCAAATGCACGTTTTAACATTACGATGCGGTTTTTGTAAAAGTGGAAAAACAGCACTAGTCAAGCTTGTGAAACGATTCAATGCAAAACAAATGCAAAAATGCTCGTTTGATTGTTTACTTTTAGCTTCGTTCACTACAAAAAAATACACTTCCGTGATGATACGTGTTTGTCATAGTAGGTCGCTTTTTTTGTCATGCATGTACATCCATGACAAATTTATGACAGAATCAAGATAGTCATACCTGTGCTGTCGTAGAAGTGTTCCATGACATTACCAAAATTATCATCACGGAAGTGTCCACTTCCATGACGATAAATCGCGCGTCACGGAAGTGCTTTCGTCAAGGGTGACCGACACGTGGCATCCACCGTAACGGAACGCCGTTAAGCTATCGGGTCGGGTTTTGGATCTGATAACCTGTTAACAGCCCCGACCAATGGGAAATTTCCACATGTAAAATTCTTATTGGCCGGACGAAACACGTGTCAGCTCGTCAGTGGGTCAGATAGGCGCCTATGATACGTCGACACGTGGCACGGCCCAACAGAGGCCCATTCCTGTGAAAAGGCCGTCCCATTTGACTTGGTCAAAAGCTGGCGGGCCGGCCCATGGAAACCCTGTTAACGGCCTGTTCGAATATAGCCCATTTACAGCCCGCTAACCCAAGGCCCGTTACACCCTATCCGAATTAGGCCCAGTAGCGTCATCTGGGCCATCCAATATGATTCCAGCCCGTTTTCACTTCTGGCCCATGTATGGCCCATGACGTCTTTCGGCCCATATGAGGCCCTATGTAACTCTTGGCCTACTAACGGCCCGTGGTGAAACTGGCCCGTAATGAACAGTGTATCACTTTACACCCATTAACGGCCCGTGGTGAAACTGGCCTGTAATGAACAGTGTATCACTTTATACCCATTAATGACCGGTTATTCCATTGGGCCGTTTCCAGCCCATGTTATCTTTCGGCCTTCTCAGAGCCCATTTATTCTTGGGCTCATTTCCAGCATTCGTTTACTTACGGCCCGTTACTGTCATTTTCTGCTTGTGGGCCAAATTCAGCCCGTGGCTACAGTCGGCCCGTTTGTGGTCCATTAATATGTTGGGCCGATTTCATAGCGTCATCAAATACGGCCTATTAACGATGGCCCGTTATGGTCGGCCCATGAATGGACGATTCCAACTCTAGCCCGTTTACGGCCATAATGTGGTCTGTTTGGCCCATGTTTGGCCAATCGATTATATGGCCCGTATAAGGCCCATTGATAATACGGCCCACAGAAGGCCCATTGTTTCTATGGCCCATAGAAGGCCCATTGTTTCTACGGCCCGTAGAAGGCCCACTGTTTCTACGGCCAGTAGGAGGCCCAGTGTCACTACAGTAAATATTAGCCCATGGTTATTGTGGCCAAGTTTTAAAAAATAGGTTATTGCAGCCACTAGCTAACTGCGGAAAAAGAACTGCAATGACTACAAGCAAACAAATAAACAAGACAACAAGGAAATAAATAAGCAAGAAACTAACGCTAGGCTATCACGGCTATTACACATATTACATCCACTGGGCATCAAAGTTCGCCACCAGTGCAAATATAGGGAACAAAGCAGCATATCATATACACTGGTTGTCAAAGTTGGCCACCAGCACAAATAAACGCCACGGCAAAACAAATACAGAAGTGAAACCACTTCAGAAGATCTCAAGAAACAATATCCTGGGTACCCATAATGCTGGCAAGATGCTTAGCAAGCTTATTAACTTTCTCTTGTTTGGCGCTTAAATCCTCCAGCGCTTGCTGTTGCACCCGAAAATATGCATCTTCTACAGGGACTTCCTCAGTCATTCAGCTTCCTGTCGCAGCACATCTGATCGATGTCTTTCAACTTGAAGTTGAGACTCAAGAAGACGAACTAATTCAGGCAGTGAGTTCGAAGAGCTTGTGCCAGCAGTAGTGGCCAGTAACTCGAACACTACATCAAGACAGGACTTTTGGGTTCCCTCACTGTCGTTAAGATAGTTTTTATCAGCTTTCTTGGAGACCAACAGGGATGTCTCACTATCTTGAACCTTATCTGCATTACTTCCTTTACCATTGGATAACGCGGTACTGTTCTCCAATATTTTGTCCGCATTCTAAAAGAGAAACAAGCAGACACATCACATGTTTACCATGTTGTATATGAAACTCATTTTGGTAAATGAGTTCAGTAGTAAAGTGGATAGGACAACAGCATGAAACAAACATATATCTATGTACCATGGTCACTTTATGGTCTATATCATTCTAGTTTTTGTTGCCAAATCAAGATAGAGACACAGTTCAAATAATATTTGTTCAAGACAAAGCAGAATAGACAGAATATAAGTGTGGGTAACTATAGAGCAATAACAACACTTGTAATGTGCATGACATGAGAACATAACTGTTTATTCAATTGAAACTGAAATCAACATACAGCAGGTTACAACAGCAAACCAGTTAAAGAAATGGGTTTAAAACATACCTGTTGCGCCATTGGAGTTTCAATTCCATCCTTCAAATTTGAAAAAAGTTGGTATGAGTAAATACAGTCATGCAAGAGCAAAGGAGTATGAACCATAGCTACAGAACCTGACCCGAGAACAAATCTTCTTCTCCTTTAAGCATTGAGTTGGGATTCGGAGTGGTGGTCCTCGTGCTTTGGGCACTGCAGTTCCCTTACTAACTGCTCGTGTTTGGGTGCTCTGTGGTGGAGACGGTGCTGTGTTAACTGGAACTAGGTTACTATCTGCCGGGGTTGGGGTTAGAAGGGGTGTAGCTGGTTCTCTGTCCAACTGGGTAGGGGTACAATCTGCGAGAGTCTGGGTTATGTGCGGTGGATCTGGTCCTTGGGAAAGTACAACCGTGGTTCTATCTGCATCAACTGGTAGCACTATCTTTTCTGAAGACCGTGTTGTTACTGCCTTAGATACTGCCATCACGCTCACCAATTCAAATGGCTGATAAACAAGAAAAGTAATTGAAAGTATAGACATTGTATGATAGACAGGTGCAATGGATAGTGGGGAATAAAAGAGGGCATGAAATAATTCATATTTATGTTGTCCAACCAAACAGGATAGCATGACACAATTTCACATATATGATGGCTAACTAAACAGGATAGCATGACACAATTTACATTATGATGGCTAACTAAAAAAGATGGAAAGACATAGTTCAAAATATGAGACTATGTAAATAGGATGACATGACATAACTATATAATGTGTTTATTAAATAGGTTGGCCTGCCAGAATTCACATACATTCACGAATAGAATGCCATAATTCAAAATATGATGACTGTAACACTAAACAGGATGAGATGATATAACTATATGATGTCTTTATTAAATGGGTTGCCATGCCATAATTCAGATAGATGATGTGTATGTACTATGTAAACATGATGGCATGATATAATTCAAATATATGATTTATATAGTAAGCAAGTAAGCAGATGGCAATCCATATATGATGTAAAAACTAAGCAATGCAAGACAACATGCATGACATGGGTAATATAACCCTGCCAAGTTTGAGCATAGACCTCAGGGAGAAAATAGGACTGGACATCAGTCTCTGAATCCTCCTCTGAGGAGCTCTCTGTAGCCAGCAAGATGTCTGCTTCAGCAGGTGGCATTGTCTGCTCTGAATACCTTGTTTTCACTCCAGATACTTCCATCACCGCTTCAAATGGCAGATGCACAGGAAGAGTAGTTGAATATACAAACGTTGTCGACAAATGGAACACGTAATACAAAAAAATGATAGCATGATATAATTCACATACATGATGATTGTCTAAACAGCATGGCATTGCATAATTCACATATATAATGCCTTTGCAACAAGATAGCATTGTATAATTCACATATATAATGTCTTGCAACAAAATGGCAATGCATAATTCACATATATGGTAATTAGACACTGAACAGGTGGCATTCACACAAAGCATGTCTAAACTAATCAAATGACATAGCAATGCGAGACACCATACGCACGATATGAGCAACATAACCCTACCATGTTAGAGCATACACCTCGGGGGCGGGGGAATAGGACTGGTCACCTGTCTCTGAATCCTCCTCTGAGGAGCTATCCATAACTAGCAAGATATGCGCTTCGTCAGATAGCATAGTCTGCTCTGAAGACCTTGTTTTCACTCCAGAATTTGCCATCACCGTGTCAAATGGCTAATGCACACGAAGAGCAGTTGAATGTAATAACATTTTTGGCAAATGTAATATGTAACCAAAAAAAGGATGGCCTGATATAATTTACATATAAGATGACTGGCTAAGCAGGATGGCATTGCAAAATTCACATATATGATGCCTGGCTAAACAAGATGGCGTTGCATAATTCACATAAACGATGAATAAACTAAACAGATGGCATTCGCACAAAGGATGTCTAAGCTAAGTAGATGACATATTTGATGTATAAAGTAAGTAATGCAAGACACCATATGCATGATATAACCAACATCAGCATGCCAAGTTAGAGCTAAGACCTCAGGGGGTAAATAGGAGTTGTCTTCTCCTTCTGAATCCCCCTCAGAAAAAATATCTTCCTCTCGATTACAATCCGAAATGCGTGGAGGGGGGCTGCCTTTGCGCCTACCATGGAGCAACGTCTGCATGAAATTTCATTGCAACGCAAGGCTCGTCTCTTTTTCTCTGCATGTTCAGTTCCATTGTTTACAATAACTGTCATGCACAGGAATAAAACATAGTGAGATTATGTAAGGAGTGCATGCAGAAATCCAGAGTGATGGTAGCAACCTGTGGATAGACCCAAAACCAATAATAGTAGGCAGATAATGGCTTCAGTTAAAAAATACAGATAATGGCTTCTTTACGGTTTGTTTCCCACCCAACATGAAACTCATAGTAGACACCGGAGATTAACCAGATAGTAGATAGATACTATTGATAGCGGCCCCGATATGTACCCCACAACCATTTAAAAACTCAAGTTTGACCATTCGTTTGGAGCTGACTCAGAGTCTAATCGGTGAACAGGACGATAAAGTAGCATCTAATATTAAGCGATGCATAATGTAAGCAGACATGAAAGAGTGAGACCTCTCTTGCGGACGCGTGTAGTCCTCGAGGTCATCTGCTCGGTTGATGATGGTAGTGCAGTTTTCATGCCTGCCAGCGGCGGGGAAGAAGATCTGAGGCAACGAAAGACAGTCTGGAGGCCGGATCCCTATTGTGTTGGACCCTTCTGTCGTTGGAGCAGCTGAGCTGGGGTGGACGATGGCGCAGCAGGAGCGGGACAAACCACGCAAGGTTTTCTTTGACAACTATCTGTAAGAGAAGTAATTCTGTAAGGGCTCGTTTGAATTGGAGGATTCCAACAATGCAGGGATAGGAAATAGACAGGAATAGGATAGGAATGCATGTGCAAAACAGAGAATTTAAAAACACAGGATTTTTGCCAATCTGGGTGTTTGATTCACAACAATTGGAAGATCACAGGATGCAAAGAAGCATGGTGAAATTAAGTCAAACCACAAGAAAATGTACGGTTATAATGCTATTATGCTACTATCTCCTAGTCTTGTGCTTCATGAATAGGAATTTGAAAAGGAGGACAAGTGAAAATTAAAATTCCTATGTTTTTTCTTTCAAGGAGACACTAAAGGAACAAATCCGTGTGCTCAGTGGACAATATATATAAAATGTAGAGTAAAAAAGAGATGCAACAAGTGTAGAACCTCTTTGGCGAAGCCATGTCGATCTCAGCGTGATTGGGTTGGCCGGTGAGGATGCTCCGGCTGACTTGGCTATCGGAGGAGGGGAACAAGATCTTAGGCGTCTGGAGATGGAGCCCGAGGAACTGCTCCGCTGTGATGGAGGGTTTCGTCGTTGGAGCAGCTCCGGTGAGTTGTATGACGCCGAGGCTGAAGCAGGACAAGAGAGACAACGAACAACGTTAACCTGAGTGGAATTCTAATAGCATCTCCAATACATGACGTAAAATACATAACCACAAAGTGCTAGATGTAAAATACATCAGCCGCTCATCTCTGAACTTAAATGTCGAAACTGAACTTAACTGTCGAAACTGAACTTAACTGTCGAAACTGAACTTAACTGTCGAAACTGAATTTTCTATCGAAACTGAATTTTGCTGTCAAAACTGAATTTTGTTGTCGAAACTGAACGCACTAGCAAGGTGAGGCTACACGTCGGTCGACTGACTTTTTCATCTCTGGTCAGTCGATTTTGCAGCCGTTGGATACGAAATCAAGGGCCTGCGGTTCATCTTCAACCTCCACCCCCCTGAGCTGGCCAAACAGAAGCCCCCCGCCACCCGCGGCCGGTGGTGCGCCGCCCCGCCTGCCCCGAAAACACTCCCCACCGCCAGTCCGCCGCCACCCCGGCCATCCCTCTAGCCCCCCCCCCCCCCCGTGCCGAGCTTTTTCTCCGGCGATCCCCACGCCACCGCCCCGCCAACGCCCCGCCACCGCCGGCGACCACCGCCCCCATCCTGAACCCTAAGATAGATAGTGGGGTATCTCTCCGGCGAGCCCCCCTCCCCGCTGCGTCTGGTTCTTCCTTCACCCCGGTGAGCCCCCCCCCCCCACCACCTGAAAATCGACTGACCCAAAAGTCGATTCAGTCGACTGAAGTGTAGCTAAATCGGAGCAGCATCACAAGCAAGCGCAACAGCGAGAGCAGCAGCGCGAGCAAGAGCAATAGCAAGAGCAGACCAGGCAGGGGACTGAGAGCAAGAGCAGAGCAGCAGCGCGAGCAAGAGCTAAAGCAGCAAGAGGTCCTACTGATGTGGACATCACCGTCGAGGGAGCGACGCCGTGCAGGAAGTGGCCGGCGACGCCGCCGTGGATGGAGTCGCGCCTTGTCGGCTCGAGACCGAGCGCCGGCAGAATTGTGAGATCGAATCCAGAAGAAAATGCGGCGATTAGTGTACAACCTCTTTGGTGGCGCCGATTAGGCCGCAGCTTCATTCGAGGAAACGGTGATGATGATGCTCTTCCGGTGGTGCAGGTGAAGACGGCGGTGTGGGAATGGAGGTGGCGCGAAAGACGAGGGAAACGTCGGGGCAGCTCCTTGGAGGTGGAGGACGGGGTGGCTGACCGGCGGGATGATGAGATCGATGACGGATCCTCATCCGGTACGGTGGATGAGGGACGTCGAGGTGTTGCTGTGGACGACGTCGTCGGGGAAGAGGCTCCGGCTGGGTGGCGGACGGAGCAGGGTGTGGGGTTTCGTCGCGGGTTTTCGCAGCCTTGGTGTATGAATGGGTGGGCGGATGGGATGGCAGTGGGGAACCATGGCTTAGAGACACGCTTGTCCGAAATGTGGGGTAAGTTACGAAAGTACCCCCACCGATTTGAGGCGGTTCTTTCGGTTCAGGGGTACCACGGGCATTTCGCATGTCTGGATTTCACAGGAGGTGGGAGTTTTCGCGCGCGTTGTAATTCGGAATAGCAAAGCGCGGGTTGATATGGACGGAGTTGTCGGAGCACAATGAGACAAAGATATATCTTAAATATTTCGGGCTAACAAGGCGCGGGTTGAAATTTCTGGACAAGCCTAACATGTATTGTCCCAAATCAATGTGCCCTACAAATGTCATTCAAAACTTTGAATTCATGTTATGTTCAATTAAAATATTTCGCTACGTGTATAATGCATGCAACCTACTACTCAAATGAACGTTTTAGTGCATTCCAAACGTATATACTACCGCTTCAATATGAACTAAATTTGAATTTGTTTCTCTATTTGAATAAGATCTACAGTAATGATTGTTGTGAAGTCAAAGCATTTGAATTTGTTTCTCTATTTTAATAAGATCTACAATCATCATTATTGTCAAGTTAAACCATCGTTTGTGTATTATATGCACAGCACACCACATGATTAGTCTCAAGTTACATATGAACTATGTGTACTCCTATATGAACTCCAACTAGATTTTTTGAATCCAATTTATTTTGATTTCAAATCACATTACATTTCTAGCTCTAGCTAGATCTTCATAATCTAAACCATGTCTCATATGTATAATGTGTTTATCACATTATGTATGGTGCCCCGTCCCGTACGCCTACAAGTATTTAGATGTGAGTTGGAAACACCACACATTACCACAAATTCAAATAAAATGTGAGAATGTTTGATATATAGTATTGTTTAGATTGTTTGATATTTAGTTGTAAGCTGCGAACGCCACACATTATCACAAATTCAAATAAAATGTGAGATTGTTTGATGTATAGTACGGTTTAGATTGTTCGGCATTTAGCTGTGAGTTGCAAACGCCATGCATTATCACATTATGGTATAACATGTGCACATCTCGTGTATCACCGCTATATTCATGCATGCAATGTTTAAAACACTATGATCTCCTATTCAAATATATGAATCCGCTTTCATATCAAATTATGATCTTTGTTAGTCTCTTACACCCACACAATCCTCTAACCTTTGTAGCTACCACTAACTTTCTCTCGTGCATGCACATGCCCTCCTCGCCCTCCGCCTCCCTCGGCATTCTATCCACCTGGCACATTCATTTTTTTCTTTAGATCGTTCTCCCAGAGTCGCCACAACTCCTTTCTAACACACACCGATCGATAAACCTCTCCAGCGGTGCCTGCCCACAACATACAAACACACCTTCAATCTCCTCCTTTATGTGTCCTTGCCTTGTGTCTCTCATACGGTCAGACACACGTGTAAACTCTCGCCCCTCTTTTCATCGCTCTCACAACCGCACACTCCTCCCCCTATCTAGCTAGTAGTTGGGCCTCTCGCACCACCTCCTAGCTCCATTCTCTTTGTCTATCCATCTCGCTGGGCCTTATTTGCCTCTAACAAATGGACGTACACCGACCGATCTCTCGTTATACATATAGCTAGCTAGGTCCTTATAACTCGTTTTTACCCACACGTCAATCGATCTACCTCATTAGTTGTGTCTCTCCCTTCCTCCGACAAACAACAATTGATCTACCGATCTAGTTAGGTTTGCTTACCAAACACATGGTTCCCCTTCATCATCCATGGATGCGTCCCGACAGATCTATCACGCACAGGCACACACAGAAACACATCCCCACTCTTATTGATAACATTGCAGTTCCACCCTCAGTTTATCTAGTAGGCCTCTCCCACCATCTTCGAGAAGCAAATCCATCACCCATCCAGCACTCTACCCCTCTCCCTCCCTCTCTCCCTCCTCTCTCTCTCTCTGTTCCATCATATTTCCCGTCCTTCAGTTATGTATGGATGTCGACCGATCTCCCTCAAGACATAGCTGGGTCTCTCCTTCTCAACACATATACGAGTCGTTCTACCTCTATAGTTAGGCCTCTGCCTACCCCTCCCACTACCCCCCTCCCCCCACACACACCGATACATCGAGCGCTCTAGTCATGTCTCCCTGCCACACACAAACTTGACATGTGCCCTCTAACATTCCGGTAGGCTAGTCGCCCTATATCTTTGACTTGTGCACACAAACAATTTCGATGGCTCTCTTCATCGATCTCGCACCCACCCACTTGATCCTCTCTTTGACTCTATCGATAGCTATGACCCCTCCCTCTCTTCTCGTGGATTGCCTGACCCTCTATGTATGATATGGATAGGCCTCCATTTCACACACATTGCATGCAAAATTTTGTTTGAGATGTCATCGACACATATTCCCACAAATAATTCACGAAATCAACCCCCACCCCAAAACAAAAAACACTCACGAATGTGATTTGTATCTCTCACACACACCCCACGTAGGTGGGGGACGTGCATGACGATAAGAGGTGCATGCATGGCGCACGTACTCCCGTCTCTTTCCCAACCACACCCGCGCGGGTACACTGTGGAGCTAATTTCTGTACGAAAAAGGCAGCCCACGTGGTAATTTGGCACGTGTACTGGTTGTCCACTTGGTGGAGGGAGGATCGTCTACCACGGGTGAACAAACAAATTGCGACTTGACATGTTATGTTGAAAAAAGAGGCAAACCATGTGGGGCCTACCTTAGAGGCAAGGCTCTATACACTGGAGTACTTTTGATGTGTCCCGTCAACTCGCAGAACAAGGAGAAGCTTTATTAGTACGCCGTCTCCCCCGCCCACGGGCGCGGTGGCTCACAGGATGAGGTGAAGCTTGCTTACTACGCCTTACACCCTCTCCCTTGCCCATGCGCGCGGTGGCTCGCAGGACGTGGAGAAATATTTACTACTCCCTCCGTTTACTCCTCGTCCCTACTACCTTGGTTATAGAGATTATACTACCATATTGTTTGGAATATATATGTCCTTTAGTAGATTTCAATATGAACTACTAATACATACTCCAAACACTGATGTATATAGACGTATTTTGGAGTGTAGATTCACTCATCTTGCTCCGTATGTACTCCCTCCTTTCCAGTTTATAGGGCTTATCTAAAAATATTAGTTTTTCCATTTTATAAGGCTCAATTTTGTTGTTTCCCATCACATGTTCAGATTCCAAGGTAAATTAGATCGTTGCATGCAAATATTAAGAGAAAATTGACCAATGCATGTAATTTATGCATGCATGCATTGCAATTAATGCATTGGTAAACATATTTTTTTGAGAAAAACAAGAGCTTTAATTGGGTGCTTTTGCAAACTACAAAAATTATTCCACCACTTACTATCTACCTTGGTTGGTAAATTTTTGAATTGAGCCTTATAAACCGGGAAGGAGGGAGTAGCACTCTCCCTCGCCCCTCAACCCTCGCCCACGTGGTGGACGTGCAGCAATTCATTCGGTCTCATATAGCCAGAACGATATATACTTCACTACCATTATTGCTCGACTTCCTGAAGAGGCGAAGAGCCAATCGCAAGGTTAATATCTTGAATAAATGTGTTGTTAGAACAACAAACACAATGTTTTGGAAGTCATTGCATGGTTCGATCCTTTAGTGCCCCGTACCTTACGTAGCGCATACTATTTTTCGTACGGAACACATTTTTTTTGAAACTCGGAACACATTTTCCACTTGTTGATAACATGCAGCCCACTGATGAAGGCCCAATAGAGAAGCCCATAATTCATTGGAAGGGAGGCTCTCACATGAATCCGGCCCAGGTATATGCTCATGGTCCCCTAAACATAAATATGTAAATAAATAAATAAATAAATAAATAAAGCTAAATGCTCATGCACCAGTTCTTTGGGAAAATAGCTAGCCCAGTGTTTTTGTTTGAAGAATACCCAAGCTAGGCCTATTTGTTTTCTCCGAATTACTGGGCTGCAAATCTTTCAAGACGAGGAGGGATGCATTCCGGCCTGGCTTAAGAGTATGGTCAATGTCTGTTAAAAGTAATATCAAAAGGGGTTGAAAATTCCAAAAAAATTATAGCAAATGGGATATAAGTTTCTTTTTTTGTTTTTGTTCTTCACTGATATCTTATACGTATTTCATTGGATTTAACATGACATAGTACTAATTTATTTTTAAATTTGTTTTACTATGGCTATTAATTTTTGGATTAAGAATATTTCGTTCCCCAGTAAAAAATTGCGAATTTTCAAAATTTCCCACATATTTAGTTAATTTTTTGACCCTGGTACTGACCAGAAAATGGCCAGCAATTCTAAAAATGGAAAACAGGCTGCAATAAATTCCATATGAATTAGAAATTGAGTAAAAATTATAAAAATAATAGCAAATGGGCTGTACACGCCACGGATTTCGAGGCTGACTTGTTTACGCAAGGCTTTGTCAGTGAACACACGATTCTAGCAGCAGTTAGTGTTGGATGTCCATCCAACGGCCGACGCCTCCTCTTGTGGCCCGCTGTGATGCCGCGCAGGCTTCCCCGACCCAGCCTACTCCCTCCGCTGGCCTGGCCGCACGCAATCAACTGCCTCCTTATTACGCGAAAAAAATGATTCCTCCCACTGACATCTAGGGCGCACCGGTTGGGAGGCTAACTTGTGGGCCTACTAAGTTGACGCGTACGCAGGGCTTGTCAACTTAGTCAACAAACAATTCTAGCAGCAGTAACCGTTGGATTTGAATCGAAAGGTCCTGCTGCTTCTTCAATCGCTGCTCTTCTTGCACCAGCCGCCCAAACCAGCGCCGGGGACACCACCTGCTCCTGCCTCCAGTGGCCGGCTATGCTGCCGATGAGGCCTCATCGCCCCCTACTACTCCCACCGCTAGCCAGGCCCTGCGGCAACGGCAGCCTCACACCGCAGCCGAACCAGTGAACCCTCGTACTCCTCTCCGCGTGGGCATCCACTGCCGCGTCTTCCCCGGCTCCGCGTCGTCCCCTTCCTAGGCCTCTCCGTCGTCCACCGCCTTGGTGCTCTCGGTGCAGCGTGGTCAACGTGGTCAATGACATTCCATCGAAAGAGTACTGTACGTGGAAAGGCTGATAGCTGGGTCCACGGCCAGAGCCCAGTTTTTTTGTGATTTGCCAAGTAAGTCGCTTTGTCAGGCCTGTTGGGCTGCAAATCTTTCAAGACGAGGAGGAGAGCTTTCATTCGGCTGGCCGAGAAAATGGCCCATCAGTAATGAGAAATGGGTTGTACATTTTTAAAACACATCAAACCGGCAATTAGTTTCAAATATCTTTTTTTCATTCCGAGATTTGAAATTACATTAATTTTTATGCGTGGAGAATTTGTTGGATTTTATATTGATATACATTTATTTTTAAAATCAGTTTGAATGTGAGTCGAAATTTCAGGATTAAAAACAGTTCGGACAGCAACGAAATATGCGAAATTTTGTATAATTTTTTAACCATGGCCACAATATGGGCTGTAATGCTAACAAAGAGAATATGGGCTCCAAAAAAACCTTAATAATTAGCAAATGGGCTGTAAATTATTAGAAATAATGGCAGATGGGTTGTATGCTGTTTCCCACAGATTTGAGGCTTTCCTAAAAAAAAGGTTGACGCACAAGCAGTGACTGTTGGATGGCCATCCAACGGCCGCCGTGCTTCTTCAATCTCTGCTCTTCCTGCTCCAGCCGCTCAAACAGGCGCCAGCGGGACTGCCTGCTCCCTCCTCCCCGCGGCCGGCTCTACTGCCGCGCAGGCCTCACCGCCCCACTGTACTCCCATCGCTAGCCTAGCCATCCCTCTACTCACCCACACCTGCTGTTATTCTCCTGCGACGGCGAGGCCTCGTACAGTCGTACTCCCCTCCGCGTGGGAAAAAACTGCCAAGTCTTCCCTGCCTCCGTGTCGTTCCCTTCCTAGGCCTCGCCGTCGTCCACCGCCCTGGTGCTCTCGGCACGGCCTGGTCAACGTGGTCAACGACTGACATGCATCTGAAGTGGACTTTACGTGGAGAGGCCGACAGCTGGGTCCACGGCCGCACACAAGGAAATGCCTCCTTATTACGCGCAAAATAATGATTCCTCCACCTGACATCAGGGACCCACCGAAAGGGCCTCTGTATTTTGCGAAAAAAACGTTACCGCCGCTGACAGCTCGGACCCACCAGCTATATCTTCGCACACAAGGAAGTGCCTCCTTATTACACACAAAAAAATGAATACCCCCTGCTAGCTGGGACCCACCTTAGTGGGAGGCTGACTTGTGGGCCTACTAAGTTGACGGGGATGGAGGGCTTTGTCAACTTAGTCAATATGCACGATTCTAGCTCTAGTGACCGTATGATGTCCATCCAACGGCCGTAGTGCTTCTTCAACCTCTGGTCTTCTTGCTCCAGCCGCCCAAACCAGCGCCGGTCATACCTCGTGCTCCTGCCTCCCGTGGCCGGCTGCGATGCGGCGGAGGCCTCACCACCCCATACTACTCCCACCGCTGGCCAGGCCATCCCTCTACTCACCCACACCCCCTGTTATTCTACGGCGACGACAGCCTCACACCGCAGCGAACCAGTGAACCCTCGTACTCCTCTACGCGTGGGCATCCACTGCCGCGTCTTCCCTGGCTCCGCGTCGTCCCCTTCCTAGGCCTCGCCATCGTCCACCGCCCTGGTGCTCTCGGCGCGGCGTGCTCAACATGGTCAAGGAACGACTGCCATCGGACGTGGACTGTACGTGGAGAGGCTGACAGCTGGGTCCACGGCCGTAGCAAGGAAGTGCCTCCTTATTACGTGCAAAATAATTATTCCTCCACCTGATAGCTGGGACCCACCGGACGGGCCACCAGTATTTTGTGAAAAAAATCATTTTCCCCTAACTGCTGGGACCCACCGGACGGGCCACTGTATTTCACGAAAAAATGCCCCCCCCCCCCCGCTGTCAGCTCGGACCCACCGGAATTGCCTCCTTATTACGCACAAAAAAATGAATACTCCCCTGGCTAGCTGGGACCCACCTTGGTGGGAGGCTGACCTGTGGGCCTACTAAGTTGATGGGGACAAAGGGCTTTGTCAACTTAGTCAATATGAACGATTCTAGCTCCAGTAACCGTACGATGTCCATCCAACGGCCGTAGTGCTTCTTCAACCTCTGGTCTTCTTGCTCCAGCCGCCCAAAGCAGCGCCGGTCGTGCTGCATGCTCCTGCCTCCCGTGGCCGGCTGTGCTGCCGCAGAGGCCTCACCGCCCCCTACTATTCCCACCGCTGGCCAGGCCCTGCGGCGACGGCAGCCTCACACCGCAGTCGAATCAGTGAACCCTCGTACTCCTCTCCACGCCCGCGCGGGCTTCCACTGCCGTGTCTTCCCCGGCTCCCCGTCGTCCCCTTCCTAGGTCTCGTCGTCGTCCACCGCCCTGGTGCTCTTGGCGCGGCGTGGTCAACGTGGTCAAGGAACGACTTCCATCGGACGTGGACTGTACGTGGAGAGGCTGACAGCTGGGTCCACGGCCGCAGAAAGGAAGTGCCTCCTTATTACGTGCAAAATAATTATTCCTCCACCTGACAGCGGGGACCCACCGGACGGGCCACCAGTATTTTGCGAAAAAATCGTTTTCCCCTAACTGCTGGGACCCACCGGACGGGCCACCGTATTTCATGAAAAAAATGTCCCCCCCCCCCCCCCCCCCGCTGTCAGCTCGGACCCATTGGAAGTGCCTCCTTATTACGCACAAAAGAATGAATACTCCCCCGGCTAGCTGGGACCCACCTTGGTGGGAGGCTGACTTGTGGGCCTACTAAGTTGACGGGGACGAAGGGCTTTGTCAACTTAGTCAATATGAACGATTCTAGCTCCAGTGACCGTACGATGTCCATCCAACGGCCATAGTGCTTCTTCAACCTCTGGTCTTCTTGCTCCAGCCGCCCAAAGCAGCACCGGTCGTGCCGCATGCTCCTGCCTCCCGTGGCCGGCTGTGCTGCCGCAGAGGCCTCACCGCCCCCTACTATTCCCACCGCTGGCCAAGCCCTGCGGCGACGGCAGCCTCACACCGCAGCCGAATCAGTGAACCCTCGTACTCCTCTCCGCGCGCGCGGGCTTCCACTGCCGCGTCTTCCCCGGCTCCCCATCGTCCCGTTCCTAGGCCTCGCCGTCGTCCACCGCCCTGGTGCTCTCGGCGTGGCGTGGTCAACGTGGTCAAGGAACGACTTCCATCGGACGTGGACTGTACGTGGAGAGGCTGACAGCTGGGTCCAAGGCCGCAGCAAGGAAGTGCCTCCTTATTACGTGCAAAATAATTATTCCTCCACCTGACAGCGGGGACCCACCGGACGGGCCACCGTGTTTCGCCCCTCTGACTGCTGGGACCCACCAGCTACATCTTCGCAGGCAAGGAAGTGCCTGACAGTTGGGACCCACCTGGTCGAAGCATACGTAGCGTTGTCATTCTGGTCACGAACGTGTACGTACATATATACTGGTCGATGTAGAGGCGCGCACGTGTCGTAGTAGAGGCGCGCACGTAGCATGTACACATACGTACAGCGGCCAGGGTGCAAGAAAGAAAATACGGCCACGTATGTGTACATACGGGCGGGGTCTCGAATGCCTACTCGCGCATAGGTACGGCGAGGGCTCGTGCACATGGCTGGGTCGGAACGGAGAAACAGCGTCGTCGCCGTGTTCATGGGGAGGCAATGGAATGTGTCGTGTTCATCGGGAGGCAACGCGGCTGGGTCGGAACGGAATGCGTGGTCGTGTTCATTGGGAGGGCTTGGATGGAAGAGGCGATGGAAACGAGGTCTGGCATAGCGCACAACAGAGGAAACGGACCTCCTACGGTCGAAACGGGGGTCCTGTTGATCGGCAGGGGTGTGGCGTACCGCAAAACAGAGGAAACGGACCTCCTACGGTCGAAACGGGGGTCCTGTTGATCGGGAGGGGTGTGGCGTACCGCAAAACGGAGGAAATGGACTTGTGTTGGAGCGCTATGGTCGAAACGGGGGTCCTGTTCATCGGGAGGGGTGTGGCATACCGCAAAACAGGACTCCACGGGATACTGTTCATCTCCACCGTCGACCCCCTCCAGCCTCCATGAGCTACCGTTCATCCACCGTCGACCTCCTCCAGCCTCCACGAGCTCCTGTTCATCCAGCCTCCACCGCGCGCTACTCCACCGGCTACTGTTCAACCACCCCTCCACCATCTACTGTTCATCCAGCCCTCCACTCCACGGGGTCCTGTTCAACCACCCCTCCACGGGCACCCCTCCACCGTCTACTGTTCATCCTGCCCCTCCACACCACGGGGTCCTGTTCATCCACCCCTCCACAGGCACCCCTCCACCGTCTACTATTCATCCTGCCCTCCACACCACGGGGTCTTGTTCATCCACCCCTCCACGGGCACCCCTCCACCGTCTACTGTTCATCCAGCCCTCCACCACACCACGGGGTCCTGTTCATCCAGAGGCAACGCCACCGCTCACTGTTCATCCAACCCCCCCCCCCCCCCGCCGCCCCCGCAACGCTCACTGTTCATCCCATCGATCGGCTTCAGTTAGCAGCAGTAGCCAAGGAATCGCTCGATCGGGTTCAGTTAACAGCCATCGATCGATCGCTCGGGTTCAGTAACGCGTAGCCTGCAGTGCAATCGCTCGGGTTCAGTTAGAACCCAACGCCTCGCTCGGGTTCAGTTAGAGCCAACGCCTCGCACACACGCGCGTACGTGTACGAGAGAAACGCGCATCGCTCGGCCCCAGACCTCCCACCGTAACCGGGAACTCCCCGAAATTTTCCTCCCCCTCGCTTCTACCATGGTTTTTTCCATCATGGACGGCCCAAAGAATGTCATGCAGCTGCGTCTTCGGCCCGCCCAGGACGAAAAGCCCATTTTCTGTCATGATTTTTTGTCATAGAAGTAGGAGCCCACCACATCTATGATGATACCGGGTTTTGTCACAATTATCGTCATAGAAGTGTCATATGTATGACAGAAAAAAAATTGTTCGGCCCAAAATGTCACGGATGTGTCTTTTTTTTGTAGTGTATTGCACAACCAATTCATCATTATAAGCATTCTTTTCACAGAACCTTGTGAGCCTAAACTCAAGAGAGCATCCTAGCTCATTATTACAAATAGCCAAATCATCATTAAGTTCAGAGATTCTATCAATTAAAATATTGGTAGGCACCTTTTTCTAAAGTTTTCATTGAAAGCAACATAGTCAACAGATTGAAAGCGCATAATTTCTTCTTGATCAAAGAGGATAGATTCTATGGGAGGACGACCAGCGTCCACCCTATAGTGCATAAAGATTTCTTTGGCTTCTTTTATTATCAATCTGAATTCATGAGCCAAAAAGATAGTAGCGGCACGCTTAACAGAAGAATGCTCGATACTAGAAAATTCTAGGGAAATTCTTTGTATAGATGGGTGCATATGCATAAATTGCCTTTCAAGTTCAACGATAAGCATGGCAATAGCATCCGCAAGACTACTAGTTCTATGGAGAATAGAACCGCCCATAGAGGGCAAAGCACCGGCACAAGTAAAGAAATCTTGAATAACTCCTTTGCCAATAATATTACCACTACCGATTCGAAATCTTTTTGTATGATAGGTAGGGGTTCTTCAGCAGGAGCATTAGAATTTTCTATGACATAGCGACAAACAAGCAATCCAACACATGAGCAAACAAAAAGCAAGCGAGAAAAAGGCAAATGGAAAAGAGAGGGTGAATAAAACGGCAAGGGTGAAGTGGGGGAGAAGAAAACGAGAGGCAAATGGCAACTAATATAATGCGGGAGATAGGGATTGTGATGGGTACTTCGTATGTTGACTTTTGCGCAGACTCCCCGGCAACGGCGCCAGAAAAGAGTCTTGATGACCCACAAGTATAGGGGATCTATCATAGTCCTTTTGATAAGTAAGAGTGTCGAACCCAAGGAGGAGCAGAAGGAAATGATAAGTGGTTTTCAGCAAGGTATTCTCTACAAGTACTGAAATAAGTGGTAACAGATAGTTTTGTGATAAGATAAATTGTAACGAGCAACAAGTAACAAAAGTAAATAAAGTGCAGCAAGGTAGCCCAATCCTTTTTGTAGCAAAGGACAAGCCTGGACAGGAAAGTGAATGCTCCCTATGGTAGCTTGGGTTATATCTCTAGATTCCCTACAGTTATACTAGCAAGAAAGTTTCTGAATTCAGATTTAGGGGGATCCCTAACACTACCCCATTGTGGAAGTTTGCAAGCAGAAGTGAAATCCTCTAAGTCCATGGTATAAGATTTGTCATAAAGATCAAACATGACTGAAGGAGAATTACGCGAAGATGAATACTCAAACCTCCTCACAAATGAACTTGTGAGATCACGATACTGGGGGCATTTGTCTGCCTCAAAATCCTCAAGACCGGCATTACGCAAATATGTGTTAAATTCTTCTTTAATTTCTGCACAATCCATAAAGTTTTCCGACGGCCATTCGCAAGGCCGCACTAGAGCGTCTCTTGGTTCCTCTAATAGATATAAAGGAAAAATCCAGAAATTTTTCAGAAACTATTTGTGAGTAAGAGATACTGAGGACGTTGGTCACGGACGAAGTCGGTGAGGCCGGCATTCTCAATCAGTGAATAGAAATCCTCATAAATCCCGGCCTGTGTCAAGAAATTATCAGAAGGCCATTCACACTGCCGGATCTCCGTGGTACGAGGAAAATTATATTTGGGCCTCTATGCTTCTTCATTTTGTTTCTCCTTTGAGCTTCGGCTCGATGAGCCCCTCAAAAGTCTCTTCATTATTTTTTGAAATAATCTGAAATTTTTAGTAACTTCAAACAAAAGTGAACCAACTTCAATAAAACTGATAGCAACTACTCCTACAAGTGTCTAGAGTCTATATCAAGCATTAGAACTACTTGGAACCATATAAATTTGACATGCAAGCTCAAGAACATGGTCACCTATGCAGCACAAATTTGCAATGAATAAAGCACTAGAACAAAAACTAATTGGACCAATGGAGGAGTCACATACCAAGGAACAATCTCCCCAAGCAGTTTTGCGGGAGGTGCTTTGAGCAAGGAGATCGAAAATCACAGCAAAGTGGCCTAGAACTCGTGCTTGAGTTGGTTTTTCGTGTTTGTGTGAGGAAGAAGAAGAGGATGGGTGCAGGAATAAGTGGAGGAGGGCCACCGTGGGCCCACGAGGCAGGGGCGCGCCCAGGTGGGTAGGGCACGCACTCCACCCTCGTGGCCAGGTGGCAGCTCCCCCTGCGGTGATATTTGCACCATAAATCCTCAAATATTCCCGAAAAAATCATATTAAATTGGCATGTCATTCTGAGGACTTTTATTTTCGGGATATTTTTATATTGCACGGGTAAGTTAGGAAACAGACAGAAAAATACTATTTTTACTTTATTTCAACTAAATAACAGAAAGTATAAAGAGGGTACAGAAGGTGGTGCTTCTAGTTTCATCCGTCTCATGCTCATCAAAAGGAATCCACTAACAAGGTTGACCAAGTCTTGTTATCAAACTCATTCTGATTAACATGAAACTGGAGAAATTTTGAATAACACTATGTTACCTCAACGGGGATATGCACATCCCCAATAATAAGTATATCATATTTCTTTTTGACAATAGGAAGAGGAAATTCAAAAACTCCAAATATAATCGATGGAATTTTTCCAATAGAGTTGATACTGTGGACTTGAGGTTGTTTCCTCGGAAAGTGTACCGTATGCTCATTACCATTAACATGAAAAGTGACATTGCCTTTGTTGCAATCAATAACAGCCCCTGCAGTATTAAGAAAAGGTCTTC
This sequence comes from Triticum urartu, assembly GCF_056163025.1. NCBI lineage: Eukaryota > Viridiplantae > Streptophyta > Magnoliopsida > Poales > Poaceae > Triticum > Triticum urartu. The sequence goes on along the minus strand of NC_141873.1, from coordinate 521,087,851 downwards.
CAAGAATAATAGGCATACTATCATCCTCGGGAATATCAAGAATAACAAAGTCCATTAAAATAGTAACATTGGCAACCACAACAGGCACATCCTCACAAATACCGACAGGTATAGCAGTTGATTTATCAGCCATTTGCAAAGATATTTCAGTAGGTATCAACTTATTCAAGTCAAGTCTACGATATAAAGAGAGAGGCATAACACTAACACCGGCTCCAAGATCACATAAAGCAGTTTTAACATAATTTCTTTTAATGGAGCATGGTATAGTAGGTACTCCTGGATCTCCGAGTTTCTTTGGTATTCCACCCTTAAAAGTATAATTAGCAAGCATGGTGGAAATTTCAGCTTCCAGTATGTTTCTTTTATTTGTAACAATATCTTTCATGTACTTAGCATAAGGATTCATTTTGAGCATATCAGTCAATCGCATACGCAAAAAGATAGGTCTAATCATTTCAGCAAAGCGCTCAAAATCCTCATCATCCTTTTTCTTGGATGGTTTCGGAGGAAAAGGCATGGGTTTTTGAACCCAAGGTTCTCTTTCTTTACCATGTTTTCTAGCAACAAAGTCTCTCTTATCATAACGTTTATTCTTTGATTGTGGGTTATCAAGATCAACAGCAGGTTCAACTTCTACATCATTATCATTACTAGGTTGAGCATCCTCATGAACATCATCATTAACATTTGAACTAGGTTCATGTTCATTACCAGATTGTGTTTCAGCATCAGACATAGAGATATCATTTGGATTATCAGGTGGTTCAGCAATAGGTTCACTAGAAGTTTGCACAGTTCTATCATTTTTCTTTTTCTTCCTTTTAGAAGAACTAGGAACATCAATATTATTTCTCTGAGAATCTTGCTCAATTCTCTTAGGGTGGCCTTCAGGACACAAAGGTTCCTGAGTCATTCTACCAGTTCTAGTAGCCACTCTAACAGCATAATAATTTTTCTTACTATTCATTTCATCAAGCACTTCTTTTTGAGCTTTAAGTACTTGTTCTACTTGAGTGGTAACCATAGAAGCATGTTTGCTAACCAGTTTAAGTTCACCTTTAATATTAGCCATATAATCACTCAAGCATTTAATCATATAAGCATTTTGTTTTAGTTGTCTACCAAAATAAGCATTGAAGTCGTCTTGCTTAAACATAAAGTTATCAAACTCATCCAAGCACTGACTAGCAATTTTAGTAGGAGGGACTTTAGCTTTATCATATCTATAGAGAGAATTTACCTTTACTACCTATGTCGGGTTATCGGGATCAGGAGGTTCTTCAATAAATAAGGGATTAAGATCATAAGTTTCTTCAACAGGCGGTAAATTAAGACCATGTATTTCTTCAATAGGAGGTAAATTCTTAACATCTTCAGCTTTAATACCTTTTTCTTTCATAGATTTCTTTGCCTCTTGCATATCTTCGGGACTGGGAAATAGAACACCTCTCTTCTTCAGAGTTGGTTTAGGAATAGGATCATTAATTGGAGCAGGAGCTGGCTCAGGAGGTGCCCAATTATTTTCATTTGTCAACATATTATTCAATAAAATTTCAGCTTCATCCGGTGTTCTTTCCCTGAAAAGAGAACCAGCACAACTATCCAGGTAATCTCTGGAAGCATCGGTTGGTCCATTATAAAAGATATCAAGTATTTCATGTTTCTTAAGAGGATGATCAGGCAAAGCATTAAGTAACTTGAGAAGCCTCACCTAAGCTTGTGGGAGACTCTCTTCTTTAATTTGCACAAAGTTGTATATTTCCTTTAAAGCAGCTTGTTTCTTATGAGCAGGGAAATATTTCGCAGAGAAGTAATAAATCATATCCTGGGGACTACGCACACATCCAGGATCAAGAGAATTAAACCATATCTTAGCATCACCCTTTAATGAGAACGGAAATATTTTAAGTATATAAAAGTAGCGAGATCTCTCATCATTAGTGAACAGGGTGGCTATATCATTTAATTTAGTAAGATGTGCCACAACAGTTTCAGATTCATAACCATGGAAAGGATCAGATTCAACCAAAGTAATTATATCAGGATCAACAGAGAATTCATAATCCTTATCGGGAACACAAATAGGTGAAGTAGCAAAAGCAGGATCAGGCCTCATTTTATCTCTAAGTGATTCTTTGTTCCATTTAGCTATTAACCTTCTAAGCTCATCGTTATCGTTGCAAGCTAGAATAGCCGTAGAAGCTTCTCTATCAAAAATATAACCTTCGGGAATAACAGGCCTATCCTCATCATCATTTTCATCAATATTATCAGATTCAATAATTTCTTTCTCTCTAGCCCTAGCAATTTGTTCATCAAGAAACTCACTAAGGGGCACAGTAGTATCAAGCATAGAAGTAGTTTCATCATAAGTATCATGCATAGCAGAAGTGGCATCATCAATAACATGCGACATATCAGAACGAATAGCAGAAGCAGGTTTAGGTGTCGCTAGCTTACTCATAACAGAAGGTGAATCAAGTGCAGAGCTAGATGGCAGTTCCTTACCTCCCCTCGTAGTTGAGGGACAAATTTTTGTTTTCTTGTCTTTCAAGTTCTTCATAGTGTCCAGCAGATATAAATCCCAAGTGACTCAAAGTATAGAGCTATGCTCCTCGGCAATGGCGCCAGAAATTCTTCTTGCTACCTTTTGAGCACTGCGTTGGATTTCCCCAAAGAGGAGAGGATGATGCAGCAAAGTAGCGTAAGTATTTCTCTCAGTTTTTGAGAACCATGGTATCAATCCAGTAGGAGGCTACATGCAAGTCCCTTGTACCTACACAAAACAATAGCTCAACGCAACCAATGCGATTAGGGGTTGTCAATCCCTTCACGGTCACTTATAGGAGTGAGATCTGATAGAGATGATAGATAATATTTTTGGTATAGAGATGCAAAGTGAAAAGTAAAAGGAAAAGTAAAAAAAGCAAAGCAATAATAAAGTGATGGAGATTGATATGATGAGAATAGACCCGGGGGCCATAGGTTTCACTAATGGCTTCTCTCAAGAGCATAAGTATTCTACGGTGGGTGAACAAATTACTGTTGAGCAATTGACAGAATTGAGCATAGTTATGAGAACTAGTCATCAACCCGTGCCTTCGCACGGGTCATATATAATACAATATACGTATTATGTTGCAAGCCATATTGACCATATATTGCTTTCTGATTTTGCTGGGGTGTCACATATATTACTTGGGTGTGTATCCAGTCATATATTGGTTTAGAGACATGGAGATTCGTATATGAGTGGTATGCCAAATAAAATCGTCATTAGTAATGTCACCAAACTCATGTGTTCTATGAGAAGTTACTATGTAAATATTGCTATGAAGTTCATCATATAATCAATTTTGAAAATAGAGGAATCAGTCATGCACAAACAGTATCCCTAGACGTATATGGCTATTGGTCTCATTTGGTAATGATCTAGAACTGCCGACCACACTGCTTATTTACATAAAAACATGGAAATGCGATACATGTAACTGTCTCAAAATATGCATGAAAAAATAAAAATTACAGGTTGTGGATCAGTCAAATATTTTTTATGTGTCTATTGTATTTTCCAGATAGTATGATCATATATATATGCAGCAAGATATACATTAATGCATTTTTTTCTCCTGGAATATGGAACAGTAGTATTTTGTGCAACATCTGGATGGCATAATCCTAAAAGGAGTGTAAACAAACTTCTCTAATATTTGCTATATTAATATATAACAAAAATTGTGGATCCTGGCATATATCTTATACACTTTACATTGTATTACCTGAACACTGATAGAAACACATCACGGTAGATGAAACCATTTGCGAATAGAGGGAAAATAAAACCAAGGTATGGGGCCAACTAAAGGCAAAATAGTGTCACAAAAACTGACGTACATGTTCACATTATGGATTCCACTAAAAAGTATAACCAATCACTATATGGATCAGAGCGAAACAGGATAGCGTTTTTTACTTCTTAGGAACAGGAACTGTATCCCACCAAAAAAGGGGAACAGGAACTGTATCCCACCAAAAAAAAAGGAACAGGAACTGTATGGTTGCAACTTAAATGAAATAATGCATCGATTGTGGAGAAGTTTCCATCCATCCAAGGGAATAGAGATATTTAAAGATCTCAGAAACACCAGACGTGAAACATGTACTACTTAAGGAAAACAGGGTGGTACTAATGGAAGATAGTGACACGGAAATATGTTCTATGACGTGCTTGTTATCCACATACAAATGATGCAGCCAACTGCATTCTAGTAAACAACAATATACTATACCTGAATATGTATTGCAAACAAAATGTAATTTACTCCAAATAAATGAATCCTGGCGCAGTTAAACAAACCTCTATGTGGCTGACGACTTGCATGATTGATGGCATCCACTGTTGCTTGACACTAATCAAAATAGCTCATAAATTTTAAACCGAACCAAAGCTACAGATAGGATGTATGCACAAAGATGAAACAACTCATCATATTTATGTCAGGTTACAATCTTGTAATGACAGCTGCAAGAAAAAACAGAAACTTCATGATCAAGCTGAACAAAGTACGCCATCAGTGCTAATCGACGCAATGGCACCAAAATGGCGGATATAACCCGACCTCTAGGAAGCTTTACATCAGATGTAAATATTGAAGAAAATTCAGTCACTGGTGATCGAAAGGGCCGTGCACTCAATTATTGCCACTACAAAGGCTTTATGCGCAAATTTGGCACCATCTCACAGTGGGAGTGTGCCTATCGCAAGGAGGGAGTGAGGCTGCAGAAGAAGCAAAACATCAGGACACTCATGAATGCACGTATGGTTGCATGTACATGCACCCTGAAGTGTTGTATCAGCCATGTAATAGCAATTGGCTGCGACAGTCATAGCCTGGACATGATGCACTGCAGTGATGCTAGCTCGCTCATATTGACAACATGAATTAAAGGACAACATGAGATTCCCAATGCTTGCTTCTCTCTATATTTTAAAGTCCATCTAATCATTCTACTTCTTTGCATATCTTTGAGGGGAATCCATTCATTTACACGACAAATGACAACTACATCTAACCGCAGAACAAACCTTGTGAGGGAGTCGGAGAAGTTGTGAACTTGCGATTAGAAGAATGTCTGAAAGAACTTGTCTAACAACCTGCAGAAACCTACAAATCTGAAGCATGGTATAACGGCGCAACAGAAGAAAACTACAAAGATGCTGGCATGTGCGAAGGTAGATCTAAAACTGCTCTGTTCAAAATCTTCTAACCTAAAGAGTGCAAATAATGAATCAATCTCTAACATTGCTGCCCATTCGGAGGTATAATATAAACTACTGGTAAGTATACAATGAACACAACTGAATGCAATGAAAATTTAGCTACTCGAATTGTATTTCAAAGTTTTTATGGAATCAAACTTGAAAGCACATCTAAAACTGCTCTGTTCAAAATCTTCTAACATAAAGTGTTCAAATAATGAATCGATCTCTAACATTGCCGACCGTTCGGAGGTATAATATAAACTACTGTTAAATATACCATGAACATGACTGAATGCAATGAAAATTTAGCTACTCGAATTGTATTTCATTTTTTTAATGTCACGTATAAACTAATAAAAACTACCAAATCAAATTGTATTCCAAATTTTTCAGTGTCACATAGGGAATCGAATTGGAAACCATGTTGAACTTGGAAAGTAGAGTATGGAGAAATTGCAAGAGTAGAGAATGCATACGTACATTAGAACTTACAGAATCAATAATTAGGGAATAGTTCATTGAGCAGTGTATGAATTTGCACCAGAACATCTTTTTCTTGGCAGCTTGTTCCACCGAGATTCCATATGCCTCTAGTGGTATCAAGCATCTCAGTCCTGATCGCCAAATTTTTTGAGCACTCATCTCCCTATTATGGGAGTACTCATGCTATGGAGATCCTAATGGTAATTGGGAGCATCACACGGGAATAGGCAGGGCGCAGAAGGAGTACTCTTATTGGACAATGAACCTGAACCCTAGGTGGCGGCGTGGCGCACCATGGAGGGGAGAGAAAACGGCGGGACATGCCAGATGGGGAGAAGAGACGGATGGAATCAGAGATATTTGAGAGATTGATGTAGTTTTTTTGAGGGAAGAGAGATTGATGTAGTTGGGAGAGAGAGATACTTGTTTTTTTATTTCTCAGTTTTTTTAGGGCATCTTTATTTCTCATTACGTGAGAGTTTTACTTTTCTAATGCATGTGACGTGAGAGATTGAGAGTAAGGTACGGGAGAGAGATACATCTATTTTTTTTCTTCTATGAAATGTTACATCTGTTTTTTCTTCTGTGAGTCAATCTATACGTGAGAGTTTTACTTTTGTAATGCATGTAACGTGAGAGATTGAGAGTAAGGTTACGGGAGAGAGATACATCTGTTTTTTTTCTTCTTCTGTGAATTGTTACATCTGTTTTTTCTTCGGTGAGTCAATCTATACGTGAGAGTTTTACTTTTGTAATGCAATGTAACGTGAGAGATTGAGAGTAAGGTTACGGGAGAGAGATACATCTTTTTTTTTCTTATGTGAATTGTTACATCTGTTTTTTCTTCTGTGAGTCAATCTACACCGTAATAATCTAGTCCCACCAGATTAACGGCTCGTAAAATCTAATTAACGTGGTAATTTCTTGGGAGTCCCTAATTAGTATAGGTATAGAAGATATAGATAGATAGATAGATATATAGATAGATAGATAGATAGATATAGATAGATATAGATGTTTTTTCTTCTGTGAGTCAATCTACACCGTAATAATCTGGTCCCACCAGATTAACGGCTCGTAAAATCTAATTAACGCGGTAATTTCTTGGGAGTCCCTAATTAGTATAGGTATAGATAGATAGATAGATAGATAGATAGATAGATAGATAGATATCTAGGTATGATCATGCATATAGGCATCACGTCCGAGACAAGTAGACCGACTCCTGCCTGCATCTACTACTATTACTCCACTCATCGACCGCTATCCAGCATGCATCTAGAGTATTAAGTTAAAAACAGAGTAACGCCTTAAGCAAGATGACATGATGTAGAGGGATAGTTTCATGCAATATGATAAAAACCCTATCTTGTTATCGTCGATGGAAACAATACAATATGTGCCTTCCTGCCCCTTCTGTCACTGGGAAAGGACACCGCAAGATTGAACCCAAAGCTAAGCACTTCTCCCATGGCAAGAAAAACCAATCTAGTAGGCCAAACCAAACTGATAATTCGAAGAGACTTGCAAAGATAACCAATCATACATAAAAGAATTCAGAGAAGGTTCAAATATTATTCATAGATAGACTTGATCATAAACCCACAGTTCATCGGTCTCAACAAACACACCGTAAAAAGAAGATTACATCGAATAGATCTCCACGAGAGAGGGGGAGAACATTGTATTGAGATCCAAAAAGAGAGAAGAAGCCATCTAGCTACTAACTATGGACCCGAAGGTCTGAGGTAAACTACTCACACTTCATCGGAGAGGCTATGATGATGTATAAGCACTCCGTGATGACGGCCCTCTGCGGCGGAGCTCCAGAACAGGCCCCAAGATGGGATCCCGTGGATACAGAAAGTTGCGGCAGTGGAATTAGGTTTTTGGCTCCGTCCCTGATCGTTTGGGGGTACGTAGGTATATATAGGAGGAAGGAGTACGTCGGTGGAGCTTCGAGGGGCCCATGAGGCAGGGGGCGCGCCCTAGGGGGGTGCGCCCCCCACCCTCGTGACCGCCTCTTTTGTTCCTTGGAGTAGGGTCCAAGTCTCCTGGATCACGTTTGGTGAGAAAATCACGTTCCCGAAGGTTTCATTCCGTTTGGACTCTGTTTGATATTCTGTTTCTTCGAAACACTGAAATAGACAAAAAACAGCAATTCTAGGCTGGGCCTCCGGTTAATAGGTTAGTCCCAAAAATAATATAAAAGTGGAAAATATAGCATGGAGCAATAAAAAATTATAGATACGTTGGAGACGTATGAGGCATCCCCAAGCTTAATTCTTGCTCGTCCTCGAGTAGGTAAATGATAAAAAGAGAATTTTTGATGCGGAGTGCTACTTGGCATAATTTCAATAGAAATCTTCTTAATTGTGGTATGAATATTCAGATTCGAAAAATTCAAGACAAAAGTTCATATTGACATAAAAATAATAATACTTCAAGCATACTAACAAAGCAATTATGTCTTCTCAAAATAACATGGCCAAAGAAAGTTCATCCCTACAAAATCATATAGTTTAGTCATGCTCCATTTTCGTCACACAAGAATGCTCTCATCATGCACAACCCCGATGACAAGCCAAGCAATTGTTTCATACTTTACTAATCTCAAACTCATAAACCTTCACGCAATACATGAGCGTGAGCCATGGATATAGCACTATGGGTGGAATAGAATATGATGATGGGGGTTATGTGGAGAAGACAAAAAAGGAGAAGATCTCACATCAACGAGGCTAATCAATAGGCTATGGAGATGCCCATCGATTGATTTTAATCCAAGGAGTAGGTTCCCATGCAACGGATGCACTAGAGCTATAAATGTATGAAAGCTCAACAAAAGAAACTAAGTGGGTGTGCATCCAACTTGCTTGCTCTCGAAGACCTAGGGCATTTGAGGAAGCCCATCGTTGGAATATACAAGCCAAGTTCTATAATGAAAGATACCCACTAGTATATGAAAATGACAAAATAAGAGACTCTCTATCATGAAGATTATGGTGCTACTTCGAAGCACAAGTGTGGAAAAGGATAGTGACATTGTCCCTTCTCTCTTTTTCTCTCATTTTTTTGGGCCTTCTCTTTTTTATGGCCTTTCTCTTTTTTTATTCCTCACTTGGGACAATGCTCTAGAATGATGATCATCACACTATTATTTATTTACAACTCAATGATTGCAACTCAATACTAGAACAAAGTATGACTCTATATGAATTCCTCCAGCGGTGTACCGGGATATGCAATGAATCAAGAGTGACATGTATGAAAGAATTATGAACGGTGGCTTTGCCACAAATACTATGTCAACTACACGATCATGCTAAGCAATATGACAATGATGAATGTGTCATGATGAATGGTATGGTGGAAAGTTGCATGGCAATATATCTCGGAATGGCTATGGAAATGCCATAATAGGTAGGTATGGTGGCTGTTTTGAGGAAGATATAAGGAGGTTTATGTGTGAAAGAGCGTATCATATCACGGGGTTTGGATGCACCTGCGAAGTTTGCACCAACTCTCAATGTGATAAAGGGCAATCCACGGTACCGAAGAGGCTAGCAATGATGGAAGGGTGAGAGTGTGTATAATCCATGGACTCAAAATTAGTCATAAAGAACTCATATACTTATTGCAAAAATCTACAAGCCATCAAAAACCAAAGTACTACGCGCATGCTCCTAGGGGGATAGATTGGTAGGAAAAGACCATCACTCGTCCCCGACCGCCACTCATAAGGAGGACAATCAAATAACACCTCATGTTTCAAATTTGTTACATAACGTTTACCATACGTGCATTCTACGGGACTTACAAACTTCAACACAAGCACTTCTCAAAGTCACAATTACTCTACTAGCACGACTTTGATATTATCACCTCCATATCTCAAAACAATTATCAAGCATCAAACTTTTCTTAGTATTCAACGCACTCAAAAGAAAGTTTTACAAATCTTGAATACCAAGCATATTATTATTATTAAGCAAGTTACCATACTAATTAATACTCACAAAATAATCTAAGTGAAGCATGAGAGATCAATAGTTTCTTTAAAACAAATCCACCACCGTGCTCTAAAAGATCTAAGTGAAGCACAAGAGCAAAACTATAAAGCTCAAAAAGATATAAGTGAAGCACATAGAGCAAAACTATAAAACTCAAAAGATATAAGTGAAGCACATAGAGTGTTCTATCAAATTCCAATTCATTTATGACTCTCTCAAACGGTGTGGACAGAAAGGATGATTGTGGCACTCTAACAAACAAAGACACAAATAATACAAGACGCTGCAAGCAAAAATCATATCATGTGGTGAATAAAAATATAGCTCCAAATAAAATTACCGATGGAAGTAGACGAAAGAGGGGATGCCTTCTGGGGCATCCCCAAGGCATCCCCAAGCTTTGACTTTTTGGTGTCCTTGGATTATCTTGGGGGTGCCATGGGCATCCCCAATCTTAGACTCTTGCCACTCCTTGTTCCATAATCCATCAAAAGATTTCACCCAAAACTTGAAAACTTCACAACACAAAACTCAATAGAAATCTCATGAGCTCCGTTAGAGAAAGAAAACAAAAGACCACTTCAAGGTACTGTAATGAACTCATTATTTATTTTTATTGGTGTTAATCCTACTGTATTACAACTTCTCTATGGATTATATACTATTTACTAGCCATAGGTTCATCAAAATAAGCAAACAACACATGAAAAACAGAATCTGTCAAAAACAGAACAGTCTGTAGTAATCTATAACTAACGCAAACTTCTGGAACTCCAAAACATCTACCAAAATAGGACGACCTAGACAATTTTTTTATTGATCAGCAGCAATTGGAATCAGTATCTTATCATGTTCTGGTGATTTCTAACAATTGTTTTCGTGAACAGAAAGTTTCTGGAAATTACAGCAAGATCAAATAAGTATCATCCAAGAAGATCCTATAGGTTTAACTTGGCACAAACACTAATTAAAAGATAAAACCACATCTAAACAGAAGGTAGATGTATTATTTATTCCTAAGCAGAAGCAAAAACAAAAAACAAAAATAAAATTGGGTTGCCTCCCAACAAGCGCTATCGTTTAACGCCCCTAACTAGGCATTGATAATTTTAATGATGCTCACATGAAAAACAAGAATTGAAGCACAAAGAGAGCATCATAAAACACGTGAAAAACACATCTAAGTCTAACATACTTCCTATGCATAACCATCTTATAGAAAAACAAATTATCATAGCAAGCAAAAACTAGCATATGCAAGGAAGCGCAAAGGAACAATAGCAATCTCAACATAACAAGAGGTAATTTAGTAACATGAAAATTTCTATAACCATATTTTCCTCTCTCATAATAATTACATGTAGGATCATAAGAAAATTCAACAATATAGCTATCACATAACATATTCTCAACACGATCGACATGCATGCGAAGTTGACACTCTTCCGAAATAGTGGGATTAACATTAACTAAAGTCATGACCTCTCCAAACCCACTTTCAATATTATTGCAAACAATATTATCAATCTCATATTCATCATGGGGATTAAATAAATTTTCAAGATCATAAGAAGAATCACCCCAATCATGATCATTGCAACAAGTAGTAAACATTGCAAAACTAGCACTAGTAGAAAAAGGGTCAAACGTGAAGCACATTAGTGCCAGTTTGAATTTGAGCCGGCACTAATGTGTACATTAGTGCCGGTTCCAACGGCTAGCTGGGCCGCTCTCATTAGTACCAGTTCGTGGCGAACCTTTAGCACCAGTTCGTGCCACGAACCGGTACTAAAGTGAGTGGTGGCAGGATGTTGTCAGTCCGGGGCCCCTCCAGCACCTTTAGTACCGGGTCGTATCACGAACCGGTACTAAAGGTCGTCCTACATAGACCCTTCGTCCACCCGAGCTCGCTCTGTTCTTCCCCTTTCCCCTCTCCTCTCTGTTCTCTTCCCTCTTCCTCTCAAGCTCATCACACATTTTGCCCAAGATTTGGAGGCCCCCATCCATTCAAATGATCACAAAGGTTAGCAAATCTTTCCTTTCATCTCTCATTGCTATATTAGCTCGTGCAATGCTTTATATAGTGATTGATTTTTGAGTTTAGTAATTTGGGAGGAATTATATATATGTGCTAGTATTTGATTTATATGTAATTTGAGGTCAAAAATAACACTTAGTTTTGCATATGTAGGTGTGGTTTACTTAGTACCTTCAAAATCTCCGTCGTAACCACCGTCGATCACTCGCAATGTCCCGTCGCCGGCACCACCTTGTGGTGAGCCTCTTGTTCATGAAGTTTTATATAAAAATGATGTTTGTGTGATTTGGATATATAGTTACTCGTATAATTATCTTACCCATACGTTGTTTGTTATGCATAGTGCCATGGTTTTGATATCCGTCCCCGTCGACCCTCATCCGGGTTATGATTCGGATGTGGTATATTCTCTTTTAAAACTATTCATTGCATTTCGTGTTTATGACAAATTATGCACATCAAGTTGACATAGATATTTGTATGTAGGAGGTAGTTGAACCCGAAATTCCAAGCGACCCTATTGTCGAGAGGTTAAATTTAGTTGAAAGATAAAACGAGGATTTGAAGGAAAAATTGAAAAGAATTGAGGGGGAGAAGATGGAATTGGAGTTGCATGTTGCCGATGTCGTCGATGATCACAAGATTAAGATGGAGAAAATGCGCTTGAAGATTAAAAAGATTAGAAAATATGCCATTCATAGTGAGGCTTGGTATCATTATGTTGTTGGATCAATTGTTACCTTAGTTGCGATCTTGATCGCATTTGTTGTTGCATTTAAATTCTTTAGCTAGAGAGTTATTTGTTTGTTGCATTGAAGTGTTGTATGCTCTTTATGTATGAACTTTATGTATGAACTTTATGTATCGTATTAATTTGATGTTTTCGGTGCTGTGTATTGAAGATGAGCCGGCAATGGATGTACGATGACCGATGCTCTCCCGAGTTCATTAATGGCGTGCGTACTTTTTTGCTTGCGGCTGAGGCAAACAAGTGAGCGGATGGTTTTATGCATTGTCCATGTGCTAGATGTAAGAATGGTCGCAATTACTCTACGTCAAGAACCATTCACGTCCACCTATTGGAGTCCGGTTTCATGCCCCACTATAATGTTTGGACCAAGCATGGAGAAAGAGGGGTTATGATGGAAGACAATGAAGAAGAAGAGACGACGACAGCTAGCCTGGCCATGGGTTCACTGAATACGATGATACAACAATGAGGGAAGAAGCTGAGCCAGTAATGCGGGAAGAAGCTGAGCTGGCAATGCTGGAAGAAGCTGAAGAAGAGGCATCGGATGAACCCGTTGATGATCTAGGTCGGGCCATTTCCGATGCAAAGAGAAACTGTGCAAGTGATTTAGAGAAGAAGAAGTTGCAACGCATGTTAGAGGATCCCAAAAAATTGTTGTACCCGAATTGCGAAGGTGACAAGAAAAAGCTGGGCACCACACTGGAATTGCTGCAATGGAAGGCAGAGAATGGTGTATCTGACAAGGGATTTGGAAAGTTGCTGGTAATGATAAAGGATATGCTTCCAAAGGACAACGAATTGCCCGAGAGTACGTACCAAGCAAAGAAGGCTGTCTGCCCTCTAGGGTTAGAGGTGCAGAAGATACATGCATGCCCTAATGATTGCATCCTCTACCGCCGTGAGTACGAGGATTTGAACACTTGCCCGGTATGCGGTGCATTGCGCTATAAGATCAGCCGCGATGACCCTGGTGATGTCGAGGGCGAGAGCCCCAGGAAGAAGATTCCTGCCAAGGTAATGTGGTATGCTCCTATAATACCATGGTTGAAATGTTTGTTCCAAAACAAAGAGCATGCCAAGGCGATGCGATGGCACAGAGAAAACCGTAAGAAAGACGTAAAGTTGAGAGTACCCGCTGACGGGTCACAGTGGAGAAAAATCGAAAGAAAGTACGGGAAGGAGTTTGCAGATGACGCAAGGAACGTATGGTTTGGTCTAAGCGCAGATGGCATTAATCCTTTTGGGGAGCAGAGTAGCAACCATAGCACCTGGCCTGTGACTCTATGTTTGTATAACCTTCCTCCTTGGTTGTGCATGAAGCGGAAGTTCCTTATGATGCCAGTGCTCATCCAAGGCCCTAAGCAACCCGGCAACGACATTGATGTGTACCTAAGGCCATTAGTTGAAGAACTCTTACAACTGTGGAATGGAACAAGTGTAAGTGTGTGGGATGAGCACATGGGGGAAGAATTTGACCTAAAGGCATTGTTGTTCGTGACCATCAATGATTCACCTTCTCTCAGTAACCTTTCAGGACAGACAAACAAGGGATACCGCGCATGCACGCACTGTTTGGACGATACCGACAGTATATATTTGGCTAATTGTAAGAAGAATGTGTACCTGGGACATCGTCGATTTCTTCCGAGCAGGCATCCTGTAAGAAAGAAAGGCAAGCATTTCAAAGGTGAGGCGGATCACCGGACGAAGCCTCGCCACCGTACTGGTGCTGATGTACATGATATGGTCAAGGATTTGAAGGTGGTCTTTGGAAAGGGTCCTGGTGGACAACCTGTTCCGAATGACGCTGACGGACGCGCACCCATGTGGAAGAAGAAATCTATATTTTGGGACCTGCCCTATTGGAAAGACCTAGAGGTCCTCTCCGCAATCGAAGTGATGCACGTGACGAAGAATCTTTGTGTAACCCTGCTTGGCTTCTTGGGCGTGTATGGGAAGACAAAAGATACACCTGAGGCACGGGAGGACCAGCAACGTATGCACGGAAAAGACGGCATACATCAGGGTCATGCAAGCTACGCTCTTACCAAAGAAGAGAAGGAAATCTTCTTTGAATGCCTGCTTTGTATTAAGGTACTGTCTGGCTTCTCGTCGAATATAAAGGGAATAATAAACATGGCAGAGAAAAAGTTCCAAAACCTAAAGTCTCATGACTGCCACGTGATTGTGATGCAACTGCTTCCGGTTGCATTGAGGGGGCTTCTACTGGAAAACGTTCGATTAGCCATTGTGAAGCTATGTGCATTTCTCAATGCAATCTCTCAGAAGGTAATCGATCCAGAAATCATACCAAGGTTAGAGAATGATTTGGTGCAATGTCTTGTCAGTTTCGAGTTGGTGTTCCTACCATCCTTCTTCAACATTATGACGCATGTCCTAGTTCACCTATGCGAAGAGATTAACATTTTGGGTCCTGTATTTCTACACAATATGTTCCCCTTTGAGAGGTTCATGGGAGTCTTAAAGAAATATGTTCATAATCGTGCTAGGCCAGAAGGAAGCATCTCTAAGGGCCATGAAAATGAGGAGGTCATTGAGTTTTGTATTGACTTTATTCCTGACCTTAAGCCGATTGGTGTTCCTGAATCGCGGCATAAGGGCAGACTGGATGGAAAAGGCACGCTAGGAGGGGAACAAATAATATGTATGGACGGTCATTCTCTCACTGAAGCACACTACACAGTTCTACAGAATTCCGCCTTGGTGGCTCCGTATATGGATGAACACAAGAATTTGCTACGCTCCAAACACCCGGAGCGGTCTGATGACTGGATTAGACGTGAACAAACTAGGAGTTTCGCCAGCTGGTTGCAGACACGTACCATGCATGACACCTCTATTGAAGATGACATGTACTTGCTGTCCCAGTTACCATCTTCGAATATAATGACTTTCAAAGGGTACGAGATAAATGGTAATACATTTTACACGATCTCCCAAGATAAGAACAGCACCAACCAAAACAGTGGTGTCCGCTTTGATGCAGAAACCAAGACAGGAAAGGAAACATATTATGGTTATATACAGGACATATGGGAACTTGACTATCGACGTGGTTTGAAGGTCCCTTTGTTTCGGTGCAAATGGGTCAATATGACACGAGGCGGGGTAACGGAAGACCCGCAGTACGGAATGACAACAGTGGATCTCAACAATCTTGCGTATGCAGACGAACCATTCGTCCTAGCCAATGATGTGGCACAGGTTTTCTATGTGAAGGACATGTCTACCAAGCCAAGAAAAAGAAAAGATAAGGAAGCGAATGCATCGTACGATGAGCCAAAGCGGCACATAGTTGTTTCTGGGAACAGAAACATTGTGGGAGTGGATGAGAAGACATACATGTCAGAAGATTATGAAAAGTTTGATGAAATTGCTCCATTCACAGTGAATATTGACCCGAGCATCCCGTTAAATGATGAAGATTTTCCATGGTTACGGCGCAAAGGGACACACGCGAAGAAAAAGTTTCACACCCAAAGATTTGGGATGTGATCGGCTTCACTATCATCACTTTCTTCTGTGTTTCACACCCAGGAGGGAATCTCTGTAATAGTTAGGGTAGTTATGTGTTTTGGCATTTGAAATGCGAAGAAATTTTATGTGCAAACAAATTCTTTCATGCCTTTACTGATTTTTTTAAGCTAAATGACCCTGAAATTGAAAAGCATTTCAAAATGAACTCAGAAAAGGTTGAAAGTTGGCATGGTATCATAATTTCACCCACATAGCATGTGCAAAAAAGTAGAGAGGGTTACCGCAAAAACTGGATGCACTTCGTGTACTAAATGGACAATCTCTTTCGAAGTATCAGGGTTTCGGACGAAAACTCATGCGTTACAAAAGGCATTTCATTTTTTTAAATAACCTAAGCATTACCAAATTGAATATAATGATAAAACACACTAATATTAAACATAATAAAAAAGAATCACTGAAAAATCTATTCTCAAAGTTAAGTTATTCACAAACTAGTGATTCACACAAATTTTAAATAAATCAAAATTTAAACTATTCAAATTTGTAAACTACCGGTACTAACAGAAAGTTTGTAATTTTTTGTACCTAAAGCAAAAATATTCACAAAGAAACTCTAAATACAGCAAAAAAACAACTCAAACAAAAATAAATAAAGCAAAAAAAGCCCACCTACAGCGCCACAGCAGCCTGCATACGACTAGAAATCCAACCTGTTGTTGGGCCAGGATGCAGGCCCGCAAAGGCCCAGTAGGCCCACAGGGCAGCACAGAACATTTAGGCCCAGTAGGCCTGCTTTGGAGAGGAGCTCGAGGGAGCTACCGCACTGGGGCTTATAAACCAGTGCAGACGCCCCTCGGCTAGCGAGGTGGGACTAAACATTTCGCACCGCACCTGCGCTAGCGCACCCCCTTTAGTGCCAGGTGGTAGCACCAACCGGTACTAAAGGGGGGGCCTTTAGTACCGGTTGGAGCCACCACCCGGCACTAAAGGGGGTGCGGTTCCAGCCGCTTGGCCTGGCCAAAACAGGCCTTTAGTACCGGTTGGTGGCTCCAACCGGTACTAAAGGTCCATCCTATATAACTAAACACTTCAAAAATTTCAGTTTCTCCTCTGCTTCTTCTCCTCTGCCCCGTCGCCCGCCGCCCCCGTCTCCATAACCCTCGTCGCCGCCCCTGTCCCCGTCGTCGCCGCCCCTGTCCCCGTCGTCGCCGCCCCGTCGTCCCCGTCCCCGTCATCCCCGTCGTCACCGCCACGCCGTCCCGGCCCGTCCAGCGTCGTCCCTGTTCCCGTCATCGCCGCCCCGTCCCCGTCGTCGCCGCCCCAGCCCGTCCTCTTCGTCACCGCCCCGTCCCTGTCCCCGTCGTCGCCATCCCCGTCGTCGCCGCGCCCGTCGCCGTCCCCGTCGCCGCCCCCCGTCGCCTCTCGCCTCGCCGGTGAGCACACACACACACATACATTTTTTTACTTTTTTAGTTATAGAAATAGTTATAGCATTGTTAGAAATGTTATAGAAATGTTAGAATTGTTAGAAATTTTTCTGTTTTTTAGTTATAGAAATTGTTATAAAATAGTTAGAATTGTTAGACATTTTTCTGTTTTTTAGTTATAGAAATAGTTATAAAAAAGTTAGAAATTTTTCTTTTTTTTAGTTATATAAATATTAGAAATGTTATACAAATGTTTGTTATATATATAGAAATGTTATAATTTTTTTCTGTTTTTTAGTTATAGAAATATTAGAAATGTTATAGAAATGTTAGTTATATAGCATTGTTAGAAATGTTAGAAATTTTAGTTATCAAAATCCAATCATTAAAAAAATGTTACTTTTTGCGGGCATATAGCTAGTATTTGTTCTCGACGATGCCCGGCCCGCATCCTCGCCGTCGACCCGTCCGCGACGACATCCGGCTAACCCATGTCCGGGACTGGGCTCCGCCGGGCTGGCACTGGGAGGTGCTGCCTGGAGGGGCGCGCCGCTTGATGAGGAACCCGGCCCCGGGTCCTGTCGTGGAATTGTCACGGCAGATGTCCTTAGTGTCAGGACTTAGTCGTGAGGCCAACGCATCTATGTGGTAGCTTGAGAGGGGTTGAGTGGGACGAGAGACGCGATGTTTACCCAGGTTAGGCCCCTCACGGTGGAGGTAAAAGCCTACATCCTGCTTCATTGATATTGATGATCATGATCACGGTTACAAGAGTGCTCTATCTCGAGAGCTATTGTCTAAACCTAACTTGTTCAACTTGTGGAACTTGTGAATCTTGTCCCTTTTGGGGAGCCCTTCCCCTCCTTATATATGTTGGAGGGGCGGGTTACATGTAGAGTCCTATTAGGATTGGGACTAGTCTACCTCTAATACAAACCGGATACAAGTCCAGGTCTTAACTTCTTGTAAGATAAATGTTTCTCATGCCTTTCCTCTTAAACCAGCCCACCATAGTATGAACCGGCCTTCATGAACCGCCCGTTGGGCCATCGGGTCTTGACGCTTCTCTGACCCGCCTGCCGGATTACCAATGAATCATAAACCGACAGGTCCAAACGGGTCACCAGTGAATCATCAAGTCTCATCCGGGCCGGCAGTAAACCGCCAAGTCCGGCCGGGTTATACTTCCGGCCGGTTTACACCGCGGGGTATATCCCCGACATTAGCCCCCAAGTTTAGCTTGGATTTATTCATGGTAAACTTATGCTGCAAAATAAACACAAGAACAAATTTGACAGGTTATGCTCCGGGTTAAGAATATTTGTAAACCGGTACCTGATCATCCTTAAGTCCTTGTTATTTCCTCCTTCTGGGAAATCCGGGTCAACAGACCAGCTTCATAATCAATTTGCCGACATTGGTTTGTCACCGAAAAATATTGTGAAGAATAACTCCTTTGACTCAGCTCCCAAAGCGCCGGTTTAAGAAATATGGGTCTGAAAATACTTATCTGATATTTAGCCGGTTTGAAAATGTAAATCTTGCCGGTTTAATATTACCAAAATGGCCGGTTTATAAATATTGATCGCACCGGGTCATAATTGTTGTCAACACCAGGTTATGTAATTGATCTTCCTGATTTGCTCAAAACTGATAAAATGAAGATATTCCTCCTTTATATGCATAATACCTGTAGCCCCCAAGACTTAAGAGGAGAACATAGTGATAACTTAAGACTTGCTCCAATAAGTGTTTCAACCTTGAAGAAATCCGGTTTGTTCATCTCAAAACTGAATACTACATATATGTAGCCCCCAAGTGTCGGGTTGTCATGCTTGCAGCAACCTGGGACTTGTAATTGCTTATAAAAACTTCAATCAGTGTAGCCCCCAAGGGCCGGGTCATTATGCAATAATGAGCAGGAACTTTGTAAATATAATTATGTAGATTTTAGCAGTGATGTGTAGCCCCCAAGGGCCGACTTAGTAAGATAATACTGAAACGGGACTTGATATATATTTCAATGAAAATAACATCTTATAATGTAGCTTCCATCGTAGGGCTTGAACCCACATCCACAAGGTTAAGAGCTTTGTGCTTTACCAACTGAGCAATGGATCCTTCAATATTATGGACGAAAACTTGTGTACCTTGAATTGTTGACAGGAGCAGTTGGTAGCCCCCAAGGGCCGGCTCATTATAATATGATGAGTCGGGTCTTTAATAAGACTTGTAAAAATGACTTTGCATTAGCCCCAAGTGTCATGGTGCATGCTTGCAGCGACATGAGACTTGCATGTAATTTCAATTTGAATAATGTAGCCCCCAAGTGCCGGGTTTGTAAGCCTGCAGCAACTCAGGACTATTCCTTCAATTGTAGAATAAATCATATCTATTGATAATATGATAGCCATTGCGCTAAAGCGACTTTGAAAACCTTAATCATAATACTGGTTATTGATAACCATAATAAAAATCCAGCCATGTTGGCTATTTGAATAATATACCCAATGTTTTATAAGCGCATAATTCCAATGGCGCAATCCAAATATATACTGGCGACTTATAGTCCAAAGCCAGGCCGGTTTAACAAACTTGTTTCTGCATACAACAAGTTTAAAGTGTCCTGGCGGTTTACCGCCGGACGGGTCATAATGCCCAACATATAACTCGGGTTTATAACCAAGGCTGCACTTAAGAATAATCAAATATGAAATATATCATACCTGTGACATTGAATCACATTGTTGGTTTTACCAACTTTTTGTAGTAAGGGTGATAACCCAAATCTTGAGTACTGATAACTCCTTCCATATTGTGCCGGTATATGATAAAACCGTGCCAGGTTGTGATAAACACCAGATTAACCATATATAATACTGGTGACTTCTAGTCAAACCAGACCGGGCTGATAGACTCCGGATTATAACTTGATCGTGTACTGACAACTTGTAGTTGAAAGCCGAGCCGGTTTGATAAACACTGGTTTACTCCATAATAGGATGGTAACAGAAAATCAAACCGGGCAGATAGTCTCCGGATTAAGATTTGACCATGTCCCGTCCATTTGTAATTGACAGTCGAACCAGTTTAAGAAATGTCGGTTTAAAAACGCAACAAAAAGAGAGAAATATCTATCAAAGAAAATTGTGAAGCAAAGGCAATGATAAAACCGTTTGCCAAAAAAGGCTTATTTGAGCTGATCAGATGGCGTTACCATGGTCGGACACGACCAAGCTCCCGATAGGTGTAGCTATGGTTCAAGTCAGCCAGGTCCCCAAATGAAACCGTGGCATTTATGCCGATCAAGTGGCATGGCAATGGTTCGGGTTCGACCAAGCCCCCAAGTGATTTTGTGGCCTTAGGCCGATCAAGAGGCATGACTGGTTCAGACGTGACCAAGTCCCCAAGTGATCTGGTGGCTCTCGCCGATCAAGAGGCGTGGCAATGGTTCGGGTTCGACCAATCCCCCAAGCGATTTGCATGTGTATCCGTCGAGCAGCATGGCCCGGAAGAACGCCACTGCAAAACTATGCTGGCACGCGCTCCATGTCCGTGGTATAACAATACCTTTGTCATAAATAATTATCCTGCACAAAAACATTGCAGCAAAGATAGATTGTGTTTTGACAAAAAAAAATATGTGTTAAAAGTAGACTCGGATGAATATCACCTGATTTATCCGGACGACAAATGATCCGTGCGCAGGCTAGAATTTGATCGGACCAAATATCAGTGTAGATGTGCCATGCATGGCTGTTATTCTGTCTTTCTCTTCCTCCATGTACTAGTATCAGCAGTACGTCGACGACTCGGTGGAGATAGGCAGTAGAGGCGGCCAGCGGCTCAGCGACGGGCGTCTTGGCGCGCCGGTTAGCATCTTGAGGCCGGCGATTTAACAGTGACGGCTCGGAGTGGTATGGTAGCAGCGGAGGCGGATTCGAGCCGGAGGTGGAACGAAGCCAGCCACAGGTCGTGGTTGGTTTGGATGGATTCACATCCGCGTCCACCGGATCGTGGGACCCCTTTTTTTAGGAGCGATGCTTTGACCAGCCTACGTGTCTTTAGCCACTTTTGGGAATCGATGGTTGGGTTTGCTTCGGCTTTCACTCGGACTGCAAAAGATTTTACGATCGTGGGACAACTAGTTGACATCCGCTGGATTTGCTAATTCGATTTTTCAGCGCCCCGGCGAATCTTCTCGGGACTTGTCTCGAAAAGAACTCCAGAAATTTCACGGAATGACTGCCATATTGAGGAATTGATCCGACCATGGTGACTAAACTTGATAGCCGGTCAATGGAGGTGACTTTGAAACGGAAGTGACGGCGGCTCCCCTACGGCTTGAAACGGCAGCGTTGGGTCCCTTCCAAAGCGGCAAACAATGCAGGTCCACGGGAGCAACTTGAAGACGTCAAGGCGGCCACCACTCGGCAGAGACGAGCCGGTCCAAGGTGAGGCCGAGACGATCCGGGGGTAACTCAGAGGCACTTGCAAACCATGGCTGAATCCTTTTCCAAGTCATAGAGCGTTGATCAATCTTATCTCCGGGTCTTGGCTTGACTTTGATTTCCCTGGTTTGGAGTTTAGTGCATGCACACACGATGGCAGTGGTTTTGATCGAACACATCCTCTTTAGGAAGATCCTTTAATCTTGGCAACTCACCATCCACCAAACAAGCCCTTGGACGGCAGCGTAACCCTTACTCCTCTTGATCTCAACCTTCTCTAATCCATCACTGAAAAACTCGTTCGACCTTTGACTGATGAATTTGTGGTTGATGTGAATCCTTCCAAACCGGTTATTTTTCATCTGAAAAATTGCAAACTTCTCGATCCCTGGAAGAGATCCCTTCAAGAGCTCATCACCACCGTGCGCGAGCCCCACGGTGGGCGCCAACTATCGTGGAATTGTCACGGCAGATGTCCTTAGTGTCAGGACTTAGTCGCGAGGCCAACGCATCTATGTGGTAGCTTGAGAGGGGTTGAGCGGGACGAGAGATGCGATGTTTACCCAGGTTGGGCCCCTCATGGTGGAGGTAAAAGCCTACATCCTGCTTCATTGATATTGATGATCATGACCACGGTTACAAGAGTGCTCTATCTCGAGAGCTATTGTCTAAACCTAACTTGTCCAACTTGTGGAACTTGCGAATCTTGTCCCTTTTGGGGAGCCCTACCCCTCCTTACATATGTTGGAGGGGCGGGTTACATGTAGAGTCCTATTAGGATTGGGACTAGTCTATCTCTAATACAAACCGGATACAAGTCCAGGTCTTAACTCCTTGTAAGATAAATGTTCCTCATGCATTTCCTCTTAAACCGGCCCACCATAGTATGAACCGGCCTTCATGAACCGCCCATTGGGCCATCGGGTCTTGTCGCTCCTCTGACCCGCCTGCCGGATTACCAATGAATCATAAACCGCCAGGTCCAAACGATTCACTAGTGAATCGTCAAGTCTCATCCGGGCCGGCAGTAAACCGCCAAGTCCGACCGGGTTATACTTCCGGCCGGTTTACGCCGCGGGGTATATCCCCGACAGGTCCCGTCGTCGACCCTGATCTCGTTTGGTGGCGTTCGCGTGGGCCAGTTTCGGTGCGGAGGGAGCCGGCCCCGCCGGAGGTGTTACATCGCCGTGTCAGGGAGGAGGATGAGCACGTCCATCGCTACATGGTTGCGTTAGAGGGCGGCAGGTTCTCCAATACCTGGCAGTTTCTTCAGGGATCTCACTTCAGCTATGATCCTGTGAGGGTTCCTTCTCTTTGGGTGTCCACCGCCCGCGCCGCAGGAACCGCGAGTGTCCTAGATTCTTCTGTAGTATTCGATCTTTATTAGCTACCTAGCCAGTGATGTACTCGATATATAATATTTGAGACGATGTATTCGAGATTATATATTATTCGAGACGATGTATTCGAGAATATAACTATTATTCGAGACGATGTATTCGAGATTATATCTATTATTCGAGACGATGTATTCGAGATTATATTCGATGATGCTTATTATGTACTATGATTGATTCAGTTTTTCCTTATTAATTGATTGCATCCATGCATTGTAATTTGAATATATTTCTTTTGGATTAGTTAAACAAAACCTATGGCGGACAATACCGGCAGAGAGGGAGAAGAGGCCCTATTCAATATCATACGTAATCCTCGTGGGCCAGATGATGATCAGAATGAAGAAGATTATGACGGCTCTGAATATCTAAACAACACCGGGGAGGGTGATATGATATTCGATCGCGACGACCGAATTGATGAAGTCGTGAACTATGAACATGACGAAGAAAATGTTGATCTTGAAACAACAAAGACCGGCGAGGTATATATATTTATATAAGCAGGCATCTGGTGATCATCACATGTTTTAAATGACTTGAAGATATATTAACGAATCGATCTTTCTTCTTTCAGCCATCCGGATCGAGCAAATCTTCAGGCAACAGGACAAAACGAGGCCCGAACAAAAAGTTGAAGGAGGGCATAAAGTACAATATCGAGGCAATCAGACCTAATGGCGAACCATTCGCGCCTAAGAAGATTGCGGACAAGTTCGTTCGTCAGTGCGGAGTTCTTGTGAAGGACCAACTCCTGATCTCCCTTCAAGAATGGAGAGAGCCATCAAAGCCACGTCCAGGAGTTACTTTTGTCGATGACAGACAAAAACATTTGCTTTGGGAAACGCCCATGGAACATTTCACCCTACCAGATCATTTCACAAATGCAGATGTGGAGAAAGTCAAGGACGCTGCTCTTAGGAAGATGGCGGTTGCATTCAAGAACCACAAGATTCGTGAATGGGCCAAGTACGTCAAGGGAGGAAGGAAGACTCCAATATTCGAGGGAGTACTAGAGAAGCAAAGTGCTCATTGGGACGATTTTGTGAAATTCAAGGATTCAGAATTATCTAAGGAACAGTCGAGAATAAACAAGGCTAATGCCGCAAAAAAGGTTAAGTTCCATAAGCTGGGGCCAGGTGGCTATGCGGTGGGAATGCCTAAGTGGGATAAGTCTGAGAAAGAGATGCTGGATGCAGGTGTCACTCCAGAAACATTGAGCTGGCCCCCCAGGTGGAGGACTTGGTTCTATGCACATGGGGGGAGTTGGACCCGAAGACAGGCAAAGTTTCCAAGAAGGCATGTCTGGACGGAGCCGAAGATAAGCTACTTGTTGCAATAGAAGAGGCTCGATTCGGGTTGTTCGAGCCCAATAGAGAGAACGACGAGCTTACGCGTGCCCTGGGAAATCCTGAACACCCGGGAAGAACACGAGGCATGGGCGCTATTCCGTGGTATGAGGGGTTTTCGGACTGGAACGCCGACTACAGAACCCGTGCGAGAAAGAAGATTGCGGAGGAGAAGAAGAGGAAGATGGAGGAGGAGCAGAGGAAGCTAGACTATGAATGCCTTCAAGGCCTAGAATCAGCGCACGCGGACTTGGCAATCAAATTCCAGCGACAGCAGGAGCAGATCGACTCACTTCGCCAGCAAAGGGGGTCTCAGCAGCTAGCGGATGATCCACCAATGGATAGCACTGTCCCATCCATGCCGAGAAGCAGCGTGGGTTCCGCCCCGGGCGACGCATTGCTGGATAGCTACCCAGTGGATGACATCATGGAGAACACTAACTGCGAGCTACACTTCAAAATGAAGAACATATCCATGAAGGTGGCGGACGCCCTTGCTTTTACAAATCCCCCCGAGGCAACCTTCCATTGCAACCCGATTCCAGCGGGCTATGCTCGTGTCTTGGTTGATGAGGTGGTGGACCAATATTCGGGGCTAGAGCTTGACATTCCTAGAGGTGACGATGAGCACACACTAGGAGAGGCCAACCATCGTATCATCCTATGGAGAAAGGATTGCATCATCTTTCGAAGGCCACCGACACTGCTTCATCCGACTCCTCGTCGCAGTCCGCCACCGAGTCAGCAGACTCCCGCTCCTCCAAGTCCACCAATGCGTCAGGCCACTCCTCCTCCAAGTCCGGCACAGCTTCAGGCCACTCCTCCTCCAAGTTCGGCAAAGAGTCAGGCCACTCCTCCTCCAAGTCCGGCACAGCTTCAGGCCACTCCTCCTCCAAGTCCGGCACAGCTTCAGGCCACTCCTCCTCCTCTAACTCGGCCACGTCAGCCGTCTTCGCCGCCTCAGCAATCACGGAAGAGAGCCGCCTCAGCTATGGTGCGTAGCGGTACAAGTCGAGGTAGTACTACAGGTACAGGTGGAGGCAAGCGATTTCAATATGGTCCAAGAAGCCTCGCGCCTCTTCCGCAGAGGCCTTACAACAAGTCCGAGGAGGAAAACGTAGCCATATCGAAGGCCGAGGTGGAAGCCCATTTTGCACCGAAACCGCCATCGCCACCATGGGAGAAAGTGCCTGTGGAAAAGATTGACCACTTCATTCGTATGGCTAGACCACCAGCTCCCAAGCCTGTTGACTTAGAATATGAGCGCCACATCAAGAAGTTAAATCGAGCACGTCTACAGAAAGAGGCGAGCTCAAGCTCGAGCAAATCAGCTGGCAAAAGGAGCGGTAAAACCATTCCCCAGCTAGGAGAACAGGCGGCGCAATCAATCCCCCCGCTTGTTGTGCCAACAACACATGAGAGTAGGCGCGCCCAATATTATTGTGGGAAAACCGTTAACGTTCCCGGGGTGGGCGATGTCGTAATAACCGAGGAGCATATTGTGCAGGCTGAATCGATCGGGATCACTGTTGGACAACTCCTCAATATCGAGCCCATGTCTCTGACTAGAGAGGAGGAAATAAAACGGAAATATGCCCGGGGTCAACCTTTGGTCGAGCCAGAGGAGGTCGATAAGCTCCCAACGAGAATGTATGCATTGCATCAATGGTGCATGGACATTACCAAGATTTCCACTCGAGAGTCCCTCATGGTGAATGTCAACGAGGAGCATTACTACCATAAGAAAGTTGTGACCGTTGAGTATTCAGAACTTTTTCAGCTATACAATAAAGACGCACTCGACAAATCTATCATCAGTTGCTATTGTGTGTAAGTGATTTCTTTATGTAATTTAAGTCTCAAGCTAGCTGATCATTTTGATCAATCATTACCTGTAATTATCCTCACTATATTCTTTTCTGTGATATTATGCAGGATGAAGATTTATGAAATGAAAAAAGGTGGACGCTATGGCATTGGGTTCGTTGACCAAAATACCATTAATGAATACACATGGAAAATAGATCCATATCACGCAAAATGTGTAGAGGAAAGCATGCTACAGTTCTTCAAGGAACTCAAATACAATGAAGATATACTACTTCCTTACAACTTCCAGTGAGTCACACTGTCTTGTACTACAAATTCTGTTTTTCCCTACTAGCTATAGCTACATGTTTTTGCTTACATATGCCCGCTTAATTAAGACATGCAAACGTGTGTGCATGCAGATTTCACTGGATCTTGTTAATCATTAAAGTTGATGAAGGAACAGTTGAAGTACTAGACTCGCTACTTAAGAAAGCAAGTGACTACACCATCGTGAAGGGGATAGTCAACAGGTAATTTCAATCATTATTAACTATATCTCGGCCTATTTAATTAGTTCGTCATTTCCTGATAACAACTATTTAATAACCCATTTATTCATTTTCTTTGTCGGCGGGGCAGGGCTTGGGCAAAGTTCATCAGGGCCACTCCAGGCGCATGGAAACAAAAGCTGAAATGGTATCGACCCAAGGTAAGTAATTAAGTAGTACTAGCTAGCTGCCATCTCTTTAATTATCATGCTTGATTAATTATTATCTGATCAAATTCCATTCTCGTAAAGGCCTTGAGGCAGGCACCGGGAATGATCTATGTGCATACTACGTTTGCGAGAACATTCGCATGATGGCGTCCGAAAGGAGCAAATCTCAAAGACAGGAGTGGGTACGATGTCGATTGTCAGAACACTATTCACAATTTTTACACCATTATCGATATCTAGTCACACAACTAATACACATGCATATTGATCTCCTTCTTAACAGTTCAAAGAGGTGCGGGACAATCTCCTAGCACAGGACCGCATAGAAGCAATTCAAGAGGAAATAGCGGGATTTTTGCTCGACCAGGTCATAGATCCCAAAGGAGAATACTATTACCCGCTACCGCCCCCATGAACCACTTCCAATTGTTATCGTGCTCCGAAGGCACCAATTAGCTAGGCTAATGCCACTAGCTCCGAAGGCACCAATTAGGAGAAATTGTATATATATATATACATGTGTGTATATATGTGTGAATTAATTAATGGTGGTTGTGAGACATTCGATGATATATATATATTATGATTGGTTCTACTAGAAATTCTATTTACATATATGCATAACGTGTACAATATGTAGTATCGTGAAATACCAGCAAACGAAAAAGAATTAAATGGAAAACACAAAATTAAATGAAAAAGAAATCATAAACCCAAAACCCCCCCAACATTTTAATACCGGTTGGTGACACCAACCGGTACTAAAGGGCTCCCTGCCCCCGAAGCTGGCTCATGCCACGTGGTTGCCCTTTAGCACCGGTTCATGCTGAACTGGTACTAAAGGGGGGGGGCCTTTAGTGCCTACATTTTAGCGCCGGTTACCAAACCGGCACTAAAGGGCCTTACGAACCGGTGCTATTGCCCGGTTCTGCACTAGTGTAGCACCCCCAAGCTTAGGGTTTTGCATATTATTAGCACAATCGACATCAAGAGAATTTATAGTAAAATCATCGAAATCATTCTTTTCATCGAGGGAACTATCAAGCATGGGTGCAATAGCAACGATCTCATTTTTAACATAAGGAACTATAGCAAATTCGTCTTCATAAATATTGGCATCATGTTCATCAAGGGATATTTCAACCAAATCATCGGAATCATAATTATCTATAGATTCATGCATATCATTATTTTATTCCAAAGCGATGGTCATTCTTTCGATAAATTCTTGGACATAGACATTATGAGCCAAGTTTTCATTGCGATATTTAAGTATGACGGAATTTTCAGATTTGTTGAGAGTAAAATCATACTTTTCAATCAAAGAAGAAACTTCATGAGCACCCTTGAAAATGACAAATTCTTTAATTTGTTCAATATCATAGTAGCTATAAACACCCTTTGCATAAGAAGATAAGATTTCATTATCATTGAACTCACATAGGTAGGGAAGGTGTTTTTTAGGGTTCTTAGAGCAACAAGTAAAATCACACATTTCACAAAGATTCCAAGCATAGCATAGCAAACTATTTATATGATACCATAAGAGCTTCCCTTTTTCAGACAAATGATGACGCACAAAATGAGCATGCTCATCTAAAGATTTCCCATCAACTAGGCTAGTTGGGGTTTCAGCACGAGCGCATAAGGATCGAAGATGATCCAAGAAGAACACTTTAAGTGGATCCATATCAATAGATTTTCAGCAAGCGAAGATGCAAGCATGTAGAAGGCACAAGGAAACACAAACAAAGATACATACGAGAAGAAGGCGAACGAAAAAGAGAGGGTGAATAAAACGGCAAGGTGGAAGTGGGGGAGAGGAAAACGAGAGGCAAATGGCAACTAATGTAATGCGGGAGATAGGGATTGTGATGGGTACTTGGTATGTTGACTTTTGCGCAGACTCCCCGGCAACGGCGCCAGAAATTCTTCTTGCTACCTCTTGAGCACTGCGTTGGATTTCCCCGAAGAGGAGAGGATGATGCAGCAAAGTAGCGTAAGTATTTCCCTCAGTTTTTCAGAACTAAGGTATCAATCCAGTAGGAGGTGATACGTCTTTGTCATATCTACTTTTCCAAACACTTTTGCCCTTGTTTTGGACTCTAACTTGTATGATTTGAATGGAACTAACCCGGATTGATGCTGTTTTCAGCAGAATTGCCATGATGTTGTTTTATGTGCAGAAAACAAAAGTTCTCGGAATGACCTGAAACTCCACGGGATGTCTTATAAAAAATCCTTGCCAAAGATGAAGACCAGGGAGCCCACACCCTGTCCACGAGGGTGGGGAGCGCCCCCCCCCCCATTAGGGCGCGCCCCCTACCTCGTGGGCCCCCTGGAGACCCTCCGAAGCCAACTCCAACTCTATATATTTGCTTTCAGAGGGAAAAAATCAAAGAGAAGACATCATCGCGTTTTACGATACGGAGCCGCCGCCAAGCCCTAAAACCTCTCGGGAGGGCTGATCTTGAGTCCGTTCGGGGCTCCAGAGAGGGGGATTCGTTGCCGTCGTCATCATCAACCATCCTCCATCACCAATTTCATGATGCTCACCGCCGTGTGTGAGTAATTCCATCGTAGGCTTGCTGGACGGTGATGGGTTGGATGAGATTTATCATGTAATCAAGTTAGTTTTGTTAGGGTTTGACCCCTAGTATCCACTATGTTATGAGATTGATGTTGCTATGACTTTGCTATGCTTAATGCTTGTCACTAGGGCCCGAGTGCCATGATTTCAGATCTGAACCTATTATGTTTTCATGAATATATGTGAGTTCTTGATCCTATCTTGCAAGTCTATAGTCACCTACTATGTGTTATGATCCGGCAACCCCGAAGTGACAATAATCGGGACCACTCCTGGTGATGACCATAGTTTGAGGAGTTCATGTATTCACTATGTGCTAATGCTTTGTTCCGGTTCTCTATTAAAAGGAGGCGTTAATATCCCTTAGTTTCCAATAGGACCCCGCTGCCACGGGAGGGTAGGACAAAAGATGTCATGCAAGTTCTTTTTCATAAGCACGTATGACTATATACGGAATACATGCCTACATTACATTGATGAATTGGAGCTAGTTCTGTGTCACCCTATGTTATGACTGTTACATGATGAACCGCATCCGGCATAATTATCCATCACTGATCCGGTGCCTACGAGCTTTCCATATACTGGTTTACACTTATTTACTTTTCCGTTGCTACTGTTACAATCACTACAAAATACCAAAAATATTACTTTGCTTTCTTTACTCTTTTGTTACCGTTACCACCACTATCATATTACTTTGCTACTAAACACTTTGCTGCAGATACTAAGTTTCCAGGTGTGGTTGAATTGACAACTCAGCTGCTAATACTTGAGGATATTCTTTGGCTCCCCTTGTGTCGAATCAATAAATTTGGGTTGAATACTCTACCCTCGAAAGTTGTTGCGATCCCCTACACTTGTGGGTTATCAAGACTAATTTCTGGCGCCGTTGCCAGGGAGCATAGCTCTATTCTTTGAGTCACTTGGGATTTATATCTGCTGGACACTATGAAGAACTTGAAAGACGCTAAGACAACAATTTATCCCTCAACTACGAGGGGAGGTAAGGAACTGCCATCTAGCTTTGCACTTGATTCACCTTCTGTTATGAGTAAGCTAGTGACACCTAAACCAGCTTCTGCTATCGTTCCGATATGTCGCATGTTATTGATGATGCCACTTCTGCTATGCACGATACTTATGATGAAACTACTTCTATGCCTGATACTACTGTGCCCCTTAGTGAATTTCTTGATGAACAAATTGCTAGGGCTAGAGAAAAAGAAATTATTGAATCTTAATATAATGATGAAAGTGATGATGAAAATATTCCTGTTATTCCTGAGGGTTATGTTTTTGACATGGAATCTTCCGCCGCTATTTTAGCTTGCAAAGATAGATATGAGCTCAAGAGGTTATTGGTTAAATGGAACAAAGAATCACTTAGAGATAAAATGAAACCTGACCCTGCTTTTGCTACTTCACCTATTTGTGTTCCCGATAAGGATTATGAATTCTCCGTTGATCCGGATATAATTACTTTGGTTGAATCTAACCCTTTTTAAGGCTATGAATCTGAAACTGTTGTGGCACATCTTACTAAGTTAAATGATATAGCTGCCCTGTTCACTAATGATGAGAGATCGCGTTACTTTTATATACTCAAAATATTTCCGTTCTCATTAAAGGGTGATGCTAAGATATGGTTTAATTCTCTTGATCCTGGTTGTGTGCGTAGTCCCCAGGATATGATTTATTACTTCTCTGCTGAATATGAGGGGAGGTAAGAAACAAGCTGCTTTAAAGGAGATATACAACTTTGTGCAAATTAAAGAAGAGAGTCTCCCACAAGCTTGGGGGAGGCTTCTCAAGTTACTTAATGCTTTGCCTGATCATCCTCTTAAGAAACCTGAAATACTTGATATCTTTTATAATGGACTAACCGATGCTTCCAGAGATTATGTGGATAGTTGTGTTGGTTCTCCTTTCAGGGAAATTACACCGGATGAAGCTGAAATTCTATTGAATAATATGTTGACAAATGAAAATAATTGGGCACCTCCCGAGCCAGCTCCTGCTCCAATTACTGAGCCTATTCCTAAACCAACTCCGAAGAAGAGACGTGTTCTATTTCTCAGTCCCGAAGATATGCAAGAGGCAAAGAAATCTATGAAATAAAAAGTTATTAAAGCTGAAGATGTTAAGAATTTACCTCCTATTGAAGAAATACATGGTCTTAATATACCGCCTGTTGAAGAAGTATATGATCTTAATCCTTTATTTATTGAAGAACCTCCTGATCCCGATAGCCCGACACAAGTAGTAAAGGTAAATTCTCTCTATAGATTTGATGAAGGTGATATCCCTCACTATAAGTCTGCTAGGCAATGCTTTGATGAGTTCGATAATTTTATTGTCAAACAAGAAAATTTCAATGCTTATTTTTGTAGACAATTGAAATATGATTCTGATATGATTAAATACTTGGGTGATGATATGGCTAATATTAAAGGTGAACTTAAAATTGTTAGCAAGCATGCTTCTATGGTTACCACTCAAGTAGAACAAGTACTTAAAGCTCAAAAAGAAGTGCTTGATGAAATGAATAGTAAGAAAAATGATTATACTATTAGAGTGGCTACTAGAACTGGTAGAATGACTCAGGAACCTTTGTATCCTGAAGGACACCCTAAGATAATCGAGCAAGATTCTCAGAGAAATAATATTGATGTTCCTAGTTCTTCTAAAAAGAAGAAAAAGAAAAATGATAGAACTGTGCAAACTTCTAGTGAACCTATTGCTGAACCACCTGATAATCCAAATGACATATCTGTGTCTGATGTTGAAACACAATCTGGTAATGAACATGAACCTAATGAAAATGTTAATGATGATGTTCATGATGATGCTCAACCTAGTAATGATAATGATGTAGAAGTTGAACCTGCTGTTGATCTTGATAACCCACAATCAAAGAATCAACGTTGTGATAAAAGAGACTTTGTTGCTAGGAAACATGGTAAAGAAAGAGAACCATGGGTTCAGAAACCCATGCCTTTTCCTCCCAAACCATCCAAGAAATAGGATGATGAGGATTTTGAGCGCTTTGCTGAAATGATTAGACCTATCTTTTTGAGTATGCAATTAACTGATGTGCTCAAAACAAATCCTTATGCTAAATATATGAAGGATATCATTACTAATAAAAGAAAGATACCGGAAGCTGAAATTTCCACCATGCTTGCTAATTATACTTTTAAGGGTGGAATACCAAAGAAACTTGGAGATCCAGGAGTACCTACTATACCATGCTCCATTGAAAGGAATTATATTAAAACTGCTTTATGTGATCTTGGAGCCGGTGTTAGTGTTATGCCTCTCTCTTTATATCGTAGACTTGACTTGAACAAGTTGACACCTACTGAAATATCTTTGCAAATGGCTGATAAATCAACTGCTATACCTGTCGGTATTTATGAGGATGTGCCTGTTGTATTTGCAAACGTTACTATTTTAACGGACTTTGTTATTCTTGATATTCCCGAGGATGATAGTATGTCTATTATTCTTGGAAGACCTTTTCTTAATACTGCAGGGGCTGTTATTGATTGCAACAAAGGCAATGTCACTTTTCATGTTAATGGTAATGAGCATACGGTACACTTTCTGAGGAAACAACCTCAAGTTCACAGTATCACTCTATTGGAAAAATTCCATCAATTATATTTGGAGGTTTTGAATTTCCTCTCCCTACTGTCAAGAAGAAATATGATATACTTATTATAGGGGATGTGCATATCCCCATTGAGGTAACTTGGTGCTATTCAAAATTTCTTCGGCTTCATGATTATCGGAATGAGTTTGTTAACAAGACTTGATCAACCTTGTTAGTGGATTCTTTTTGATAAGCATGAGATGGATGAAACTAGAAGCACAACCTTATGCACCCTCTCTATATTTTTTGTTAATTAGTAGAAATAAAGTGAAAATAGTATTTTTCTGTCTGTTTCCTGGCTTATCCGTGCAATATAAAAATATCCCGAAAATAAAAGTCCTCAAAATGCCATGCCAATTTAATATGATTTTTTCAGGAATATTTGAGGATTTACTGTGCAAAAATTACCGCGGGAGGAGCTGCCACCTGGCCACGAGGGTGGAGGGCGCCCCCCCCCCCTTAGGGCGCGCCCCCTACCTCGTGGGCCCATGGTGGCCCTCCTCCACTTATCCCAGCACCCGTCTTCTTCCTCTGCCTCACACAAACCCGAAAAACCAACTCAAGCATGAGTTACAGCCACTTTTGTTGTGATTTTCGATCTCCTTGCTCAAAGCACCTCTCGCAAAACTGCTTGGGGAGATTGTTCCTTGGTATGTGACTCCTCCATTGGTCCAATTAGTCTTTGTTCTAGTGCTTTATTATTTGCAAATTTGTGCTGCATAGGTGACCATGTTCTTGAGCTTGCATGTCAAATTTATATGGTTCCAAGTAGTTGTAATGCTTGATATAGGCTCTAGGCACTTGTAGGAGTAGTTGCTATCAGTTTTATTGAAGTTGGTTTACTTTTGTTTGAAGTTACTAAAAATTTCAGATTATTTCAGAAAATGATGAAGAGAATTTTGAGGGGTTCATCGAGCCGAAGCTCAAAGGAGAAACAAAATGAAGAAGCTTAGAGGACCAAATATAATTTGCCTCGTACCGCGGAGATCCGGCCGTGTGAATGGCCTTCTGATAATTTCTTGAGAGAGGCCGGGATTTATGAGGATTTCTATTCATTGATTGAAAATGCTGGCCTCACCGACTTCGTCCGCGACCAACGTCCACAGTATCTCTTACTCACAAATACTTTTGTGCAAAACTTCTACTTTTTCCCTAAGGAATCACCTCCTTCATTAGAGTTTCATTTATATGACGTTGTGAAGAAAATGCCATTGTCTGAATTTTGCACAGTCTGCAACATACCCCCTGAGGGTATCTTATAGGAACCACCCCGTAAGGAGTTGGAACCATTTATTAACCTTATCTCCGTGGGAGAAACCAGGAAGGTTTCTGATGCAAGAATCACTAGCATACATTTTCCTGTGTTGCGCTATTTTGCTTTATTTGCTAGTAGATGCTTGATTGGTCATGGGAACTGTGGGAACCTTAGTGTTCCTGATATTATTATTTTGTTCCACGATTTATACCGCGACAACACTGTTAGTATGGGCGGAATTGTTGCTAGACGGTTGAGTTTGAACCGTACTAAAGGCCCCATCTTTGGAGGCATTTATGCTTCTCGCCTGGTTGCACATTTTAACATAGCTATTAGGCATTATGAGAAAGAAGAAAAATTGTTGCCTAGTGCTTACTTAGATTATAAGAGCATGATAGCCCATGATTTTCTTGTTAAGGGCAGGGATGGAGAGCTCAAATATAAGTTATACTTTGATAAACATCATCCTGAAACTATTACATTGCCTGCTCCTTCTTTGTTTAATTTTGTAGGACCCTATCTCATTACGTGGGCTGTCGTCCAAGCTTACAAAAACCCTGCACCAGCCTTGGAACCGGAACCACAAGATGAGCCTCCACGACAATCTGTTTACTCTTGGGATCCAGAGATGGCTGTCAGCCAGTGGCAGTCAGAGTCTTCTTCATCACAGTATCATCCCAACTATTCCTCGTCGTAGTACGACCCCAGCTACACCTACGGGTATTCGCCAGGCTATCCCTGGCAATAGACCAACTTAGGCCAAAAGCCTAAGCTTGGGGGAGTACGTATTTCTCACTGACATTACATTTATGTTCACACACACTCATTGCTAGATGTCAGTGCTCATACTCTTTCACTGTAATATCCATGCTAGTTTATTTTCTTTTTCCTGCTTTCTTTTTGTGTGTTTGTTAAATCTTAAGAAAAACAAAAAAAATTAGTAGTAGTTTACTTCTTTTCTATAGTAATTAAAAAGAAAACCCAAAAATATTTCCCGTTCTTCTTTTTGCTTGTTAGGAGCTTTCCCGTGTAAATAGTTTTTATATCTTTTCTTTTCTTTGGGGGTCAGTAGGAGAAGACCATAATTAAATTGTTGAAGTGGCTCTTATATGCATTATTGTTGAATTAACCCAGAGCCTATATTGCCTTGTCTTCTCCTGTTTATTGAATGCTCGCAGATTCCAGCTTAGTCCAATGCACGTGCACTCTTATTATTATTCACACCATTCGGTCGTGCAAGTGAAAGGCAATTATGATGATATATGATGGACTGACTGAGATGAGAAAAACTGGTATGAACTTGACTTCTTTTGTTTTTGTAAATATGATGAGCCCATCATTCTTGATTTAGCTTGTTATGAATAAACATGTTTGCAATGACAATTAGAGATCATAGTTGCTTGTGCCATGCTTGATTAGCTACGAGTTATAATATGTTTACCTTGTGTGCCAACATGCTATTGAGATGATTATGATGTGGTATGATAGGGTGGTATCCTCCTTTGAATGATTTAAGTGACTTGACTTGGCACATGTTCACGCATGTAGTTGAAACAAATCAACATAGCCTTCACGATATTTATGTTCATGGTGGATTATATCCTACTCATGCTTGCATCCAATGTTTATTAATTTTAATGCATGTACATGCCTGTTGTCGCTCTCTAGTTGGTCGCTTCCTAGTCTTTTGCTAGCCTTCACTTGTACTAAGCGGGAATACTGCTTGTGCATCCAATCCCTTAAACCCCAAAGTTATTCCAGATGAGTCCACCATACCTTCCTATATGCGGTATCTACCTGCCGTTCCAAGTAAATTTGTATGTGCCAAACTCTAAACCTTCAAATAAACATTCTGTTTTGTATGCTCGAATAGCTCATGTATCAACCAAGGCTGCCCTTATCTTCCATGTTAGGCGGGTTATTCTCAAGAGGAGTGGACTCCGCTCCTCATTCACGAGAAAATGGCTGGTCACCGGGATGCCCAGTCCCATGCTTTGTCCAAACTAAATCAAAATTAATTGCAAACAAAACTCCCCTGGGACCTGATGTATGTTGGAGGCACTCGTTGTTTCGAGCAAGCCATGGATTGATGCTTGTTGGTGGAGGGGGAGTATAAACTTTACCATTCTGTTTGGGAACCGCCTATAGTGTGTGTGACATGGAAGATATCACCATCTCTTAGTTGTTACGTTGACAATGAAAGTATACTGCTCAAAATACAATTTATCTCTATTTCAAAACCGAGCTTGGGCACCTCCACAAATCCCTGCTTCCCTCTGCGAAGGGCCTATCCATTTACTTTTATGTTGAGTCATCACCCTCTTATTAAAAAGCACTAGCTGGAGAGCACAGCTGTCATTTGCATTCATCATTGTTAATTTATATTGGGTATGACTATGATTGGATCTCTTTTACCATGAATTACAATGTCTAGTCAGTCCTTGATCTTTAAAGGTGCTCTGCATTTATGTTTTGCGGTCTTAGAAAGGGCTAGCAAGATACCATCTTGTTATATCATATTATGATTATTTTGAGAAAGTATTGCCATCCGAGATTTATTATTATGGCTTGCTAGTTGATTATGCTATTGATATGAGTAATTATGAGACCTGATAATTATCGCAAATGTGGTTAGTTATGATCTTTGCTGAAAACTTGAATGTTGGCTTGACATAGTTACAACAACAAGAGCAAACAGGGTTTGTAAAAGTTTTTCTTTCTTTCTTTCAGTTTGTCAACTGAATTGCTTGAGGACAAGCAAGGGTTTAAGCTTGGGGGAGTTGATACGTCTCCATCGTATCTACTTTTCCAAACACTTTTGCCCTTGTTTTGGACTCTAACTTGTATGATTTGAATGGAACTAACCCGGACTGACGCTATTTTCAGCAGAATTGCCATGATGTTGTTTTATGTGCAGAAAACAAAAGTTCTCGGAATGACCTGAAACTCCACGGGATGTCTTATAAAAAATAATAAAAAATCGTCGCCAAAGATGAAGACCAGGGAGCCCACACCCTGTCCACGAGGGTGGGGAGCGCCCCCCCTTAGGGCGCGCCCCCTACCTCGTGGGCCCCCTGGAGACCCTTCGACGCCAACTCCAACTCTATATATTTGCTTTCAGAGGGAAAAAAATCAAAGAGAAGAAATCATCGCGTTTTACGATACGGAGCCGCCGCCAAGCCCTAAAACCTCTCGGGAGGGCTGATCTGGAGTCCGTTCGGGGCTCCGGAGAGGGGGATTCGTCGCCGTCGTCATCATCAACCATCCTCCATCACCAATTTCATGATGCTCACCGCCGTGCGTGAGTAATTCCATCGTAGGCTTGCTGGACGGTGATGGGTTGGATGAGATTTATCATGTAATCGAGTTAGTTTTGTTAGGGTTTGATCCCTAGTATCCACTATGTTCTGAGATTGATGTTGCTATGACTTTGCTATGCTTAATGCTTGTCACTAGGGCCCGAGTGCCATGATTTCAGATCTGAACCTATTATGTTTTCATGAATATATGTGAGTTCTTGATCCTATCTTGCAAGTCTATAGTCACCTACTATGTGTTATGATCCGGCAACCCCGAAGTGACAATAATCGGGACCACTCCTGGTGATGACCATAGTTTGAGGAGTTCATGTATTCACTATGTGCTAATGCTTTGTTCCGGTTCTCTATTAAAAGGAGGCCTTAATATCCCTTAGTTTCCAATAGGACCCCGCTGCCACGGGAGGGTAGGACAAAAGATGTCATGCAAGTTCTTTTTCATAAGCACGTATGACTATATACGGAATACATGCCTACATTACATTGATGAATTGGAGCTAGTTCTGTGTCACCCTATGTTATGACTGTTACATGATGAACCGCATCCGGCATAATTATCCATCACTGATCCGGTGCCTACGAGCTTTCCATATACTGGTTTACACTTATTTACTTTTCCGTTGCTACTGTTACAATCACTACAAAATACCAAAAATATTACTTTGCTTTCTTTACTCTTTTGTTACCGTTACCACCACTATCATATTACTTTGCTACTAAACACTTTGCTGCAGATACTAAGTTTCCAGGTGTGGTTGAATTGACAACTCAGCTGCTAATACTTGAGGATATTCTTTGGCTCCCCTTGTGTCGAATCAATAAATTTGGGTTGAATACTCTACCCTTGAAAGCTGTTGCGATCCCCTATACTTGTGGGTTATCAGGAGGCTACACGCAAGTCCCTTGTACCTACACAAAACAATAGCTCAACGCAACCAACGCGATTAGGGGTTGTCAATCCCTTCACAGTCACTTACGGAAGTGAGATCTGATAGATAATATTTTTGGTATTTGTGGTATAGAGATGCAAAGTGAAAAGTAAAAGGAAAAGTAAAAAAGGAAAGCAATAATAAAGTGATGGAGATTGATATGATGATAATAAACCCGGGGGCCATAGGTTTCACTAGTGGCTTCTCTCAAGAGCATAAGTATTCTACGGTGGGTGAACAAATTACTATTGAGCAATTGACAGAATTGAGCATAGTTATGAGAATATCTAGGTATGATCATGTACATAGGCATCACGTCCGAGACAAGTAGACCGACTCCTGCCTGCATCTACTACTATTACTCCACTCATCGACCGCTATCAAGCATGCATCTAGAGTATTAAGTTAAAAACAGAGTAACGCCTTAAGTAAGATGAGATGATGTAGAGGGATAGTTTCATGCAATATGATAAAAACCCCATCTTATTATCCTCGATGGCAACAATACAATACGTGCCTTGCCACCCCTTCTATCACTGGGAAAGGACACCGCAAGATTGAACCCAAAGCTAAGCACTTCTCCCATGGCAAGAAAAACCAATCTAGTAGGCCAAACCAAACTGATAATTCGAAGAGACTTCCAAAGATAACCAATCATACATAAAAGAATTCAGAGAAGATTCAAATATTATTCATAGATAGACTTGATCATAAACCCACAATTCATCGGTCTCAACAAACACACCGCAACAAGAAGATTACATCGAACAGATCTCCACGAGAGAGGGGGAGAAAATTGTATTGAGATCCAAAAAGAGAGAAGAAGCCATCTAGCTACTAACTATGGACCCGAAGGTCTGAGGTAAACTTCTCACACTTCATCGGAGAGGCTATGATGATGTAGAAGCCCTCCGCGATGACGGCCCTATCCGGCAGAGCTCCGGAACAGGCCCCAAGATGGGATCTCGTGGATACAGAAAGTTGCAGCGGTGGAATTAGGTTTTTGGCTCCGTCTCTGATCGTTTGGGGATACGTAGGTATATATATGAGGAAGGAGTACGTCGGTGGAGCTTCGAGGGGCCCACGAGGCAGAGGGGCGCGCCCTAGGGGGGCGCCCCCACCCTCGTGACCGCCTCTTTTGTTCCTTGGAGTAGGGTCCAAGTCTCCTGGATCACGTTTGGTGAGAAAATCACGTTCCCGAAGGTTTCATTCCATTTGGACTCCGTTTGATATTCTGTTTCTTCGAAACACTGAAATAGGCAAAAAACAGCAATTCTGGGCTGGGCCTCCGGTTAATAGGTTAGTCCCAAAAATAATATAAAAGTGGAAAATAAAGCCCAATATAGTCCAAAACAGTAGATAATTTAGCATGGAGCAATCAAAAATTATAGATACGTTGGAGATGTATCAGGCATCCCCAAGCCTAATTCCTGCTCGTCCTCGAGTAGGTAAATGATAAAAAGAGAATTTTTGATGTGGAGTGCTACTTGGCATAATTTCAATGTAAATCTTCTTAATTGTGGTATGAATATTCAGATTCGAAAAATTCAAGACAAAAGTTCATATTGACATAAAAATAATAATACTTCAAGCATACTAACAAAGCAATTATGTCTTCTCAAAATAACATGGCCAAAGAAAGTTCATCCCTACAAAATCATATAGTTTAGTCATGCTCCATTTTCATCACATAAGAATGCTCTCATCATGCACAACCCCGATGACAAGCCAAGCAATTGTTTCATACTTTAATAATCTCAAACTCATAAACCTTCACGCAATACATGAGCATGAGCCATGGATATAGCACTATGGGTGGAATAGAATATGATGATGGGGGTTATGTGGAGAAGACAAAAAAAGAGAAGATCTCACATTAACGAGGCTAATCAATAGGCTATGGAGATGCCCATCGATTGATGTTAATGCAAGGAGTAGGGATTGCCATGCAACGAATGCACTAGAGCTATAAATGTATGAAAGCTCAACAAAAGAAACTAAGTGGGTGTGCATCCAACTTGCTTCCTCACGAAGACCTAGGGCATTTAAGGAAGCCCATCGTTGGAATATACAAGCCAAGTTCTATAATGAAAGATTCCCACTAGTATATGAAAATGACAAAACAAGAGACTCTCTATCATGAAGATTATGGTGCTACTTTGCAGCACAAGTGTGGAAAAGGATAGTAACATTGTCCCTTCTTTCTTTTTCTCTCATTTTTTATTGGTTTAGGGTTTAGGGTTTAGGGTTTAGGGTTTAGGGTTAGGGTTTAGGATTAAAAACTAGTACTGTTGATCATAACACTTCTATTAAAATGCTTAAGGAAGTCATTTTTCCGAGGTTTGGAGTCCCTAGATATTTAATGACTGATGGTGGTTCACACTTTTTTCATGGTGCTTTCCATAAAATGCTTGCTAAGTATGATGTCAATCATAGAATTGCATCCCCCTATCACCCGCAGTCCAGTGGTCAAGTAGAATTGAGCAACAGAGATCTCAAATTAATTTTTCAAAAGACTGTTAATAGGTCTAGAAAGAATTGGTTAAAGAAACTTGATGATGCATTATGGGCCTATAGAACTGCACATAAAAATCCTATGGGTATGTCTCCATATAAAATGGTTTATGGAAAAGCATGTCACTTACCTCTCGAACTAGAACATAAGGCATATTGGGCTATTAAGGAGCTCAACTATGATTTCAAACTTGCCGGTGAGAAGAGGTTATTTGATATTAGCTCACTTGATGAATGGAGAACCCAAGCTTATGAAAATGCCAAGTTGTTTAAAGAAAAAGTTAAAAGATGGCATGACAAAAGGATACAAAAGCGTGAGTTTAATGTAGGTGATTATGTATTGCTGTACAACTCTCGTTTAAGATTTTTTGCAGGAAAACTTCTCTCTAAATGGGAAGGTCCCTACGGTATCGAGGAGGTCTATCGTTTCGGTGCCATAAATATCAACAACTTCGAAGGCACAAATCCGAAGGTGGTAAACGGTCAAAGAATTAAACATTATATCTTAGGTAACCCTATAAATGTTGAAACCAATATTATTGAAACCGTAACCCCGGAGGAATACATAAGAGACACTTTCCAGAACGTTTCAGACTCCAAAAAGGAATAGGTATGTGGTACGGTAAGTAAACTGACTCCAAAAAAATTTTAAGGCAATATTTCTCCGTTTTGGAATATTTAGAAAAATAAGTAGCGGTCTGGGAAGGACACGAGGGCCCCACGAGGGTGGTGGGCTCGCCCTACCCCCTTGGGCGCGCCCCCTACCTCATGAGCACCTCGTGTGCCTTCCGGACTCCATTTTCTTGCACGATACGTATTTTGGTCGGTAAAAATTCATTATATAATCTCCCGAAGGTTTTGACTCCTGTATCACGCAATTATCCTCTGTTTTCATTTCGAGCTGTCCCGCTGCAGATTAGATCAACATGTCTTCCCAGGATTCGGAAGGAGAAATCTATGTGGATGATTACTTAGCAAATCCCAAGGTCTATGGAGATGTGGAACACGATGGTTGGACCATGAAGGAAGAAGAGGACTATGAATCCAAGGGGAAGGAGGGGATGAGCTTAGATGAAGATGAAGCCCCATTACCTCAACCTGGGGACATGCACGTTGAGTTCAAAAAGTCAAGTCTCCCTGATAGGGTAAAGAAACCAAAGTTTGAGTTTATCCCTTTTCATCTCTTGCAGGAAAATAAGCAGGACCTATGAAAAAAGATATTAACCCTGGAGTGGGAGATTGATGATCTGAGGGATCAAAATGCCGTCCTCAAGCGCAAATTAAGGGAGAAGTCTATGCCATCAACTAAGTCGACAACACCTCCACCTTCTTCACCAAAGAAGGAGACATAATCACATGGGTATGGGCACTCCCCTTGGCAACTGCTAAGCTTGGGGGAGGTGCCCCGGTATCATATCACAATCACAACTCCTATCTTTATTGTTTTCTTTAGTTCGATCCTTTTAGTAGTATTTTGATCTAGTAGAATAAAGTTTATGGTATGATCTAGTTTTGAGTTTTGCTTTATGATCTCTCTATGTAATCAAGTTTGTGAGCTATATATAATAAAGATTAGTGTTGAGTCAAGGGCTTGATTATTTTGCCATGATCTTGAGTGAATAAAATAAAAGAGAAAAAGAATAAAAAGAAACAAGAGTTCATATTGATCTTATTGAGAGTAATGACTTCACATAGAAAGAGTATGATGATTAAAAGTTGTTGGGAGTTGGAAGACATAGCTTTGGTCATCGTTGCAATTAATAGGAGGAAAGAGAGGTTTCACGTATAGATATATTATCATTGGCATCTTTTATGATTGGGAGCACTCATTAAAATATGATGCTAAAGAGTTGATGTTGGACAAGGAAGACAACATGATGAGTTATGGTTTCTTGTATCTGAGATAAAGTACGTTGTCCTGGATCCTCTAACATGTTGAGCTTGCCTTTCCCCCTCGTGCTAGCCAAATTCTCAGCACCAAGTAGAGATACTACTTGTGCTTCCAAATACCCTTAAACCAGTTTTGCCATGAGAGTCCACCATATCTACCTACGGGTTGAGTAAGATCCTTCAAGTAAGTTGTCATCGGTGCAAAGCAATAAAAATTGCTCTAAATATGTATGGTTGATTAGTGTGGGAGAAATAAGCTTTATACGATCTTGTGATGTGGAAGTAATAAAAGCGATGGACTGCATAATAAAGGTTCATATCACAAGGGGCAATATAAAGCGACGTTCTTTCGCATCGAGATTTTGTGCATCCAACCATAAAAGTGCATGAAAACCTCTGCTTCCCTCTACGAAGGGCCTATCTTTTATTATTTACCTTCTACCTTATGCAAGAGTCACGGTGATCTTCACCTTTTCTTTTTCATTTTATCCTTTGGCAAGCCTAGCATGTTGGAAAGAACCTAATATATATCTAATTTGATGTAGGGGGCATGAGTTATTATTGTTGACATTACCTGAGCGAGTCCTGGATTAGGGGTTGTCCAGATGGCCGGACTATACCTTCAGCCGGACTCCTGGACTATGAAGATACAAGATTGAAGACTTCGTCCCGTGTCCGGAAGGGACTTTCCTTGGCGTGGAAGGCAAGCTTGGCGATACGGATATGTAGATCTCCTACCATTGTAACTGACTTTGTGTAACCCTAACCCTCTCCGGTGTCTATATAAACCGGAGGGTTTTAGTCCGTAGGACAACATACAGAACAACAATCATACCATAGGCTAGCTTCTAGGGTTTAGCCTCTCCGATCTCGTGGTAGATCTACTCTTGTACTACCCATATCATCAATATTAATCAAGCAGGACGTAGGGTTTTACCTCCATCAAGAGGGCCCGAACCTGGGTAAAACTTCGTGTCCCTTGCCTCCTATTACCATCCGGCCTAGACGCACAGTTCGGGACCCCCTACCCGAGATCCGCCGGTTTTGACACTGACATTGGTGCTTTCATTGAGAGTTCCTCTGTGTCGTCGCCGTTAGGCTTGATGGCTCCTACGATCATCAATAGCGATGCAGTCCAGGGTGAGACCTTCCTCCCCGGACAGATCTTCGTCTACGGCGGCTTCGCACTACGGGCCAATTCACTTGGCCATCTGGAGCAGATCGAAAGCTATGCCCCTGGCCGTCAGGTCAGATTTGGAAGATTAAACTACACGGCTGACATCCGCAGAGACTTGATCTTCGACGGATTCGAGCCACTGCCGAGCGCGCTGCACTGTCACGACGAGCATGATCTAGCTCTGCCGTCGAACAGTGCCCTGGAGGCCGCACCCGCATCGGCTTTGACCCTTAATTCGGAGCCAACTGCGCCGATCAAGGATGGGTGGTTGGACGCCGCCTCGGGGGCTGCGATCCCAACGGCGATCGAGCCGAACACCAGCCCCGCACTCCACGAGACTCGTGACTCCAAGGAACCGGAATCCTCTCCGGACTCTGAACCCTCCGTGCCCCTGCTGATCGAATCCGATTGGGCGCCGATCATGGAGTTTACT
Organism: Triticum urartu; assembly: GCF_056163025.1. NCBI lineage: Eukaryota > Viridiplantae > Streptophyta > Magnoliopsida > Poales > Poaceae > Triticum > Triticum urartu. The sequence goes on along the minus strand of NC_141873.1, from coordinate 521,042,882 downwards.
GCCGCGGACATCTTTTAGCACTCGCCTTTGGCGATATTCTGAAGACACTATAGTCTCTCTCTTTATCAGGAGAGCCCTGGTCGGACTACAGCCAGCAAGGTTGGGATACGGACGATGAAGAAATTCAAATCCCACCCACCACCCACTTCGTAGGCACTATCGAAGATTTAACCGACATGCTCGACTTCGACTCCGAAGACATTGATGGTATGGACGCCGATGCAGGAGACGATGAAGAACCAGTGCCTATTGGGCCCTGGAAAGCCACCTCATCATATGACATATACATGGTGGACACCCCAAAAGAAGGAGATGGCGATGGAACAGCGAAGGATGACCCCTCCAAGAAATAGCCTAAGCGCCGGCGTCAGCGGCGCCGCTCAAAATCCCGCCAAAGCAAATACGGTGATTCCAGCACGGGAGATAATAATACTCCGTAGAGTGCCGAAGAAAACCCCCTCCAGCAAGATTCAGCACAGGAGGATGGAGAAGCCAGCCCTCATGAGAGAGCGGCAGACAGAGAGGTCGAGGACGATAATTATATGCCTCCCTCCGAAGACGAGGCAAGCCTCGACGACGACGAATTCGTCGTGCCAGAGGATCCCGTCAAGCAAGAGCGTTTTCAACGCAGGCTTATGGCCACGGCAAGAAGCCTCAAGAAAAAACAGCAACAACTTAGAGCTGATCAAGATTTGCTAGCCGACAGATGGACTGAAGTCCTTGCGGCCGAAGAGCATAAACTTGAACGCCCCTCCAAGAGCTACCCAAAGCGCAGGTTCCTACCCCGATTAGAGGAGGAAGCACTTAAACCTACATCACCAGCACTTGATACGGCCGACCGGCCATCTCGTGGCCGCGATAGAGAGGCCTCTCGGTCCTCCACTCAAGCCGCACCCCGTACCAACGCACAGGAAAATGCGCCAGACCTGCGAGATATGTTGGAGGACAAGGCAAGGCAAACAAGATCGATCTACGGATCGCGTGGGCGTCCCATGACTCGAGACGATAACCGTCACGCCGGACACAAATCCGGTAGGGCTGAACACAGTAGAGAAAGCTCATTGGAGCTACCTCATGATATAGCCGAGTACAGAGGCGCTGCACACCCACTCTGCTTCACAGACGAAGTAATGGATCATCAAATCCCCGAGGGTTTCAAACCCATAAACATCGAATCATATGATGGTACAACAGATCCTGCGGTATGGATCGAGGATTATCTCCTTCATATCCACATGGCCCGTGGCGATGATCTCCACGCCATCAAATACCTCCCACTCAAGCTTAAAGGACCAGCTCGGCATTGGCTTAACAGCTTGCCAGCAGGATCAATCAGTTGTTGAGAGGACCTGGAAGCCGCATTCCTCGACAATTTCCAGGGCACTTATGTGCGACCACCAGACGCCGATGACCTAAGCCACATAATTCAGCAGCCAGAGGAATCGGCCAGGCAATTCTGGACACGGTTCCTAACAAAGAAAAATCAAATAGTCGACTGTCCGGACGCAGAGGCCCTAGCAGCCTTCAAGCACAATATCCGTGACGAGTGGCTTGCCCGGCACCTTGGACAGGAAAAGCCGAAATCTATGGTAGCACTCACAACACTCATGACCCACTTTTGCGCGGGACACTACAAGAAATGTGTTAATACATGACGGATGCAATCTGTCACAGGTGTGCGCAAAACCGTCAAGGTAGCTCAGCCATGACGGATCCAAAATTCATCATGTATATCGCGTCATAATTTGACCACCATGCAGTCCATGACGAAGCGCCAGAACCTTCATGGATCCATGACGGTTCTTGACCGTCACAGCTTACTATCAAATAATGGCGTTAACCATGCATTCCACATCATCATCTGACGTGGCGACCAACGTGGAAGCCCATCTAGTAGTTTGCCCAATTAGAATTTTGGCCCACTTAATTTCCACTCTATCCAAGACCATCGGCCCATGTTTTCATCAACCCATAAGAATATTGGCCCATTAAATTTCAGGACGGTCCGAGGCCCACTAATTTTGGTCGAGACATTAGCTCGTCACTTTGTTTCTCTTGGTCCATGTAAACTTTGATGTAATAAGAATTTTTCTAATTATATATGCTCATTGCCTTGTAAATAAATATGGAAATTGCATAAACAAACCAAATAAATAACATTTTTTAATCAAAAGGAAGAAATACACAACAAAAAACTTGAAATTACAGATGTGTTTCCAGATCTGGCCTACTACTCTCCCTACAGCTATACAATCTGCAGTCACCACATCAAGCGTCGGCCAACGCTCGCGGGACGTCAAGAGGAGTTCATCACCATGGCTTTTCTGGCCACAGATCTGCCCGTGTCCGCTGGTGTCATCGAAGGGAAACACCATGTCCACCACCGTCTCGCGTCGACCCATGCTCCTGTCCAGCTGACCTTCTCCACCGATAGGGACAATGGAATCGTGGTTACCTGCGCATCGATGAACCATACAGCACCTCGAATAATCAAAAAAAAGGAAGGGAGAATCTGAAGCAACAGGGAGGGGAGAATCTGAATCGACAAATGACTCAACCTGCAAAACTCGATGAACAAGCTAACAGCAAGGCCGGCAAAGGCCATGAACATAGGCCCGCACCGACGAATGGGCTGCAGCGGCCCAGCATGGAGCAGCCCCCGGCGGTGGCACGCGCAGCCACCCGGCCATCGCAGCACAACATAACCGCCGCCAAGCCAGGGGACAGGGACGTGCGGCCAAAGCCACCGCCGCCAAGCACTCACAGGGGCCCAGCATGGCAACCCCAGAAGGTGTGGAAGCATCCTGAATGTCACGGTGGTGATGCTTTCCTCTGTGTGGCCTCCAAGCGCCTCGACCTGCACTCAAATCGGGAGAACGGGAGGCTGAGATGAGAGTTAACATCGAAGAAGGAAGAAGGAAATAAAGTCCGAGCAGCCTCCGAGCGCATCAACCTCAACATCCATCGCCTGCTCATAGAGATGGAAGGAGCCAGATCTGGACGGAGGAAGAGGAACGAGAGGTGAAGTCATTGCTCGGTGGAAGAGAAGACGGCGGCGTGTGGGGTCTGGGATAAAGGAGTAGAGAGAGAGACCGTGTGCTCGCTGTCGGATCTGCGAGAACGGGCAGTTAGGATGCACGATCCGCATGATGCTCGGATCAACCAATCAGGATAGAGCATTTGTATCACGCCGGATCCACGCCTCCTCGGCTGGGAAACCCAAGTGGGCCGGCCAGGAATCCTGAACATTTTTAGTTTTGTGTTTTCTTTTTCCCTTTTTCCTTATTTTCTATACTCCCTTTTTCTTACTGAATCAATAACTCCTGAAAGTCAGATTTTGAGAATCTCGCCCTGAACGCCTTGTCACCACTGGTCCAGGCGCATGCAACTTGGCGCAAGAATATCAGAGATGTCACACATTTTTCGTTCGGAAAAGAAACGATACATCAAGAACACACACGTATCCCCTTTGCCCACCACACACTCCCCCTCCCCCCTCGCTTCGTATTTTTCTCGACGGTGTCCACGATAACGTGTACCGTCTCGGAGCAAGGGACGGAGGCCAAAGCCCAGAGGACAAGAAGGCGGAGGACACCCCCCCCCTAGTTGTGCTCCGAAGGATCTTGGGTAGTGAGCTCAAGCACGAGCGTGGGGGACCTGACAGTTTCACGGCGGTGGTGGCTGAGAGGAGATGCAGTGAAGGGACTGCACAACACCGGAGCTTTGCGAGGTCCTACGTTGCCACTGGTGGTGGTGGTGGCAGGGTATGTGGTTTGTTTGGAGCTCATGTCAAGTTACAGATAAAAATGAGCCCCCCCCCCCAAATGGCAAATTTGTTTGCAGTGATGGCAAGTTCACATGGAGCCATACTACAAATTTTCCATATTTTTTATTGAGCAAGAACAATATATTGCCATGGAAAATTCATACATGTTTTCTTGACATGTGTGGTAGATGTGTTGGCAAGTTTTAAACCAATTTTTGCCATGGTTAATTCAGTATGTAGTTTTTGATTTGGCGGTAGAGATGTCAAGGCAATTTTGCCTCCTGTAGTATGCGGCGATCATCGCCCAATTTTGGACGTAAGAACTCTCGAGGCCCAATTTTCGAGCAATTTTTATCAGCTTCGCAACGTGGCTCTCATTACACGCACGAGCTTTGCAACGTGGCCCGTGAAGTGGAGGTTGCTTTTGCAACACATGTGGTGTTGCATACCAATCCCACGACTATGCAGCACATGCCCGCGCCCCGGCTCGTTGCCTTGTCACTGTGTCGCGTTGGGACCCTCCCCAGCCACCACACATCATCCATCGCGACCTTGTCGCCGTCTGCCGCATTGATTTGGCCGGGGACAGAGAGATCTACCGGCCCAGCCTATCCCCTGCCACGGTCATCGGTGCCCCACCAATGACATGTGAACAACCACAACAATCCCGGAGTCAACGACGACCACGTTTCTACACCACCATCTCCGTTGAAATTTTTTCTACAACATCATCTGTGTTGGAAAGGGTTATGCAGCACTGCCTTTGTTGCAATGATGAGGGAGGGCAGGGCCACTATATTGAGCCAGATCTAATGGCTGCCGAGGCGGCAGAAAAGGTTTGCCTGCCGAGACGCGTAGTATGTCCCACTATTCTTTTCTGGATTCGTTTTTCTGTTTTTTTCAGTTTTCTTAGAACTTTGTTTGGCATTATCTGAACTTTTCTTAATAACACACGGTTATTTTCTTAACACATGAATTTTTCTTGTCGTGTAATTATATATTTTATAATGTATGAACTTTATAAAAATACATTCACATTTCCTATTATATTTGAAATAAAAAAAAAGTTCATGTCTACCTCGAATTTGTTCAGCATGTTTTTGGAAAATGTTTCATCGGTATTAAAAAATTGTCAACATGTTTTTGAAAAATGTTTGTCATGCTTCAAAAAATAGAAAACGTGTATTTTAAAAATATTCAGTGTGTTTTAGAAAATGTTCAACGTGTATTAAAAAAATATTATGTACAATTAGTCTTACATGTGTATAGACTACAAACATGTGTAACATTTTTAATACATTTCCTATTATTATTATTATTATTAAACAATAATTTTTAATACAGGTTGAACAATATACAATAATTGTGTGCTTTTGGTCCTGAATTAAGATACGAAATTTACAAAATAATATTTAATATATGTTGAACTGTTTAAATACATGTAAATTTTAGAAGAAGTTCACGTTCGTCCACATATGATAATATTGTGTACACCGTTTGATTAGAATAATAACAGTTGAGATTTAAAGGTTCTTACGTAACATCACAATATATATGTGCCAGTAGTATTGAACTGTCATGTTGTCACGTTATATATGAACATAGGAGGCTGCAAATAATCATGACGTACACACATACCTTAAAAAAAACATGACGTACACACATGTACACAAATAAAAGCTCTAGGAAAAAAAAGTAGGATGACGTATGAATTAGAAACGGAGACCTAGGGGAGGTAGATCTATTTAGTATGAAAAAATTCCATACACACATAGGACGTGAAGGCAGACTTCAACTTGGACACATACAAGTATTGCACAAGAAAGCACGCGTGAAGGATATTCATTGGAAAAGAACCTGTACGTAAATCTACCACCGAAAAGAAGGCAATAAATGTCTCCACAATTATTTCACTAAAAATGTCTCCGTGACTTGGATTTATCTCCTTATGCAAAACGAGATCGAGTGACTACAAAATTGGAAGTAAAATAAAATCAGCTAGAGGTTTCCTAATCTCTTCACGGCTCTTTCTCTAAAAAGAATTCTCCACGTACGACTCAGATTTATCTCTTTATTATAAGGAAAAAAAGATTGACTGTCAAACGGTTGGAAAGAAAGAAAAAATACGGCTAGAGGATTTCCAAATATGATTCGGAAATTAAATAAGGAAACACATTTTTTTGCGGATCTATCTCCTTGTAGGGAAAAAAGATTGATTATGAATTTGAAAAAAAACGGCTAGAGAGTTTCCTAATATGATTCGGAAATTAAATAAGGAAACGAATATTTCAGATCTACTACCTCCGTCCCAAAATATAAGAACGTTTTTAACACTAGTGTAGTGTTAAAAACGTTCTTATATTTTGGGACGGAGGGAGTACGTATCTCCTTATAGGGAAAAAAAGATTGATTATGAATTTGAAAAAAAAACTTAGGCTAGAGACTTGCGTACTACTATGAATATAGAAAATTAATAATTAATTAAATAAAGAAATGAGTATTGGCTATTATGCACGTTCGATAGACTTCACACAAGACCATCGATCTCCGTGGAGACTAGGAGCAAAGGGCACATTGGCTGGCCAGCTACGCAGAAATATAGTTGTTACTAATGCTAACTAGACCATTTCCTCAAAAAAGAAAAAGCTTAACTAGGCCATGAAAGCACGCACATGTGAGAGAGAAAACACTAGATTATCTAATCACTGGCTAGACTTAGACTCACATTATACACCTGAGATCATCATCGTTGGGCCAGAATTTTGAGTGCCCTGCTGCACCTGTTGATCATGCTAGAGTAGATCACCCAGAAACATTGCAATGCTATTCGCTAAGGTATTAAAAAATATTACGCACAATTAATCATACAAGTGTATAGACTACAAACATGTGTAACATTTTTAATACATTTCTTAATATTATTATTATTAAACAATAGTTTTAAATACAGGTTGAACAATATACAATAATTGTGTGCTTTTGGTCCTGAATTAAGATACAAAATTTAAAAAATAATTTTTAATACATGTTGAACTATTTAAGTCCATGTAAATTTTAGAAAACGTTCATGTCTACCTCTTCAAGGTACACAATAATGAAAATAGAATAGAGATTTAAAATGCAAAATAATTGTATACTACTACTTATTGTAACTTTTTTATATGGGAAAAACTAAACGCAAAGTTGGACAAAATAAAAAAGAAAACGAGTAGAAACTACTACATGGTTGGCGTACAGGACCAGTCAAATTATATGCGGTGCTATAGGCGAGCGATTTGCTCAAAAAAAAAAAAAAAGAGGCGAGCGATACATGGTATTGTCTATATACATTTCTAGCCCATAGGTGCACAAACACGATTTGACCAGGTGGCTAGCTCGTTCGGTTTCATAGCTGGAGGTCTTAGGTTCGAAACCCTTTGCTCACAATTTATCCTAGTCAGGACCTACATGTTTCTTTTTGTTATTTCTCTCTCTCCCATACTAACATGCGGGGCCCACACTCTACTGCAAGCTGATGTTATTTCTCTCTCTCATACTAACATGCGGGACCCACACTCTACTGCAAGCTGACATAGCAACAGTCTGGGCACCTCACGTAGCGTGGGACGTGGTGAGGACTGACATGTGGGCCAAAGAAGTAAAAACGCACAACACATTAGCACGAGCCATCCATGACGGTCCAGATGATGTATAAGGGAAAAAATTTGGCCGCGCTACTCATTTCATGACAGTTTTCGTGACGGTTCTTTTATGTCTGTCATAACGGGGGCTATTGTTTTAGGATCCATTCTCATCTTCCGGATATGTGACGATTTCAGTGACGAACTCCGTAAACTGTCATCGATGGCACCCTATATGTGACGGATTGTAGGAACGTCACCTGAAATCCGTCATGGATTAACAGGTTTCTTGTAGTGGGAGAAGACAGCTGGCTTGTTCGTAGCAACAATATGACCAAGAACCCTGGTAATTCGGATACCAGGGACAGTAGTGGCAGGTCGCGTCGCAATAAGCAGAAGCGCCGCATTAACGGCGACAATGCTGAGGATACGGCAATTAATGCCGGATTCAGAGGCTATAAATCCGGTCAGCGGAAAAAGCCATTCAAAAGAAATCCTAGGGGCCTGTCTAGTTTGGACCGAATACTCGACCGCTTGTGCCAGATACATGGCACCCCCGAAAAGCCGGCCAATCACACTAACAGGGATTGTTGGGTGTTCAAGAAGGCAGGCAAGTTAAATGCCGAAAATACCGACAAGGGGCTGCATAGCGATTACGACGAAGAGCCCCGGCCGCCGAACAACAGTGGACAGAAGGGTTTTCCCCCACAAGTGCGGACGGTGAACATGATATACGCAACCCACATCCCCAAGCGGGAGCGGAAGCGCGCGTTAAGGGACGTATACGCGGTAGAGCCAGTCGCCCCAAAGTTCAACCCATGGTCCTCCTGCACGATCACCTTTGATCGAAGGGACCATCCCACTAGCACCCGTCATGGCGGATCCGCCGCATTGATTCTAGACCCAATTATTGACGGATTTCATCTCACTAGAATACTTATGGACGGCGGCAGCAGCCTGAACCTGCTTTACCAGGATATAGTGCGAAAAATGGGCATAGATCCCTCGAGGATTAAGCCCACCAAAACGACATTTAAAGGCATAATACCAGGTGTAGAGGACAAATGTATAGGCTCAGTCACACTTGAAGTGGTCTTCGGATCTCCGGATAATTTCCGAAGCGAGGAGTTAATCTTCGACATAGTCCCATTCTGCAGTGGCTATCACGCACTGCTCGGGCGAACCGCATTCACCAAGTTCAACGCGGTACCTCACTACGCATACCTTAAGCTCAAGATGCCAGGCCCTCAAGGAGTAATTACGGTAAATGGAAACACCGAACGCTCCCTCCGAACGGAGGAGCACACGGCGGCCCTTGCAGCGGAAGTACAAAGCAGCCTCTCAAGGCAGTTCTCCAGTCTGGCCATTAAACGTCCGGACACCGTCAAGCGCGCCCGGAGTAACCTACAACAAGACCGCCTGGCACGTTCCGAGCAGGCATAGCAATGCGGCCCCAACCCCAGCCCTCGCAAAAATGCGACGCCAGTGCTTCACGTACATAACTACGCTATAGAAATACCATGGGTACACGGGGAGGGGAACCATCACGGCACGCCCGAAACACGGCTTAAACCGCACCAGGGGCTGCCGATTTTTTAATTTTCTCTTACTTTCAGGACTCCATACTTTAGAAGGCCTGTTCGGCAGTTCAATTTCCGCACAAACGATGCAAGAACCAGGGAAGCAGACAAGCCATGCCGCATTACGAAACTCCCAGGTGGTCTCTATCACGAGCAATATACCTGTTTCGCATACCATTCCGCAGCCTGCCCCTGGAACGGACATGTTAAATAGTCCAACCTTTTGCTTATCGCATTATTTGTATCGTTCTGCTTTGATCGCAGCCCTTTTTAATAAACAATGCATAGCTTTTGTCTATTTTTGCATTACTCTTTTTTTACAAATATATGTTCCTTAACGACATGTTGCACCCGTACACTTTGGTACGGCCAAAATACGCCAGGGGCTTTAGTACCCCTCAACATGGTGTGAGAAGTCCGAACACTTTAACAAGTGCGGCACCCCGAACTTATAGCATTATAAGCATCGGCTCCGAATCATGTCTTGGGTCAATAGTTGGGTTTGCCCGGCTCCTATGTTTTGGTGCCTTACGTTCCGCTGTGTCGGCTAAGGTAGCACTAGGAGAACTACTGCGATTGTGCCCCAGTTGAGCTGGGTCGAGCACCTCAGTAGAGAAAGCTAAAAATGACTGTCATGATGAAGCAAGACCTGGTCGCTGTTCGAGAGGTTTTTCGAGTCCCTAAAGACTTATGCCGCTTAGAGCGAGGAGTCGGCTCTGTCCGGCCAAGGCGTGGATAGCGCCCCGAACTCGGTCTTCCGAATACCAGGGGCTTCGCCGAAATTTAAAATTATAGAATTCTATGACTAAGTGAGAGTGTTCACGCATTATAGTCTGATTGCCTTGTTCGTTGTGCTGAGCGCCTCCCTCGAAGGACCCAAACATGGGAAAAAGAGTGCTCGGGTTTATCCCGAACACCCCAACACTAGCGGCACGGGGGCAGAAGCCGACGACTCACCATCTCTCAGAATTGATAAACAGCCGCACAGAAGGTAATATTTTAAATTCCAACAGCATTGCTTAGCGCATATGAACAAGTTTTCAGCGCACAGGACAAAACGAGCGAGTTTTACTCAAAAATTACATCCCTGGAGCATTCATCCGCCATGAGGCAGGCACCCTTCAGAACATCCTTATAATAATTCTCGGGCTTGCGATGCTCTTTCCCCGGCGGTGGCCCGTCCTTCACAAGCTTCTCAGGATCCAGCTTGCCCCAGTGCACCTTAGCACGGGCAAGGGCCCTACGGGCACCTTCAATGCAGACGGAGCACTTGATGACTTTGAACCTTGGACAGGCCCCCACCAGCCGCCGCACCATCCCGAAATGGCTCCTAGGCAGAGCCTCTCCAGGCCACAGCCGAACTATGAGGCCTTTCATGGCCTGTTCAGCCGCCTTGTGGAGCTCAACCAGTTGCTTCAGCTGGTCGCTCAGGGGCACGGGGTGTCTGGCCTCAGCATACTGAGACCAGAACACCTTCTCTGTCGAGCTGCCCTCCTCGGCTCGATAGAATGCGGCGACATCGGACACGCTACGGGGAAGATCTGTGAACGCTCCTGGAGAGCTCCGGATTCGGGTAAGTAACAAGTAACTCACGTTTATGTGTTTTCTTTGCATAAAGAATGCCTTATCCGCCGCTATCTTTTTCACCGCATCCAACTCCTGGAGGGTCTTCTGGGATTCGGCCTTGGCAGACTTGGCATTTTTAATAGCCACCGCGAGCTCGGACGCTCGCGTCTTTGAGTCAAGCTCCAAACTCTCATGTTTTTTCATGAGAGCCTGGAGCTCTTGCCGCACCTTGCCAACCTGGGCCTCATACTTCTCCCGCTCGGTGCACTCCGTGGCCGCCCTCTTCTCGGCCTCGAGCAGCGCTTGCTTAAGGGTCGCCACCTCAGACGTGGCCCCTACAATAGCCACGATAATCCTGTCATTTTTTGCAATTGCACCTTTATATATATATATATATATATATATATATATTTAAACAAGGTATTTCTTACCTTCCTTGTCCCCGAGATGCTTCTTGGCACGCCTGAGCTCTTGCTCGGACTGCTCGAGGTTCTGCTTTAGCGTGTCCACTTCCGCAGTCAGTGCGGCAGACGCCAGCAGAGAAGCCTGCATACGCATATTGACTCCTTTTTGTTAGACTCCTGTGAATTTTTATTTGATCCTCTATTCGGCTTTTCTTCCCGAATGCCAAACAGAGCATCAGGGGCTACTGTCTATGTGGTAATATTATTTACACATTCTTTACTTACCTCAACACTACTAGGAAAAGGCCTACTAATGGCGCACTGGTTTTGCCTACTAATGGCGCATTACCAGTACGCCATTAGTAGCACGTGAAAGTGCGTTATATCGACTAGAGGGGGGTGAATAGGCGATTTTTATGAAAGTCTTCAGAACATGGGAGTTTTGAAGACAAACGATAAAATTGAACCTATTACCATGCAGCGGAAGGTGGACTACACTAGGCAAACCATAGTCAAGTATTCAATGAAGTGAAAGCACAAAGACTAATAGCAGCTAGGTAGTAAGGATCAAGTAGGAAGATATTGTGAAGCCAAATAGAACACGCAGTCACTCAGTGAAGACAAATGATAGAGCAAACATACAATGACTTCACAAGGAGTAACAGTAAGTAAAGTGAAGTGAAGATGAAACCAGTGACTCGTTGAAGACAATGATTTGTTGGACCAGTTCCAGTTGCTGTGACAACTGTACGTCTGGTTGGAGCGGCTAGGTATTTAAACCTTAGGACACACAGTCCCGGACACCCAGTCCTGAACACGCAGCTCAGGACACCCAGTCCTCACCGTATTCTCCTTGAGCTAAGGTCACATAGACCTCGCCTAATCACTCTGGTAAGTCTTCAAGGTAGACTCCCAAACCTTCACAGACTTCCTTCACTGGCAATCCACAATGTCTCTTGGATGCTCAGAACGCGATGCCTAACCGGCTAGAGGATGCACAGTCCTCAAGTGTAATAAGTCTTCAGATCACACAGACAAGAAGACTTAAGTGATGCCCAATTCTCTCTGGCTCTGGTGGTTAGGCCTTTATCCTCGCAAGGAATTCTCTCTCAAAGGCTTCGAGGTGGGTTGCTCTCAAACGACAAAAGCCGTGCTTTCAATCTGAGCAGCCAACCGTTTATGGTTGTAGGGGGTGGGCTATTTATAGCCACTTGGCAACCCGACCTGATTTGTCCAAAATGAGCCTGAGTCACTAAGGAACTAACACGTGTTCCAACGGTCAGATTTCAAACTCACACGGCAACTTTACTTGGGCTACAAGAAAAGCTGACTTGTCCGACTCTGGACAAGATTCGCTCTCATAGTCTTCACTCGAAGACACAGGTTTTTGGTTTAGGCATCACTTCAGTCATTCTGACTGGTTCTCTTGGACCCCACTTATCAGTACAGTGGTTCCTATGACTCAACACAAAAGAAAAAGAACTACGAAAGATCTAAGTCTTCGAGCTCCATAGGCTTCATATAGTGTCTTCTCTTGTCATAGTCTTCAATTTGAATATCTTCATATACCACCTTTGACTTCAATGTCTTCATGCAATTTTAGGGGTCATCTCTGGTAGTAAAACCGAATCAATGAGGGACTTCTACCTATGTTATCCTGCAATTCTCACAAACACATTAGTCCCTCAACTAGGTTTGTCGTCAATACTCCAAAACCAACTAGGGGTGGCACTAGATGCACTTACAATCTCCCCCTTTTTGGTGATTGATGACAAACTAGTTGAAGTTTTCAACGGGGAATATAATCTGTGAAATTGTAAAGGATAAGGAATTGTCTTCATAAGTTGCAAGGGCTCCCCCTAAAGATGTGCATATAAGTTAATTTGCTTTTGGAATGCAAATGCACATGGCAGGTTGTACTTGTGGAGATCCACTTCAACTTATGATGACAATCCACTATGCATGTGAAAGTATATGAAGATAATGACATGCATAATGGAAAATGGACGTCTGCAGAATGAGCTAAGTGCGGAATTTATCGTCGGACATGCGGAATTTATCTTCGCAAAACAAGTTGGCAAATAAGTAGCAGACGACCATCTAGTTTAAGTGTTACAACTCATAAGAACCAAATGTAGCAAAAATGAGAGTTGTAAGCACGAAGCAAAATATAAAGCACCCGCCCATATGGACCCGCTTGAAGACTATCAATCTCATATGCTTCTCCCCCTTTTGTCAGTAATGACCAAAAAGGTTTGAAGACATAGAGCCTCTACTCGTTCCCATGAGGAGTAGGTGAAGTAGCAGGGTTGTTGGTGTTGTTTGGTGGTGCAGAAGAGCTTGGAGGTGCTGAAGGAGATGGCGGTGAAGTAGCATCGTCTTCTTCCTCAATAATTCTGGCAGTCACTGTGGCAGCAGATGAAGAGAACTCAGAGTCTTCAAGGGATGGAGTTCCTAGCAGCACATCCCTTCGAGGAGGTGTGGAGTCAAACTTGAATCTCTCAGAGAAGCCATCCTCTTGAAGATCAGCTTCAGAACACATCATCGTGAGCCCTTTCCATGTGCGGCGAAAGGTTTCATGGGCAACGAAAGCATTCTTGGTGGCAAGATTTCGAGTGCGATTAACATCCACCCAGAGGCTTTTCATCTGACGCTTCAGCCAGTCATGATGCCTATCCTGTTTCTGATGTAGAGCCACAAGAAGCTCTCGGTCGTTGAGAACACGAGTGCGCTTCTTGGGTCTTGGAGCAGTGGCACTGTCACTGGCTTCAGTGGAAGCAGGGTGTGGTGCACGTGTAGTGCCGGCTAAAGGATACACCCGAGAAACTGCTTCAACGCCTTCAACGTTCTGAGTAAAACTCTGATGGTCTGCATTCTGAAGACTTAGAGGTTGCTTGGCAGGCTCAAAATATATGGCTTCAGTAGACATGTCCACGTCAGGCAAGAAGATCCGATGGTTGCGGGCTGAGGGCTGATACGAGATGGCGGAGTGTAGCTTGATCAGCCGCATGACCCAAGGGGCGTAGAACTTCAAACCAAACAGATCAATGCCTGATGCAGCAAGTTGGCATATGAAGAAGTCCTGGGCATTGAAGCATTTGCCATGAAGTATGTAGAAGACCAAAGTCTTCATTGCACCCTAAAGCTTGGCATTTGGAGAGTGCCCTTTGACAGGCCAGAGAGTTCGCCTGATGATGTGATAGATGGTTCTGGGCAGGTACTCAAGGTCTTCAACGAAGAACTCTGTGGGATACGTAGCATCTTGGGGCAATGGCTTCATCATGCTGAGCATTTGACTCATATCAGGTTCTGGCCGCTGAAAGATGCTCTCAATAGCTTCAGCATGCACCTGACAGCCTTGCTCGAAGAGATTGCCAGGAGTGGGCAAGCCAGTGAGCTCAATGATGTCAAATGCATTGGCTTCGTGATGAACGTTGCCAGTCATCCACTCCAGGACCCAAGTCTTCGGATCTCCGCTATACCCTTTGATGTGAAGTGTGGCATAGAATTGTAGTAGCAGCTCTTCATTCCAATGCTCTTCAGCAATAACAAATTGCAGCAGACCCACTTGCTTGAAGCAATCCAACGCTTCTTCTAGACAGGGCAGACCAGCTATAGCTTCAACGTCAAGGCGCTTGTGTGGGAAGATGCGACCTTGTTTGTAAAGAATGCAAGAGTAATAGCTTCGCTGAGGATAGCTCCAGAACCGATCAGATGATATCCTTTCCCTTGAGTAGGGGTTCCTGGAGCTATTGAAGAACGTGTTGTCTGCCCTGAAGCCATTGTTGTTGAAGGAGCCAGGTGCTGATGCAGGACCTGGAAACCTTGGCAGTCTTGGGATTGGCTTTTGGACCTGAGGCCTGTGCTCAACATGATAGTTGAATTGGGGACCGGCAGCAGACTCAGGAACAGAAGTGGCGGGATCAGTGGCTTCGCTGTCTTCTGAAGCTTTTGCTGGGGAGGGCTCCACATTAGCTTCATTATTGGTTGTGGCAGCCTCAAGATTTTTATCCTCCACTTGACTAGCTGGACGGTCGTTCACAGGCACGTTCTCCTGGAGAACTGCTTCTTGGTGGAACAGGGGAGTGGGGTCTTGTGGTACTTCTTCTTCTGCGGCTGATGCAGCCGGAATGTCTTCAGCAGAGACTTGAGGCCTTGGACCTTTGCGAAGCCTGCGTAACACAGACGACGCCTGTGGAGTTGGAGTGGGCTGGGCCTCATAGTCTTCTTCCTCTTGTGGGCGATCTGCCCATGAAGCATCCTGTGCAATTGGCGTCAGTGGACGACCAATGCTGATGAGTTCGCTGTTTTCAAACTGAGGAAGGACTGCATCATCTTCTACATTGTCATGATGACCAATGTCTTCAGCAGCGATGGGGTCAGTTGCTGGAATGTCTTCAGCTTCAGGAGCCTCTGTGGAAGCAGGCTCATGAACTGTCAGTTGACGTTCTACGTCAGGATGAACCATAGAAATGGGTTCAACTATCAAGGGCTCTGTGGGAGCAGCCCGAGCTTTCTTGGTCTTTCGCTTTTTCTTGGTGGGGGCAGTAGGAGAGGCTTCAGAGTGTTTCCTCTTCCTGGCTTCAGCCTCAGCAGTTCTTGTCTTCTTGAGCTCTGAAGCTGTTGACCGGCTTTTTGGCTTCGAGCCAGTCAGTCTAGTTGGGAAGACAATCGGAACTACTTCTTGCCTTGGTGCATCAGGTTCAGCCGTAGCAGGCTTCTTCTTCTTCTTTGCGGCCATCCTGGGGTCGATGCCAGGACGCCCAAGTGCCTTGCGCTTCTCAGCCTCATTATAGGCTTCCACGCATCTGTCAGCCAGAGTCTTCATGCGCTCACGCGAACCCTGAGCTTCTGCACGCTTCTTCACAAAGGCTTCCTTGAGCTCGTGCATCATTGTCTTGAAGTTCTTCACTTCTTGCATGCTGAGATTGGCCATATGCTTCTTGAACTGAGCCTTTTCATAGTCAATCTTCTGCTTCAGTTCAACAATGTGCTGGGCAATAGCAAGTTCTGAAGCAATGGCGCCTTGGAAGGCGACATTGAGGCCAATGGGTAGCTGCAGATCTTCAAAGCTGATGTTTGGCGTGTCAAACCACTCGTCAATGAAGTTGTGGATGATGGTGACATCAAAGAGAGGTAGATCATTGAAGATTTCTGCTTCTTCTTTGCTTTTGATGAGTTGCTCAAGAGCGTCATCTGCAAGATCTTCATCACTTGACAGATCAATTTCGTCGTTGCGCAGAATGGCAGCAGCTGTTAGCTCTTTGCCAGTGTGAGACAGAGGCATCTTGGCCTTCTGGGGCTTGGAGACGCGTGATAAGTCTTCAGAATGCACACTGTCTTCAGGAGGTGCAGTTGCCAATGGCTTCGCCCTTGAGATTTTTGGTGAAGGGGCCAGCTTTGAAGCTTTTGGCTTCTTCAACTGCTTTCACTTCGGCACTGCAGGCGCGTCATCAGACTCAGTGTCAGCTGCAGGCTCATTCACTACAGTCCCTTGAACCAAGATGTAGGTGATGAGGCCTTCAAGGTTGGCGAAAGGACCGATGACATTGGGTTCTGCATGTCGTGTGCCATCTGCCCTTGGAGATGAGGGACCAGGGTTGAAGTCTAACCCAAAAGTCTTCTTGTTCTGCTTCGCTGAGTTCTGAGCAAACTGGAAGTTGCGCTTGAATAGATTGTCGTCACGACACCATAGCAGTGATGATGAGTGTGCATCAGCAGGCTGTGGTCCATGGACCATGCATGGATAGAAGCCTTGAGCAATGGCTTCATCTCTGGACCTGGGTAGAAGATTCTTGAATAGGATGTCTCCCCATGGTCTCTTGATGACGTTTTTCTCAGCATACTCCTGGGTCACAAATCTGTATTTGAACCATTGTTCTGCCCAATATCTTCGAATCCATTGGATTCGGGTCTTGCGCTGACTGTAATCCTCTTCAGGATCTGTCTTGTACATTTCTAAGAGTTCATCTGGCATATCTCTGGAGGTCTCACCACGACGCTTTCTGCCACCCTTCCTTGCTGCTTTTTCTGAAGCCATAAACTTTAACTTGAAAGGCTTCAAGACGTTCAAAGGCTTCAAAGGTTTTCGTTTGCTGGACCAACATGAACTGGCTTCGGGAGAATTTATGTGATGCTGTAAGAATTCTGCAAATGAATGCAGACTATGAGAACCAAAGGATTCTCCCACGGACATGTACCTGTGACAGCATTAAAGTGCGAGGGAAGGGGAAGAGGTCATATGCATTCTCAGAAGATTTTGAAGATAAATCAGTTTAGAAGACATTGACCTCATCGTGCGAAGACATTCACTCATAGATAAGAAGTTGGTTCCAGATTTGTACGAATCCACAGATCAGTACAAGTGAGGAATCTAACTACTTTTTGAAGCACAAGTGAATATACTAGGCATGTTTATGAGATGCGGTATGAGAGAGATCTAGCTTGTGTGAACAGAAACTGCTTGTGGTAGAAAGTGACAGATCAATAGGATCAACGGTGCTGTAAAAAGGGATTTTTATTTACCACACTGAGAACTGCTAGACGGAGTGGGAGATGAGGCCGAGCAGTTCGATCTTCCGTGCCCTAACTTGGCGATGGAGGACACCTACGGCGACGGCGGAGAGGACGATGTCCGCGGTCGGCGTGAAGACGGCGTCGGAGAGGTTGCGGCAGCGAAGCGCTTCGTCGCCGACGTCGTCGAGGGCTAGCGGTGGCGCTAGGGTTCGTGCGAGGGTGGAAGAAGAGATAATGACCACTATGAGTGTGTATTTATAGGCACAGGGGCGGCACTGTGCTATTACACAGGTGCCCCTGGCGATTCGCATCTGAGGAACACGTGGCCATTATGCGGAATTTTGGGGTTTGTTCCACGTCCCACGCACGCCTGGATTGTCGAGTGGTCGCTCCTACTTCTCCGGATTTCATGTGGAGGAATGAGCATTGAAAACGGACTTAATGGTTGTCTCTGTATCTTCTGCTGACAAGGACGCAGAGAAGACATTCGATAGTTTCAATAGAATGCATATGACTTGGAGAGATAGAGTTTGAGATAGAAAGCATAGAGAGGTTAGGGTCCGATCACATTCACTTAGTTCAAAAGATTCAACACGAAGACATAGCTATAAGTGAATGCTGTAGAGGACAGAACACTAGTATATATATATATATATATAATCAACATAGTGAAGATAATCATGAAAATATGTTGAGATCGAAGCCAAACCAAATGTGAAGACATTGCAAGGTAACGCCATGAGTGAAACACTTCAAAATAGAACGTTTGGTGGTGGCGTTACCCACCGTATAGGAAGTATTTGACCCAGACACAGCGCACAATTATCGTGGCGCTCCGAAGTCAAATTCCACATTAATGTATTCACACTTAGAATGTATGTCTTCATTGATTGAAGATATACTTTACTTCGTGTGTTGCACATCTAAGTCATCAATATGCATAAGGGTTAGGATGTGTGCCTGATCACAGGACATTTGAGGATTCCAGGATATTTAGCTCACACCGTAACTTGCAAAACCTCTTCTCATCCAAGGGCTTGGTGAAGATATCTGCCAATTGCTCTTCAGTGTTGACGTGTATGATATCAATGTCTTCTTTCACAACATGATCTCTGAGAAAGTGATGACGAATTTCAATGTGCTTTGTCTTCGAGTGCTGAACTGGGTTGTTGGCAATCTTGATGGCGCTTTCGTTGTCGCAGTAAAGTGGCACTTGCTTCAGATGAATGCCATAGTCCTTGAGTGTTTGCTTCATCCACAGAAGCTGGGCGCAGCAAGATCCAGCAGCAATGTATTCAGATTCAGAAGTGGAGAGAGATACACAGTTCTGCTTCTTTGAAGACCAACATACAAGTGATCGTCCCAGAAAGTGACATGTGCCTGATGTAGACTTGCGATCAACTTTGTCACCAGCATAATCAGCATCCGAGAATCCAAGCAGATCAAACTCTGAGCCCTTTGGATACCATAATCCTAGAGTTGGGGTGTGAGCCAAATATCGAAGAATTCGCTTCACAGCTAAGTGATGCGACTCCTTTGGTGCCGCTTGAAATCGAGCACACATGCAAACACTAAGCATAATATCTGGCCTAGATGCACATAGATAAAGTAAAGAACCAATCATGGAGCGGTATACCTTTTGATCGAACTCTTTACCATTGTCGTCAGGACCCAGATGATGTTTGGCTGGCATTGGTGTTGTGAAGCCTTTGCAGTCTTGCATACCGAACTTCTTCAGGCAATCTTTGAGATACTTCTCTTGAGATATGAAGATGCCATTGCGTTGTTGTCGTATTTGAAGACCGAGGAAGAACTTCAGCTCCCCCATCATGGACATCTGATATTGCTCTTGCATCATATATCCAAACTCTTCACTGTACTTCTGATTGGTGCAGCCGAAGATAATGCCATCCACATATATTTGGCACACAAACAGTTCACCATCATATGTCTTCGTGAAAAGAGTGGGATCTAGGGAACCAGGTATGAAGCCTTTGCTCTTCAGGAAGTATTTGAGTGTGTCATACCAGGCCCGAGGGGCTTGTTTGAGGCCATACAGTGCCTTGTTGAGCTTGTATACCATGTCAGGATGTTTTGGATCTTCAAAGCCAGGCGGTTGTGCAACATACACTTCTTCAATCTTGCCATTGAGAAAGGCACTCTTCAGATCCATTTGATATAGAAGTATGTTATGATGATTTGCATAGGCCAGCAGTATGCGTATGGCTTCAAGTCTAGCCACAGGAGCAAATGTTTCATCGAAGTCAATGCCTTCCACTTGAGTATATCCTTGAGCAACGAGACGAGCTTTGTTTCTGACAACTTGACCATGCTCATCTTGCTTGTTGCGGTATATCCATTTGGTGCCTATTATATTGTGCTTCTGTGGATCAGGACGCTTAACCAGTTCCCATACATTATTCAGCTCAAACTGTTGAAGCTCTTCTTGCATAGCTTGAATCCATTCAGGTTCCATGAAGGCTTCTTCAACTTTCTTGGGTTCTGCTATTGAGACGAATGCGAAGTGCCCACAGAAATTTGCTAGCTGAGTTGCCCTTGAACGAGTGAGTGGACCAGGTGCATTGATGCTATCAATTATTCTTTCAATATGCACTTCATTGGCAATGCGAGGATGTACAGGGAGAAGACTTTGCTCTTGTTGTTCATTGTCGTTGTTGGAAGGAATGTCTTCAGGCTGAGCATTATCTTCATGTTGATCAGGTACTGAGATGATAAGTTCTTCTTCAGGATGAGCTTTAGAAGGTATAATTTCTCCAGTTCCCATTAGCTTGATTGATTCACTGGATGGAACTTCATCTAGCACATTTGGCAGTTGCTCTCTTTGTGAACCGTTGGTCTCATCAAACCGCACATCCACTGTTTCAACCACTTTGTAATGAAAGAGATTGAAGACTCTGTAGGAGTGTGAATCCTTTCCATATCCAAGCATAAAACCCTCATGTGCTTTTGGTGCAAACTTTGAGGTGTGATGTGGGTCCTTGATCCAGCACCTTGCGCCAAATACTCTGAAGTAACTGACATTTGGCTTCTTGCCAGTAAGGAGCTCATAAGATGTCTTGTTCAGTAGCTTGTGAAGATAAACACGATTGATTGTATGGCATGCAGTATCAATGGCTTCGGGCCAGAATTTTCTTGGGGTCTTGTATTCATCTAGCATCGTTCTGGCCATCTCAATTAGTGTTCTATTCTTGCGTTCGACGACGCCATTCTGCTGTGGCGTGTACGGGGCTGAGAATTCATGTGTGATGCCCAAGGTATCAAGATATGTATCAAGGCCAGTGTTCTTGAATTCAGTGCCATTGTCACTTCTGATGTGCTTTATCTTGGCGCCAAAATTGTTCATAGCTCGATTGGCGAAGCATCTGAAGACATCCTACACTTCAGTCTTGTAAAGGATTATGTGCACCCAAGTATATCTAGAATAATCATCAACAATAACTAAGCCATAGAGGCAAGCAGTAGTAGTTAGAGTTGAGTAGTGTGTGGGACCAAAAAGATCCATGTGAAGCAGTTCGAAGGGTCGAGTAGTGGTCATGATTGTCTTTGAGGGATGTTCGGCCCTCGTCATCTTCCCTGCTTCACAGGCACCGCATAAGTGGTCTTTCTTGAACTTGACGCCCTCGATGCCTATGACATGCTTCTTCTTCACAAGGGTGTGGAGGTTCCTCATGCCAGCATGTCCAAGCCTCCGATGCCAGAGCCAGGATTCTGAAGCCTTTGCTAGAAGACATACTGCAAGCTGTGGCCCTGCTGAGAAATCTACCACGTACAAATCATCTTTTCGATACCCTTCAAACACTAGAGACTTGTCAGATTCCATTAGTACAAGGCAACGATATTTTCCAAACATTACGATCATGTTCAAATCGTAAAGCATTGAGACAGACATTAAGTTGAAGCCAAGGGATTCAACAAGCATGACTTTATCCATGTGTTGATCCCTTGAGATTGCAACTCTACCTAGACCCAATACCTTACTTTTACCAGTGTCAGCAAATGTGATGTGGCTCTTGTCGGATGGACGTAAGGCTGAGTCCATAAGAAGACTTCTTTTGCCAGTCATGTGATTTGTACACCCACTGTCAATAATCCATTCTGAAGACGTTGGTGTCGTACCCTACAGTGCAGTTAGGGGGATAGGCTTCACCAAGAGCATTGTGAAGCAAAAACATTTGACGAACCAGTGGGTTATGAAAGCTTAGATCCAGGTTAGGACTAATAGGGAGAGTAGCAAGTGATTCAGGTACGAAGTACATAGTAAGACCATTTGGGCATTTGATCTTGCGCCCTACAAGATGCTTAAGGTCCCTAGCAATAGCATCAGACGATTTTGGTTTTCTGCTGGAGACCTTTCCCTACAAAAGAGAGTTAAGCTTTCTTAGCCACCCACATCTTCACGGGTGGCTTAGAAGCAATAAGTCTAAGTGCAGCATCTGAGAATTTTGGCTTTGAAGCCCTAGCAAACAGTCTTGCAGGCGGACAATAGTACTCATAAGAATAAGAAGAATAGTTCTTGGTCTTATGAACATGGCGGTTTGATGAACCGCTCTCATATTCATATGCCTGAGTATGGTTTCTCTGCAAAACATTTGCGTTAGTGCGACTCAGGTGAGTCCTCTGTCTGTATGAAGCCTTTGGACCATATGAAGCCTTTGGTCTGAGGTTTGTCTTCTTCACATGAGGTGTCATGAAGACATTCACAGGAAGATTTTCCAGACACCTTTTCGGAACCCAGATCTTCTTCATAGGCGGTCCATTCCTGCAGTTAGTACCAATGTACCTGGCAAACACTTCACCATTCTGATTCTTAAACAGTATATAGTTTGCATCAAAGGATTCATCAATGATAATGGGGTTAGCACAAGTGAAGCCAGTTAGATTGGATGGATCTGCTGAAGGTTCCTTTGCAGCAACCCACATGGTTTTGGGGTACTGCTCAGGTTTCCAGTAAGAACCATCTGCATTCATTTTCCTTATGAACCCAACACCCTCTTTCCTAGGGTTTCGGTTCAGAATCTGCTTTTTGAGGACATCGCATAGTGTCTGATGCCCTTGAAGACTTTTGTACATCCCTGTTTCAAGCAATGTCTTCAACCTAGCATTCTCATCAGCAATAGCGGTGGTATCCTCAGTAGAGGGGTTAGTTACCACATCAACAGTTGAAGATATTGCAACAGCAGTAGCAGTAGAACATTCAGCAACAGAAGTAGCATTATCACGCTCAATGCATTTAAGACATGGTGGTTCAAATCCTTCCTGAGCGGGACTGATCTGTTTGGCGCGAAGTGACTCGTTTTCCGTTTGAAGATCTTCATGAACCACTCTCAATTTCTCAAGATCCTGCTTCCTTTGAAGATAATCATAGGAAAGCTTTTCATGAGTTGTTGAGAGAGTTTCATGATGACTTTCAAGTTCCTGATACTTAATGTGAAGATTTTTTATGTCTTCAATTAAGGATTCAGATCGAGTCATTTCAGCACCTAACAGATGATCGCTTCTGTCTAACAGCTTTTGAATATGTTCCATAGCTTTCTGTTGTTCAGTTGCAATTTTAGCAAGTGTTTTGTAGCTAGGTTTTGAACCACAATTAGAGTCATCGTCACTAGATGTTTGATAGTGAGTAGTGCGTGTGTTTACCTTGGCACCGCGTGCCATGAAGCAGTAGGTAGAAGCGGAGTAGTCCTTGTCATTTGCATCGGTGTCAGTGATGAAGTCATTGTCTTCAGTGTTGAAGATGGACTTGGCAACGCATGCTGTAGCCAGACTTGTGACGCCTGAGTCGGATTCCTCCTTAGACTCCACCTCCGCCTCCTCAAAAGCAGACTCCTCCTCTGAATCCATTTCCTTGCCAACAAACGCACGAGCCTTGCCAGATGAGCTCTTCTTGTGTGATGAAGACTTTGAGGAAGACTTGGAAGAAGACTTTGAGTATTTCTTCTTCTTCTTCTTGTTGTCAGAGTCATATTCCTTGCTCCTCTTCTTCTTTTTGTTCTCATTGTCCCACTGTGGACACTCAGAGATGAAGTGGCCATGTTTCTTGCACTTGTGACATGTTTTCTTCTTGTAGTCATGAGCAGGAGCTTCATCATTCCTTGAACTTGATCGGGAAGACTTTCTGAAGCCTTTCTTCTTGGTGAATTTTTGGAACTTCTTGACAAGCATAGCAAGTTCCCTTCCAATGTCTTCAGGATCATCAGAACTGCTGTCAGATTCTTCTTCAGATGAGGAGACAGCTTTTGCCTTCAAGGCACGAGTTCGCCCATAGTTTGGACCGTAGATATCTCTTTTCTCCGAAAGCTGAAACTCATGTGTGTTGAGCCTCTCAAGTATGTCAGACGGATCGAGTGTCTTGAAATCAGGACATTCTTGAATCATCAGGGCCAGGATGTCAAACGAACTATCAAGTGATCTCAGCAGCGTCTTGACGACTTCGTGTTTGGTAATCTCAGTGGCGTCGAGGGCTTGAAGCTCATTTGTGATGTCACTGAATCGGTCAAATGTGTGCTGGACATTCTCATTGTCATTTCGCTTGAAGCAGTTGAAGAGGTTGCGAAGGAAACTGATTCTCTGATCTCTCTGGGTTGAGATGCCTTCATTGACCTTGGAGAGCCAGTCCCAGACCAGCTTGGATGTCTTCAAAGCACTCACACGGCCATACTGTCCTTTGGTCAGATGACCACAGATGATATTCTTGGCAGTAGAGTCCAGTTGAATGAATTTCTTGACATCAGCAGCAGTGACACCTTCTCCAGCCTTGCGAACGCCGTTCTCAATGACATACCATAGGTCGACGTCAATGGCTTCAAGATGCATGCGCATCTTATTCTTCCAGTAGGGATATTCACTTCCATCAAAGACGGGGCACGCAGTGGAGACTTTAATTATCCCTGCAGTTGACATAGCTAAAACTCCAGGTGGTTAAACCGAATCACACAGAACAAGGGAGCACCTTGCTCTGATACCAATTGAAAGTGCGTTATATCGACTAGAGGGGGGGTGAATAGGCGATTTTTATGAAAGTCTTCAGAACATTGGAGTTTTGAAGACAAATGATAAAATTGAACCTATTACCATGCAGCGGAAGGTAGACTACACTAGGCAAACCATAGTCAAGTATTCAATGAAGTGAAAGCACAAAGACTAATAGCAGCTAGGTAGTAAGGATCAGGTAGGAAGATATTGTGAAGCCAAACAGAACACGCAGTCACTCAGTGAAGACAAATGATAGAGCAAACATACAATGATTTCACAAGGAGTAACAGTAAGTAAAGTGAAGTGAAGATGAAACCAGTGACTCGTTGAAGACAATGATTTGTTGGACCAGTTCCAGTTGCTATGACAACTGTACGTCTGGTTGGAGCGGCTAGATATTTAAACCTTAGGACACACAGCCCAGACACCCAGTCCTAAACACGCAGCTCAGGACACCCAGTCCTCACCGTATTCTCCTTGAGCTAAGGTCACATAGACCTCGCCCAATCACTCTGGTAAATCTTCAAGGTAGACTCCCAAACCTTCACAGACTTCGTTCACTGGCAATCCACAATGTCTCTTGGATGCTCAGAACGCGACGCCTAACCGGCTGGAGGATGCACAGTCCTCAAGTGTAATAAGTCTTTAGATCACACAGACAAGAAGACTTAAGTGATGCCCAATTTTCTCTGGCTCTGGTGGTTAGGGCTTTATCCTCGCAACGAATTCTCTCTCAAAGGCTTCGAGGTGGGTTGCTCTCAAACGACAAAAGCCGTGCTTTCAATCTGAGCAGCCAACCATTTATGGTTGTAGGGGGTGGGCTATTTATAGCCACTTGGCAACCCGACCTGATTTGTCCGAAATGACCCTGGGTCACTAAGGAACTGACACGTGTCCCAACGGTCAGATTTCAAACTCACACGGCAACTTTACTTGGGCTACAAGCAAAGCTGACTTGTCCAACTCTGGACAAGATTCGCCCTCATAGTCTTCACTCGAAGACATAGGTTTTTGGTTTAGGCATCACTTCAGTCATTCTGACTGGTTCTCTTGGACCCCACTTAACAGTACGGTGGTTCCTATGACTCAACACAAAAGAAAAAGAACTACGAAAGATCTAAGTCTTCGAGCTCCATAGGCTTCATATAGTGTCTTCTCTTGTCATAGTCTTCAATGTGAATATCTTCATATACCACCTTTGACTTCAATGTCTTCATGCAATTTTAGGGGTCATCTCTGGTAGTAAAACCGAATCAATGAGGGACTTCTACCTGTGTTATCCTGCAATTCTCACAAACACATTAGTCCCTCAACTAGGTTTGTCGTCAATACTCCAAAACCAACTAGGGGTGGCACTAGATGCACTTACAGCACGCCACTAGTATATCTTACTAATGGCGCACCACAGGTGCGCCATTAGTATCTGGTATACTAATGGCGCACCAACTAGTGCGCCATTAGTATGTAACAGCATGCGCCATTAGTGTGCCTCCCAGGGGGCCATACGTAAGCATGGCTTTGTCATACTAATTGCGCATTCTCTGTTGATGCGCCATTAGTATCCTTTGGCATACTAATGGCGCACCTGGTGGTGATGCGCCATTAGTATGAAAATTTGTTTTTTTTCCTTTTCTGATTTTTGCGCAGGTTACAAAATATATTATTAGACAGAATATAAAATATATTATTAGACAGAATATAGACAACAGCACACAGCAACATCAGATTCATCGAACACAATAGAAGATTAGTCTCCGAATACAATTCATCATATTAGTCTCCGAATTCAAAAGACCGAACAAAGATAAAACATTACAAGTCTCAAGACCGCGAGTATCGAGTTTGTCTTCACATTACAAGTCGATATCGATCATCTAAACTACCATCACATAGAAGAGAGTTGTGGTCATCACGATGAGCATCATCGCGATCAAACTGGTCTTCATCTGGTTCCTCCAACGCTCCCTCCTCTCTCCCGCTAGATAGCGGGCGTATCTAGATTTGCCTCCGCCCTAGTGGTGTACCCTTTGTAACTATTACCGCTGAAACGGTGAACCTGTCTCCGACACTCCTCCCAGTCGTCATAGACTCCGGGAACCTTACCCTTGTACACGACATACGACGGCATCTCTATGCACAAGCCAAACAACAGACAATACATAAGCAATATGTAAGTATGCAACAAAAGGATCGGAAGAGAAAAGCAAGACATTAATAGCACGATTCATGGTCCTACTAATAAATAGCATCGATTACATCTAAGTTGAATGACTGTCCAAACCAAAGAGACATACGAATTCATTAAAGTATAATTACAACATGAGCCAATCAATGTTTCAGAACTACACATCACTACTTTCGACTCGACTCATCAGACAGGAACGTGGATGAAGCCGCTGTCTGTCGTGATGGTCATGAAATCGCGGTCGTTGTCACCCTGCATTTGTAGCATTTCATCTATCTCACTGTTGGACGGTTGATATCTGAGGAAGAACTGCCCTGAGGTATGAAGGACATCTTGATGGATGATGTCCGCAAACTCCAACTGGATGCGAAAGAATTCTTATGAGGTCCGCGTCCTGGACTGCTGACAAGCTCACGGCCCAATCTTTGAGATTATCTGGTAGCAGAAGTTGATGATGGTCCCTTACGATCGCCCATGTGATGGAGGGCGTAGTAGGCATCCTTCTGACCGCTAGGCGGCTGCTTAACGCAGCAGAACTTCGTATTGTGTGAGAACATGTGCTTGCCGTACATACGAACTGCCCTGGTGAAGGTGCCTCCAGATTTGGCGTAGGCGGGGAGAACATCATCAAGAACTTTCTTGAAATTTGTGTAGTCTATCTTGGAGTTACGGTTCGGGTCTAAATACGTGGCCATGGAATATTTCGGGCTTAAGAGGATGAGTGTGCAATGTGTGTCACTGCACAGAACACGGAATGTTAGAAAAAAAAAGAACGATCGAAATCTAAGAAATCATATGTTACGGGGCGGTTAAGGGATGACTTACTCGGGAAAGTAAGCCACAAGGAAGTTATCCTTATCTGGGTTTGCCAGAATGACGCCTTCGAGGTGTGAACTCGCAACTTGGCGGTCCCCAGCGCTGCTCAAGTGCTTGGCACGCATGTAGAAGGGGTCGACTATCACGATGTCCAGGGTCTTGTCTCTAATGATCCGCATCTCCATACTCAGCAAAAACAGCCGAACGAAGGTGTAGTGCAGCGGATGAAGGTTAAACATAGCAAAGATGTCATCAAACCACAGGACGATCGTACCCCCGATGTCGCCATCCACAAAGCCCTTGCCCTCTGGCACCTTGGCCACGAAAACCGGGTATGCCACATCCTTCTCTCTGAGACACCGCTTCTCCAAAGAAAGAACACTGTCGTGCAGACTCCGGATAGCACCGGTTGCAGCATTCAGCATATTTGGCGGTAGCATCGCCCTACCCGCCACATGCACCCTCCTCGAGATATCCTTAGGTGAAGGTGGCCCGTCCTGAGCACGAATCGAACTCGGTGTCGGCTGGCTCGCACCGGCGCCCTTGTTAGTCTTTCGTTTCCGTCCCTTTTTCTTGATCTCCTGTAATGGGACTGAGTTCTGCTCACAGACCGCCTTCTTGAGCATGTTGGGGCTGATAATATTTCGCACCTCAGCTATCTGAGGCTCGGTGAAGGCGGGAGCTGGAGGCGTGTCCTGAGAACTGAACGCCAGACGACGCCTGTTGCAATTGGATTTCTCCGCCATACCAGCTAGATCGCGGTCGTCTTGGTTGGGTTCTTGAGAAAGAGGCCCGCAGAACTCGTCAGCGTACCCATGTTCGGCAAAGTACTTATCAACTTTGGTAAATGTACCATCGTCTTTGTCGTCACCGTCCGGATCCTGTGCCATAGGGCTGTCCGGATCATGTGCCATAGGGATGTCCGGCAGGTCCGGTAGCGTTGCGGTGTTCTTGCCATGGCTTGGCGCCGGCACGACTGGCAGTCTTGTCTGTGGGGTGGTGTCCCCCGCCCCCAAATGAATCTGGCTCTTCGGCCAAAGCAGGGGCCAGTTTACACAGGTGCTGAGGGTCATCTCATCTTCTTCGTCGGGCCCAGCGGGTTGAATCGGAGGTAACAGCTGTCGCAGCCAGGCAGCACCCGAACCACTTCAACCCTATACATTGTGGGTGGCATCGGATTACCGTGGAACATGGGGTTGCCCGGTTGAACGATTCTGCCCTTGGCGACATCGACCAACTCGGCGCCCACGAAGTGCAGAAGAGTGCAAGGAACGTCAGCGGTGCCCTGCGAAAACATGTACAGGGCGTCAGGGATGCCCAGTCAAAGGCAAGGAGATGAAGTCATCGGCCAAGAGGCTTGGTTACCGTGATGCCGTCGAGCTCGGCTAGTGTCAGGCACCACCAACGGCGGACGTGCAACTGACGGAGGGGGCACTTGCTGGCGAGGTGCCGGCCGGCGTACACCTGGGTGCATTAAGCTCCAATGCCCGTGCCGGCGCCGGAGACACGAATACCGCCTCCGCTGGAGACACCAATGGCGCCGCCACCGGAGACACCAATGGCGTCGCCGGAGACACCAATGGAGCTGCCTGCGCGCTATGCGAGTTGCTGGCCGTGAAGCTGGGAACAGGGGGAGGCCCCTGTTGGCCGCCCGCAATCCACGTCGTCAGCCCATGAATCAACGTAGGCACCATGGCATTGAGCGTTGTTCCAAGTTGTTGTTGCCCTTGCTCTTGGACAAGCTCCGGAATCCACGCCACTTGTGCCTTGAGTTCTTCAACCTCGCGTGTCTGGCTTTCCGAGCTGGTCTTTTTCTCCTTCCGCACACCAGCGGTATAGTATGACCCCCATTTTGTGGACAAGCCTTTGCCGGCCACACGACCAGCTGATGTCGGCTTAGTGAGCTTATCCTTGTTTTTCATTACGTTCAACGCCCTATTTAAAGGGGTGTCGAAAGGGGAGCTCTTAGACGACCCCGCGCTACTGCTTTCAGTGTCCTGCGAAAGGAACGTGAACCATTTAGAAATATTGGGGATTAATTAGAGTGCAACCATATGGAGCTAATTACGCGGGGGTGTATTCCTTACCAGAAGAAGCTCAAGCGCCCTGGTCTTCGGATCCGTGGTAAGCTCCTTTCTTATCGGGTCCTCCTTGTTCCGGGCCCTGACATAGTTCCTGGTCTGCTTGTCACCGCTGTATTTCTCGAAGCGGGGCGGTAGGCCTTGCTCGGCACGCTCCACGTCCTCCTTGTCCCATATAGGCTCCGCCACTCTGTAACCGCCGGGACCAAGTTTGTGTTCCCCTAAGTTCAACTCCCGCATTTCTTTCCCCAACTGACTTGATTCGGAGGTTGCACTACTCTCGCACTTGATCTTGAACTCCTTGTACTCATCTTCGCTCCTCAAAGGATATTTCGCCTTGATCTTCTCATAACTATCACCTTTATCAATCATTCTCTTCACCGCGCTTTTCCATGTAGACAGGGCCGTGCTAATCTTCGTGAGGGCGGCACTGTTCACTTTATTCCCTGAGAGGCGTGTGGTTTCAAATTCGGCGGGGAACTTGTATCGTTCGTGCAGCTTTGAGGGAGTCCTGGATTAGGGGGTGTTCGGGTAGCTGGACTATACCTTCAGCCGGACTCCTGGACTATGAAGATACAAGATTGAAGACTTCGTCCCGTGTCCGGATGGGACTTTCCTTGGCGTGGAAGACAAGCTTGGCGATGCGGATATTCAAGATCTCCTACCATTGTAACCGACTCTGTGTAACCCTAACCCTATCCGGTGTCTATATAAACCGGAGGGTTGTAGTCCGTAGGGGATCAACTCCATACACATCAATCATACCATAGGCTAGCTTATAGGGTTTAGCCTCCTTGATCTCGTGGTAGATCTACTCTTGTACTACCCATATCATCAATATTAATCAAGGAATATCAGCTAGATTATTCTAGGAATATCAAGAATGTAGGCTGGACTGCCTTACTCGATCCAATAATTGGCGGACTCCAATTTTCAAATGTCCTTATGGACGGCGGCAGTGGACTAAACCTGATATATCAGGATACAATCCAACACATGGGGATAAATCCAGCAAGAATCCACCGCAGCAAAACCTCCTTTCAAGGGGTTATACCTGGTCCGGACACCCATTGTACGGGTTTTATCCGGCTCACAGTCACATTCGGCTCTGCCGATAACCTCCTCCGCGAAAAGCTGACCTTCCATATCGTCCCGTTCTCAAGTCGCTATCAAGCACTACTGGGACGCGAAGCTTTCGCTCCCTTTAACGCAATAACGCATTATGCATCTCTTACGCTCAAGATGCCAGGTCCACAAGGCATCATCTCTTTGAAGGGGAAGCACTAAAGTGCGCCTCCCCAAGTGGAGGACTGTGCGACCGCTTTGACAGCCCCACAGCAAAATGGCCTCACTGGTCAATAAACTTCAAAATAGGTCATTCAAGACCACGAACGCGGATAGACGAGTTCGGTGCAAAATTATCATTGATGCAGGCCTAGAAGCCATATACCCCCACACTAGGGGCTCCACGCATATACAATAAGAGACAATAAAGCTCAATCTCATATATCTTACTTTATACTTTGCTTATTTTAAACTTTTTCGGTGCGACCCATTTTAAACTCAGTTCCTCTCCTTTACAGATGAACGCCGTGCGGCGCCCGTCCAGGATACGGCACAACGGAGACACAGGCGCAGACGTGCAGTGGGGACCCGTCCTAAAGGATTCTTTTTAGATTAAGACCCAGCGTAAACCTTTTTTACTGTCTCTTGTTGCTACACATCCCCTGGTTTTTTCTTTCCAGTATAACCAAGGAGGAGGCTGGCGTCTTGGCATGTGGCCACGTCAGAATTTTTGCACGTACCTGGACACTAGGGGCTTTTTTAATAAAGAGTGTTGTTTCGCCCGCACTCATAAAGACCGAACACCCTAGGGAGTGTTCGGCGTCACGAGTTTTGGCATTATATGCATCAACTCCGAATCATGTCTTTGGTCAAATGTTGGGTTTCCTGGCTCCTGAGTTTGGCTACCTTACGTTCCACTCGATCGGCTAAGGTAGCACCAGGAGAACTACTGCGATTGTGCCCCCGGTTCGGCCAGGGCGAGCACCTCAGTAGAGAAAGCCGAAAACTGACTGTCATGATGTAGCGTGAGACTGGTCAGCCACTCGATTAACTATCGGAATCTATCGGATTCCTCCACTTTAACGAAGGGCCGCTTCCCGGTCAGGCACATACGCGCCCCAAATTCGGACGAGCGCAGTTGCCCCCAAGGAGCTACCTAAAGAGTCTCATTGTCAAACACCTATGGCTAAGTGAAAGTGTTAAAGCATTATAGTCCGGTTGCCTGGCCCGCTGCGCTATCACCTCCTTTGTAGGACCAAGACATTGGGTTAAGTGTGAAAATGCGTCTTCTGCGAGCACCCTCGCACTATGTGCGTGGGGGCTGAAGCCAACGACTGCCATCTTTCAGATTCTTTATATGTATATATCTTAAAACGGCCGCATAGAAGGTGTTCCCAATACTTGGAGGCACAAGTATAAAAAAGTCCACTACAGGTAATCAAAATATTACTTTATAATTACATATGCTATCATAACATAGCATATTTCGAGCATTGCGTCTCTATTACACGAGCGCCTTCAAGAACTTCCTGAAAATAGTGCTCGGATGGTACTCGGCTTTTGTCCGAATCTCGGGACGCAACAACGGTGGTCTCC
Organism: Triticum urartu; assembly: GCF_056163025.1. Classification (NCBI taxonomy): domain Eukaryota; kingdom Viridiplantae; phylum Streptophyta; class Magnoliopsida; order Poales; family Poaceae; genus Triticum; species Triticum urartu. The sequence continues at coordinate 521,010,694 of NC_141873.1, read as the reverse complement.
ATCTCTGCCCAGTATGTCTTAACACGGGCAAGAGCCATCCTAGCGCCCTCTATGCATGCTGACCTCTTCATTGCATCTATACGCGGCACCGCGTCAAGGAATTGCTGCACCAAGCTGAAATAACTCTTCGGCTCCGATCTCCTAGGCCACAAATGACCCATGACGTACTTCATGGCGAGTCCGGACAATCTATTCAGCTCGGCCCATTGAGCCAGGCGATCGTCCACTGCCAGCGGACGCTCTGGATTGTGAAACTGTGACCAGAAAAGCTTTTCCACTTCGCGATCTTCCAGATCTCGAAAGTGTTCGGTCGCATCAGCAGCACTTGTTGTCAAATCCAAATAGGTGTCCTCCACACTCCACATCCGGTCCAACGGAGCAAACTTCGGATCACAAACCTTCCTCCGCAACATAAAGGGCTTTCTAGCCGCAATCTGTTCGGCCTGACGCAGCTCCTCTTTCGCAGCTCTCATCGCAGAGCGAGCGTCCTTGGCATCGGCAACGGCCTTCTCTAAGTCCGTCTGTCTCGCCCGGTCTTCTTTCTCAAGAAGTTTGCAACGGTCTGCAGCACTCTTTAACTTCCCGGCCATTTTGGCCATCTCTTCTTTGCTTCGGCAATGAGGAGCCTGTTCATCTCTCAGCTCTTCAAGGGCCTTCTTGGTAGCCGCATCACTTTTTCTGGCTTGCTCCTTAGCTCGGGCAAGTTCTGCCCTAAGATTCTCCACGGCGGCCGTACCATCTGCGTCAAGCACATACATTGTAAGACACTGGCATGAAGCTCATCTTACCTGATGCCGCCCGAAGAATTACATACCTTGAGCCTCATCAAGCCGCTTGTTGACAAGCGCGATGTCGGCATCTGCCACGTCCAGTTGCCGCTTTAGTTCGGCCACATCATCAGTTCGGCTTGATTCCGGACACCTCGCCACCTACATTCAAAGGCGACATCTTAGACTTGGGATTATTATCCTCTGCATGCCGTCATTTCTTGACAACGCGCAGAGTCTCAGGGGCTACTATCTACACAGGGCGCATCTTATTTATGCGCAACTGACAAAAGTGTACATTGTCTAACGTACCTCAAAACCTGTCAGTAAACTTTTGACGGCCTCATGCAATCCGCTTTCTGCGGATGAAATCCTTTCAATTACCGTGCCCATCAATGCACGGTGCTCCTCTGAGATAGAAGCTCGCCCTAGCAGAATCTTTAGCTCCTTCGGCCGAGCACCAGACGGTGCAGGACTTGTCCTATGGCCTCTTTCGAAGGCCGGACGCGGAGAACTTTGGGGGGCCGCACAGCCACCTTCTGTCCCTGCCGGATTCGGAGAAACCCTCCGCGACGACACCTCAGGGTCGCCCGCCTTGCTAGGCGGTACGGCAGGGGGAGGCGTCCCGCTCTCCATCATCTCCGGAATAAGATCCCCCGAAGACGAACTCTGCTGCGAAAGGCTAAGGTCCGAACTACAAGGTAAAATTTTGGTTAATCTTCTCAGATATAAATCAAGGATTTCTCTCATCCCTCAAAAGGAAAATCTTTTCTCCACTTACAGCTCGCTGGAGGGCTGATCCCCTTGAGGGCGTAGTCCGGCCGAGGAACTCCCCAGCGCCGGACCCTCTGACGAGGATTTTCTCCCCCGTTTCAAGGCCACGGTTTCCGGGTCGTCAGAGGCGGCTCTCTTCTTCCCCTTAGGAGAGGAATTGTCAGTTCCTCCCTTCGGAGCAGCCTCCTTCGAGGAGGCCATAGCTTCCTTGTCCTCCCCCTCCAAAGGCATTATCTCCAGCATCCTGACTAGCACAGGATCCGGCCTGGTTTCAGGAAGGGGAGCCAGACACCTGATCAGCTTCGCCTTCGCTATCCACTCCTGCTTAAAAGGACGGCTCTTTTAGGGGCAAGTTTATGAAGATTATACGGATAGAAGGTCCGGGCACAGGGTTGCTTACTTGAGTATCCGGGCGATTGCAGCTTAGGCCCGCGTCCTCGGTCAAATCCGGACACATCCCTTGTGATCCGAAGAACATTCTATACATCTCCGCGGGTGTTGCGCCCATAAAATTCTGGAGAGCTCGCGGTCCCTCTGGATTAAACTCCCACAGGCGAAGGGAGCAACGTTTGTTGGGCAATATTCGGTGAATCAGCATGACCTGCATCACCTTGACCAAACTGAGGTCTCCTTCCAAGAGATCCTTAATTCGGCCCTGTAACAGGGGCACGTCTTTGGGCAAACCCCAATCCAATCCTTTGTTGACCCATGACGCTAGCCGTGATGGGGGAACCGAGCGAAAGGCGGGAGGCGCCGCCCACTTGGTGCTCCTGGGAGCGGTGATATAGAACCATTCTCGTTGCCACAAGCCGAGCTCCTCTTGAAAGAAGCCCTTGGGCCATGGAGCATCAGCATTCTTACTTATGACGGCGCCTCCGCACTATGCGTGCCGTCCCTCGATCATCTTCGGCTCCACTCCAAAAGTCTTGAGCCATAATCCGAAGTGGGGAGTAACGCGGAGGAACGCTTTGCACACAATGATGAATGAGGAAATGTGGAGGATGGACTCCGGGGCTAAGTCATGAAATTCCAGCCTGTAATAAAACAGCAGCCCCCTCACGAAGGGATCCATCGGGAAGCCTAACCCCCAAAGGAAGTGAGACACGAATACTACGCTCTCACCAGGCTGGGGACTGGGGATAGCCTGCCCTTGAGCATGAAACCTATGCGGAATTTCGACGGTCAAGAACTTAGCCTCTCTCAACTTTAGCACGTCCTCCTCCGTGACGGAGGAGGGCATCCATCGGCCTTGAAGGTCGGAACCGGACATTGTCGAAATTCTGAAGCGCCTGGAATCTGAAGCCTAGGGTGATGGAACTTGAGGCGACGGGCGAACTCGTTTTGAGATTGAAAAAAGGGTAAGGCCTTGGTCTCTTTATAAGAGGTCGAATACCAGGAGCCCTCCCCGTAACCGTTTAGGACTCGCCTTTAATCGAGAAAACATGCTAACGGGCATGATTGGGTTACCCACGTCTGTATTGATGAGAATCCAGTAAAAGGGGGGCACACGATCTCTGCTTTGACAAGACATGCCAAGGAAACCGCCTCGCAAAACATGCTGAGGTGGAAATGTAAAAACGATTCGAGTAAAGGACTTGGCCGTAGTGTGGTAGCGCACTGCGGAATACGTCAGCAGATTTGATTTGTGTCAATATTATTCTCTCTATGGCAATATGTGGAAACTTATTTTGCAGAACCGGACACTACTCTTGGTGTTTACAAATCTTCTATGAAGGACTTGGAGGAGGAACCCGCCTTGCAATGCCGAAGACAATTTGCGCGCCGGACTCGTCGTCATTGAAGCCTGGTTCAGGGGCTACTGAGGGAGTCCTGGATTAGGGGGTGTTCGGGTAGCCAGACTATACCTTCAGCCGGACTCCTAGACTATGAAGATACAAGATTGAAGACTTCGTCCTGTGTCCGGATGGGACTTTCCTTGGCGTGGAAGACAAGCTTGGCAATGCGGATATTCAAGATCTCCTACCATTGTAACCGACTCTGTGTAACCCTAACCCTATCCGGTGTCTATATAAACCGGAGGGTTGTAGTCCGTAGGGGATCAACTCCATACACATCAATCATACCATAGGCTAGCTTCTAGGGTTTAGCCTCCTTGATCTCGTGGTAGATCTACTCTTGTACTACCCATATCATCAATATTAATCAAGCAGGAGTAGGGTATAACCTCCATCGAGAGGGCCCGAACCTGGGTAAAACAAAGTGTCCCCTGTCTCCTGTTACCATCCGGCCTAGACGCACAGTTCGGGACCCCCTACCCGAGATCCGCCAGTTTTGACACCGACATTGGTGCTTTCATTGAGAGTTCCTCTGTGTCATCGCTTTTAGGCCCGATGGCTCCTTCAATCATCAACAACGATGCGGTCCAGGGTGAGACTTTTCTCCCTGGACAGATCTTCGTCTTCGGCGGCTTCGCACTGTGGGCCAATTCGCTTGGCCTCCTTGAGTAGATCGAAAGCTACGCCCCTGGCCATCAGGTCAGGTTTGGAAGCCTAAACTACACGGCTGACATCCGCGGGGACTTGATCTTCGATGGATTCGAGCCACAGCCAAGCGCGCTGCACTGTCTCGATGGGCATGATATAGCTCTGCCACCGAACAGCGCCTTGGGGGCCGCACACGCATCGGTTCCGACCATTGATTCGGAGCCTACTGCACCGATCAAGGATCAGCGGCTAGACGCTGCCTCAGGGGCTGCGATCTCAGAGGCGATTGAGCCGAACTCCAGCCCCGCACTCCGCATGGTCTGTGACTCCGAGGATCTGGATTCCTCTCCGAGCTCCGAGCCCCCCGCGCCCCTGCCGATCGAATCCGATTGGGCGCCGATCATGGAGTTCACCGCCGCGGACATCTTTCAGCACTCACCTCGTGGTGAAATTCTGAACTCTCTCAAGTCTCTCTCCTTATCAGAAGAGCCCTGGCCGAACTACGGTCAGCGAGGATGGGATATGGAAGATGAAGAAATTCAAAGCCCACCCACCACCCACTTGGTAGCCACTGTCGACAATTTAAACGACGTGCTCAACTTCGACTCCGGAGACATCGACAGCATGGATGACGATGCAGGAGATATCGATGAACCAATGCCCATAAGGCATTGGACAACCACCTCACCTCACGATGTGTACATGGTGGACACCCCTAAAGGAAGCGACAACGAGGAAAAGGGGGATGGGACGAGAGATCGACCCCCCGAAAAGCAATCAAAGCGTCGGCGTAAACGCCGACCCAAGCCCCGCCTCGACAAAAACCAAGCCATAGAGCAGGACGAGCCGGTAGACGACGAGCAGGCCTTAGAGCAACCATCCGAGAAGGGCAACACGGATAGAGAAACCGAACATCCCTCCCCCGGCGAAAACAGCATTCCGGACGACCTCACGCCGAATAAACCTATGAAGCAGAAGAATCTCCACGAAAGGCTCGTTGCAACTGCACGCAGCCTAAAGAAGTAGAAGCGGAAGCTAAAAACAGCGGAAGACGCACTTTGGATTAGATGGAGCAAAGTAATCAATACCACAGATAAGTACGGCGATAGTCGCCGCACTAAAAGCTATCTGAAAAGAAAGCTACTGCCTGAATTCGACGAAGAGGCC